>NW_027040497.1:0-1360198 GCF_037179485.1 Ochlerotatus camptorhynchus | reverse complement strand
TTGGCTCCTCGGTTGGCTCAACTATATTTTTCAGTAGATGAACAAACGTCACAACTATGCTTTAGTTGATTCAAGAAAACTATTGTTAGGAAAGCAAAATTTTACAATGTTTATTAAACGAACTGCTCTTCATTATCGACATATTAAGGAAGTTTGTTTTGCTTCTTTATCGATCGCACACAACTGCAAAATCATAAAAAAGTTAACAAGAACATTCAGCTTTGATTTGAACCGTGTTCATCTGCGTGAGAGCCAGCTATCTTATCGCCTGCTCTACGCATCACAAGTTAAAAGTATGTGGATTTATGATGATCACTTGAAACCAAATTATATAAATAAATTACATTTAACGGTTGTTATAATTGATCAAAGCTATAGTTGAATTGAGTATAAGACGAACAGTTGAATCTATTAGGTAGATATGATTGAGTTGACGGTCAAATTAATGTTGGAATAACTATAGGTTTCTTTCAAACAACAATATTTTTCCATGTGAAAGTAACTATTAGGATTGTTATCTTAACTTAACGAATTTGTTCTCCGTGATTGGTCCCAAGCAAACGATTAACGTACCCCATTCTAGTCAAAATTCTAGTACTACGCAATGTTTGTTTTGATTCGTTATGAAAGTTTTACAGATAAAATGAGGGGTTAGTGGATTTTCCTATGTTTCGAGGAGTGAATCGATTAGCTTGAGACCGAAGAGAGTACCAGAGCTGAGCCAGAAAGTTGAGCACGTTATTTCGGGACCTCCTGGTCTTAGGTAGAGTCGGTGTATAATGAGTCACGCCAAGAGAAAAGCAGTTGAACTCGCATCACGGTTTTCGAAAGATTCCCTTTCTTTTAACTTGGCAACAGAGGACTTCTGCATCAACTTCAAATGACTTTTAGCGAGGAAAAAAATAACGGCTGTAGTATATCATTATATCAGTGATTTTGTGGAATTATCTTAAGGAAAAATAGTAGAAATTGTCATTACTGATCATTACAAAACGTATCGCATGACAAATGTAATGCTCACTGCGTGTATATGATGATTTCTTCGGTTATATTTAATTGCAATACCTTTTGTGGACCTTTCATAGCATTGTAATGCTTGTTTACTTTGCAGGATAGGTAGCCGGTTTGACAGTTCAATAGGTAGACTTGGCTTCACTCTTGGTGTGACTCATTATACACCGACTCTAGTCTGAGGCTGTGTTCCATTTGGTGAATTTTTCACTTAAATTTGATACTTCGAAAATAAATTAAGATGTTCGAAAAATCCCTCTGTTGTTGATCTTCCTATTTTCGAGAAGGTGTCAATTTTGACAAACACCTTCTCGAAAATAGGTCGACCATGGTCTGTAAGAAATAAGTCTGGTACAATAGCAAGTTTATTTGAAAATTTTCCATCTGTCAAATATAAGTGAAAATTCACCAGCCTAAAAAAGGGGAATTTTTTTTCTAAGATTATTATTTTCTTATTTTCCAGCGAGAGTATCCTCAATCATAACAAAATGTCGCACAATCGGAAGGATATATGTTTTGGGTCGGAATCGGCCTGCTTACGTATTAACCCTAGATGGCAATAGGATACGGATTGAAAACAAATTGTATAAACAAGGATGATTGCAGAATCCAGCTCCAATTGCAGCATTGATGTACGGTGACAACGACAACCCGGTACAGAACGATCCCGCCATTCTGCAGATACAACTGTAACCGCAGCAGTTTCTCCAGCAGAACCACTCCATTCTATGGACTGAACGATCTCGGAGATTCGATTGACTGTGGCTGGTGGCATCAGTGGATCTTGTATTAGCAACATGAAGAAGGATGCTGCTAACATAATTATGAAGGTAACCACACCAGAGGTAACGGAGCCCTCGACGAAGCCAGTCTAAATCGCGGTATTTATAGACGCGATCGGAACCGCCAACAGGGGATACGTAAAATTCCGGCAAAACCAAGGAAGGATGAAAGTTATGACGAAACAACAAGCAAATACAAAGAGAAGGTAGTAATCAAACATTGGCAACCGGTATCTAGATCCTGGACCAGGATTTGCATGCTGCTGGAAATTATTTCATGAACGATGAGGATAAACAGATTAAAAGTAAAAAGTTGAGAGCCATAGAAAAAGAAGAGCTCGTTTAACCATCCATGAGAACTTGGCAATATTAACAACTGCAGGGTTGCCAAACTCATGGGATACTGAGATCGACAACTTGATTGCCACACTTCGGCACACTCGGCCCAACGCTTGCCTCAGCTTTCGGCACAGATAAAGTTCTCGGTACAGATTGAGGTGTGCAGAGTTGAATACCCCTTGGTCCTGCCCGTGTTTTTTTAGTCAGAGGAGAGGAGTGACGGGCAAGCGTCTAGAATAATTTTATAAAAAAGAAGCTTGCCCGTCACTCCTCTCATCTGACTAAAAAAACACGGACAGCACAATAAAACGGCTAACTGAAAGGGGGCTTTGACTTTTTAAACAGCAACTGTCAAAATAAGTTGCCGACTGACCAATAGAGATTGCTAAAGTATGATTGTGTCAGTGATTTGTTTTCATCGGGAAAATTTTCCGCTATGAAGTTTTTTTTCCAGATGAAAACATTTTGCGTAAACGTATACGTAACGTAGTGTGCGTACGATAAATTGTTGTTGTTGGTAGTGGTTTACATTTGGCTACGGTAAGTTGGAATTTTTAAAATTTTCAAATGGTCGCTTTCAGTTAGCGAAGGTTTAGTGTACTTTGAAATGCTTTAATTCAGTACTTCTGCTTGCATTTTAACTCCGATGCACCGGTCCTGGGTATTAACTGGGTATCGCGTAGACGTAAAATTCGTATTCCAGATGAACCATCGAAGTTACGCAAACCCACCCTAAACATCTCAACGATCCCAGAAGTTTATTCGATATGCATTAGACTGATGCAAAAATTTGACTTTTTCGCTCCACATGGTTTCAAATCTGGTCCTGATTAGTCTCACAAAGTTACAACTTATTTGGTTAGAAACATACTTCGCACAAGCCATTTGAAGTTTACATGTAAATTACTATGGGAAATCTCAACTTTTTGATCATTGCCTTCTAGTCTTTTTCCATATTGAGCTGCGAAACAGTTTGATAGCCATTCTTATAGAAAATTTTACAGCTAGAACTTTGCTGAAGATCGTTTCTATGTAAAACGATTAATTATTTAAGAGATTGGTAAACTTATGACATGATCAAGCAGCTGCTCTGTAGGCAACACTGTATTTTGCAGTGTGACATAGTATAGCCATGATTTTTATGTCCTATTCAACGCCCCAGAAACACCAATGTTACCTGCTGAGCAGTTGATTAAGCATGATCATAAGACATCAGTGCATTAAACCATTGCTAACTTTCATTCCTTGCATTTCAGGCATAACATTTGATAACGGCACAAAAGCATTTGTAAACAAACTTTCTAAGGCCCTTTGCACGCGAACAAAGTACATCAACGCAAACCAACAACATCATCGGATAGGGGCAACTATCACCTTTCCGAAAGTGGTATTGGTTTGCGTGGGCGAACTTTGGTTCACGTGTAAAGGGCCTTAGAAAGTTTGTTTACAAATGCTTTTGTGCCGTTAACAAATGTTATGCCTGATTTAATTTAATTTAATTGGTCTTCAGCAAAGTTGTAGCTGGGAAAATTTCCTACAAGTAAAGTTGAAAGCTTTTGAAGCAGACCGATATGGTGAATTATTAGATAGATATGAACAAAAATCTTGCTTTTACCATAGTAATTCCCATACAAACTTCAAATGCGTTGTGCCATCTCAGTTTCTCACCAAATTGGTTCAAATTTTGAGAGGTTAGTCAGGACCCAATTTGGAATCGTTTAAGTATTGTGGAGCGAAAATTTCAAATTTTGCATCACTCGAATATGCATGTTCTAAATGTCATCGAGGACTCGTCTAAAAATATCCAGATCCGTATTGAATATACCTTAAAATACACCCCCCCCCCCCCCTCCCCCCTCACGGAAGGGCCATTTCTTTCATAATCAGAATCAACCTAGTCGAATTTTTATATTGTTTCTAAAACAATAATTTAATAGATCTCATAAGTTTAAGCTGTTGCATATTACAAAATTGCAAGGAATCACCTGTTGTTTCGATTCCGCAAACAAACGGGCTGGTGGTCGAATACGATCGATCGAGATGTTACAGTAGATGTAGCGGATTTCGGTGAACTGCAGCACTTCACTCTCCACTGGGTGATAAGGGTGACACTAACTTGTTCTTTGCTGCTGCACTAACGACGAGCTAAACACTGTTGCTAGTTTAAATGATATTCTTTTCCCATTTATTTTAAAATCGTTCTCTTGATTTCCATCGAGCGGAAGATTGCCGTCGAAAAAAATCTCCCGCCTCACTCGCTCGCTCTTATCCATGTAGGTTATCGTTTTTTTAGGTAATGGTATTTTACAAACTTAGTTTAGAAGTTGATCGGCTTGCCGAAGCTGGCAGCCGTGTGGGCCTCTCGTAGCGCTTCCGCACAGGTTGGATGGGCATGGCAGACACGGGCAACATCCTCTGCCGACGCACCGTACTCCATGGCGAGAACAGACTCGTTGATCAGCTCTCCAGCGGCCTACGAAAAATAAAGGGGCATTAAAATCACACCTTTTTCAATATAGGAATGTTTCCAATACTCACAGGTCCAATGATGTGCACGCCGAGCACGCGATCAGTTTGCTTATCGGCCAGCACCTTAACGAAGCCATCGGTTTCGTTGTTGGTCTTGGCGCGGGAGTTGGCCATGAAGGGGAATTTACCGACGTTGTAGGCGACACCTTCGTTCTTCAGTTCCTCCTCGTTCTTACCGACCCATGCAACTTCCGGGTGAGTGTACACCACACTTGGAACGCAGTTATAATCGATGTGGACATGTCCTCCCTGCATACCTTCCACGCACACGATTCCCTCGTCCTCGGCCTTGTGGGCCAACATGGGACCGTGGATGCAATCTCCGATAGCGTAGATGCTGGGCACAATAGTCTGGAAAGCGCTGTTTACTGGGACACGGCCTCGGTCATCCTTGACGATGCTAACATTCTCCAGACCGAGACCTTCGGTGTATGGGCGACGTCCAACGGAAACCAGCAGGACATCGAATTCCAGATCTTGCTTGCTACCATCCTTGACGTTCTCAACGCTTACGGTGACTCCGCCGCCTGTTTTGGAGGCAGTCATCACCTTCGTGCCCAGCAAGAATTTGAAGCCCTGCTTAACGAGTATCTTCTGGAAAGACTTGGAAACTTCCAGATCGATACCGGCTCCGCCGATAGTGGGCAAAAATTCGATAGCCGTAACTTCGGATCCCAAACGACTCCACACTGATCCCAACTCCAAACCGATGACACCAGCTCCGATCAGACCCAATCGCTTGGGGACTTCCTTCAGCTTCAATGCTCCCGTCGACGAAACAATCGTCTCCTCATCGATTTCGATACCCGGGAACGGGGTGACCTCCGAACCGGTGGCGATCATGATGTGCTTCGCGTTGACAACCTCTTCGCTGCCGTCAGCCTTCTTGGCAACGACCGTGTTCGGTCCGGTGATGGTGCCGAATCCGTTGATGTGGGTAATCTGGTTCTTCTTGAACAGCTGAGCGATACCTCCGGTCAGCGATTTGACGGCTTTGTTCTTCTGGTCCATCAGGACGCCCAAGTCCAAGCGGACGTTGTCGACAAGGATGCCACGGGAGTTCAGGTCGCCCGAGTGGGCCATGTGGTAGTAGTGTGAGTTGTTCAGCAGGGCCTTCGATGGGATGCAACCGACGTTCAGGCAGGTACCGCCGAGGGTGTCGTTCTTCTCGATGCAGACGGTCTGGAGATAGATGGGGAAACAAGTGAGATGAAAATGTGTGCGCACAAAAGCTCTGTGTAACTTAGTTTTTTTTATGATAATTGAGTAATATTTTCGTGAGAGAAAAAGAGATAACAATACAATTTTACTCAGTCACTGAGTTAGATTGAACGGTAGCACGGTAAAATCCGATTAAGGTTCAATTTACTTTGATGTTTTTTTGAAAAATTCAAGAGCAGTTTTTTTCGACGCATTAGTTCAGATTGCTAAATGCTCGCACTATTCGATTCCGTTTGCTATTCTACACAAAATGACGCAAGCTTTTAGAAATCGGAAATAATACGTCGAAAAAAACTGCTTTTGAATTTTTCGAAAATGCATCAAAGTAAATTGAACCTTAAGTGTTATACTGTCTGAACAAGTTTTTAGAGTTTTTAAGTCAACACAAAAACACAACACAACACACCGACGCTAGTAATTTAATTTCAAATTTTCCAAAACTCTTTAAATCGCTCAGAACTTCCACGAACTTGACAGGAGCTCACTGAACACTACGGGAAGTTGATTGCGATTGTCTGAAGCTCGTTGGACACCTACTATGTTCCATGAACCCCTCCGAAATCTTCTGAACAGCTCTGGTCTGTTAGTCAAGCTTATGATCCATGAAGTCTCCTGATCAAACCATTCAAAAGTTTTCCAAGCTTCACCGCTTCTTCATTCTGATCATCTCAGAAGTTCTATGTGATGTTAAGATAAGCGCTGAGCGCGTTTCGATATTTTCTCGAGCTTCCTGGACATATAGTATCATTGTGCTTGCCATACAATATACAATTCCATGCATTGGTTTGCAAAGAAAACTCTCAATTAATAACTGTGGAGCTGTATCTATAGCACTAAGTTGCGAGCTGGTAAAACACTCACAACAGAAAACTAGAAAGCCTAAAGAAGCAGAAGACCTAAAAGTTTCAGGAATTGAATAGGAATTCAGATAACTTCATAAAAATTAAAGAAATTTTTTAGAAGTGCAGCAAATTTAGCAGAAGTTCAGCTTTCTTCATGGAAGCTCAGCGAATTGTGTGGAAATGCAGCGCAATTCATAGAACTTCCTAAATGTTGTAAAGATTGAAAACGAAAAAGTCCGGACGGATTAAAAACGCTACCATTAAGGCATTTCTTAAGTATTTTTTTTTAATTTCACTGAATCAAGCTAAAAGTGTATAGAATTACAGTAGGCATAGGCATTGGTTGTCAGGAGAGATTCATTTGTTTACATTATGGCTTCACCGGAGCACCGAAGTTTTCGATCAAATTTCTGGGCAGAAATACCTCGGTTGACCGGAAGAGTTCTCCGGAAGAATTTAAAATTAAAAAGAAGTCGAAATTCCCCAAAAAGTTTCTTGTCTAACAAGCAATCTGCAGTTGTGGGCTGAAAAGCGAAATTTTCGTTACTTCTGAGAATGAATAAGCAAAAGGTAAAAGGAGTGCCTACGGAAGAGACTACTGCCTTTTCTGGAGCAACATGAGGTAGATTGCTATTCTAGCCGGACTTGGCAAGCTGCCACGACTCAAATTCCACCAGAAACTGGTACAGCGCAAATGGCGTCACAGTTGTTCCCAAGGAGATGAATCCGGCCAATACTCCGGAAATAAGGCCAATTGAGGTTAATGGGAAGCACATACTGAAGTAAGAAGGTGGAACTGCAATTGACATGAAGAATTTAAAGCGGAAATGGAGTTCGGCATCCAAACAAGTATTAGCAGGGTTCGAGAAAAAGATGATAGGCCGTGTACGAAGAAAAGTTTGAGCAATGACATATGGTAAGAAGGAAGAGTGAAACAATGGTCTTACAATAAGCATAATACCTACTAATGTATAGCTGTAACATTGAACTATGAAAAATAAAACGCATTATTAAACCCCAACAATATTTTCGTGTACGGATTTTTTCGTGTTCAACCTTTAGAAGTCAAGCAAACTTTGAAGAAGTTCAGTGAATTTTGTAAAACTTCATCGACCTTTGTAGAAATTTAGCTAGCTTTAGAGAAATCCAGTGAATTTTGTAGTAATTCAGGGAACTTCGTTGAAATACTAGAATTTTTCTTTATCTTTCAGCTCCAGGAACTTTGTGCGGAAAATTCAGGAAACTTCGTAAAAGTGGGAACATTGTATAAGTTTGATGAACTATGTAGAAGTTAAGGGAACAAAACTTAAATTTAAGGATCCTCATAAAAACTCGAGGACTTACTTTTAATTTCAACGCACTTTATTGAAGTTAAATGAATATTAAATAGTTCAGGGAATGTCGTACAAGTTCATAGAACTTCGTTGAACTTCTGGGCATTTCGAGAAAATCAACGAGAATCTTAGAACTTCGTATCAGTTTGGAGAGCTTCATAGCTGTTTGTTAAAGATTTTACTTCACAAAAACTTCAATAAACTTACTTCGGTCAATTTCAAGGAACTTCCCAAGGGGTGCGAAAGCTTTACTGCTGAGCTGCTTTTTTTGAAGCGAGTAACTCACGAGTAACTCAGGCTCTGAACCATTTGGTGGATTATTTTAACTTTTGGTTAAAATTTGACAGATGAAAAGTTATTGATTAACCCTGCTATCCGAGCATGGTTATTTCTGACAGACAAGAAGTTAAATTTTGACAACCGTGGCTCGAAAACCGGTCGATAGACAGCACGGGGATTTTCGAACATAGAAAATAACTTTCGAAATGTCACTTTTAACCACGAGTTAAATTTAACTCGGCAAATGGTTCACAGCCTCAATGTACCTCAAAATTCAATCGACGTTCATCGAATTTCTCTCTCTGCTTACTCCGTTTACTCTCTTTGAAAAGATTTATCTCATATTAGACGCCAGTTTTGTTTGTAAACATAGGCTGTGAACCATTTGCCGAGTTAAATTTAACTCGTGGTGAAAAGTGACATTTCGAAAGTTATTTTCTATGTTCGAAAATCCCTGTGCTGTCGATCGACCGGTTTTCGAGAAGAACTTAGCCAAGGTTGTCAAAATTTAACTTCTTGTCTGTCAGAAGTAACCAAGCTCGGATAGCAGGGTTAATCGATAACTTTCCATCTGTCAAATTTTAACCAAAAGTTAAAATAATCCATCAAATGGCTCAGAGCCATAGTAAGATTGTTCAGATCTGCTATTCAAACATTGTGAATTCCAGTACCACTTGGATCAAAAGGAATTTATCCGGAAAACGGCTTGAACTATGCTAAGGAAGATTCCAAATGGGGCCTCCGTCACCAGCTGCTGTAACTGTTTTGGAAGTGATTTTTATTCGTACTCTTCCGTCTCGAAAAGATGGATGTGAATTAACTGAAGGTAGGTGGAAACAGGCTACTTAAGCTGAACATTGCATTAGGTCCTAAGTAACATTGATCGATTCTCTTCGTCGACTTTATCTTTCGTTAATAACTTGAGCACAGAACCGTTTCTTGATGTGTTTGTCATATTAGATGCTAGCTTCTTTTATCGATCTGTGGGCTGAAAATACCTGGGATTGTCTTTACATGACCGTGTGGATGCAAAGAGAAAGTCGACGAAGAGAATCTGTCAATGTTACTTAGGACTTAATGCAATGTTCAGCTTGACAGCTCATAAAATAACCACAGGAATCGTTTTCAGATGTCCACCGAGGAGAACGTGAAATCACCGGTATAGAAGCCAGAGTATCCAGAGCAGGCGCCACTGCCGAAGCCTGGGAGTACGATCATTGATCGTCGTCCGAACTTCAATCCCATCATTGATCTACTGGAGGAAATCGAATCCTGCATATGGTTCAGAAAGAGTGGAAGGAAAGAGGCCATCCCAACTAACAATTTTAGCTGCAGATTAGCTTATACAGCCAAAAAATGGCTTATACGGCTAATATTTGCCTGTATAAGCTAGTCTGCAGCTAAAATTGTTTGTTGGGATGGCGATCTGAAGATTTTCAATAGGTAATCTGATCTGACCAAGTACAGGATCATCGCTATGGACTTTGCTGACGAGAAACCGAAGAAAGAAACATTCTCCGGATATAATAGGGGAAATGACGGCTTCGGCATGACAGACTATTTTCGGCAACCCAAACTTAAACACTATTTTCATTGGATTTTCTTACGAAAACACTTCGCTGAATGCATGCAAACGATTCTTTATGCTTTCAGCTTCAATTTGACTATATTTTTACCACTGAGAAAAAGCAATCTAGCAAGGTTTTCTTGAAATGAAACACACGCACTACAAATTGTAGCTGATTTCGAGTTGCAGATAATAGAACAGCAGATTTACATGCAGTTCAAATGGAACGGTTGCCGAAGAAAAACTGGTTGCCGACAATACTCGCTCTCACTAGAGAAGATTGGAGCTTTGTAAAAGCGTTTCAAAACAGTTTTTGACAATTCTTTCGACTGAAATTGTTAGAGCAGCTGGCAGCAAAAGATTGTAAACAAACCAATACTGCATATGTGTGCGTTCCTTAGAGAAAAAGGCTATAGAAAGAAGGTCGCTGCTTAGGTTGCCGAGAATACGTAAATTCCCCTACATAATTAAACTAGCGAAAAAAATGTTTTTTTCTTTTTTTTCTGAAAGAAATATTCACGCACACGGCGAATGAGAACGACTCAAATTTGAGTTTAGTTCACTCATAATCGCCAAAAGTGCAGGAACTCAGCGATGAGTAAATTTGCCTCATGTTTTCCCAGGTTTTTCCAGGGAAAAATTCCCGA
This sequence comes from Ochlerotatus camptorhynchus, assembly GCF_037179485.1. Taxonomy (NCBI): domain Eukaryota; kingdom Metazoa; phylum Arthropoda; class Insecta; order Diptera; family Culicidae; genus Ochlerotatus; species Ochlerotatus camptorhynchus. The sequence continues at coordinate 1,349,647 of NW_027040497.1, read as the reverse complement.
ATTTGAGAAAAGTAAAGATTGGATTCACTCACTCTATTGATACTACTCCGAGACTGAATAAAATTTTCGTCAATTTCCTCATTTTCCGGTAGATTTTTTAGGTTTACCACAGGAAACCATGAGACAAATTTTACTCATCGCTGAGTTCCTGCACTTTTGGCGATTATGAGTGAACTAAACTCAAATTTGAGTCGTTCTCATTCGCCGTGCAGAAATATAGACTTCCGTCAACAAGCCGCAGAAGAATCTTGGTGGTGTATCGCACCTTACCACGATTACCCAGAGCCAGAAGGAACATCTGTAGCACCAGAAGTGGGATGGTGCCCGCTGGCAGCAGAACATCGCCGTAGTAATCCAGAGCAACCCTGGCAGGTTGTCAAGCAATGGTAACGGGATCGCTTCGACTAGTATCAGATGACGGATCGGAAGTATTTGGTCCGGTGGAAAACATCCATCCAAATTAACTTTCATTTATTTAAGATAATCATAGGTCAAAATTGTCCAATGTACAGTTTGAAATGATGGGTGCATGTTTGTTACTTCGGTCATTCGGCCTGATTGGTGCTCATTTTCTAAAGGCGGGGCCAATCTAAAGTTACGTACTCTACTCTGAAATCTGTGAAACGGAATCTAGTATCATGTAGACAAAACGTCCAATGTAACACTCATTGATTATGTCATTTAGAAACATCGTCCGATGTACAACTTGACTAGTTAAAACGTCCTATGAGCAAGGGGTAAGTCACTCAGCACATTGTGCCGTAATTAGATTCGGCACATCTTGGGCACATCCATCGGCACAATCTCGTAGGCAGTGGATTGTTGTAAATAGAATGGGAGCACTGCTGGGCAACTGTCATTGAAGTTGTTAACAAAATTACGTGCTGTTTGGTTGTATATTCAGGAACATCTTCTAATTGAATATACCAGAGGAAGTCAGATCAGCAGTTCACTTATAGGTCTAAATACGAAATGTAGGTTCTAGAGTGGGCTCAAGAGAAAGAGGCAGTTATTCAGACCCCTTGAGCACCCTTAATTCAAATAATACTACAACCCACACAAAACAATCTACAGAAGTCATATTCATCATCCTCTATATTTGGTCTCCAACAATGTTCCCCACCGGTTTCAACTCTTTCCGGCTGCTGGTAGACCGTTGCTTTTCACATCACGAAAGGCTAGGTTTCTAGTTTGCCTAGGTGGGCATTATAAAACCCTAATATCCAGGACTTTTATTATCCTATGAACACACCCGCCACTTCTCGCGTCATCCTCAATTGACTGGCAAACGAATAGTATGACTTTGAACAGTACGAATAGTTGAGTACTCTCCGATGTTATTTTCTTTTTTAGACATTGCATTCCTCCTTGGTTGCCACTAGACCGATTTATCCTTGCGATTTCAAATCAAAATAAAGGGTGATACGGTCAAAATTTGGTCAAGGGAAAACGCGTGTAAATCGGTGGAATCGTTTATTTAAAAAATCAAATTAAATTTCTTTTTCAAGTTCAATTAGTATAAAATTCAGGAAAAATATTCAGTTAGGCTTCCGCTTTTCCAAATCCGAATTGCCGGGCCTTACGCTTGACCCCTGCCATCAGATTTTGTACAGCCACCTTGTCCACCTTCTTCGCCGCAGAAAGCCAGTTTGCCTTGAACTGCTGCTCGCCCTTAGCAGTTTTTTTGGTCTTCTTTAGGTTTCGCTTGACAATAACCCAGTATTTCTCAATTGGGCGGAGCTCTGGCGTGTTGGGAGGGTTCTTGTCCTTGGGAACCACCTGCACGTTGTTGGCGGCGTACCACTCCATGGCCTTTTTACCGTAATGGCAAGATGCCAAATCCGGCCAAAACAGTACGGAACAACCGTGTTTCTTCAGGAAAGGCAGCAGACGTTTATTCAAACACTCTTTCACGTAAATTTCTTGGTTTACAGTCCCGGAAGCTATGAAAATGCTGCTTTTCAAGCCACAGGTACAGATGGCTTGCCAAACCAGATATTTCTTTGCGAACTTTGACAGTTTCATGTGCTTGAAAACATCTGCTACCTTTCCCCTTCCTTTTGCCGTATAAAACTCCTGTCCCGGAAGCTGCTTGTAGTCGGCTTTGACGTAGGTTTCGTCGTCCATTACCACGCAGTCAAACTTCGTCAGCATCGTCGTGTACAGCCTCCGGGATCGCGCTTTGGCCGTCGTATTTTGTTTATCATCGCGATTTGGAGTCACTACCTTCTTGTAAGTCGATAGTCCGGCTCGTTTTTTGGCTCGATGCACGGTTGTAGACGATACACCCAGCTTATTTGCGGCATCTCGGAGAGAGAGGTTAGGGTTTCGCTTGAAACTACCGGCAACTCTCTTTGTCGTCTCAGCGGCTTCCGGTTTTCGATTTCCCCCCGATCCAGACTTCCTGGCTGTCGACAAACGTTCCCCAAACACTTTAATTACATTTGTAACGGTTGATTTGGCAACTTTTAGCGATTTTGCCAACTTTGCGTGCGAGTAGCTCGGATTTTCGCGATGCGCGAGCAAAATTTTGATACGCTGCTCTTCTTGCTTGGACGGCATTTTGACAACTGAAGAGTGAATTCCAAAATCAAAATAGGAGCAACATTCTACACACACACACCTTCAAAATGAGGGGTGTTCAGGTTTTTTAAATGCAAAATTGAAAGAAATACGTCAAGTTGATATTGACCAAATTTTGACCGTATCACCCTTTATTCAAGTTGTCAGAAATACCGGGTTGCCGGGTTGGTTGTTTTACAAACAATCGCAGCTTGCTCTATGACCGGCACAATCGACACACTGATAAAAAAGATGACCCAAGATTGGTGTGCGGAGTGACCTACCCCTTGGCTATGATGTTTTTTTTTTCTATATTGTAGCATAAAATTCAAGGTAAAATTGTAATTTTACCGTTTTTACTGAACTTTCAATGTTATTATTCACTGACTACATTAAAAATAGTATTGCTCTAAACAATTAAAATAATAATCTGTCGAACTTCAACTTTCTCAAAATGGTGTATATTTTTACATTGGTCTATTTGAAAAGTGAAGCGAGACTTCTTCTATTTCTCTTATCTCAAATCTCGATGAACATTTCAAATGGTCCTATCTGCTTTGATCGATTCTCTTCATCGACTTTCTCTTTCATCAATAACTCAGCTGCAAAACCTTTCCCAGTTGTATTTGACGTTTTGGACGCTAGATAAGAACCTCCTTTATCAAACTATGTGGTAGAATTAACGCGAAATCTGTTTGCATAGCAGTGGTTATGAAAAGAGAAAGTCGATGAAGAGAATCGATCAAAGCAGATAGGACCATTTGAAATGTTCATCGAGAAATCGTTTATTTTGCTGTGCTGGGCTCGCTGTAACGGTATAACTAAAGAGCCTGAATTTATAAAGAGACGATATGTCAAAATTGAAACAATAGACTGTCTGTCAAAGTTAAAGAGCCTAAATTTATAAAGAGGCGACATGTCAAAATTGGAACAATGGATTGTATGTCAAAATCATAGGAAAAGTCATTCCAATCGAGCAGAAGATCTGTCAAATGGATAATATGTCATTTCTTTATAATTTCAGGCTCTTTAGTCAAAGTCATAGGAAAAGTCATTCCAATCGAGCAGAAGACCTGTCAAATGTATAAGATGTCGCCTCTTTATAAATTCAGGCTCTTTAGGTATAACATGTTGCTTACGCGCCTTCCACTGGGCTGATTTTATGAGACGTTTCTGATCAGCTGAATTTTCAATTTATGAATGAACTTTGACAGGAGGCAGTAGCCTAGTCGTTATCAGAAACAACATTAATATCAAACTCTGTCAGGCAGGCTCCTGTTATTAAAATAGACTCTGGAGTTACGTGATGAACTAACCTACGACTAAAAATAACGATAATAAAGAAAAAATGGACTATGTGATGTGTTATCAACGTTCTCCTGTTGTATAAATGATTGACGGAGTGTGACGTTAAACTCCGTCATACATTTAAACAACAGGCGAACAAAAGAGCCGACAAATTCATATCACCTCACCTGTTTACATCACATTGGGCTCAAAAGCTCAGATGCTGCACTCCTGCTCGAACTCCAGCACCACAATACCGAATATTTTCGGTGTCTAATGGGACATGAAAAAGTCGACAGTGAGCATGCATAATGGCATAAACGCAACGATCGATTTTCTCTTTTGTTAATAACTCGCTAGATTCAACGTTTCTCGGTGCGTTTGCTGTTGCTTTTGGTAGCCAATACAACCTGTTACAACTCTGCATTGAACACATTCTAGAAGATTGTTTCGCTTAGCTGTAGCAATGCAAAGAGGAAATCGATGAAGAGAATCGATCATCGCGTATACGCTCTTATGCATGCTCACTATCGAAGGGTTCTCACCGAATTTAAGTGAGCGATATTTTCATGGTTTGGATGAGAGAAATAATTGTTGAAGAATGAGAGATGAAAATAATATAGTCTATCTTCAGCTCTGTGAAAAGCTGCTCGAGTGATGCGTCACTTATCTTGCAGCTGAGCGAGAATTTCGATCGCTGTAAATAAAGTCCTCTTAGGTATGTTTTCGAATGCTCATGTGATTTGAGTTGTCGCATTAACGGGTTTGACCAAGTCAGAAGCTGCACCCGGAACATGTCCGGGTCTAGCAGATATGATCCTGGACACTCGGTAAGCCTACAGTTGAACCTACTTTCGACTATTGATGTGATTTGAGCTAGCGAATGTTTAGCACGATTCAGATAATCTTTAGTCTAGTTAGAAAGAGAGATACCTCCGGAACACGTTGATCGATTCCAAACATATTCAATAGCGTCTAATGCGATCATAGTACCTTTCATTTGACTGTTGTTGCGTACAATTTGGCTCAATAGTTGCCGAGAAACACACACAGATATGTTCTGATCTGTATGTAAGAAGAGTAAAACTTATGGTGACCACTCCAATTCCGACACCCCTACTTATGGATGGATATGAAAATTGCATCTAAGTTTCACATACCACTAACGATAGCGAAAATTTTAGTACAGTTTTAGTACACTAGTACCAGGAAACCAGCTCGTATGAATTGGCCTGCTTATAAATGTGCTGGTTCATAGTGCTGATTAATCAAAATGGGCGTAATCCGATCAAGTTTGTGCCAGAAATTGATGTTAATTAGTAGAGAAAAACTTCCATTTAATTCCACTACCTTATTTGCTTATCCTTAGCAGATACGCGTATTTCGTATACAATGCGCAGACTTCTTCAGTATCTTGTACTAAAATTCAGTGATGGCCAAAGTGCGGCCCACGGGCCGCACATGGTGCTTGGATCTCTATGATGCAGCAACTTCAGCTTGAATTTCTTTGTTTATTTCGAATGCATGGCCGAAATGTTTAGGAAATACGCAAAATTCAACTTAAAATATAACCATCGAACAAAGATACAGCTATTGAAAAAATGGGCCTGAGCACCACTGTAACTAATTAGTCGAGTATTAGTACAAGACACTGAAGAAATCTGAACATTGTAGAAGAAATACGCGTATCTGTCAAGGATAAGCAAATAAGGTAGTGTACCATAATTGTACTAAAAAGTAGTCAGCATAATGTAAACAGGACGTCAGCATCTACCAGCATGAGCTTTCAGGAGCAACTGAAATTTGTGGAATTTATTTATCAGGCAAAAGCGTGTCTTTGAAATCAACCTGTTCCATGCAGCATGTTGATCAAGTTTAAAATGCAAAACATTTAAAGGCATGAATGTCGACACATTCCATCATTAAAAACAATTATTATTGCATTCTTACGAAAGGAATGATTCAGCCTTGACCTCTTCTGGTAAACAGCCATCGAGTCGGTATTGGGACAATATGTTTCACTTTCGCTAATCTACCCCATAAATATTAGTCGACAGTTAAGTCAATGGAAGACAAACGACTTCACAATGCTGCACTGATAACACAAATCACAAAAACCAAACAAAGTACTTTACCACTGCTCACGAGAGTGGAAGTAAGTGGAAAGCAAAATCTGATTCTGTCGATCGTCGTTCGTTTGATGAATGACGTAAACAAGAGCAATACTCTTACGTAGTTCAACCTTCTCTGGAACATACGATCTCTCCGATGACTGCCCCTTCAACCAACCGCACTTACCTTCATTCCCAGCTGGGCAGCCTTGATGGAGGCGACGTATCCGCCGGGACCGGAACCGATCACCACCAGATCGGCGTCCTGTGTCGTCGAGTAGAATCGACCGTACAGCACTCCCTGAATAGCTCCATGATTGCGCAGGCCAGCGGCGGCATTGCCCTACATCACACATAGAGAGAGAGAGATAAACATCGTTTACATATTATCCGACGTGTCCTTTATTTGTTGCAAAATTCGATACGGTACGCGAAGACCAATCATGCACTCGTTCACAGTAGCTTCTGTTAAAGCTTTTTTGCCTTCATTTTTCCTATCTTGTCTTGTTGCATAATCGATTTTGCTCCCACATCCGATGAAGGCGGGGATCGAAACGGAATGACACTAACCTTGGCAGCCAGATTTACCAAATGCCGAATATTGGACTGCATTTTGTTCTTCTTAGAGCAGGGGGCAGAAGCAGGTAATCCGGTTGATTACAGCAGATTTCGAAGGAACCGGAAGAATCGGACAGCAATCGTAGGGAATGATTTCTCTTCAGAGGCAGAGCACTACCAGCACTTCCAGAAACACACACACCGCGCCTGTCGTCTGTCTGTATTCGCTGATTTTCGGGTCGAAACTCGGACTTTTTCTTTCGTTTTGCACACACGTTTGACGTTTGAACTGCTGGTGTTCAGTGTTGCTAACTTTTCATGTGGCACGATCCGTAGATAGGTAAATATGTTTCCAGAGCGTTAAAACTTAATGACCAAAAACAGTTATTAAAAAGTATAAATTTTTAAAATGATGTGGAAAATTTTTAAGAATGCACACGGCGAATGAGAACGACTCAAATTTGAGATTAGTTCACTCATAATCGCCAAAAGTGCAGGAACTCAGCGATGAGTTAATTTGCCTCATGTTTTCCCAGGTTTTTCCAGTGAAAAATTCTCGAATTTGAGAAAAGTAAAGATTGGATTCACTCAGTCTATTAGTACTACTCCGAGACTGAATAATATTTTCGTTAATTCCCTCATTTTCCGGCAGATTTTTTAAGTTTTTCACTGGAAACCATGGGACAAATTTTACTCATTGCTGAGTTCCTGCACTTTTGGCGATTATGAGTGAACTAAACTCAAATTTGGGTTGTTCTCATTCGCCGTGCATAGCACTTTTGAAAAAATCCCGCAAAATCTGGGAAATCCGTAGTAAATCTTAAAATCCGTATAACTTCAAATAAACCTGTAGAACTGACCACACTGCGTGTTTCGTCGAAACGGATGACGGGAGAACGGAGAGAAAGAAGGAAAAACACCGCGCGGGTGACGTTAACGGTTGGGGGATAGGACAGGTTATATTTTTGTAACATCAAGTCTAGGGAATTGGTGCGGTGCACCGTCTTTTGTTTACACCTACACTCAAAAATATAACTGATCGGAAATAGAATAAAATTTATGCTTCTGTTTATTAAGCTTCGTACACAGCAAAAAAAATGTAATATCGATCAACGTAATTCAAGCTGATGTATGAAATAATGATGTGATAGAAAAAAGCAGATACAATATTACATCAATGGATGTAATTTTGTTCGCAAAATCGATGTACATCGTACACAGAAAAAAAAGTTGTTGAATATTACATCCAAACTGCTGCAACCAGGTCAATCCATCGGTTGTGTAATATAACGTTGTACGATGTACATCGATTTTGCGAACAAAATTACATCCATTGATGTAATATTGTATCTGCTTTTTGCTATTACATCATTATTTCATACATCAGCTTGAATTACATTGATCGATATTACATTTTTTTTTGCTGTGTACAATGTGATATTGCACAACCGATAGATTGACCTGGTTGCAGCAGTTTCGATGTAATATTCAACAGCTTTTTTTGCTGTGTATACCCATCTCTATGATTAAAAAGTAATCAATTTAAATTTCTATTTATACATGACATCGAATAACTTGTTTTAATGCTACTTATGGCATTGAAAAGGTTTCGGTGATTACATTTTGCGATAAATGTCTAGTACAATTATTTTACCTGTGGAAAGAAAACTTGCAGTAAGTATGATTAGTTATTATAAAATAGCACTGTTCGATTCAGGAATATTTATTTGTAGCGTTGATGTGCTTTCCCCCCGTTGAAAATGAATCAACCGGCCCGGTTCCGTCTGGAAGCATTTCGCAGACTAGTCCAGTACTTTTTTGGAATACAGTCAACTGCAGAACCAGAACTTAGAATCCGCATTGCAGGAAGAGGAAACCATGAAGGAGCACAAGCTGGACAGTCCTTTGGGGAGCAACCTACATGGAGAGTAAGCAGTCGTACAAATGTTCCTTCAACAGTACCTACCCGTAAGTGTTTCTTAGGTCTTCACTGAATTCCCCTATATTCTTCGAGTTTCCTTAATGTTAATACCAAAATATGTTGCTATTATTTGATTTCAGATGGTGCCGTCCAATTTCGGAAATCTTTAACAGCTGAAAAGCAGTTAAAACCACAACTAACAAAACAAAACCCTGGAAAACATAATTCTTTGCCAAGATTATAGAACTTGCCACCATCAACCATCTGGAGATGATCTGGAGGCAGTCCAATTACGTCGCTGTTGCTATTCACGATGAAAGAGAATCAACTAGATTAGCCCTAACATATGTTTATAAACAGCCGAGTGACCTTCATTTCAGTTTTGCATGCTGCAGCAAAAATAATATTGTACATTTATGCAAATCTAAATAAACTCTTAGAATGATTGTCATTTTAATTTTATTCAAACATCTGAAATCCATTTATAAATGAAATCAAAACAAAATCACCTCTCTACCAACACAATGAATAAATCTCCTTTAAACATTGCATGTATAAAGTTCAAAAATACACATTCTCGTGTAAACCATTTTTATACTAAGTGTGTATTCTCTTTCTTTATACAAAGCTATGCGTCGGTCAGGAGAGTTGTGAATTAGCGTAGCTTTTAATCTATTTAGATTTGAATATCTTTTGAGTATACATACTTACCTTACCTTACCAATCAGGCTAAGGCCTTGTTGTCCTCTGCTGTCCGAAGAAGTCGTCTCCACTCTACTCGATCCATGGCCACAGTTCGCCAGCCTCGTAGTCTGCGAAGGGTCCGCAGGTCACCTTCTACTTGGTCGATCCACCTTGCCCGCTGCGCGCCTCTTCTTCTTGTTCCTGCGTCTTTGAATTTCTCTGCTGGTATCATTTTCGGCGGTCACCAGTGAGCCCAAATACACGAACTCATCGACCACCTCGATTTCGTCACCGTCAATCTGAACTCGGGGTGGGAGGCTAACATTGTCTTCCCTAGAACCTCTTGCTTTCATATATTTTGTCTTTGATGCGTTGATGGCAAGTCCAATCCGTCTAGCTTCAGCCTTCAGTCTGATGTACGTTTCCGCCATCATCTCAAAGTTCCGTGCCATAATGTCAATGTCATCGGCGAAACCAAGGAGCTGGATGGACTTCCTGAATATCGTGCCACTCGTGTCTATCCCAGCTCTTCTGATCACATCTTCTAACGCGATGTTGAACAGCAGACACGAAAGTCCATCACCCTGCCGTAACCCCCTTCGAGATTCAAAGGGACTCGAGAGTGTCCCCGATACTCGAACAACGCACGTCACTCGATCCATCGTCGCCTTGACCAATCGCGTCAGTTTATCCGGAAATCCGTACTCGTGCATGTCGTATGCGGATTTGAAATCGATGAACAAATGATGTGTGGGCACGTTGTATTCGCGGCATTTCTGCAGAACCTGCCGAATCGCGAAAATTTGGTCCGTGGTAGCGCGGGCACCCATGAATCCCGCCTGGTATTGCCCCACGAACTCTCTTGCATATGGTGACAGACGGCGGCATAGAATTTGGGAGAGTACCTTGTAGGCGGCGCTCAGCAGTGTGATCGCGCGGTAGTTGCAGCAATCCAACTTGTCGCCCTTTTTGTAGATTGGGCATACGACACCTTCCATCCACTCCTCCGGTAATATCTCCTCCTCCCAAATCTTGGCAATTACCCAGTGCAGCGCTCTAGCCAGTGCTTCACCACCGTATTTCAATAGCTCACTTGGTAGTTGATCTACACCAGTTGCTTTGTTGTTCTTCAGCCGACCGATCTCCTCCTCAACTTCTTGAAGATCAGGGGCCGGTAGCCTGTCGTCTTCTGCGCGTGCTCCAAGGTCTGTTGCCGTGCCACCTTCGTTTTCTGCTGCTTCACCGTTGAGGTGCTCGTCATAGTACTGCTTCCACCTCTCAATCACCTCACACTCGTTCGTGAGAAGGTTACCGTCCAAGTCCTTGCACATATCGGCTTGCGGCACGTAGCCTTTGCGCGAACTATTTAGCTTCTCGTAGAACTTCCGTGTGTCGTTTACGCGGTACAGATTTTCCATCGCCTCGCGATCTCGATCTTCCTGCTGACGCTTCTTCCTTCGGAAAACCGAGTTTTGTCTGTTCCGCGCTTGTCTGTATCGCTCCACATTCAATCTCGTGCGGTGTTGCAGCATTCTCGCCCGTGCTGCATTCTTCTCCTCTACTAACAGTTTGCATTCGCCGTCAAACCAGTCATTTCTTCGGTCCGGGATTGCAGTACCTAGTGCCGCTACAGCAGTACTACCTATGGCTGAACGGATGTCCCTCCAGCCATCTTCAAGAGAAGTTGCGCCAAGCTGCTCTTCCGTGGGTAGTGCAACTTCCAGCTGCTGCGCGTAGTCCTGGGCAACTCCGGTGTCCCGTAGTTGCTCAATGTTGGGTCGTGGCGTTCGACTTCGACGTGTGTTATGCACCGTCGAGAGTTTTGAGCGCATGCATACTGCAACTAGGTTGTGGTCCGAATCTATGTTCGCACTGCGGTACGTGCGGACGTTAATAATGACGGAGAAGAATTTCCCGTCGATTAGAACGTGATCGATTTGGTTTTCTGTGTGTTGGTCAGGTGATCTCCAGGTGGCTTTGTGAATATCCTTGCGGGGGGAAAAGGTACTTCGAACTACCATACCCCGAGAGGCTGCAAAGTTCACGCATCGTTGGCCGTTGTCGTTCGATACGGCATGCAGGCTGTTTGGCACGATTGCCGGTCTATACATTGCCTCCCGTCCTACCTGAGCGTTAATGTCGCCGATGACGATTTTGACGTCCCGTTGCGAACAGCCGTCGTACACCTGCTCCAGCTGCGCATAGAATGCTTCTTTCTCGTCGTCGGGTCTCCCTTCGTGTGGGCAGTGCACGTTGATGATGCTGTAGTTGAAGAAACGGCCCTCAATCCTCAACTTGCACATCCTCGCGTTGATCGGCTGCCAACCAATCACGCGTTGACGCACTACACCCAGCACTACAAAGCCGGTTCCCAGCTCGTTGGTGGTGCCACAGCTCTGGTAGAAAGTAGCCGCTCGATGACAGGTTTTCCATACCTTTTGTCCCGTCCAGCAAAGTTCCTGCAGTGCTACGATTTCGAAGTTGCGTGGTTGAAGTTCGTCATAGATTAACCTATCGCAACCCGGAAAGCCGAGCGATTTTCAGTTCCATGTTCCGAGTTTCCAATCGTAGTCCTTATTTCGTCGCGTAGGTCTGTGCCGATTGTTCCGATCCGTATTTCTTTCTTCGGTATTTGCAACTTTGTTTTTTTCCAGAGCGGCTTGTTGGGCCTGCCCCAACCCCCTGTCTCGCTGGTGGACCATCGTGCACAGCTCTGTTTAGAGTCCCACGCTGGCACTAGGATGGTGATCAGCCGCTCCTAACATGGAGAATAGACGCCGTTTTGAGCCGCACCTCCATGGTGAACAGACGCTCGGGTTTGGTGAAGCATTTCCTCTATCACCGTACTATGGTTACCGCGCCAGTGTTCGCGTCGCACCTCTTTACTTTGCTATTGCCGGACTGGCAACATTGCCCAGGCTACGCCAACCAGCTGTGTCCATGTTTCAGCTGGTAGTCTTTTGTTATCATATGACTCGAGGAGGCGTGAAGTAGGAACTTGTGAGGACCAGGGCTAGGTATTCCGCTCCTTCCAGGTTGTCAACTCACCATTTTGTAGCCCATACATGAGTATACATACGACACCAAAAAAAAAAGCCAGCGCCGGTGGTGTAGTGGTAAGCGTGACTGCTTTCTCACCCCAATGGGTCTGGGTTCAATCACCTACTTTCCAAGCATCTGGAAGGTGGCAAAAATCACCCCGATCCGCAAACCTGGGAAAGACCCTTCACTACCGTCAAGATACAGACCGATTAGCCTGCTCTCAGCGCTGAGCAAGCTGTTCGAAAAATTGATCCTCAGCCGACTGAACAAGTTTGTTTGTTTATTAATTTATTTGATAAGGCTCAACCGAATTAACTTTACAGAGCCGAGGATTCTTGGTCACTATACAATACATCTTAAAACTATTGTCAAAAGGTACAACACAATAAACACTTTATCTTCCGCTATCCAAAAAGCCTCCTCCATCAGAACTGGAGCCGCTTCCAGTGGTTTCATTGTATGGCAAATTGTTGTACGCCAACGAGGGTCAGAGCGCGTCCATTGCAGCAATGGACGCAAAACGTGGTCAGCACTCACACACTCATCACGAAACGGTTGCTTTCCAAAGTCGACGACGCATCGACCGAAAGAACTGCTGATGAAGAACAATGAGGAGGACCACACAATGGTTGCTGCCGAGAAAACAGACGATCGCGCAGCACACATCGAGAGTGGCCTGCTTTTGTCGACAGCCGAGTGAACACTGTGAACAAGTTTGTGAACATGACATTCTTCTTCCGGAACAGTTCGGGTTCCGTAAGGGGCATTCCACCAATCATCAGATGGTGCGGGTGATGAATAACATCCGAAGTAACAAAGCTGTATCCAAGTCCACAGCCGCCATGGCCTTGTTAGTCGTCGAAAAGGCGTTTGACAATGTCTGGCACGACGGACTTATATACAAGCTTTGTAACTCCAACATTCCACCATACCTTGTGAAAATCACCCGTAGCTATCTCCAGCAGTGGTCGTTCAGGGTGTCGTTGAATAGTTCCCTTTCGGGACAATTTCCGATCCCAGCAGGTGTTCCGCAAGGGAGTCTGCTGGGACCACTGCTTTACAGCATCTACACGTCGGACATCCCTCCTCTAGGAGACGGTTGCGTGTTCTTCCTGTTCGCAGATGACACCGCGATAGCCGTCAAGGGTAGGATGCCTCGTGAAATTACGAACAAGCTCCAACGATGCCTTGACACCTTTACTGATTATGCCACCACGTGGAAAATCAAAATCAACGCCTCGAAAACCCAAGCGATCATGTTCCTTCACAGACAATCGCCAAAACTTAAACCTTCTTCCTCCTGTACCGTAATAATGGATGGTACAAGGGTCGAGTGGTCCACTGATGTTACTTATCTCGGGATGTTGTTCGATGAGAAGCTTCTGTTCCGCTCGCACATAGAGAAAACCCTCCGCCTTGGTTAGGTGTTTGTATCCGCTCATTTGCCGCAGATCCCGCCTCTCAAGGCAAAACAAACTGGCTGTCTACAAACATATCATAGCCCCCACGATCTTCTATGCCGCCCCGGTGTGGGAATCGTGCGCTCAGACCCAAATCCAGGTTGCACAGAATAGAGTGTTGAGGATGATCCTAGATCGTCCATTCGACACAAGAATAGCAGACCTCCATCAAGAGGCAGAAATTCCCAAAGTAGATTCCAAAGTTGAGGATATGACAACCAAATTTATCCAAAAATGCAATCTTTCTGAACATGATTTACTAAGCAATTTGTACATAGTAGGTTAAGTGTATATAGTAGAGTAGGTTAGTTTTAAGCTGTAAATAGTAGTATTAAGTAGTTTCTCTTCAAATTCTAAAAACAAAACAAACCAATCCCACCAAGGTGGTCGACCGTGTACTAAGTCTAGGACTAATTCTGTAAAACAAAATTCGAGTAGTTAAAAAATGTCACATCTCTGAATTTGGTGTGATTGTTTTGATAAAAAAGAGCACAAAATTTAATAACCACCGAGGGGGCAGCAAAACCACAAAATTACCTACCTTGTATACGGACACTAGAATAGAAAGTTTTTCTTCAGACTATTTCATCTTAGTATTCTTCTTTGGATTAAGTGTGTAACAGTAATCAATTCGTTTTTGTTTGCTAATCTGGTTAAATGTTATACTTATTTATCTAAAAGATAAATCTTCCAGCTCAAATCTTTGTAGGGGTAAGTGGTGGGACCATAATCATCACTATCAATAACCTTTTTTTTCAGTAAAGGGTGATACGGTCAAAATTTGGTCAATATCAACTTGACGTATTTCTTTCAATTTTGCATTTAAAAAACCTGAACACCCCTCATTTTGAAGGTGTGTGTGTGTAGAATGTTGCTCCTATTTTGATTTTGGAATTCACTCTTCAGTTGTCAAAATGCCGTCCAAGCAAGAAGAGCAGCGTATCAAAATTTTGCTCGCGCATCGCGAAAATCCGAGCTACTCGCACGCAAAGTTGGCAAAATCGCTAAAAGTTGCCAAATCAACCGTTACAAATGTAATTAAAGTGTTTGGGGAACGTTTGTCGACAGCCAGGAAGTCTGGATCGGGGGGAAATCGAAAACCGGAAGCCGCTGAGACGACAAAGAGAGTTGCCGGTAGTTTCAAGCGAAACCCTAACCTCTCTCTCCGAGATGCCGCAAATAAGCTGGGTGTATCGTCTACAACCGTGCATCGAGCCAAAAAACGAGCCGGACTATCGACTTACAAGAAGGTAGTGACTCCAAATCGCGATGATAAACAAAATACGACGGCCAAAGCGCGATCCCGGAGGCTGTACACGACGATGCTGACGAAGTTTGACTGCGTGGTAATGGACGACGAAACCTACGTCAAAGCCGACTACAAGCAGCTTCCGGGACAGGAGTTTTATACGGCAAAAGGAAGGGGAAAGGTAGCAGATGTTTTCAAGCACATGAAACTGTCAAAGTTCGCAAAGAAATATCTGGTTTGGCAAGCCATCTGTACCTGTGGCTTGAAAAGCAGCATTTTCATAGCTTCCGGGACTGTCAACCAAGAAATTTACGTGAAAGAGTGTTTGAATAAACGTCTGCTGTCTTTCCTGAAGAAACACGGTTGTTCCGTACTGTTTTGGCCGGATTTGGCATCTTGCCATTACGGTAAAAAGGCCATGGAGTGGTACGCCGCCAACAACGTGCAGGTGGTTCCCAAGGACAAGAACCCTCCCAACACGCCAGAGCTCCGCCCAATTGAGAAATACTGGGCTATTGTCAAGCGGAACCTAAAGAAGACCACAAAAACTGCTAAGGGCGAGCAGCAGTTCAAGGCAAACTGGCTTTCTGCGGCGAAGAAGGTGGACAAGGTGGCTGTACAAAATCTGATGGCAGGGGTCAAGCGTAAGGCCCGGCAATTCGGATTTGGAAAAGCGGAAGCCTAACTGAATATTTTTCCTGAATTTTATACTAATTGAACTTGAAAAAGAAATTTAATTTGATTTTTTAAATAAACTATTTCACCGATTTACACGCGTTTTCCCTTGACCAAATTTTGACCGTATCACCCTTTATTCGTCAGATTAGTATCTGGTATGCTTTCCCAAGAAACAATGAAAGGTGATTTGTTGCGTTGCCTCCTTATTTCAAGAGCTAAATTGACCTGAAAACGAACTGACACCACTGATAAGTTCGAAATGTGCTGACTTGCTTAACGCTTCAGTGGCGCCACCATGATAAATGCGAGCACATTCCGAACTGAAACCTTGCTTGCGAAGAATGTGATTGTGAGTGTTATGTCTGTTTGTCTGCGATATAATGATGAGACAAATTTGGAATCCAAGGGGACAAAGCATGACTATATCACAGACAAACAGACATAGCTCATTGAATATGTTTCACTATAACAACTACTAAAACACTACTGCCATCTGCTGAGTACACTGTCGTGGGCAGTAAGGTCAATAAATAGCTGTTGTGTGAGAACGTAAAACGCAATGGAACTATGAAACATTTAAATTGACCGTTAAATGCGTGTTCGATGGATCGTATACAAGAGTTATGTCGGCTTGTCTGTGACTGATGATAATGCTAAACGATTAAAGTGTCAGTGTCATCAAAGGGTTATTAATGCATCAAGGAAGTTAAAACACCGTCCGATTGAGTTTTAAAATATATATATTTTCATTAATTTGAATTTATAATACTTCTGAAATTTGCTCTTATACCACTTTCTGTTCATGTACAACGTTTGTAATTGTATTTTGAGTTCTTAATTTGCCTATGTATGCGATTCCAGTACTGTGTGTGGGTAGTGGTTTGCGTTTTCCTTGCTGTGTTTTGAACGTTTCTACTTGGACACTTTCGGGCTGTGCTTTATCGCAAGTAGCACTGCAAGTTTTATCGACGCATTCTACAAGTCTGAATCATGGTCTGTAGAACTCTCATAAAACCCGCATTGTTACTTGAGATGTGTCATGTTTGGTTGCAGCGCGTACGGACTGGAACAATCTGTAGTTGTTGTTTCCTCTCTCAAAACTGGCTTAAATTTAAGACGAATGTTGCGAAATGCATCGTACGATTTCAAATGACATGTTTTTTTTTATTTCTGTGAGAATAGAATCTGAGAGTACGATTTGTGATGGCGATGGGATGTGGTTTGTGGTTTCAAAATGGGGGCAACTTTTTGCTGATGATAAATTTTACACATTTGCTTGGCTTATGCTTAGTTGTAATTGTTTTTTTTTCTTTTTTGAAAAATGTGTAATAATATTCTCCTTTTGCTAATCGATTCATTTTGTACATATACGCGTAAACCTTCACAAAGTAAAAGTTTCACTTGTTTAGTTACATTATTTTACGAAAATTTTAATACAATTTACTCTTTGACGACAACTGGAAGAGTGGAAAAAATTTGAAACATTTTGTTGGCTATAAATGTTTGTTGTCACGTTTGCTATAATTATTTTATGGCAAGGATGACGTTTCGTCTCGATAATGTGTGTTTTACGATATAGGAATGATATGGTTTGCCTCTTTTGTTTAGCGGGAATGGATCGGGATGTAGGATAACAAATATGGCTGACGCGTTGTTTGTAGAAGATGTTAAATGTTGATCATGGAATCATGGCACTAGCGGGATAGGGTATGAAAAGCAGTGGAAAATCGAAGGAGGTGTGTGTTCTTCAGCAGGAATTGTTCCGGATTGGCACATGGAGATTATGGCGCTGGGAGGTTTTGTAAAGTGTAGAATTTGTAGCTTTTCTTTTGTTTTGGCACATGACTTCACAAGTACATTCTAAGCCTCATCGGCTCCTTTGTCGAAGATGGATCCTTTGTTTGCTTTAACCTTAATAGTAAACAATAAATAAAATTCTTTTAGTAGGTGCTCTTGTCAGTCATCTTTGCTGCACTTTCAGTTAAGTTTGTACTCAACTGATGTTATTATTATTTTTTTGCTAAAAATGGAATTGCAGATGAAACAAGTATCAATGGCCATTGATTTATCAAATAAAAATGGGAATGTACATGTTCCTAGTTTCTATACATATTGTAAGTATTAAACAATAGTCTATCACAAAACGGATTATAAAATACTAAACAATACTTTTTACAATTATGCGCCTTCAATTGATTACAGTTAAATATATTGAGAACACCGAGAGATAAAACGTGCAGACTTCCAAATGTTCACTTTGCTTGCATTGTATGGGTGACCAATAATAATTAATTATAATCAATCTAGTTTGAAATCTCATAGTGTAACCTTTTCATCATATTTTGCATACTCTTACGCTAATTGCGTTGTTTTCTCTTTATACATCACAATTTTTCTTCTTCTTTAACTTCTGTTTGCGTTTCCTATGATACAGGTGCTGACATCCATAGATTTCGGTTCCGATGATGCTTCTTCTTCCGAACCGATCGGATCAAGCCCGGCTAGAAGCGTTCAATTTTGGTGAACAGATAATTTTATAACTGTCATTTCTTGTCGCTATCCATTTTGCTCTTGTCGAGCGAGGACGTCACCATGCTGCCACCGTTGCCCGGGTACATCTTGTCCATGTGCTTGATGGACTCGTTCAGGAAGTTCTATTGAGAAGAAGATGAGGGGGATTAGTTTAGTGTGTACTAGTTTTCCTTTGAAGATGGGCTTACTTGGATGGCTGTCAGCGCTGCCACAATGGCGGGCGATCCGAACCCATGGGATATGAGCGAAAAATGTGTTAGGTGTCGCTGAATCGATGGATCCAGAATATGCTGTGGCCGCGTGTTGCATAGAGGAGAACGATCCTGGTTGAGCAGGTCCATGAGTTCTTTTGTAATCTGAAAAAGGTTTATGATTTTTTCATTAGTCCCAAATGTCCGAAATGACAGTTATAAAATGTGTTGCTAGAATAGCCGTACCTGTTTCGTATTGAGCAGCAGCTCTTTCCGTCTGTAGGATTCCTGCGGTTCCGAGTACTGTCGGGAAAGATATTCGGCCACTTGCCGGGCAGGAAATTCCGTCTCACAGACGTAGCCAAAGTCACGTGCCAAATGGATGGCTTCGCCTTCCACCAGCGACGTGAGCAGCGTGACATTTGCCGCCTTGCGTCGTCCCGCCGGCAAATTCAAACCGATTTTCTCCAACTTTTCCCTTAGCAACCGGCCGCCGTTTTTACTCTTTGCCCTGTAAGGAGAGAAAAAGCGACGGATAATTATCGTGCTTTCGCTACAGTTGGTCTAATTTGGCATTGACGCGCCTGGCAACAGAATCCTGATAGTAATTAGTGAAATGTTAATGAGCGAGTGGGAAAAGCGAAAAAGCTCACCGTCTGAGAACTCCACCGAGAAGCGACGCGTTGAGACACTCGGGAGGCGCCAGGCGGCGCTGCACTTCTGCCACCGTAACTTTGTATTTCGAGGTGCTGGAGAGGAGACTGAGCCGGCCGGGCACGGAACAGAACACGTCCGACGGGGAACCGAGGTTCATTTGGCTGCTGTCTTTCTTAATGTCGGTGATGGGGAAATCTGAAAGTTTGAATTTTTTTTTGAAATTATTAAAATTTTCGAATATTGGCAAGAAGTGTAACTGTTAGTTCATGAAATGTCATGTTCAATATTGATAGTCATCTTTATAAATGGTGTAATGTTTTAAGTTGGTTGGTTGTACCACAATCAATACGAAACTATCGATTTTAAATTGGCTCACTACTTGACTAGCCTATTGGTCCCAAGCAAATCGGTTAACGTACCCCATTCTAGTCGAAATTCTAGTACTACACAATGTTTGTTTTGATTTGCCATGCAAGTTTGACAGATAAAATGAGGGGTTCGTGGATTTTCCTATGTTTCGAGGGGTGTATCGATTAGCTTGGGATCGAAGATAGTACCAGAGCTGATCCAAAAAGTTGAGCACTTTTCTTCGGGACCTTCTGGTCTTAGAGTTACCTCTATGGTTGTACTACAATAGAGGTAACTCTAAGACCAGCTCTGGTACTATCTTCGGTCCCAAGCGAATCGATGCACCCCTCGAAACATAGGAAAATCCACGAACCCCTCATTTCATCCGTCAAACTTTCATAGCGAATCAAAACAAACATAGTGTAGTACTTGAATTTATACTAGAATGGGATACGTTAATCGATTTGCTTGGGACCAATAGGCTAGTCAAGTAGTGAGTCAATTTTAAATCGTTAGTTTCGTATTGATTGTTGGTACTGCTTTATATGTCTGTCAATGGTATAATGAACGGATGGGAGATTTGTAAAAAAAATATGTTTTATGATGTCCCAATTACATGAGTTTTCGAGTAAACGAATAATTCTGAATATGTGCAATTTTTTCTCTATAATTCGCCAAACTTCACAATTATAACAATGCTTTATGGCAGTGGGCTTCAACCTTTTTCGTTCCAAAAAGTAGTGTACATTTCTGTCACTATGATGCACATAAAGGGAGCGTCATATATCATACAAGTTTACATTATTGATCGTGTAAATTTAAGAGACATTGCATGAAATATTCCAAATATTGTATGCAACCATCCATCTTTCTAAGCAAAATTTCTTGCAAGTTGCTATTTTACGTGAAAGAAAGTTTACATGTATGAATCTTTGCATGCCTTAGATGTTTACATCTTTGTTCAAATTAAAAAAAAATCTGTATAAGTGATGTCAAGTAAATATGATTTCCAGTTAATTTTTTTCGTAATAGTGCTCATTGCAAGACAGCTATATCAACAATCAATACGAAACTAACGATTTTAAATTGGCTCACCACTTTGGTAGCCTATTGGTCCCAAGCAAACGATTAACGTACCCTATTCTAGTTGAAATTCTATTACTACACTATGTTTGTTTTGATTCGCTGTCTATTGTATTATTTTCAAATAAATCTTTCGCGGAAAAATCATTTTGTAGCTCAAATAGTTCACCCTAAAATATAATAAAGCTAACCTGACCTACACACTGAATTCAGATCACCGAAGTCGTTAAAATTCTATCAAGTTTTTAAACAGCTGAAAAAGTTGCTAACATTTTAAATTACCGTTACACGTAAGAAAACAATAGAATCAAATATTTTTTAATGTTTTATCATTAAATGGGGTTAACTGAACAAAGTCTGTACAAGTTAGTAGTTCGAAAACTTACCAGACAGTGGAGGCCTGGATTAGTGTGTACACACTTAGAAATAACTACTTTTACGCGAGACGTAATTCGTATTAGACGTAAATCCTGAAACTTAAACGAACATTTCAATTACAAATTTAGTGTTCTCAAACCAAAACATAAGCAACTCGACGAATTTATTTTCTCGTTTCTTACAACTAATTCTTATGTCAAAAATGCAACTTACATGTGTTGTTCTCAGGGACAGAGCTGGTAAATATCACGGCCGTCATATGACAGTCAGAAAACAGGTCTTCTCACTATCACGAGACGAAACGACCGACCATTAGCTTTCTTGTCATTTCCCAATGATCAAGCACTCATGAGAATAATTCTTATGCAGTTTTAACATCAACATTTCTAACTGATTTAGATGAATTTAAGCAAGTAACCATATGTAATCGGTAGAGTGAACATATTTTTATGATTTCCTTGGTATAAGTAGTGACAGAAGTATCTCTGTAAATATCGCGTGAGATCTATGATTGAAAATGACATTTGCCAGCCCTGCTCAGGGAACCGAAATTTACATGACTTTTCGGTAGCGTGTAGCCTTACCCTACAATTGATCGGGAACCTAAAATTCTGGTTTGGGAATTCATAAACACAAGTAACTTTCTACAATGGCAGTTGGAAATGGTTACGTACGGAATCCAAGGAAAGTGACTCTAGCTAAGCTCAAGGGGTGATTTTGCTTTGGTATCCTGAGCTGCATGCACGTTGAGTAGGTAGAAAGAAGATGTATGTAGATATGGAAGATTTCCTACAAAAGGATGCAACATGGTGGATATCGATGCAGGAAATTGTAGAAATTTTTTCGCAGGTTGATACACATGATTGACATTTTAAATTGAGTATCTGAGCATCTAATAGGCTACTATTATTCCATATCTCTGGGAGATGACTGTACTAACATTTAATATATTCTCACTCATAATTACCCCCTAAGATGGCAGTGAATTCCCCCCGGTTGAAAACCACTGCCTTATGGTTTTCATCACACCTTCCGCCGTGAATCGGCATCGCTTTTTGTATAGGTATAGAATAACAAAAAATACACAAACAACTTCAGAATATGACACCTCATCGGGTGCGACTCCCTCTGTATGGACCCATCACATTTTTTTTTACTCTCAAATAAAATTCCGATTCGCAACAATGCTTATTATTTATGTACCGCCTTTGCCAAAAAAAAATACAACAAAAACAAGAAAACATCACAGTAGACTGGCAGGAGGAAAAACATCAATGCTCGGCCTGCTGCTGTGTTGAGAACGGGGGAGCTTCAGATTACAATACTCCTTTGTGTGAGCGCGCTCTTTAACAACTTTTTGCTCTCTCTCTCTCGCTTTCTGAGTCTCATCTGGCTAATAATCGGATCTCCCTCTGTGATTTACCCTCATCCGTCCGTCATCGTCGTAACAAATGAAACTATACGAGACGGTGAGATGTCTCTATAGGTATGTTGAATGAAACCCGGACCGACATTGATGAAAAGTTCCACCATTAATTAGCACCTCTTTTTCTTAGTTTGCCGAGCTGCATCTTGACACTGACGGTTTGGGATATTTTGTCCAGAGTTGATCGTCACCATCATCGCTTATCGCAATCGCGTGCACTGCTCCGATGCGACAGATGAAGATTAACATGTCCAACTCAAACCCGGCCGGACGACGACAGAGTCGGTGCAGCGATCTTATCGGTTGGCTAGATCAAGTTTCGAGGTGGGATTCAGTTGCTTCTTCCCTCATAGGAGGTTATGTTTGATGATACACGGCGGTGATGATCACTTCCACAGCTCTTTTACCAGTAGTTGACAATATCAGTATGCTAATGAGATCTCCTCTTCTATCTTTCTGTTTTGGGTCGTGAGTTGCGTGCTTCGACGACCGAAAGCAAACAAGATGAAGATGGGGCCCATTGGAATCGTTTATAATCCCATTATAACGATAACTTCCTCACTTATGGCGGGGTGGTTGAGTGCTATGAGGTGATGTCTCTCCTCATTTCCCATATCGAGGAGGTGGTAGAAGAACTTCGCGGGGGAGAAAAAAGTGGATGTTGCCTTTTTCGAGGCACGGATTCATTCATGGATTTGCCGGATTTACAGCGATATGTACCACCACCCGGACAAAATGTCAGGTTAGCGTACCTAAATAAGTTGCAAATGGGTCTGCTTGTCACCTTCGTTATTTTTTGTAGTTGTTGCGGCACTAGAGTATGTGAAACAGTAACAGAAATTGGTCAGTGGGGATTGTCCTGTTGGATATGGTAAGTGATCTTTTTTTTTTGTATCGCCGAGGAATGTTGGATAATCGAAACAGTTGGAAGGAAAGGAACGTTTCCTGAATGTTACAAACTATGTATTGCTCTTGCTGCTCTAATTCAGGCTGTGCGTTTTCGTAACATTTTGCTCCATTCTTTGTAGGACAACATTTCAACGACGCACAAAAATACAAATTTTCGATGTCTTATGGGGTGTTTTATGCTATTTCACTAGCGCTAATGAGCAAGATGCTAGCAAAAAAAAAGCTCCCCAGCATAATGTAAGCAGGGCATAAGCGTCTACCAGCATGAAATTTCAGGAGCAACTGAAATTCGTGCTAGTTGGCGAGTACACTAGCGCGAGTAAATCCGCACAGATGTAAACACCCCATTAACCCAAAATTTACGAACATAAAGGGTGCCCACGATAAAAATAACCTATCTGAAAAACTAAAAATCATACCTTCAATAAAACACCCGCACCTCCTTCTTCACCCCTTCCCACAGAACAACATGATTTTTTTCTGCATTATCTCCTGTGATTTTTTGTTTTAATTCTAAACGGGTTTTAACTCATCTCGGCACAAGCCAAAAGTAAATAAAACGGGTCAAAATAGTTTGCATTTTCTTCTGTGCAATTCGTTTTTTTCCAATAGATTTCAACCCAAAAGCAAGTTAGTTATACCCAAAAGTAGGTAAATATGAGTATACCTAACGTTGGGTTCCCACCAGTGCTGAGATTCGTCATTGTCATTGACGGACTTTCGCGCGATATTGACAAAATTGTTTTTCACATAGTCAGTGATAGACTTGATCCTCAAAAAAACCTTCGTCAAAATCTCATTAATTTTTTAGTCAATGACAAAGATTCACCTGGTAACAAAAAGTGTAATTTCGTGCATTCTGTGTCACATAATTGGGCTGTTTAACTACGAAAAATATACCGATTTTTTTACATCATCTGATAGAGCTTCGTTTTCTGAGCACAACGATATTTTTATCGATTCCGTAGACATTCATCTCTAAAAATCTGCACATGTTCATCACTGACAGAATTGACATGGTTTCTCGAAAAAAAAATGACGGTGACTGTTAGCCCAAATGAGTGACCAAAGCAGAAGTGTCAATATCGCCGTATATTGTCGATATTTTGCAACACTGATTCCCACACTTTACCACCTCTGTTGGGTGGTTTTGTTCCTTCGTTTTGGACAACATTAGAAGGTGAAAAGGAGACAAACAAGTCAAAAGTAGCTAAAAGTGAACTGGCCGCTGGGTACTTTTTTCGTCAATTTTTGCTAATTTTAGCAGATTTTAGGGTCTTTGTTTACCACTCCATTTCATAGAGGAAAACAGATATAACTGGCGATACAAAGAAACCGCTCTATTTTATTTTTTCTTGGCACATTACGAAAATGCAACCCATTTTTATTGGATTTAAATAAAATGCTCAATTTGCAAAATAAAAGCATATTAAGATTGCACTCTTATACCTCACCGTGTAAAATTTTACCATCATCACTCTCATAGTTCTTCTATTCTCCACGAGTGCCAACTTTGATTTGCCAATTAATGCGACAAAAGAGATTTCCACGTCCGGTTGTATTGGTGCCATATGTGAGAATGTGTTAGTGAAAATCCGAGGAAAATACATAACAAATCGCTGTCAAGCTCATTTTGACAGATCTAATTTCATACATTTTTAAGCTTAGCCAGAGGAAAATAATAAACAACTTTACACGGCGATACACCCGCTAGTGTGCTTGCGTTAAACGATGATCTGATGACCTGATATCAGACGGGTGTCTCTGAGCCTTTCCAAGAAGAACGTTCTTCGCTCTTCCAGAGGCTGAAGACCAGCCAGGTGGTGGACCTCAGAATTTTGCGTCTGTGGAGGACTGTTTAGGATCATCCTAAGGATCTTATTCAGGATACTTTGGAGTTTAAGGTGATGGCATTTGGCGCAACTCTCCCAGATTGGCATACCGTACTCGATAACGGGACGGATGATTTGCTTGTAGACAGCAAGCTTATTGTTCAGGGACAGGATGGACTTCCTGTAGATAAGTGGATACAATGATCTTATCAAGATGGTGCATTTGGTTTTCGTTCTGTCAGTGTCAGTGTAGTTTTGGATCTCAGTGTCAGGGAGCACTGAAAAGCAGCCCACTGTCTTGAGTCAGTCCGAGGTAGACTACCTCTTTGGACCATTCCACCACTGTGCCGTTTAGGCAGATTTTGTTATTCTCAGACGGCACAAGCCTGGGAGATTTTGAATGGTCCTCGCCATCGCCAGAGCCGGAATATCGGAGGTGAATAGATCGAACAGCATGAGCTCAAGGATACTTCCTTGGGGCACACCTGCACCGATATTGAAGGCATCCGATGTGATAATTTTGTATGTTCTGTCCGATAGATAACTTTGTATGATCTTCACGAGGAAGATCGGAAAACCGTATCGATGCAACTTGTACACCAGGCCATAATGCCAGACATTGTCAAAAGCTTTTTCAACGTCTAGAAATACCATAGCAGATGTTTTAGAAACAGCCTTGTTCCGCCTAAGAATGTTTATTACTCGGGTCAGTTTTTCGGCAGATGTTAGAAGTCGGCTGTAAACTGCCCTTTTAAACAGTTTGGATAACCCTGAGAGAAAGCAGACATGGGTTCAATCCCAGTCGGCGCCGTTAGATGCGCATGTTGAGTTTAGAATTTCGGAAAGAGTGTATGCGTGAGCCAGTTTGTAAAACATTGTTTCCTGCTTTCGGGGACGTCACTTCATTTGAATAGTTTTTTGTTAAGTCGGTCGCAGATTTTGGTAATGTAAGGGGCACGTTCTTGTTTATTGAGCAGAAAATCATGGGTTAGAACCCAAGCTTAGTTACATTACTGAGTTGATCTTTTCTAGGTCTCTATTGTAGAAAATCGTGAATAAAAGAACTCCGCGGAACGATTAGGAAAAGTAATACATATGTTTATACAAAAGTGACGTACGCTTGATGCGGTTCGGAAGACATTGATAACTGCTTTCGGGGATGTAATTTCATTTTAATAGCTTCTTGTAACCGATAATGAACGATCGTCGGTCATAGCTTGTTTTGAAGTAAGGGGCACGGTGGCCTTAGAACGACCTTACTTTGCTTACTGATCAGAAGATCGTGGGTTAGAACCCAAGCCTCTTTACATTACTTAGTTGATAGGGTTGCGTCATTTGCTTACCAGGCTTTAAAAGATCGCATCACATTCCAATGTGAATCCAGATCTAATTCACCCTTCCCACTGACAAAAAGATTCTTCCCATGAGAACCGTGAAGATGAAGAGGTATACTCAGTCTCTAGTAACAACGGGTGTCGAAATAACAATCCTTTTCCTCCCTGATGACCGTAAGGACGTGGCCGGAGTCGTTATTGACCTCAAAAATAAGGATTCACCGGATTTTGCACACTGAGAATGGATTACTAATCCCAAGCCTCATGGTTCTTTCAGATCTTTCGCTAAATTGGGTCAATCACGGAGTAGTAACTACTGATATGTATGGTCATCAATACTGCTGCTTACAAAAACGTTTACTCTGTAATTCCCAGAGAAAAGTTTAACTTTATTTTATTACAGTTTAAAAACTGATCGCTCGGTAGGGGTGAGAGAAGTTCATTAAAGAGAGACTGTAGAGAAAAGTTTAGGATTCAGAAACCTCAGTGTAGTTCATTAGACAGTTCAGGGTAGCTAAGATGACATCAACGAGCCTCAACTTAAAAATTATCCAGGAATCAGAGGACATGTTCCTAAAATTTTACAGAAACGCATAGAAATTTAGGAAAGTTCTGGGTCTTTAGATGAGCTTTGGGATAAGCGAATTTTTTAGAGATGTTATACGAACATCAGATAAGCTCACGAGTTTTTGGAGCAGTCTCAATAATCTCAGAAAGACCCAAAAAACCGTTGAGAAGTTTAGTACAACTACAGGAAATTCCATCATAACCTTAGAAAGACTCAGGGAGTCGTTTAGAAGTTTCGGAAAACTTCAAAACTATTCAAGTAAACATCAGAAAAACTGTGCTCTGAGGTTCCCTTAGATTAGTTCAGGGTACCATAATCGAGGCACATTGATCACTTTTTAACGTAAATATAGAAATAAATTTATAAAATACATGAAATTATCAAACTAATTGCATTTAAATCAGTATTGGATGATTTGAAATTTTTTAGATCTTAAATTTGAAAATATAGATATGGGATGAAATTAATTAACCCCTCAAATTACTTCCCAGTGCATTTCTAATAATTGTTCTTATATTCGTTTCACTGAATCCGAAAAACTCGCGTCAATTAATAAAGAATGTTTTCAGCAGAAATTTTTTGCTATAAAATATACTTTTTTGAAATAATAAAATAAATCTTTCACCGAAAATGTTATACAAGACAATTAAAAGTACAAGGTACAATGATTAATTTCACCCCGGTGATCAATTTGTCCCCGGATTATGGTAGTCAGAAAATGTTCAGAGAACTTTGGACAAGATTGGAGAATCTAAATGAAGTTAAATGATAGAGATAAATGTCGTAGTTTTTGAATAATCGAGCAAAAACGAACAAGCTCCATACATTCTCAGATCCAAGGCCCTACATTTAAAAGTAGGTGCCCAAGTAACAATTTAAAGCCTTTTGGCTTTCACTCTGATTTATTGTGGTTTTATAACGGTAATAAGCAATCTTTTTAGTTTAAATACAGCATTTTACAGTGCACAGCATTCTTGATTAGCAGTTCAGCTTTATGCTGTTTTAAAAAACTTTTAAAGTCTGACGAGAAACTCAGAAAGTGTCTGGATTTAAAAATGAATTTATTGCAGCACTCTATCCCTTTATAAAACTGTTTAGTAAATCAATCGGTATTGGTTTTATTTATGTCACGATAAAATTCTCCATAAAGGTGTTTTATCATTTAAGAAACCGTTCGATTTCAAACGGGATCAAAAAGCATATATTGATGCGTTTTGGTGTCTATGAAGTGTATCACAAAACCTCCCACTGTTTACAAATAAAACCTAAAAGATGGATCCACCTAGAGACAGAGAAAAACATAATCGAGTGGGACATTCAAACGCAGAGTCACAAGGAAATGCCAATCACATCCGAGACGCACCATGGAAAGCTTGATGGAAGCCCCCAATCTCTCCAACCCAGTCCCGCCTACTGCAGCCAGCGTACCTCATAGTCGTCTCGGTCCTGCGGTTGGAAGTAGGGAGGGGGTCTTCCACCTTGCTTGTACAGGCAAGTACTCGATTCGACCTAGTATTTCATCGCGTAAAAAAGTTTCCCGTACACAGGAAATTGCACACCCTTTCATACATCAACCTTTGGAACCAGGACGCACTGAAAATAGCATTTTGGAAGCCCCTAGTCCCTCTAACACGGTCCTGCCAGTACCAGCCAGCGTTCTTCACAGTCGTCCTGGTCCTGTTGTTAGTAGGGGTTCGGGGGTCTTCCAGCCTGCTATGCCAGGCAAGTACAATGATAACTCTGAACATTCACCGCCTGACGCCATTCCGAATTTCAGCACTGTATCGGTACTCTCTAACACTCGAAGTGCGGGTTGCACCACTGGATTCTCCGATGCAGCCCCACCTTCTGCTGCCTTTGATCATCGGAGCTGCCCTAATGCTGTTATCAGAAGTGAAATTAGGATGCCCAAAAGTTCCCTCTCAGGCGAGGTGTACACAGATTCTCAACGTGTTGCTAGTACTAACCAGGACGTCACTATTTACTATCAGAACGTAGGCGGGATGAACTCGAACGTTGAAGACTATCGTATATCCGTATCTGACCGATGCTATAATATTATTGCTCTCACAGAGACTTGGCTCGACTCCCGCACGATCTCCAATCAAGTGTTTGGATCTGAATACGAGGTTTTCCGTTGTGATCGTAACCCCCGCAACAGCCGAAAATCAACTGGAGGTGGTGTCCTCTTGGCTGTCGGTTCTGAATTGAAAGCCAGAGCAATTGAAAATGATCTGTGGAACAGCGTAGAGCAGGTCTGGGCAGCTGTGGACCTAGCGGATCGCACGTTGTTTGTATGTGTGGTCTACATACCTCCAAACCGAGCTCGAGATATAGATTTCATCGACGCCCATTGTCGTTCAATTCAAGCTGTCTTGGAAAGCGCAACTGCTATTGACGAGGTTATTGTCTTGGGAGACTACAATTTACCTGGTATCTCGTGGCAACCATCCCATAGCGGTTTTCTGTATCCGGATCCAGAACGATCAGTGTTCCATTGTGGAGCCACTATGCTTCTTGATAGCTACAGTACGTCTACGTTATCGCAAATCAATCATGTAGTCAACGAGAACAACCGCAGCTTGGACCTTTGTTTCGTCAGTTCTCAGGATGTCGCTCCATTCATCTCCTGTGCACCCGCTCCACTAGTGAAACCAACTCCACATCACCTTCCTTTGATTGTGACTGTGGAGAGCAAGTTACTTCACGATTTCGACGAAACGCTCGTTGCTGTTTCCTACGATTTTCGAAAAGCAGATTACCGCAGCATCTCAGACTTGCTCTCCAGCTTGGACTGGGAAAACATCCTCGATCATCACGATGTTGAGGTAGCCGCAAGAACGTTTTCACACATTTTGGTGTATACTATCGACAGACATGTCCCGAAGATAAGTCACCAGAAAACAGCTCATCATCCATGGCAGACTAAGGAGCTCCGTAGACTGAAATCTACTAAAAGAGCTGCACTACGCAAATACACCAAGTACCGTACGTTCCAATTAAAATGCTATTATGTTCGACTAAACCATCAATTCAAACGGATCAGTCGCCAAAGCTATTCGCGATATCAGCAGGGAATTCAGCGCAGGATGAGATCACATCCGAAATCCTTTTGGAACTATGTAAACGAGCAGCGAAAGGAATCCGGTCTTCCATCGTCCATGGTGTTCAATGGTGAAGTGGGATCCACAAATCAGGAGATTTGCCGACTCTTCTCTTTCAAATTTGCCGATGTTTTCACTGACGAGAGCCTATCTGACAAATATGTTAACCTCGCAGCAAGCAACGTTCCAATGCACGGCGATACATTAAATGGCATCGACATCAACGATATGACTATTTTAAGAGCTGCTTCCAAGCTGAAATCTTCTTGCAACCCTGGACCCGATGGAATCCCGTCCGTTTTTCTCAAGAAGAATATCGATAGTCTATTGACTCCGCTCTGTCACGTGTTCCAATTATCGCTTCGCTGTGGTATTTTTCCTTCTTGCTGGAAGTTTGCTCACATGTTTCCTGTTCACAAAAAAGGAAACAAACGAGATGTCAACAACTATCGTGGAATTACCTCACTGAGCACCGTATCGAAGCTTTTTAAACTAGTCATAATGGAACCGCTACTTTCTCACTGCAAGCATGTTTTGAGTGATGATCAGCATGGCTTCATGTCAGGTCGTTCCACCACCACCAATCTGCTATACCTCACATCTTATGTAACTGATAGCATGGTTGACCGAGCTCAAACGGATGTGATTTATACCGATCTGTCAGCAGCGTTCGATAAGCTAAACCATGGTATTGCTATTGCTAAACTAAACAGACTTGGGATCAATGGTAACCTATTACAATGGTTTCGATCTTATGTAACCGGTCGCCAACTGATGGTTGCCATAGGCGATTACCGATCTGATACTTATCCTGCTACATCGGGGATACCCCAGGGTAGCCACCTTGGACCTTTGATCTTCCTGCTCTACTTCAACGATGTGAATTATGTGCTTGACGGACCTCGACTATCGTATGCTGACGATCTAAAAATCTACCTTCGGATTCGTTCCATTGCCGACTGTCACTTTCTTCAACGCCAGCTTCATGCTTTTGCTGACTGGTGCACCTTGAACCGAATGGAAGTTAACCCGGCGAAATGCTCAGTAATCTCCTTTTCTCGGATAAAAGAACCAATCATCTTCAACTACAACCTATTGGGTTCAGCAATTGAACGAGTGAGCCACGTGAAGGATTTGGGAGTCATTTTGGATTCGCAACTCACATATAAGCAGCATATTTCGTATGTCGTTGATAAAGCTTCCAGAACACTAGGCTTTATCTTTAGAATAACCAAAAACTTTACCGATATTTATTGCCTGAAGTCATTGTACTCCTCACTGGTCCGATCAGTCCTTGAATATTGCTCAGCAGTTTGGAATCCAAGCTACAACAATGGTGTTGAAAGAGTCGAATCAGTCCAGTACCGATTCTTACGCTTCGCCCTTCGGCGATTGCCTTGGAGAGATCCTTTCCGTTTGCCTAGCTATGAAAGCCGATGTCAGCTGATTGGTTTGGAAACTCTTTCGACCCGAAGAGACGCTGCAAGGGCTTTACTTGTTGCCGATACATTGCAAGGGAGAATCGATTGTCCTACTATCCTCGAAAAAATCGATTTGAATGTACGACCACGAGCACTAAGAAACAGTCTTATGCTGAGACTTCCTTTTCGTCGCACGAACTACGGAATGAATGGAACAATAAACGGACTGCAGCGAGTTTTCAACAGAGTTGCCTCAGTGTTCAATTTTCACGTACCACGTCAGACGCTTCGCCGTAGTTTCACCTCGATATTTTCGGGCACAGGTAACCGTGAATAGCAGTGTAATGTTTAAGTTTTAAGCACAGACAATCATGTTGTTTTTTGTATTACTTAACATCATTGGGGCTTATTGAAGCCTGTTGATGGAAACAATTAAATAAAGAATTGATAAGTGAGTAATAATTCTAGCAATGCTGTCCACGGAAGAGGAACGGAATACAATTCCAGAACTTTCTGGGTGAGCAGCTCCGACAAAATCGGTCAACAACAACAGAGCAGCCGACTGAGAGGAGCGAAGTGGATGCGGTTTACGAAGCACTGGAAGCCGTCAAATTAGACGCTTAACATTGATGAGAATACACAGCATATTGTCAATGGCAACCTTCTTCAGAAATAACGTTGCGATGATGGTCCGAATAGCATCAGTGCCAAACTGGAACGGCGGAAAACTGTTGACAGGAAACTCATCCGGAAGAAGAAAAACTTTTCGGGAACGGTTGAGCTTCCACCTGTTCCAAGTTACGTAGACTCACTTCCTGAGTAACTGCTTCCAATAGGTGAAGGCAACTGCAGGCAACTTTGCCACCATTAATGCCGTCATAAAACTAAATGGAATAGGATCAAGCAAAATGGCTTCAGATAAAAACAATTCAGTCTGCAAATAATGTTCATAAAAGCTGCATTAAAATGTTTTGCATTTGTTAGCGATTTCATCGAAGCAAAACAGCTTTTTCACAAATGGCTTATGGAAAATTAGTGTTCATTCAATCGCCGTATTGTTATTATTTCATTGGCTTTTTTACAATCGTAGTGTTTCAAGATGTTTTTCCTTTACAATAACTTTATTCTCATCAATTCATCAATGAGCTGTAATAGAAATTTCGAAAATCATCAAACTGTCTTGGTTGGGAGCAATGATTAACGTAATATATAACTATATTTTGTTTCCTAAATTAAAAATAATTAGTCAAATCAGCAAATTAGCAAGCGTCAAAGGCAAATGGCACAAGTATTGGTGCTAAATGGGTTTTATTGTACTTTTAATAAGGATCTCAAATGGTTCTCAATGCATTAGTCATATAACCTTTTTGCAGCAAGTCATTCTTGAAATGTCTCGAAAATGCACTCTTTAGAACCTTTTTCAGGGTGAGCCAACTAGACAGATTCTAGTCTTAATGAGGTTTTGGTGGATGTAATAAAGGCAAAGCTATCTTGACCAGGGTTTTATTAATAATGTTTTATAGAAGCCTTGCAGTAATTTATAAAACGTTAAATGTTGCTTGGGTGGCCTCCTACATGTGACTACTGGCAGAAGCGGTTTCCATCCGTTAATTTATTGTTCAGCTGAATCTAAACGTGCAAATGTTTTCATAAATTATTATACAGGAATTACGAGTCTTCGAAAAAGTTTCTTAGTTGAATGTAACCTTTAAGATGGTGCTCTTGGGTCAAAACGAACTTATCCAATGTTGAAATTAAAAATATATTTATATTGATACTAAATCGCACAAAGCTAGTCTTAATTTAAAGTTTCGAAGAAAACGAATCATCCGAATTCATAATAGTCATTAAATTAAAAAATATAAACTTAATGAAATGTGCTCCAAGCAATGTCCTGCCAGCCTAAAATGCGTTATTTGAAATTTAGTAGAGTACATACACGGCAAGATGACATTTTGTTACAAACTTGATTACCGGAATAGATGTCCGCAATTTGGCCGCTAACCTTGAGATTTATGCGTACCCTCAACATTCGAGGGATAAAATAAATACCAATGTACTCACTTTTCAACAGCGGCAGGTCGCTCATAAATCCAGCGTTCTCGTCTATCACCGGATTCTGGCCATCGTCCACGGCACTCTGTAGCGCCTGATGCAACGACAGCGGGTCATGCTCGTGGGCTCCTAACCGCGTGGCACCCGCTCCACTTCCGATCGATCCACTGTAATCGCTCCGCCGGTCCGAGTACGGGAAACCATGTGAGAGTTGCGTCTATGGGGATGGGGGTAAAAATGGAGAAAACAAAAGATTAGCTAAAGAATGTTCGGCCTAAGTAGCGGAGCTAAAGTATCGGGGAAATTATTTCCCAAGCGGGGAGGCTGGGTGCGGGAAATTGGAGAAAACAATTTCAACATTCGAAGATTGTTCGCCAGGGATCGGAAGGGAAACAAAACTCCTCTTCCCTCTTCGGGTAGAAAGTATGTGGCAAGTTTGCTTCTTCGAAGTATCAGCAGAAAGGCAGGAAGTTTCAGCTGGCTTAATGTCTTCATCATTCTGAAAGATATGCATAAACTTCCAACCTCCCATCCTGAGTGCGATAGTTGAGTGTTATCATAATTTGACATGAAAACAACGAATTGGACAGATCCACAATTTCTCAAGCCAAATCAATCTGTGCCGAAAATCAATTTGGCGAAGAACCGAAAATATTTGCCTTCCCAAATTCCTGGACCGATGCATCTAAACAGCCCGGATTCAGATTTACATGACTCTATTATCGATGTTGATCCATCCACTGCAATGTCGTATAACGAGCAACGACAGCCAAGCCATATGTTTATGAATTTTCCGTCGTTTATGATACGCAAAATTGTTGACATTCCGGTCCGGGGGTTTTTCCTGAGCTCCGGCTCGGGGGAAATTTCGGCATGCGAAAGAGTCGGGAGTCGGTGAATGCCTTCGACTCGGGCGAACGAGCGGGAGGAAGTTTGAGTTATGTGGATATCCTCGTCGGGTTCGCTCCACTCTGTTGTGTCGTGAGCTGAGTGGTGTTCCGAGTGAGTGTGTTTATATTTTTCGGGGTTGTCTGTTGAATGTTGCGAAGAAGTTGCTTTTGTTGAGATGTTGAGAGCGTTATCTCGGAAGGAAGCAAGATAAGACGTGGGATGCTTTTTTGGGTTTTAGGGGGAGAGGGGCTGGTGTGTGATTGTATAGATATTCAAAGCGGATCGGTGTGTTTAGAGCGCGCTTAGGAATAGTTGAGTGGGAAGTTTAGTTTTCTTGTAGAAAATGTGGTAAGAAATATTTTCTTAGTTAGAAGAGAAGAAGAAGTTATGTTTTTTTTTATCATTTAGCTTTGGTTCAAATTTCAAAAGTTCTATGGCATAAGTTATTCAAAAATGGCAGAGTAATCCATCTAGTGGCGACACGTGTATTTTTCGTATAAGGTATTGAGCAAATCCAGACCAAATAGCGTAAAAAAGGATTTTGGACTAGAACTTCTCCGATTGCCATGCAACTTCGCATAATGGCTAGCCAATGCTCTTTGAATGCGTATTGATGTCCCCAACAACTGTGCAAAATGTGAACGGATTTGGTTATAATCCTGATTTGCGGGATAATTTTAAATTTTGTATGGGAAACGGAACGATCCTATTCATTTGCTTACCAAAAATCCAAATATTGCAAAAACTTCACAAAATCTCAGACTTAGATTGAGAATACTATACAAATCAACTTACCTATAAGCTCAAATGTACGCCTGTAGGAATGCACGGAGCAATAGGTCTAAATTAATACACAGTCAGGAATCCTTATTGCCGGGGGCATCGGGAGCGTGAAACTGTCTTCGATAAAGTTGCTGTACTGGGTTAGACCAACAAGCCTTTGTCATTGGATTCAGGATTAATTGGGAACTACGCCGCTAGAGGCGCATCATTTTTATGTTTCTTATGACGGGCGCTATAATATATGGAACTTGGGTCCAACATAGAGTATTTCGTTATCATGGCCATACAGAAAGTTGCTGCCTTGAGCAAAGTTGTTCAGGTGACCTAGTTATTTCGGATGGTGACCATATTAGTTCAGAACTCTTTCACTACGCAGAACTAGTATGGACATATATGAGCTTCCTGTATAAGCTGTATCTCAAAATCCCGGCCATGTACAAGATTACTGTCTTCAGAAAAGTTGTTTAGGTGATCATGTTCTTTAGGATGGTGGTCATATTAGTTCAGTACTATCTCACTACGCAGCGCTAGTGTGCATGTGAACTTCCAATATAAACTGTATCTCGAGAGCCTGGTCATTAGACTGATGCAAAATTTAACGTTTCCGCTCCACAGTGCTTAAATGGTTGCAAATCGGGTCCTGATAAGCCTCCCAAAGTTACAACTCATTTGGTTAGAAACAGACTTCGCACAAGCCATTTGAAGTTTACATGTAAATTACTATGGGAAATCTCAACTTTTTGTTCATTGCCTTACAGTCTTTTTCCATATTGAGCTATGTAAAACGAGACAGGAAAAAGTTATTAATTATTTAAGAGATTGGTAAACTTATGACATGATCAAGCAGCTGCTCTGTAGGCAACACTGTATTTTGCAGTGTGACATAGTAGCCATGATTTTTGTATCCTATTCAACGCCCCAGAAACACCAATGTTGCCTGCTGAGCAGTTGATTGAGCATGATCATAAGACATCAGCGCATTGAACCATTGATAACTTTCGATCCTTGCATTTAATCAAAAAGTGGTTTTCAGCAAAGTTGTAGCTGGAAAAATTTCCTACAAGTACAGCTAAAAGTTTTTGAAGCAGACCGATATGGTGAATTATTAGATAGACATGAACAAAAATCTTGGTTTTACCATAGTAATCCCCATACAAACTTCAAATGGTTTGTGCCACCTCAGTTTCTCACCAAATGTGTTCAAATTTTGAGAGGTTAGTCAATATCCGATTTGGAATCGTTTAAGTATTGTGGAGCGAAAATTTCAAATTTTGCATCACTCTACTGGTCATATAGAAAGTTGCTGTCTTCAGCAAAGTTGTGCAGGAGACCAAGTCCTTTCAGATGGTGGTCATATTATTTCAGAACTCTCTTACTTCGCGGCGATAGTGTGCACATATACTTCGGTAATATGTCATGTCTCAAAAGCTTGTTGTTATTGTGCAATGTGAGAACAGGAACCGGAAAAAGGATGATGTGTAGAGGCCAGAAATCGATGCCAGACGCCATTTTTTAAATCCAAGATGGCCTTCATCTGTTCAAGAAAAACTCTCAAATACCATACCATATGAGTATTTCCGGATAGGGGACGACGTGTAGAGGCCGGAATCTGATGCCAGACGCCATTTTGAAATCCAAAATGGTGGTCATCGGTTCAAAAAAACTGTCAAATACCCAAGGGGTATTCAACTCGAACACCTAAATCGGTACCGAGTGATTGAGCTGTTCCGAAAGCTGTGATAAGCGCTGTGCCGAGTATAATCAAGGGTCAATCAAAGTGTGCCTATCAAGATGTCAATAATCCATGAGTTTGGCAACCCCGAAAGCTACGACTATTGTGATTGTGTTTGTTTACATTCTCTGATGGATCATGGCAAGCGGGAAGTGGATGAGGAAGTGAAAGCCATAAAACCTATACAGTGTTCAAGCAAAATGAACCCGTCCACCAGATTCCGGATCGATGAAGTGCTGATTCCTTGCAGATGTACATGAAAGAAGGCGTAGTTTGATCAATGATGGATCAAATTGTTACCTGCTGCATATCAAATCCTTCCCAATTCTAGGAGCAACATCCCCGAGCCAGTTTTAAATAAAGCCTCAATATTTTTTTTCAGTAATGACCAAGGCCTTACAGTTGACCGATCGGTAGGCAACCCATCGCACTGAGGACCCTTGATACGAGCTCGTTCTACAGAAGGATAGTGACAGAGATGCGTCTGCAAAATAATCGGATCTGGTGACGGGGATGTGCTTGATATCGAGCTCGTGGAATAGAATAGAATGTAATTTCATTTCTTACTGCAATGATCCGTTCCAATAAATCTTATGCTATTGCGCTAAGGCAATCGTACACCAGTCCAGAGGTCTGATGGAATATGTGGGGTTAATATGTATTGACATCCCACAGCAGTATTGGAACTTCTTTCAAAATTATATGGACATCCTTATAAAGTCCTGCGGTTATCCCATTGAAGTCCACACCAATTGAGACTGGCAAGAATAACCGGAAGAAAACGTATGTGAAAATATGAAAATTTCCATTGCGGATGATCCTCGGCAAGACCGGTATTCGAATCAAGCCACCCTTCTTTGATAAGCTTTTTTTTATTTATTGATTATTCTGCATAACAAACTTGAAAACGTACCTCAACTCTCGCAAAAAATCCTGCTCTGATCCTTCGTTGTTCGCTTCGAAATTGGATGCCCACGGTAGTATATAAATTTAGTCCAAAAATATGAAGGTTTTTCTGAAATAAAGCCTGGATGACCTTTGGTGAAAGCATGTGGAGGAGAATGTGAGGGTTTATCGAGGTTAATCCCTGGCATATAGGGGATACATTTCAAGACCAACAATTGAAATGGCCGTAACTCCATTTTGTAAACAAACCTTGTAAGGCCATTTTCTCGCGAACCGAAGTCCACAAAGGCAAACCAACATAATGAACAGGTAGGGGAAATTCTCCTCTATCCGATTGTGGTTTAGGTTTGCGAATGAAGGTTTCGGTTCGCGAGAAAATGGCCTGACAAGGTTTGTTTACAAAATGGAGTTAGGTCCATTTCAATTGTTGGTCTTGATTTATTTGATATTGATGAGATTGTTTGCGTGGCCTTCCAAATTAATCATCAAAGGCAACTGGCGTTCATTTTTCTCTATGATTCCATCCTCAATCGAAAACGTGTCGGTTGGTAAGCCCCAGTTTGGGCAGCTTCTAATTTTCACAGCATTACCCAGATTTGCGTTGATATGTACTGCGAACGTGCATTGGTTTTGATTTTCATGATTATGGGATCCAACAAGTTTGCACCATAGGAAGACTCAACGACTTCGCCGATCGCATTCCGAACTGTACCGTCGTATTGGATGACCAGATCTTGACTAAATGTCACTGGAGGTAACCCGTTTTAGCCGTCTTGACTGCCGTATTGACAACACACTCTCAACCGGCCACGGTTGAGAGAATACTTTAGATTTTTTTCGAACGATCCTCGAAACCGGTTAACAAAGTATTCAACTGAGTAGTCAACCCAGTAGTCAACCGAGTAGGCAACGATTGGCTAAACGTCAACACTCAACAGTGATGCCGTTTTATATTATATTGTTTGTGTCCTACTGGTCAAAGTGTGCCCTATCGTGCCAAACAGTGTTTCGGCACAGTTTGCAGAGTTGATTACCCCTGCCAAATTAGGGTACTTGGGTATAAGTAAGTATTTTCGGAAAGGGGACGACGGGTAGAGGGCGGAAATCAATGCCAGATGGCATTTTTGAATCCAAGACGGCGACCATCGGTTCAAGTAAAACTGTCAAATACCCTATAATAGGGTATTTTTGGTTCCAGAAAGAGAATTACACATACACATTTAGAAATAACTAATTTTACACGTGACGGAATCCATCTTTGACATAAAAATAAGATGTAAACAAGCCCCGTAACGTGGGTAGATCACCTTTTCGTGGTACGTTACGGGATGTAAGATCTACCACCGAATCTTAGTCTTGACTACTTCAAACTAGGGGTACAGGATTTTTCAGTAATCAAAGGAACACATCTTAGTCCTTGTTACTTTTTATGCCTTGTTGATAGTGATAAGTCCTCGGGTTGCCTGTACCGAGGATGATCTTGAAACAAGGAAAAAATGAGTTAGTTAGTCTTCATCTATGTGATTCCTAATCTTCTATTCATTGTTCTCTAGTTTGAAGTGGTTAAGACTAGGGTTCTGATGCATGGTCATTATCGGTGTCATTGCTTATTTTTATTGCTAAGGAATCCCATTTCGACTGACAAAGGGGCGCGCCTTTGGAGGGTATTCCAACACTCCGAAGGGTATAAATAGCGGGACCTTTCATTTAGAATCGATTCCTTGCGATGAAGGCAAGAATGACAACTGTATGAACACCGAATACTTCATCATTTCTCAATAGTGATGGAGTAATACGACATGCACTAAACTAAGGACACGGGCTATACTACAATAGATCAAATTACTGGTCGCAGTAGTGTTATGTCCCGAACAAAGGAAAAAAAAAAAGATGTAAACAAACATGTCATGTAATTTTTAGTGCTCCGAGACTGAAAAGTTCGATGCTTGACGAAAATTACGTTTGATTAAGCTATATTTCGCGTATGTTATGACTCAATTTTTTTTCAACATTGACGCTCGTATATGTCACTCTCATAGAACCTAAATTTACACGATTTTTTCTATGTGTGTATTGTAGGGTATTTGACAGTTTTTCTTGAACCAATGGCCACCATCTTGGATTTGAAAAATGGCGTCTGGTATCGATTTCCAGCCTCTACATGTCATCCCTTATTTGGAAATACCGATTGATCGAGGATCGTCACCAATTCGATCGTTCCCGAGAGCGAAAATTCAGATAATCCCGAGCAACCTGATTCTCAATAGGACCAACACTGAAATTATGGGAATTCTCGATTTGTTTAGCAAGTTTCTGAGCTTTTTCCGCATTTGTGATCAAAATTTTCCCACTTTCTTGAAGCGCTGGAATAGGTTTTTGAGGTTTTTTTTTTCAAAATTTTTGTAAATTTCCAAAAGGGTTTGAAACTCGGGTCTAATTTCGAAACATTATTTTTAAAAGCATTGTCCCTCAGGGTAGATAATCACTTTTTAGTTTGTTTTTGAAAATCCCTCCAGAGAACTTTCATGGCAGGTTCGCGTTTTCTTTGGTATTGCCTCCTAAGGACATTCTTCAGACGGATCAAGAGCCGAAGATTGTCGGCTATTATAATTGAATCGAATTTAACCTCGCATTTTGGTACTGAGGCAGCTCTTGTTTCAACTATAGAAGTAGTCAGATATTCAAGAGCATAATGAACATCATCTTTGGTTTACAAAGGAATCAACTTATAATCAACTCCATGGTAATTGAAATGCAATCGTGCGTGATAATCTCTATTCCATGATGATGCGAGTAAAAACAATTTGACAGTTCAAGAAGCTTGATCGGACTTTTTACGATGGTTCAATTCCTTAAGGTGATCCCTCGAAGAGTCCAAAAATGGTCGTCATGATGGCTGATGTGCCCTATCACTTCGAGTTTTCTAGAGCACAAATCTCAGATTCTGTAGTAACATTGCTCAACAAATTGGAACTCACTCCCCTGAACTGCAGCAAACGGTGAGTTTCAGATTGATAGTTATACGTTTTGTGAGAGCTGATATTTGTGCTCTTGAAATTTCGAGGTGATAATGAGAGTAATCTGAAATAAGGTTTCCTCAGCGATTCACCTTAGCCATCCCTTCAAAATGCTTTCCCTATTTCAATTTTTAGTGAATTGCTAGCGACTGACACGTGTACTCGACACGTTCAAAGGCACCAAGCGGAAGTGAACTTTCGTTACAAAAAAAAAGAGGAGAAATCACTTGTCAGCTTCAAAAAATTTAATTACATGAGAAACGACCGCTCACTAAAACTCAACCGTAGATAAGTAGCCCATTTTCCGCGGGTCCACACCAACTCACGGAACGCGCCTCCCCAAGGGTCTCCAACAATCTGAATCTCTTGCTGCAGCAGTTTATTTAAAAATCCGAAAATTGGAAGTAACGAAAAAATAAAATAAAATGAAGCATTCCATCGCGATGCCTCCGCGTGACATGACACGATCAAGATCTCGCTCTCCTACTAACAACGTTAACATGACTTTCGTATTTTTATTTGGACATGTGCGCGGACCTCCTGCCCCACACCCGTGGACGGTTTGGTCCTACCCCCGTGAGAGCGAGCGCATTGCGCTCAGGGTTCAAAACTATAACGGGTCACGTGTGTGTGTGTGCTGGCTATAATGATGAGTCCACTTTGACTGGGGCTAGTATTTAGTAGCCTGTCGGTCGATCGTTGTGCGTCTCTATTTAATCGATAACGACGACGAAGACAGCCCACTAGGACTGGCGGGCCCGGGACAGGTTGCCCAGGCGCTGTACGTTTTCAAAAATTAATTAACAAAAAAGCGTGATTTCATGTTATTGATTTCGTGCTCTCTGTTCTCGCGGTTGTTTTCGGTCAGGGAGTCTGTTTGGACAAATATTTCAATTTTATTACAGAGGTTTTTGACAGTTGGAAGTTGAAAGTGCTACGCTGGAGGTTGGGATTTTCGCGCTCACGAATGGGATGGAGGTTCGTTTGGTTTTGGTTTCATCGTAGCTAGATACTTACCACGTGCTGTTGCAGTTCGGATTCTCGATGTGATCGGTGTAGTCCTAGTTGCTCCTGTGACGGTCTCAAACCAGCCAGCTGGTTGTAGTGATGCAGGGGAGCGTGATGAAGCGAGGACAGCGGCTGCCCGTACGGGTCTGTGCTTAGGTAATCCAAGCCATGGTTCTGTGGGGGATGAGAATTTCGGTTAGACCAAAAAAGTCGACTTATGCCATCTGGGACATCGGACAAACCTGTTGTTGGGGCGGGCTCTGGGTGGTGTGATGGAAAGGAGGCGGGAAGTACGGGGGTTGAAAGTCCGACTGCAGCGTCTGGTGGTGCATCGTAGGTCCGGGACCGTGCGAACTTCCGTGACTGCCGCCGTGTCCACTGGTCGGTCCGTTGCGGCCCGTATGGCCCCCGGTGTGTGTGGTATATGCCGGACTACCACCTGAGAGTCCTATGCCTCCATGACTAGTGAGCCGCTCCTACATGTGTGGCGCAGATTTGCATACACGCACGCACGGAGGACGGTGAGAGATTGAGAAACGAGAAAAGAAAGCAGAAATTAGGACCGATGAATAGGCGAGGTGTCCGAGGGTTACAATTTATCAATCAAAATATAGTTTTCGATGATGACATGTGCTTTTTGGCTTCTTTATGGCCGGTGTTTTTTTTTTGTTTTGGACTGATGCTGCCTTTCGCTTCTCTTGATCGTTTTGATTGGTTGGTTATTCATAAATGCTAATAAAGTTTATTGGAGAAATGACGGTTGCAAGTGAGAACAAGAAACGGTTTCATAAAGATAAACATTAAGGTAATACGGTTTGGAAGCCTTTGCTCTAATGCCACTTCGCATTTTCTGGAATCTGGAGTGTAAATATCA
Organism: Ochlerotatus camptorhynchus; assembly: GCF_037179485.1. Lineage (NCBI taxonomy): Eukaryota > Metazoa > Arthropoda > Insecta > Diptera > Culicidae > Ochlerotatus > Ochlerotatus camptorhynchus. Next base: position 1,307,046 of record NW_027040497.1, on the reverse strand, counting down.
GCTGCCACTTCGCATTTTCTGGAGTGTAAATACATACGATAATAAAACTGCTTCCCCATGTTTGCCGCGACACAGCATTTATAGAGAAGCAAATTTCATGCATGAAATCGCAATAGTGTCCGAGATTTACTCCCTAGAAAAATTGCCGTTGATTTGTGGACGCTGTATTGTATCTCCTTAAAGGATTTGATTATGGGGAATCAAGGGGTGACGAATTGCTCTGAGATCATTCATTGGTTTAGTACACAAGGTTACAATTGTTTAACAAATAAAACAGCGTCAGTAATGCTTTATCGATTCACGATTACGCCCGGTTTTTTAGGCAGATTTAAATAAAAGTTGTAGTACTTAGATGGGAGCTAAGTCAAATGTTAGTCATCATTGATGCATGAAGTACTTTATATAGTACATTCATGTACTTGAAGAATCGTGTTTTCGGGGAGTACAAGTGACAAAATGCATGTACAAGGTTTCAGGCATTGTGATTTGAACATCGTAGTAAAATCATAGAGGTAACTCTAAGACCAGAAGATCCCAAAGAAACGTGCTCAACATTTTGACTGAGCTGTGGTACTACACAGAAAAAAAAATTTAATATTACATCCAAGAGGATGCATTCCATTCATGTCAAAAATCTCAAACAATGTGTATGGCCACAACAATAAACAAATGCAGTAAAAGCAACGTAATGTCAGTTCATGCACTGTATTAATGATAATTTTGATCTTTTTGGCAAGTAATATTACACCATATTTTTGACATGATTGAAGCATAGAGGTAACTCTAAGACCAGAAGGTCCCGAAGAAACGTGCTCAATTTTTTGGCTCAGCTATGGTACTATCTTCGGTTCCAAGCTAATCGATGCACCCCTCGAAGGAAAATGCACGAACATCTAGCACTTCGACTAGAATGGGGTACGCTTATAGATATACTTGGGACCAATAGGCTAGTCAAGTAGTGAGCGAATTTAAAATCTTTAGTTGCCACCGGTTGATTGATGTGATATCAAAATTATTTTTTTGCTGTTTATCTTTGGTCCCAAGTTAATCGATGCACCCCGCGAAACATAGGAAAATTCACGAACCCCTCATTGTATCTGTCAAACTTTCATAATGAATCAAAACAAACACAGTGTTGTACTAGAATTTCGACAAGAATGGGGTTCGTTAATCGATTTTATAATCAAGTAGTGAGCCAATTTAAAATCGTTAGTTTTCACCGGTCGTATAGTTGTTGTATAATGCTCATAATTATTATACAAATAATGCTCATAGCTTGTCATCCAAGTGTATCCGTAGCATAACTGTTATAAATATTAAATGAAAGCTCAATCTCGCAAATAAAACCTCAGTCTCACAAACTAACAACACAATCAGGTAGGGGAGTTTTTCCTCTAGCAGATGGTATATAGTTTGATTCCGAAATTGAGCTCTTATTTGAAAGAAATCGTTGATTGAAGCCATTGTTGCTAGTCTCAAACCTCGAATCATCACGGAAATGACATCTTTACAAGCAGCAGAAGCTAATCTAAAAATGTAAAACTATAGATTACAAAACATAAATTACTATTTTGATTAGACAATTTACAGATTTACGAAGTCTTGTCGCACAACTGGAACCGCCATATTTGTTGTTGTTGTAATTTGCACTGAGCTAGTATTTTTCATACGATCGTCTTATGAATTTTGGACATGTTTTGTGTCAATACAATTCATACGATGGGTTTATGGAATTCACTTGAGTTTCGTACACTTTTGATTGTAAACTATATGTGCTATAGATGGAGTATGAATTCATAAGGTACCTATGCAATTTGATGGAGCTCGTATTTTCATGTGTTTATACGACGCAGCTTATGAAAATTTAAGGGACACTTTCCTCAGTGTCAGGTTAAAGATCTTAAATCGGTCCAAAACAACTGAGATACGATCGTGGAACTAGTTCTGTAAAACTGGTCATTATCGGTTTTCCCTAAGCCTTTTAAATGTAGGTATCAAAGTTCTTGATTTCCAATCAAAGTTCTTGATTAACAATTACAGTTCCAAAAGTTTTACACCAATATTTGGTATCCACCATTTTAATAACTCCGTTAGATTCTTATTCAATTTCACCAGCGAGAATGTTTTGAGCAAAATCTGAGCCAATCGAACATTACCATTAGATTTTTTTTCTGAGGATTTCTTATTCATACTAGTTCAATTTGCACTAGATTTGAGAGTATTGCATTGAACAGAAATTTAATCACCTTTATGTTTCGTGTGCTTCTCAAATTCAACTAGTTTTTCGAATCAAAAACAATATTCTAACTCTATTGATTAATTCATCTTAGTTGGCTATTGATGGCACCAAGAAATGTGCAAAATATTGCGATGCAATCAATTATTATTTTGCCGGTAATTCGAATCAAAAATAAAAGTCATGTGAAATGTTAGCTTCTAGCAAAGGTTGCAAGAATAATTTAGGTACAAATCATTGCTGCCGAATTGTGTTTTGTTTTCCGCGAGTAATCGGTTCAATTCCTTTAACTCTAGATTTAAGACATTAATCATGTATAATGCAAATGATAACTCGGCTCTGTAAAGTTTATTCAATTGAGCCTGTACAAATAAATTAATATAAAAAAAAAATGTCAGTTACCCTTACCCTGTTGGAAGAAGCTAAAAACATGCTGATAACTTCCTCCCCCACTTATCCCTTACATATTTTGTGGACGACCCTAACGTGATCACTTATCGTGAATGTTCAAGAACTAACTTGGCGAAGATATTAGATCGTTTTACCGTGGTGATCCAGCCGGTTTCCAATCCTCGCAGCTCATGGCGATTTTAGAAACACGGGAACGGATTTACCGATACTCTTAGCCCACGTCAGGAAGGGTAAATTGGCGTAAGTTTGCGAACTAAGAGTATCGACAAACTGACGTTTGAATCCTTATTTAGAAAAGCAGATACGTCCTGCTCAGGTAGGCCAGGAGAAGGAATTCAGACCGACGATTAGAAAGTTCAGCGCCCACCAGCTGACGAACGGGAACGGCCTACGACTCGTCGATTTCGCCGCCTCCAAGAACATGGCCATACGTAGCACCTTCTTCCAACACAGCCTCCCCTATCGTTACACCTGCAGATCACCACAGCAGACGGAATCGCAAATCGACCACGTTCTGATTGATGGACGGCACTTCTCCGACATTATCGACGTCAGGACCTATCGTGGCGCTAACATCGACTCTGACCACTACCTGTTGATGGTCAAACTGCGCCCAAAACTTCCCGTCATCAGCAATGTACGGTACCGACGCCCGCCACGGTACAACCTAGAGCGACTGAAGCAACCGGATGTCGGCTTAGCATACGCGCAGAATCTCGAGGCAGCGTTGCCAGAGGAGGGCGAGCTTGAACTCATCAAGATGGGCCCAGAAAAGTTGGCCACCTGCCTGCACCGGATGATAGTCAGGATCTGGGAAACAGAACAGCTACCGGAGGAGTGGAAGGAGGGGGTAATCTGCCCCATTCACAAGAAAGGCAACCATTTGGAATGTGAGAACTTCAGAGCGATCACCGTTTTGAATGCCGCCTACAAAGTGCTATCCCAGATCATCTTCCGTCGTCTATCACCTAAAATGACCGAGTTCGTGGGAAGTTATCAAGCCGGCTTCATTGACGGTCGATCGACAACGGACCAGATCTTCACCGTACGGCAAATCCTCCAGAAATGCCGTGAATATCAGGTCCCAACGCATCATTTGTTAATCAACTTTAAGGCGGCATACGACAGTATCGACCGCACAGAGCTATGGAAAATCATGGACGAGAACGGCTTTCCAGGGAAGCTGATCAGACTGATCAAAGCAACGATGGACGGTGTGCAAAACTGCGTGAGGGTTTCGGGTGAACTATCCAGTTCATTCGAATCTCGCCGGGGACTGCGACAAGGTGACGGACTCTCATGCCTACTCTTCAACATCGGTCTAGAAGGTGTAATGCAACGAGCCGGGCTCAACAGCCGGGGTACGATTTTCACGAAATCCGGTCAATTTGTGTGCTTTGCGGACGACATGGACATTATCGCAAGAACATTTGGAACGGTGGCAGAACTATACACCCGCCTGGAACACGAAGCAGCAAAGGTCAGACTGGTGGTGAGTGCGTCAAAAACAAAGTACATGCTAGTAGGCGGAACCGAACATGACAGGATTCGTCTAGGAAGTAATGTCACGATAGACGGGGATACTTTCGAGGTAGTGGAGGAATTCGTTTACCTTGGATCCTTAATGACGGCTGACAACAATATGAGTCGTGAAATACGAAGGCGCATCATCAGTGGAAGTCGTGCCTACTACGGGCTCCTGAAGAAACTACGGTCAAAAAAGATTCACCCTCGCACCAAATGTACCATGTACAGAACGCTAATAAGACCGGTGGTCCTCTATGGACACGAGACTATGCTCGAGGAGGACCTGCAAGCACTCGGAGTTTTCGAGCGACGTGTGCTAAGGACGATCTTCGGCGGTGTGCAGGAGAACGGTGAGTGGCGGCGAAGAATGAACCACGAGCTCGCTGCACTCTATGGCGAACCCAGCATCCAGAAGGTGGCCAAAGCCGGAAGGATGCGGTGGGCCATTAATTTGTTCAAGTCAAAGTACATTTTTCAAAACTGTCTGAATCTATACAGAATACAAAGTCTTAGACACGGCCCTATTGGCTTGGGATAGCCTCTTACAACAACTGTGATTGACGATGGAAATACCCAAGTAACAATTCAAGCTGAATAGTAAGAACAGAAGCTGATTGTTGGTTGATGTAAGGTGTACATAGCTAATTAACACCAGTCTGAATATATAGTTTATTAGTAGTGTTGCATTTGCGGCATTTTAGTTCTTCTATATTCACTGACTACCTTACTAATCCCAAGCAACACCAGCAATAGAGACAAGGAAGAGAAGCATTACTGTATAATACCAACCGGTGGAAACTAACGATTTTAAATTGGCTCACTACTTGACCAGCCTATTGGTCCAAAGTACATCTATAAGCGTACCCTATTCTAGTCGGAATTCTAGTACTACACTATGTTTGTTTTAATTGGCTATGGAAATTTGACAGATAAAATGAGGGGTTCGTGGATTTTCCTATGTTTCGAGAGGTGCATCGATTAGCTTGGGACCGAAGATAGTACCAAAGCTGAGTCCAAAAGTTGAGCACGTTTCTTCGGGACCTACTGGTCTTAGAGTTACCTCTATGATAATACTCTTTCGGTTGCTATTATTCAAATTGAATTTGACGTGCTTAAATTAATGCTCATACTTTTTACACATATGCTTAAGTGGTCCAGTAGGTATGATTGACGCCTGTAAACCAACGACTGCCGGTCCGAATCCCGAAATGCAAAGGTTATTTTTACACGTATAAACAATATAAATACTCAAATATAATTTGTCATCGTCTAGGTAAAGCAGTTCCATATCAATTATAATATATGAAGTGATCTTTCGTGGTTTTAAAAAAAAAAAACTTTTTAAAAGGGTCGAAAAAGACTGTTATTTAATGCCTTAAAAAGCTTTAAATTTATATAACTACTAAGCTTTTGGCTGATCAAAATCTCTAAATTTAGACGTTTAAAAGCTGAACAAAGGTTTACGTTGTCTATGTACAAAAATTGTTCAAACTAAGGCTGAATTAAAATCGTTGAAAGAACACTTGTTAAGCATCTAATTGTTACCTGGGTAACTATATTGTTGATCCTGGATCAAGCATACAGTAACCCCTCCATATATGCAGTCTCGGTTGTCCTTCAACCAATTGAGCTGATTTTCTGTAGATGACTAGTTTATGGTTGACACTAACCACATACAAAAAATCAGCGTAATTGGTTGAAGGACAGCCAAGAAACAGTATTGAGTGGACGGTACCACCCACCGCATATATGGCGGGGTTGCTGTAGTTCGTATTTTTTTACCTAGGATTTCACTTTCGCATTGTTCCAACTGAGTTCTTTTAGTAACGATCAACGAAATCCAAACTGCACGATCTATCAGATCTCTATTATGAGGAACCTACACGGGAGATAATCCGATTCGTTTTTTTTTAAATAAAAAATCATGAAATCAAAAAACTTGCCATCCCATGAAATCATAACAATGATTCACGATTCCGTTATGGAAATTCATGATTCCATAATGCAGTGGAATCATGACCGCTTCAAGCGTTACCTGGTGTTCACCGCACTACATAGGTATCTCTTATACGCCTTTTGCCTCCCATCTTGTACAAGTACTGATAGTCTAGTGGTCAAAGTATGGGTTTAATGATTGTAAGGTTCTTGGTTCGAATCCAGTCTATGGCTTTATTTTATTTTTTATACGTATATTGGTTTAAAAACTTAAAGTTAAACTCTTGAATTTAGTTCATGATTTTAGCTCGGATGATTCACGATTTCGGGAATCTTGGGTGCGTTACGCAAACATACCTCATGATATCATGAACATTATTCATGGTGTACTTTCATGAGATGAAAATACGGTATGTTCATGAAATCATGAGTAATTTTTCTCATTTCGGATTTTTGATTTGTTCCCGTGTAGGACTGGCAACCCATAATGTTCTGCTCAGTAAGTTAAATAATCACTACAAGGCAAGGCTGAAAGTCTCGATAATAAAGAAAGCTTAACCAAACGCTACAAGGCAATCGAACTCCTTACATAACAAAACGCGAGTTTCAACACACAAATTCCCATAATCTAGCAGATTCAGTGATTCTGGATTCCTCTCTTTGGTGTTTGTTTACTTGACAGTTTTTTTTTCAAAATACTCCAGGAATCTCTAGCATTTTGCAATGGAATTCATTCATTAATTATAACAAGAAATTCCCATGATAATTCTCTTTAAAATTTCCTAGAGATCCCCTGGAATTTTTATCCGATGTCCTTTGGAACTTTACTTCAAATTTGATTCCTTTGGCTTTATATTGAAATACTCATCAGAATTTATTTAAAATTCTCCTTGGATTTTCCTTGAAATTCTCTACATGTTTTCTTCTGAACTTCTATAAACCTATCCACATTCGGCTCGCTTGGAAATTTTCTTGGAATTCCTATGGAACTTCCTTCAAAAGTTCCCCTGTAATTCACCTTAGAATTCATTTGGATTAAATCTTAGCATTATAAATCCTCTTCCAACTAGAATACTTGCATGAATCTAATTTAAACTCCTGAGTTTTCCTAGAATTCACCCCAGGACAGTCAGAATTTATTTATACATATTCCTGTGGAATTTTCCGTAGAATTGGAATGCTCCTAGAAATCAGGAATTCTTCTCGGAACTATCTTGGATCTATCGTTTCCGTTTACTCTGTAACAAAGTGGGAATCCTTCTGGCTTCCTCAAACTCTATACCAGAGGCGAACCAGCCAAAGGCTGAACACATCTTTAACTAACTTAAATATTTCTCATTGCCCCAGAATCTTTCGAATTACCTAAATTTGATGTTATGCCTTATTTTTTTTTCAAAATCCAAAAAATTTAAAAAACTTTCTAAATCTGAAATCTCAGAAAAATAATCTTTGCCCCAGAATCTCAAAAAAACATTCATAGTGTATCAATGTTAGGTAGCTTTTCCAGCATGTTGCCAAATTAATCGGCATACATTTTTTTTTTCCTTTGGTTTGTTTTCCGTCGATCTTGTTTTCCGTGCTGAGCACCAATGCTACCGACGCCAGGAAGGCAGCTCCCACACCTGGACCCTACCTATCGACCCATCAACTCATGAACCGGGGACCAACGGCTTTACTTCCCTTCCGAAGGAAGGCGTGATCAGAGATGTTATGCCTCAGAACATCCCGGCGGCGCCGACTGGGATTGGACCCAGGCCTGCTGGGGTGAGAGGTAATCACGCTTACCACTACACCACCGGCGCCGCTTAATCGGTATACATGTTTAAGGATAAACTTTATTTTTATATCTTTAGGAACATCCTCGACCTTCTTCGGTGAAATAAACCGGATGGTGCGAGTGTTGGACACCGGATAGGATTCACCGTTATTTTCCTTTTGACCGATCTGATGACCCTTGGAGTGCGTGCCGATCGCGGACGTCTACTTCCGCATTTTTGTATGGGCCATACTGTACCTTTTAGTTGAGAACAAAGGATACGCACGGATAATATTCAACATTCATGTGTTAATTGCATTTTTTACACTTTGTGGGGTTAGCATCTAAAAGGGACCAATTTAGCTTTGACTCAGTTGAAATTTGCGTGAGTGGCGAATATTTTTCCAATTGCACCACTTTACGCAACTTAAAGCCCCGTTAATATTTGAATCGCTAAATTCCCAACACCCCAACAATCCCGTATCAAACTCCTCGAGAAAGCCGATCCAGTTGGTCACTCCACGCGTGAATTAATTTATTTTACGCACCGCGCTGATTTTGATGGATCGTAAAAAATGTCCATAATTTGCAACTATTTGTGATTTTCTTTTTGAACTGAGAACCACCTCGACCAAATGGCGAGCGGAAGCGAATTTTTATGACCAATTTTTGATTCGGTCACTTTCGTCGGAATGCCGTCGTCACCCGGTTTGATAGCTGGAAACTATACGACACTTTTTTTTTCGCGTAGTTTTGCGCGACGCTCTAAAAAGTCTATGTTTTGTCTGGGTAAGGAAAACTTGAACGGATGGGCTGTAAAGATTTGGCCATCTGCGCGCGATCGCCATTGCTTATTGCGTTGAATGGTCCATAAATTGGTGTCACCTGTTTGTGTGACTGGCCACTCACTTCCGGTCGTCGCCGTCAGTCCAAAAGGGCAGCCTGGCCGCGAGTTGAAATTTTCGGGCCAACACAAAAATCGTGCTGGTTTTAATTAAAGTAATCAGCATCGCATTGGTTGATAAATGCGCGCGTACGGGAAGCTTAATTTCATGTGTCGGACATTTCACGAACGGATCGCGAATCAGCCCGCGCGGCTGGGATGGGACACAATAAATACCTGTACTTCGATAACGGATGACATGTCCACGTAAGCGAGGGCCATGTTTTCGGTTGCTGCCTCGACGATGATGATGATGTTGCTGTTGATTGGAGGCCTACACTGCGAAATTCGGTCAAACTATCTTCCTCCACTCTTTTCTCGCCGTGGATCTTTGGTCGTTACGTCGTTAATTTCAAATCACAACACCATCAATTTTCAGCATTGTCAACATTGTTTGTTTTATTATATTTTGGCATTTTTCCGCTGTTGATGCGCGGGCAGAGTTGTTGATGCACCCACCGCGGCGGTGTTCGGCGGAAAGGGTTTACTGACGGATGGATATTACAATCAATTAGCACACTGTTTCTTTTTCCCGTCTGTTTGGGCTTTGTTGTTGGGATTGAAAGAAAGAAGAGGTTGCGGCCGTCGTTGTGGTTGGGAGATAGTGGGAGAGAGGAGCAGCTGAGAAAAGAGTTGACAAGAACTCCCCAAAGCAGGGGGTGGTGAGGATGGTAACAGAAGCGGAAAGATATTAAAAGTTATGGACTGCTTTTATTGTGGCGTGGGAATTTGGTTTATCGATGGCGTTTTTATTTTTTATTCCGGAGAGCGTGATGATGCTGATGATGTCGCGCTTCACGGTCGGTGGTGGTTAAAACACATTGGTTCGCGCTGGCCGGGCCTGCACAGAAGTGGCAGGTTAATTGTTGCGATTAGTGATAGTTTTTTTTTCCTGCGTGTGTTCGGTAAGATAATCTTTTTTGTTTTGTTTGTCTGATGAAATTAAGATGATTGTTTGAAGATCGGTCTATGGAAAAATATGTATTTAACTGATGTTGCGTAAACAAAGATCAGGCAAATTTTTGCATTATAAAATATTTAAGCAGCAGGATTTTGCATTGCATCATATGTCATTCTGTTGAGTTGTTGTTTTCAAGTCGTAGTTGTTATGTAGTGACATTTGAAACAAATGAAATTTAATTTGACTCTTTACGAGACGCAAGCTAAACATAACTAAATGTCACATGTTTATTTATATTCTGACCGAATTCATCAAATAATGATTGATATAAAATTCATTGAGATCCATTTTTATGTGGCAGTTGGTCATAACAAAATAAAGTACGGGATATGGATGTAATGTCGGCCTAAATGCCCCTAATTTGGGCCCATACATAAATTCATCTATCGACTAAATTGTAAATATCGACCTAAAATATCCATCAGTACCGTCCCAATCAATGACACATTCGTCTAGATAAAATTGATAAACAGCAGATTTTAGCGATGGGTCCAATCTTAGATCCATAGGCCAAAATTAGAGCCATTTCCCCTATTACGCGAAATAGAAAAATGTAGGATTGCATGGAATTTTTCGCAATAAATCGTTACTTGGAGACGCTTGTAAGGTATGAGTAAACTTGTAGCAAATGGACGCAAACATATTTAAAATCTATTTAACAAGACACATTACGGAGATGTTTTGTTATTTTGTCCAACAGTAACGCATGATAGGAGATTAATATAGGGAAAATTGATGTAATGTCGGCCTAAATGCTCCTAATATAGGCCCATACATAAATTCAGCAATCGACTAAATTTTCAATAGCGACCAAAAATATACATTAGTACCGTCCCAATGACGCGTTCATCTAGATAAAATTGATGAATGGCAGATTTTTAGCGATGGGCCCAATCTTAGATCCATAGGCCAACATTAGAGCCATTTCCCCTATCCAGCAAAGATTTTCTAATGAATTTAGAATAATCAACAGCTGTTTATAGTGTATCCAACGTTCCATTTGATCAAACTCTTCCAGAGTATTTTCAGAGAACTTCTGAAGCATATTCAGAAAGTTTATCATGTCATTAAGCTAAATGCCATGAAGTCGAAGGCCCACATGTCGATCGGCAATACGCACAATAATATTACCGAATGTGAAACTATATCAGGATCTTGAATTCAGAAAACTATTCGATCAAAAGCTTAGAGAAATGTTCATGCTCCGAAACGTTGGTAACATTTAAAAAGAGTCTTGATCTCAGAATATTAAAATTTTCTAAACTTGGATTTGAGTGCACCCCATTAGGCATAAATACGTTAGGCATACGGACGTTAGGCATAATAGACGTTAGGCATAATATACCTTGCTGCTGTGCAACTCTAGAAACCTGTTTCGAGCATGGTAAACAATGCTTAAATTAGGCTAAGCGTTGAATAAAAGATGATACAAGTTATACAAACATAGTTTATTTAATAAGCACAGTTTGGAATCCATTATTTATCATATCATAAGTGACGTAGCTACATATTTACTCAGAATCAAGGTTAGTAGCGATAGCCATTAAGTAATCTGGCAATAAAAATTCAGCATGGGGGACTAGGGGAAAAGGCTCTAATGTTGGCCTATGGATCTAAGATTGGGCCCATCGCTAAAGATCTGCTGTTCATCAATTTTATCTAGATGAACGCGTCATTGGGACGGTACTAATGGATATTTTTGGTCACTATTTAAAATTTAGTCGATTGCTTAATTTATGTACCATTTACCCTATATCTTGAAATAAAAAAAATCACACATTGGTTGTAATATATTCTTGCTTTATTATATTGTTGCAGTTGTCAAAGAAGAAAAGGTTTTCCTCAAAGAACAGCTCATAAAATGAAGAATGGTGAATTCTGTGGTTTTTCATTCAATAAAAAAAAAACATACCTGCTGCTTCCAGGATTTACTCCCATACTTTTTGATATAACGATTCTGTTTTGTTGTCATCAGAATGAAAACTAGCGGAACCGCCTACTGATGTGAGGGAGCGATACTTCCATGAACAGTGACGAGTTGCCGAAACAAACAAGGAACTGTGGCAAACGTACCATCTGCAACCCAATACTTTGCCTGTCCAAGACGTCGCAAGTTTTCATGAGTCCCAAAAATTAAGGTTCTTTCATTATTGTCACCGATGTCAGCAATCAATAGACGGTCCCCATGATCATCCTTCTGGAATTCATCGGGTAGATTATGCCTAACGTCCATTATGCCTACCGTCCGTATGTCTAAAAGGGGTACACGCTTGGATTTGGATAGTTTTCCAAGATCTTGCACCTGAATCGAATAATTTGATTCTGAACATCGGGGAAACTATTCATAGCATTATCGCAAAGATTTTGTGAAATGCTTATCATAGAATTAATGATGTTTTTATAATTTAATTTTTCAAACATCTGTTCATTACAGTGATTACACCAACTATTACAACCGTGGTATTAAGCAAGTTGCTGATCGATATAGAAATATGTATCATAATACATATTTTAATTTCAATCAACTCATCAACAGAAGATCGCTGAGATCTAATTGCTCAGCTAATATTTGATTACATGATTCAATGCACTATACTTAATATTTTAAAAGATATTCTATGAATACACAGCAAAAAATTCTGAATTTTAATTGTGATGTAAACATTCATTCACGTAAACTTGTTATTAATTTCACGCAAAGGAGCAACTTGTAAGCAATTTTGTTTGCAAAGATTGGCTTTTGTATACAATATTTGCAACCTTTCATTAAATGTCTCAGAATTTTACATGATTTAAAATGTAAACTTATATGATATGTGACAATCCATTTATGTGCATCAAATTGAACAGAATTTTACACTCCTTTTTTGAACCATGTAGCTTAGACAATTTAGAAACGCCAATTTGTCCATATATAAATAGTTAGAAGTAAGGATTGAGATGTTCGCAGAATGAGTCTTACAAGTCTTGTCATGGAACAATATTGAATTGACATTTGTATACTGCCCATAAAAGCATGTCAGTCCCATCTGGAGACACAGCAAGCTGAGAAAAACGCTGTGGACAATTTATTCCTCCGTAGGCTCTTATGGATGGGACAACCTAGAATTGGTATTTTTCACAATATTTTTTGAACGAACATGTCCCGTTTAGTGCACAGTTTAAGATGCTGAAAATCCATATGGGTTTGTTATGCACATCAATCTCTAGATTCATCCATGACATTATGTCTTGTGCAATTGTCAATTGCGGTAAAATTTGCCTTCAGGGATGCCTACAAACGAAAACCACACACCAAAAAATTCTGAATTTTACTGGCGATGTAAACATCCATGCATGCAAACATTCATACATGTAAACTTCCTTTTCACGTAAACTAGCAGCTTGCAAGAAATGTTGCAAACAAAAGTGGACAGTTGCAAACAATATATGGAATATTGCATGACATGTCTCATAAATTTACACGATCTATAATCTAATCTTGTATGATATATGACGCTCCATTTATGTGCATCATAGTAACGGAAATTTACACTAATTTTTTTAGCTGTGTAGTCCGTACATCACAACGGAGACGATGAACACTCAGAAATACGTTAAGGAATGTCTCCAGAAGCGATTGTTGCCGATGATCAGGCAGCGCGAAGGTCAAGTAGTATTTTGGCCTGATTTGGCGTCATGTCATTACGCAAGGACACTTTAGAATGGTACAAAAGTCAAAATGTATGTTTCGTGCCGAAAGACATGAATCCGCCGAACTGTCCGGAGGCACGGCCAATCGAGACTTTTTGGGTTTTAACCAAAGCAAAGCTTCGAAAATTAATAAAACCAGCGAACGACATCCAAAAATTCAAAAAAGATTGGCCAAAAGTGGTCAAAATGGTGGGAAGTACCACTGTGCAGAAGCTAAAGGGTCATGTTCGAGGAAAAGTTAGGATACTTGGCTATGATTAAATATGTTGATTAAACGAGAGTAAAATATCATTTGAAATATAAATTCAAATATGATTTGCCAAATAAAATTATTAAAACTTAAAAAACATGACTTTTTTGTTATTTTGAAAGTGTGCTTATACTTTCTGGAACAGTCTATAATAATCAATTTAAGAACACTTAGAACTTCAGGTATTCCACCCACAAATTTAGAATACCCCGGGATTAACGGAACTAACCGGTGTACAAGAGTTATCGTCAGTTCCAGAGTTCTTCAGTTCGGAGTTTCTGGGGTACCCGAAGCAGTGCTGCAAAATCTTGACAATGCACAGTGATATTGTCAGATGGTGCTTTGGTCACTCATTTGAGCTAACAGTCATAGTCAAGGCAAACCATGTCAATTGTCAATGACAATGCTATCAGCGACGAACATGTGTAGATTTTTTAATTAACTTAATTTTTAATGAAATTAAATGAATTGAGCAACACAATTACATGGAGCCGCTAATGTGAACAAGCATCTACGTCCTGCTAACTGCTTGGATAACAATAATGTGGCACAGAATATACGAAATTACACTTTTTGTTACCAGGTGAATCTTTGTCATTGACGAAAAAATGAATGAGATTTTGACGAAGATTGTTTTGAGGATCAAGTATGTTAGTGACTATGTGACCAACAATTTTGTCAATATCGCGCGAAAGTCTGTTAATGACAATAACAAATCTCAGCACTGACCCGATGTTCAAGAAGTGTCATCAATTCCAGTTCAACCTGGGATCCGGAACATGCGTTAAAGCATTAAATTAAAAAACAAATCAGCAATTACAACAAGAACAAGAACAGTATCCTTAACTCATTGTATTTTAATTATGAAATACTGTTCGTCACAGGTTTGTTGGTCTTTTTCCAAAAATAGCTAAATATTGTATGCCATAAATTAAACACTAAACAAACGTTAGAACAATTGGTTAAAAGCGAAGACAACAAATCAAGAAGACTGGCAACTCTTCCATTTTCTCATACGAACGCTATGATACAGGTACAATCGCGTCATCTGCCGCTCAAAGGTAAATGCTTCGAACGAATTTGATAGCAAATATTATATCCTCAGTAGAAAGGTTTGTGTATTTGCTCATTTTTCTATGCGTTGCTTCCACCTACACTCAAGCGTAGCGCTATTGTATCTGTCGCTTGGATTCTGGCAAAGTTGCCAGTCTTCTTGATATGATGTCTTCGTTAAAAGCTTGTTTAGTAGTGGTGAAAAAAATATTAGAATATTTTGAAGTCACACGATCATCGGAAATGTTTATGTTGTTTTAAAGAAACGAACATTCTCATATTCTGAAAATTTCTTTGTTGGATCATACATTAGCGTATTGTGTAGTAATTTTACGCTCTGTAGAATAATAAGAAAATAAATGCTGTGCATTATATTGCAAGAGTATTTAAACCGGCTTCGAAAAATAAGATAGTTTACTTAATTTTATTATAGATAATTATTATTTAGATAATAACTTACAGAAATGATTTTTTTTGCGAGGATCTTGAAAAAAAAACGCTAATTAGTATTGCACGATCTCTCGAATTAGCAAATACAAATCCAGTCTCAATTGAAGGATTTTTGCATACAAAGGTCAGCTCACCACCATATCCAGCCTATAAGATGCAGCTTTCGCGAATCTTTAGAACAGACTGATGTAAAGACATTTTTCTCAACACCATGGAAGCGTGTAGATTCAAATTATTATTTGTTATCGTTTTAAAATCAAGTGAAATTGGCGTACGTATTTACCGTCATTCACCCTAATTGAATTAAACCAAATTTGAAATGGGAAAAAATAAACTAGATTCTTGCGGAAAACACCATTCATTATCGTTTGATGGATTGAGTTTCTGGAATGCAGAGTTTGTAGGGCTAGATTTTGAAAACTCTGCTTCCATTAACTAACGTTCTAACCCCCCAAAATATTAGTTTGAGGAAAAAGTGGCATGTGGGTTTAGCAAGTTTTCAATTTTATATAGAAATTTGAAAGGTTTTTAAACCTTCAATGATATCGCCAAAAACTTTATTGAATGATTTTACATTGCTTGGGTAATTGTTGACATGCCTCTCTCTATTTTAATAAAATTCTAAAGAAATACACATGCTCTAAAATAGTTTATATAACCATTGTATGACTTGTTTTGGTTGTACAGTGAATTCTGGTGCTTGGGTGAATTCTGTTGACAGTATCATATTTTACTATTGATTTATCTATGATTTTGATCCCCTTTTTACGAATTTAAATTGAAGAGAGCCAGTATAAAATCGCAACCAAATGAGCTCAAAATAAGAATCCATTTACCACCCTAATGAATATCAAAGCAGACCAAAATTTATCATTTAGGTCAGATTATACGGCTAACAATAGTAATGCTTATATGTCCTATAATAGCCGTATTTATACCTTATGCACTCTCGATCATAAGTTTGGGGTCACGCTAAAAAAAAACAATGTTTTAAGCTCATATCTCTGCCATTTTACGACTGATTTGCGATATTTATTGGTCACCAGCTGAATGTGTCTGGCCTTGCTCGGGATTCAATATAAGCTTGAGTTTATGCGCCAATTAAAAAAAATGTACTTAGCCCCCCTCCCTCTTATTTAAGGGGCTACCCCTTATGACCTTCACATGCCAAATTTGGTTCAATTTCCTTGATTAGTTCTCGAGTTATGCTGAAATTTCTGTTTCATATGTATGAGAGCCCCCCTTTACAGAGGGGGGAGGGGTTTCGAACCATCATAAAAACCTTTCCCGGCCCCAAAAACCCCTGCATACAAATTTTCATGCCGATCGGTTCAGTAGTTTTCGAGTCTATAAGGGTCAGACAGATCGACAGACAGACAGAAATTCATTTTAATATATATAGATAGATTTGAAAGGTATTGACTGACATTTTGTTTGTAGGTAACTGGCTTAATTTATTTTACAATTCTTGTATACTAAAACTTCTCCTAAAGTTACAACGTTTGAGGAAGTTTGGTTGAAAATTTTAAAATCTGCTTCAAATCAATAAAATAGTTATTCAAGTAATCGATCAAAAGTCACCCATAGTATGGTTTGTCGCTGTTCTAAGTTTATTTAAAGTTTTAGCATACAAAAATGGTAGAATATGTTGAACCACGTACCAAGTAACATTCATTGCCTTTCAACTATTGCAAAAAGAACTATAATTGGACAAAAAATGGATGAGATATGAACAAATAAACCAATCAAGGTCAGCTAGAATGGTATAATCGTTCAAAAGTTTGGTACACCCCAAACATTTTTTTTTGTGGAATCGATTTTTCATGTAATTTATACTCAGAAAACAATGAGACAATGACATTTGAAATCATTTTCCGTACCGAAAAAAGTTTAAAAATTTGTACATAAGTTCTTGTTTCACAATTTTTGTCAGTTTCCTATTGTCGATGGATTTGAACATCTCAAAAGTTTGCATTTTTGATTAGCTTTATTAAGATTTTTTTGTAGTTTGGTGGTTGGTTAAGATTTGTGGTTTTAAGAAATATCAAGTAATAATTCGTAGAAAAAATTTTTGCTTGAAATCTCTCAAATTAGTCAGATTATTTCTGTCGGCAACATATTGGGCGTGCAATTAAAAAAAAAAAAAAAAACAAAATCGGCCACGTTACAAAAAGTTATCAGGTTTTGACCGCTTATAACTCTTCCAATAGCGGATGAATTTTTGTTCTAAAAAAGTCAATCGACTGCTAAAATTAACACTTTACTATTTTCGATAGGTCACTATTGAAAATTACACAAATGTCCAACTGTTGTAATGGTGATAAAAATTATCACCGATTGCATGCAAAAAAGTGGTTTCCCTAACACAGTCGTCGAATACTGATACCGAGCATGTAATCCTACGTCAAATCTACGGTCGTGTCTTGGATACCACCTCTTACTTTTCACGAATTGTAGCAGTTAGTAAATCTGCTAATCGTTGCGAACTCTTTCAAAGAATTTATTAGGGTTAACTACCCCATTTCCGGCCTATTAAGCATAACCCGCACTTAGTCTTTCTTAATCTAGTTCAGTTTAGCACTAAACGGAATGTTATTATTACTGATGGCTTCCAAATTTATTTACCTTTCCGTGCGTACCGTAAGATTTGAAAACGAGAAACCAATCGTTGAGATATTTTCAAAAGTCCAACACTGCTTCTTGACACCAAACTCGGCCTACGGATTTTAAACTCGGCCTAACGCATTGAAACGCAATTGAAACGCCAATGAATTCACTTCGGCCGGAGCGCTTCTATTGTTTTTGGGAATAATGGGTGCAAACCTTCATACCACGCGTTCTCATTGACTTCGTTCGGTAGCTTATTAACTAAAGTATCGTACAAAACGCATAATTGACTTGTTAACTCTGAAATCATGGATTTGTTTGAAGCTTTCTGCTCGATAGGCCCAAAATGGGCGATTAGGCCGAAGTAGTTCTCTACCCTATCATAAGTCAATTTGTAGTAGACCTATACAGTAGACAGAGACATTCCTTTCAAAAAGGATTTATAGAAGAAAGTTGCATGTTTGTTGCATGTTTAATGAAAAAAATATGTAAGCACTTTTCATTACATTGTATGTATTTGCAGCTTGGCTTTGAGTGCATGGAACCCAAAAACAAAGAGTAAATTTTTAAAAGTTTGTGCTCATTTGCATTTGTCCTACTGTCATTCTGCACTTGGTAGCCCAGAAACATTGGAAAAATGTGCAAAGCTTGCTTTCATTTAGTTA
Source organism: Ochlerotatus camptorhynchus (assembly GCF_037179485.1). Taxonomy (NCBI): domain Eukaryota; kingdom Metazoa; phylum Arthropoda; class Insecta; order Diptera; family Culicidae; genus Ochlerotatus; species Ochlerotatus camptorhynchus. The sequence goes on along the minus strand of NW_027040497.1, from coordinate 1,288,559 downwards.
AGCAGCGAACGATTCAGAAGAATCAATCAAGCGACGAACCTTTCAAGTTACTTTGACCGACTGGAGGGTAACAATTTACCTCCCGTTGCATATTATGCAACGAAAGGTAATTTTAACATCATCCAATTGAGTTACCATGCGTCCCTTTTCTAAGCAGAAACCCATTTCCAGTTCCGCAAATTATTCGCATTTTCTAAATCACTCAATGGTGCCAAAACGGCTTCCCATTATCTACCATCCCATCCCTTCGACTACCTGCCCCTACCGACTGCACATAGAGAAAAAAAAAAGTACCAACCAGCAGGTGCACATTTTCAAAACCACAAGAACCGCATTCCAGAGAGCATGGCCGCCACCAACCACCACCAACCAGGTAAAGGTAACAAATCGCGAAAACTGCCGCAGAAAATCAGTAATCTGCACTCAAGCCGGGAATCGTATCCATTTCAGCGGACTTTTGTTGCCGAACCACGGGCCTCAAACATCACAACCAACCACCCGAAAACGCAACAACGACCATAATCGGTTTCTTTCAATTTCCAAACAGACGGAAGAAAGAAAAAAAAAAGCGAGCCTCCAATCGACACGATTGTCCGTTTTGTCCGGTGTACTACGTACGGTCCACTTGTGTCCTCTCTGCTCTGTACAAAGAGACCCCAATCTGCTTCGTTTTTATTTCACGTTGACTTCACTACACTTCGCTTTGCTTTCCTTTTCAGGCAACACTAGCTATTGGCTATAGTTGGCTCTTTACATCACAACAACATCCAACAATTTTCCGCCAAATCTTCATCGGCTCAAATTCGATAATCACTTTCAAACGGCATAATTATTTTTCAATTATCCGCAATCATTTCGTGCCACGACAACGACGGCTTTTTATGTTGCACTCGCTCGAAGGGACCGACACATACGTTATCTCGATTTGAATATTCACTTTCCGCGTGACGACGCCACCATCACCGCCAACAACTACTCGGATTATTTTACGCAATCCACCCGAGACACGGTCCTTTAGCTGATGGATGTCCACAACAGAGTCCAGTTCCTCCACCTGACACGATCGAAATTACCTTTGCCCCGCGTGCGACCGATACCGATAATGCGTTGCGAACGAATGTGACTATAACGACGACGACGCCGTGCGACGCGTGTTTCTCTAATCAATCATAACGGTTGAAGTTTCTAGCGCAAACTGAGCATAAAATCGGTAGCGACTACGGGTTTAGGTCCATCGGCGACGACGACGACGACGTTGTTGGCTTTTTGGTTCGCTCTTTCTTGGCAGCAGTGCTGCTGACTAGCAATGAAGACTCGAACGGGCCCAGCTCGCTCATCGGGCGCACATGCGGCGCGCGGCGACTGTGTTTATGCTTTATGGGTGTCCTCCCGAAAATGTTGGCCTCTGATGGTGAGTGGTGGCGAGGTCGGCGGGCGGTCGACGGTGAAGGCGAACACCATCGACCGGTAAGATTAAACCGCCCCGGGAGAAATATGACGCTCTTTTCTTTCAAGATGAGCAGGCATACGATTTCTTACAGTTTCTGTGTGATGATGCCATTCATCTCTATTAGAAGTGGAAGTACGGCTGGTGATAGAGAAGGTAGGTTTTCCGATGTAGAGAGAGAGAGAGAGAGAGAGAGTGTAGGATTTATTAGTTTTGAAAACGCCCGCTGCCGGTTCGATTGGTGATACGGAGGAAGAACAGGAAGTGAGAGCATTTTGCTGGGAAATCTGATGTTTGGAACTGTCAACGTGGAGATCAAAACGGCGATGATGATGGGCGAGAGAAAAGCCGGTAAGAGGGCGAACTGAGAGAACGAGAGCAAAAAGGGACATCACTGTGGCGCTTATAATTATGTCGATGAGATTGATATGCATGTTGTTGGTAGAATATTGAGAAGAAAGGAATTTCTGGTTGCCAGATGGGTTTGATGTCTTCGAAAAAAAAATGGGACAGAGTATTCTTAATCAATTCTTATTTTTTTAGTTTCTGATATTGTAAGGTGGAGGTTTGAAATTATTTGTAGAGGTTCGAATGATCTTTTATCGCTGTCTGATAAGCCGAAATCAGACAGTTTGATATTGTGTAATGTAAGCGTTTTCTAAAATTCTTTGAAGTACTCATAACTTATTAACTAAAGAGGTCTAAAGGGTGTTTCTTCATACGATATTTCCAATATGATCTTAAAACTTACCCCAAAAGATGGCTCGGTTCGTTTCCCATGACCTATAGGTCTACACAATAAGACAATTGATCTTCTCACTGGAGTTGCCTCATAAGATCTGAGGGCCTGTCGTCAGAGACCTCTAAAGTCATATGGTACACACTTAAAAATAACTAATTTTACACGTCATGGAATTCATTTTTAATATAAAATATGAGATGTTAACAAACATGTAATGTAAAATTAAATTCTCCGAGACTGAAAAGTTCTTCACTCGACGAAAATCACTTTTGATTTAGCTGCATTTTGCGTCTGCTATGACTCAATTTTATGTCAAACTTGACGGTCGTATACACAATGTCAGTGTTGGCGATGATCTTAAAGCATCTAGTCTAGATTTTTGCAATCTATAGGTTGCGAGCTATGTTCAGACGGGTTGCAGAAATTCGACGTATTTTGTAAAATTAACTAGAATTCAAAATCTTGTTGGGATATTCCAATCTTTAGCTATTATTGAGAATTTCCAGGCCAAATAGGAATGACATTTTCCCCACAAGTATAGATTTTTACGTTTCCAGATTTTTCCTTTTTGTCAGCAATTCATAAAAATATAATCTGGAAAATGTTTCCTTCAAACATTTTCACGATGGACAGGTTTTTTTTTAATGATTCTTGTTTCATGAGCTATTTTTCAAAGCATGTGGAATTTGGAAAAATCAGAGAAGTTGAACTAACATTTTTCGGGTCGTTCGTTTTTTGGTCACAACTCAAAACCGGTAAAAGACGTCACTTTGAAATTTTCATTACCCTGATAATGCCAATTTTCTTCCACCGTGAAAATTTTCGTGGAATTTTTTGTTAGATTTTTATTTTTAATGGATTGTTGATAACTTCCTAATCATTTCACCACACAACACACAACACAACATTCTACGTGTTCTTGATTTATGAAATTTCAAAGTACGTGTTGTCAAGGCAAATCCGAAAACTTCAACTGCAAATTTGCGCAAAAATTAAACACCCCAAATTAAAAAAAAAATCGATCATAAACTCTACCTGTGACAAAATTTGTTAAAATTCTGTGACCCTTCGGCCCAAACCTGTCGGATAATTAAAAAATCCCCAAAGACAAATTAAGTATCGGACTCGACCTTCGCTTATTTGAATATTGGAATTGACATTGGAGCTAAAATTCAATTTCTCAATAAATCATAGCTCGTAAACGCCACTTCCAATCGGAATGACGTCTTTTACAATTTTTTTGGGTAAATCATAGGCTAACCTGGAAAATATGTACAAGGTAAAAAAGTCATCTAGTTTTGAGTAAAAATAAATAAAAACTTTCTTAACTTTAATAACAAAAAATGACCCTTTCAATATTTTTAAAGTGGACACTGCTTTGCACATCTCTGAAATGGTTATTTTTATTACATATGTCTTTAAAAATGTGTGTTATTTTAGCGTAACGATTTTTGAGTCCTTTGCAATTGTTTCCAGCGAATAAAAGATGTTCAAAAAAGTTCTAAAATATGACCAACAGTTGGTGTATTACTATTTTCAATTTGAAAATTTTTCAAAAATTGTTACGTTTTGAAGTAGCATTTGATTAAAATTTAATCAAAAAATATTGAAATTTAAAATCATATTTTGTTTTTACAATTTATTCAATATTGTTCCCAAAATCAGCTAAAGCCGTTTTAGCTATTTTAAGACCATTTCGGTGTTTTCAAAAAGCTTTACCAGTTCGTTGTCTTTTTGCGATTCTGAAGCCATTTTTTTACGATTTTCAGCTTTTTTGTACTTGAATAATCATTTAAGGGGTTCCAGGAAGTTATAATGCAACTATTTCCGTTATGTAGAAGTTTGAGTGTTTTTTCGCCATCTTGTAAATTTCATGTCATTTTACTGATACTGATACTGCGGCCACTTTTAACGTTGAAGGATCATTTCGGCGTTTAGAAGGTTTTTAAGATTATGTGGACGGTTACCAGATAATTGGGCTTTTTTGAATTTTGTGATCAGATTTATGGTTATTTCGGCATTCCCGAGGTCATTTTTGGCGTTTCTGAAACTTTTTTTTTTAAATTTTTAATAGTATTTTGTCGTTTTAAAGTTTCGGTTTTTTTCAGCTGTTTTTAAGACCATTTTTGGAGTTTTATAAATTATATTGCCGTTTATAAGATTATTTTGAATTTTGATAGTTTTTATCAGATCATTATTTTGAAGTAGGGTGAGTGTGCCAGTTTTAGGCCTGTTTTTTTCATACTACTGCCGAGTTTTCTACTTCTTAATTGTTAAGATTTAGTGTTCACTCGGCTGTCGACAAAAGCAGGCCACTCTTGATGTGTGCCACGCGATCGTCTGTTTTCTCGGCAGCAACCATTGTGTGGTCCTCCTCATTGTTCTTCATCAGCAGTTATTTCGGTCGATGCGTCGTCGACTTTGGAAACCGTTTCGTGATGAGTGTGAGAGTGCTGACCACGTTTTCAAAGTGGCTGCCCCCCGATGGCGTATCTGCCATGCAATGAAACCACTGGAAGCGGCTCTAGTTCTGATGGAGGAGGCTTTTTGGATAGCGGAAGGTAAAGTGTTTATTGTGTTGTACCTTTTGACTATAGTTTCAAGATGTATTGTACAGTGACCAAGAATCCTCGGCTCTATGAAGTTAATTCGTTTGAGCCTTATCAAATAAATTAATAAACAAAACTTCATTCTTAACATTAAAAAAAACCGTGCATTTCGTAGTTGCTCCTCCGTGATTGATCAGAACTAATGCACTTGCACAGAGAACCACGTAGATAGTGCATGGGATTAGCTTTTTATCTTTAATGTACAAGGACACTAATTAAATTTTCCAACAAACAATTTGAGCTGATTAAAAGCTGAATAAGCTATTTTTTAGCTGAAGAAACATAATTTTGACTGAATAAGCTCTTATTCAACTTTCGATGTTTGTTGGGCTTTTTTATAGATCACTAACAGCACCGGCCACGGCCTTACGGTATTTTGGGGAGGGAAGGCTGATGTAGTAGACATCCCCAAATCTTGATACAGTACACGAATTTACTACATCAGCAAAAACGTGTCGTAACAGCATACCAATTCATCAGAATTACAGTTCGACTTGTGAATCCGTAATATGACCGATTCACACGGTAAATACAGCACAGACTTAAGCCAGGCTGCGAGCCTCTAATTTGCAAACACAGCATAAGCTGTATATGTACTTTCCTTATCTTTATATAACAAACACACATGTACACTAGCTGACTCCAAACCTAAAAACCTAATAATAAACACTCTCAGTTGAATCGTCAAAGCGTTCGGTAGTTTTATCCGAAAGTCCGAACGTATCATGGTCCTCAGGTCCGAACGTATCACTGATTAGTTCGATGTCCGTTGTTACTAGAGACCGAATACACCTCTGCATCTCCACGGCTTTATAGGGTGTGTACATTTGTGCGGATTTGCTAGCGCTAGCGTACAAGCCAACTAGCACGAATTTCAGTTGCTCCTGAAATTTCATGCTGGTAGACGCTGATGCCCTGTTTACATTATGCTGGTGGTTTACGCTAGTGAAATAGCATAAGTGTTAACACCCCATTAACGGGGAGAATAGTTGTGTAAGTGAGGTGGGTTATATTTAGATCAGGATTCACTATGGTAAGATCGGTCGATTAAAGCAGAATTCGTTTTTCATTTTTTAAATCTAGTGGGGATAGAATAAGGCAAAGTAAAAAATTGCAAGGAAGAGGACGCGCCTGGGATTGAACTCCCGACCTTCTGCTCAGTAAGCAGAAACGGTAACCACTTAGTTATCAATTTTGTTTTTGACCTTACCATATCTCCCTTCAGTTTATGGAACTTCTCAATGTGGGTCGCAATAAACGAAAGTTTGACAAGTTCAGTGCTGATCTAGAATCTGAAGGCTTTTGATGCTGTGCCACAAGGCCTATGTATTAATGCCATAAGATGGTCCATAGAGCCCAAAGTTGATTAATCTGATCTCTCCAAGTGACCAATAATGCTTCTGAACGTGGCACAGTGGGACGAAATCAAAAAAAGTGGGTCATATTTATTAGCGACAGCTAATAATGTTTGAGAACTTTATTTAAGTATTTTTTATTACTTTATTTGTACAGGCTTAATCAAATAAACTTTACAGAGCTAAGTTATTATTTTTATTTAAGTAGTGAAAATTGTTTCTTAAGGGGGATATATTTTTTTTTCCTTTGGTTTGTTTTTTCCGTCGATCTTGTTTTCCGTGCTGAGCACCAATACTACCGACGTGCCAGGAAGGCAGCTCCCACACCTGGACCCTACCTATCGACCCATCAACTCATGAACCGGGTACCAACGGCTTTACTTCCCATCCGAAGGAAGGCGTGATCAGAGATGTTATGCCTCAGAACATCCCGGCGGCGCCGACTGGGATTGAACCCAGGCCTGCTGGGGTGAGAGGTTATCACGCTTACCACTACACCACCGGCGCCGTTAAGGGGGATATACAGCAAGATAAAAATCTAACTTTTTTATGTCTTGTTAAAATTGATGAACATCTATGAAAACATTGTAGATGCAGTCATTTTAAGAAACTTGGTTGAAGACGAAAATTTTCTACCTCTTAAGTGGACGAAGTTATAGGGTGAAAATGGAGTCCAAAAGGTAGTACTCCTTTAAAAAGCGTTATTGTACCATAACTCTGTTGTTTGAATTTTCGCAATTTTTTAAATGTTGCACAAAGTTGAAAGTGCTTTAAAAATGTACACTTTTGCAGAAAGAAGCAAATCGCTATCTCTTCGTTTTTAGGATTTATGCCAGTTTTTATAATTATAAACTGATTTGCAGCTAACCCACAAGGCCTTCGAAGATAACTAATAAGACCTCCGAAATTTAACAATAAGATTATTTCAGCTATACTTAAGGTCTCTAAAAATTACTTTTTAAGCCTCAAAACTTAACCCGTGAGACCTTTAGAGCTAACCAAAAAAGAAAAGATATAGAAGGTCTCTGCAGTTTATTCATTTAATCTCTTCACTAAGCCCACAAGGCTTGCAATGTCTCTCAACTTATAAGTCATTGAGGAGCAGTTCTACGTCAACTGTCAAATAGATTTTACTTTTCCGTCTCCGAATTCCATAATACTTCGCATAAGTGTTCGCTAGGGGCAATGAAACAAGTTTATGGCGGATTTCGAGCATTTTGACTCAAGCCTAATTTTGAAAAATGGCGTATTCAATATTTAGTAATAAATCATAGCACGAAAACGTGTCATCTAATTGAAACGTGATCTGACACAACGTGTAAGGAAACTGGATTGAATTTTCAAAAACTTATACACACTGAATAAAGAAACATAAATTTCCACGGAAAAATTAAAATTGTTGAAACTTCAATATCAATGAAAACATTCTTTATGTGAAAGCTTATCAGAAATGATAACTTTTCAGAAATGGACACAAATGAAAATTGTACAAAACCGTAGATCATGAACTATTGGTACGAAGTTAAAACTTTTTCAAAAATATTTTTTTTGAGTTTCATGCAGAAATTATATTTATTAGTTCAGAAAATCGTTTCACTTGCACAAATCACTTAAATATTGAAATAAAAAAAATGTTAAAAATATTAATAAAAGTGTCCATTTCAGAAAAGTTAGCATTTTTACATTGAAAGCTTATAAACATAAGTTAAAACATCTTAAAAAAGTACTCTTTTGGAAATAGAAGTTTTTAACAGATTCTTTTAATGTTGACAAAAATTTGTGATTTTTATTCATGTGTATTTTTTTTTCTGTAAAGGCAATCCAGTTTCGTACAACTTTGTCTCAGACTCAGAAAAATATAGAATACGCTCTTTTGAAAACTTAGGCATGAGTCAAATTGCCCGAATTCCAGGAAAAATTTGATTAATTGCCCATAGCAAACAGTTATGCGAAGTTTCATGAAATTCTGATAGGTAAAATCTAAAAAATAAGGCCTTTTATGCTGATCAATAATGCCTCTTGAGTCTTGACTAAGCATTTGAACATGGCCCAAAAATCATCTGAAGAAGGCTGTGTCATTTCGCCGAAGAACATTTAGCCGAAGGATATTTCTCCGAATTTCACCGAATTTTAATCATGAATCAATATTCAATCAAAATTGATTTGGAACGCATTTAAATAATAGATATTCCCATATAAAAAAATGCTGATTATTTAGAAAATTCCGAAATCAGTACTATTCAAAAGAACTATTCATATTTAAAAGAAATAAAAAATATTGACAAAAAAAAAACAAAAAAAAACCAAAACAAAAAAAGAATATTGATTATTTTGAAAATAACGAAACCAGCAAAACTCGAAAGAACTGGTAATGTTTAAAAGGAGGAATCATTCCTATAAATCAAAAATATTGATTGTTTAGAAAATAATGAAATTGGTACAACTCAAAAAACTGCTCATGTTCAAAAGAAGGAACTATTACATTCAAATAGCTTGCCGTTTGAGAAAATCGAACCTTCTTAATCTTTTTCCGAAACTTATTTTAAAATTTTACTGAGCTTTGAGAAAAGTTCAAAACCGTAGAAAATGGCTTGCTCTTCGGTGAAATCGAAATGACCCATTCGGCGAAATGACCTCCGACGAAACGACCTCCGGCGAAATGTCCTTCGGCGAAATGTGCTTCGGCGAAATGTCCTTCGGCGAAATGTCCCACTTCCCATCTGGAGTTAGCTCTTAAGGCACTGCTGTTCTGAAGTTGTCTCATAAGACCTATGGAGGTGATGTCACCGGTGCTGGTGGTAGGCGTGATAACTATCTCTGCCAGTGTGCCTGGGTTCAATCCCAGCCGAGGTGGGTGGGATTTTTCTAAGGCGAAAAATCTCTTGTCACGTCTTCCTTCCAAAAGGAAGTAAAGTCGTTCGTGGGCCCATGTGTTGATGGGTTCGATACGTTCCAAAAAGTCACTTCTCTGGCTTTCAGACCGACTCAACATTGAGTAGAGTCGGCTCAATTGAGGCAAAAGTGGATTCACTCGAAAGTGAGTTGAATTTTCCTTGCTTTTCCAGGAAAAAAAAAATCTAGAAACTGAGGAAAATCGATAGAGGTTTCACTCAGTCTATTGGTATACTGCCCATAAAAGCATAACAGTCCTATATGTATTTTTGTCTGAAATGAGTTATCTATTAGAATCGATTGTAAACTACTGAGCACTAAAAGTTACGTGCTTTGTTCAGAAACTATCGTGAAAATTACCAAAATTAGGTCCCATCCATAAGAGCCTACGGAAAAATACATTTTCAACAGTGTTTTTCTCTGCTTTCTGTTTTTCCAGATGGGACTGATATGCTTTTATCGGCAGTATACTCCTAAACTGAGAAAAAATTTCATGGATTTTCCTCATATTCGAGAAGTTTTTCCTGGTTTTCCACGGATTCTACCCGGAAAATTCAACTTGAGTTGATGCACTGTTGCCGAAATGGAGTCGACAGGGCAAGAGGCCCACAACAAAAAAATTCTGGCACCACTTCCGCACCAAATCAACAGGCAATAACTTTCCTTCTGCCATCGCCGCACCGCGTATTACAATGATTTACCTCTCAGCAGTTTTCCGCAGAACCATCGTCATAATATGTAATGTACGAACTTAGTTCAAAATTCCAACGAGAAGGATGAAACGAGAATAGGTACTGCAGCCAGCCCAACGGTAGCATACGAGTTCCCCCTCCCTTGTACAAGGGAGGGTTTTGAAAATCACGCTTCCATCTACTGGCAAGGTACGCAGCACTCCAACTCCAAGCCCGAGCAGCTGCTTGAGCTCTCGACATCGACATCGAGAGCAATGAAACCACACGAAATTTTTGTAATTTTTTTTCCCTCGAAAGAATGAGAGATATTTCGCGGGACTCTGGAACTCCGCTTAAACCAACGACGATGGTGACTGGAACGATTTAATTTATGCAAAAATTATGCTTCCCGTCTGCTCGTTTCGTTGTTGCTTGGGCGTATGACGATTCGTAATTTTCAGTATTTTTTCGTTCTTTAATTGCCCATTGCGCTCGATGGTGACCTGTTCGTTGTCGTTGTTGGTGACTGCCTCTCTTTTGCTGTTGCTGCATTGATGAATGGGAATATAATTGAAGGGTAAATGGGTTTTCGGTTATTTGACCGGCTGAGTATTGCGGCCGGGGTTTCCAGGTATAAATCCCCGTTTCTCCGGGTTGAACTTTCTCCGGGAATCGGGAAATGAAAAATGTTAAATTGCAACCGAACACGTGTTCCCAAACACGCAACCGGTGGCTGTCAATATTTGGAACGATTTAGCAGGCTAATATGAGCCGATTACGCTTGCATGCAAGTTATGCAATGCAAGTCGTCCAACCCTCCTGATTCTAGTCCTAGGGGCCCGTCCCAACGAGCATATGTGATGAATGTAATGGGAGGAGCCTAGACGCATGGACCCTTAATAAATTATCCTGTTTTTTCGTTTGTTTTCACAGGAACCCCTCTATCTGAAATGGAAGATAGACTTATTAATTCAATTACCAGCTGCGATTGAAGGGACGGTGTGAGTGTCTGAAATAGGAAGAGAGAGAAGAAAAAGAAAACATGTTGTTTGGTTTGGCATTCGGGGATCGGCGCGGTAGTTTTTCTCTTGATTTACGGAACTCTTTTATTTTACAATGATGGCGTTGTTGAGCTGAAAATCGTCGCATATTCGAGGAAGTGTCTCTGTGGCTGTGTAGATGTTCTTTCTTTTCGTTATTTTTTTGTTTGTTAAGCTTGTAAGGAGAATTCACGTCCTTGGAGGTGTGCTTTGCCTTACATCGGGAAGTGTTTGAAAAGTTGAGGGAGGTTTTGAAAAGACCGGTGACCATAAATAACCTGACAGCGGCGAACGGACACACATCGTCGGTGTAGCCCCAGGGAGATAAGAAGAGCGAGAGCTGTCGTCGTTGCTGTGTGGATTGAAGGTTGGGAAGAAAAATGGGTTTTACAATGAGATGTGTAAAGTGCAGATTATGGCACAGAATGGAAGTTCGGTGATGGGTGAAGTTATGAAAGCATACATTTTGAATGAAAATTTGTGGTGTGAAGCAGAATTTTCAGTACTAGTTTTAAGTAGTAAAAATACCGTTTGATAAATTCATGTTAATTTCTGTGACATATACAATCAAAACTAAATCACATAACCAATGGACAATATCCATGTAATATTTAAATCTTGAATGATCAGTAATCTGATGCAAAATTTGATATTTTCGCTCCACAGTGCTCAAACGGTTTCAAATCGGGTTCTACGAAAATATGAACTAATTTAGTATGAAACTTAATTGGCACCAACCATTTAAAGTTTCCATATGGAAATTACTATGGGAAAACCAATTTTGTTTTTTCTCTTATTTTAAATTAGCTAAATATGTATATGGAAACAGTTTTCTTTATTAAATCAGTTAATCAATGGTAACATCTACAGATTTTTTTAAGATTTTTATGGTATAAATCAAGACTTACACTCGCATTTTAGTGAAAATGAGTTAAACCCTACTAAGTTGATTTCAACGGACGTGTTGATTAGCAGGCGTGTACTAAACAGCTAAGTTTTACTGAAATTTTTAAACACTCCTGCGTTCCAAAACTCTCGCAAAAATTGCCTCTAACCTTAACACTCAAAGACGTGCCATCACGCTTATGCTCCAATATTAGAAAGCATCTTTCTTCCCAGAACGCCTTAGCTGGGAAGTCACTTGCAAATTTATAATAGCTAACAACCACTCAATAAAAGGGGTGATAAAAATTTCCACAAAAGAATCCCACGAACCTGGCGTAGTTGACGGTGTCGGTGGTGTTGGCGGTGTTCCATACAACACCAATGTAAAAGGCCGCAGTCAAGGATGCCATAAAGGATAATTTAGATTACTGATAAGAGCAAGGTGCAAGCATATGTGTGTTCCAGTCGGGAAAGGGATAGGTAGCTTGACATCGAGCTCTTCATTCATTTTCAGCTTCTAGTCCCAAGAAGGAGAAATACCTGTTTCCGAGTTGCGAGAGAGACTCCCACTCCCGGCCCAAGCCGAGTGTCAGTCATTGGCTAAGGAAACCATTAAAATGATGGATTACCCATCAACAAATTTACGGCCACTCTTTTGAAAACGGTTACAAAAAATCCGGAAAGCAACCCTTCCCTTCAACATCGCCCCGCCGTCGCAAATGCGTTTGGATTTTGGGCCGACGACAACCTGCAGGCTTGAGGGAGATCATATAAGAGTGCTTATCGCGGGCGACGACGATTATCACCAAGCGCAATTTGAAGACAATTTTACGCTTCCCAAACATTAAGATAAGCCCCGGCTGCTAGGCCACAGATCTCCGACGGAACCGTTAGCATACCACGTGTTGCCTCGACGGCTCGGGCTACTGTCGTACAATTCCGGGAAACACATAAAACTCGAGTTTTCGGAAGCTAAAACGATAAATTTCCTTCTGGTCCTCTCCGGTTGCAGGTAGTTCATCGGATCGAATGTAATTGGAATCCCGCCTGGTTCGTTGAATTTCGATCTACTCGAAACCAAAGTTGTGTTTCGATGAAGATTGCGCCGGGATTATCTGCTGGGTCGTATCTCACTACTTGACCATATAGACAACAGACAGACGGACAGAGGGCATACTTGTATAGGAAATCAATGAACTATAGCAGCAGAAGCAGCAGCGGCAGCTGAAGCAGGTCGATTGGTGGTGGGCGCGTTTGCGGGTCATTCCGTTGAGGCGATGGAGAGGTACATTAATTTTAATCACTGCGGTAGGATTTTTTCTTGGCTTTGACTAGCTACCTAAATAGTCGATTAATTGTGATAGATAGCTCGTGGTTAGAGGCCTCCACAGCCGGGTCGGTTAAGGCACGGTATTAACAAGCAGTGGGTTCGATTGCTGGTCTGTGTTAGAAAATTTGTTGGTTTTGAAATTTTCCTGACTTCGCTGGGGTATCAAGGTGCTTGCCACATAATCCTACAAATTAACGAATAGGTTGGTATATGAAGGGCTAAAGTTGAGAGTAGGCATAAGCTCGTAATAAACTCGTAGTTGCTATTTTTTGGTCATTTTGGATTCTACTATACTATAGATGTAGAGGAAAATGGATGGTTATACTTTGTTTACATAGCGGATGATTGTATTGAAGAATAACGTGCAAGTTTAATTTGAAGCATCTTGAACCCATGGCTGTAGAGTCGGAGACAGAGATCAGGAGTTGGAGTCCGAGTCGAATAGATTTTTATGATCTGAGGAGTCGGTGAAATTATTCAGAATCCGATCCGACTCCGAAAAATATGATTTTCAGACTTGATCCTCTCATATTCTAATGAATCTTTGCATAAATGTTGCATACATTTGTGCTGGAATTTAATTATTTCGACTTTTTCAATAAATCATAGCCCCGAAAACATGTATTCATATTGAAATGACATCTGAGACAAATTTGAAGGACAGTAAATGCACATTCCAGAAAAAGTGCATACCAACAGTCCTGGACAGTTGTAACATTCGTTGCATTTTTCCATCAATGATGAGATCAGGCCCTTCTTAATTATTTTAATTCCGTCCAAAATACTCAAATATTTACTAAGAAACATTTCTGAATGATGGCAATGCACAGTGGTCCAAAAGCCGTTTTTTTTGGAATCTTTCTTGAATACCTCCTTATTCCATTTATCGATAAAAAATTTCATTAGCTTGGTTCGGGAAAGTTTTTTTTTGACGTAGGACTACGTCTGTAATTTCTATATGGGGGTACACTTTGTAAAAACCGAAAATGGAGCATGTAACAAAATTATGAAAGATTTTGAACGTTAATAGCTCAGCTGCCCTTGAACCAATTTCAATAATTTTATCACCAATCAATCAGAAATATTCCTACGCATCTGTTTAATTTAAGACTTCATCATTTTTCAAAATGTCACTATTGGAAATTGCACAAATGTGCAACTGTTGCTATGATAATTAAAATTACCACCGATTGCCTGCGAAACGCGATTTCCCTAAGACAGATTTCAAAGTTGAACTCCATCCACGTGGTAAGTGGTAGTGTTTTCCAGTACACAACGAAAGGCTCCCTGCAAGCAGCTAGCTATCAAGGCTGGCCTCAACCGCATATCGGATTCACTTTCAATCACCGTGTGTGGTGTCCGGTCGTCGGCATCAGCAGCAGCAGCAGCAGTGCTTTCGGGACGTTGCTTTTGTTGTTCTCCAGTACACAGTGAAAGGCTACCTGCCAGCAGCGAGCTGCAGTCCACACGAGAACCCCGCTCAAATTCCTATTCCTACACAAAACACAAGCTCCTGCTGCAGTTAACAAATAAAATTTATTATGTAAGACCACGTAGTCCTACGTCACCATTGCGTACAACCCCATAGGGTTGTCCCTTGTAGTTTTTTTTCATTTAAATTGGCCAATCTTTTGATGTTCAAGACATGAGGGTGGTCCTTATGGATGATGAGTTTCAAATACTTGTTAGTTATTCGAGTTAGAACGGCAGTTCGAAAAAGAAGTACAACTATTTAATCGAAACAATTTAGCTGAAGGTATAAATTTTCTATTTCTATTGGTTTACGATTTACTGCTTGATTGCAATAAGTTACTAAGGGTGGCCCTTAAAAAATCGGTTTCTACTGTTAATTTTAATACATTGATTTCTCGTAAATGATTTGTTCTAGACACTTTTTGTGGCGCACATTTTTGACGAAAAATTCGATTTTCAACAAAATTTGTCGGGTAGGTGTATCAGTTATGGCCATACGTTTCTATTATGGTATGATCCAATAATTGCCTATGGAAATCCCATAAACCATAATTATAACACACCATAATAGGAACCAATACTCATCACTGGTACATCCACGCTAGATTTTTTTAAACAACCGATTTTGTTCTTTAATGCTCAAGAGACTGTGATTTTCATAAACAGTACATACACTCAATTCTGTTTCAATGAATTTTTTTTTCGATCGTTTTTTTTTACCGTGTGATCTCAATTTGCAATCAAGTTCAACATGTTGCAAAAAATCAAAGAAAAACATGGTGGTATTTAAATTGCTGTGCCCACCCTTAAAAGAGGACGAAACTGAAAAAAATGAATATAGCTTCAAATCAGAATGAATAGTATATTTAATTTAAATTTGAAATAAATAGTCTGATAATTTAATCAAATTCACAACGCCAGACCATCTTTCTGAAGGCTCAATTTTAAACTCACATCAACATTTTAAAGTCACATAATTTTCGCTACTGTACTGCTTGATTTTGAAAACAAACGATTTTTGGTTTTAGCTTTATAATTGCAATCCTTAGATGTGATCTGATCCAACGCTTCGTGATTATCAGAACAATCTAAGTTAACATTTAAAAAGAATTTGAGATTTTAAACTGCAGGCACAATCCAGTTAAACACATTGGAGACGTGTTTCCAAAATTTAACGGACATTGTATTATAATGTTCCGTAAAGCATATTTTGAAGGAAGATGTCCCTTTTTTATTTATTAACTGCTTTATTTGATCAGGCTCAAACGAATGAACTTTACAGAGCCGACTTTTGTTGTTCACTATATAATACAATAAATGCAATAAATATTGAAACGATAGTCAAGAAGTTCTATTTGAAAAGAACAAGAACACGAACTGTGGGTAAAATCTTTGAACTTTTTGAAGTTTTGCAATTTTCATGATATTAAAAAAAAAAATCAAAACAATATTGGTTTGTTTAGGTTTTAAGATTTTTTTTAATTTTTTAATAACTACTAAATCATTTTTTGCATATTTTTTCCATCAAATCATTAATTTTCTCTACAACTTTGTGTCAGACGTCATTTTGATCCAAAGTGCCGTTTCCGTGCTACAATTTTTGAGAAATTTCAATGATGTCATTTTGAAATTTGTTCAAGATCCAAAATGGACGAATTTTTGCAAAAATGTGAATGATTGACAAAAACAAACAATTATGCATATTGGAGAAGGTCGAGTCTGAAATTCATTTTTATTTGATATTTGGCCTAAAATTTATAAGAGTATCCGCACCGGTGCGTTGCTATTCGGACTGCTAGTTTGACAACTTTAGCCGTTGTTATTTTAGTTAGCAACTAGTTTATGCACCGGTAGTTGCTAAACTTATCGTTTAACTTTGAGCTGAAATTGATTAGAGAGTTCCGAAATTGTTTTTTTTTTCAACAATATTGATATACATAACCATGAAGACTGAAGATTGAAGGTTAAGATCCAACTCAAAAAACGGCTCTCCCTAAGATCCGAAACATCCGGAAAGGTTGTCAATTCCACAGCTAGGCGATTTTTAAAAATCACTTGTTGTGATACTACATGAACAAATTTGAATCTGGGACCAGCATGCACACAGTGGTGGTCACGGAACGGTCGTCTGAGATATCCTGAACTTCCGTAAAAGTGGTCAATTCATAAAATGATCAAAATATCGATTGTCAATGTATCATCTCGGTTGGTCTAATTTAATACGATAGATCTATTAACATAAAACAAATTTTTGGAACCTATAAGAGGTTCTGATTGCTAGAGGTTTGGGAAGATCTTTAAGAATAATTTTCGACAGCTTCAGAACAACCTTATACATTTCGGGAAAATTTACTTCAGTGATAATCAAGAGCTTCAGGGCAGTTCTATTAAATTAAAAAAAAAAATGAGCTTAAAGACCTAGGGGTATGTTACGTGAACTTCGGGTAAGTTCTGAAAATTTTGGGGCAGTTCATGAATATCAGGAAAACTGTGAGAACTTCAGGGACGTTCCTAAAACTTCAGGTTGGTTTTGAAAAAATTATGGCAGTTGCATTTATTTCAATAAAATAGAGGGAACCAGTTATTTCAATAAAATAGTTCCAAGTTAAAAGGGAAGTTTATAGATCTTCTGGGCAGTTCCATTAATTTTTGGACGATTCCAGGAACATCATCAGGAGAACAGCGAGAGCATTAAAGAAGCTCCGTTAACTTCAGGAAACATTAGAGATCTTCAGGAGAGTGTGAGGAATGAAATTAAATACTGAAAATTTCAAGGAAGTTTCATAATCAAACAGCAGGAACAAAAGGGAAGCGTCAGGAATTTGAAAGTGTCTCCAATAGCTTCAGAAAACTGCAGGAAACTGCAAGAAAACATGTGAAGTTTGCTCCATTAGTTTCTGGACAATTCCAAAAACATCATCAGGAAAATAGCCAGAACATTAGGGAAGTTCCGTAAACTTCAGGAAACATCAGAGATCTTCAGGAGAGTCTGAGGAATGAAAAGAAATACTGAGAATTTCAGGGAAGTTTCATAAGCAAACTGCTTGAACAAAAGGAAAGTTCCGATAACTTCTGAAAATTTTTGTGAACTTCACGCAAGGTTCAGGAATTTTGAAGTGGTTCCAATAGATTCATAAAACTGTAGGAACTTTTAACTAAATCTGAGAAATTCAGCGATATCCAGAGAACTTATGGGAAGTCAAATGAATTTCAGTAAGTTCCGATAAATTCCGGTTTATTCCATAAACTCAAAAAAGACTTCAGAAATAGTTCGAGAACATCAATGACCTGGAGACGAACCAGCCTCCCTCAGCTCAGTCGGTAAAGCCGCAGCTACAAAGCAAGACCATGCTGGAGGTGGCTGAATTCGATTCCCGGTCCGGTCTAGGAATTTTTCGGGTATGATTATACTTGCCACACAATTATGCTAATGCAGAAATGGTACAGGCATCGAAAGCTCTCAATTAATAACTGTGGAAGTGCATCTAGAACACACTAAGTTGAGAGCACGCAAATAGCTAATATGTGATATTCAATAAGCTTGAAATGTAAAGAAGAAGAAGAAGAAGAAGAAGAAGAAGAAGAAGAAGAAGAAGAAGAAGACAATCCTAGGGCTGAAAGTCTCCTTAATAAAGATAAAAAAAACATCAATGAACTTTAAAGCTTTTTAGGACAGTTCTTTTTACTACAGAACTTCAATAGAATTGAGAGAACTTCAGGAATGCTTCGAGAGCAGAAGGACAGATCAGAGAAACTAAGGGCAGTTGAACTAATATCAAAGAAATTGAGGCAATGTTTACGAAGTTCCGAGAAACTCAGGGAATTTCCCAAACTTTTTCAAAGTACCAAGGCCCTTAATTAAAATTTCAGAAGCATCAGGAAGATGTGGGATCATTTTAAGGGAGGTTCATGGTTTTCATTGCATCCTTTAAGAACTGCAAAAAATTACAGAAATTTCAGCGATGATCAGAATATGGTAAAACAAATCGCGAGATCGTTTAAAATGTTCAAAAATCTTCAAGGACGTCTAGAGATCTTGAGATAAGTAACGGGTGTTCAATAAAAAATGAGACTTTTTTAAGTCATGTAGCTAGTAAAAAAAATTGTTTTCAACGTATTCAGTATTTTATATTAAAAAAATAATGTTTATTCTTCAAAAATACGTCAATGAATATTGGAGAAGGGGCCCTGGTCAGCCGTACGACGCAACTTAGTCGCGATGCTCTCACAAGAGCGCTGGACGGCACTGAAATCCTTCTCATTTTTTATTGAACACTCGTTATATAGATTTTTTGTTAGTCTCATTATATTTTGAGAAGTTCTCGGGACTTCGCAGATGATCAGAGATCTTCATATCAGTTTCATTAACTTTAGGAAAATTTGCAAAATATTTCAAGGAGTTCAAAGGAATTGTGGGATGTTCCATGTTTCACGAATTTCGCAATACTTCAGAAACAATGTGGGTTGTTCAGGGAATTTTATGATAATGATTAAAATTTCTGGAACAATAGAAAAATTAGTGAACTTCAGGAAAGTTTCAAATCCTCATGGAAGTCTAAACAAGTTCAGACAGAATGAGAGATTTGTGACGAAGTGCCGTTAGCTTCAATGAAGTTTTCAAAACGTTAGGAAAATTGTGGAAACCTCAAGGAAGATCAAGGAACTTCAAGATAATTCAATGAACTCCAGCAAAATTGCGGGCAATTTAAAATATACTCAGAAAGTTAAAGGAAGTCTACAGAACTTAAGGGAAACTCAGCGATTTTTCAGGCAGTTTTAACTAGGGGTTTCATCCGGTAGTTTTGCTACTGTTCGTATATTTATTTTAAAATCAAATATTGAAAGCCTTTAACATGAAGTTTAAAGTGAGTAAGAGCGATCTTTGTCAATTGGATCTGTTTTTTCTATAGATTTAAAAAATTAAAACACGTGGAACTTTAGGATCTTTTATGCGATTTGACTACTTTTGTGGATGTTCAAGATCTTCCAGAGAATCACTTCACTACCTGGTTGCATATGCTAGTCCTAGATCCTTATTCATATATGTAGCTTCATATTAAGTTATTTCAAAAAAATCGTGGAGCTCTTGGATATTTTTTTACAAATTGATCAATTTTACGCATGGTCAGGACCTTCCGAAATACCGGTTCGTGGCCAGCAGAGTGCGTATGCTGGTCTCAGATCAGATCAATTCTGCATACTGTCACCATAGCCGGTCGAACTCCAGACGAATCTACCACACTACCGTTCATACTGGCGACATCGCTCTGATGATACAACGAAACCCTACCCCCAAAGCTCCTTCCCTTTTCCTATCCTTCGACAATGTACCCCTACAACCTCGAATAAGCCACCAGTATTCGGCCCAACTCCTACTAGACATAGAATTAAGTGAATTTTGTTACAAACAAAGAACAATGAACTATCGGCTCCGTAAAGCTAACGTGATTGAGCCTTAACATAAACGAACTAGAAAAAAATTCTACTTCCTGCACAGTCCTTAGCCACCCTGATTGAATGAACTGAACTACTTGACTCAATAGCTTTATCGTTACGTTTAATTTATGTCACATTCGAACCAACTAAAATGAAATAGTTAAAATTGTGTGTGTGTACGCACCGGTTGGCCTATTTTTGGCTGTTCTATTTCAAACGTCAAAACCAGCTCACTCCCTGATTTCGGGGACAGCAATTTTTTAATCTCGTGCGTGTTCGTAGGTACACGGTTTATATCTAGGCATTTGCCGTGAAATTGGCTCCGTTTCTGCGAGCCTTGAACTGCTCGCCCTTTTGAAAAGTGCTTTCCAGTGAATCAATAATATGGTGAAATCTTATCTGTTACCGCGTAGCGTAATTTATGGAAGGTTAAGATGGTTGCTCGGACTCCCGTACAAGGAATTGCCGATACATTTTTTCAAAGTCCGCTATGATGACGAACTGCGGTATGCGAAATCTAAGAACAATGCTTAAAAGATCGTCCTGGACAACCGGACCAACCAACAGTGCCTCGTTGAGAGAATGACCACTATCAGTTGGGCAAGAGGCATCAAAAACCACACGCAATTTAGTGGTCATACTATCTGGTTTAATGATGCAATGGTGAGGCAAGTAGTAGGTGGCACCCGAACTAGGAAGTGAGTCATCTATTAGCTTCATATGGCCTAACTGTTCGTACTCATGTATGAACGCAGAGTATGCCTCCTTTAGCGCTGGACTAGCGTTGAGCCGGCGTTCCAAGGAGTAGAACCGACGATCGGCAATGTAACTTGAATTCCCAAGTATCGAGATTAATGCAGGTTTAGTTGGAAGGGCGACGATAAAACGACCAGATGAATCCCTTTTCGTCGTTTGTTTGAAATATTCCTCGCACTCCGCTTCTTCGATGGAATACGTACTCTTGATGTGGCAAGACTCTACTTCCCAGAACCGAGCCAGCTGATCCTCGATTGATGGTTTATTCGAAACGTGTGCGACATTAGCGACTAGTGTAGAAGGTACCTGCGTCTGACTCTTCCCTGAAACTACCCAACCCAGGGCGGTCTTCTGCAAAATTGGTGCTCCGGTGCTGGGTTTGATCTGACCGTTACGAAGAAGGTCGTAGAAGATGTCAACGCCGAAAATCAAATCGATGGGACCTGGTTTGTTGAAAGTCGGATCCGCCAATACAATATCGGATGGCCAACTGGATCTGGAGACGGCAACATGTTGATTCGGCAATTCTAGTGTCAGCTTCGGAAGTACGTGGAATTTCCAATTCTCCTCAAAATCAGCACGATGAGACTGGATGCGAATGATGGTGGTGTGTTTAGATGAGGTAGTCGAAAGACCAACACCGCTTATTGGAACGAATTCTTTGCTGCGACGTAGTTTCAACCTTTGTGCGAGATGCTCCGAAACAAAGTTGAGCTGTGATCCGGAATCCAGCAGTGCGCGAGCCCATATGAGGGAACCAGACGAAGTGAAGACCTTCACAAGAGCTGTCGACAACAATACAGTTGCAGGAACGCTGAGTTGAGCTTCGGCGAAGGGTATCGAAAAGTGGCTTGTTTGGGGGGTAGGGACCGTGGTGGCTTGGGTTTGATTTTCTACTGGTCGAGACTGGTTCTTCGGTGGAGCAGACGATGTATGGTGGTTTTGAGTTGAGGATGATGATGAGGGTGAATCCGATGACGAAGAATTGGTGGAGGATTGGACCGATTGAGTATTTGGGGCGAAAGTTCTTTGGTGCAGCATCGTATGGTGTCTCTGTTGGCATACCCGGCAGGTTCCACTCGTACAAGCTTTGACGAGATGCGAAGGCGACAGACAGTTGATGCAAAGAGCGTTCCTTTTGGTGGCATCAAACCGCTGCGTAGGAGTCATTTTTCGAAAGACTTCGCATTGGTATGGTGAATGAGCAGAGTGCTTGCAAAAAGAGCAGGATTTCTGAGCTGTCACTGCAGAATGCACCACATTTTGCTTGGAAGTTAACGAGGTGGGACGCTGTGAGGAGGATCGAGACGCATCTGACGATCGAGATTTAGACGTATCTACTGATTGCAGCACGAGACTATGACTACGTAGAAATTCTACGAGTTCAGTGTATGTAGGCACCACCGTTGACCTTCTGTGCGTCTCCCAGTGACGCAGTGTGGCTGGATCTAGCCGAGAGCTGAGCATGAAGACCAATAACGTGCTCCAATTCTCCGGCTGTTCTCCCGCTTTCTCTAGCATCCTCAAATTACGTTCGAAAGCATCGATCAGACGATTCAAAGCTTCATGACATTCCCTTTTTATTGGATCGATGATAAAGAGGGCTTCGACATACGATTTAACAATTAAATATTTATTCTCGTATCGCTTTTCAAGGAGTTCCCATGCAACAATGTAATTATCTGACGTAACTTCTATCACTTCGACCACACGCTTTGCATCCTTCGACAGAGATGATAGAAGGTAAGAAAATTTGTCTACGTCACTGAGTTGGGGGTTTGAGTCGATAAGTGATCGAAATGAATCACGGAACGATGGCCATTCTCTAATAGTCCCATCGAAAATAGGGAGTTTGATCTCAGGTAGCTTTACCCGACTCTGAGGGATATTCACAGGGGCAGGTTGCCTCATTTCAATATTATCCTTCTTACAAATATAAAAATAATTGTTATTGTGAATTTTTTTTATCGCATGACACGCATGGTTTTGGCCAAAGTTGGAAACTGGACACTTCCCTGGGGGTACCTGGAACATGCCCGGATGTGGCCAATGTGGTCTTGGGCACTATGTTTGACTAAAATTGATCTTGTTTTTGAATTTCTATGAGATTTTATGTGTCACAGGTTTTGAACTAGGTAAGTGGGGGTTCCTGAACATGCCCGGAATAGGGATGGTGGTCCTGGATACTTTATATTAATTTCATTGATCTTGTTTTTGAAATATAATGGCCACCACCCAAGCAACACACATCCATCAAAATAGGTTGCTGCAACTTGATTGTGACTGAAATAAGGTGCATACAAGTAACCGCAACTGTTAAGTGACAAGTGTGTTGCTAGGGCATGGCTCTGGGCATAATATTTGACTACCATTCATCTTGTTTTTGAATTCTAAATGATTTGATGTGTCGTGTGACGGGTATTGGACATGCACGGAAGTGGCTAAGGTGGTCCTGGGTACTTTATTGGATTACCATTGATTTTGTTTTTAAATTCTTATGATGGGTTGCAAACCTCCAGAACCGGTTGACCGACTTCAAAAGTATTCAATGGCGTTCAATGGGACCACAGCACCATTCAGTTGGCGCTAGTTGTGTCCAATCCGGTGCAGCGGTTGCTGTGAAACATGAGCATATTTGTTTCGCATGCACACACACACACAAACATGCATTTTCCAATATCGTCGAGCTGAGTCGATTGGTATTAAACACTCGACCCTTGGCTTTCCAAGTATGTTTGTACCGTCTTTGCAAATTCAGATCGAGAATTATACTGGTTAAAAAAATACATTTTATAGCTAGTCTAAAACAAAATGTAGACCTCTGGTGCAAGGGATCGGACTGAATCTGTTTCAAAAATTTAGACCAATCCAGCCAATTGTATCGCAGCTAAAGATGCCCTTATGGTCTGTCATGAGTTCAAATGTTGGCCAATTAGGTAGTAACTGAATTTGTTGATTAATTAGTGGATGGCCAGTGCTTCTTGCTTCTTGAAGACTCGGTATGTAAAATAATCGTTCGCTCTGATTTATTCGGGATCTTAAGAGTGATCACTGCCTCCAACGAAGAGAGATCGGGATCATATTGCACCAGTACAGTACCTTCAGAAAGTAGCTTCTTTGCTCTATCAAAAGCCTGCTGTTGCTTATTACTTCATGAACATTGCACACCATCTTTCAACATAAGGGTTTCAGACACTGGGACAAACATGAACAACATTTGGCGCGTTTCTAACTTCGTTGTAGCCTCCTCTTAAATAGAGGCGTTCCAAAATCGGTCCACGTTGGATACGGCCTAATATCAGGTTCTAATTGGACATATGTTTGTCTAAAATTGTACCGATTTTCATCGATTCAGACTATATTTTAGGATACATTTTAAGGTGTAGATCGACAGTGGAGCTCAGCATTTGAGATCCAGTTGTGAGGACACCAAGCATGAATTATATACCACAGATCTGCATATTTTGAGTGTTCAGTGGTTTCAGTGGTGTATTACAGCAGAAATTTCACATTGAACAATAAAATTCGAATTATAGTGTGTTGACTTATCTAATTTGAAATCCACATATTTCGGAAAATAGAAAAACAAAAAAACATCCCCAAAAGTTATTGTTTCATGTGCTTAGGTCGATTTTATTCCCGCAGTCTGGCGTTATTTGGCTACCAATATATTGCAAACATCCGACTACCGTAAAGCTGGTAGGGTTGTCCATGTTTAAATGCCTTCGCAGGGACGGTTCGTGGAAGGCTGAACCGTGTTCCATTTTTTTGCTTTTCAGGATCCATCAACTTCGCATTAGATGCCTACAAGTAATAGATTCAATACCTCACTTCATCGCATCCTCCACGCTCGACATGGCTTAATTACTATCCAATTCTAATCGAATTAATCCTAAGCCTGCCAAACATACTTACACGTCAAAAAAAAAAAAA
Organism: Ochlerotatus camptorhynchus; assembly: GCF_037179485.1. NCBI lineage: Eukaryota > Metazoa > Arthropoda > Insecta > Diptera > Culicidae > Ochlerotatus > Ochlerotatus camptorhynchus. The sequence continues at coordinate 1,263,990 of NW_027040497.1, read as the reverse complement.
AAATGAATTCCAACCAACCAAACACAAAAACTTGATTCGTCCGCCCCAGCATGCCACCGCCGACGACCGTTGTTAACCTGGTGCTGGTGGCGTGTGGCGGTCTCCAGATGTGTCTACATCCACGCAGCAATAGTATTGCCCAAAAGAATCGCAAATTTGATTAATGTCTTCATCCCACCGGGCAAGGGCAATCTCGAGCAAGCTTTAAGCTTTTCTAAGGCGCCGCAAATCCATGGCGGCCAGTCAGTGTGGTACGGTGTGGTTAGTTCGCACATCGGATAATTGTTCGCTATTCTTGAGCCCAGCTAGAGCGTGTCTGAAAGGAGAAAGCCTCTTTTGGAGACTGGTGGGGACTTTCGTGGGGTCAAACGAATTCCAGAATCCCCACCGAAATCCTAATAATAGTTCGGTCGCATTGGACCAACCCCCAATCAGCGGACGCTTTCATCGTCGTCATCGTCGTCGTCGTCGTGGCGAGTTAATCGCATTTGAAGATGACTTTGTACGCGCGGGTACTGATGCTGCTTTTTTGCTCTAGCCAAAACCTAAATCAACACAACCCACTTCGGAACCGTTGGAACATATGTGAATTGCTTCCCCGAGGACATTCGACGTTAAAGTTTCAAAGTGTAGAAGCCGACCGTGAAGAATGCCATAGAAATAATTAGCAATATGTTTCACTTAGCAGCTAGTGTTTGCTTTATGGGACAATCGGAGGGGATCTGGAATTTGTTGTAAATATGATGGTATGGCAAAAAAGAAGCGACTGAGCTATAAACTGCCACTGCCGAAAAAATGCAGGTCGACAGTGGATGGGTTTAAAATTTGCCCCCCGGGCATGTTCCCGTTCAAGCTGGCTGCTTCGCCAAGGGAGAATGGGTTTCACTAATAATTTGAACAAAGTGCCGCTTCTAGGGGTTCGAGGCGGAGGGTTGTCAAATTGGTAGACTCAATGGCGCTGAGGGATGAATTTTTTGCCCGGCAGTTTCTTTTTTTCAATTTTTATGTTAGGAAGGAAAGGATTGGTACGTTAATTCAAATAGGAAGTTAATCTTCTTTAACATATGCAAGCATATGCGTAACGCGTTTGGCTTGATTGGATCATGACTCTCGACTTCGCTGGAGTCATGCAATGGTAGACCGAGGAAGCTCGCAATCAACAACCGTAGCACGCTTAAAGAACACTAAGTTGAAAGCAAGGTTGTAAATATCCATTTCAGATAAAAAATATGTTCATCGGAGTTATAACCTTTTATTATTAGTAAGATACAAAATGAGGTTGCAAAGTATGTGTTTGATACATACAACAAGGCAATTTCGCTTCCTGAGTGTCGCAAACAGCGAATTTATCAATGTTCACTCACTCTCACTCACTGACACAGCGATCATAAAATCGCTGATTAGAGTCACAATAAAAGCAAAATTGACTGGTTTTATGTGTCAAATACAAACTATGGTAACTTACTAGTAAAAAATTTGATCACAACATCGTTTGCTTTATTTACTCCAAAATACTTGACTTTACGTGAAATGAAAATTTGTAACCTTGGACGAAAGTGGTAGAAACTTTCCGTCAGCTGGCCTGCTGATTAGCTCAATATTTGTTCGATCTGAAAACGCAACGGCGCTGCTCACTTGGATTGAGTTCAAAAACAAACAATCAACTTGGACAAGTGACGCTCCTTGTACACAGGTAGGTATATGCAAAAAAAAAAGTAGAAAGAAATTAAAAGTGGCTCCTTGACTCTTCGTGTGACACATCTCTGTCCAGAATAAACAAAGCACCCAAAACGAGTGACCACACCTCAATTGGATGCAGCCGACAGAAAAAAATATGGAACAACCTGTTTTACGATCGCCATAAATAAGATCGATCAGCTTGCTGTCTTAGACAATTTCGCCCGATTTGGCGAAATTTTCAAGTGAAAAGTAGAAGTTTTCTAATCAAGTTTCGACGGACTGGTTTGTGTCGAATTTTACTACCACCATCGATAGTGATCGCTTGTTGTGTTTACAATAAACATCGTTTTATTTTGGTTTGTTTTTTGACTCTACGTAGTTGTTTGAACTACTTCGAGGAGGTTTTCGATTTTTTTTTTGCAGCATCGCCTTTTCTAAGCGATGATGGCGTTGATGATGCTTTTTGCGTCTCTCTCAAGGAGGTGAAAGGAGATGCTGGGTAGATAAAATTAATTACATTTCTAATTTACCCCCGGTGCGTAGTGGTGGTTGTGGCGATTTGGTTTGGGCCATGTGAGTTCGGAACGTATGTGCAAAAAAAAAGAAAAAGAAAAAGAATCGGCCCACAAAGGCGCGCGCGCACCCGGGCTTAGTGACCGACGAACCACGGGGGGAAAAGAATCGGACAAAAAGTACATTATAAAAGAAGATTAATGATTAAATTGTAGCAACATGATTTATAATCCGAATGAAAGATTTTGTTGATTTTCGGCGCTGGGCTTGATTGACCGAATTATCGCCGATCGGTTGAAGTGGTGGCTGAGGTGGTTTTGGTTTTGACTTTGTTGCCAGTTTGCAACCATGATCTGGGTCCCAACGCTCCTGGAGACAACGGACGGATGACAAGCGTTGCCACCCGCAATAGTTGTGTGTGTGTGTATTAACTTGCGATTTGAGAAATCCTGACCGTGTTGGTTGGTAACTGATAAGGACATTATTTCTGATGATCGAAAATAGTTGTCCTAGCAAGTTGACGTAAGGGGCTTCCAATTTGTATGGACGAAAACAACATTTTACAGCTCAACTTTCAGATAATTTAGCATTACGTTTTGGATGTGCAGTCTTAGGAAACAGTAATCGCTGATTACTGTTTGATCATCAAAACAGTTTCGTGCTAGGAATTTTTTAAAATACTGTTTTCGCTCTTCCCTCTGTCTCTTATTGGCAAATTTTTATTTTTGTTTTGCCTTTTTGTCAGCTATATTTTTTCGCTTACATGCCTTTGTCCCTTTTTTCAGCATATTTTTGAGTTTTTATATTTTGCGTTTAAATTCCAGTTTTGCATTTTAAACCCTTTCTTCGTGCTCTTTTTTTTCGCGATTTTAAGGTATTTTATCGTTCTTTTAGCGATCTTTCATAATTTGTCATTAGACTGGACGCCTCTAGGCCGAACGCCTTTAGACAGAATGCCATTAGGCCAAGAGCCATTAGGTCGAACGGGTCATAACATAAGGCCAATATTTTAATAGTTATTATCTTTTCATCATTCGACATGTGTATTTATTGAATATAGATTGAGATAAAAATCAACAGGAAAGTTTCAAGATAATGTTTCCGTCGATCTTGTTTTCCGTACTGAGTACCGATGCTACTGACGCCAGGAAGGCAGCTTCCACACCTGGCCCCTAACTATCGACCCATCAACTCATGGACCGGGGACCAACAGCTTTACTTCCCTTCCGAAGGTCCGTGATCAGAAATTTCATGCTTCAGAAAATTCCGACGGCACCGACTGGGATGTCAAAAATCTTTGTTTAAACCTCGAAAGAAGCTTAATTTATAAACTATTTCAAAAATCTAATATTAAAAAAAAATAAGTAATCATATCCGTTCTCTTGAAGAACTAAAAAATCTCAGAATGTTGAAAGTTGTTAAAAGAATACGGCAAGGTAAGTTCAACCTTTCACGTTTTAAAAACTTTGCCTAATTACCCATTCGGCCTACTGTTGTTTGGCCTAATGGAATTCGGCCTAATGGCCATCGGTCTAACAGCCATTTATAGCTTTTTTTAACAGCATTGTTAAGGGTTTTTAATGTTTGTCCTTAGTTGGGGCCTTTTCGTGCATTATTGGCATGTTTTAAGTATTTGTGTTGCCTATTTTCAGCGATTTATAGTGACTTGATCAGTGCCGTAAATCGAAATCAAAATCATTTGAACTTATTTGATGAAAATGAGAAAAGCAGCTATCTGCCATCAAAGGGAATGGGTGATATCAGTTTGCTTAGTCATTTGACAAAGGCATGGATCATTCTCATTTGAGAAACGCTTGATATCACTCAATTACCTACACTCAAACGGAGCTCTGGTCGACATTCCGGCGAAAAAGCTAAGTCAACCCAACAGCAACCTGACTTCCATCAGACCTCAACCCAATGTTGACTCGACATTGACCCAATATAAATAAAAAAATTGACCCTACATCAACCTGATATTGGGTTGACAGTTATCTAACATTGAATTTACATTGATCCGACATCGGATCGACATATCTTTTCGGGACATTTTCTGGTTTCTCCTCTGCTATATATCAATTAAAAGTGAATAACTCAATTGAAAGTGACGACGAGGTTCGTTTGAGAAAGTGGCTCTTCAAATGATGGGCATGAGAAAATTCGTTTTCACAGAATTGATTGAATGGTTGTATTGGTTCATGTTCAAACGAATGATATGAAAATTGCGATTTTACATCCTTTTACTTTGTTCGTGATCTTTCACAGTGACGTGTTTCTGCCTTTACCGAGAAAATAGGCATTTTTCGTGCTTTTAAACCTCTTCATCTTTACATGACCTTGTCCGCGTTTGAAATACCTTGTTCTTACTTTGGGAACATCCATTAATGACGTAGAATGTTTTTACCTAATACATGGCCGGTCACAGCTTCTGAAACCCCTCCTCCCTCCTTAAATGCTACGTCATTTGTGGATGGTCCCTTTTGGCTTATTTAAGATGTTTATTTTCGAGACCAACACTGATTGATTTTAACGTGTTTAAAGCCATCCTGAGCCTTTCTAAACTTTAGCACTACTTAATAGTTTCCAAACTACTGGATTAATTATTTACATTGTGAGTTTACCTATAACATAATTACATTTCAGTGAACGAGAAAGGGCATAGACCGTGCAGTTTTTAGTCAGATGTTGCCCTTATTCCATCAAATGATGCCTGGAGCATAAATTTGAAAGCATTTGGTAAGGTTCAGTGATGGCATTATCAGCTAATTGGCATTGGCAGCTAACTGATATTTTTCGGCTCTCATACGCTCTCAATATCACGCGTGATATTGGAGCAAAATATCATGCTTGATATCGATCTTACAAGCTCCCTTGATATTGCGAGACTATTAACAACGTGTTAATCACAGCTCAAACTGTGAGTTGAATCGATGGAAAAATGATTCCATTGCACCTGGTTTTCTTAGAATGAGAAGGTATAATAGTGCTATCTCTTTTTTATCTTCACCGATGGCAGACACGAAGCAACTGCTGCCAGCCGTTATGGAAGTTTCGGTTGACCTCGGGTGTAAAACAAAAAGTCATGAAACTCAATTTCACCACAGTTTGGTGAGATTTGCAGCTGGTGAGTTTTGTTAGCTTGATATTCTGAGCTGCGATATCACAAGAGAGCTAATAAACTATAGAGGAAGAATAGCGCTGCCGTCGCTGTCGAAACATTTTTTCCTTACATCTAATAGGGACACAACTGTCAAAGCGGGAAAAAACTATGCAGTTTGACAGTTCTGTACCCGGTATTATTCAACATCGGAACAAAGGGAACATCTGCGCTATTCTTCCTCTATAGTATATTAGCTCTATTGATATCACAGCTTGCCTGGAATTGCTCATGAGCATTGATGACCGTACAATCCGTAGTTGCTACTTCGTGATTGTCCAGACCAGGGATGCCATTCTCCCCAGTGTAAGCAGGGTGATGAGTTGAAAAGACACCTCGCACTATGACAAAAGCATAATCACCCCGGTGAAGACTTTGGTTGTTAGTTTGTTGCATACACAGATTTTTTAAAGCTTACTTTTTGTATTAACTCGACTGAAGTATGGAGGTCCAGCCTGGGTTGCAGCGCTGGAAACGAAGCTGAACCAAAGGAAACCGAGTAGTACGTTCCGGCTCATGACCATGCAAGTCGTGAGTGCGTTCAGAACCATCTCGTCGGAAGCAGTATGCGTTATCGCTGGTATGATCCCTATCGGCATCACCATCTGTGAGAGCGGAGTCGTTGGCTAAGTGGCAATAGGAGTGGAAAACGGCCGAGAACGGTAGATGAACACGTAGACTAATACAGATTCTTTCGATCTGGGTGAACAGAAAACACGGAGACGTCAACTTTCACCTAACGCAGTTCCTGTTTGGCCACGGCTGCTTCAGGAAGCACCTGCATCGGTTCGAACACGCAGCGTCACCCCTCTGTTCGGAGTGTGGCAACATGGATGAAACGCCGGAGCATGTGGTCTTCGACTGTCAAAGGTTCGAGGCAGTGCGAAGGGAGACGTCTTTAACGTGGAGAATGTCGTCGATGAAATGTGTCGAAAGGAAGGACTTGGAATGCCGTCAGCAGCAACAGCGACAATGAATAGAGGAGCAGCGATCTAGCAACACCAGAACACCCGATGAATATTGACGAGATGCCGCTCCAAGTTGAAAACCGTGTCTACTTTGAATGATTTTCCATTTGCCCTGCAAAGCACAACATTCACAACCACTGGTCGTCAAACCGCACTTTATTCTTCGTGAAAAACAGTTTGGCCCTCACGTCAAGCTCTGCCGGAATCTTAGGAGAAACAATAACGCAATTGCACTGCCATCTTTCTCACGGAAGTGAGTGTAGAAACAGACAAACAGTGAACTGTCAACTCTCTCACTCTCTCGTGCTGTGTCTAACAATCTATCCAGTGGTGCCATGAAAAATCTCCGAGGAGATAAGCGGAGATTCACCGCAGAGAATGATATCTCTCGCACCCGGGTGATTCTCCCCAGAGAATTTTCAACCCTGGTCCAGACCATGCTTGGCATACACAGTAGAGTGATGCAAAATTTGAAATTTTCACTCCACAATACTTAAACGATTCCAAATCGGATCCTGACTAACCTCTCAAAATTTGAACCCATTTGGTGAGAAACTGAGATGGCACAAACCATTTGAAGTTTGTATGGGAATTACTATGGTGAAACCAAGATTTTTGTTCATGTCTATCTAATAATTCACCATATCGGTCTGTTTCAAAAGCTTTCAATCGTGCTTGTAGCTACAACTTTGCTGAAGACCACTTTTTGATTAAATGCAAGGATCGAAAGTTATCAATGGTTCAATGCGCTGATGTCTTATGATCATGCTCAATCAACTGCTCAGCAGGCAACATTGGTGTTTCTGGGGCGTTGAATAGAACACAAAAATCATGGCTACTATGTCACACTGCAAAATACAGTGTAGCCTACATAGCAGCTGCTTGATCATGTCATAAGTTTACCAATCTCTTAAATAATTAAAAACTTTTTCCTGTCTCGTTTTACATAGAAACGATCTTCTGCAAAGTTGTAGCTGAGAAAATTTTCTATAAGAATGGCTATCGAACAGTTTCGCAGCTCAATATGGAAAAATACTAGAAGGCAATGAACAAATAGTTGAGATTTACCATAGTAATTTACATGCAAACTTCAAATGGCTTGTGCGAAGTCTGTTTCTAACCAAATGAGTTGTAACTTTGGGAGGCTACCCAGACAACCAGAAGTCGTATAACAATGTACAGACAGTATCGTAAATTGCTACAGTTTAAGTCAAAATCGCATATTAGAATAGCATACCTCGCATTATGTTTAAGTTAAACCGTTAAATTAACTTTCCGACTTATATGCGATGACTCATTTTTCCGTCGTACTGTATCACAAATTTAATCGGATTACATCGTAAGACTTTTCAAAATGGATTTGTTATTATAGATCAAATTGCATATGATGTTAAATCAACTCGTTTAAAATTAAACAAAAATATGCACGTATATGGCCTCCACTTTTGTACGTATAAGCCATTTCTTTGCATTCTATACGACTTGTTTGTTTGTATATATGTTTGTATATCACGAAAACAACTTTGAATATACGTGCATTCTGGTTGTCTGGGTAATCAGGACCCGATTTGAAACCATTTAAGCACTGTGGAGCGAAAAAGTCAAAATTTGCAAAAGTCTAATACACAGTTTTGGCCACGAACTGCTCATTTGCTAATAACTTTGGACACAGTTGACGAAATATAGTTATTTTTGAAGCAGTAGATAGAAAAGAGTTTAAGTAATAAAAGTAGATTTTAGTTCTGGTAATAAACTGCATTTGTTTTTGCGTTGTAAAAATGAAGTGAAAAATGCTCGCTACACAGCTCTAAATTCATTTGTGTTGATTCAAATGTAAATATTTACCTACTAGTTGCATATCTATAGTCTAACATTCCCAAAAATTGTATTTGTGGTTTCCACCATAATTTGAACTTTTAAATATCTTAGGATATTCCTTCACAGGACATTCGTCCTTAGCGTGAGAGGAAGCACCACAATCCATGCATTTAGCTGGCATGTAGCCATTTTTGGTTCCGTGACCCCATCCCTGGTACTTATGGCACTAGGTGAGGTTTTGAAAATTTCCTCTAGACTTTCTGAAGTTTCCCCACTTCATTCGAACATGGAACATAAGGCTAGCTTTGTCTAAGGCCTTAAGATTGTTTAGTGAACTAACTAAAAATCATTGGAAATCCTGTTGCGTTAACCGCCAGGACGGGATTTCATTTTTACACGGACAGGCTCAACTCCAAGTAATTTTGTCAATACATCCTTGATCTGATCCAGGGATTCACCACTGGGCAGACCTTCCAAGACAACCTTGAACAGTCGTTCAGTCTTGGTATCGTAAGTAAAAAATGTGTATTGCTTCTCAGTAAGATACTTGAGAAGATGTTTGAATACCTGTACATCTCCATGGTTGTCTCGGGAAGGATAGTTGTGTTAGTGGGGTAGGTTATTTTTGATCAAGATTCACTGTGGTAAGTGATGCGATCAGTTAAAGCAGAATTTGTTTTTTATTGAAGTCCAGTGGGGATAGAATAAAGCAAAGTGAAAAATTGCAAGGAAGGGGATGGACCTGGGAATTCCCGACCTTCTGCTCAGTAAGCAGAAACGGCAACCACTGAGCTACCGAGCCTCGTCGTAATGCTACATCGACACGTTTTGTCAACGAATGATTCTCTAGTGACAGTTTTTGGGGAAGCAGCATATGCATGTACGTAATTGGTGGATTTGTTAGTTAATTCGACGCTTTTGGACAATGCTGGACATTTACCACTTTTTCAATAGTTTCTTGTTGAATCAACAGTTGAACAGTTGAGTCGATGCGTAGATATATTTCTGATCTATTGATGATAAAATTATTGAAATTGGACCAGGGGCAGCTGAGTTATTAACGTTCAAAATCTTTCACAATTTTGTTACATGTTCCATTTTTGGTTTTCACAAAGTGTACCACCATATAGAAATCACAGACGTAGTCCTACGTCGAAATGTTCTAGAACCTTGCGATTTTTTCTATATTGCTCAGAATAACGAGAGCAAAGCATATTTAATTTTGAATTTATATTTTGGAATAAAGTGGCCATATCAAGGTTTTCCGGATATTCAGGATTGACCGATAAAGTGGCCATATTATAAAACAGTTCTTGCAACAATTGATTAATTTCTATAGTACTCAGAATTACATAATTTAATATTGAAGCGTATTTAATGTAAATTTGATATTTTGTGATTAAAAGACCATTTCATGGTTTTCTGGATAATCCGGATTGATCGGAGCATGTGGCCACACCATGAACATAGTCTTAGAGCATTGCGGTTTTCTATCTATATAATTCAGAATCACGAGATCAAAGCGTTTTTAAAATAAAATTGATATTTTATGGTAAAGTGCCTTTATTATGGTTCAACTACTATTAACTGAAAGCGTGTGCAAACCGTGATATTGAATTTAGTCGTGGTTTTGTTAATTTTTGTTCACTGTTCACTACTCAATTTAAACACTAGCTGAGATGTTGAAAAAAAAAAATCAAATTGGGGGATCAACTATACCCATCTTCTCCTATGGAGTAGAAATATGCTTGCCACACCATATACAAATTCATGCATTGGTTGGCATTTTTTTTATTAATTACTTTATTTGTACAGGCTCAATCGAATAAACTTTACAGAGCCGAGTTATCATTTGCGTTATACATTATTGATGTCTTATATTTAAAGTTAAAGGAGCTGGACCGGATACTCGCGGTTGGTTGGCATTGAAAGCTCTCAATTAATAACTGTTGAAGTGCTTCAAGAATACTAAGTTGAGAGCAGATGAAAGCTCATCATGTAAGAACGTCAAAGTCCGGTAGATGAAGGGTTGCTTTGTATTCTTTTTCTTCTCCATATTTTTCCATAGCATAGCATAAACCAGGTTGGACAATGTCGTAGGTGGTACGAGCTCCAAACTGTTGTTAAGAAGGAGACCCAACTTCATCCGTCCGACACTTACTTAAGAGAGATGCAGAGAACTCTACGACCTCTCATAAGTGTCACGGGAAGGGTGGATTTTTGTTAGTAGTGAGGGTAAGCCATAGGATACGCCCAGCCGGCGTTGCTGGCAACCGTTATATCAAGCATTTAATAAATAGAAGCTGTCCGTTGTTGCTGCCCATTACCTAAACATATTATTCAAAACAGTCTTCAGATTTTGGAATTAAGAAACATTCTCAGCTCGATCCTGTTGCTCTTTTGCGCCAGAAAATGTTTGTAGATCCTAAACATATGCATAATTCATTCTGATGTATAAAAGGTTATTAATAGTATGTGGAATCGTAGATTAGAATGAAGATTCGCCCTTTGCCTAACTTCCACTGTCTGGCAGTGGTGTTACAGATAAAATCTGCCTGCAACCATTTCTTATGAATGCAAAGAAGCTTGAACCCGGGAGTTAGAAGGTGACAGCTCTACCGCAGCTACAATAGCCCATTTCAAGAGCGCAAGCATTCCGAAGCTATTTTCACACATGGGCGGTCAAATACACTGATGGATTCCTGCACACTAGTTTTATTTTGCAGTTAACCAACATTATTTTATTATTTTGGATCTCTCTTCTGGAGATTCCAAAGGTGAACCAGCTCCTTGCTAAAAACCTTGTGAATAAAGCAAAAAAAAAGACATTTTTCCTTTTTTTTGAGCTTGAAAACCCGCAATTCTTCCAGTAAATTAAAAATTTCTGGATTTTACAGCAATCTGCTAGTTTTCCAGTAATTTGATTGTTGGGTTGTTTTGCTGGAATCTAGTAAATAATCCTTCAAACATCTATTTATAACATACATTAGAGCCTTAAATTAATTAATGCTCTACAAATAAATTAAAAATCTTCTGCATAGAAGATTTTCGAATGACTGAAGTTAAAGTCGTAAATTAAAAGATTTGCACCATCAAGTAGCTGGGTATTAATTTTTTCTGAGATCTCAGCAAAAATTATGTTTATTAGCAGAGATGGCAGCAAAATTCTTGTTTGTTTATTGAATCTGAGCAAATTTTTCACTGAGATCCAACAAATTAAAATGCCGAGCTAGTAGGCGTCACCAATCTTGGAAAAAAAATGGAAGTGTGTACATTGGTTTATGAACCTTAAGCCTAGCCTTAACTTTAAAATTCATCAAACTTTTTCTGCTTTAACATATAAATTCACCAAACTGATCACTACAAATAATTCTTTAAACCTGGAGTAAATACATAATTTCCAGCCATCCGTTTAGCTAGAGCAAGAAATCATGTTCTGGTGTGTGGACTTTGAGCCTGCCTTCAAATTGAATTTTTATATTTTGTAGCATTCATAAATATACGAATGATGCAGCTGTTTGTTAGTTTGAACTTTCTGCACCTCTTACTTTGGAAAAGTTCAGCTCCAAATTGAATTTTAGTTGTTGATAGAATACAAATAAGGGAGGGCGAGGACACTTGATCCATAAATAATCTCACCATAAGCGAACCCCACATATTGACGCGAAGGTGAACTATTGACAATAATATTGATAATGAGAATACAGAAATATTTCCAATTCAGATGTTTATAGAATGAATTGGCAATACGATTATTGTCAATAAAAGCAATCGTGTAGGGTCCAGTTAACTCTAAGGTAAGTCTAGATAGACCTTCCTGAGCGCCATATACGAAGTCAAAAATCCCGATCTGTTCAGCTGGTCACCAACCACTGATAATCAAATAAACTTTCGCTAATTGAGCCCGACTGAAATATCACCGAAAGTAATCGACTATATGGCTTTATGGTATCACCATCGATATTTCGATAGAGACACACCTTTCTTCTTCAGGTTTTAGACCCTCTCGCAAAAGCGCAGTTTAGCTCATTTTCCCACCATTAGGGGGCTGAATCAAAGCTAATTAATAATTTCACACCGCTCGCAGCTTGGGTCGAATTTGTTTTTGTTTCTTTCACCAGCTTTTGTCGCTGCTAGACACCGTTTTTCATACATGTGAATTGGTGACGTTCAAAGTGGGGAATTAATTATCGCTCGATCGGAAGCATATGCCTGGAACCGAATGGAGATATTGGGTGGGCTCCGCCAGCCGTTTCTCAGGGTCCCAATTTTTTGGCGGAATTTATGAATGGGAACGCTCGACGTCGTTCTGCCCGGGCGGCCAAATGTTGCTTTTTCCGTGTATGCGTACACACGAAGGAACCATGTAGGAAATTTATGGGTTGGTTCCGCTGTTTTGATACAAAATGGACAGAAATTAAAGGAAAACAGGTGGACCACATGGGTTGCTGGGTTCCGTTCGCACCACAGTGTTTGCTGAGAGGTGGTCAACAGGGGGAGAGAGAAAGAGATGCAGTTTCTGGGAAAGGTGCAGTAATTTAGCGCATTTTAAGGGGGTCTCAAAGTACGTTATGCGATTCTTCAGAGGTTCATAAAGAGGAATAGTTTATGGGTTGGTGTTTTGACGGGAAATTAATTAAATTTGGACGACCGGCAGACCGGCTTTGGGATGTATAATATGATCGATAGCTATGGACGAGGAAGTTACGAATCTTAACTGAAAAATTATGTCATTCTTAAGAAAATAAAAACATAGAAAAAGAAGAAGAACTTGGCAGCATCAAAACTAGAAATTTCCGAAAGCACTTAACTAAATACATAGCGTGAAGGAATTGAAATTCTGTCATTACTAAAGCGCAAATGCACAAGATCCGAATAGCAGCAAAACCCTTCCAATAATAACATTCATGTCACTGCTCCAATTAACCTATCAAAATCCAGTGCAACAAAATTAAATTTAAACCGTAATCACCCGTAACAAAAAAAAATATCGAAATCTCCAACCTAATCACGCCAAGGCGTACCACGGCGTTCCAGTTTCCAAAGTCCCATGCACGACGACGCGTTCGGCAAGAGAAATAATAGTTAATGACCATGTACAAGACACATAATTACAGGGCACCTTAAACAGTTCCAACTCACACACGACGTCGTCGTCGTCACCGCCAAAGTCCTCATCGTTAGACCTCGCGCGGGGTCTCCTAATCAAATCAAACCTCCCCGCGCCGCACCGCAACTAGAGAGCAAGAAAGGAGCGACGCACACACACACACACGTAGACAATCGAACTGGACCATCGAACAAACTTTGGACATGATTCGTCAGATTGTCCGTTGTTGTCCGTACCTACTATTTCATTTCCACCAAATTAATAGTTTGCGTCGACGTCGTCATCGCAGTCTTTCTCTCTGTCTCCACTCACAGCCCCCTATGGCAGGCGCTGAAAGAGAGGTATTGCTTTAATTGCTATAATTTTCAAAGGGTTTGTGCTGGGTGTTTTGTTCGGAGTACACTCTTTTTTTTTGGGAATTTTCTCTACTCAACTAGCGTGTCCCGGGGTAATTAAAACCTTTGAAGTCGGTTTGGTGTGCTCCGAATTCTCGGAACAAAGTTCGATTAGAAAGAAATTTAAACTTTTGGACCGGGCGCTACGCTTTTTGGCAACGATTAACTCGCGTGCCGCGCTTTCGATCAATGGCGCGAAACTTGGCCAACGAGAGAAAGAAAATAGGTAGCTGATTGAACGGCGATGTACGAGCCCAAAATAGTCATTAAAAGTCCTCTTGTTGTTGCGAGAACATTTTCGACTGCGGCGCGTGTGTGTGTGTGTGCGCGTGGAAATCAAACACAAAAAAGACATCGCGATGAGCCATAAAAATCTGATTACGCGGTTTTCGTTAACCTCGATCGTTCTCATCACCACCAAGTGTAACCAGTAGTAGTGGAGCACTGTTCAAATAGTTTCTACGTTCTTCGGAAGATTGTTATCAAACATCTCTAGTTTTCGAACCATCGACGAGAGACTGGGGCACTCTCACACCTGGCACTCGAATTGAACACCCCGTGAAAAATGGCTCGCTTTTATCTCGCCTATTGTGATCTGGGAAGCATCGACTTTCGTGGATCTATTTTTTGGCGCAAGTCGGCATTTTTTTTACCCGGGAATGCACACATTTTACACATAATCAATCACTACTGGCTGCACGAGAGTGGTCGGTTGGTCGGCCGACGACGGTCGGTGTGGAGTGAGGAAAATATTGATGATGTTGCAGCACTCTGTGGGTTGCCTTCTTCCCCCTTTCTCGCTTGGGACGGACGGATGGACCCATCGAATCGATTGGTCGATCGATGGGTACATATTGGGTCATTTTAATCGGCGGGAAATTATCTAAAATTGATATACAAATAAGTGGTGTGCGGCTTGATTTGTTGTCGAAATTTGTTAAATGTCATCGGTTGACAGATATTAAGCTTTTTGACGGTGAAAGGTTTGTCCGGGTTGTGTTTGATCAGTTGGACAGTCTAAGGATGTTTAGACAATGCATGGAGGTTTTTGTGGGTCGGGTAGTGCATGGCCTTACGGTAGCATGTTATGCTTGAGGTGTGTGATTATATAATTTTGAAACTGGTGCTAGGATGGTGGATAGCTACTGCGTACGACTGCTGGAAGATATACAAGCAATGTAACAGTAACATTAAACTTCAAGGGTTTCATCGGAACCAGATCGTTATGGCTGTAATTTTTCATCAAAATAAGTTACAATGATTTTTGAATTGGCTTTCAAATGAACATATCATTTGTCTAAAAGTATTTAATTTCACCAAAAATGCGAAACACGGGAAATGTGAAAATTTCCCTCCATACCGCCCTCTCTACATTTGATGCGGTTTTTTCCAAAGGTTCGCATGAGCGTTGCATTGGTAAGGAAATTTTTTACACTCACAGACCAACTTCAGGCTAGCTCCATTTGCATTCTTTTAGAAAGAGAGAGAGATAGAAAGAAAAATATGAAAAAAATACGTGAAATATTCATGTTCGACCAATGGCCATGAACTCAATTCTGAATTGCAGCTGAAGTTGATGACGCAGCAGCTACCACAGAAACTGAGGCTACAACGGACCATCACGAGATCGGAGGTTTGTTTAATTTCACTGTCGTTTCATCCTACGCCTATGCCGTAAACATTTGAAATTTACGTATTATTCAGTGAATATCGTTTTTAACTTTTCATCAAAATGAGTTAGCATGTTGCTTGAGCAAAAATGTGCGCCATAAAAATTCAAAATAGTTCTTAGAAAATATGTTTCGTGAAAACAATGTATTGTATAATGTATAATGTAGTTACTGATGTAAAAACAATATTTTAGGGGCCACTCTAAGTATCAGTAAAGGATAAATCGTGAACCATTAGATATATAAAATTGCTTGTTTGAGCACAGCTGTTTCGAATAACTTGTACTACAACTTTGGTGAACATTACAATGATTTATTTTGAATAAGCAAAAAGTTGATATTTAGAACCAATCAACTATATGGACCAGCCTAGTGTTTTGCTTATAAAAATATTGCCCAAAGTAAATGTAAAAACTTTTACGAAGACTTCTTCCTTTAGCGGAAATGCCTGTGTCATCAGTGAACAAAGATGTGTGGCAACCCTGAGACAAATCAGGGAGGTCCGAAGTGAAAATGTTATAAGATATAGGCCCAAGAATGCTACCCTGAGGCACTAGACTGATGCAAATTTTGACTTTTTCGCTCCACAGTGCTTAAATGGTTTCAAATCGGGTCCTGATTAGCCTCCCAAAGTTACAACTCATTTGGTTAGAAACAGACTTCGCACAAGTCATTTGAAGTTTACATGTAAATTACTATGGGAAATCTAAACTTTTTGTTCATTGCCTTCTAGTCTTTATCCATATTGAACTGCGAAACAGTTCGATAGCCATTATTATAGAAATTTTTCTCAGCTACAACTTTGCTGAAGATCGTTTATATGTTAAACGAGACAGGAAAAAGTTAATAATTATTGAAGAGATTGGTAAACTTATGACATGATCAAGCCGCTGCTCTGTAGGCAACACTGTATTATGCAGTGTGACATAGTAGCCATGATTTTTGTGTCCTATTCAACGCCCCAGAAACACCAATGTTGCCTGCTGAGCAGTTGATTGAGCATGATCATAAGACATCAGCGCATTGAACCATTGATAACTTTCGATCCTTGCATTTAATCAAAAAGTGGTCTTCAGCAAAGTTGTAGCTGGGAAAATTTCCTACAAGCACAATTTAAAGCTTTTGAAGCAGACCGATATGGTTAATTATAAGATAGACATGAACAAAAATCTTGGTTTTACTATAGTAATTCCCATACAAACTTCAAATGGTTTGTGCCATCTCAGTTTCTCACCAAATGGGTTCAAATTTTGAGAGGTTAGTCAGAATCCGATTTGGAATCGTTTAAGTATTGTGGAGCGAAAATTTCAAATTTTGCATCACTCTACTGAGGCACTGCTGCTCTAACATGTAGTCGTTCAGGGGGGCGACCCCGGCGTAGTGGTTAACATCCATACCTCTCACGACAAAGTCACGAGTTCAAATCTCACCCCCGGACAAGTCACGAATAACCCAAGAGTGTTAAAGTGACTTTGATAAAAAAAAAATGTAGTCGTTCAGATTTGGAATTGTGATAATTTACCTGCAGAGTTATGTTAGTTAAATAATTTTTAGCTTATTCCATAATATATAGTGGAAAGTTAAACTGTTTTCAATTTAGCAATCAAACCTTCATGCCAAACACTGTCGAATGCTTTTTCTACGTCTAGAAGAGCAACTCCAGTTGAGCAGCCTTTATATTTGTTTGAACGAATTAAATTGGCAAAGTTAATGTGCAGTTGAATGCCCATGGCGAAATCCCAGCTGCTCATCTGCAAAAATTGAGTTCGTATTGATGTGAAGCATCATTCTATTTAAAATTATCTTTTCAAAAAGTTTACTTATTGAAGAAAGCAAACTTATTGGTCGGTAGCTGCTTCCGCTGGATTTTTATCCGGCTTCAAAATTGGAACAACTTTTGCATTTTTCCATTTATCAGGAAAGTATGCCAAATGGAAACATCTGTTAAATAAATTTATCAAGAAAGACATGGTACTATCTGGGAGTTTTTTTTGATGAGGATGTAGAAAATTCCATGATCACCTGGAGCTATCATATTATGAATTTTTTAGTTATAGATCTCATTTCGTCCAAATCAGTCCCCCAGGAATCATCAAAAATATTTTCCCGAGAGTACCCGAGCAACCTGATTCTCAGAAGGACCCAAACTGAAATTATGGTAAATCTCGAATTGTTTAGCAAGTTTCTGAGCTTTTTCCGTATTTCTGATCAAAATTTTATCATCTTCTTTAAGCGCTGGAATTGGTTTTTGAGGTTTTTTTTTCAAAAAATTTGTTAGCTTCCAAAAGGGTTTGAAACTCGGGTATAATTTTCAAAAATTATTTTCAAATGTTTTGTTCCTCAGGGCAGAGAATCGCTTTTTAATTTGTTTTTGCAAATCCCGCCAGATAACTTTCATGGCAGGATCGCGTGTTCTTTGATATTGTCTCCTACGGACATTATACAGACGAATCAAGAGCAGAAGATCGTCGTCTATTACAATTGAATCGAATTTAACCTCGCATTTTGGTACTGATGCAGATCTTGCTTCAACTATAGACGTAGTCAGAGATTCAAGAGCATAATTAATTTCATATTTGGTTTGCAAAGGAATGTTTGGATCAAAGCTTTATCCCATAAATGATATTGCTCCCAATCAGCTCCATGTTAATTGAAAATAGGGCTGTTGAGATTACAAATTATTTCTTGGGATATTTCAAAAGTTACCGGGAAGGTGATCAGAACCGAAGTCAGCATGGGTAACCAATTGGCTACAAAGTTGACATGAATCAGTTTAGACCAAACCGACAGTT
The DNA here is from genome assembly GCF_037179485.1 of Ochlerotatus camptorhynchus. Classification (NCBI taxonomy): domain Eukaryota; kingdom Metazoa; phylum Arthropoda; class Insecta; order Diptera; family Culicidae; genus Ochlerotatus; species Ochlerotatus camptorhynchus. The sequence continues at coordinate 1,245,887 of NW_027040497.1, read as the reverse complement.
GGCGGATTTCTTGCTGAAGAAAATCTTGTTGGGCTGTTTGGATATTGAATAGTGTAATAACCTGCAGAGCAATCATCAAATTGAATATTACAATTGGAATTATTTTGAGCATTATTCCATGAGCGGTGTTTTGCATTAAAATCACCAATAATGAAGAATTTTGACACATGCCGGGTAAGTTTCTGAAGGTCACCCTTGAGAAAATTCTTTTTATGGCCTACGCATTCGAATGGTAAATAGGCAGCTATAAAAGTAAGTTGCCCAAGTTTTGTTTCGACAGAAACTCCCAACTTTGGTTTCAAACGAAGAAGGAATTTGATGTTTGATACGTCTATGAACAATTTTGGCAACGCCACCACAGGTTCCATCAAGACGATCATTTCATATCATCAGCATATCAAATTGATTGCTCATTTGAATTTCATCAGAAGGGGGATCAAGCGATTGCCCTTTTCTTTTGCGGTTAGGCGCTATGGCGGCAGAACCAAGTTTCTCGCAATCAACTTCCAAGGATCGTAAAGGAATTTTCCAAGTCGATATCCAAGCAGCATTACCTCGGGTAGGGTCCTAGCAAGGATCGAAGAGAAATATTAAAATAGAAATTTATTCTTTTTCTCCAAATCGATTTCCAAGCGAATTACTATAAGAATCCGAAGGATCGAATAGGAATTTTCTAAGTCGATGGCCAAACAGAAATTGCTCGGGAAATTAAATGATTATGAAATGCCAAAATATTTAAAACAGTAAGATTCCGTTAATAGGTTTGAAATAGTAGGTCTAAGAAATTTTTAATGTCTCTATTTATATTTCATTTTCTAATTATATTGAAAATTTGTTTGAATTTTCGCAAGTGTTTCAAACCAAAAGGGACTCAAATTGGAGTACATAAAAAACGTTCATAAATTTTATAATTCTGATAAATTTTGTCCGAAATTTAAGAAAACATGTGACCAAGTTGTCGAAATTTCTACGACTCACCTGAGCACTGCCCGCAACCACCCTCAAAATGGGAATTTCATTCAAAATAAGGCATCCAATATCACAAAATTCCACTGGATATGATAGGATTGATTGATTTATCTTTATTAAGGAGGCTTTCAGCCTGAGGCTGGTTCGCCTCCAACGAATATGATAGAATATTTATACATCAAAAGTTGGCTTTTTTTATAAGAAACCGAATACCTAGGTGATTGCTCACGATACGCATCATTTTCGGGTAGTTTGGGGGCAAAAACAAAGATGTTAACCATATTTTTTAGTACTTAAAATTGTGTTTTGGACGATTACTATGTGAAATGTCAATCGATTTATAAAAACTAGTTTAATTTGAAAGCTAGCAGCGTTCTTCATAATCGTATGAATCAAATTGAAAATAAGACTTAAAATTATTAAGCCATTTCATGATAAAATAGGGGACTTCGGGTAAAACATTCACTGAAACCCCAACTTCCCGTATTATTACCAAAATTATACCAGTTCCATTCGATTCTTCAAGGTTATTTTTAAGTTTTGAAATGGTATAAGTCATTGAGTTTGCATCTGAAAACCCAACCAAATCAGTTTTTTCATATATTTTAAATTTGTTTTGTGAAAATGGCTGAACCTTAAGAACTTTAAGTTCTATTTTCAATACGATTTTTAGCTTTCAAATGAAACTGGTTTTGTGAAAACCGATCGATTTCACATAATTATCTACCGTAACAGAATTTTAAGCACTACAAAATAGGACAAAAATCCTTATTTTCACCCTAAACTACTTGAAAATGATTCACACAAAAAAAAAATCCCATTGTGCACCGGTGCACAGTGGGAAAAGTATATAATATGCCTAATAATTCAATATCTCAGTTCGGAGTGACATGACATGATGGGAAATTAATTTTTCTGATGTAAAAATGTCAGGAGAATCGAATGTAAATGTTCCATCCGCCGCACGAAGTGGAGACATTGAGCCTATTTTATCCCGCTTCCCCGGATTTTTCATAGATATCTTAGCTCAGAGTGAAACACGATAGACAAATTGGGGCTAGTCCTATGTAAAATTTTCTGGAGAATCGAATGAAAGTGGTTTCGCTCACCACGCTACCATGTGACATATTACTAAATTTACCCCACTTCCCCATATTTAATTGCATTATTCATAGAACCCCATTGGTCAATTATTCACATTAAAAAAAAAACCAAATTCGTCGCATTACGAAATGTGGTCAGGTTTTGACTACTTATAACTCTGCCAATAGCGGATGGATTTTAATTCTAAACCTGCCAATCGATTGGAAATTTTTCTACAAATCTGCCAAATTGAACTCTTTATCAATTATCAATAGGTCACTAATGAAAATTACACAAATGTCCAACTGTTGCAGTGGTGATCAAAATTATCACCGATTTCCTGCAAAAAGTGCTTTCCCTAACATACACAGTTCGAAAAAGTAGTGTAAATTTCTGTTCAATATGATGCACATATGAGGAGTGACGAGGCTCGGTAGCTCAGTGGTTACCGTTTCTGCTTACTGAGCAGAAGGTCGGGAGTTCAATCCCAGGCCCGTCCCCTTCCTTGCAATTTTTCACTTTGCCTTATTCTATACCCACTAGATTTTAATGAAAACAAATTCTTCTTTAACACCGATCGCATCACTTACCACAGTGTGGGTCCTGATCTAAAAATAGAAATTGGATGAGTGCGCGCGCGCGTGTGTGTGTGTGTGTGTGTGTGTGTGTGTGTGTGTGTGTGTGTGTGTGTGTGTGTGTTGTGTATTATAATCGCTCTACCAAAAACGATCCCTGCGTGTGCGTGCAACCTTTCCCCACATCCAACATCCCAGTGATTTCTCGTGAAGCGCAGAGGATTTCTCGGTTTCCTTCACAGCGAGTGCCACGTCAACACATTCCTTCCCATTCCCTAGTTGACCTGCATTCGGACACGGCCGGCGCTGGTATTGCTAAATATTAGATCTCCAGTTCTTACACATTGAGGATGAATGTTAGTCCCAAACATCATCTGTTGGTTCTCTGTGTAATTGCAGCTGATCTGGTAATAACAGAGTAGCAACCGTGGGCGGTCAATCTGATTTTTTTTGTGAATATGATGCACATAAGAGGAGCGTCGCATCTCATCTTAGTTTACATTATAAATCGTGTGTCTCCAGAGTGAGTGTTCCTGCGTGTGCTGAGAGAGAACTGATTTGATCGTGCAGGGCTAGATCGACGTATTGGCGTGTGGTTCTTGTGCTGGGTTGGTGCTAGTCGCGTGAGGATGCCATGGTTGTAGTCGGATGGGTCACACTCCTCGACATTCTCACCCACCCTGAAATTCGCTGAATTTCTGAAAGTAAAAAACAGATCCTCTTCGACTGGATGGGATGGGGAAGGGAATGTGGTTCTATGTTGCTGAGGCTGTTTCGTTCGGCTTCGCTCTATCATCTTCATCAGGAAGCGGCAGGATACAAAGCTTTTCTATCGGTCTTTTTAAAAAACCTGTGGCAGTTTTTAGAGTCACTACTCTGACCACACCGTCCTTACCAGGGTGGACTTCACATATTCTCCATTTCGTGGGGGGTTGGTTATCATCCTTTATGACTACCAACTTGCCTACATCGATTGGAACTGCTGGCTGCCATCGTTTAGTTCGAACTTGAAGCTGGCAGAGGTATTCCCTGTGCTATCTCTTCCAAAAGTCTTGCAGTCTTCTTTGCGTTCGTTGTAGGGAATCCAGACGGTTAACCGGCAGCTCTGCTAAACTGGGTTCAGGGATCGACTGAAGAGATGAGCCGATTAGAAAATGTGCGAGTGTCAGCGGCTCGAGGTCATTGGGGTCATCAGAAAGAGGCGTGAGAGGGCGGGAGTTGAGGCAAGCTTCGACTTGAGTTAGCAGCGTGTTGAAGTCCTCCGGGGTTGCTGGTGTATCGCCAATCACCCTCAGCAAGTGATATTTAGTTGAGCGGACGGCTGCCTCCCACAGACCTCCGAAATGAGGAGCGCTCGGCGGAATAAAATTCCACTGAATATCATCCTTTGTGCATTCCTTGGATACAGTGTCATTATGGTCGTGGCTCTTCAACAGTTTTAGCAATTCTTGCAATTCGTTCCGCGCGCCGACGAAATTAGTGCCGTTGTCTGAGTAAATATCTGTACAAAGACCTCTCCGGGACACGAATCGTCGTAAAGCTTGTAGGAATCGGTCAGTTGACAAATCTGATACGAGTTCCAAATGTATGGCTTTTGTGCAGAGGCATATGAATATAGCAATATATGCTTTAACTGCGGTGCGTCGAGGACCAGGCCGTAGATAAACTGGACCAAAGTAATCAACACCAGTGGAAGAAAAAGGACGGGATACGGTGACTCGTGCAGCTGGTAAATCACCCATTAATTGTTGAACTTTGACTCGTGCAGCTGGTAAATCACCCATTAATTGTTGAACGGTCAATGGTTTTGAGCGAACGCATTTCTGGCACTTATGAACGATGTTCCTGACAACGCTTCTTCCACCCAACGGGCAAAATCGAAATCGAATTACGCTTAACATCAGCTGAGGTCCCGCATGAAGTAGACGCTCGTGGTAGTGTTGCAGCAATAACCGGGTGAAAGGATGTCGTGCTGGAAGAACGATGGGATGTTTAGTTTGTTCCGATTCCATAGAATGCTTCAGTCGTCCACCTAGCTTGAGCAGTTGATCCTCGGAAATAAACGGGTTTAACCAACGTAGTGGTGAATCCCTCGGGACCATGCTTTCCTTTGTGGGAACCTCCAACTCCTTGCCGAAGGCTTCCTTCTGCACTAGACGAACCAATGTATTTTCCGACTCCGTCAGCTCGACGGTGGAAAGGAAAGCTGTGGTACTCCGTTGGGAGGACGGTGTTCGAAGTAGGTTCATCAAACGAAGCCAGTATGCGGTGCAACGAACGAGATCGGAGTATGACGAAAATTTACGGATGTACTCATGGTTGAACTCTGCGAGTTTGGAAACGCATCCTGCGATAACCGTTCGACGTTTTTCTTCTTCAACTTCTCCTGTTGATGGTATCTCCGGTGATCTAGGCCATTGTTCTGAGCTCTCCACCAGTCAGCGTTACATCACGACAAAACGGTTCTTCTCAGGATCACCATAAATTATTGTGGTCAAATGCGTTCAATACTGTTACATACAAATTCTCGCAATGACCGAATCAGGGGTTGAAGCAGTTGACGTTTTTTACTACACTCGCTTCGTTGTCGTGCGCGACAGTCTGTTTGTATTCGAACACTCATGCTCTACCGTCGTCTCTCTCACACAACACGAGCGGTAGAATAACATTCGAGCTAAAAGAAAATTATCAAAATAGCTATCATATGACATGTGTGATTTCGTTGTATTTCCTCAATGTGGTGTAAATAAAACCATTTCTATCATAAATATTATTACTAGGACATCATTGCTTGCTATTTTCAGAATTAACACAAGCACACCATCAGCAGCTCTTATTATGAGAAAAACTAAAATACATACATTCGTGACGGTCTTCGGCGACGGTGTAATATGACAGAGCCTGTCAAACGACATTTTAGTTTGGTACTGTACTATGATAGCTTGTTTTGCAAGTGTCGGAGGCAAAGGCAGTCAATTATCACAGAAAATGTGTCGACTACCGTGACCGCTTACAAGACTGGACCGAATACCGCATGACCTTGTCAATCTCCGTGCGTGTTGTGCACGAAATGCGTAATTTTGTCATCAGAAAACAAAGCGTTCCGTGATGGGAAAAAGGAGTTTCCCTAAAACAGTCGCCGAATATTGATACCGAGCACGTAATCCTACGTCAAATCCAATGAGGTACAGAGAGAGGTGAAGCAGATCGTGAAATATTGTTGTAAACGCAAGTAGTGACGTCACTAATTGCTTGTATCGTACAGGGGTTTTACTCACACAACTTAACCGATTACTTCACCTCTGTAATCCAGCTCATTGCGTCAAATCTACGGTTATGGCTTGGATACCACCTCTTACTTTTTTCAGCACCATGTCTTAGAGTGTGAACCGCACAACATACCATATTAGTTCGTATCTCTTCACAATATCCCATTTTCCCATGACTTCATTAGAAAAAGCTTTATGTTAATGAATGAAAATCATCAGCTACCCAGAAAAAATAACCTACCCGAACGAATTCGCTTCACCAAAAATTGCCTAATTATGGCGAAGTCCATTTTTTCACCTCTCGCTTCCAAACGAAACCCCTCTAATGAGACAAATCGCACACTAAAGAGCTGAAGAGCTAATGTAAACCACTCCATCGACGCCAATCAACCAAGTTAGCGGTTAGCACTTGAGCCGTTTTCTCGACCTACCCTTCGGGACACTATCTTTACATCTCCAGCCATAACTGTGCTTTCTTCCTGTCTCGGTCGGTGGTTGGCGCTCGCCTCGTCTAATCCGTGTGCTTTGATGGACGAAATTTTCGCTACCGGAACCGAACGTACACATATGCAAATTTATTTCTGCTAATGTCGCCCCAAAACACCTCGATTTGTAGCGTCGCGTCGTCATCGTTGTCATCGATTTCAATTTCGTTATGTTTTGTTTTGTTTTATTTTATTTTTTTCAGAGATATGAGACAAGTGGTAACAGGTTGTGAGTGTGTGTTTGGAGGGAGTTGTCGTGCCAGGCCACAGGTTCCCACCGTGGGTAATTTATGCAATCATTTTTTGCTGCTTCTGCTGTCAGCCTCTTCAGACGCGGAATAATAATAGAAATAAGAAAACAAAAAAAAAATGATCGCAACTATTTTTCGGTCTCGTGTTGGTTGTCGATTGTCGCAGTGAAAAACGTGACTCATTGAAGATTTTCGGGTGCCAACAGATCGTGATGGTACATAAATCAATTATTTTGCACTCCCGGTAGTGGAGCACTATCAGGCGAATCCGGGTCGGCCGTTGCAAGTTCCAACTGGTGGCCCACTTTGCTGAGAAAATCTAGCAGGTTAATCTCAAAACCCATGTTTGCGATCGCCACTCAAATTACAAATTATTGCTTTCGATACCTTTGCATGTAAGGTTCATCGACTCGACAAATGCATCGTAATTGATATTCTACTTAATTTCTTCACTATCCCAGCTGCAGCTATCTAGGAACACTTGTTTAAGACTTAATCAAGGTGCCGTTCCGTTCGAAACAGCAAGAGACTTGCATGCTTGCAAGCGACGAACCTGCCGCACGAGAAAGTCTCACGGAGGCTGCCACATGGGGCGCACAGGAAGTGCAAATCCCGCCCTGTTCATCAGAAACTTGGAGTTTGTCGCCACTTCCTGGCCCATTGTTGAAGACATGCATTCAGCAGTTCGAAAGTACAACCAAGTGTCGATCGTTATTAATTATTAATTAACACAAATTTTCGTGCCCCAGCGAAGATCAAAAAAAAAAAACTACACTCGGATATCCGCTGTCTCCCATCGAAAATGGTTATACATTTTTCTCCTAACTCCAATTCTCACCAGATTTTCGATCGCGCAACGGAGCGCCCCAACGTCTCGAATTAAGGTGAATTAAAATAATTCGCTGGCCGACAACAGAGTGGACTCGAACGCGTGCTCTTCGATCGCTCTCCGTGGTGTCCACGGCGGATGAGACGAAAGGCGAAATTTATGGAGCCGGCCGGCTTTGTTGGTATGGCGACGACGACGACGCGCAGGCAGCGTGTTTATGAGAGGAAGAATATGTTTCACACCGCTGTATTTTCAACATAAATCGTCACAGTCGACAACCAGCTACGGGGACTAATAATAACAAAGCTCGGTCACACCGCGCGATTGCCGGGGGGAAGGGAATAGTGTGAGACCTCCGGTCAGTTCTGTTCAACTGGGACCTAGGTTTTATATTGGAATGGTCAGTGTGGACAAAAGATTTCTGCCATCCGGTCTACTTCTTGGGAAGTTCTGCTGAGAAATTCGGTGAAATTTAATTGGACTGAATGGTTTCATTTGGAGATGCTAGGGGATTAGATGAGATGAACCAATGAGCATATGGATTATTTGAAGAATGTCGTCGCAGTACAATGCTGATAGGGATCATTTCTTGAATAAATTTAAATACTTTGAGCGGTGACGATAACATCACTGCTAAATTATTTCGATCAGCACATATGATGTAAAGTATCAGGATTTCGGTGAAACGTGGCTCGACAATAAACTGTTGGCCGGATTTAGATTCGTTAGCTGGCCTGTCCCAAAACTCCATCGCACAAATCTCCCCATAAATAACGCACAAGCACCCATTCACCGCGCTTACCCGCAATCAGCAATGGATGTAATCCTCTAAGCCATTTCGATTAATCGCTAGCTGTGACAAGTGCCGAAAACCGAAATCTTCAATTTACAACCAATCAAAGGCGAGGGGCAACAATACAAACCCGGTCGCCCCCGCCCCACCCCATCCCGGGAATAGGCGCCTTAATCCGATCACCGAATGCTGAAAAGCTAGCCACATCCGTCGAAAAAGCCGACCACGGCTCGTGCCCGTTCGAGAGCAGCTACACTCGCACAATTTGTGCGCATTATCGCGCTTAAATTCGCGCATCGTTCAAAGTTTATTGTTGTTGGGATTAAAGTTAAAGCACTCTTCCCTCACCTTCCTCCCGCGCGCCGGATTCATTCTCGTAGCCCACAGGAAAAAAGGAAGGCGAACAAAGCCAACAATTCAATACGGTCGTGGACAAGAAGAACGAAAATCGCAGATTTTCTTTTCATTATCACCCCTAAAGCCCGGCTGCCGCAGCGGCGGCGACTGTGTTGACTTCCTTTGGCCGCTTCACATCGTCAGGTGCTGCTGCGCCTTGGCGTTGACCCAGATTGGGGATCAGATCTTTTTTTTTCGGCGGGTGCGTCCCATACGACAGGGAGAGAGAGAGATAGAGAGGTGAGAATGTGCAAAGCGCTTTCTTTGATTGTCGGTCGGTTCCCTACATATATGTGCTGGGGTTGGTTGTAATGATGGGATTTTCTCGGCGGAATGGAGTAACAAAAAAGACTCTTAACAATTTGTTGTCGATAAAAGTCACTCGCCGAGGGGAGGATGAGGCGCAGAATCTCGGTTTCAGGTGTGTGTGTGTGTGTGTGTGTGTTTGTGTTTGTGTGTATTGGTAGGGTGGCCTCCACACGATGTCCATCAGCAATGTGCAAGGCGCGGATTGTTTTTGGGGAAGGAATGCTTTCGGGGACCATGCACTGTGGCATGTGAGAATGCACCGCAGCTCAGAGAAACATCGGGCGGCGACGGCGGCGTCGTTTTTATCGCACTTGCTCCCTGCGCGTCATTAATTTGTCGGTCGGTTGTACAAATAAGAAAGCAGATAAGCAGTAAGAGTAATTACAGGTTAATAATAATTTATTGGAATGTTATGTTTCGGAAATTGAAAAATGTGACAACTATGCACGAAGGCATTCCTGTGACGAAAAAGAGCGTGGCCAATTTTTACGAAGATTGATAAACCTCGTATCCTGGTAGGTGAATAAATCTTGTAAAATTCGCTTATGCCACACATTTTGGGAGGCAAAATAAAAGCAATAAAGCTCATTCCGGTTCTGAATGATGACTGTGTGGATTCCTGGTGGATGTTGCAGCGAGAGTAAAGCAATGTAACTGCGTTCACGCCTTTTAGGTTTTGAGCAGTTGCCGCAGTCGGTGTTGTTGAAACAGTTATAAGCAGAAAGGAGAGTGATCTGGATGCTTTGGGTACGATTTATGATCTGAATGCGGTCTGCTCACATAGGTGAGTGCGGAAATTTTGGATCACATGAGTCATAATTGAAGCTACGGAAGTGTTATTATAATATCTAATAAATGATTGACTAAATGTTGACAACAAGCTATCCTTAACACATTAACCATATTTCTATTGGGGTTTTAATTGATTGAACTCAACTTTTGATGGAAATGTGGCAAATTTTCTTACTCGATATTCTGTAATTTAATTTTCGTTCGACACTAGAGACGTTGTTACTAGAGACCGAGCATAACTGTACATCTCCATGGCTGTCACGTAAATTGCACGAGAGCTGTAGACGTCAATTTTTTACCTCATTGGCCACACAATTTGGGATTAATTACTGACTGTTAGATGGAAGTGAAACAAACTCCAACGATCGAGAACTGAGCTGGCCATGCCCTTGCAACTGGTGAGGATAGCAAGGATTCTTAGTTTGACACTTACTTAAGAGTGATGCACAGAAATCGACAATCTTACATAAGAGTCACACGGAAAGAGAGGAAAGTTTTTAGTAAAAAGGGTAAACCATAGGATATGATTGATATACGTTACTGGCATTTAATAAAATTACATTTTTTATAGTAGATGGGCCTAGGATTGAACCCACGAACTTTTGCTCGCTGAGCAAACCTCGGTGCACTGATCCACCGAGCCCGTCAGATGCGATAATTTAAAGCCTGATTTGCAAATAAAGCAACCCTATCAACTCAGTAATGTAAAGGGGTCTGGGATTTAACTTAAGTTCTTCTGCTCAGTAAGCAAAACCGGTCGCTATTAGGTTACTGAGTCCCGTACACCACCGCAAACCATTTTGGCCCGGAAACATAAAGCTATTTAAATGAATTGTCGCCCATGGGGCCTCAGATAGCCGTGTCGAATAAGTCACGGTATTACCAAGCCGGAGGGTTCAATTTTCAGACTGGTCTAGAAAATATTTCTGGTATAGAGCAGCCCAGTTATGGTGGTTACTCATGATTACTCCATGAGTAACTAGCTCTTAAAACCGATTTTGTTTGAGGTTCTATTTACTTTGATGCGTCTTAAAAAAAATCAAAAGTAGTTTTTTTTCGACGCATTATTTTAGATTGCAAAAAGCTCGCGTCATTTTGTGTAAAATATCAAAAGGAATCGAATAGTGCGAGTTTTTTTTTTCAGTGTTCACTCGGCTGTCGACAAAAGCAGGCCACTCTCGATGTGTGCTACGCGATCGTCTGTTTTCTCGGCAGCAACCATTGTGTGGTCCTCCTCATTGTTCTTCATCAGCAGTTCTTTCGGTCGATGCGTCGTCGACTTTAGAAACCAACCATTTCGTGATGAGTGTGTGAGTGCTGACCACGTTTTGCATCCATTGCTACAATGGACGCGCTCTGACCCTCGTTGGCGTACAACAATTTGCCATACAATGAAACTACTGGAAGCGGCTCCAGTTCTGATGGAGGAGGCTTTTTGGATAGCGGAATATAAAGTGTTTATTGTGTTGTACCTTTTGACTATAGCTTTAAGATGTATTGTATAGTGACCATGAACCCTCGGCTCTGTTAAGTTAATTCGGTTGAGCCTTATCAAATAAATAAATAAACAAAAAAAGTGCGAGTTTTTTTGCAATCTGAAATAATGAGTCGGAAAAAAACTGCTTTTGAAATTTTCCAAAAAGCATCAAAGTAAATTGAACCTTAATCAAAACTAGCAGGGCGCAAAAATATCGATCTACATACATGCGCCTACTTTTCACAAGGCACCCTTGAAGTGATGAAATATTGCTCCACTCCTAGTGATAAAAAGAAATGCTTGAAAAATGTGTACATTGCTAAGTTTTATTTATTTCAGGGCAACTGTTCTAGGGACATCAGGACTATCCAGATAGCAATCATGTCCAGAGAGCATTCGCCAACATTTTAAAATTTCAATCGCTTTATGTTCTTTAAAAATGTTCCTGGAATTTCAGGGAAGTCCTGAGATCCACTGAAATTGTTTGTTTTGAAAACTATAGAAATATTTTGGGGACTTTACTAATGTCCAGAATTTTTCAGGGAAGTATAACGATTTTTAAGTTTGTTCCATTCGTTTCAGGGCAGAGTTTAAGAAGAATTGAGAGAATTTCAGGGTAGCTTCCAGAATATCAGGGATGATCAAGAGCCTCAGCGAGGTTAATCTAGGAAATTGCAGGAACTTTACAGAAGTTCGAATTAACTCAGAGATTTTCTGAACTTCAGCATAGTTCTGAGTTTTTCAGGGCAGTCCATAGAACTTCAGGGAAGATTTTTATGCAGTTTTATTATTCACAGGGATGACCCAAGTATTTTGAGGTAGATCAGTGAACTTTAGAGCATCCATGAGTTAATTGGAGGAACTTTCAAGGGGTTCCAAAAATAATGAAACATTCCAAGACTTTCAGGAATGTTCCAGAAATTTCTGGAAGTTTGCAAGGTCTTCCGGGATGTTCCATGAACATCAGGAAAAATGTTGGAATGTAAGAGAGCTTCTTGAAAATTTAAGGTACTTTGGGTAAGTTTAGATATGTCAAAAGAAGTACTTTTATGCCGAGTGCTAGACGAATCACGTCGCTATCCTTGAGAGACGCCGATATTCCGTTGACATTTTGGGACGTAAGTTCGATGAAATCGGACTAAATGAGAACCTTTTTCCCAAGAACGCGATTATCCGTTTCAAAAGGAATCAAACCATCTTTGCAGAAGAAGCCCTGCGAGAACTGCATCCTATCCTTAAGGGATACTGGCTGTACGTTATGCTGCTGTACTGACTGTGATTTACCGCTGACATACAGTTTTGAAAATGAAGAGGAACCTTTATTGGAACCAATATATTCCATTGTCCGTCGTATTCGCGTCAAGAAATTGCAAGTCCTGATACTTGGCTGCCTTCACTCGAATCCAGCAATCGACTACAGCTGATTATCTTTTATCCCAAGCCGAGGATCACTACATTTGGACACTTCAAACTGGTTCTACATTGGACGGGACTAGTTTTTGTTGATCCACATCAAGCGAATCGTCTTTGATAGGAACTACAAAGCACGAATGCTTCCTGTGAATACATTTGGAATAACTTGGTGAGATCGTATCTGATTTTATCTTTTTAAACTAAATTTACATGATTCTCTTAAATTTGTTGTGTCTTTGAAATCATCATTGAACGCCAAATGGATTGTCTGCACATTTTTGAGCATGTGGTGGAACATTACTGTAAATCGTATATGATAAAACATTATATTATATGCTGGGTTGGGGGGAGGGAAGAAATCAGGATTTGTTGACTGGACGAGGGTTCGTGGATTTGCCTAGTCCCTTGTCACGTGAGTGATTACAGTTACAGATGGCCATCTGATCTTTTTGTCTTCCAAAGGTCTTCAATGAAGCTGATTAACCCTGCTGCAACAAACCATCAGGAAGAACTTTATAACCGGTAAAGTATCGGCAGACATTGGTAATCCTTGCACTGATGGTGGGTTCCATTCACATCACATCACATCACATATGTCAAAGGAAGTATCGAAAAACTACAGGAAAGATGCGGGAACTTTTGAGATTCAGAGCGCTTTGGGGCAGTTCCAATTAGTTTAAGTAGGCTCTGAAAGCTTTAGAAAAGTCTGAATTTGCGGTGGTTTTAAAAGATCTTGAAGAATTAGTCATTTAACTACGACTTTTAAATCTTCATGGAAAATTGTAGATTATAGTTTCATAATCATCAACGTTTCGATCCAGGGGGCGGAATCTTCATCAGGGCTAGTTTTAGTTTAAGATCGTAAAGATGTTTACACTGAATGAAAGACCGAACCATCGGACATAAAACATTTTTTTATCCACCGCTTCCATGTACAAGCAAAGCACTCTTCGATCATTTACTTTTTAAATGATCCAAGGGTGCTTTGCTTGTAGATGGAAGCGAAAAATTTTCCTCCTATCATTTTTTTGGATTTTGCGTTACTCCGGATTTTTACCAGTAAAGTGATAGTGGTGACGCACGGATACTTGAATTTCCTGAATCGAGTTCCACAGTGTGCGGATTGTGTCGGACGGCCAAAAGGTGTTTCAAGACTGCCTTCAGGACATAATGGGAAGAGCCTGAAATTTAACCCACGATTTTCTGTTTAAATATAAAAAACAGTCGCTTCTAGGCCACCGAGCTCCACACAACCAATCACTACGAACGACGATCGGTAACATGAATCTATTGAAATTGGATCGATATGTTAAATCATGTGGTCTTTAAGTAATTTAATTGTCGTGTTTTGGAAATGATGCAGAAAAAACATTACAAGAAATTGATGTAATCCTTGCTGCAATGCGAAAGAGCCTAGGGTTGAACCTACGATCTTCAACGGTCACCACATGGATTCTGAGTTATCATATGTACTCGGTCGATATTTTTTGTTTAAAATCTACTTACACCTTTATATCCTGTGCAGACTATGGTTTATATCATGTAATATAGGCTGTCTTGCAATTAGCACTCATACATCTAGTTTTCACTGGAAATCCTATGTATGAGTGCTTATTGCAAGACAGTCTATATTACATGATATAAGCCATAGTCTGTACCGGGTATTAAAAACAACTGCTCACTATGACCATTTCGACATGTCCCAGATATCTTCTTTATCTTCGAGAATGTTAAAGATTGCTTCAAAAAGAACAAAAAATCCTGTCCAATTTCTATCCTATTTTGGTTTCTTCTGGAAAAACTATTCATCTTCCTTCGAATGGTTTTTGACCGAAAAGTTCTTCCGGTTTTTCTCGGTTGTTTCTTTAACTTCTTTCTCAGAACGCTTTCTGGAATCGCCAGCCAATACATGTCTTCTGACATCATTCTGGAAGAATCTACTTGCTCCTCCTTGAAATTTCTTCTAACTGCCCCACAATCTTTCTGGCTTACGCTGGAAGAGTCTTCCGTATTTCTACAGAAGTTTCCTTCAAACTAGAAGAGGGTCTTGTATAAAAGAGGAACACACTAGCTAGTTCCGAGCCAAACGTACTGTCAAAGCCCAACGAGCAGCGCCTATCTTGGCAGTGTTTCTTTAGGTATATCTAAATCTACTTCAAATTATCTCAACAGGCTTCTTTCAGCTTCTGTCTGCTCCAGGAAGCTTTTTTAGCTTCCACTGGAATTTTCTTTTGAGTTTTCTCAGTAGTAGTTTTCTACTTCCTCTGAAAGATTCTCCAGATTTGCTTGAAGGTTTATCCCAACTTATACCGGAAGTTTTTTTCGAGGTTTTTCTGGCTTCCCCTGTAATTGTCTTTGGAATTCCCTGGAAACTGAAGCAGACTTTTATCGGAAGTCTCTTTCCACTTCCCTTGGACAACTTCTTCTGGGACAGTCCTGCAAATACCGCAATGTACCGAAATTCTGTCACTTAGTCCATAAATCCGAACACTTTTAAAAGATGATTATCAATGCCAAATATGATCCAAATGTTTTGTAAATGTTATGACAATCCTAATGCACTGTCCATGTTCATCTAACATAATCATTATGTTGCCAAGTGGATGTAATATCCAATTAAACACTAAATGTCCGTTGTTGAGGAGCAATACAAAACAAATAATCACAACCGTGCGTTCAACATCAAATTCCACAACCGAATGCTGCATGGGACTGTGGAACGTGTTGTACTGTCACCGTCTGGAGGATTGAAGTGTAAACACGATTCCACCACTACAACAGACTAAGAGAAGACCATGTAAAATTAATTGCATATGCACTTTTGTGATAGGTCAAGAACCGAGAAGGCATAGAATTAGGTTTCATTTTTAATTAGATACAAAGGGGCCAGATCGATGAGCAGACGGTCACCGGACCAGTTTTTAATTTTGTAATAGATGTAGTTAGTTGTAATAAATGTTCGATGTTTAGT
Source organism: Ochlerotatus camptorhynchus (assembly GCF_037179485.1). Taxonomy (NCBI): domain Eukaryota; kingdom Metazoa; phylum Arthropoda; class Insecta; order Diptera; family Culicidae; genus Ochlerotatus; species Ochlerotatus camptorhynchus. Next base: position 1,230,275 of record NW_027040497.1, on the reverse strand, counting down.
GTAGTGATTTTAAATAAAGTGTTTAAATGTACAGAGTATTAATGTAACAAAAATAAACTGTAATTGTGTTGTGTGCTGAATTGGATCCCATTACTCACCGCATAAGGAAGAAATTTCTGCGCCCAATCTAATTCAACCAAGAAACCAATCCTGGAAGGAAGAACCAGTTCCGAGGTAAAACATTTTGGTCCTTCGAACCGGATGATCGAGGAAAGGTCATCCTAAATCATCAACTTCCTCTACAATCAACGAGGACATCCGCCATTGGAATCACTATATAGCACCAACGACACAATTCGCCATCTCGATCATCACTCTTCGAGATCAATCGCCATCGTGAAAGGATCACAAAGCCTCTATCAGTCAACCATTCTGCGCATCGAAAATAAGGAACAAGGCTGGATACGGACTAATTAATTGGTCCCACAGGTGGGTACACATTAGTAATATGTCCAGCCGGAGATAGGTTAAAAATATTGGCTAACACTAATTTCTTCGAACGAGCACTACACTCATCTACCATCGATCAACAACAATCGGTAACCACGTAGGATAAGGATCCTCACCACTAGAATCTGCAAGAAAGAGCATCGAAGTATTCATCAAATCAACGGCAATCCGCCCTGGTTCATCCAGTGAATTCCAACTTATAACTGCATCAAAACACCATCCGAGAGAAAACCAAAACAACGATTGCATCTTCACCACACAATCAACGTTATCATCGCTCACCACTACTACCGAAACCGGATCGATCATCCATCAGCCAATCGTGACGTCATCAGCCGAATCAGAGTTTGCCATTCTCCACATAAAAATATCCAACATTTGGAACGTTTGGATCATCACTCCAGCAACAGAACCTATCCCACTTCATCACTGGTCATCAGTAGACGACTTGGTTGCACAGGTTAGTTTGAATTAATTCACTATTGCACCAATTAGTATATGGCCAGCCGATGCTGGGATAACACAGATATTACATGCGGCACTTTTGATTCCTCTTTGAACACTGTATGATGCATGCGTAAACATTGATCGATTAATTTTGTGGAACGTGTGTTCGAGGGGCCCACCGAAGCATACTCAGCACGTTCTACGCATTAAGGAACAACAGTTGTGATCCCGTGAATAGCCGGCACTCTGTTTTATTGAAATACCAGTATCGTGAATTATTCTCCCAGGTAAAATTAATGTAGCAGTATATGCCCAGCCGAGGCATGGGAATTGGTTGCTTACTACATGGTTATTTCTCCCTCGCGAACCTTGATACTGGCAATTGACTGACGATCTATCGTATGCTTGACGGATAAGCGTTGATTTACTCCATTGGACCGTTGTACATACTTGTAGAGGGGAAACAGTCTTCTGTTGTGAAGGTAATTAGCTCTACAGTGTATGTCTAGTCGAGGCTAGGCGTCAATACGGAATACTACAACTGTTTTCGTTTTCATTAAACCCTGGAACAAATTCTGCTGCACGATGCCGAGGACGACTGCAACGAAGAAGGAGCAATCCCTCAGGCCATTAGAAACCCGACTCAACTCATTCTTAGAGATGTTCAAGCAAATCTATAAGTTCTCTGAGTCAATGAATGAGAAAACTACAGCTATTCAGGTGTCAGTTAGGTTAGATAAGTTAGAAGAATTGTGGGAACAGGTCAACGATTCTTTAGTCGACTTAGAATCACACGAAGATTATTCCGATGACGACGGTAAATGTGCTAAGGAGAGGTCAGAGTTCATTCAACATTATTTTGCCGTAAAAACTTCATTACTGGAGAAGTCTAAGGAACTGGAAGACGTCCACGCCTTAGATCAGTCTCGCGTTGAAGGAACGCAGTCTACGTTAGAGCACGTTCGACTCCCACAAATCAAGTTACAGACCTTTGATGGTAACATAGATGAGTGGTTGAGCTTCCGTGATTTGTATACTTCGTTGATTCACTGGAAGCCCGATCTGCCCGATATCGAGAAGTTTCACTACCTGAAGGGGAGCCTCACTGGTGAAGCTAAAGCCTTGATTGATCCACTTTCCATCACAAAGGCGAATTATCAAGTGGCTTGGGAAACATTAACGAAACGATACAACGACAGCAAATTACTTAAGCGCCGCCAGGTCCAAGCGTTGTTCAAGCTTCCTACGCTGGGTAAGGAGTCAGCGTCCGAGCTTCAGTCCTTGTTGGAAGGATTTGAGCGTATTCTTCAAAATCTGGATCAGCTTGTCCAACCGCAGGACTACAAGGATTTGCTGCTATTGGATATTCTTGGTTCTCGACTAGATCCTGTTACGCGGCGAGGATGGGAAGAATATTCAGCCTCCAAGGATCAAGATTCCATTAAGGATCTAACGGGATTTCTTCAAAAACGGATTCGAGTTTTGTGTTCGCTTCCATCCAAATCTGTTGAACTCAAGGGAGATTCAGCAACATGTTTCAAGAAGAAGTTCTCCGTTCCACGAACAAGTCATAACGTGGTGCAAGCATCTGGTGGTCGATGCGTGGCTTGTTCAGAAGTTCATCTCTTATACCAATGTCCGTCATTTCAACGTTTAACGGTGTCCGCTCGAGATAAGCTGCTTCGATATCACTCGCTTTGTCGCAACTGCTTCAGACGTGGACATCAGGCATCCGAATGTTCATCTCGCTTTGTTTGCCGAAGCTGTAAGGCGAAGCATCATACAATGGTATGTTTCCGATCAGATGGGACAAAGGGAAATGCAGCGAAAAAACCTACTCAAGCAGAGAACAGCAATTCAGCTACGGCAGAGCAAAATACAAACCCGGCTACGGGAGCAGTGTCATCCAATATGGCACACCGTCATTCTTCATCAGTACTGCTTGCTACAGCCGTCGTCTTGGTGGAAAATGATCAAGGGATCAGTTTTCCTGCACGGGCCTTGTTGGATTCAGGATCAGAGTGCAATTTCATGACTGAAGGATTGTGTCAGCGTTTGAATATCCAACGAAGGCGTTCGGATATATCCGTCCTGGGTATAGGTCAATCCAATACGCGGGTAAAGCACAAGGTCACGACGAAAGTCAAGTCACGAGTTTCCGGATTCTCTCGTGATATGGAATTCCTCATCTTACCGAGGGTAACAACGAACCTTCCAACAACAGACGTGCAGGCGACAGGTTGGGAATTTCCTGAAGGTGTGGAATTGGCAGATCCAGCATTCTTCAATTCCAAGGCAGTGGATATGGTACTCGGAATCCAGTATTTCTTCGCCTTCTTCAATACAGGCAACGAAATCGAGTTGGGGAACGGATTTCCCACACTAACGGAATCAGTATTCGGCTGGGTGGTATCTGGTTTGGTGAAAACTGATCACCCAAATTCAAGGATCTCCTGTAACATGGCGGTTACAGATAGTCTGGAGGAAATATTAACTCGATTCTGGGCCTGCGAAGAAATCGAGTCTCCCAATAATTATTCACCAACGGAGGTAAAGTGCGAGGAGCACTATAGTCGTACGGTACGACGTGGTACAGATGGTCGATATACAGTCTCACTTCCGAAGGACGAAACCGTGCAAGCTAGGATGGGCGAATCAAGGGATATCGCATTCCGCCGTCTTCAAGGGATAGAACGACGATTGCTTCGGGAACCAAAGCTGCGGGAACAGTACGACCAATTTATGGAGGAATATTTGAAGTTAGGACACATGCGCAAGGTAGACGCTACTGCAGAAGGAGATGTAATTCGGTGCTATCTACCACACCATCCCGTAGTTAAGGAGAGCAGCACGACCACCAAGGTCAGAGTGGTGTTCGATGCGTCTTGTAAGACCACTACAGGAGTTTCGCTCAACGATGCGCTGCTGGCAGGGCCAGTAATCCAGGATGACCTACGTGCTATGATTTTGCGATCTCGGATCAAGCAAATTCTGATGGTAGCTGATGCGGAAAAAATGTTCCGTCAAATTTGGGTAGACTGGTTGGATGTGGTACTTCAATGCATACTATGGCGCAAGGATTTCAATAGCAGAGCCGAAACCTACGAGCTCTGTACGGTTACTTACGGTACGAGGCCAGCACCGTATTTAGCAACGCGAACCCTTAAACAGCTGGCAATGGATGAAAAAATGCGCTTTCCCATGGCAGCAAGGGCAGCCATGCAAGACGTGTACATGGATGACGTTTTGACGGGTGAGGATGATGAAGAAACAGCAAGGCAGCTTCGGATTCAACTCGATCAGATGATGGAGAGCGGAGGATTCCGTTTGAGGAAATGGGCCTCTAATTCAGCTGTTGTATTGGAAGGTATACCGGAAAACGATTTAGCGCTATCGAAAGAGGGAATTCAACTCGATCCAGATCCAGCTGTGAAAACTTTGGGACTTTTATGGCTGCCAACAAGCGACGTCTTCAAATTCCAGTTCAAAACCCCAAAGATCAGCGAGAATGAGCAGTTGTCGAAACGGAAATTATTATCCATGATCGCAACTCTCTTCGATCCTCTTGGATTGATAGGTGCAGTTATAGTAACGGCAAAAATATTCATGCAGCGTCTATGGTGCTTGATGGATGAAGAAGGAAGGAAGCTAGAATGGGATCAACATCTAGCGCCCAAGGAATGTGAAGAATGGATGAAGTTTCACAGACAAATCCCGCTATTGAACGAGATACCGATCAAGCGCTGTGTCGTACTACCGAAGGCAACATCCGTTCAGGTGCACTTCTTCTCCGATGCTTCCAAGTTGGCATACGGAGTGTGTGCATACGTTAGAAGCACTGACGTTTCAGGGAATTGCTGCGTTGCGTTACTTACATCAAAATCCAAGGTCGCCCCACTAAAATCACAATCCATTCCAAGGTTAGAGCTATGTGGAGCCCTATTAGCGGCACAGTTGAAGGAGAAGGTTCTGATTGCATTGAAAATCGAAGTTGAAGCGTTCTTCTGGGTGGATTCTACCTGTGTTATACAGTGGCTGAAGGCAATTCCTTCGACATGGACTACTTTCGTGGCCAATCGTGTGGCTAAAATTCAAAACGCAACGGAAAACTGCATGTGGAATCATGTTCAAGGAGTGGAGAATCCAGCGGACCTGATCTCACGAGGATTGTTACCAGAGGAGATTAGTAACAATGAAGTATGGTGGGAAGGACCTTCTTGGCTTAAGGAAGAGCAATGTAATTGGCCAAATCAACCTGTGGAAAGGGTCACAGAGGAAACTGAGGAAGAGATTAGCAGATCCTCAGCACACTGCGCTCAACCAAAGCCTGAAGAATTTGGAAAATCATTCGTCAGGAAGTTTTCGAGTTTCACCAAGCTAGTTAGGCATACGGCTTATTTGTTAAGATTTATTGAGATTTTGCAAAAATCAAGGGAAAACGTAGGGTTTGAAGTTTTTCTAACAACGGAAGAGATTAGCAAGGCGGAGCATGCTGTCATACGATGCGTACAACGTGAGGAGTTTGAGCAAGAATGGATGGCATTAACCAAGAACGAACCGGTAGCAAGAAGTTCACCACTTCGTTGGTTCAATCCACAGTTGTCAAGGGACAACTTGATCCGAGTAGGTGGACGGCTTGGACATTCCGTAGAAGCTGAAGACACCAAACACCCTGTTGTACTTCCAGCAAGGCATCCGTTGACCAGATTACTTTTCCATCATTACCATCATAAACTTCTACACGCAGGACCACAGCTTCTCTTAGCAACCGTTCGGCAACGCTACTGGCCATTGGGAGGTCGCAACGTAGCACGTGAAGTAGTACATGATTGCTTACGGTGCTTCAGAACCAAGCCCAAAACCGTTGAACAGTTCATGGGAGAACTACCAGCATCCCGTGTCACTGCAGCTCGACCATTTTCCAAGACAGGAATCGATTACTTTGGACCCGTCTACTTTCGACCTGGTCCTCGTAGGACAGCAGTGAAGGCGTACGTTGCACTGTTCGTCTGCATGTGTACAAAGGCAGTTCATCTCGAACTTGTAACTGACCTTTCGACGGATCGATTTCTGCAGGCATTTCGAAGGTTCATTGCCAGAAGAGGACGTTGTACTAACGTCTATTCCGATAACGGGACCAACTTCGTAGGAGCCCGTAACCAACTTCAACATTTGTTCGAACTTCTCAAGAGCAAGGATCATAAGAACGAAATAGTGAAGGCATGTAACTTGGAAGGGATAACCTGGCATTTCAATCCACCTAGTGCGCCACACTTCGGTGGCCTCTGGGAAGCGGCCGTCAGATCTGCAAAGATTCATTTGCTGAAGGTTTTAGGCGAAACCGTTGTGTCATTCGAGGATCTTAACACGTTACTAGTGCAGGTCGAATCATGCCTGAACTCGAGACCTCTAACACCCATGTCAGATGATCCGAATGATTTAGAACCCTTAACTCCCGGACATTTCCTTACCGGAGCACCGTTGCAACAATTACCAGATCTGGACTTCACAGATATTCCCATGAACAGGTTACATTACTGGCAGCTAATTCAACAGAAACTGCAACTGTTTTGGAAACGTTGGAGAATGGAGTATTTAGCTCAATTGCAAGGCCGGGTCAAACGTTGGAAACCTCCTGTACCGATATCCATAGGAAAACTGGTGATCATCAAAGAGGAAAATACACCACCACTATATTGGAAAATGGCCCGTATTCATGATATCCATCCAGGAACAGACGGCGTAGTACGAGTCGTAACGTTGAAGACCACCACTGGATTCCTGAAGAGGCCTGTTGAAAAGATTTGCCCTTTGCCAGCATCGCGTCAGCTAGCTGAAACTGGCATACAGAGTTGATCATCATGCTATCATGTGTTCGAAGAGGTAGTTTTTTTTTCTTTTCATTTCAGAAATTCGGAATTTCAGGAGGGGGTAGAATGTTGAGGAGCAATACAAAACAAATAATCACAACCGTGCGTTCAACATCAAATTCCACAACCGAATGCTGCATGGGACTGTGGAACGTGTTGTACTGTCACCGTCTGGAGGATTGAAGTGTAAACACGATTCCACCACTACAACAGACTAAGAGAAGACCATGTAAAATTAATTGCATATGCACTTTTGTGATAGGTCAAGAACCGAGAAGGCATAGAATTAGGTTTCATTTTTAATTAGATACAAAGGGGCCAGATCGATGAGCAGACGGTCACCGGACCAGTTTTTAATTTTGTAATAGATGTAGTTAGTTGTAATAAATGTTCGATGTTTAGTGTAGTGATTTTAAATAAAGTGTTTAAATGTACAGAGTATTAATGTAACAAAAATAAACTGTAATTGTGTTGTGTGCTGAATTGGATCCCATTACTCACCGCATAAGGAAGAAATTTCTGCGCCCAATCTAATTCAACCAAGAAACCAATCCTGGAAGGAAGAACCAGTTCCGAGGTAAAACATCCGTGTTGGAAAACTGTTTGGTATTTGGTGCATTACGGTACACCAAAAAGTCTGTCTACTTTTTTTTTGGCTGTTTCCGACGATTCGTCCTGACTTTTCTGAAAAAGTTTCTTTAAACTTTACTCGAAAGTTTCTTCCGAATTCCTACAAAAGAGAATTCGCTTTTTATTAGAATTACTGCTGTCTTCCTTCAAAAGTTCTGTTCAGTTCAGTCCGAAGTTTTTTTTCACTTACCCTTTAATAAGTAATTTAGTGAATGATTTAAAAATTTAGATTATTCCCTTGGCAGTAATACAAAGTACCTACTGAAAATCCTGAACATGATAATTTTGTGGACCTGTAGCATTTTCAATCCATTTTCCCTTCATTTTCTACTGTCTGTAAATGCTCCGTAGAAGGACTAGAAAACAAATTAATAATTAATTTAAAAAATTATTGCCAAATAAAGAAAGTATTAGTACTGATGATGATGGTGATAGTGGTCTACGATTTATTGTAGCACGGAAACTAGTTATTATAGCTATTAGTTCTCCACTCTGTTGAACTTGATCATGCTTAATAACCTCTGATTGTCATCAGCAAATCGCTGAATAAAGGGCCAAACACGAATGGATGGATTGATGGGCAATTCGCTTATTCATTTCCTTGGGACAGTTGAGAATCTCCTTCCAACAACTTGATCAGAAAACGAAGATGCCCCAATGAGAAGTGCCCACCATTTCCACGAAATGTTAGCAACAAGGAGTTGACATCTTCGCTCTCCCCATCCAAATCGCTTCAATCGAATGCCCTGAGTATTTGTACTCATCAAAACTAGTCTTTGTAAAAGTTATTAAAAAAATGCAACAGGTTCGCTCAAAACTACCTTATCCCGTTTGATATCATGTTGGCAAAATGTTGCCAGCTTCGAACTTTTGTGTTTGAGCTTCATATTCAACAGAGAGGACTTTTTCCTTCTCTCTGTTAACCAGATTTTGATCAAAGTCTTTTTACCTTTCTCGTACACATAAATATCACTTGAAAAACTCATTTTCTATCAAAGCTCAGAGGGTCAAGTGCATTTAGATGGCAACTTTAAAAATAATTAGGACTAATTACAAGTTAATTACAATAGCATAGAAAGTTCTCGAAATTGAGAAATGCAAATTTCTTAACCTTTCGAAGTCTCTCTTGAAAATAATTCATTTGTTTTACCTATTCTGCCCATATAAGCACTACTGTCCGATATCAATAGGAACTCAAGCAGAAATTAGACAATTATGATTTTATCGGCAGCATTATATAGAGGAAATGTCTCTAATGTTGGCCTATGGATCTAAGATTGGGCCCATCGCAAAAAATTCTGCTTTTAATCAATTTTATCTAGAAGAACGCGTCATTAGGACGTTACTAATGGATATTTTTGGTTGCTATTGAAAATTTAATCGATTGCTGAATTTATGTATGGGCCCAAATTAGGGGCATTTAGGCCGACATTACCTGCATTTCCCCTATGTGATTTTTTTTGTACGTCTGAATTGACTTGGAACTCTTCGTATGATTTCTTTGTAATTTCCTAAAGAAATGAAAAACTAATTTGCCTATGGATATCTTGAATCCATAGTAGTTGCTTTAATTATTTTCTAATATTTATTTTGAAATCATCTTTAGAACAACTCTGAAATTCAGAATTCAATACGTTTAAAATTCTTCTCACAATTTTCTAAAATTCTGTTGAAATTGTCCTTGAATCTCTACTCAGCATTTTGTTAGAGTAATCTTCAGAATTTGATTGACTTGGTCTTCTACTCAGAATTTCTATGAAATCTTTTCTAAATTCATTTGGTATACTCTTCAGCAGACATGAACAATCATTTGCATTCATTTCCATTCATTTGCCTCTAACTTTGTTAATCAACAGATTTTCGTTAAATGATGTATGAAGATTTTGTACACACTTAGAAATAACTACTTTTATACGAGACGTAATCCATATTGGACTTAAATAAAAGAACGTAAACAAACATTTCATGTGAAATTAAGTATTCTCAAACCGAAACATCAACTAGCCGACGAAAAGAACGTTTCTTTCAACTGATTCTTATGTCAAAAGGCCCGCTTACATGTGTTGGTCTCAGGGAACCGAAACTTACATGACTTTTTAGTAGTGTGTAGGTCTAGATTTTAGCCACAACTTTTGGGTATAATTTAAATTTGCACAGGACAATGTAGAGCTAACAGAACTTATTATTGTTTTTGAGTGATTGTAATCAGGGGTTGAAACAGTTGACGTTTTTTACTACACTCGCTTCGTTGTCGTGCGCGACAGTCTGTTTGTATTCGTACACTCATGCTCTACCGTCGTCTCTCTCACAAAACACAAACGGTAGAATGACATTCGAGCAAAAATAAAATTACCAAATAACTATCATATGACATGTGTGATTTCGCTCTTTTTCCTCAATTTGGTATAAATTAAACCATTTCTGATCAGAAATGTTATAACTAGGACATCATCGCTTGCTATTTTCAGAATTCACACAAACACAACATCAGCAGCTCTTATTATGAGAAAAACTAAAAAAACATACATTCGTGACGGTCTTCGGTGGCAGTGTCGTATGACAGAGCCTTTCATATGACATTTTAGTTTGGTACTGTACTATGATAGCTTGTTTTGCAAATGTCGGAAGCAAAGGCAGTCAATTATCACAGGAAATGTGTCAGCTTACAAGACTGATTGTAATTGACAAATTACAATAAATAATAAGTTCTGCTCGCTCTGGATCGCCCTTTATAAGCGATGCTGATTTGTATCATTCACAAAAATTGTAGTTAACATCAAAACCTACAAAAACTTAATACATCATCTTATGGAATTCTGTTAAAGAAATAAGTTAGAGGCAATTGAATGTAAATGAAGTCACGAATTACATTCGAATGCCTCTAATTAATGTAAATGATTTTCCTTGCCTGCTGAAGAGTATACCAAATGAATTAAGAAGAGATTTTCTTGGAAATTCTGAGAAGAATTCCAAGTCAATCAAATTCAGAAGATTAAAAAGAATTTCAAGGTCAATTTCAAAGGAATTCTTTAAAATTCTGCCTGCTCTTCAGTATTCCTTTGAAGTTACTCTCAGACGTCCATGCAAATTCTCTTCAGACCCGACGTCGAGATCCAGAAATCAAATTGCGGCTATCTCAACACCTACTTAATATTAAATTTTGAGTTACATTTAATCAATTGTGAGAATTGTTTATTCATTACTTTGATGTGCTCATTGAATCTGAATCTTGACTATATGTTTAGTATTACTTCTGCGTGAAGTCAACGATTTACATAGTTGAAGATGCCAATTTCGAATAACTGAGTGAAGTGGTAATTTTTATACGATAGATGAGGTGGAGATGAAAGTATAGAATTGATAGTTCCGTTTAGAATACAGCAGTGTGAAAATTGCATATAGAATAGTAGATAGCGAGCTAGGACACTTTTAAGGAAGGTACAAATCGGTTTTATCATCTCTCTTTACCAAACTCCCCCTTTGGAGAGGGATGGATGGTGAGGGGTGTCCCCCCCGCCACCACTCGCAAAAAGAGATGATCGCCGACCGCTCAAGTACCAACGATGTGTTTGAAATAGTTCTACAGATTTTTACCGCACTCCAGTTGTTATTCGAACTAACAGAATGCTTAAAAGAATTTCAAGGTCAATTTCAAATGAATTCTTTAAAATTCTGCCTGTTCTTCAGTATTCCTTTGAAGTTACTCTCAGAAGTCCATGCAAATTCTCTTCAGACCTGACGTCAAGATCCAGAAATAAAATTGCTGCTATCTCAACACCTACTTTATATTAAATTTTGAGTTATATGTAATCAATTGTGAGAACAGTTTATTCATTTTTGAACATGTCAAGAGATAACTGAAATTAGAGATATCATACTCTGTAATAAGTTATCTAAAACATTAGTACATTCACAAGATTGGAAAAGAAGATATTAGATATGTGCCTCCAAGTTGCAACATAATTTTCCTATTTGTTCTGTATCCGAACAAGCTTTTAATACCCCTGGGGAGCTGATATTGATTGTCAGTCTCTGACTTAAAGTCTCCATAGTAAAGATAACCTAACCTTAGCTGATATTGAGTGTCTAACATTCAGGCCTGTTCCTAGTGCCCCTGCGATAGTAACCAGAATAAGAAACGATGCTATTAAATATTATACGAGAAAGGCCCTTGTCACCGGTAAGTGGATTAATCTGTGGTTTTTAGTGATTTGGCTTAAATAAATAGCTTACTTCATTTGAATGTGATATGTTTTAGCCATATTTCAAGTTGAAATCATGAATAAAAGATTCAATTTTACCAAAATTGAAAAGGTTGCGTAATGAAAAATAAATTACAAATTTAAGGTGAATCATTGTAGAGTCTACAAATGGCCTTCATGATGGCTGATATGCAATATCAGTTCTAGTTTCCTAGCACACACATTTCAGACATTGTTGTGGCATCGATCATGAAATTGGAACTCCCGTTTTGGTGCACTGCAGCAAATGTGAAGTTCCAGTTTCATTCTTGTATGTTTTGTGGGAGCTGATATTTATGCTCTTGAAATTTCGAGATCAATTAGAAACTAGGTTTACACAGTGGTATTCTTAAATAAAAATCAGCCTTACAGCTTGTTGCTCTTTCCAATCCTGTTGAAAACCATGTTATGAAATTAGAATCGCTAGTGATTGTGATTCCAGACTTACTTTTCTGGTACTGCCTCCCAATTTCTGACGTAAATCACAGCTATCCTTATCAAAAGAGCACAATGAAAAATCGATTGAAACGCGTATTGAATTAAGCCAACCAAGGAAAGTAGCCCATTTCTGCTCGTTGACCGGCAGCGCCACACTGCTATGCGTCCCACTTCAAATAGCTAAAAATTTTGATCAAACATCACCTTCTATCGCTTGTCACAAAAAAAATTCAACAGTTCATTCCCACTTGATCGAAGGGCTATTTTCCGCTGTCAGCTACCATGCTCCAACTCTACTGCTTACGCACTCGAGCTCGGCCTCTCCTGAGACTGATCAGTTTCGAGTCTGAGCGAAAGTCTTCTCCACACCCCCATTCCCCCTCTCGGTTTCCCCACCAGCCCGTCGTCGCGCAGAATAATTAATTCAGTAATCTTGAATGATTGACGTACCTCGGATTACTTGCAAGATTCGGAGCCTTCGATCGCTCACTTGCCGCATTCGCAGCAAATTAAAAATCCATCCAAATAACTACTACCGACCGTGCAAGTGAACAGGCGCTGATTAGAAAATTCGAACTATTTCGAACCCTGGCGATTAAATCGCGCGATCTATCCCGAGAAAGCGCAACGGCGGCAGCCGAGACGAAAGGCAGCATTTTATCGAAATTAAGAAATAAAGGGGGGGAAATCACGGGCGCAGATCAAACTTACATCGTCATCGTCGTGTATAGAACTTCGCTCATCATCAATCAAAATCAATTGATTTTTGCTCAGGTCATCGTCACAGTCGTTATTTGAATTACCGCTACCGCTGCCACCACCGGGACCAGATCGACCTGCCATCGGTCCCTGGCTGTGGTTATTGTTGGTGTCATTTCTGGAGCTGGTGCTGGTGCTATTGTTGTTGCTGTCGTTGCCAGCCATCAGCTGGTCCACCGAATTCAGGTCCATTGGTCCACCGCCGCCCAGTTGGTGAGCCTGGTGGTCTCCGAAATGGTGCGGATCGTGGTGGTGGTGGTGATGATGATGATGGTGATGATGATTTAGTGGTTTCATAATCTCCATGTTACTCTTGAGTATCTCGTTCAACGAGTGATGTCGTAGATCGTTTATCTGCGCCGGACCAAGCTCGGCGTCCAGTTCATGGGTCTTCATCTAGAGAGTTCACTAAGCAGCACAACACCAAAAAAAAAAGCATTAAACTCCACTGATAGAGTACACGTGTTACCGCGATCGCGTCAACCGGCGGTGGTCCCGGAGCACCGGATAATCGTCAATCAAGTTTACGCGAATGGCACCAAGCTTCACCAAGAGATACCTGCGTTACATCTCCGCTCGCCACAGGTTCCGTGGCTTGACTCGGAAATGATAAATCGATTCGGGGTCGTAAAAATGCACCAAGACATGAATGGCACGCACCCAGGTTCTTCCTGAGAAATGTCACGACCGGTTGTTACACACCATCCAAATGAAAAAAAAAAACTATCACTACCTTACATTAGGAAAAAAAAAAAAAAACAAAGACGAACTACTATTGTGTTTACGATCGCCGAAACGAACGGAAGAAAAGTGTGTTGATGGCACACGCGAATTCGGGGTCCAACGGTCGGACGGACGGCGCGAGATGCGTACGATCGGAGTATCGCATGGAAACTACACACCGCTGGGTCGCTAATAATGGCCTCTAGCTATGTTTATGTTTTTATCTTGTCCGCGCAGTTTCTGCTCTCTGCATGTGCGGGTCCCTCTCTCGCACTTTGCACTCACAACTGGATAGCGGTTCACGAAAAAGAAAAACAGAATCTGTGGGATTTCTTCACAGGTGCAATTTTTCTCCCTTCAATAGCTCTCTTGCACCTCCAGCTAGCTGAGACTGAGACTGAGACTGAGCGAGAGAGAGATTGAAGATCAAGTGCTGGAGGATCCCACCGATCGCATTTCTTTCCGGAGCGAGGAGAGTTAGAGAGCGATCTGGGGTCTTTTCAACACGCGTGCGCCTTTTAATCATGTGTTTTGTTCTGCCTTTTTCCCCCTTTCATCATCCGTCCGACGTCGTCGGTGCGAGAGACCCCATGTGGGAAGCATCGAGCGCAAAGGTTTCGGACCTTGATCGATGCTCGCGATTCCGGTGACAAATTGGTCTGATCGCTGATTGTGTAAGGTCCTTGTGGCCGTTGCCGATGTGATGACAAGGAAGAAGGTTTTTCCATTGCACTGCAAGCATTGAGCGTGAAAAGTGGGTCAGATGTAGACATGTTGCTGCTCAAAGTTGAATCCGAATCCAATGCAAGAATGTTGTGTGTATGGATTTCAATATGATTTTGATTTGGAGCGGTTGGAACGAGTGAGGAGGTCAATTGGAAGAGCACCGAGTCTCCGAGAGGACACTTGAGTTTGTGTGGAGTGCGAGTCCGAAATCAATTCATGTCTAATAAGTGAAGCGTGAAATTCGTGTTAAGATAACATTAGAGGAGAGGGTTTAATGGGAATGGTCTTCGGAAGAGATTGTGAGGGAAGTTTTTGAAATCAAACTGGTTGCTTGAGAGAGTCAAGAAAACTGTTTCTGTTTTGTTCTGATGGTTCAAACTTATGCCCCAGAATTTTAGAATAGTGGTACTTGATGGTCAGTGGTTATCTGGTTTTTCTGTAATTTTGTAGAATATCATCTTCAAAAACAACAGCATAGACTTTCAAATTATTTTGAACAGATGATGTTCGCCCCTTGCTTGCTAGTACCAGTTCCAGTACTATTTCCGAAATTTAAAAAAAAAATAGCTAAATCAGAAGCGGCGCCGGTGGTGTAGTAGTAAGCGTGATAACCTCTCACCCCAGCAGGCCTGGGTTCAATCCCAGTCAGCGCCGCCGGGATGTTCTGAGGCATAGGGTCCAGGTGTGGGAGCTGCCTCCCTGTCGTCGGTAGCATCGGTTCTCAGCACGGAAAACAAGATCGACGGAAAACAAATCAAGGAAAAAAAAGCTGAATCTGGTCGTTTTCAAGCTTTTCCAGAATTTTGTCCAGGTTTTTCTAGGAGTCACTCCACTACATAACTACAGTACATTTCCAGTAAACCCCAACAGTATAGTTCTGTCAAACTCACAAATTTCAGAAGTGTTATCTGAATAGGGCGAATGCGGAAATGATGTACAGTAAATAAAATTAAAGTTTAAATTCATCTTATTTTCGTGCTTAGGAAGTCCAGTGATGCCAGCGAGAAATGTCGTTCTGATTTTCAGTCGTCTGCACAATACATAATCAGTTTATGATTTTTTTTGTAGTCTCATACCCGCATAAACGCGAACCATAACTTGACCTTACCGGAAATGTTTAGGCTTTTACTGAAATGGTTATGGAACTTTACATGAACGTTTGTTTGATAAAGTTTTAACCTTATGTATTATGATTTTTTAGAAGTGGACCTTACAAATAGCAAGTAACATTATCATTAAAAAAAATTGTTTTCCCCACACATTTTCGGAAAGGGAACCATATTAGAACCTTTTTACTTATGATTGGAGAACTTTAATGGTAATGTTTATGGTAGTCAGTAAGGTCCATAGATGGTTTTTGTATTATCGGTCAACTCTACGTGGAATATATCGCCAATTGGTAACCATTAATTTACAGGCTTTGATGTGCGACTGAAAATTTAATTTGATGTTTTTTGTTTAAAGAGAGAAGCATTAGTAATTTCCATTTAATTCCACTACTTTATTTGCTTATCCTTGATAGATACGCGTATTTCGACTTCCTCAGTGTCTTGTACTAATACTTGACAATTTAAGAAGTCGAGTATTAGTACAAGACACTGAATAAGTATGCACATTGTAGACCAAATACGCGTATCTGTCAAGGATAAGCAAATATGGTAGTGGAATTAAATGGAAATTACTAATCCTTCTCTTTGTCTCTTTATACAGGTATTCCACTAAGACGTCCACGTTCATCAGGGTTCGGTTTTTTGTTTTTATCCCTTGATTTGTTTTCCGTACTGAGTAATGATACCGACGTCAGGGAGGCAGCTGCCACATCTGGACCCTACCTATTAAAACAAACTTTACCTCACCAATCGAGAACAAACCTTTTTTGGATCCATTTGGAGTCCCAAACAGCTGTGCAAAACTTGGGGACGATTGATTGTAATTCGGCTTTTCGCATTGCATTTAAAATTTGTATGGAAATTAGTATGGGAAAACATACTTTTTTGCATTTTTATCCCTAGAGACCACAATTTTGCATGAACCATGCAACTAAGTATGTACAAATATAGTCCAAGAAGTGCCTTACAGGTTTGCCAAAGGAAGTACGAAGCTATAATGTATCTAAAAAAAGTTTTGACTATTCAAATATTTATGGTTTGAATGAAACACCGAAAATCCCATTTTCTGCCAACACTGCCGGGGTACCAATGGGAGTCAGACTCCAAAATGAAATATATTCGGAGTTTCTTATCTTGCCGATTTGGTATGTTCAGATGAATTATTCAAAAACAATAGCTCTATTTCATATGTATAGTTGGAGAGAAGGGGGGGGGGGGTATAATATACCCCACCCCCCTCAATCATATCAATAGAAGTAAAGTATCAATCTGAATTAACTTCGAAGTTTCTTATCTTATCGATTTGGTATGTTCAGATGAATTATTCAAAAAACATTTGCTCAATCTCATAAGCGTAGTTAGAGAGCAGGGGGAGGGGTGGGGGTCTTCTCTATACGTAGTTTTAAAACGAAAATTGTTGTAGTGTAAATATTTAATAACCACTTGTCAGTCCATTTGTTAGTGAGAAGATGTTGTTTGAATTATTAGTCCAACTGCTTTATTATTTCTATATAAAGCTTTTATTTGAAATATTTAACTGCCATTCGGGCCTCCTGCATATAGAAAACACAGAAGTAGCCGTACGTAAAAAAACAAAAAACAGGAGACAGGTACAGTTGGATTTCGCTTGTTGGGCTAACTTTAAGTGGGCTACGTTTCAGTTGGGCTCCCAAGTCAAACGTCATTTCTAAGAGTGCTGATTCCTTTTCGAAATTTCGACCGGCTTCATGCAAAAACCGGCAAACGAGTGGAGTAATGATACAGATTATTTCAATGCGCTACAACGAGTTGCTTCCTTCATGGTTGTCAACGATATGGCTGAATGAAATGTGAAACTAATTTCTGACTTATCAAGAAACTCACTCGATACCTAGCTCAACAGCAATATTTGCTTCAGGGGAACAGCATCGAAAAGAGTATCTTGAAAAATCGAAGAATATATTAAAATGAAATATAATCATTACAATCCAATGACGTTTGTGTGAATATATCTGACATTGTATATTGCACCAAAAGAGTAGGGAAGGAAATGGGGGTACTCGCTTTCAAACTGCTCTTATAAGATTGTGCAAATGTTTTTGAATAACCCATCAAAACATATCTAGAGATGGGAAACTCCAAAGTTATTTTAGTCTTTATGTTTACTTTCATTGAGGGGCGGAATGGATACAGTAAGCCCCCCACTCCATATCTAACTGCGCCTATTAAATGTAGCACATGTTTTTGAATACATCTGTTCATACCAACTTGATAAGATCAGAATCACCGAAGTTATTGCAGTTTGAAGCTTTACTTCCATTTTTATGAGTGGGGGTGGCGGTAGGGGTAGCCCCCTTCATCTCTTAATATGCCTAAAAGATTGAAAATTGTTTTTGAATAATTCATCTGAACATACCAAATCGATAAGATAAGAAACTCCGAAGTTATTTCAGTTTGAAACTTTACTTCTATTGGTATGAGTGACACACCTCAACCCACACCCCCCAACCTCCCTCGCCGACTACGCATATGAGATAGATCTATTGTTTTTGATTATTTTATCTGAACATACCAAACCGATAAAATAATCAATTTCGAAATTATTTCAGTTTGGAGTCTGACTTTCATTGGTACACCGGCAGTGTTGGCAGAAAAAGGGATTTTTGGCATTCAATTCGAAACATTGATCTTTGAACAGCTATAATTTTTTAGGAGCATTCTAGAACAATACATCCTTGAGCAAAGTTGGGGTCCCAAAAATGTAGGTTTTCCCATACAAATTGCCATACAAATTTCAAACGCAATGCGGAATGCCGGGTTACAACCAATCGTCTCCAAATTTTGCATGGTTGTTTGGGACCCCAAATGGAACCGAAAAAAACCTTGTTCTGAAAAAATGATCACTCGATACCTAGCTCAACAGCAATATTTGCTTCAGGGGATAGAACAGCATCAAAAAGAGTATCTTGAGAAATCGTAGAATATATTAAAATGAAATATAATCATTACAATCCAATGACATTTGTGTGAATATATCTGACATTGTATATTGCACCAAAAGAGTAGGGAAGGAAATGGGGGTACTCGTTTTCAAACTGCTCTTCTGAGATTGAGCAAATGTTTTTGAATAACCCATCAAAACATATCGAGAGACCCTTCCTACTACCTATAGACCCATCAACTCATGGACCGGGGACCAAGGGCTTTACTTCCCTATGTGATCAGAGTTTCCCGGTGGCTTGAATCCAGGCTCTTTGGGGTGCGTGGTAATCACAATTGGACTGTTCATAAAATTTCGTAGATGTTTAACTGAATTTGATCGGATTTTGGCATTTTAAGGTTGGTTGGTTGGTTGTCTTTTTAAGGAGATTTTCAGCCAAACGCTGGTTCATCTCCGGGAACCCCTGAAGGGATCTGGAGGGGGCACTTCTGAAAGATGGGGGAGGCTCCAGAAGGGAGTCCCTTTAATATGGAATACTTATGTTATACAGAGTGATATCTAAGATACGGTTATTGTCTTTTGATGCTGACTCATTTTACGTTGGGAGGTGGAGGGTTTCCTGGGATGGCTGGCGGAGAGGAAGTCCTTGTTCTTAGCTGTGGTCGTGGTTGTTGAAAGTGTTCGGGCTGGTCGTGGTGTGGTGTACAGGTAGTTGTCCTCATAGTCGGAGTTTAAGGTATGACAGCATGCATCATTGAAGGGTCCGCTTTCGGAGGTAATGTCTCGGTCGGCTGTAGTCATATTCGAGAGAACAGGCCTGCCTCGCGGAAGGCATCTTAAGGTTTTAGACCATAATAAATTTTGCAGATTTTTTTTAGCGTTCTAAAGATATTTTCTCAAATTTTTGACCAAAATTTCCAAACGCTAATAATTTTGGCCTCACAATATCTTTCTTCAATATAATAGATGGGTCAAGAGTTTATAGAATTTCTCAAAAAGGGTCGAAATCGTTGAATGTTTGAGAACCACTGGTTTAGTGTCTAAGGTATCTTGAGGTGTTATTCGGCAGATTATACCGTATGCGTGATAATGTTTGCAGCATTAACACTGTGAAAAAACGAAAAAATTTGAAAATTTTCGGAGAGGAAAAAAAAATATTCAAAAGGGATATGTTTGTAAGAACTTAAACCTATGTCAATCAATCATAGAACAACACGCTTCCGCAATGCTCAACAGGTTCTGATAATATAGTCGAAGCGTTGGCACAGGCACCACACTGAATAATCCGAGGGGTTAAGACCGGGGCTGGATGGCGGCCAAACATCTTTCGACCAGAATGGACGCTCTGGTGCGGTTCGAGGTGTGGCATGTTGCACTGTCTTGCTGAAAGTCCACATTCGGCTCCGGTCCATATTCCTCAGTAATCCACGGATGGACGGACTTACTAAAAATGCCGATATACACCTCCGTATTCCCTTTACTTTTTGTTTTATGGTATACTGATGATTTCCCGACGAGATCCCAAGTAACAAATCTAGAGCTGCTTGGCTATATTCCAAATTTATAAAGGTTTTATTGCAGCTGCAACCATTACCTACAGCTTTATGACGGTCATATACAATGCAAGTCATGAAACATTCTTATAGCTATCTACAAAACCCCTATAAAGCTAATTAAAAAACCAACTGATGCTTATGCTATTTTCACTTATGAAAGGTTTTATGATTGCTTAGAAGTATACAAAAAAGTAATATAAATTGCCCTTATAAAACCAAAAAATTAATCCTTTCGTTGCTTTATAAATAAGCGCAATAAAACTAGTTGGCCATGAAACAGTTATTTTAAAACAATTATAAGCATTCAGTTGCGACTTGTCAGAAATGTAAATAGGTGGTTTATTTTTACAACATAGAAAAGAATCAAAACTTTCCGGTACTTCCATGCGGAGTGCAAAGAAAATCAACAAAATTGTTAGCATGAGCATGAAAACATTTCGTGTATACGTCACGCTCGCATATACATGGGGTGACACGGTCGAATCTTGGTCGAAATGGTGACAGTCCTAGGGCAAAAAGGTTGAAATCACGCATAACTTTTCATAAAGGTTAATGTACCATTCAAAACTTTTCTAAATGTTTGTAAAATTCATCGGTTGCACCCGTAGAAAAGGAATATACATTTGCCCTCAAATAAAAAATGAATTCAAGCAGAACATTGCATTAGGTTCTAAGTAATATTGACAGATTCACTTCGTCAACTTTCTCTTTGCATCCCCACGGTCATGTAAAGACATTCCCAGGTATTTTCAGCACATAAATCGATAAAAGAAGCTTTTATCTAGCATCCAATACGACAAACACATCAAGAAACGGTTCTGTGAATAAGTTATCAACGAAAGAGAAAGTTGCGATTTTTTGCGCTTTGGGAGATATTAATGTTCAAAAATTGTGTTTTTTTTTTCTCGTTTTTTCAACAATATCTTTGAAATTTGAAGCTTAATCCAGTATGTTTCTTCACAATAGCTATTTATTTAATGTATTTGCATAAGAGAATAATAAAACATTATAAAGCTGTAAGGAAAAAAAAACGAAACAGAAAAAAACCATATTTTCGACATTTTTTCTTTAACTCCATATAACTTGGAACCAGTAGACAGTGGAAATTTAACGTCTTTGAAATTGCTGTTTATTTTGTCAAGATAAACAACTTTAGCCAAGACATCAAGTCTCCAAAACGCCAGAGAAAGAAGTTAGATTGTGGCACCATCTTTGCGGAAGAGTTTTGAACTATTTGTTTATGTCAATAGATGGTCCTTATTATGACGAGAAATTTTGCCGAAGACACCAAGTCGCGGAAATGCTTCGTTTCGGAGTTATTAATTTTGATCCGCTAGGTTGCATTCCTGACCCAGTGTGCAATGTAAGCATTAGACATTTTAAGAAATTGCGCTTGGTGTTTTTCTTGCCTGCTGTCCTCTGTCGCCATATTGTCATTATGAAAATGCCATTAGCCTTGGAATAAAATCCAAGAAATTTCAATTAAATAATGGCTAAATAATAGATCCGAAATGATTTCCACTGTGCATTGGTATGAATTTATGTATTGAGATCAATTTTCTGTAAAATTAGGGTGATTCCATCAAATTCATTTGATTTCTGAAACAATCTTTTTTGTTAACTTGAATTATTTTGGAGGCGCATTTATTTAACGCTCATATTATCTCAATATATACGATAACATTTCAAGCGCATATGTTTTGGAACTTCTAAAAAGTCATATATTTTCTTTAAAATTTTCACTAATGTCGCCATGAAACAAAATTGATGGCATGGTGATCTTGACACCAACACTCAAACATATTTTTACCGCTAAAGATTTCCATTTGGAAAAAAAAAGTTTCAGCAGAACAGAACAACAACAAGCTAATTTATGGCGGTTGCTTTGAAGCCAATAAAAATTAAATTGGCTTTATAACTGATTTTCACCAAAGCGTAATAAAACTGCTTGGATACAATATTACTCTTATAGAGGCTATGAGAACCTTTTGTAGAGTATGAGGCTTCCTGACAAAAGGTTTTAAGACAGCTTTATTGTGATTCTCAAACATGCTTTATAAACCTTATCAAGAGTGGTCCACTAAGCTGTATGACGATCTTATAGCGGTTATCAAAAGGTTGTGCTGGAGCTATTAATTTTATTGGTGGTTTTATGAAATTGATCTCAATAACCACTAATAGAGTGCAATAAAACAAGAAATGCTACTTGGGATTCGTTTGTTTATTCAAATTTTCATGCGGGATTCTTTCGAATACCCATGTGCATAGGCGCAGCCAGTGGGGGCAAGAGTGGAACAACTCCGCAAAAAAGTTTAAATTTTTAGTTTAACTAACTTTTGTCAACTATTTTTTTATGTTTAGCTTCCCCATAGCTTCATTATCTCTAAAACATTCCCAAGAATCTGACATATTGAAATATTGTCAAAGTTCCTATAATTAGCTTATTTTTCAACAGTCTGGCACTTCAAAGATTGACAATGTTGGCAAGAATTCTAAAGAAATTGTTAGCTCGAGAGATAATTTCAATAGGTTCTTAATAAATATTAGGGAATTTTTAGGAGAACCCTTGAAACATTCTAAGAAGAATTTTAACAAAGTTTTGAAGAAACTTTCAGGAGTGTTCTGAGGAAGGTTTCAAGCAAGTTATTAGAAAACTTCAATAGCAGGTCGGAGGTGAATTTCAAACGGTTTCTGAAAAATGCTTATAGTCTGAGTATCTTATACATAGAATAAACTGAAGTGCGAGGTTTCATGAGAATACCAACAATACTGTAGAGTAAGTTTCAAAAAATTCAGTAGGTAGTGAAATTTTGAAGGGAATTCCAATTAAAATCCCAATTGTTTCTAGTGTATCAGAAATTTTACTTGTGAATATATATTTTTTAAATCATCACAATTGGGTGGAAAACGAATTAAATTTGTCGTGTTTTTCGACTTTTGTGAACTTTATTCCAGGATGGTTTAAAAATAATCATAAGTGCCAATTTTTTTAATCGAATCCTAACCCATACTTTAAGAAAAATCTATAATAAAATGTTTAAATGATTATTGAAAAACTTTTATCGAATAAAATGGTAGATCTCTACCAAGACTATGTTTTCAAACATAATTTTGTAAGTTGTTAAAGATAAATAGATGGGATGAGATGAGAAATTGGGAACGTCTTTGATAAAATAAGAAATCTTCAAGTATTGAACGTTCACCAAAATGTAGAATATTAAAATCCTTTTCATGCAAAATACTCGCAACATCTTTATAACTATACGTTTATTGAAAATTTTAATAAATTAGGAATACTAAAGATGTTTTATCATTTTGCTTTGCTTAACTGTCAGAGTCACAACGTATTGTAAAATTTTCCAAATGCCAATCGTTTAGAGTTGATTATATGGACAAACTTAAAAGGACTAGCAAGGTTATGATCCCTTTATAAGTTTTGGTTAAAAAATATGTTCGAAATGTTCAACATTTACCGAAGCAGGAAAAATTTAAAATTATATTAGACTCCTAATTTTAAAAATCTGTCACTGTCTGGTGAAAATAAAATTCAGATATCGAGCAAAACATGAATTCGTAACCTTAAAAAATCTATTCATTGGATCTTAATTTTTTGCAAGCTTTAGGTTCCTTAAACAATTCGTTAAACCAATTTATCGCTTTTCCACCCTGGTTAATTATTAATTCTGGTTTTCTTCCTAATGTTATTGAGCATGATTCCTGGCATCTTTATTAATAATTGGATTGAGATAAATTGAAACTTGTTGCAAAGAAAATTCTTGGATAAATTAAAAAAAAAAATTGTTAGGGGTTTCTAAGGAAATTAAAAAGATCCGGGAGTGGAAAATCAGAGGATTGTAAGACTTAAAACTAACTTAATTTTAATACGCCTAGAAAAAACTTGAAAATTTAACACAATCCTCAGAGTTTTGAAAGGTTCTGGCACCCTTGATGCCTTGATACATTATTTATAAACATGTTGTATGTAAATTCATAAAATACCGATGCATTTGGCGAAGTATGACTGAAAATTCAGTTTTGGTTAAACGATGATCAACCTAGTAATCCATACGGTATAATAGCGTTCGGTATAATGGTGTTCAGCTAATCGCTCAGAAGTAAATTTAAGGGATCCTCTTTGAAACAAGGAACCCCAATGATTATGACATTAACCCACAGTAACTTTTCATGAACTCCTCGGCCAACCAGCGCAATCAAATTTTTCCAAAACAAAAATCCACTTCCCGCCTGAAGTTGACGCGAGAGACAAGCACGTACAGTATCAACTTTGTATTTCGCCTGGCCTGGTCTAGGATCGGCCGAACGACGAAATATCATCGAACAAACGAAATCTCCTCCAACAATAACACCAAGTACTTTCTTCGATTTGAACCTGTTCCTCTCTACAGCACACACTTCACACCTTTCGTAAGCGGACGGCTGGGCCGGGATACTTGAATTGCTTCGGAAATCGAATCGCAGTGCGTCGTTGCCCCCCTTACTTCCCTTTTATGTTCCCTGACCCATCCAGCCAGTCCTCTGGTGTCATTCATTTTATTATTATTGTTATTATTAATTTAAATTTTTGACCCATCTCTTGATGGTGGCGGTGGCGGCGGCGGCGGCGGCGGCGCAGCACTGTATAGAGAGGGCGTAAACAGCGCGAAAGGATGAAACGCGCGAAAAGCAAAATCCAAGAAACGGATCGTGATTCAAGTGTATTAGTTTCGTCAGTTTGGCTCTGTGGCAATGGTTTGGCCATTTCGGTGAGGATGGAGAGGTAGAGATTCCTTGGAGTCGGCTTTCAGCTCGCAGCAGCGAGTGTTAAAGGTGGACAATTTATAATGAACGACGATGGATATACAGCACACCTTTTGGCTCCAGCCCCGGAGTGCTGGAGCTGTGGATTTATTCAACTGCGGCGGCAGCAATTGTGAGCTACATGTTAGGCGACGAAAAGTGGAGGGGTGGGGGCGGGCGGGTGATGTTGGTGAATTTATGAATGAAAATTATTGCAAATATTGTGACGATGCTACAAAGTAGCTTGTGTAGGAATCGATAGAATTGGTTGGTTAGTCGGTGGGATGGTGGGATATCGATCGGGGTTCACCGCCACACGCTGCGGCAAGTCGCCCGGATCGGGTTTCACGTGTGAATGCGTTTCAGGATCGTGCTTTTGGCTCTCGCTGCTTTGCATGCATATGTGGTGTGGCCGGTAATAGAGCTATAGATTTTACGGCTGCTATCGTTGGGATAGGACCGTGTTTTGTGTACAATGTTCCACATTGTATGGGCGAGATGTTTACTTGTTTCAATTTGTTTATGCAATATTGATATGATCATCGAAAACTATAGTTTATAAAGTGAGTCTAAAAAGGAACATCAGCCACATTACTATAATAGCTAGTTTTTTAAACAATGTTTTTCCACAACCACTTCATTGCGAGCTCTTTCTTATCGTCCCAACGCAATTATTCACATTTGCACAAATTAAGTGAAGCTAGCTCCAAACACTCGCACACAACGACCCACCACACCTTTTTTCCCATCTTAAGCATATTATTGCTGCGAAGAGATTTGCTACAGTTTTTGTCGCTCCGTTTTGGCCACCACCGGCTCGATTCTATCTGCTGCTGCGGCTGAAATCTTCGCAGAAATGTATACCAATAAAAAGGCTTTTTCCTTCCAAGCCTGACCTAGCCCGCTAGAAGAGCTCGTTTTGGCGTAGCAGCAGCACCACATGTGTGTCATTTCATGAATAAAAAACTATTTTATTGCAGTTTAAAGAGATAAAGAGCGTCGCCTTTTTTGCTGTTGTTGTTGTTGTTATTGCTTCCTTCCCTGTAAACGCGGCAGCTGCCGAAGTGGTCAACCATTCCGCAATTGGTAAGTTCAAAGAAGCTGCTACTGTTACTGATGTTGATGGTGGTGGTGGCATTAGCAAATTCCAATGTTGTTTCTTGGCGAACCAAATTGAAATCCGAGCGGGGGTAAAAAATGCTCATTGTGGTAAATGTTTCCTAAAATAGTTATCAGCAACTGGTTGATTTTCTTGTCATTTGAGTCATGACAATTGGTGCGTCCATTAAATTTTGGTTTGTCTTGAAAAAATGTTTCAATGTGCAAAAATCACTAGCCTTTTAGGCATTGCTATTAGGTCCAAGCTTCTGGATTTGAAGTCTAGGCAGCGATTTTACTTCGATTTGCATTATAACGATTACAAATGCGAAGGCCGAATGAGCTTTCACCAAGTGGCATATTCCAGGACCAATCCCATCCAATCAATTACGCACGTTCACGATTTAAATCCCCATTAACCAGAAATCAACAATCCGCTCTTCCCCAAAAAATTTTGCGCGGTTCGGATCAATCGAAATAAATCGGTAACAAATGGTCCAAACTGGAGACGTAACTAACAATAGCGCGAAAAAAGCATTTATTTCGCGCACTCTCACCTCTCATTATAAACGGGCACCACAAGCCACACCACACCACCGGCAGACCACAGCAACTTCACGCTCTTTAAGTGTACCTACTTTTTTTTGTTGGCCGCTGGAGCACTCTTCTCCTCGGTGCAAACATAACCACAACTTGCACGTAGGTACCTACGCACTTCTTCTAGCCTCACCGCGACGTCGGACGGCGATCCGTTCGCATTGACTCGCGCACACGCCGTCGCTCGTCGTTCGCCGTCGGTACATTAGCGTCCAATTATAATTTATTATTTCGAATATTTTAATAGTTAATCAAAGGCAACAATGAAGGCACCCGGGCCCCTAAAAAACATTTGTCCGTTGCGATTCCGCACGCTTTCCATGCGGATTTGGTTCGACTTTGTTTCGCGGTGGAACAGGAGAGGAGGCGGGTCGACGAAAGAGAGTTCGTCGCTTATTGTCCACCGCATATGCATGCCATGTGTGGTGTGTGCGTGTAGTACAGGTACCTACATATCTTCTATTGCGTTCGATTCGAGTGCGGCTGGGTGGTCGAAGGCAGTTTGTAGTGACCGAGTGCGAGGTGGAATAATAAATGAAAAACCAATCATGCATCGGTTGATCGGAGTGGGCGTCCAGGTGGGGTCAACATATAGTTGAGCGGGATAATGGTAGGTAGTACGACGAATGGGGACTTTGGCGGTGGCCACTTGCAGCGTTTGAAACGTACGTGTTTTGTAGAGTTTACACATTTTAGCCGTTTCGGAATTGAACTACAAAATAGCTTCTTTGCTTTCCAGGTGAATCCACCTGAAGTAGCGGGTTGAAGTGGAGCTCAACATGGCAAAAGTTGCAATATTTCAAACATGAAATTCAGTGTCACAGGTGGATAGACTTGAGCCAAATTTGATTCCACTGTAAATGACAGCTATCAACCTCTGGGTCTTGGAGGCCTCCTTCAGCTTAGTCGATAAAGTCGCAGCTGGGCGGCCAGGTCAATTCCCGGTCCAGTCTAAGATTTTTTCGAGTTGAAAAATATCTCGACTTCCCTGGGCATAGGGTAGAGCGCTACTTCGTCCTAATCGCCCATTTCCGTTCTATCGAGCAGAAAACATTAGTATAATCAATGATTTCACCGTGCACAAATCAGTAATACGTTTGTACCGGTGCGTTAATTCACAAGCTACAACACAAAGCCCATTAGAGCATATTGTGTGAATATTGCAGCATTGTATGGTCTCCATTTTCAATCACGCACGAAGAAAGATTAGAATCAGTACAAAAACAATTTCTATTATACGCTCTTCGTAAATTAGGTTGGACTTCATTTCCTCTTCCATCATATGAAGCACGCTGCATGCTTATAAACATACAAACATTAAAAGAGCGTCGTGAATATGCAATGGTTTCATTTGTAAATGATATCGTTTCGCAGCGAATTGACTCAACAGAACTTTTATCAAAATTAAATTTCCATGCACCCACTCAGCAACTCCGAAATCGAAATTTATTTGCCATAAAACATCATCGCACAAATTATGCAAAATATGGGCCATTAAACCGCATGATGGCCTCTTACAATAAACACTGCGAAACCATTGACTTTACAATGTCTCGACATAAACTAAAGCAATATTTTTATTCCATAAGAAATAACAACTCATAAAAGAAAAGACAAGATAGCTGACACTACTTTTTTATATAAATATATATTTAAGAAAACAAAACTGTATTAGTTGTACTAGTCTACGTTGGTTGACGAAATAAATAAATAAATAAATAAATAAATATTTACACTCATTGTTCTCAAAACAAAAGAAGCGCTCCTAGCGAACTCGCTTTTTCTACCTTCACCCGTAGGACGAAGAAAATACAATGGCGTTCCAATGCGTTTGGACGGAATTGAAACTCGTAGGACAGATTTGGAATCAAGAAGCAGTGTTAGATTTTTAACAATATCTCAACAATGTGTGGCTCTTTATCAAATTCAACGGTACTTGCACACTTAAAAATACCTAATCTTACACGTGACGGAATCAATCTTTGACATAAAGGATGAGACGTAAACAAACAAGTCATGTAAATTTAAGTGCTCCGAGACTGAAAAGTTCGAAAGTGCGTTTGATTGAGCTGAATTTTGCGTCTATTATGACTCAATTTTATGTTAAAATTGACGCTCGTATATGTCAGTCTCAGAGCACCTAAATTTACATTATATTTTCTAAGTGTGTATGGAAAGGGTAATCAATTTAGAAGGCATCTTTGATAGCAAAAAATTATTTGTTGTTAAACCCCGTTTAAGAAAGAGAGTTAAAGCGTGGGTTGTGCTTAGTAGGACGGAAATAAGATATAGCGCACATAAAATTAACACTATATTTGGCGTAAATTTACACGATATTTTGTGTAAATTAGCAACATTGTATACAAGCTTGTAAACAATTTCGTTTTTTATGCCAACTGTAGCTCCAAATTAAGCAATGGGAAATTTTATGCGATAGTTAAAATTCAGATTTTTTTTTTCTGTGTAGAGTATGACTGTACACACTTAGAAATAACTAATTTTAGCCGTGACGGACTCTTTCTTTGACACAAAAGATGAGATGTAAACAAACATGTCATGTAATATTAAGTGCTCAGAGACTGAAAAGTTCGTTGCT
Organism: Ochlerotatus camptorhynchus; assembly: GCF_037179485.1. Lineage (NCBI taxonomy): Eukaryota > Metazoa > Arthropoda > Insecta > Diptera > Culicidae > Ochlerotatus > Ochlerotatus camptorhynchus. Next base: position 1,201,318 of record NW_027040497.1, on the reverse strand, counting down.
CGACGAAAAGTACGTTTGATTGCGCTATATTTTGCGACTTCTATGACATAAATTTATATCAAAATTGACGCTCGTATATGTCACTCACACACGGGAAAAATTCCGATTGCATTTTCATGAATAGAAAATCATGAAATCGAAAATCATGATGACATGAATCACATGAAATCATAACAATGATTCATGATTTCCTTATGGAAATTCATGATTTCATAATGCAGCGGAATCATGACCGCTTCAAGCGTTACCTAGAAAACCGTGTTCACCGCACTACATTGGTATCTCTTATACACCTTTTGTCTTCGTTCTTTTACAAGTACTGATAGTCTAGTGGTCAAAGCATGGGTTTAATGATCGTTAGGTTTTTGGTTCACATCCAGTCTGTTGCTTTATTTTATTTTTTTTAATTATATATGTTGGTTTAAAAACTAAAAGCAAAAAGTCATGAATTTAGTTCATGGTTTTAACTAGGATAGTTCATGATTTCGGGAATCTTGGGTGTGCTACGCAAACAAAGCTCATTATATTATGAATATTATTCGTGGTTTATTTTCATAAAATGAAAATGCGCTATGTTCATGAAATCATGAGTCGAGCAACTTGTTGTCTGAGAAATATATGAGCTTTTCTCATGGAAACTCGACAACTTCACGAATTAGTTACATGGGTCTCCCCCAGGGCTCATGTTTAAGCCCCCTTCTTTATAATTTCTATGTGAAAGACATTGATCGTTGTCTTGATGAAAATTGCTCGCTAAGGCAGCTTGCAGATGACGGGGTTGTGTCCGTTATAGGGCCAAGTGCACCGGACCTGCAAGGACCATTGCAAGATACCTTAGACAATTTGTCTACTTGAGCTATGAAGCTGGGTATCGAATTCTCTCCGGAGAAAACTGAGTTGGTTGTTTTTTCTAGGAGGCATCATCCTGCACAGTTACAGCTTCAACTAAAGGGTAGAACAATCACTCAAAGTATATCGTTCAAGTATTTAGGTGTCTGGTTCGATTCCAAAAGCGCGTGGGGAAAACATATTGCGTATGTGAAACAAAAATGCAAACAAAGAATCAATTTTCTTCGTACAATTACTGGAACTTGGTGGGGAGCACACCAGGAAGATCTGATCAGGTTGTACCGAACAACCATCTTGTCGGTTCTAGAGTACGGTAGCTTCTGCTTTCAATCCGCGGCGAAAACACATATCTTGAAGCTGCAACGGGTTCAATACCGTTGCCTCCGAATCGCGCTTGGCTGTATGCACTCGACGCATACGATGAGCCTCGAAGTACTCGCGGGTGTTCTCCCACTGCGGATCGTTTCGCGGAACTGTCCTTCCGGTTTCTTATCCGTTGTGAAGTAATGAACCCATTGGTAATAGAAAACTTTGAGAAGCTGCTCGACAGAAATCCTCAAACAAGATTCATGAGTCTCTTTCACGAGTACATGACGCTGGAGATTGGCCCTTCTTTATTCAATTCCTCTCGTGTTTACCTCCAAGACTTTTATAGTTCCTCTGTAAATTTTGATCTGACCATGTTGCAAGAAATCCGTGGAATACCAGATCACCATCAGTCGATGGTTGTTCCCTTAATTTTGGCAAACAAGTACCACCATGTTAGTAACAATAAGAGTTTTTTCACAGATGGGTCAACTATAAACGCTTCCACTGGATTTGGAGTATTCAACGAATTTCATAGCGCCTTATATCAACTGCAAAAACCCTGTTCCGTATACGTTGCGGAACTAGCAGCCATATTTTACGCAGTACCATCTGATCACTATTTTATTTTTACTGATAGCCTTAGCTCGTTGGAGGCTATTCGATCAATGAGGCCGATGAAGCACTCCTCGTATTTCCTGACCGAAATCCGAGCTAAATTATATCATACTATCACCTTAGTTTGGGTCCCATCTCATTGCTCAATTCCGGGTAATGAGAAAGCGGACTCGCTAGCTAAGGTGGGCGCTATGGAAGGCGATATTTTTGATCGACAAATCGCCTATGCGGAATTTTTTTCAATTACCCGTCAGCACGTCCTCACCAACTAGCAACAAAAATGGAATGAGAGTGATCTGGGAAGATGGTTACATTCTATTCTCCCACCGGTGTCGAACAAGCCATGGTTCAAAGGATTGGACATGAGCCGTGACTTTATACGTGTCATGTCAAGGCTCATGTCTAATCACTACTCGTTAGACTCGCATTTCTTCCGAATCGAGCTCGCAGGCAGCAATTTGTGCGCTTGTGGTAGTGGTTATCACGATATCAACCACGTGCTTTGGTCATGCACCCTACATTGTGTTGATGGATCCGAGTTATCCGCATCCCTCAGGGCCCGAGGAAAACAACCTATGCGGCCCGTTAGAGACATCTTGGCGAGCCGAGATCTCGAATATTTTAATTTAATTTATGTGTTTTTAAAACGGATCGATCTGAGGATTTAGTAGTTAGTGTCATCTTGTGTTCTCTCAAGTTGCTAGGTCTCCATCGGTGTACCCCCATGTTTGTCTTTTTCTCCAGTATGTCGCTTATTTCTAGGTTGCATGATGGATTTGAACATTGATCATTTTACAAAATATAAGGAACTGTAAGTAGAGTGAAATAATTGAACCTCAACATTTTTTTTATCAAATCGATAAGTTAAGTAGTTAATATTGCATGTGATATGTTTCGATGTGTGGTACCCTTATCATAATGACGTAATCAAGATCGGATGTCGATCAGTTTCACAAACTTTTTACATAGATATCATCAATGAAAATAAAATGATTATATCAGGGTGGCCACTAGATTTAAGAACCTGAGCGTCTGCTCACCATGGAGGTGCGGCTCAAAACGGCGTCTGTTCTCCATGTTAGGAGCGGCTGATCACCGTCCTAGTGCCAGCGTGGGACTCTAAACAGAGCTGTGCACGATGGTCCCCCGGCGAGACAGGGGGTTGGGGCAGGCCCAACAAGCCGCCCTGGAAAAAACAAAGTTGCAAATACCGAAGAAAGAAATACGGATCGGAACAATCGGCACAGACCTACGCGACGAAATAAGGACTACGATTGGAAACTCGGAACATGGAACTGCAAATCGCTCGGCTTCCCGGGTTGCGATAGGTTAATCTATGACGAACTTCAACCACGCAACTTCGAAGTCGTAGCACTGCAGGAACTTTGCTGGACGGGACAAAAGGTATGGAAAAGCGGGCATCGAGCGGCTACTTTCTACCAGAGCTGTGGCACCACCAACGAGCTGGGAACCGGCTTTGTAGTGCTGGGTAAGATGCGCCAACGCGTGATTGGTTGGCAGCCGATCAACGCGAGGATGTGCAAGTTGAGGATTAAGGGCCGTTTCTTCAACTACAGCATCATCAACGTGCATTGCCCACACGAAGGGAGACCCGACGACGAGAAAGAAGCGTTCTATGCGCAGCTGGAGCAGGTGTACGACGGCTGTTCGCAACGGGACGTCAAAATCGTCATCGGCGACATGAACGCTCAGGTAGGACGGGAGGCAATGTATAGACCGGCAATCGGGCCAAACAGCCTGCATGCCGTATCGAACGACAACGGCCAACGATGCGTGAACTTTACAGCCTCCCGGGGTATGGTAGTTCGAAGTACCTTTTTCCCCCGCAAGGATATCCACAAAGCCACCTGGAGATCACCTGACCAACACACAGAAAACCAAATCGATCACGTTCTAATCGACGGGATATTCTTCTCCGACATTATCAACGTCCGCACGTACCGCAGTGCGAACATAGATTCGGACCACTACCTAGTTGCAGTATGCATGCGCTCAAAACTCTCGACGGTGCATAACACACGTCGAAGTCGAACGCCACGACCCAACATTGAGCAACTACGGGACACCGGAGTTGCCCAGGACTACGCGCAGCAGCTGGAAGTTGCACTACCCACGGAAGAGCAGCTTGGCGCAGCTTCTCTTGAAGATGGCTGGAGGGACATCCGTTCAGCCATAGGTAGTACTGCTGTAGCGGCACTAGGTACTGCAATCCCGGACCGAAGAAATGACTGGTTTGACGGCGAATGCAAACTGTTAGTAGAGGAGAAGAATGCAGCACGCGCGAGAATGCTGCAACACCGCACGAGATTGAATGTGGAGCGATACAGACAAGCGCGGAACAGACAAAACTCGGTTTTCCGAAGGAAGAAGCGTCAGCAGGAAGATCGAGATCGCGAGGCGATGGAAAATCTGTACCGCGTAAACGACACACGGAAGTTCTACGAGAAGCTAAACAGTTCGCGCAAAGGCTACGTGCCGCAAGCCGATATGTGCAAGGACTTGGACGGTAACCTTCTCACGAACGAGTGTGAGGTGATTGAGAGGTGGAAGCAGTACTATGACGAGCACCTCAACGGTGAAGCAGCAGAAAACGAAGGTGGCACGGCAACAGACCTTGGAGCACGCGCAGAAGACGACAGGCTACCGGCCCCTGATCTTCAAGAAGTTGAGGAGGAGATCGGTCGGCTGAAGAACAACAAAGCAACTGGTGTAGATCAACTACCAAGTGAGCTATTGAAATACGGTGGTGAAGCACTGGCTAGAGCGCTGCACTGGGTAATTGCCAAGATTTGGGAGGAGGAGATATTACCGGAGGAGTGGATGGAAGGTGTCGTATGCCCAATCTACAAAAAGGGCGACAAGTTGGATTGCTGCAACTACCGCGCGATCACACTGCTGAGCGCCGCCTACAAGGTACTCTCCCAAATTCTATGCCGCCGTCTGTCACCATATGCAAGAGAGTTCGTGGGGCAATACCAGGCGGGATTCATGGGTGCCCGCGCTACCACGGACCAAATTTTCGCGATTCGGCAGGTTCTGCAGAAATGCCGCGAATACAACGTGCCCACACATCATTTGTTCATCGATTTCAAATCCGCATACGACACAATCGATCGAGATCAGCTATGGCAGATTATGCACGAGTACGGATTTCCGGATAAACTGACGCGATTGGTCAAGGCGACGATGGATCGAGTGACGTGCGTTGTTCGAGTATCGGGGACACTCTCGAGTCCCTTTGAATCTCGAAGGGGGTTACGGCAGGGTGATGGACTTTCGTGTCTGCTGTTCAACATCGCGTTAGAAGGTGTGATCAGAAGAGCTGGGATAGACACGAGTGGCACGATATTCAGGAAGTCCATCCAGCTCCTTGGTTTCGCCGATGACATTGACATTATGGCACGGAACTTTGAGATGATGGCGGAAACGTACATCAGACTGAAGGCTGAAGCTAGACGGATTGGACTTGCCATCAACGCATCAAAGACAAAATATATGAAAGCAAGAGGTTCTAGGGAAGACAATGTTAGCCTCCCACCCCGAGTTCAGATTGACGGTGACGAAATCGAGGTGGTCGATGAGTTCGTGTATTTGGGCTCACTGGTGACCGCCGAAAATGATACCAGCAGAGAAATTCAAAGACGCATTATGGCAGGGAATCGTGCCTACTTTGGACTCCGGAGGACGCTCCGGTCGAATAAAATTCGCCGCCGCACGAAGTTGACTGTCTACAAGACGCTGATTAGACCGGTGGTCCTTTACGGCCACGAGACCTGGACTATGCTCGTGGAGAACCAACGCGCCCTTGGTGTTTTCGAACGGAAGGTGTTGCGTACCATCTACGGTGGAGTGCAGATGGATGACGGAACGTGGAGGAGGCGAATGAACCACGAATTGCACCAGCTGCTGGGAGAACCATCCATCGTCCACATTGCAAAAATTGGGCGACTACGGTGGGCTGGGCACGTCGTAAGAATGCCGCACGACGACCCAGTGAAAATGGTTCTAGAAAGCGACCCAACAGGAACAAGAAGAAGAGGCGCGCAGCGGGCAAGGTGGATCGACCAAGTAGAAGGCGACCTGCGGACCCTTCGCAGACTACGAGGCTGGCGAACTGTGGCCATGGATCGAGTAGAGTGGAGACGACTTCTTCGGACAGCAGAGGACAACAAGGCCTTAGCCTGATTGGTAAGGTAAGTAACTAGATTTAAGAATTTAGTATCCCGATTTTTCCCGGTTGCCCATGATAGTTTTTGACGTAGACTACGTCTTACGGGAAGGTACTGGAGGTGAATCGAAAATCTAAAATTGCAACCGTCACGAAAAGGTGTAAGGTTTTGAACGCTTATAACTTTGTCATTTATAGATGAAACTAAAATCCAAATACACCAATCGATAGGAAATAACTCTCAAAATCTGCCACAATAAATGCTTCTCCAAATTTCCATACAAAATGCGTTGAAAAATCTACAAACAAAAAGTTATAATTTTGTCACAATTTTCATGAAATAAACGTTCTTCCCAAACCCAGTCGTCATAATCGAGTACCACTTGGTTGCACATCGTTTTGATTGAACCTGAAATTTTTTTAAAACAGCGCTGATGTCGTCGCTCAACTCATTTTCGCTTCGGACGGTGTGGGAGAAGGTAGCAGCAGCAGCAGCAGCAGCAGTAGGAAGGCAGCGGTTCCTGTCCAGCGCAGTGTTCACAAGTTTGAACCCCGAACCTTGTGCGACGGGAACGACAAGATCACTGGCTGCTGACAGCGAGCCCCGTCGCCTCGATGGCGCAAGCACTCCGAAGTGGATCAACCTCGCCTGAGTGATGTGATAACGATCCCGCGTTCTACAAATACTTCTTGGGCTGTGTCCCAATTGCCGAGTTAAATTTAATTCGTGGTTTAAAGTGACATTTCGAAAGTTATTTTCGATGTTCGAAAATCCCGGTGATTTCAATCCATTGGTTGTCAAACAGAACTCAGCCACGGTTGCCAAAATTTAACTTCTTGTTAGTCAGAATTAACAACGGTCGGATAGCAAGATTAATCGATAACTTTCCATCCGTCACTTTTAACCACGATTTTAATATAACTAGCCAATTGGGACACAGGGTTGGAAGTAACATAAGCGATCATCCATAAATAGCAAAGTATTTTTTTTTATCATTATACCCCCCCCCCCCCACACCTTGACAACAACCTTAAGAAATCATTTATGAACTTTGCGAACACTTTTTCCAGGAAATTAGTGCAACCAACTAAAATTAAATGAAAATTGTTTTTTCTCGTACATTTTTGACAGTCCCGAGAGAGCCAAAAAAAATATTTTTGAGAGAAAATTCTATCTCGAGCTCAATTTCTCAACATGCCATATATTTTGATGACATTCGATTTGTGATTTCCCTCTCACACATTACAAAATAGAGTATCGACTCTAATAAACATGTCTGGTACCTCTATATATGCATTTAGATTAACATTCATGTACATATTTTGCTCAAAAGCTACTTTCTGTCCCGCCCCATTCATAAAAAAAAACGGTGGGGAATTCTTTCAGGGGTGGGGCTTCTAAAGTATTTTTTTGGGAAAAATATGTAAAAAATGAGGGACTTCGGATGTTAATCTAAATGCATGTTAAGGTGTACCAGACATACTTTGCATTGCACTGCCCTCTATGAACAATTCACGGAAAACAGATTATGCGTAGCTTCCGGTATATGTCACCGCAAACGACAGCAGTGACATCTGATGGAAAATGAATGCATTAATTAATTAATTTTTTTTTAGCGTTCTGAAGGTGAATCGCTGTGGAAACCTTATTTCTGATCAATCTCATTATCACAAAAAATTTCGAAAGCACATAGGGTATACGTCCCTAACCTCGGTCTAATATGCAGCCATCGATTACGTTTTTAATCATAACTCATCAATGAATTTACCTGCAAACGATATTCTACTGCTAAATGGTATGCTTAGATATGCTTATCATGTCGTTTGCTATCAGAAACCACGAAAAGTTGAAAAACTTACTTTTTTTAAGACAATAACTCACGAGGGAAATGTATGTAATATGGGTCTATTGTCCCCAAATTGGGTCTATTTATGGATGCAACTTCGTCCTATCTTGTTTGATCCTCAAAAAAACGCTCTTGGTAACGTTTTCTGATGTATTTTTTTTTATCACTATCACTGTTAACTTAATGCTCTTCATTCGTCAAAACATTTCTTAGAGAAAATTTTACGAAAACTACATTAAATCACTCAATTTAAAAATTAAAAATTAAAAATTTCGCTTATCGTCTTTTGACCGCAGAATATCTAAATCAGAACATTGTGATGTTCATTATACAGGTTTGGCAGAAAAAATCTCCCTTCCTGTTCGTTCCTTATCATCCAAATGCAAAACAACATTGTTGACGTTACTCTTATTGCTATATGCTGTCAAATGAATTTCATGGGCCATAGTTAGGAACATAGAAAAGAAATGTGTCCCTAAAGTTGGGTCCATGTTTTACTTGTGAAAACGTTGTTAAACAATTAAAATAAACATAAAATATTCAAACAGCAACTGTAAGTTTTACGTCTAGTGTGTATTATCAGGTAATTCCAATCAATAAATGCCATAATCAGGCCATTTGATGATCGTCAGTCAACCTTCCCATCTTAACCTTATAAGTCATGGCGGCTAAAAACTCCGAACATTGTGATATTCTCAACCAGTTTTATTACTTACGAGAGCTGAAAATGTATTGAAATGTTGTGATATAAATTGATTTGTGTGTGGTACACATTTATCAACCATCAGTGATCAATATTTTCCTTATTTTTTGTGTAATATTCCTTAATTAATTATTTATTTGCGTGATAGGCCGAATGAAAGGACTAGACCCACATTACATACCGTAACCCTATATCAGCTCTCACAAAAAATATGACAATGAAACTGGAACTTCACGTTTGCTGCAGTGCAGAACTCAAGGAGTTCCAATTTCATGAGTGATGTCACAACAGCGTCTATGAATTGTGCTCTTGAAATCTTGACGTGATAGGGAATATCAGCCATCATGAGGAGATTGTTGGACGCTTCAAGGAATCACATGAAGAAAGCCCTACCTTCATATGTTTCATATCTGATTATAATTTAGAAACCAAATGGAATTGAACACTACCTTCTTGTAAGTCGATAGTCCGGCTCGTTTTTTGGCTCGATGCACGGTTGTAGACGATACACCCAGGTTATTTGCGGCATCTCGGAGAGAGAGGTTAGGGTTTCGCTTGAAACTACCGGCAACTCTCTTTGTCGTCTCAGCGGCTTCCGGTTTTCGATTTCCCCCCGATCCAGACTTCCTGGCTGTCGACAAACGTTCTTCAAACACTTTAATTACATTTGTAACGGTTGATTTGGCAACTTTTAGCGATTTTGCCAACTTTGCGTGCGAGTAGCTCGGATTTTCGCGATGCGCGAGCAAAATTTTGATACGCTGCTCTTCTTGCTTGGACGGTATTTTGACAACTGAAGAGTGAATTCCAAAATCAAAATAGGAGCAACTTTCTACACACACACTTCTTCAAAATGAGGGGTGTTCAGGTTTTTTAAATGCAAAATTGAAAGAAATACGTCAAGTTGATATTGACCAAATTTTGACCGTATCACCCTTTATGTATTCGCATTTTTATGAACTCCTGAATTTAACCAAGTTTTACTAAGTTGGAAATCCAAAATATCTACGACCGACATCATAGGTTACTTCTACTTCATTTAACATCAATATCTAGGAAAATGCACGAGAATTTCACTAAACAGCTTAATGTAGTCTACGTCAACCATACAGTCGTGTCTTGTACACAACCCCACCAATTTTTCGGTTAAAAAAAAACAGCTGGATTTGGTATTTTTGTTCTAATATAATTTCAAATTAAACTGAATTTTCAAAATCTTGCTCCTTAATAAATAACCATATACATTTCTGAATATTCTGGGTTTTCATGATTGGAAATAAAAAAAACTGAATATCAACAGCCTTTTTTAAGCAATACTGGACGCATAAAAAATAAGTTATCGCTATAGCATTTTCAATATTCAAGAAATAGTGAAATGTAAAAAATTTATAAGATCAGAAAAAAGGTGATTCTTTTACATTTTATTCCACATAGTAATCTGTATCCATTACGCATTTTTTACCAAAGTAGACTCCAGTGCGTAAAATTATTCCTCAGATTTTTCCGCCCAGGCAAAAAAAAATAACAATTTTTAATTTTCAAAGTTCTAATACCACTGGAAAGCCAATATGCCATTCCAAAATGTAACCAAAAATCACGTTTCCCGATTCCCGGAAATCTGTTCCAATTCCTCGGCAAAACATTTTAGAAGGATTGATGGGTGAAAGTTTTAAGAAATTTCTCAGAGCAGTATTTAGATATAAATGTTTAAAGAGAAAATTTGAAAAAACTTCAACAGGAATCTGAAGCTCTTCTAAGGGAAATTGGAAAATAAAAATTCCAGAAGGCGTCGGAAAAATTTTGCCGAGTTAAGCCAGACGATGATGATTGAGCCAGCTGGCAAAATTTCCGCTGGTTGCAAAAAATCTTTAAATTGGGTGGTTGATTGATTCTATAATTCATAAATCGTTCTATAGAAACAGTTTGACGAATAACTGTCATTAATTCAACTTAATACTTTTCTGGTCTTTGATTTACAATAATTCCCGGCAAGAGCCAACTCAACAAACAATCGCCTATTGAAGAAACGACTTCTTGACGGTTTTATTCAACTGAATGCTTAATAATACTTGTACAATCTTTAATAATAACTTCTGTTCAGGCTCAGACACAAATCTGGAGAATTTATTCAACCACAACATGGTGGTTAAGGTATGTCGAGAATCATTTATTCGACTCTTATGAGTTGTAACAGAACTCGATAATTTTTTTTTTATTATTCAGCGTTTATAGGACATCTTTGCTTGCTTAAACAGCGATGATATACGCTTGATTATCATGTGAAGTAACGTTTAAATTAGACACTATTATACATTTATAAAAAAGATTATTCAACTGCAGGAAAATTAAACCGAAAATAAAGAACGGGGAAGAGAACAACCGGACAGAGTTGTCTTTTCTTTAGTGATTGTTTTCATTATTTCTGACGAAGCACGCTCTACACAGATACTAGAAAATTTATTAAATACATACACATTCATGTCCGTTGCATGGGTTTCGAATCATGTACCTTCCGATCACCAGCCACTTCCCTTGCCATTTGTGACTTTGAATTGTTTGTTGGGAAGCTGGTTCCTGATTCCCTGGAAGTCAACTATAACTGGAAAATTCAAACGCTACTTCCCACTAAAAAAACGTTCTTCCTGTGACAACCGTGAAGATTCAGAGATATACTCGGTCTCTAGTAACAACGTGTGCCGAACTAACAATCGTTTTCCTTTTCGATGACCGTAATGAGGTGGTCGGAATCGTTATTGACCTTGAAAGCACTGATTCACCGGAGTTTTCACACTGAAAATGGATTGCTTATCCCAAGCCCCATATGGTTCATTGCGCAAATTTCGCTGGATCTGGCCAATCACGGAGTAGCAACTACGAAATCTAGGTCGTCACCTTGTACTGGACGCACAGTGGTCGAATAAGTGCCAAATGTCGGCATAAATTAATAGTTCCTGAGGGTTGCGTTATGGAAGCTTTCAGCAAAGTTGATCGTCATTACCTAGGCCTTCATTTGGCGGAATCTAAATAATTCGGAATTACGCCGGTACACAGTGGTTTGGAGGTTCAATTTGACGCTATTAATTAATAGCTCCGTAAAGAGTGGATTTAGAATAATGACGTCTTTGGCAAAGTTGATGAGTATGACATGCTTCATCTTTTAATAATATGAATTTTGTGATTGATCCCCCTAAAAGTGAGATGACAATTTTTTTTTTCACAATGTTGAGATAGAGGGTTAAGATTTGTAGTAAAGTAATAGCAAAAACTGTTACACACAATTTTTTTGGAGACATAAAAGTCGTATGTTTCACCAAAATCGAGATAGAGAGGGTTTTTTTGAGAATGGACCCCCATAAACCCTTTTTTACCAAAACACATATTTTATTTTATTTTAGGTCTTCACTATGTCCCACAAAGTTGTTTGTCAAACTAAAACAAACAACTTTGTAGATCGTACTATACCTGCATCATTTGAATACGATGAGTTATTGAGAAATTTATTTCTATTTTCCTCATACTTTGGACTTCCGTATCTTTAAATGATGCAGATAAGTGCAACCGAGGTCAAATGCATCTAAAACTAAATTAAAAGAGCTTTCAAATGGTGGTAAACTTGTCCGCCCACGACCGTCTGCTGGGGAGTTGCGCTCAAAGCAAACACCCTTTGATAGGCTGTATGGAAATCGTGTCAGCATGGTTATACTGTATTTTATACCGCGTAGTTAATTCATTTCCATAGTAGCTGGCTCCATAAACAAACTGCCCATTTCTCAGAGCATAGCAATTGCAAAAACTGTGCATTCTATTTTCAAACGTTTTCCAGGCGGCAAAACTGAAGCATCAAAAATCTGTCCAATTAATTAAAAATCGTAAGTCGTTAAGTGTTTTTCCACAGTGCTCATCACTTTATTTTTTAATAAGCTTGAATCAATTGTGAATGCATATGAAAGAATGCAAAATAGAAGAACTTTACAAGCCAAGCGAAGGAGACAGAGAGAGACAACAAACAATTTGAGCTGCGTAAAGGTTGAATAAGCTATTTTTTAGCTGAAGAAGCAAATTTTTGACTGAATAAGCTCTTGTTCTGCTTCCAATGTTTGTTGGGAGACCAATTCAGTAGAAGAAACCAGACAACGCTAGCGGAGGAAGCTACGAGAGCAGGACTTTCAAGATGGCATCATCTGGTAAAACTTAATTCCGTTTGAATGTTTCAAATTATCTTTGGATCACAACAAGTGCTGATGATATTTTTTTTCTTGATTCACTTTAGTCAAAAACGAGTAGAGGCCGATCATCAAAATTTAACTGCGTTTATGATAAGGTACTCAATAAGCTCTGGACTCTCATGCTCGTACTAAGACTAAGGTTGATAAGAGTCACGCCGAGTATTTCAGCATGCCGTTCACGCTCCCAAAAAGCGTTTTAAAGTTGCTTACGTCTACTTCTGAAAATGCGGAAAGTGTGGATTTTTAATTAATTGGACAGATTTTTGATGCTTCAGTTTTGCCGTCTGGAAAACGTTTGAAAAAAGAATGCACAGTTTTGGCAATTGATATGCTCTGAGTAATGGGAAGTTTGTTTATTGGGCCAGTTATTATGGAAATGAATTCACTACGCGGTATAAAATACAGTATAACCATGCTGACATGATTTCCATACAGCCTATCAACGAGTGTGAAATTTACTTTTCAATGCAGCTTTTTATAAGGATGGTGTCTTAGAAAAGGTTTTTGAGAATGTGATTTTGAGCAATTCTGCTTGAGAAACCAACTTTGTGTGTCCTTTGTTTTATATTTAGTGCATTGTTGAGAAAATGCATGTCGATGGTTGATTTTTACCCAAAACTTAGGTTTATCGTGTACCTTTGTTCAGCATACTTCTTCATTATATACAAGAGTACAATTTGCTTCAGTATCTAAGCAACTTAAATATGACTTCATCGATAAATTGCAATTAGTTTCATAAATTTAAAAAAAAAACTAAACAAACATCGATTTTTTTTTACTCCAGCTTCCTCCAGTGAAGTTCCAACTTTTTGTTGTTGTTAAATTGAATTAATCCGGAACAGATTCTTCACTATGGGAAAAAAGGTACATAAAAGACTAATCTAACCTATTACACAAGCGTTCCTTTCAGTTTAGTGTTTTTTTTTCTTCAAATTTTTGCAAGCATCTAAGCTTTCGCCCGACATTACGGAGAAATCTGATAATCATCCGGGCAATTTCAACCCTCGGAAAAAGTGAACCCCCATAAGATGACATTAGGTACGTGTTGCAATTAAATTGAAATGTCCCCGACTGTACTCATCTTCAAACACAGTGGTCCATTAAACCATCACAGCTCCTTCCAAGAATGTTGCGCTCATTATAGTACATCCTATATAGTTGCGCGATACCATTTCAAAGCAAACTTCCCGCGCTCTGTCCGTTATCTCTTGTAATTTCAAAACAATAAAAATTAGCGTTATCTCACTCTCTCGGTGCTTAAAATTTGACGCCTCAGCCCAGAATTGAATGGTCCTTAAAAGCTACTCACCTCCCCCCTCCACCCTTCCACAATACTCTAGCTAGGGTCATGTAGGGAACCCAGCCACCAACCGACCGACCGGACGAGGGACCCAATCAGCAGAACATGAACAGTGCTCTCGGATGGACACACTGTACGTGTACCCACACACACACACTCTTTCACGCTACTACTATACTACTCGGGCCGTTTGAGACCCAGGGGAGGGTAGCAAATAAAAATTAAAATGAAATAAAGGTAATTAAGGTCCACAAGAAAGAGCGAAGTGAAAAACGACCATAAAAATAATCTGTAAAAAGCATTTATATTTAATTACGCGTCAGCATCACCTCTAATTAATATAATTTCGCCAGGCAAGGGCCGGGGCTTTTGGGAAGGTTCGCGTTTTTATGATCCTTTACGCCACAAGGAATTGAACCCATTTCGGACAGGAAGGGACATCCCTTAATGGCGTTTAAAGAATCACTTTGCATTATTCTTGAAACAAAAAGAGACTGCTACGGTAATGAACTTTGAACTGGGGCTTAGTTGCGTTTCTAGCTACTACCCACAGGTCAAGCTGTTCAAGGTCCCATCATCGTTGATGTAGGAAAGCAGAAATCATTACATTTCTCCTCGGTCGCAGACGTCGTCGCATGCGTCGCACACCCCCCCCCCCCCCCAACAACTGGACGCTAATGACAAAAACAAGCACCTTTGTCAAAACAATCAGAGCGCACAACCGTGCATTAAGTGTGTGCAAAATAGTTTTTAATTTGACTGCGTACTTGCTGCTTGCTTCTGCTGTTTGCTGACCATTAAAGGCCATAAATTACCCACCTCTGTCACTGCGAGCTACGAGCCACTCTGAGTCGACGGCGCGGCGGCAAATCGTCTCTTCCAATTTCTTTTTGTACGCCTGCGCGTTCACCTTGGCCAGTTGCGCGAGTCGGTGGCTAGTCGTACTACATATTATAATTATGTCCCGATCCAGTTAATGTAATTTAGCACTTTTTATATCAGTTGCTATTGGCTGGCTGCCTTCTGGTGGTGTCTTATGTATTAGCTTACGTGTGCACCCAGACTCTTGGAGCTCATATCAGCTTCATTAAAGCGAAAGGAATGCTTGTTGCTTATTAGTTTGCAATTTTTCCTACCGATTTGGGCTGGGTGGTTTTTGCGATATTCTATCCAGATGTGTAGATTCGTTCGACTGCATGGTTCGCCACTGGTTTCACGTTGTCTGGAGTACAGCTTGTTGAAGGTGGTGTTTGACTTAAGCTAGGGTTTAATTTCTTGCAAATTGCCGCAGTGAGGGTCAACAGGATTTGTTTCGTCTGTATCTTGTCTGTAATTAAAATATCATGGACTAGGATCAATTCTTGAAAATCAGTACCGTTTTTAATGTGTGTACATTATTTTCTGCTCGGAACTATCGCAATTACCTATTTTTAAAATATACTAAAAACTCTAAATTAAATAATACGATTATTTGGATCCGTGATCTAACAACGACCAGAAGCTAAGATTGAAGCAAATTGTTTCTATTTTATCCCTACGTACTTGATTATGCAATCTATGATCTGAACTTCAGATGGAAAATGCCTAAGTTTTAGTGATAGGCACCAACAATAGTGATTTTTTACCTTCCTTAGGCACTCGATAATCAATATTTTTGTCCTGTAATCCTGGCAATACTGGATGAGTGTGAAAAAATTTCTCTGACCAATACCAACCTCGTTGCGTGTATAAAAACTAAACAGTGAAGATCTAGAATTACCAAGCGAGACGTTTGCGGCCACATCTTAATACATTAAACCTGGGCTACAACATCTTATTCTTCTTTCTCGCATTTCAAGCTTATTGCGTATGGCATATTAGCTTATTGCGTGCTCTCTACTTAGTGTTCTAGATGCACTTCCACAGTTATTAACTGAGAGCTTTCGATGCCTGCTACCATTTTTGCATTAGTATAATTGTGTGGCAAGTACAATCATACTCTATGCCCAGGGAAGTCGAGAAATTTTCCAACCCGAAAAATTCCTAGACCGGACCGGAAATCGAACCCAGCCACCTCCAGCATGGTCTTGCTTTGTAGCTGTGCCTTTACCGCCTGAGCTAATGGTGAAATGACAACCTGGAAGGAGAGTGATTCCTAGCTTCGATCCTCACAAGTCCCTCCACGAGTCATATGATTACAAACGACTACCAGCTGAAATATGGACACAGCTGGGTGGCGTAGCCTGGGCAATGTTGTCAGTCCGACCATAGCAAAGTGAGGAGGTTCGAAGCTAACACTGGCGCGGTAACCATATCACGGTGGTAGAGGAAATGCTTCGCCTCCGAGCGTCTGTCCACCACGGAGGTGCGGCTCAAAAAGCGCCTGACTGGCATCCAGCGGCTGAATAAGAAATGCTCTTCCCCGGAAGCTACACCTAAGATGGCAGTCCCATCAGAGGATAGGAGACCTTAGGCCAACCACCTACAAGAAGGTCAACAAAAGACAAGAAGGAAGATGGTTATCAGTTAGGTAAGTTACTTCATCATCAAAGGTAAGTAACCGAAAATACTCTCATAAAACGAAACATAATATTATTATATGAACCAATAAATGATGGGAAGGAAAGGGACCACCCAATTGAAGCGATTTCGATGGGGAGAGTGAAATTTTTAACTCCCTGTTGCTAACATCCCGTGGAAAAAGGGCGGGCTCTTCTCCACACTCATTAGGGTATCCTTCTGTAGGACGGCTCGTATTTTGACCAATTGTATGATCATGTGGCTGGAAGGAGATTCTCTATCATCCCGTGGAGGCGTATAGGTGAATTACCTATCGATCCACCAAAACCGTTTTTCGTCCTTCATACAGTGACATGTTGAGGACAATCAGAGGTTATTAAGCTTTATCAAATCAAACAGTGAGGAGCGCCCACTGCTATCGGACTTAGTTTCCGTGCTACAATGAGTGGTAGACAATTATCATACATTATCATCATACATCTGACTACCTGGAACCGGTTAGGACAATTCCTAACCCTCATACAGTGGTATCGTCCGATGGCTCAAAATTTCGGTGGGATTTTTCTGAGGCATAAAAATCTCTGGCCAGGTCTTGTTTCGAAAGGGAAGTAAAGGTTGGTTCCGGCCCATGTGTGTTTGAATGGGTGCGATCATGCTTAGTATACACAGTTTTGGTCACGAACTGCTCATTTGCTAATAACTTGGCACACAACAGACGCAACATAGTTATTTTTGAAGCAGTAGATAGAATAGAGTATAAGCTTGTTATAGATACGTAAAAAAAAGTAGATTTTAATTCTAATAACAAACTGTATTCGTTTTTGCGTTGTAAAAATGAAGTGAGAAATGCTTGGTGCACATCTCGGGCTTAAATTGTAAAACCTCATTGGTGTTGATTCTACTCTTTGCATACCTATAGTAAACTATGATTCTTATCTACCAATTACTTTAAAGAACAACACATTTCAACAACTGAGTGAAAAGTTATTAACAAATTAGCAGTTGGTGTGTACAACTGTGCATGCCAATCATGGGTGCGATATCCTACGCAGGTGTGGAAGCTGCCTTTCTGCACATTCGATTGCCTTCAATGTATGGCAATCAATGTCCGTCGGTGATTGGCACTAGATTGCGGAACAGAGACCGACGTTAAAAAATAAAGAAAAAAATTATGGCATAGACCGACAGATTCCAGGAGGACCAAAAAAAAACACTTCCGAAGCCTCATGTACTGATACCGTCCGACGGCCTTAAATTTATGATTTTCCATTTAGAAGTAAAAAAAACATGATGCCATGAACGAACAGGTGGATCTTATCACATCCCAGGATACCCAGAACCGGTTCCGGCACTGCCCAAAAAACTATGTGGAAAATTAAGGGGAGTTAAAAGAACTCCAGAAAAAAATAAAGTTTTTTAGGCAGATTCTTTATCTTCAGAAAAGTTCCGAGTGCTTCGAGTACAATCAAATTACTTTAGAGAACTTCTAAGGAAATTGTAACCGTTATCAAGAAGTTAAAACAAAACCATGGGGAATTAAAAAAAAATACTGAGCAGATTTAATAGATCGTACCCCTTTTCAAAGTGAATCCAAATCTAATGACAACCGTGGAGGTGCAGAGTTATTCTTTGTCTCTAGTAACAACGGGTGTCGAACTAACAATCCTTTTCCTCCCGGATGACCGTAAGGACATTGCCAGTGCCGATAATGATCTTGAAAGGACTGGTTCACCGGAGTCGGTCATCAGTGCTCATTAGGGTAGGTCAACTTTACAAGCCCCTGTTCCACACTGCTCTTTCAATGCGTATTGAGGTCCCCAACAATTGTTATACATTTGAAAGAATTTGGATAGGGGAAATGGATGGAATGTCGACCTAAATGTCCCTAATTTGGGTCCATACATAAATTCAGAAATTAGTCAATAGTGACCAAAATATCCTTTTCAGTTCACTCGGCTGTTGACAAAAGCAGGCCACTATTGAAGTGTGCATCACGATCTTCTGTTTTCTCGGCAGCAACCATTGTGTGGTCCTTCTCATTGTTCTTCATCAGCAGTTCTTTCGGTCGATGCGTCGTCGAATTTGGAAAGCAACCGTTTAGTGATGAGTGTGTGAGTGCTGACAACGTTTTGTGTCCATTGCTGCAATTGAAGCGCTCTGACCCCTGTTGGCGTAACTGCCATACAATGAAACCCAGTTCTGATGGAGGAGGCTTTTTATAGCGGAAGATAAAGTGTTTATCGTGTTGTACCTTTTGACTATAGTTTTAAGATGTATTGTATAGTGACCAAGAATCATCAGCTTTGTAAAGTTAATTCGTTTGAGCCTTATCAAATAAACCAATAAACAAAAAAAAAATAACCTTTAGTAACGTCCCAATGACGCGTTCATCTAGATAAAATTGATAAATATCAGATTTTTAGCGATGGGTCCAATCTTAGATCCATAGGTCAACATTAGAGCCATTTCCCCTATAATATCGATTTGCGGGAGAATTTTAAATTTTGTATGGGAAAATGTATCAGAAACGGAACGATCCTATGCATTTGTTTATCAAAAAATCAAATATTGCTCAGATTTCCCCAAAGGTCGAACTTTGATTGAAAATACTATGCAAACCAACTTTGTCCAAGGCTGCAAATTTATTAGATCTTTGTACAAATAGTTACTTATCTTCCACTTTATACCAATTGATCCAGACGTACCTACACGCTCGCCTGTAGGTATGTGCGAAGCAACTTTTTTTTTCAGGAGTCTAATCAATTTGCAGTCTTGGACAAAGGTGTTTAGCATAGTATTCCTAATCTATTTCCGGGATTTGAAGAAATTTGACCGATATTCTGTAGTTTTCGGCAAACAAATGGATAGGTTCATTTCGTTTCCCATGCATATTCCCACATACATTTAAAATTCTCCCGCAAATCCAGATCATTACCAAATTCGTTCAAATTTGACACCGTTGATGGGGACCTTAATAAGGGGCTGTATCATTTCGCCAAAGGACGTTTAGCCGAAAAACATTTCGCCAAAGGACATTTCGCCGAAGGATATTTCGCCGAATGGGTCATTTAGCCGAACTTTTATTAAACTGAAAGAACTGGGCATGTTTAAAAGATGAATCATTCCTTTAAACCAAAAATATTGATTATTTAGGTAATTATGAAATTAGTACAACTCCAAAGAACTTTTCATGTTTAAGAGAAGGACCAACCGGTGAACACTCGTGTTTTTTCAGTTACCGTGTGGACGTAATTTGTGATGAGGCCCGGTCCCTTTTAAATTGTATCATTATTTATGTACGGTCCATAAATTTGAAATGACGTTTCACATTCATTTAGTGATGGCCGATTTTCATTCGAATTATCGATTAATCGATTAATCGATTAACGAACCGAAAAGTAAAATATTTGTAATCGGTTATATCATGCCGATATAAGCATTAACTTCTCCAGAGTATCATCACCGATCGTTTCAAACAAGTGCTGCACTCTCATTGGTGAAAATATGGCAGCACAGCGAACAAAAAAAATCGATTAGTTGTTAATCGAGTAATTAAAAAATGGGACACCTCTTATTTTGGTGTGTATGTTTTGATAAAAATGAGCGCAAAATTTCATCTCTACCGAAGGGGCAGCAAAACCACAAAATTACCTTGAATACGGGGGGTATTCATTGGTTGAAAGGGACCGTGAAAGAGGACACTAAAATAGAAAGTTTTTCTTCCGACAGTTTCATCTTAGTATTCATCTTTGGAAGGACATTGCAAAAAATATAATACATTGATTCCTTAAAAAAATCCGAAATCAGTACAACTCGAAAGAACTGATGGGAAGTAAAGCCATTGGTCCCCGGTTCATGAGTTGATGGGTCGATAGGTAGGGTCCAAGTGCGGGAGCTGCCTTCCTGGCACGTCGGTAGCATTGGTGCTCAGCACGGAAAACAAGATCGACGGAAAAAACAATCCAAAGAAAAAAAAAAAAAAGAAGGAGCATTCATATAAATCAAAAATGTAGATTGTTTTAATATTTCTTAAATCAGCCCAACTTGAAAAGAAGGAGCATTCATATGAATCAAAAATGTAGATTATTTTAATATTTCTTAAATTAGCCCAACTTGAAACTGGTCATGTTTGAAAGAAAGAAACATTTCTATAAATATAAAACATTGATTATTTAAAAAAAAAAATCGAAATCAGTACAACTCGGAAGAACTGATCATGTTCAAAAGAAGAAAGCATTCCTATACATAAAAAAAAACTTCAAGGGACAGCCCTATGGGGTTGTACCCAATGGTGTAGTAGAACTATGTGGTCTTATATAAAAAATCTTATTTGTTAACTGCAGCAAGAGCTTGTGTTTTGTGTAGCAATAGGAATTTGAGCGGGGTTCTCACTGTTTATACTCTTGGCGCTTGGCATAGATGGACCACAGCGACTCACGAAGAGCTACTGATTTCGACCAATAGCGGTGCGGCTTTTTCCTCCTTCTATGGATTCTTATGTGGGCTGCAGCTCGCTCTTTTGTTGTGTACTGGAGAACCGGATGGTGAGACCGGATGGAATTCAACTTTGAAATCTGTGTCAGGGAAATCGCTTTTCGCAGGCAATCGCTGATAATTTTAACTATCAAAGCAAAAGTTGCACATTCGTGCAATTTTCCATGGTGACATTTTATAAAATGATTAAAGGCCCAAACGCAATGACAGTGGAAGCGGAACGGCAGTGGCAGCGGAAAAGCCCGATCTGAGTAAGCCTACTTGTCGGATTGAAAACTAGTTAGAATCAAATCGACTTCGGTTAGGCATCTTGATGTCATTTGTGACAACTGTCAAACTTTCCGTTTCCGTTCCGCTTTCTTTAATTTTACAGATGCGTAAACATATTTCTGATCGATTGGGGATAAAATTATTGAAATTGGTACAGGGGCAGCTGAGTTATTAACGTTCAAAATATTTCATAATTTTGTTACATGTTCCGTTTTCGGTTTTCACAAAATGTACACCAATATAAATATCACAAACGTAGTCCTACGTCAAAATATATTTTTTGAAAATTTCTGAAATCAGTACAACTCGAAACTGCTTATGTTCAAAAGAAGAAAGCATTAAATTTGAATAGCTTGCCAGATTAAAAAAATCGAACCTTCTTAATCTTTTTTCAAGTCTGATTTAAAAAT
The DNA here is from genome assembly GCF_037179485.1 of Ochlerotatus camptorhynchus. Classification (NCBI taxonomy): domain Eukaryota; kingdom Metazoa; phylum Arthropoda; class Insecta; order Diptera; family Culicidae; genus Ochlerotatus; species Ochlerotatus camptorhynchus. The sequence continues at coordinate 1,179,607 of NW_027040497.1, read as the reverse complement.
TTACTGAGCTTTGAGAAAAGTTCAAAACCACAGAAAATGACTTGCTCTTCGGCGAAATGGCCCATACGGCGATATCATCGTCGGTGAAATGTCCTTCGGTGAAATGTCCCGCTCCCCCTCAATACACACCGGAAGAGTAGTGGGGTTGTGATCCACCATACAAACCCTAGTGCACATACTCTCTACTAATGTACACATTGCATGCTCGTCACGTTCTATGAGGCAGTTGCTGTCTTCGGGTTTGAATGGTTATAGCATCAACAGGAACATAAATTAAACACGAACATTAAGTATACATGTTGGTTATTGGTTGGGAATTGTTTGAATTTTGAGAAGTATAAAATTTAAAATCTCAAAATTGAGCTGGAATCATCTCTTCGGATTGTCTTTGAGCACTGGAATCTTCCCGATCTGCAGAAAGCACACAAATGTATCCAGTTCATAAGAAAGGAGACAAGAAGGATGTAGACAACTACCGTGAAATCACCTCGCTGTGCGCTATCTCAAAACTCTTCGAATTAGTTGTTATGGAGCCACTGTTATCGCACTGTAAGCAGTATATCCAGGAAAACCAACACGGATTCGTTTCCAACCGATCAACGACTACTAACCTGCTATGTTTCATCTCGTACGTTACAAGAAGCCTAGTTGAGCGACATCCGACCAATGCAATCTACATCGACCTATCAGTAGCATTTGACAAGAACAACCACGCTATCACCATAGCTAAATTGGAACGGCTAGGGATTAATGGATATCAACTATCTTGGTTCCAGTCGTATCTTATCGAACGGATTGCAATTCGATCGCTTTCCCAGCAACTTCAGGTATTCTTCAAGGAAGTCACCTTGGGCCAATAATTTTCTTAATTTGTTTCAACGATGTGAACTTTGTGCTAGAGACACCTCGTTTGTCATTCGCTGATGATCTGAAGATTTTTCTCAAGATTCGAACGCATGCTGGCGCTATACTTCTACTAAATCAGATTGATAGATTCAGTGACTGGTGTGACTTGAATGACAGTAGATCCTAACAAGTGCTTGACAATCACCTTCTCTCGCAAAAATGAGCCCTTAAAGTTCAATTACACACTCCTGGGAAATTCAATTGAACGAGTAATTCACGTGGAGCACATGGGTATTATCTTGGACTCACAACTGACGTTCAAACAGCACATTTCATTCATGGTAGACGAAGCCTCCAGATCTTTGGGGTTTATCTTTCGGATAGCTAAGGATTTCACTGACGTGTACTACCTTAAATTGTTTTACTATTCCCTAGTACGATCTACATTAGAATATGGTGCAGCTGTTTGCAACCCTTTTTATCATAAAGGAGTTGAACGAATCGAGTCAATTCAACGCAGATTCATTCGCTACGCACTTCGGCGATTACCGTGGCGTAAACCTTTTAATCTGCCCCCCAGTAGGAACGTTGTTCATTAATACACCTAGAATCTCTCAACACTCGTCGCGACACTCTAAGTGCTATTTTTTTTGTCGCTGATGTTCTGCAGAATCGAGTTGATTGCCCAGCTTTATTGGAACAAATAAACATAAATGTGCAGCCAAGGTCAACCAGATGCTTCGATTACCACTTATTATAACTAACTACGGCTAGCATAGCGCTATCATCGGTCTTCAAAGATTATTCAACCGAGTTGCATCTGTGTTTGACTTTCACATGTCACGTGAGTTACTGCAACGAAAATTTACCGCTCTATTTTCTTGGAGAACAAATCGTAACGAGTAGTTGTTAGATTTTACTATATGTTTTATTATGTACATGACAGTCAGTAGTATAAACTTACCGTCATTGGGGCCACGAGCCTGTTGATGCAGAAATAAAATAAAAATAGCATCTCACTTTCCAGCAGGTTCTTCCAAAAATTTGATATATTGTAATCGTAAAATTGAACGTATTTGTAGTTCTATGACTAAGGGTTCAGCTCAATTGATCATAAGACTACAAAGTTACAGCATGTTAAAGTTGACGATTGTGACCAATTCTGAATTCAATGCTGGCTACAGATCCAAGATCTGTTGAGACACAATAGAAATCTGGCCATTTCCTGAATTTTTGAATCCAGTCAGTATGGGTATCAATCCCCATGATTATTTAGAGCGATATCTCCAGAATCGTTTTCAGCGTCACAATGGCCATCCTGCAGCAGGTTCTGGGTTCCCCATGGGAAATGGCCAATTTGGGACATGACCGGAATCTAATCTAATCTAAACTAACACAAACACAGCTAGTTCATGAAAGCATAATACATATACTCTGAAAGCATAATAAGATATACCTCCATCCTTTTTCTTGCCTATTTGGTATATTTTAAACATCAGAGATGCGCAAAATATAACAAAACGGCAAGGCCTACTGTGCAGCATTTAAGGGGCAAGATGATTCAGAAACATCGGGCCTGTTAAAATCAAAGATTAAAACACGATGCTTCAGAATCCAATAAATGGAAGAAACGTGGACATCTCGTACCGTACGTTACGCTGTATTGTTATTTATAAATGATTGGTCGTTGGGAGCAACTAATCTAAAAAAGTTAAGTGATGCTCAATTTTCCTCGAGTGGTTGGGACATGAGAATTAACTTTTGTCCTATAGCCCATATGGCTTATGGTTATAGCGCCATTACTCGCTTTCTGAAAAGAGAAAAATTGAATAAAATGCCGTAAAAGAAAGGAAATGGAGGAAGGAACCCTAGTTCTAACTTCTCTTGAGAAAAAGCGGGTCTCTAATCAATCTACAGGATAAGTTCGCTAAAACTCACAATGGCCCGTATTTCGGGTGTCACTTCACGGTGAAAACCGAAGTGAAGTGACCAGATGTCACTCACGGTGAAGTGATTGCCATGTAAATCAAATGGAAATCACTTCACCGTGAGTGACAAGTTGTCACTTCACCGTGAAGTGACATCGGTAATAAGGGCCAATGACTCGCGAACTTTTCCTTTTATGTGCTTCATAAAACCTCGTAAAATTTTCCAACGCTGAACACAAACAGGTGAGAACTAGATTTCAGTAGAGAGTAATAGAATGAAAATATATGAAAAAATATAAGAATATATAAATGAAAATAAAGGGACGATCTCAGCCAGTTTCATAATGTTGCACTCTCACTGTTCGGCTGCACTACTGTTGAACCAAAGACACTTCCAAGACTTTTTCGGGTTATTTCCAAACTAGTTCAAATATTCTTCAGGCAAATCATGAGCACATGAAATTTCAAAAACAAAACATCAAACGTCTAAAACCAGAAAAAAGGGCTAGGACGACTCTCTTGCCGAATGAATCAATTGGTAAATCTATGTTGAAACTTGGGCCATACCCAGTCGTTCCCAACTTTTGACAATATCGCGCTCGACATTTGATTTCTCATCAAAATACAGCACGTAAGCGGCCGAAACAGGTGAATATAGAATCAGGAACTAACTCACCAAATGAACGATGGTTTGCCCGTGAAACAAAAACTTGGAAGACTGTTGCATCTCCTAATTCTAGCTCAACACATCAAACCATTCCATCGGATCTACAAAGAATCTCTTGCACAATCCGCCTCCAATCAAAATCATCGGGCTAGCTTGCCAATCACTTGTACTTTCTTTGCACTAAAGTTCTTTTCTAGAACAATGTTATCGAGTGGCATATTGTTTCGGGCTAAAACGCGATTAGAAAAACAATCACAGAAAAAATGAAGCCTAAAATTTGACACTCGGACATTTTTCACGTCCTTACAGAAGCAGAGCACACTTCGATCTTCCCAATTTGGGACATGACCGGAATCATATCAAAACATGGGTGTCAAACTTGAAGATTTTGCAAGCTTTTGGTAGCTTTTTCAAATCCACAGCTTGCCGCGGTTTCCTTAGAGCATCCTTGGAGTTATATCGAACAGCACTGTACATTATACGAAAAAATAAAGATTTTTTAAAGATAATTTCATATCATCTCAAGATGGCTTTCTTCCTACATTATTTGTAAAATCGCCACAAGATGAATTAAGATTTGAGATTGTGAGAATCACACAAACCTTCGTCAAAATCTCATATATTTACTCATCAAATAAAAAGATTCGCATAGTAATAAAAGGTGTTTTTTTTCCAGAACATTTTAATTTTAATTTTTGCTATTCATGTAGGTTTTAAAGGGCCTTAAAGACTGTTCAATTTATGGGCTCGCAAAAGCCACTGCATCTCTTGAAGATCATTTTCATTTCGTAATAGTCGGGATTTTGCAGCACTGGTCTCAGTCTATATAACGGTGCCTAAACAACTTACTCCCAACAAGTTAAGACTTTGTGATTAACACAACCGTTGCGCAAATGCTGCCAAGAACTACACTCATGTGATAATTACTAACCTCGCTCAAAAACATTATCTCATCTCGGTAAAATGCTAAAACCGTATCTCCCTGAGATCATGCTTATTTCTGAAGACGACGTCCAATTCCATCCCTCCCCCCCCCCCCCCATCTAACCACCCTCTTTACGATCAACCGACCAACAGATTTTATGTCGCAAATGTCACTTTCTGACAACAACGCTCACCATTAAACCCATCATTCAGTCCGCACCGAACCAACACGAATCGCGCACCGTAAGGTGACGTACCTGACAGCTACTTTTGGCACTGCTACGCTGCCTGTGCTGTAATGAGCAGCCCCAGAGCTTGACTCTACTCCCGCTCCTGCTCCCGCCGGAGAGTTAATCTTCAATTTGCGGAAATTTTACGAGAATGTTTCACTTACTACCTTCCTACTTGCTGAACTAACACGCGGATGCTCGCGATTTTCGGACGACGAAAGCGGGGATGTCACACGCATAAAAACGGACAAGTCGAGGCGACTTCCCATTAAAACAGACCTACTCGCCACGAAACCTGAAGGAACGGGCTCATAAAAGCTAATTTACTAGCACATTTAAAATTATTTACTACTCCTTTTAGTTAACCCCATTTTCGGGGGCTGACTGACTGACTGACTGACAGTGAGCATGTGTGTTGGGCGCTTGCTAACTGTTTTTTTTTTTGTTTCGCCAGAAATTTCGCTACAATCTTGCCTTGGTGCGGAACCTGATGTCGCTGTCTGGGGAGTTCGGATTCCTTGTGGTGTACCTGGGTCGGAGAAGGACTGGATTTTCGATTGCGATCTTTATGCGACCACATGGTGGACAATCGATAAGAGACTGGAATCACTAGCAACGGGAGAAATTGCTGGACAGCACTCATCGATTGATTAATCGAATTTTGTGGGTCGGAACTGTCCTCGGTGTGTTGTAAATTCCACACTCACACCGATAAAGTCGGCGATAATTACCGATAAATCACGTAATTTTAACGATTTCCGATCTAAATGAGCGTGGTGCATGATTTTGGCTGTGTCTTCCAAAAGCCAGCAAGAATCAGCATGGGACGTGACAGTTGGTGGTGGCGTTACGATTGGAGAGAACCGTAGGATAGTGACTGTCACTCGTGATCAGGTTCGGCAGCAAGCGCAGCAATCAATAAAGATCCCAATCGAAATGGGCTTTCTGATGGCCGGTGAAACGAGGGTTTTTTTTTCGGCGATTAAAGTAATGTCACTGAAGATCAGATAGGGAGTATATACGTACGACGGGGCGGATATGTGTGCGATTATGATTCAATTGAGTTCCTGCTGAGGGGGCTATTGACGATTGTGTGGAATAATCCAGGACATCATAAACACCTTGTTTTAAACGAAGCTGTGGGTCATATCAGATGACGTCCGCGGTGTTTGTTCAAGTTAGCTTTTATTTTTTTTTTAAATTGTTACCCGTTAATCCAACACTTTTGCACAGGTAATACAGCGGTTGTTTGCACATTAAAAGACTAAAATTGATTTTTTTGATTCGTCAACTACAGGACGAGGGAATAATACACTGATAAATGAGAAGGCACTAAATAAATTGTAAATAATCCATTGAACATTCACCGTGACTTTTCAACAACTTTTATTATTTTCTTCAGACAAAGCTTGTAAAATATGTTTGAGATTATCTGAGTAATATCAAAAGATTTTTATATATCTGAAATTTTTTATGAAAAGTTGCAGTCAAAAAATCACTATTTTTAGGTGACTGTGTTCGTAACTATTCGTTACAGCAAAGTAAATCATGTTTACTTTCTATTTATGCACATTACAATGCATTATTACGAAGTTTATTAAAAGTTTTTAACGAAAAGAGTTATAAACGCGATGTGACACGTCATATTCTAGCAGCTGCGTTATTTCTTTGCATATCATTTTGTTATATCCTTGTCCTACAACGTATCAATTAATCAAGCATTGCACACCACGATACGCTTCCATCCGGCGAGATTGATTCGATTCACTCCCACCCACCAACAGAGACATCTTCCGATTTTCAGCTCAAACCGCCCAAGAAAGCGGACGGAACTTTTTCTCCATGGGACCATGCCATTCCATTCCGTCCGCCGTTTCTCCGCATGTATATCTAATTCAAAAAAGCTTCACACTTACCCATTGAGCGCTGGCATCGTACGAAGGAACACAACGAAACGTCATACCGCCGGTGCTTCCGACGGTGGTGGTGCCGCCGCCGCCGCCGCTGTAGCGTGAGTTTGCTTTGGCCACCTTTAGTACCGTTTCGTTAAAGTTTGACGCACTCTCTCACTCTCTTTCTTGTTCAGTTTTCGTTCGTTCGGTCGTTTATGCGTGGTAGGTCGGTATGTTTCGGTTTGTGTTATGTTGTTTTTTTTTCAGTCGATTCGTAGATATGTTGCTACTCGCTCTCTCTCTAAATTTATACTGCCAACGTTGTTGCTGTTTTGGAACTTGTCTTGTTCGGTGTTTCTTCTGACGAGAGCACGCGTTCTCTCGTTCGTTTCTTCACTCTTCACCGCCGAGAGTATTAGCGCAGATATTTAATCCGCAGCAATGGAAGATTACAGTGATTATCATTTGCGAGAGCTACCCTATTATGTACTTGGTTAGCAGCAGTAATATCCGCTCGGTACGCAGCAACATAAAGAGCAGCATCACTGGGTTGGGTAAGGTATAGGTGCTGTAGCAACACGATGAACGGTCAGTTCATCAGATGGGGTGGAAAATCGCGCCCGGGATCAAGAGAAGCGGAAGGTGCGAAAATTAAGCTTTCATTGCCGTCTTACCTAGAACAAACAAAATACTTAGTTAGCAAAGGTGGTTATTTGGAAGGATTAGCGGTGATTACTGTTATTATGGGGATGGGGAGCGAATATGATAACAGGTTGGTACGGTGACGGTAATGGGATTCTGAAGGCCGCCAGTCAAGTGAAGGTTGTTAAGGTCGATGCTAGGGAAATGTGCAAGGACTATAATCAGTTTATTACTTGGACAGTCTTTTCGATTATATTGTCATACATTTCAAGGCCTTATTCGGCAATGAATTCTCAGTATGAAATCACACGCTTGCTTTGATATGTTTCCCGACGTTTCGATAGTGACTTCTATCTTTTTCAAGGGGATTTTATCGTTATCGTTTTTGTAGAGTGATTCATCATTGGCGTAAATAAGGGGCCTCTGGGCTATAGATGGGCCACCGCACAAAATTTGAGAAATAAATACCGGATAATTCCAAAACTTCCTGATTATCTAAAATAAAAACTGCTGCGACTTTCAATTTCTCAAAATCAAAAATCGTTTCATTCATTTTGAAAATATGTCTTAATTTTGAAAACATTTGAATTTCTGTGAAGAAGTGTTTCTGATGTTCAGAATAATTTTGAATAAACCTTTTCATTTTTCAAGTCTTTGGAAAACATCCCGAGAACTTTTTTGAAAGTATATTGAAAATCCATGGATATCAACAAAGTTCTATAAAACTTATATGAAACATTCTTGTACTTCTACAAAGATTCTTTAATTAAATACCATGAACTCAAATAAAGCTCCTTGAACTTCTTCCCAATCCATTTAACTTATCTCTGAGCTTCTTTAAAGTTTCCTTAATTTGTGGAAAGTTCTGCGAATTGCTGGAAAGTTGCCTCCACTTCTACGATTTTTTCTGCACCTTTACGGATTTTTCACAGCTTACATAAATCAAAGCTACATTTTTATCAAGATTGCTGAACTTGTAAAAAAAATGTTACGTCTCATTCACTATTCCAGGAAACTAGACAAAGATCTCAGAACATCATGTGAATTTCTACAATATTCCCATCTACAAAACTCCCTGAATTCCACGTTATTCTCGAAAATCTAGCCGAGCTTCCATGAACTTCTACATAATTCCTTGCCTAGACGTTTTGAGAAGTTCATCGATTTTTAATTTAACTAGCTGCATTTCTATCTTTTATTAATTTAGTTTATATTACGTTCCCTGAAGTTCTGTAAAAAAATTAAATTTTATGCAATTCTCTAAAATATTTGAAATAACTTTTATAAAGAAGTGCTAAAGACAAAAGTAGGTCCCGGCAATTTGATAGAGTTTCCTGCAACGATTCACAAACTTGTAAATGTTCCCCAATTTTACGATGTTCTCAAAAAAAAAATCTAAACTCTCCGAATTTATATTAGATTTCAAGCATTTCTACGATTTCACTTGAACATCTACAAAACCACTATAGTTTAAGGTAACTCAATTAAGGTAAAGGAAAATGCCAAAATTTTAACGAACTTCCCCAAATTTCTACAAATACCTATAAAGTTGGATGAAGTTCTACTAAATAATTTGCATTTCTACGCAATTCACTGATGTTTTAAGAAATTCTCTGGATTTCTATGAAGTTCGCTGAGCTTTTGCAATAATTGCTGAACTCCTATAGCATTTTTTGCACTTCTAGAAAATCTCCAGAACTTCTACGCAGGTGATGAAATTCTTAAAAGTGCTACGAATTTTCTGAATATTTATAAGGTTTCTTGAAGTTATAAAACATTCCCTGAACTTAATAAAATCCCAACAATCTACAAAGTTCCCTGAAATCAATATTTTAAGTCATAGCTTCTATGAATTTCAATCACTTCTAAGAAGGTCCCTGAACTTCTGTAGAAACTAAGTTTAAAAAACCCAAATGGGTGTATCATCCGCCACCCGTAATTTTTAAATGTAGAAGTGAAGTCATACTACCGATGGTTTGTGATTTGTGTCTAGTCAGTTAGGGCCATGGGCCTCTAGCCCAACATCATAGAACAGAAAGCGAACTGCAAAGGAATCAGTGAAGCAAAAAGTGGCAAAATGTTCTATTCAGCAAGCGATGCGTTTCACATGGGTTTTCTATTGAAATATATAGGCACTCACACCATCAAAGCTATGATAACTACAAGCAAAAGCTTGCCTTCTACCGCCAGGTACGCTTGGGTTCTCAAATGAAAGAATCTCCAAATCTCTTGAAGTTCCCTTTCTGTTCTGTGCCAACATCCTAACGGTAAACCGTCAGTGAATGTGAATTTTGGTGCATTATCCATACTAGAAACTTTTAGCTTCGTGATCAACGGGGTCCAGCTTGTTCCAAAAGAACTCAACCTACAAAGTTGTCACCAGTGCCAGTGCCGATTGAGACAATTATGAAGGGGGTGATGTAGCTAAAGGGTAAAGTTATCAAAATTACGAGTCAAAGCAATACATGGTTCATTGAGATTACCAAAACAATGGATTACGAAGGTTGATTAGCCGGGTTTAACGGAAAAATGTCCAAAATAGCGATGAACATGTTTTTTGTGGTTTCCCTTGGAAATACACCTACATAAAATACAACTCGAACTTAACCGAAAAAAGATCATTAATATGTTAATATAAGATCGTAATACTCCCTGAGCTCAGTCGATAAAGGCACAGCTACAAAGCAAGACAATGCTGGAGGTGGCTGGGTTCGATTCCCGGGCCAGTCTAGAAATTTTCGGGTTGGAAAATTTCGTGATTTTCCCGGGCAAAGAGTATGATTATACTTGCCATACAATTATGCTGATGCAAAAAAGGTACAGGCATCGAATGCTCTCAATTAATAACTGTGGAACTAGAACACTAAGTTGAGAGCACGCAATAAGCTAATATGCGATAAGCAATAAGCTTGCATTGCAAACTGTCGTTGTTCCAATTCTATATGGGCCATTCTTTAAGTAAGATCAACTCTAGATAGAGCTGGAATAAGGACCTAACAGCTTTGTTAACAATAACTTCTCTTGATGATTTCTAGAAACTTAAGGCTCGCCCACGCAAACCAACATCCTCATCGGGTAGGGAAAGACTTCTCCTATCGGATGGTTAGGTTGGCCTGCGTGGACGTGGCTTGAATTCCAAGAAATCATCGATAGAAGTCATTGTTCACAAAAGCTGTTACGCCCTAATTCCTGCTCTATCTAGAACTGTTGGATTGTAACCTGGGATTTTTTCCTATTACGCCTTGATGATGAGGTGAAGGAGTGATTACTCTTTCTCAAGTTAGGACCACAAACGCTAACTTTCTCAAGTTAGGAACACAAACGCTAACTACCCAAAGTTAGTAAGAATCATTGCCAGAAGTTTTTTTTCAGGTGGTTTTGACGAGTGTTGAGCTTGAAAACGTTGCTAGAACTAGAATTTTACGTTACAAAATATTATGGTCTAATGACTTTTACTCATCATAAAATGTATAGCTGTAATATTATGGTGTACTCAAATTATGTAATTTATGCTTTGCAGGAATCCTAAAGCCGTCATTGGTGACTGCAAGAAGAGCTGCAATTCTCTCAGAACTCTGAGAATTTGGGGAGCCCCTGGAAGTTCTCAGAACTCTGGCAATTTGCAGAAAATTCTGAGAAAAGCTATTTTGGTATTTTGGTACTCTGAGAGTCTAGACGAATTCTTCAAAAGGTCCAATCTGCTTTGAGCGATTCTCTTCATTGACTTTCTCTTTTGATAGTGGCTAAGCAAACACATTTCGTGCTATTTCCGTCACACAGTTTGATAAAAGAAGCTGCTATCTAACGATCATAACGTCAACTACAACAGGGAATATTTTTGCATAAGAGTTATTAACGAAAGTGAAAGTCGATGAAGCGAATCGATCAAATCAGATAGGATCATTTGAAGAATTCCACTAGAACTTTCAGAACTTCCAGCATCTATCAGATCTCCAGTATTTTTTTACCGATGTACAAGAAACCTCAAAAGAACTTTTGGATCTTCAGCAACTCTTAAAAATCGTAAGATTTTGGTAATCTGATAAAACTAAATTTTAGAAAATCTTCAGTACCTCTAGGAACTTTCAATCTTCATAAACGCTCCTGAAAACTCTAAGAAAACTCTTCGACTACCATAACTGTAGAAATGCAGAAACATGATCTTCGAACTAAAGAATGGAACTGAATCAAACTTTCGAACTCAACTTGACAATTCCAAGCAATACCGATTCTGTAAAAACACCAATAAGTTCCTCGGCTGCATGACTTATAAAACTTTTGAATCATTAAGAACCGGCAGAACTCTCTGAACTCAGGGATTATTATTATTATTTAGCTTTATTAAGGAGGCTTTCAGCCTTGGGCTGGTTCGCCTCCAACAAAACTCAGGGACCTTTTCTAAAATTCCGAGCCATTCTGGCTCTCGGTAACTCGGACCCGGTGTCTTTTTGCAACGTTTAGAACTTGAGAGCTCTATGGATTCTTTGGATGCTTGAGTAGAATAGGTTAGACAACCGCGAGTATTCGGTCCTGCTCTTTTAACTTGAAATATAAGACAGTAATAATATAAAACAAAAATGATAACTCGGCTCTGTAAAGTTTATTCGATTGCGCCTGTACAAATAAAGTAATTATTAATAATGCAATGCAAAACTAACTGTTTGAATTACCCTAGACTGAGAAAGCCATAAAAACGAAATATTAATAAAAAAGTAGAATAGGTTGTATGACAAGAGGTCAAACAGAAAATGTCAAATCGACAAAAGGTCGAAGGAAAAAAAGGCCGAATAACATTTTAAGGGACAAATCGTTGAAATGGACAAAAGGTTGAAAATGTCGAAAGGTCTGATCACTTTTAGTGAATAAAAAAATAGAAAAAATACTAAATGTTCGGAAATGCAATATGCTGAGACAAGCTTAGGATTTGAGCAACCTAACTGAAATTATCGAAAGTTATTTCTTAATCTTGAGTTGCCTCCTTCATTATAACATTAGCAATTCTTTTACAGATAAAAGCTATTGAACACTTCATCCTAAAGTGCTTGACCATGACCTTGGGTCCATTTCATCATTTTGTTCGTTCGATGTTTTCTCTTTTTCGACCATTTTTCCATTCGTTCTTTTTTCCCATTAAATTTCATTCGACATTTTGACCATTCGAGATCTGTCTATTCATCTATTTTTCCATTCGACCTTTTTTACATTCGACCTTTAGTCCATTTCGATCTTTTGTCCATTCGACTATTTCTCCTTATAAATTTCATTCGATCTTTTGTCCATAAGACCTTTGCCCCTTAAACCTTTTATCTTTCGACCTTTTGTCTTTCGACGTTTTGTCTTTCGACATTTAGTCTTTCGACCTTTTGTCTCTCGACGTTTTGGGTCTCGACCTTTTGGGTCTCGACCTTTTGGGTCTCGACCTTTTGGGTCTCGACCTTTTGGGTCTCGACCTTTTGGGTCTCGACCTTTTGGGTCTCGACCTTTTGGGTCTCGACCTTTTGGGTCTCGACCTTTTGGGTCTCGACCTTTTGGGTCTCGACCTTTTGTCTTTAGACCTTTTGTCTTTAGACCGTTTGTCTTTAGACCTTTTGTCTTTAGACCTTTTGTCTTTAGACCTTTTGTCTTTAGACCTTTTGTCTTTAGACCTTTTGTCTTTAGACCTTTTGTCTTTAGACCTTTTGTCTTTAGACCTTTTGTCTTTAGACCTTTTGTCTTTAGACCTTTTGTCTTTAGACCTTTTGTCTTTAGACCTTTTGTCTTTCGACCTTTTGTCTCTCGACCTTTTGTCTCTCGACATTTTGTCTCTCGACCTTTTGTCTCTCGACCTTTTGTCTCTCGACCTTTTGTCTCTCGACCTTTTGTCTCTCGACCTTTTGTCTCTCGACCTTTTGTCTCTCGACCTTTTGTCTCTCGACCTTTTGTCTCTCGACCTTTTGTCTCTCGACCTTTTGTCTCTCGACCTTTTGTCTCTCGACCTTTTGTCTCTCAATCTTTTGTCTCTCGACTTTTTGTCTCTCGACCTTTTGTCTCTCGACCTTTTGTCTCTCGACCTTTTGTCTCTCGACCTTTTGTCTCTCGACCTTTTGTCTCTCGACCTTTTGTCTCTCGACCTTTTGTCTCTCGACCTTTTGTCTCTCGACCTTTTGTCTCTCGACCTTTTGTCTCTCGACCTTTTGTCTCTCGACCTTTTGTCTCTCGACCTTTTGTCTCTCGACCTTTTGTCTCTCGACCTTTTGTCTCTCGACCTTTTGTCTCTCGACCTTTTGTCTCTCGACCTTTTGTCTCTCGACCTTTTGTCTCTCGACCTTTTGTCTCTCGACCTTTTGTCTTTCGATCTTTTGTCTTTCAACCTTTTGGCTTTCGACCTTTCGGCTTTCACTGAAGAACTTTCGGAGCATTACGATATGTAAGGACTATTTGAACTCTAACAAACAATTACATATAAAGAATTTAATGAAATTCCGACACTCTTTATCCGTAATATTTACGGCGCATGACTAGCATCATACTTAGCAGATAGCGATGGTAACATTTACCACTAAAAAAAAACCTGACAGGCGGAAAAAGTGCTCAAATGTTCCTTGAACGTATACAATGTTTACTTATTGTATAAAAACATCTACTTCTACGAAGATTCATCAACTTCCTTCAAGTTCCAATAGGTTTTTTTTTTCAAGTGCTTTCAATTTGACCAAGATCTCAGAGCATCTATGACCTTCTCCAACAATAAGGAAAAACCTTGAACATTTTTTACGAATTTTCCCAAACATCTGGGTGAAACTAGGTTCTTAAATTAACATATCATACTCCGAAGTTCTAAGAAGTATGCTGAATTTCTACAATTCTTTCTGAGCTTCTAAAAAGTTACTTGAACTTCAACGAAGTTCACTGAGCTTCTACAATTTTGGTTGAACTCTTACGGAGTTCAATCAGCTTTAAAAAATCCCAGCGCTTCTATGAAGTTTAACGAAGTTTTAGGAAGTTTCTCATATCTGCTACATATTTCGCTTGACTTCCAAAAACTTCTCAGAATTCCTATGAAGGTTCCCTGATCTTTTTAGAATATCGTTGATTTTCAGCTGTTTCCTGAGTTGCTTTGGAATTTCCTGATTTCTTATAAGTCTTAAGAAGTTATTGTAAGTTTTAAGAAGTGTCTGCAAGCTAAACGAAGTAATTTTTATAATGTTTCTTAAACTATCCAAAGTTTCCATAACTTCCACGAAGTTTCTCAAATTTGTGTAAAGTTCCCAATCCTACGTAGTTTTTCACAATTTTTTCAAAGCCCCCTAAATTAAGTCAAAATTCTCTGAAGCTCTACGAAGTTCCCTGAATTTATATTAATTTTCCTAAATTTAGAGAAGTACAGAAGGAGATATCATCTGAATATCTAAAAAGTGCCAGAAATTCAAAAACCTTAATTTAGTTATTGAAAAAAACCCTACACATAATCGAAATTCCCTGAATTTCTGCGAAATTCATAAAATTCACTTATATTATTTGCAGAACCCAAGCAGCACACATGTTCTATAACCGTTTATATAACCTTTGAATGACTGGTTTTGGTTGAAAAGTCACTATCGAAACATCAGACAAAATGTAACACTGTTGTCCCAATCATTCAAGTCTGCTTAGTCGCATACCGAAAGTTCAATGAATATCTAAGAAGTTTTCAAAAATTCTACGGTGTTTCTTGTGGATCTACTTTCAAGAAGATTTCCGAGATTTAGATTTAGAGACTAGCCTAAGGCTAAAAATCTAAAAAAAAAAAAAAATCCGTGTTTGTACAAAGTTCTCAGAAATAAAAGGATGTTTTTAACTTTTATAAATTGCTCTTGACTGCTGAGATGGTCCCTGAACTTCTGGTAAGACTGTGTTCTACAAACTTAGAAATAACTAATTTAACACGTGATGGAATCCATCTTTGACATAAAAGATGAGACGTAAACAAACATGTCATGTAATATTAAGTGTTCCGAGACTACACATTTCGTTGCCAGACGAAAAGTACGTTTGATTGAGCTATATATCGCGTTTGTTATGACTCA
This sequence comes from Ochlerotatus camptorhynchus, assembly GCF_037179485.1. Classification (NCBI taxonomy): domain Eukaryota; kingdom Metazoa; phylum Arthropoda; class Insecta; order Diptera; family Culicidae; genus Ochlerotatus; species Ochlerotatus camptorhynchus. Next base: position 1,164,433 of record NW_027040497.1, on the reverse strand, counting down.
AAGTCACTCTCAAAGCACCAAAATTTACATAATTTTTTCTGAGTGTGTATAAATCTGAGATATGGAATAGATAGTGAACCTATTTTATGAAGGAAATTTTGGTGCTACGTCTACGGTGAAGTTTTTGGGAACTTGGATTGACAGTGATGATTGAAGAATATTAAAAGGAAAAGCAGACATATTTCACTGATGGTGCGTAGAACCTTAATGCTGTTTAACGTTTAAACAGGGACGTTCCACCAAATTCCCTGAATCCATTGTACTTTACTCCTCTAAGAAGTTCAAAATACCCTTAAAAAAACCTTACACATTCTAAGAATATCAGTCTGCTCGCTAGGCAAACATGAAGTCGAAAACTATTACCATTTTATGCTACATCCAAACATGTAGTTCAATGTGTAGAAAATACTAAAAGTTCCAATCAGTGCAAACGCTCATGTTTATCAGATGAATAACTTCCCAGTTCATTGACCAAACCGCACTGCTAATCTCGCATTCAAATCCTTCCCTGTGATACAGAAGACCAAGAAGCGCGCAGATGCTCCAACTAAGGAATATAAATAATAACGAATCCCTTCACAACACATGGAAATATGGCCTGGAAACATGAAACAAACGGCAAAAATTAAAGAATCCTCTGTCAGTAGGAGCCATCCCTTGTACCCTTGCACCAGTTCCAACCTCCAGCCCGTCTCGTTGATGTACGATGACCTAACCAACAACTGTGCACTCAAGTTCAGTAAAGCGTGCGCATGCTCGGTCATTTGCGTTCCGGAGATAACCTTCCCCTTCTTTGCCTGATCCCCAACCAGGGACACACCGTAGATACAATCATCATTTAGTTATGAGATGCAAAGCAGTGCGAATTGTTGAAGAAGCATAAAGAATTGACCATTCATAAATGGTCCAGCAGCAGCATCAGCAGCAGCAACACCGACCAGACCACGATGGCGAGAAGAGAAATATTGCAATAAAAATAAAACTATTTAAAAATACAATTTCCTGTTCATAAACAGTTCTGTTCTGTGATTTTTTTCAATTCTTGCAAAGGTAGAATGAGAGGGAGGGCAAGGATGTGGAAGGGGATTCATTCAAGATTTTTTGGAGCGAGGTTGAAACCTGCTACCATATTCTGGTAGAGGGTGAACCGAAATTGGAATCGGTACCAAAGTTCACCTGGCACCACATTCAGAACTTTAGAGTCCAGCTGTAAATGGAACACCGCACCACGTCGCGGATCGCGAACAACAGCCATCGAGACGACGACGGCGACGTTGGTACGTGTATGGAAAAACTTATTAAAATGTGAAGTACGAAATTAATGACTTTTTTATTTTCGAAAATATATAACTTTTCGTTCGTTTTGACTGGAAATGGAATGGATAGTTTATTAAAAACAAGCACGGCAAAGCATTTGCGAATGAAGGGAGAGACTGAAGGACAGTGCGGAACGAATCCTGCGCGCCGCGTCGTAATCAACAGCACACATTGGCACACACACCGAACATGGCACTCGCGCACTCTACTGCGGAACGAACCAGACAGAACCGAGTCTGACCGCGCGAGCAAAGACAATCCATTGCAATAAAAATGCGAGGAAACTCATTAAAATATAGATTTTTCGAATGTGTGCCATTCGGCTGCTGTCGGTAGAAACGAGTCATTCTTCAATGCAAAATCAATGAACTTGTGTGCGGTTGCAGTGCTAGAGGGGCCCTGGTCTGTGGGGTTAGATGGATCACGAGAACGGCAGCCGGAGTGATTGGGTCGGCCGGTGCGAGGGGGCGCTCGTATACTGAAAGAGTTATAGTTCCTGTATGATTTATGTGCTCGTTGCGAGGGTAGTCGATGCTGAGGCCCATCGATGAACGACGATGGACGGGACGCGACGACCAGAGATGGAATATAAACAATCAAATTTAAATTTACGAGTTCATTTAAATTTTTTCGGAGGAGAATATTTCATGGGTTCCAGTGTAATCGTTCAATTAGCTGGGTGCGTAGGATTTTGAATAACGCAAAGTGGCTATGAAATATGGACTGGGCCTTTGCGTTGGATGGGTTGATGAATGTAGTCATAAGCTTTGGGTATGGATGTTTTGCCAAGGTTTTCAGTTGCCCGAACCTTACCGGACACTTGAATGACACTCTCAATCATAGAAGGTATAATATTAAAACTAAAAGTTTTTGGAATCAGTTCAGACAAGTGCCTTGAAGACTAGAAAGTCGAAAGCTTAATTCTATTGGCAGCCAAAAAGCGACAGATGACACCAAGAAGGTGCACGAGTCAATAAGGCTTGGCCTGTCTACACGAGGTTACGAAACATTTGGAGTTCAGCTCAGATTAGTCAACACACCAAAATACGAATCATCAATTCCAGCGTGACATCTATACTGAAAAATCAGGGGAGTCCACTCAAAAGTTGAAAATGTTCATTAATCGATGTCTGCGGCCTGTTGAGTCGGCCGCACACTACAAAGGGACGGGTATGAAATCTGCATGCAAGCGCTGTCAGTGGAAGGATGTTTGTCACGGGAAAGACGATTTTATTAATGGGCAAATTAGATCTGGGTTCACTTTTGAAAGTGGTGCGATATTTTAAAGCCTGATAACTTAATAAAAACCTGACATTTTAATAAAGTAAAGGGTCTGGAATTGACCAAAAGATGTTTTGCTCAGGAAGCAAAAACGGTCACCATTAGGCCACTGAGCCTTATACAAAACAGAGACCGACGATCTTTTAAACCCTGTGCTAAATGAAATGTCGTTCCGAAAGTAGTTTTTATCCCTTCTTTCAGCAAAACTCCGACTGAGTTCTTCTCAGCGATTCTCAAAGTTGCGTTCCAAAAACATACCTTAGAATGATTTCAAAACTAGCTTTATAAGTTTGGCAGCGCAAGGGGTGTAGTGGTAAGCGTGATTGCCTCTCACCCCAAAAGGCCTGAGTTAAATCCCAGTCGGAGGAAAGTAAAGCCGTTGGTCCCCGGTTCGTAAGATGATGGGTCAAAAGGGTCCAGGTGTGGGAGCTGTCACCCTGGTGTCGGTAGCATTGGTACTCAGTATGGAAAACAAATCAAGGAAAAAAAGAGCTTTATTAGATTCCGGAGGATGGAAAGCTCCCAGATTTGCTTTGTTCTGAAATTCTCAAAACTTGTCTTCGGAAGATTCCAGATCGTATTTAATGCTTTGAAAGTTCAAGAGGAAACTTTTGATGAAAACGATCAGTTTTCTTGCGAAAGATTCTCATGAGAAGAACTCTCAAGGTTATTCCGGATAGAATAAAAGCGAAGACAGCATATCAAGAAGACTGGCAACTCTTCCATTTTCTCATACGTATGAGACAGGCAGAATCGCGTCATCTGCCGCTCAAAGGTAAATGCTTCGAACGAATTGTATAGCAAAGGTTCCATCCTCAGAATAGAGGTTGTGTACTTGCTCATTCTTCTATGCATGGTTTCCACGTTTGCTCAAGCGCAGCGCTACTGTGTCTGTTGCTTGGATTCAGACAAAGTTGCCAGTCTTCTTGATATGTTGTATTCGATAAAAGGCTAGTTTTGAAAATAAGTTAAATTCTGGAATATTTTAACAGAAAGATTTTGGCTCTTTGGATGGATATTTATCATAAATTAATAATCATAATAAAATTATTGATTTGTCATCCCTGATGACGATTACAATCGGTTTGAAAACAATGGAAAGAGATAAACATCTCGGAAATAGTTTTAAGAAGATCGTTGAATATTATTTCATAGTTTCCCAGAATTCTTCTTCACAATTTATAAGAAACTTCGTATTGCTCATCCAAGAATAGTCTTCCGAAGATTGAAAATACCTATTTTCAGAAAATCTTAGTACTTTCTTGTAGAAGAATTCAGAACATGCTTTGAAATATTTTCTGTATTTGCCTTTGGATGTTTTCACAACTTCTATTCAAAATTAAAAGGTTTCCCGAATAATAACAAAGTATGTATTGCTGTTAATACCTAGAAGTAGCCAAAGAAAGAGAGAGAGAGAGAGAGAGAGAGAGAGAGAGAGAGAGAGAGAGAGAGAGAGAGAGAGAGAGAGAGAGAGAGAGAGAGAGAGAGAGAGAGAGAGAGAGAGAATATATCTATTAAAGAAGGCCAGATATAGGTAAAATCCCCCCGCTTAATTAAATAGAGATTTGTTAACAATATGTAATTTATTATTTAATTTTTTGACTTTTGAAAATTTATTTAGAAGCTATCTATGTAGACTGGTTTTATGTGATTTTAAACTTCCCCTAAGCCTGCATTGGTAGTAGTTCAAACAGTGTTTTTCAAATACGTCTTCTTCTTATTATTATTATTCTTCTTCTTCTTCATATACGCATTTCAAACTAATTGCTTAGTGCATATTAGCTTATTGCGTGCTCTCAACTTAGTTTTCTAAATGCACTTCAACAGTTGATTAAGAGTTAAGAGACAACATTAAGGGATTAAGAGTCAGTTAATTGAGAGCTATCGATGTCAATACCAATGCATGAATATGTATATTGTGTGGCAAACACAATCATACTATATGCCCAGGGAAGTCGAGAAAATTTCCAACCCGAAAGATTCCCTCGACCATACCGGGAATCGAATACCGTGCCTTTACTGACTAGGCTATGAGGCTCCCTTTTCAAATACGTATAGAGTGTAAAAACTCACTCCTATCTCTTTACGTATATTATGAACAGCGCATCAAATTACGCAAGTCTGGATGCGCAGCATTCAATTATCTTAACCTTATTTAGTACAGTCAACTTTCCATTCCTCGATGTTGATTATTACGATATTTCTCTCAATATTGATGATTTTGGCTCCATAATAAACGGGTTACACACATGAAAGATATCCGAAATGGTGCCATCATATCATATAAGGTTAGAACGATTTCCCGAATATGTGGTTAGGTGGTAATTTTCTATTCTGGCCGTTACCTCGATTTTTCTTTTCTGAGCTTGATGTGAGATCCATGGAAATTGTTTTGTACTCTCGGATAAACTCCAAATTAAGGGGTTAATTTTATAGGTATTCTGAGGAAAGTTTTAAGGAAATACTAACAATAATGGTTCCTCTTCTTTTTCATTAGTTTATGGCAATGAACTAGCGCAGAAATGGCTTAAAATCACCCTATTACAACAGTTAAAAATAATTCCAGTTAAATGGATAACTGAGGATAGCTTTAAACAAATCTAGGAAAGGATTCAAAGGGACGATAGTTTTCATGGAATTCCGAGAAGAATTCCAAGGGAATCAAATTCTGAGGATAGTTTCAAAGGAGAAGATATTCTAGGAGATTCTGAAAAGAAACCCAATGGAATTCTGAGGGCAATTCTACGGAAATTCTGAGAAGAATCCCAAACGTCTTTTGGGGCAAATTCCAAGCAAGTTTTGAAAAGAATTTAAATGAAATGGGAGTATGTATTCTGGGAAAAATGCAAAGGTCATTTTAGAAGAATACTCAGGGAATGTTGAGGAGAATTTCAAGGAAATTTTCTATTGAATTCTGAAGAGAATCCCAGACTAATTCTTTAATGATTTCCAAGGTTTCTTAATTATAAATGGTATACCGTAGTGCACAGCTTTTCATTTTGTTGTGTGTTATAATTAAATGTTACATTTATACAAATTACAGTGCTTTCCCGTTTTTGGCAACAAGACCGCATCAGCCAATGTATACCTCAAATTTGTGTTAGCGCTTTCTCTTGCTTATTAAATACCATGCAGAGAGGATCTTATTAGAATGGTCTAGTGAGATAAAAAATGCAAAGCCTTACACTTAGAACACTTCGAAAAATTCTTGAAAATTTAGGTACTCTGAAACTGACGAGCGTCGATTTTCACATAACATAAAGTAAAATAAAATTTTCGGTCTCGGAGCACTTATTTTCACATGACATGTTTTTTACGTCTCATCCTTTATGTAAAAGATGGATTCTGTCACGTGCAAATTTAGTTATTTCTAAAGGGAAACCCACATTGGATCCGGATCTGACGTGATTCGGCAAAGTGACAGCTAAATATTTTGTCTCACCGGCAAATTTTCGTCAACGCAACGCAAACGATCTAATGTCGGTGGCCCTGAAGTGTGTGAATTTTCTTGAAAACAAAGAAGACAAAAATCGTTTGTTGTCAAAAACGGTAAGTCACTGTATTATGTTTGATCAAAATGAACGATACTTTAGCGTCAACATAACATTTAAGTTGTGTTTAGATCATATATGATCAAAATAATTGACTTTTAAAAAGACCGTGGATTTCTAAGAATAAATTCAAGGGAGATTTAAATACTATCATGAATTGAAATTCTGGAGAATTCTTGCAAGAATTAGTCAGCATTCGAAGACCATTGTTAAAATAGTTTTTTTTTTCTGAATTCATACAATTTCAAGAATTTGGAAAACAAAATCCTTGATCCAAGATTTGGAAAGAAAGATCCGGAGTCTTCGCAAATCCGGAGAAGTAAGCAGAATTCGAAGAACATTGTTTATAGAAATACATGAGTTTTCTAATGAGAATTGCAAAAGTGTTCTGTGAAGAATTGAAGCGAAATGCAAGATACTATCATAATATAATTATGAGGGAATTCTTAGCTCTGTGCATTTCTTGAAAAATCCAAAGACATCGAATTTCATAAGAATTATGGAGGAATTCATACAATTTCAAGAATTCTGGAAAACAAAATTCATGATCCAAGATTTGGAAAAAAAAAGATCCGGAGTCTTCGAAGTTTTTGAAATCCTATTTAAATGTTGTACATCCCTGCATGAGAAGAATACAGTCAACTCTTCATAATTCGATTTTCTGGAACTCGATGGATCCTGCGATGCTTAGTTTGTCCATGTAAGTCGATATTTCCACAAGACGATGTTTTATGCAGTGTGATTTTGATTCTGTAACTCGGTATGGCAAAGGCAGTGCTTATGCGTTGTATTAATCTAATGTTGAAACCAAAGGAATTTAAAAATACATGATAACTGGTGGTCCCCTATTGCGTACCCAGGCCATATTCAATCATGTTCCTGGTGTTCTTAGGAAAATGGTACGTACCTTTTATTCATACAAAAATGTATCTTGCGATACATCAAACCAGTTCTAAAGAGTTTTCAGGGCTAAAGGAACAATCCAGAAATGTTCCAGGTGCCCCAGAAAAGTGTTGAAAACCAGACTAGAAGTAATTCAATCGATCAATTCACAATCATTTGCGATTATATCAACAACATCCTGGCGGCGCCGACTAGGATTGAACCCAGGCCTGCTGGGGTGAGAAGTTATCACGCTTACCACTAAACCACCGGTGCCGCTATGTTTTTGTATTTGTATTTTCATAATAATGATACATACAATCCTAAAGTTAATCTTTGAACTTTTAATTTAATGCATCAATATTGCTAATCTAGCACTCAGTCATCGAAGTAGAAAGCGAATAGTCAAGTTAACTGATTTTTTTTATCGGCACGGTGATGGAGATTTCTTATGAGATTGTTATTATATAACTCCATAATTCCACAACTCGATGATCCCCGGAATACCAAGTTGCAATTAGTTCACTGTATAATGAGTTAGCAAATAACATTTTCAGGCAACACACAAAAAATAGACATATGCGGCCATGAGCGTAGACAGGTTCTATTATAGAGTTGCGCATTTTTTTAAATTAACTGGTATTATTTCAAAGGATGAAAAGTGTCACCCTAAGAGTAAATTTTTTTTTATATTTTTACTAAGCAAAATGTATCGTAAATTTTACTTAATCTAAGTTCTTAAAGTTCTGAATAATTTAAACTTGATACATACTAAAGTCTTGATAATTTATTCATGTTTGAAATATTAGGATAAGAACTATTTTTTTAAAATCTCGAACGTCGAATTATTTCCACAAATCCAGCAGATTTTAAATTATGAAATCTTTTCTTAGTTTCAACTCTTAATTGTTTTTGTGGATCTCGAACAATTATGAATGTTTGAATCGAAATTGATATCTTTATTTTTCACAGAATTATTTTTAGAATTTTCTTAAAAACTTCACATAAGTTAAAAGTTTAGAAATCTCTCTAGTATTTTTGTACACTTTGTTCCAGAATACTCTAGAAATTATGGACAGAATGCTCTATGAATTCATCTTAAAATTCTCTTCACATTGCTCATGCTCAGTTTTCCCCACGAATTCCTCGAGGAATTCTCCTGAAATTTACAATGGAATTATTCTCAGCATTCGATAAGTGCTCTCCTGAAATCTAAAATTCCCTCCCCCCATAATCTAGGTTTCTTTCTTAGTTACGCCAATGCTTTAAATTAAACAAACTGTAAATTAAACGGCTAGTTACAGCATATCCAATTCGAACTGATATGCATAAGGCTCATTAGCAACAACGGCGTGGCCAGGTTTCGGAAAGGAGAGGGGCTACATATGTTTATGATGACAAGTTATTAGGCAGAAACCAATAAGGCACGAGAGGTTTAATAGTTAATCAATGAAAATTAATCATGTTTGAATCAAACATTTATTTCAATGAACTGAACGTTTCAAATGAGGAGAAATTTGCTTTCAGAAAACATTTCCACCTGTTCAAAATGCAGTCCGGTATTTAGGGTATTTAGATCAACCCAAGTAACCAACAAGACATTTAATAGACCTTGACCTATTACAGATGGATGCATTTAAACATCCAGGAACGGTTTTCACGAACATCTTCCTTGTAGTTTGAACCCTCGTGAATTTAGTTGAACCAGGTTGGCTTACATTATATTTCTTTATTAATTAGACTTTCAGCTTAGTTGCACCATCTACTGTGCTGGTAATTAGTAGTTCAAAGAATCTTAAATAGTTTCTTCAATTTGGAATTAAATATAAGATGATCCATTATCTTCCAAATCAAATGGCAATAGTGGAATAGCGTTGCACTTCGCAGTTAAAAAAACGGAACCACAAGCATAAATTCGTCCCCGATAACTTCATTCAAGAGAGTTTCCGTTGTGGGCGCACCTCTCGGTTGAGATTGAGGCGGCGCTGTCATCACGCACCTCTCAGCATGACGCCAACCTTAATCACAGCGGGGTTGGAAAACTCCTTCCTCGCCCGTTCTTCACAGTTCATTCAGTTTAATACCCCGCCAGAGCATCCATCATTTATGCTCACCCGTATGTTGTGCACCACCATGTATGCCTACATTTAGAGACGGAACACCAGAACCTGATTTGTGGATAGCCGAGCAGCCAGCAGCATGAAACCACACAAGACAACAGACCCGTGCGCGCACCTTTCAACCTCAATTGGTTCTCGTTGACTTGTGTGAGTCTACAACGCGAGAGCTTCATTAATGTGAAGGAGTTGAGATTCGGAGTCTTTTTGAACTAGCTTCATTGAGACAACAATCACCAACAATGGTTTTGATGTGAACACGTTCCTTCAACTACTAGAAGTTGGTTCTTTGTAATTCATAATGGATCTGGTAAGATCCATCCATAAGCGGTTTCTTCGTAGCCAAGTTCTATCTAACCATTCGAACGCTAATATCATTTTAATGCCACATTTCTCCATTCGTTGGGCTCTTCCTTCTGCCAACAATGGAACTGTTACAACAAACCACAATCCGTGCCGATCTTTTCAGTCACCAGCCAGCGCCGGCCGTGTCTGGTGGTATTCTACTAGTTCAACTTCCTAATGACATAATTATGGCTTAACAAATAATACAAAACTAATTTTCAGATCGTTCACTCCACAGCCAAATGGCCAAACGCGGGGCACGCTTGGCCTACACGTATTTGGTACGGTTTTTGCACCGCGCACTCCAAAACCACAAACCCTAGGATGATTGATTGGAGTTGATGTGCGGATTTATGCTGGTTTGTTTGCGAGGTGCGCGGCGCTGCCTTGGGGCATTGCCCCTGCGATTTACTTTAAGTCTGCGAAGCTAATTTTCCGCACATAGTGTCAAGATGTATTATTCAAACTCTCGCAAACAAAATCGCTAGCGAATCATCGTGCTACAATCGTGGCTACAAAGCATCCCGCCAAAAATTATGACGTGTTGCTTCAAATTGCTATTATCGAACCCACCGCACGTGTGTGTGAGGTCAATTGCAGCTCAAATCCTTCCAAAAGGCGCACAGCACACGCAGTAAAATCCGATAATCGATCCGCGCGCACACGAAAATAACTGCCTTATTTAGATTAATTTCCCGCAATTATCGTATCTGCCCAGAAGAGTTCAGCGTAGGTACGGAGTCGAGCTGAGCAGTGCATTACTTTAACTGACCCATGCATCGCCGCAGCGGGGTAAATTACGCTTTTTAACCCGAACGTGCAACGCGATCTTGAGCTCACACGAAGCCTTCACCAGAAGTCAATACGTTCTTCATTTACGACTGCGGTCCGAGACTGAGTGCAAGACTCCCTTGCAGCTTCTGTAGTTGGATGTTGATAGCATAATCATACCACGTCCGTCGTCGCCACCGTCCCTGACAACCTCCAAGAGCGGGTAGGGCTCGTGCTCGCGGATTCCTTACTCGTACCACCGGGGCAAGGATTATGACCGGCTGACGATGATCGCCGGGCCAGAGTCGTTGTGGTTCGAGTTGCTCTCCACACAGTGGCGTACCAACAACGTACACAGACGTTCGTTATCAGTGGGGTGCAATTATGATCCTCAGCATGTGGACGGGACCATCATAAGACAGAAGCTCAGCAGAAGCAGCACAAGAAGTGTAACTTCGGTAGCCAAACTAATATGTTAGTTGAAAATTACAGCTTGAGAGACAGGTTTTTTTTCGGAGGAGCATGGAGTGGAGGTAAAAACGAGCGAAAATATGGGTAGGACGGTGCAAGCCTTGAATTATAATTCTTCAAATTCCTGCCAGTGTGGTGTCCTGCATTTTTGCATTCCTGTGCGGAGGTTTACGTTTTTCCTTTTTTTTTCGATGCATTTTTCATTATTTATGTCGAACCGTTCCGATTTGGCGGAGGATTTTTTTTATTGTTTGTTGGAGGGGTGTTATTACCGGTATTCAAACAGGAGTTGTCTTCATCATTTGCACCAATTTGGTAGCAATCGCGGTGGAAAGAATTTATTGAATCATTGACGGAATTTATTGACCTGATGGATTTTTAATCACGGAGACAATGAACGGGTTGAGAAGTATTGAAAAGATCCATCATTTGGAAAAAATCGGCTTTTAGAGATTTAAAATTTTACCGTTGAGCTACTTATTCAGGATCATTTTTCTTCATCTTCTTGGCAAATTTGTCCCAAGTGGATCTTCGGGCCTGCCATCTATCAAGTGCTCTTCGAGCACTTTGAGTAGTTGTTAAATCAGAGCTGTATTAGCCAGTATCAACAACCATACGTCCAGACATGAAAATCAGGATGAAATAATAGAAATTTGACGAGCTTGAGACGTTTCTCAAAAGAACTGCACGCGGCACGCACCTGGTCCATCGGCATCTCGGCCCAGATCTTGGAAATGAGTCCATAGTGCTCACTTGATATTCGCTCTGCATAACCAGCATATACGACCATACATAAAAGTCCAGGGGATTAAGGTCCGGGGAGCTGGGAGCAGTGTTGGAAAAGTTCGCGATATTTCACGAAGTTCACCAAGGGAAAAGTTCACGAGTCATAGTGAGTTTTCGCGAACTTTTCCATCACTGGCTGGGAGGCCACAAAGTCTTATCGAGAAAATCAGTCAAATTTTCCCGACACCACGCTTGGACGATATTTTCCGTGTGGGCCGGTGCGCCGTCCTGTTGAAAGACGAAATGATCCTGCTCGTAGAGGTCCCGAAGTTCCGGGGCCAAAACCTTCTCCAGAACCTCACGTTTTTCACGTTTTTCTCAATAAACACTAGTAGGAGCTTCCCACGCCTGGATACGCCCCCCAAACCATCACCGACGCGGCGCTCTGGAATCGCGGGATGTTTATTTGTGACGGGGAGATGCTGGTCAACGTCGGCGCCCACAGTCGATCATTTTAGAAAAAAAGCGACTGTTGCAAGACAAAGAGTTTCTCATCAGAAAACACCAACTCCTGACCTGAGTGCCACGAAAGTATCAGTTTGGCAGTCGCGGTACTCCTTCATCGTGCGCGGTAAACTAACAACAAATGACAGCAAGTCGACACCGTGCGCGTCGGTTAGCCTATATATGAGGCTAAAGCTGACATGACATAGTTATCATTCTTGCCTTTATCGCAAGGAATTGATTCTAATTGAAAGGCCACACTATTTATACCCTTCGAAAAATGAGAGCACCCTCCAAATGCGCACCCCTTTGTTATTCAAAATGGGATTCCTAAAGCAACAAAATTAAGTAATGACACTGATAATGACCATGCATCAGAACTCTAGTCTTAACCACTTTAAACTAGGGATCAACAAATAGAAGATTAGGAATCACATAGATGAAGACTAACTAACTCATTTTTCGTTGTTTCAAGATCATCCTCAGTGGACAAAGTCGAGTCTTGTCACTATCAACAAGGCATGAAAAGTAACTAGGACTAAAATGTGTTCCTTTGATGACTGAAAAATCCTGTTCCCCTAGATTGAAGTAGTCAGGACTATGAATCGGTAGTAGATCTTACAATTACAACTATTATTAATATATTTTTTTAAATACTTTTAAGGGTATTGAAATTAATCAACATATAATTATCGATAATTAATATAATGACAAATAATTTCAATGTATTTAAAATAATTTAAGTACCAAATTTTGTCAGTATCAGGCATGGAAAATCATTTGCATTCATTTCGTGCATTCATTTACATTCATTTGCCTCTAACTTTTTTCATCAACAGCAATCCGCAAAATGATATATAGAGCTTTAGTAGATTTTGTTATTAGCTACAACTTTTGCCCATAATTCAAATCTGTATCTCTTATGCATCACGAATTAGAGCGGGCAGAACTTGTTACTGTTTTTCAGTGAATGTAAAATACATTCACTAAAAAACAGTAGTGGCGTGGCTTCTGTTCGCTCTGGTTCGTCATACATAAGAGATACGGATTTAAGTTGTTAAAAAAAGTTGTAGCTAATAACAAAACCTACAAAAGTTTCATGCACCATTTTGCGGAATTCTGTTGATGAAAAAAGTAAGGGGCAAATGAATGTAAATGAATTTACGAAATGAATGCAAATGATTTTCGATGCCTGGTCAGTATATAAAGTATTTAATGAAATTAAGAGTATATTTAAAGTAATGAAAGCAGTAATGACCAGATTTTAAATATTTGACCAACAGGCTGCGTAGTATTGAAAGACTAGTGCGTGCCCTTCGTCCTTTATGGTACGATAATGAACATGAACATTTTGAAGGTCGGATGAATTTAATATTATTCCTTAACGAATTTTCGAATTTTTGATCGATTATTTTTCATCAAAGTCAAATTGTGTTTCATCACCAATGTTTTTTTTGAACTCCTGCATATTTCCATCTCCTTTACCAGTTTTTTTGAAGACCCTCTTCACAATCGCCCAGTAACGGGCCGAAGCTAAAGGCAATTTGGTGGAATTGATGTCTTTCTCAACGAAATTTATACCCTTTTCCGTGAGCCAATTGAGAATTATTTTGGCGTAGTACGACGACGCTAAATACGGCCAAAACAGTGGAGGGGTACTATGCTTCTCATATAAAGGCTGCAACCTCTACTGCAGATACTCAGATCGATATATTTCCGGATTTATAGTTCCGGTAGTGTAAAAAATGGTAGACTTCAAACCGCAGGAACATACTGCTTGTCATACCAGCACTTTCGACCAAATTTCTCCACTTGAATCGACCTGTCCGCATCGCTTACATCCTTCCCTGGAAAGGCTTTTGAGTCCTCTTTCACATAGGTCTCGTAGTCCATCAAAATGCATGCATCCGGTCGCTGCAAAATTCGCGAATACAACTTCCGGGCCCTTGTTGCAGCATGTTGCTTCTGTTCTGCACTTTGTTTGGCGATTTTCCGCTTTTTATAGGTCTTCAAGTTGTTCCGTTTCTTGATACGTTGGATCATTCCGACGCTCGTTCCCACTTTATTGGCCAAATCACGTATCGACATTGATTTGTTCTTCCTAATTTGAGATACCAGTTTCTGGTCCAGTTTCGGGTTGGAAGATTCGGGTTTTCTACCTCGTCCTGGCAGTTCATCAAAAGAATAGTGTTCCCCAAACTTGTTTATGATGGATTTTACACTCGCGTGATGAATTCCAAAGCGCTTCGCTAATTTTCGCATAGTTACACCCTTTCCACTTAGCCATGTGTCCAAAACCTTAATGATCACTTCATTTTCAATGCGCGACATTTTGGAAACAAAGAATTTAAACCGCACAAAAAAGCAAACAAACGAAAGATGACAGTCAAACGCACAGAATGCAGTAATTAGCATATTAAAACCATCACAAATACGTGCGTACAACGCAAATGTATGTGGATAGCTTATTTCCGATACATTCCTTAATCGAAACGCTAAAGCTTTTCTCAGGGACATATAGTTAGTCTGTCTTTCGATCGGTTTTATGACCTTAATCTAAAGCTAGTACTGATGAAGATTTTATTCCTGGATTGTAACGTCGACGACAATAAAACTGTAATCAACTCTTTTTATTAAAGCTTGCTTGAGCTTGAGCTTGATTGACCGCCCACGGTTGCTACTCTGTTACTGCCAGATCAGCTGTAATTACACAGAGAACCAATAGACGATGCTTGGGACTAGCAATCATCCTCAATGTGTAAAAACTGGTGATCTTAAATTAGGCAATACCAGCGCCGGCCGCGCCCGAACACAGGTCAAGAAAGGAATGGGAAGGATTGTGTTGACATGACACTCGCTTTGATGGAAGCCGAGAACACCTCTGCACTTCCACGAGGAATCACTGGGATGTTGGATAAGAGGGTTGGGTTTGCAGCAGGGTTCGTTTTGGTAAACGATAAGCTGAATTGATGTCCTAACGATCATATAACGCGAAGGAGCTTGGGACTAAACCCACGGTCTTCTGCTCAGTAAGCAAAAACGTTTGCCACTAGGCAGACGAGCACCTTTTTAATCACCGAGTTGCTGTTATTACCATGTAGTCATATTAACAAATAAAACGATTGACGAATCTTGAATGTGGATGGGCCTGAGATTAGACTCATGATGTTCTGCTCAGTAAGCAAAAACGGTTGCTCTAAGGCCACCGAGCCCCTCATATCACATAATACCATTGCTCAAATTTGTGTATCCATTCAAACCCGGAACCAACGACAACAACGAGTTTCGCAAAATACACGATACACAAGCGATTTTACCATAAATCTCTTCGATATGTAAGGACCTGGGACCGCGTTTTTCTGCTCAGTAAACAGGCCACTGTAACCGACGATCTTTCAAATCCGAAAACTAAAAACTACGAAAAAGTACTTAGGCCTTCATTAAGTTCCACTTTCACGCGACGTTCAATGACAGGGTCCTATCCAGGATTACATCTGAAAAATCCAAATCTGGCCAACGCCCACCTAAACCTGTTCTAATCCACCTGAAATGACTAACGAATGGAAGACTTTGACTACCCAGCCATGCAATAGTCTCATTCCGTGCCATATGGCAACTTGATGATTCTATTGCGCTCATCTTTTGGCACCACCCAGGGGAGACTTGGTCCTGTACCCAATGCTTAACTTAACTCCATTCCACTCAGCTACTCGCAATTTCTTGTGATATAGTGGGCGAAATATTATTACATGAGGCAATTCAATGCAGACGTCTTTCCAAATTTGGCAGATCGACAGGTAATCGGTGAGTTACCACGATAGTTGCTATTCAACAACTCGACAACGTCCCATCGTCAACGCCTGCTATGAGAATTTCCCATTGCAGACGCCAACGAAATGACGTCATCGAGCTATCGATCAACTACCCTGGTTATCACCTGGTACCTTATAGCACGATGCTAGGAGGCGAACCGGAAGAATCGATGAGCTACCTCTCCCCCTGTAATCAACTCTTTTTATTAAAGACTGAAAAGTCGAATCCAAATTACGAATTATTCTAGATTTTTTTTTTATTTGTGTGTCAATTTTTTTTTAAAGTTTTCGGTACTTCCCTGAAGTTGCTACTGGAATGGAACTGTTGTACTCTTTTATAAAGTTCTCTAGACTGCCCTGAATGTCTCAGGCCTTTTTGAAAGTTCCCGCAATATTACTGAAGTTAATTGAACTGCCTTGAAATCCTTCGGTATCGGTTTTTCCAGAAATTTTGACGTGGGACTACGTCTTTGTTTTCTATATGGGGCTACACTTTGCGAGTACGAAAAATGAATATGTAACGAAAAGTTGTCAGGTTTTGAACGCATATTTTTCCAAAAAATTAATGTGAAATATGTCATGCAATATGCCATTCGACGGGGGCTTCATTCAGCAATTTTGTGGCACATAGTACAAATAATTAAAATAGCTAAACAGCTAAGAATTTTCACTCAAATTGGTAGAATCAAAAATTTCCCATACATATGTTTAGACCACAAGGTGTCTTTCCTAGCACACCCATCACATAGTTGGTCCCAAACGAAATAAGCCGAAGCCGCATTTCCTTTGGCACTTCGGACGTGTTCATATCTATCGCCCAAGACACGACATGCGGACCAGTGCTACCAAGGC
The DNA here is from genome assembly GCF_037179485.1 of Ochlerotatus camptorhynchus. NCBI lineage: Eukaryota > Metazoa > Arthropoda > Insecta > Diptera > Culicidae > Ochlerotatus > Ochlerotatus camptorhynchus. The sequence continues at coordinate 1,147,804 of NW_027040497.1, read as the reverse complement.
TTCCTGCAAGAGCGCTCTAGCCATAGAAGTAGTGAAGAAGCCATACCGCCACTGTTCGGGACGGGTACAATTGCTCATCGTGAGAAACACCACTGCGCGTCATCGTCATGCCGAAGAACATCAAACTAGCTCACCGTATCCTTGGATAAAGTGCTTACAGTGACCAGTGTCATCGTGCCTGTGCTCATTCTTGCTTTGGATTGCATAGCGAACGGATCGCCTTAAGAACTCTGGTGAAGGAGAAGCTTTGCTCGACTGCAGTTCCCCGTCGGTCTCATCCATCGTTTGCTCGGGAATAACAACGCCGAACCTGTTGGTACCGGTGCCTCAATCTACTTGGCTGCTGGAATCTATGATGACAGGAAACGGCTCTGACGCAAAGAAAACCAACATTGTGCAACGTCAAGAGGAGGTCGCTCAACTGCAGTTCACCGTCGGTCACATCCATCGTGTGCTCTGGTAGAACAACTACGCCGAGTCTGGGTACCGGTGCCCCAGTCTAGTTGGCTGCTGGAATCGGTGAGTTAATAAGAAACGCCGGCTGTGATGCAAAGAAGACAAACATTGTTCATCGTAAAGTGGAGATCCGTCTAATATCAGGGCTACACTTTTGCCTAGGGCAAACAGCAGGGTAATTTGCTTTCCGCTCGACAGCCGACGTTGATGCGCAACCCTTTTCAGGGCGACAAAATAATTCCCCTTAAATCAACCACATCACCAAAACGGTCCTTATGAGGGCCATACAATATCAAAACGGTTCTTTCCCGAGCCACAAGTCATCGAAACGGCTCTTTTCAGGGCCACCACGATTTTCTAAGAAAGAGTTAGTTTGGAATATTTTCTAACACAAGAATAATTGCACATGAACTGAAAAAGAATCTTATTCGTAATTAACGGAAAATGGACACTGCTTAATTGTTACACTTCTGAAGAAATCAACGGATGTCATAATAATATCGGGAATTTCAAATAACTTTCGATCAAAATACTTAACATCTGTGAGCGTAGTCCTACGTCAACTGTTCGTACAACCCCATTGGGATGTCCTTTGTAATTTTTTCTACATACTCCCTTGAAGCTCATGGAGTTTCCTTTAAAATATCTTAAATTCTCTGAGCTTATCAGAACTTGCCTGGAGTTCTATCTTGAAGTTCCCTTAATTTTCAAGAATTTCTTGGAACTACTTTTTCGTTCCAACATTTTTTTCTGATATTCAAGGAACTTCTCTGAAGACCCCACAGTTTTCCAGAAACTGTTGGAATAGTTCTGAAAATCTAGGAATATTCTAAAATTCCTCGGCTCTTTTTGAAAATAGTAAATACTCAGAACTTCCCTTAAAAAACTTGAAACTGTACTTTGACTATATGTTTTTAGTATTACTTCTACGTGAAGTCAACGATTTACATAGTTGAAGATGCTAATTTCAAATAACAGACTGTAGTGGTAATTTTTATACGATAGATGGAGTAGATGAAAGCATAAAGTTGATAGTTCCGTTAGAGTACGGCAGTGTGAAGATTGTATATAGATATTAGAATAGCGAACTAGGACAACTTTTAAGGAAGGTACAAATCGGTTTTTTCATCTCTCTTTACCAAACTCCCCCTTTGGAGAGGGATGGTGAGGGGTGTCCCCCCCCGCCACTACTGGCAAAAAGAGATGAAAACCGACCCGTTCAAGTACCAACTGTGTGTTTGAAACAGTTCTACCTACCCCACCCGTGTCCCCTCGAGATCGTCAAGTCGACGATGATAGGAGCACATATCGTGGTAGGGGTAAACAATAGTTGCAATTTCCAAACCTACGACTGGATGCCTTCCTTCAAATAACAATTGAAGTGCGGTAAAAATCGGTAGTGAAACAGTTCAGTTGGCATGCTTGGCATACACAGTTTTGGTCACGAACTGCTCATTTGCTAATAACTTTGCACACAGTTGACGGAACATAGTTCTTTTTGAGGCAGTAGATAGAATAGAGTGTAAGCTTGGTACAGATATCTCTAAAAATGTAGATTTTAATGCAAGTAGTAAACTGTATTTTTTGTTGCGTTGTAAAAATGAGGTGAGAAATGCTCACTACACATCTCTTAATTTAAGTGTTAAATTGATTATTGTTGATTCAAATGTTAAGCTTAACCTAATCTTCGTATATCTATAGTTGACTATGAGCCTAATCTATCAATTACTTTAAAGAAAAATAAATTTCAACATTTGAGTGAAAAGCTATTACCAAATGAGCAGTTGGTGTGTACAACTGTGCATGCCAAGCATGTCAGTTGGTACTTGAACGGGTCGGTTTTCATCTCTTTTTGCCAGTGGTGGCGGGGGGGGGACACCCCTCACCATCCCTCTCCAAAGGGGGAGTTTGGTAAAGAGAGATGAAAAAACCGATTTGTACCTTCCTTAAAAGTTGTCCTAGTTCGCTATTCTAATATCTATATACAATCTTCACACTGCCGTACTCTAACGGAACTATCAACTCTATGCTTTCATCTACTCCATCTATCGTATAAAAATTACCACTACAGTCTGTTATTTGAAATTAGCATCTTCAACTATTGAAACTGTAGTTATGTGGACTTCCCTGAAATTCATGGAACTTCTTATAAATTCTCAACATTTTCCAGAAGCTCGTGATGCTGTCCAAAATGGCCAAATTTGAACACAAATGTGAATGATTGCCAGTGACTACAGTGTATGAAATGACCCAATTTTGTCCGCCGTATTTTTGAAAATCTTTTCAAGTATTCTATTTATTTATTTATTTATTTATTTATTTATTTATTATTTATTTATTGTTATTCATCTGACAGTGGTTTTTTTTTATAATCCATTTATTTGTCAAGGCTCAAATGCGTTAGCTTTGCGGAGCCGCATATTTTTTTACATGATTGTGTTTACATACTGGTGATTTTTACAGAGTGAATATCATTTCTTACAACTCATGTTAGTAGAACGGCGGCCGATCACTCGTGGCTTACTCGAGATTAGGGATTACATTTATTGATCATTCGGTGGGAGGACAAGGGAAAGCATTTTCAACTAATTTAAAACTAAAACGTAAAGGATGACTAAAACACAAAACATTAAACACATACATCAACAGCTTTAAGGGGAAGCTTACCGCTCCGAAAAAAATAATTACGTTTTGATTTTTCTAAAAATATTGAAAAAAGATATCAAAATTCTAAGAAAATCACATATTTTTTAATTTTTCAAAGAAAATTCACGGGCAAAAACATTTTTTATAAGTCATTATGGCATAAAGTTGGACTCAAAAAACCACAAAACATCGACTTTTCGGTTTTGCTGAGAGTCCAATTTTTTTTCATGATGAGATAGAAAAAAAATTTTACATGTAACTTTTGACAAAAATCTAAGGAACAAACTGATTTGCTTTGATTTTTGATATTTTTTCCCAATATTTTTAAAGAAATAAAAATGTACCGAAAATATTTTTTTTATTTTCGGGCCAGTAAGCTTCCCCTTAAGAAAGTCGTAAATAAGCTTCATAAAGTCGATATCACGGCAAGCCAAGACGTCTTTAATTGGCTTAAAGGGTTGTTTTCCTCGGACCCTAAGGGAATTACACAGAACGGGTCTCGCCTCATGATGCAAGGAGCAGGACCAAACAACATGCTCGATGTCGTGATAACCGTTTCCACAGGTACACAAGTTGCTGTCGGCAAGCGTAATACGGAAGAGGTGGACGTTTAATGTAAAGTGATTGGACATGAGCCTGGACATTACACGACTAAAATCACGACTTTGAACCAGGGTTTGATCGACACCTGTGGGACAATAGAATGTCTGTCTGAATGGTGAATGGTTCTTCCCAGATCACCATCATTCCACTTTTATTGCCAGAAATCGTGAAAAATTCGTGGTAGGCGATTTGTCGCTCGTAAATATCACCTTCCATAGCGCCCACCTTGGCCAGCGAGTTCGCTTTCTCATTGCCCGGGATAGAGCAATGAGAAGGGACCCATATACCAAGGTGATGATATGCGAGCTGTTTGATAAAGCACTCAATGACGATCGTATTTCCTGGAGGAAATACGCCGAGTGCTTCATCGGCCTCATTGAACGCATAGCCTCCAGGGAGCTTAGGCTATCCGTAAAAATGAAATAATGGTCAGGTGGAAGTGAGACAATACGCTCTAACGTGTACGATATAGCTGCTAGTTCAGCAACGTATACCGAACACGACTTTTGAAGCTTGTATGAGGCGTTATGAAGATCGTGGAATACTCCAAAACCAGTGGACGCATTTATGTGAAAAATCTCTTCTCGGTGGGGACGTAGCGGTATTTGTTCGCAAAACTAGTTGGGAAAATCAGGGAAGGGTAAGGCTCTGGAATTCCTTGAATCTCCTGCCTCATTGTGAGATCAAATCTCACGGAAGAACAACTGAAATGATGGGAGATATCGCGATTGGGGTTGAACGAGGTGGGGCCGATGTCCAGAGTCATCTACTCGTAGTACAAGCTCATGAATCGTGTTTGAAGATTCCGCTCTAGCAGCTTCTCAAAGTTTTCGATCACCAGCGGGTTCATGACTTCACAGCGAATGAGGAACCGGAACGATAAATCCGCAAAACGTTTTGTTAAGGAGAGGACGCCTGCAAGAACTTCAAGACTCATGGTATGCGTCGATTGCATACAACCTAGCTCGATTCGAATGTAACGATATTGAATCCTTTGGAGCTTCAATATGTAGACAGTGGTTGTCTTAATGAATAAAACTTAGATAATACATAAAAACCAACAGATAAACAGATTACAAAAATAATCACAATCTTCTCAATCGGTTTCAAAATTGGTTCGATGTGTCTCCGAATTCCAATGCTTCTTCCACAGCGGAGAATGCCCGAATCATCGTAGACATTGCCTCATGATATCCATTTGCAGTCCGATGAAATCTTGATTGTAGTATGGATGATTGCCGCAACATCCTTTGAGGAACACGGAAGTTTAATTGTGAAAGCAGTTGAGGGCAGTTCACATCGCCATTTAAAAGTTTCGGCTTGTTGCATTTTTCTTCTGTGTTCCAATGTGTCCAGGTCCAATAGCATTCATCGGTCTGCATAATGTGGCAAATTCATTGGATCACGTCATGGCAGGCTGCGCAAAGCCAACCTCAAAAATCTTTTCTGAACACGTTCTATTCGGAGATTCCACACTAGCTCGTATGGAGACCAGACCACAGATGCAGTCTCAAGTATGGGCCGAACTAAAGAGCAATATAGTGCCTTCAAGCAGTGTAGGTTTTTTGAAATCTCGTGCAATCTTCAAAATAAATCCCAGTTGACGATTCGCCTTAGAGCTGATCGAGGAATAGTGAAGATTGAAGGTCAACTTTGGGTCCAAAAGAACACCAAGATCAGTCATACGTTCTACTCTGCGAAGCGTTACATTGTCAATGCAGTAGTCGTAAAGGATTGAACTCTTAGAGTGGTGAAACGTCATCACTGCACACTTTGGAACGCTGATGATGAACTTATTGCGACCGCACCAATCCACGAACAAACCTAGCAGAGCTTGAAGACGATGACAATCCTCAATCGAGTGAACTATGACGTATAGCTTAAGATCATCTGCATAAACGAGCTTGCATTTAACTCCCAACAAAGCTACTAGATCGTTGAAGAATAACGTAAACAAAAGTGGACCCAGGTTACTTCCCTGAGGTACTCCAGAGGTGCTGGTAAACGTAGAAGAGACACAAGATCCTAGTCGTACACGAAGAGTTCGTCCAGTCAAGTAGGAATGTAACCACGACCTAAGTTGCTCAGACGCTCCTAGTCGGGAAAGTTTGCATAACAAAACCTTCTGGCCGATTTTTGTCGAATGCGGCTTTCAGATCAGTATATATGACGTCAACTTGTGCCTTATCCTCCATCGCGGTGATGCATGTACTGGTGAAATCCAAAAGGTTAGTAGCTACCGATCTACCGGGAATAAATCCATGCTGGTCAGTTGAAATGTAGTTCTTCGAGCGATTCAGCGCAAATTCGCTTTCAGTTTGGACGATGCCAAAAGACTGGTGATACCTCGATAGTTCTTAATATCCCGTTTATTGCCAGCTTTGAAAACAGGAAATATATAAGACTGCTTCCACAATGTTGGGAATTTTCTTTGCTCAAAGGATGCATTAAATATGGCTGCTAAAGGTTCTGCTAAGGTAGCTGAGCAACGGCAGAACACCACTGCCGGAATTCCATTTGGACCAGTGAGGTTTTCAGTCTCCTTGCTGCTGAAAGTACCATATCCCGAGTTACTTCGAAAGTACTCAGTTGCACTAAGTCACTAGGCGTATCAGAGGCAGCAGATTCAGCTTCAACGTCACTTGTCATATTTTTTTTATCGAAGACAGATGCAAAGTCTGTAGCAAACATGTCACACGCTTCACTAAGAGAAGTGGACTCTTTCCCATCGAGTAACATGTTGGACGGTATACTCGAATCAATCCTTTTGCTGTTGACAAAGCTCCAAAAATTTCGGGGGTTACGCCGCAAATTCCACTGGACTCTGAGGACGTGTGATTTGTACAAGGCACTGTTAAGTTTAATGTAAGCGATACTGGCACGCTGAGCTCTCTAAGCTGTGGAGTACTCCAAGCTGGGGAAATTGGTCGTCTTTTGAGAGGAACATTTGATTCCAACCAATGTTGAATAATGCTACATAAACGCACAGTCATCTCATCAACATCAATGCATTCAAACACATCGGCCCAGCATTGATCAAAAAGATACTGCAGTAATGAGACATAATCAATTTTCTTGAAGTATTGAAGCACTGCTCTATCATCCACTTTGCAAGCTGGGTGAGATGGCCAGTCAAGTGGAGCAGGTAGCGACAGAATTAAGGAAGGATGGTGAACATCAATAGGTAAAAGTGGCACAGCGGATTCGTCGATATCGAAATCATTTTCACCGTTGCAAAATACCAAATCTTAAGCGTGATTGCCTCTCACCCCAGCAGGCCTGGGTTCAATCCCAGTCGGCGCCGCCGGGATGTTCTGAGGCATAACATCTCTGATCACGCTTTCCTTCGGAAGGGAAGTAAAGCCGTTGGTCCCCGGTTCATGAGTTCATGGGTCGATAGGTAGGGTCCAGGTGTGGGAGCAGCCTCTCTGGCGTCGGTAGCATTGGTGCTCAGCACGGAAAACAAGATCGACGGAAAAACAAATCAAGGAAAAAAAAAATACCAAATTCAGCGTGCGGCCAAGTTCATTTCGGACTGTATTGTGTTGACTGAGATTAACGAAATCCATTCCATCAACGAGAGCAATACTTGCAGCGGTCAGTGAAGATGTTTCGGTGAGGTAGACACTGTTGTCATCAATTCCCCACTGAAGACGAGGCTGATTATAATCGCCCAAGAATCTTATCATCACAAGATGCCTTGTCGCACAACTCTTTGACTGAGGCAATATGCGATTCCATAACTTCTACGCCGCGACTTCGGTCGGGTGGGATGTACACAGCGCATAAATATAGTCAATAGCCATGTAATTCCAGTGATACACAGACTTGTTCCAGTCTAGTACCGTGTCTGACATTCGCAAATGAGCTTACGCTTTTTCAGTGGTCTTATTGCACCAAAGAATAGCTTAAACATCCATCTTTAAGATAAATGAGACAAATTTTCAATTACGGTTATGTAAAACTTATTTAGAGATAAAAGTCTGATGCGTGGAGAAGCTGACAAAATAGGGTCATTACTGTTTTATGAAAAGTTTCATAAGAATGCCGAGTCTGATCGATTCGTTATTTGGCGTGGAACTGCGCTTTGAACGATTGTGTAATTTGATTGATTATCCAAAAAACACCATAAAATGGGATGCCTAAAACCATTGAACCCCCCCCCCCCACGTGGAATAACCTGCATTACTTTTTCTCATGTATTACTCCCCTTTTCCCACACTCTGAGCAAATTTCAAACAAGACCGTTCCGCCTGCAGATTGCTATCTTCCCTGGCTGCGCAGGATGTACACTGTGTAATAATCCCATGAGCTTAACCGTTCACATATGCCTCAAACCCCATCGCTAGATAAATGTTTTCCAACCCATATCGAAGCTCTTTCCCATCATAAATCGATACGCACTCGATGCCAGAAAGCGTCGCGCTGCTCCTTTGCATATCATTTAAATACTAATAACCAGTGTGTGCTAAAACACACAAAGTGGTCATTACAAGCAAAGCCATCTAATTACTACACAGCTAGTTAAGCAGCATTTTGTCTCCCCGCATAGCTACATATGACCGCGCACGTTTAATGATCCATGATGCATCGCTCGCCACCGCACAGCCCGCGATTCACCTCGGCCGACGACGATGGATTTTCTGCACTTGCACTTCCTTCTGAAGTGTGACATGACTTTCACGTCCCCTGTCCATGTTGGTGGCTTCTTCTTCCTCATCATCCTCCTCCACCTTCTCTTTGTCAAACTCGTCCGACTCGTAATGAATACATCAGCCATAAACCACAGCTTGATTAATATCGGCCAATTTGTCTGTGCCCAGGTGATATAATCGACCAAGACGAATGGAACCTGTTGGCCCGTTCTTCGGGTGTCAGGTATAGGGAATTGAAATTGAAATTTACGTCTGAGTGCCCTCGATGGTGCCCCCATTCCTCTTGTTTATGTATACCTACACATACGTTCATCTGCGGCCGGACGCCGGGCTTATGTAAAAACTTTTGGGACTCCAGGTCCGTCGGTCGGGGGCAGCTGTCCGTCTAACTCGGTACATACGCTTTCGGGATCAGTGTTGGTTGGTGCCGGTCGGTGGGTGGAAGGGCAAAGAAGGTTAATAACTTCATAAGCCCATACTAGGCTGCTGCTGCTGCTGCTGCTTCTGCTGGTGGTGCCTCTCTCTCTCTCTCGGTTATGATAAAGCTCATTTCCTGTTGTCAATCATTCCCACAAACTAATAATCAATCTTGAACGTTTTTACTTCTTGATATGGACCAAAACAAAGCGAGAAAAAGGCTACAGTTCTAGGCCCTGGCCGGCGATGAAGGCGTTCGGGTTAATTCGTGAGGAACTTTGTCTCTCCAGGATCTATGTGCCTACTACAAATTACACAGATCAACACCGTCGGCATTTATAAAAACATTAAATCCATTCTCACCGGCACTCGGTGGGCAGACGAGGCGGGTTTTTTTCTCTTATGTTTTTGCTGGTGATTGTGGGGTTTTTACCGAGTATCTCAACTCTTTAATTATGGGATAGAGAACAGATCATCGTGAAGATTTTTGTCGTCCATTGGATTCATTCATAATTTGTCGTATTTGATTCTGTTGGCAAATTTTCCGCATACTTGCATTGGAAATTTAACGGACTAAAGATCGTTTCGCTTGCTAGGGACAGAATGAAAAGGAACTGACCCAATTTGTATGATTATAAAATTCCTTAAATTCGTTCACCTTGTGGGCCTGTTTTCTGCCTGCAAAGGTTTATTTATGCAACAGGAGAATTGCGAATAAACAGAAGCGGATGGAATACAATCTTTACGATCCAAGTTGGAAGAAATGCGTAATGATGTAGTCACATTGTAGCATTAACAGCGGACATATTGGCACAAGGGAGCAATTATGTTCATCATCATTTTGGAGAATCGAGATTGCTATAACTAGCTTCAAAACGGGAGTCAATTAGGTGTTGAAGAAGTACCAAATGTGAAATGTAAGTGAGAGTATTAAGATGGTTTCTCGTTATTACGATGATTCAATCAATGTTGGTTATTTTAAATGCGGTAAACTCTCCACAGCTCAATATTGAAGGGATCATCGGCTTAGCGAAGAATTGCGGATCATCAAATAAAAGTAAATTAATTTGGGAATTACATCAGGGAAGTCTTCTTTTACTATCGTTCTATAACTCGAAATCGAGCTAAAGGATATTCGCAAGGATAGCTTGGGGGTTCATGTCCTTGGGTACGAAAGTGACCCCGACAACATTTGAATAGTGGCAGAAGATCTCAGGGCCCTCGTGTTGCTTCAACAGAGGAGACAGACGCTTCTGTAGACACTCCTTGAGGTAGATCTCCCCATTTACAGTCCCGGTAGTCTCGAACGGCACACTCCGTTTGCCACATGAGCAGATCGCTTTGCCAAATCATGTATTTCCTGGCAAACTTTGAAAGTTTCTGCTTCCTTACTTCCTCTGAAACATCAAAATTGTGCTGGGTGGTGAAGAGCAGTTGCCCTGCAAGCTGCCGCAAATCTGCCTTGACGTAACTCTCATCATCCATGATGAAGCAATGAGGCTCCGGGCCCGTACCGTTCATTAATTCATGTTTAATTCATGTTTAGTTCTGTGAATCATTTATTTTTTTTCCGAGGAGTTTTTTTTTAAATCTATAATCGGTTGCTGATCTGGCCAAAACCAGGCCCAAGAGACAATTTCTAGTTCCTCAGTCCCAATTATTTGCCGCTGAGAAGCTGCTCCGAAGCCAAGTAGAACCTCCACGAGGCGTCCCATCATTCATCGCATCATTAGTTTCATCATTCGTTGAGTCGCAGCGTTGAACCTGACTATTGGCCACGAAAAGGCTTGTCGATGCACATCAAAAATCGACTACATACATTCGAACATTTGTTTATCTCAAATCGACGGAAGACATTCCGCGCAACTATCATAAACCGGACTAGTTTATGTTGATCTTCGTCAAGCTTCATCTACAATTTGAACTTCTACATCAACACACGTCAAGCAGCCTTCATGTTCGATTGGTTAAACTTGGTGAGTTTGTTCCATTTTGTAAATTTTTATCTTTTCAAACCAGTAATGTTGGGAGATCACCTTTTTGTGGTGCGTTACTGGTATAAGATCTACCACCGAACTCTAGTGGTGACAACTTCAAACTGGGGAATCAGGATTTTCCAGTAATCAAAGGATCACATTTTAGTCCTTGTTATTTTTATGACTTGGAAATAGTGACAAGACTCGGGTTCTGCATTTCTATAGTGTATAATTCAAATCAAAAATATTATTTATGTTCATAGATTTCACATAATCCTTTTCCCTTTGTCCTTCTCCTTTTCCTTTACCTCTTCTCTTTTCAGAAAGCGAGTAATAGCGCTATAGCCATAAGTCATAAAAGGCTAAGACAAGAGTTAGTGCTCATGCCCAACCGTCAGAAGAAAATGGAGCATCACTTAACCTTTCTAGCTTTGATGCTTCCAACAACCAAGGCCCGATGTTTTCTGAATCATCTTGCCCCTTAAATGCTGGTAGGCCTGGCCGTTTTGATATGTGTGACGCATCTTCGATGTGAAACATTTATCAAATAGACAAAAAAATGATGTAGGTATATATGTCATTTTCCAGAATGCTTTCAAGAACTGGATGTGTTGGTGTTAAATTAGATTAGATTAGATTAGTGAATTATTTATTTATTTATTTATTTATTATTTCATAATTCATCAGACAAAACAGTCTTCCTGAATATATTAAAAAATGTTCAATCATCCTACTCAATTTACAAATTGAGGCGTGAACATACCAAAACCGAACAGGGATTCAACGGATGCAAACAAATAAACCATAAAAGATATAGGCTTGTTACAACCATACAGAGTACGATGAAATGGCGGCTGCATCAGAGACCGTTGACGTAACATCCTACGTGAAGCATGGAAGTCAAGGAGCGATAGAAGGTAGGAGCAATCGACGTCACCGTTGAGTAGTTTAACGACAAACGTAGCTTGTTGTAACTTTCGTGTTCGATCAAGCGTTTCAAGACCAAGCAGACGGCATCCAGCGGTTCATTCCTGAGGGCAAGCCGTATGAACCTTGTTTGGACTAGCTGGATTCTTAGGTTCCATGTAACGTCATTTGGATCCCATATGACTGAAGTGTTGAAGTGGAATGTGCAGTGGAAATAATCGATGCACAGTGCGAATGGAAGGAGAGTTTCGAATCGAACACAACACCAAGATCGGTCACATGGTCCACCCAATTAGGCACAGTGTCATCGATGTGGTATTCATAAATTATCGGCTCTTTCGAACGATGGAAGTTCATCACGTGACATTTCGCGATGCTGCTGACAAGTTTATTCGAGCGACACCAGTAAACAAACATGTTTAGCAACATTTACAGCGTACCACCGCATATATCTTTAGATCATAGCATATATGAGCTTGCACAGCCAAGTGAAGATGGCAAATATTTGTCATAGAAAATATGACAAATAGTAACGGCCCCAAATTACATCCTGCACGCCGGACGTGCTAGCAAATGGCGATAAAACCCAACATCAGTGCTTAACATGCAGCACCCTGCCAGTCAGGTACGATAAAAACCAAGACACCAGCTTATTCGAGGCTCCCAATCGTGATAATTTGCTGAGTAACATTTTGTGACATTTTTTCAATAGCCGTAAAACAGGTGGTAGTTAGATCCTGGGACGGGACTTGGCAATCGGGTAGCGATTTCGAGCCAATTTGCTGTCAAATCTGCGCCAGTTTCTGATTGGTCGATTTGACAGAGGGATCGCATCAATTTGGCTGGCAGTGATGCCAGAGTCAATGTTGACGTCAATAGCGTTGTTAATTGTTTATATTTGCGAAAGAAAGGTTGGAAATTTGAGTGCAATGCGTGCTTTAAGCGATGGATTTTGTTGTTTGTTTATGGCTGTTTTTATTGCGTTGAGTAAAAATGATGTACAAGCTGCTAGACTGCGGTAGAAATTCCGAATAAAATCCAAATTAAAATAGAAAAAAATATTTTACATTCCTGGCATCATTGGTCAACTTCGTCAAACACCACGCACTACTTTCCGAAGGGCATTCTTCAAAAACATCAAGAAGTGTGAGAAGCTCGATTGTCAAGTCCCGTCCCGGGTTAGATCCAACGAATAAGTAGCTATGGACCTGCCGGGAATTAATCCGTGTTGATCGGTCGAGATATGGGTTTTTTTTAACCGAAAAAGGCAACCAATGGTAATTTTTGTCATATCGCCGGTCACTACATGTAAACAAGTAGGGCAAAGTGGGGCAATTTGGCCACCTTGAGAAAATTATCACTAATTATACAAAATTCAGTGGAAAATTCGAATGATGTTTAACCAAATGGATAGTTACAAGCCCTATATATGTCATGAATACAATTTGAATATACTAGTAAACTTTTGAATGGTATGCAAGAAGATTTCAAAAATGTTCGATTTGTAACCGAAATTAAACCGTTGGGGTAAAATGAGCATCCTTCCGAGTGGTATGAGTGATTTTGTAAACAACGGGTAAGAATGTTATGTTCTCTTGAGGCTTTTTGAAGGGTCATCAATAAACAGGTTTAAGATAAAAAGATTTTACAGAAACAATTATTTTCTGTAGAATAAATTAAATTTCGGAAGTACTGCCTACTTTAAGCTATATTTTTTTCAGTGAATGACTTATTTTTTACCAAAGCAGCTTTTTTAAAACGTGATATGATACAGTCATACTTATGAAAGGAATATTGCAAAATTGAATAATTTAAGTTGAAATATCAGTGGTGCTCATATTGCCCCGAATGGACTTAAGTAATATTTTGTTAAGAAAATCTTTAGTGTTTATTAAAATTTAATAAAAAATTCATATAAGTCGTATAAGAAACCAATGGCTATTTATATAGCTGCTGAAGGAATATCAAAGTTATAAGAAACTACTGTTAGAGCTTATTTTCTGATTTTGAAATATTATAACATTTTTGACATTAGTAGTTAGTCCAACATTTTTCGAATATTTTCTCCCTTTCCTCACTTCCCCCCTAAGACATTTTGCAGCTCATGGGAAATTCTCCTTGCTCGAACGAGTGATTGAAAGTTAAGGCAAACGGCGCAGAAAAGTTCGTTGTTTATGCCAAGCTTAATTTAAATTACACCAGGAAGATTTTAAACGGCAGTTAGATGATACAAATTTGTCAAAACCTATGGATTATTGACTGTGCTGAGGAGCTTAAATTCATGTTAATCTACCATGGATAGCTCTTCAAAACTCCTAAGTGGTTTTAAAGTACCAAAAATGCCGTTAAATATCCAGCTCCGATGAAAGAAGTATCTTCCGGTGTTTTGCGACCATCATGGAAGTTGCTGTCATCGGTAAAGTTGTTGAGATATCCAAAGCCATTTGAATGGTGCACAGATTAGTTCAAAATGATGTCACTAGGTGCTGTTAGTGTTCCTGTGGACTTCCAGTGTATGCTGAATCTCGAGATACTGAGAAGTTGCTCTCTTCGGCAAAGTTATTCAGGCAACCACGGCTTTCTACATGATGGTGAACAGGATAGTTCAAAATTCACTCACTACGTGGCTCTAATGTGTGTATGAACTTCCAAAATGTGCTATATATTGAGATAACAGTCGAAGATGTTGCTGTAGCCAGCAAGGGGTAATCAACTCGGCACACTGTGCCGAAAAAAATCATGACACACTTATTGACTTTTAAAAGTGTGTAACAGAATCTATATGTATAAAAATAAATTTCTGTCTGTCTGTCTGTCTGACCCTTATAGACTCGGAAAATACTAAACCGATCGGCGTGAAAATTTGTATGCAAGGGTTTCTGGGGCAGGGAATGGTTCGTATGATAGTTCGAGCCCCTCCCCCCTTTTTAAGGAGGGGCTCCCATAAAAATGAAACAGAAATTTCTGCATAACTCTAGAACTAATCAAGCAAATGGAACCAAATTTGGCATGTGGAGGTCATAAGGGGTAGCACCTAAGATAGGGGGGGGGGGGGGGGTTACGTACAATATATCATGCTTTTTTAATTGGCGCATAAACTCAAGCTAATATTGAATCCCGAGCAAGGCCGGGCACACTCAGTTAGTATAATATAAAAAGGCATCGATGTTTTTTGCTGACGCTTCTCCAATAGTTGGTTAGGTTTCGCACTTTGTTGACAGTCGTTAATCTTTATTTTGATCAGGATGAAATTAACAAATCCATTGGTCTAGACGATCAGATGCCGGATTAGAAGTCAAATATATAGGACTTTGCACGGATCTCTCCTGCAGCCAGTACTTGCATGAGTTGTCACAGTGCGGTGATAAATATCAGCGCCGAGCAGCAACAGCAATAACTAGGTAACAATCAGGTTCATCCTCTTTTGCAACCAACATCATTGCAACAGTTGCTTGGAGTTTCCGGTAGTGACAAAATCGGTAATCACGGTGACATGGGTCAATTCTATAGGCACTAAGTGGTGGCCAGATACATAGCGTCATACAAATCAGGCACCTTTCTCCTAGAATGAGAGACATGCGGAGCCACCGGTTGCTCACCGTGTTTGAATAATCAGAATTTGATCAATAAATATTATGACAATCACAAATGTCATCAAAACTTCAGAGTTCCCAATCTCACGGGATACTTGATTGGTACGCTCTGGCACAGCTTTCGGCACAGCTAAAACTTTCGGCACAGATTGAGGTGTGCAGAGTTGATTTCCTCTTGGTAGCTGGGAAAAAAAGGGAATAAGTTATCAACGCCTTCTAGATGGTGGATATGTAGGTTCATAATTCTGCTGCTATGCGGTGCCAGCGCACATGTAAATTTCCAGTATGTGTTGTGAATTTTGAACTGATATGTTCACCATGTGCACAAGCTTTGTTTACCACAATAACTTTGCTGACGGCAGCAACTACCCCCATGTACTGAATCTCAATATCAAGAGGTAAGACAACTAAGATAATACCTAATAGACCTAAGAGAATCGATCAAAGCAGATAGACCCTTTTTCCAACTTTGTATAGAATTTGTTGTTTTGGTCAATCATCCACATTTGAGCATAAATACAGTCATTTTGAATTCAGCAAAAAAGCCCAAAATGGCGTATTTGATATTTTTCCACAAATCATAACTCGGGAACGACACTTATACAGCCATTTTATTGCAAAACGATATAGTGGTTCTCAGAATTCCGAGAAAAAAGATGGCAGTTTTGTTCTTTATCGCAAAATATTCGACTCGTATGATTTAATTTTGTCGGTGACCGTTAGACTGATGCAAAATTTGAAATTATCGCTCCACAGTGCTCAAACGGTTCCAAATTGGGTCCTGATTAGCCTCCCAATATTTTAACTCATTTAGTAAGAAACTGACTTGGCACAAACCATTTGAAGTTTATATGGAAATTGCTACGGGGAAACCATAATTTCGCTTCAAATATACCTCAAAATTTACCAGTTCACTCTGCTTTAGAAAATTATAGCTGCGCTTGTTGAAAATGTTCTCAATTACAGCTTTGTTCCAGACCACTTTCCGATCAAACGTAAGAAACAAAAGTTATTAAAGATTCAAGTCACTGATGTCTTATGATTATGCTCCATCAACTGTTCAGCAGGCAACATTGGTGTTTTTGGCGCGAAGAATAGAGGACAAAAACCATGGCTACTATGTCACACTGCAGAATACAGTGTTGCCCACAATACAGTTGCTTAATCATGCCATAAGATTATCAATCTCTTAAACAATTAATAACTATTTAGTTTGACGCTTGGCTGAAAAACGATGTTCTGCAAAATTGAAGCTGATAAAATTTCCCATAAGAATAGCAATAGAACTTGTTAACAGTATAATATGGAAAAAGCTAGAAGACAATGAATAAATAGTTTGGTTTTACCATAGTGATTTCCATATGAACTTCAAATGGTTTGTGCCAAGTCAGTTTGGAGGCTAATCAGGACCCGATTTGTAACCGTTTGAGCACTGTGGAGCGAACATTTCCAATTTTGCATCTAGTGACCATTGCCATGTTAGAGTGGTTCAAAAAATTGATTGGTTTTAAAAATGACTTTCCAAAAATTCATAACTTTTGAACCACTCAGCTGATTTCAAAGATCAAAATATTATATGAAAGGTAATTAAAAATACTTTTTAGAAAAAATAGTTTGATTTTGAATTTGTTTGTATTTGTTTTTTTTTATGGTTTTCATGGTTTGTACACAGAGAGCGCGATATGTTTTTATATTTTTTCTTGAAAATTTAGGCTATTTTAAACAACATATCAAAAAATCAGCGGTGTGTTTTTTTTTCTATTTTGAGTTTCATTTTTTTGAAGTTATCAAGTTTTGGGCTTTCGCTCAATACTTCTATGTGACTAGACTATCATGTGGTCTCCATAGATTTAACTGTAACATCGTCAATTTTTTTATTATATTTTTAATGTTTTTTTTCGATATTTTTCGGCTTGCTAATGTGCCTTTTAAAGCATTCGAACCCAACTTAATTTATATATGAACAACGGCCTTGAATGGAAAATTGATCCAATTGAAGTCCACGACCATACGTCTGTATTCAGTCCTTGCATTATTCAATACCAGGATTGTGGAAAAAACTTTCTTTAGACCAAGCTTTCCTTTTTTCCTTTGGTTTGTTTTCCGTCGATCTTGTTTTCCGTGCTGAGCACCATTGCTACCGACGCAGCTCCTGGACCCTTCCTATCAACCCATCATCTCATGAACCGGGGACCAACGGCTTTACTTCCCTTCCGAAGGAAGACGTTATTAGAGATGGTATGCCTCAGAATATCCTGGCGGCGCCAACTGGGATTGAACCCAGGCATTTTGGGGTGAGAGGCAATCACGCTTACCACTACACCACCGGCGCCGCTAAACCAACATTTCCTGAAATATTTTTCTTGATAAACATAATTAAAGGTTGAACACGAAAAAATCCGGGCACGAAAATCTTGTAAGGGTTTAACAATGCGTTTTATTTATCATTGAAAACAGCTATACATTAAACGTATGTATTATTCTTATTGTAAGACCATTATTTCAGTCTTCCTTCATCCATCTTTTGCATGAGCCCTGTTCCCATTTGTTTGGCTTGCCAAATTCCATTTCTGCTTGAAATCCTGCAGGTCAATTGCAGTTTCACCATTTGTCTTCAGTATGTGCTTCACAATTGACCATTCTTCCTCAATTGGCCTTAGTTCCGGAGTATTCAATTCAATTGGCCTTTGAGTATTGGCCGGATTTATCTTTTTTGGAACCACTGTGACGCCATTTTTGCTGTACCACTCTTTGGTGGAATTTGAGTGGTGGCAGCTTGCCAAGTCCGACCAGAATAGGCAATCCACTTCATGCTGCTCCATAAAGGCAGGAGTCTCTTCCGTAGGCACTCCTCCTGGTAAATTTGTTATGTTCATGGTCCCAGAAGTAACGAAAGTTTCACTTTTCACCCAACAACTGCAGATTGCTTGCCAGACAAGGAACTTTTTAGGGAATTTCGACTTCCTTTAGGTTTTACATTCTTCCGGAGCACTCTTCCGGTCAATCCAGGTATAAAATTCCTGCCCAGGAATTTGATCGAAAACTAGCGGATAGACCGAGATATTAGTTTCGAGCGTGCAGGATCGAATCGTGACGTGCTTGCTCCGGTGAGGCCGTGATGAAAACAAATGAACTAATCCCGACAATCAATGCCTACTGTGATTTTATGCACTCTCAGCTTGATCCAGTGAGGGTTTAAAAAAAAATTACTCAAAAACTGCCTTAATGGCACTGTTTTTAATCATATGAAACTAGCCTAAAGAAATCTGGATACTTTAAATTATGTTAGTCAGACTTTCCGTGAACTTGTTATATATTACAGACTACCTCTCGGTTAGCATCCTTACCTCTCACGCTAAAGGTTCAAATTCAAATCACATTCCCAGAAAAATCACGAATGACCTAAAATGTTTTAAACTGAGCATATACCTTTGAGTTTTATATTTAACAGAATTGTCGTCTAATGACTTACAACGAATCTAACCTGCCTTCTTGAGTGGATAAGGAAAATTCCAGGTTTCAAGCTTCTGTGTCTCTGTATTCTAGCCATTTCCTAGCTTAGAAGAAAACAATAACAGCGTTCAATGGTAATCGTTTGGTGATTTGAACACATCAGTCCTGAGAACTATTCTTTGACATTTCCTTCGCTTAAGGCTCCACGCAACCTTCAGAAGTCATATAATAAAATATATGCACATCTCTATTCTGAAGACTAGCCCGGAAAAGTACCGAGCAAAAATTGAATCCAAAATTTTCAAGTGGAAAATAATTGTGCCTGCTTTCGGTCGTTGAGGAAACGGATGAGTGTCCAGTATTCTTTAGGTGTTGTATTCGATTTTACTGAATTCAAGATTGAGATTAAAAAATAAATTAAACGGATTTAAAATCGTATCAAAATCATTTAAAAGTCACCATAGCACCAGAGTACTCCGACAATCAAGCATCTTCTTTATTGAGCAACAAAGACGATGCAACGCCATTTAATGATAAATATTACTCATACTGGTTTCACTTAACGAACGTAAACACCAATTTAAAGCGAGCGATCCAAAGGTCCATTCAACAGGTTCTTCATGCTCGCCCTTTGTCATAAGCCCACTCGCAACAAGGTTAGTGTAAACCAGAAACTGCTCCGATTCCGGTCGACCTGGTAGAACATTAACACTCGCTCAAAACCATATCCCGAACGGCTGCATCACCTTCGATTGTGTGCCGCCATGCCCGACCATCCATGTAGGTGTACGACGAAAAGTGGTGCAAAACTTTAACTTGATTACATAAAACCCACGGTTCGTCCTCGTGCTCGGTTCAGGTGCGGCTACTTTCTTTGTGCTGCCCTTCTGCCCTGCCGTGCCTCGCCGTCTTATTGCAAAACCTGTCCACCTTGCTCGAACCTTTGAAGCGTGACCCAGGACGGAAATTCAACCGGAATCACCAGATACCGAGAAATGCGAATATTGTCGTTACCAGCAGCAGTAGAAATAATGGCCGTTTGCCGATTTTCTTCAATGGACTCCGGATGAAACATCCAGTCAGTCAGTCACACCGCGCACCGGTGCAGTGTACACGAAAAATTGAATTAAAGTAAGAAAAGAAGGGAAAAAAGACATTCACTTACGTGACAGCATAAATCCGGATCCCCATTATTGCCAGCGAGATGGGTGAGACGAAGCGACACGCACGCGGGTACGACACACATGTGAAAATGAAAAGTGCTCAACTTATACGTGATATTTATGTGCCTGAAATCTCCCTGGGCGTCGTCTTCGTCATCATCATCATCATCAGGACCGTCATCGTCATTCGTGAGCAAACGCGATGTATCGCTCCGAAGAAGTGGCGTCCATATGTAAAATGGCTGTTGCTGGAGTTCAGGATGGGGTGGTGATGCGACAAGGGGGGATTCAGGAGAATGCTCGCATCTCCATGACAACGACATGGAGACGATGGTGACGCGATATGCTGGGGGATCCTGCTGCTGCTGCTGGCTCCAAATGGGT
Organism: Ochlerotatus camptorhynchus; assembly: GCF_037179485.1. Lineage (NCBI taxonomy): Eukaryota > Metazoa > Arthropoda > Insecta > Diptera > Culicidae > Ochlerotatus > Ochlerotatus camptorhynchus. The sequence continues at coordinate 1,127,531 of NW_027040497.1, read as the reverse complement.
ATCATATTACAATTAAATGCTTTTGTTCCGCACTGCCAACGCAGAAAATGGTTGCCTGTGTTTTATTTCTTTGGATTTGACTTGGAGCGGCGGGGTCTTCTCGATTGCTTTAATATTCGTTCATATACGTACGTACACATACGAGTGACTGTAGTGGTACCACCAGCAGCAGCACTTTAATAAAATTATCGCATTAGAGCAAGACATTTTCCATCACGAAAAAGGTGGTTGCGAATCGAAAATTCCCACGTTTGGAATTCCACCAGAAAATTCCCACGACCGCCACTCTTCACGAATCAATCAATGCCCTACTCGGATCAGCAAAAAATCCACCTAAATCCTTCTGTTGATTAGACTTCATGTCTAGCGATTTTTTATCCTCGTAATTTCCCAACTAGCTCGAAACTTTTAATACGCGATGGGGAATGAAAAACTTTTGGGAAATTAGCATATTTTACTTTTTCGTGGCAGGAGAGAAACAGGCACATTCCGCATCAAGGGCTATGTGCTACTGCTGCTGTTGCTGCTGCTAATCATAAACGCTCATCATCATCATCATCGTCGTCAGCTCGAAACCGGTTCAGTTCAGATGCTGTTTCGGGCTGAAAGCGAGCATGCAAATTTTGGATGCGGTATTTGTTCGGTATTTTCCCCGGATCGTCTTCAGAACAGAGATGATGTGCATATATTTTATTATATCACTTCGAAAGGATGCGTGGAGCCTTAAGCGATGGAAAAGTCGAAGAATTGTTCTCAGGACTGAGGTGTTCAAATGGCCAATGATTACCATTGAACGCTTTTATTGTTTCCTTCTAAGCTAGGAGATGGCTAGGATACAGAGACACAGGAGGTTGATAATGTGGAATTTTTCTTATCTAGTGAAGAAGGCAGGTTGGTTTCGTTGTAAGCCATGAAGACGATAATTGTGTTAAATATAAAACTTTCTATAGTAGATCACTTGTGCAACAAATGGTTGTGGAAATTTTAGTGAGCTTTTTTTTCATTTACAATCAACTTTCTGCAACGGAAGATGCTACTTAGGCGTTCTTATTTTGTTGGTGAGAAAGATATGAAGTGACTGGGATTGTACCTATGTATCTTATATTTCATAAGTGCACCTTCGCTGGCTAGCTAGTGAAATTGTTAAGAGAACCCCGTTGTGGGTTATCTACGTAGGTGGTTTATTTTCAAACTAGTGAATTTTATTGGTTCTACGTACAAGTATGAAGCGTCCGTGGCCAGTATTGAAATTTAATCGATTCCGCAGCAAAAAAAAGCAAGAGGTTGTATCCAAGACACGACCGTAGATTTGACGTAGGATTACGAAAGGTAGTTTTGATGCCACAGCAAAAGTATAGTAAATATTAAATTGATTTCTTAACTGGTTATCAGTGAAAAAGTTCGATAGGTTGACATTCGGAAGCAGTTTGGGAGTTCTGTTATTAAAATGCTCTGTCGGTGTCCATGTAGCCAATCCTGGACGATGTGTCTCGGATACAAGCTCTTACTTGAAGTCTTTAGTTAGCTTTTTTATCAGTCACTTGTGGTCCTGAAAAGGACCGATGGGTTGAAAGCTTGGAATCCAGCTAAGAACAATGCTGTGGAATTCTTGCTTTGATGCAAACTTTAAGCCCCTCTTATTAAGAAAATTCGTGAAGAATTTTATTACATCAAAAAGGCAATCGTTGATAATTTTTATTATAGTAACAACAATGCAATTTTCAAAAGTGACCTTTTGAAAATTGATAGCCTTAATTTTAACAGATTCGTAGCAAAATTTCCTATCGATTGGCGTATTAAGAATTGACCATCATCTCTGGATCAAAATCAGACCATTTTCTAGCCACGAGCGACTTTGATTTTTGAAATTGCACCCCCCAATGTTTCCTTAAGAATACATGGTATGTTTAATTTATACTTTTGGGAACTAACATCCGATTGATGACCTTCACAAGTCAAATAGACCAATCTATATTGATCGATTCTCTTCATCGACTCTGTCTTTTGTTGATAATTTGGCTGCATTCATATTTCGGGTTAATTTTTCTACATAGCCTATTAAGCGTATTAGACGATAATAACAGCTCAACATGTTTTTGGAACCGAGTTATTAACGAAAGAGAGAGTCGATGAAGAGAATCGATCAATGTAGATTGGTCTATTTGAAAGGTAACGCGAGAAGTGTCCAGGAAATACTTTTCAACAAATTTATGGTGGTCCTGAAAAGGACCGTTTTGTCGTGATGGTTGAGTAATACTGAGCTACTAAGGTGTTCAACACAGATGAGGCTGGCGAGCTGTATGTTGTTTGGAACGGTGACGCGCTTGGCATAGAAGGTCCACAGCGGCACGCGACGAGTAAAGGGCGAACACGAAATTATTGCGACACATTCAACAGGGCATAACTTTTTTACCATTGGGTAAAAATCAACCAAATTTTGCACACTTTCTCATTGATGTGTATTTTGTACATGCTGTCTAACTCGAAATCGTGTTTTTCGATTCAACGAAAATGGAGGTGAACCAACGCGAGTTGAGAGAACAAATTCTTTCCAAACACCTGGAATTTCCTGACCTGTCGCACCGGCAGTTGGGAAAAATGTTGAACATTCACCATTCAACCGTCTCCAGAGTATTGAAGCGGTTCCAGGAGCGGTTGACGTTGGACCATGGCAAAGGAGCTGGAAGAAAACCGGACCGGAGAACAAAAAGACGAAGGGAAAGGTGAAGCGGATGATTAAAGCAAATCCCAACGTCTCAAGCCGTGATTTGGCTAAAAAGATCGGCATGTCGCAGAGCTACGTCCAGAATGCAAAGAAGAGAGCTGGACTACATACATACAAGGTACAGAACTTCCCAAACCGCGATGAGCGGCAACAATCGACGGCTAAAACTCGGGTACGGAAGCTCTACGAGAAGATGCTGACAAAATATGGCTGCTGTGTGATGGACAACGAAACGTATATAAAGACCGATTTTAAGCAAATTCCGGGGTTGGAGTTTTTCACCGGCAAGAGCAAGTTCGATGTGGACGACAAATTTAAGAAGAAGAAAATTTCGAAGTTCACCTCCAAATATCTCATTTGGCAGGCCATCTGCACTTGCGGACTGAGGAGTGAGCCTTTCGTGACAAAGGGCACAGTAAATGGCGAGATCTACAAATCTGAGTGCCTCGAGAAGCGCCTTTTGCCGTTCTTGCAGCAGCACGACGAAGCTCCGCTATTTTGGCCAGATTTGGCATCATGCGACTATTCTAAAAGTCTTCTTTAGTGGTATGAGGCCAATTCTGTCCATTTTGTTCCAAAGGACATGAATCCGCCAAACTGTCCGGAGCTGCGCCCGGTGGAGCAGTACTGGGCAATAATGAAGCGGGAACTTCGGAAGAGCAAGAAGACAGTCAAAGACGAGAAGGACATGTTAAGAAAATGGAAAAAAAACTGAGAAACTGGTACCGGATGACACTGTAAAGACTTTGATGGAGGGCATCAAGCGAAAATGCGTTCAATTTTACACTCAAGGCTCCATCGATTAACTTTTCTTTTGATTTTTGAAGTAAATATATGTATAAAACTACCCTAAAATTTTGGTTTGATTCTAAACATTATAAGAAAATTGGCATGACATTTTCGGTTTCGCAATAATTTCGTGTTCGCCCTTTAACTGAAATCCGATCAGTGGGCTGCAGAACGCACTTGCGGGCATCGTTTCGTCGTGTACTGAAGAACAAACTATAACGCCACGCACCGAAAGCACTGCTGCTGCTGATGATGATGACCACTGCACACCACCACTCACCACACGCTGTGATTTAATAAACACCGTTCGGTGAGACCGGAGTGTATTTGAATTTTAAATCTGTGTTGGGAAAAGCACTTTTCGCAGTCAATTGGTGAGAGTTTTCATTAATATAGCAACAGTTGCACATTCGTGCAATTTTCAATAGTGATCTTTTGAAAATTGATAAAGTGTTCATTTTAGCAGATTTGTAGATGTCATTCCAATCGATTGGCTTGTTTAGAATTAATATCCATCCGCTATTGACCGAGTTATAAGTAGTCAAATCCTGACCACTTTTCGTAACGCGGTCGATTTTGGTTTTTTTGAAATTGCACCCCCAATATGCGTAAGACGTAATCCTACGTCAAAAAATCACAACCAAAATCAAAAATCTAAATGAGACAATTAGCCATTGGAAATCGACATGTTAACGTAACCGCTAAACATAATTTCCCTTGAAGAAGACTGCCAAAATCAGCCAAATAGTTGGGCAATTAAAAACTTTATCAGACTGCATAGCCAAAGCACTGAATCAATTAGCTTCATTATTCACCAGCAGTCGGAAAAGGAACACTTAAAAAATTGCATATATTTACTTTATCACTTTTACACAATCGTTCAAGTGACCATTTCACCTTTATGACCGATTCGGAATAATTAATTTCGCCCTAATGTCTTCCAACCTTCTGGCGTTTGTGCTAATGGAGTTTGTAATAATCGCATTTGACTTAATGGCATTCGGTTAATGACTAAACGCACGCTGAATGCTACTCAAATTTGAATTCCGTTTACTCTTTTTCGCAAAAACGCAGGTCACTCATAGACTGAGTAAAATTTTCCTCAATTTTTCTCAATTTTTTGTTTTTAATAAGAAAAATTGAGGATAATTTTATTCACCTAACACTCTCTCTCGATATAACGTAACTGAATGTTATATTTTGTTGTGTTGTACCTTTAAAAGCAATGCATGAATTATATAAGAAAATGAAGCTACCTATGGGAGTCACGAATGCCAATTTTGTTCACCTAATTAATTCATTTAACTTTTTATTGCAAATTAGATTAAATGAAAAAAAAAACTCATAAATTATGAACATTGATGTGACTTTTTACAAATAAGCCAATTACAATTCATTTTTTGTTTGTAGTTGCTCCTTCATTACTGATAAGAACCAGTGAAATTGCATAGATATCCACATAGATTTCATTTAAACAGCGTCAATTTTTTTTTCAGGAATGTAGGAAATGTCAAAATTGCTGTAGACATGTTCTTCAAAATTTTAATAGAAATAATTTCGGAAGAAATACCTTTGAAGAAAAAAGGAGCTAAGAGAACACAAAAATCCAGTCTGGTATAACAGACAAATAAAAAACTTGAAAAATCAAAGGCACTAATTACAATTTACAAAAAACACAATAGTAGTGATAATTTATTAATATATTTGGACATATGTGATCAACTGAATTGAGCCATCAGTAATGCATTTGAAGAATATAATTTAAAAACTGAGTTTTAAATAAAGTCCTGCCCGAAGAACTTCTTTATTTACGTAAAAACCAAATTGAAATCTGACAAAATTTCCCACCAATCATGCATCTTGACGAAAACCTCGGCGATAGCTCAGAAAAAACTCTAATCTATTTTCAAATTTTTATCAAGAAATCGACATGACATTTTCTGAAGAAGATCGAAACCGTGATTACTTTGCATTTTATCCAGAATTTTCAAGGGGCATTGGCCTCAATCCACTTCAAGTGCAGAATATTTTGCAGACTTTAGAAAATAGACTCCTCAAAAGGTCGTGAACCTGACGGAATTCCTCCATTATTTATGAGAGATCTAGCGATGGAACTCACTGCTCCATTGTTCTTGGAGATGAACTAGCCCATGGTTGAATATCTCCTAAATAAAGTTTTAAAAAAGTCTCCTTTGTTTTGGATTTTTAAAATGCTCCTGGAATCCGGTACCTACCCAAAAATTTGGAAAAACTCATTTCCAGAGCCTATTTTTAAATTTAGTCGAAAATCTGACGTACTTAATTATCGTGTAATAGCCATCATCTCTTGCATTCCTAAACTTTTCGAGGCGAAACATTATTTCTTCAAATCAAAAATAGAGTTACTGACATGCAATTCGGTTTCTTCAAGGGTTGTTCAACCTCCACAAATTTACTTTAATTTATAGACTATTCATTGAATGCAATGGATAATAGAAACCATGTAGAAGCCCTCTATACCGACTTTAGTAAGGAATTTTACCGCATGCTACTCTTTAAAATGCAGAAAAATTGAATTGAGTCAGGGTTCCTGAAATGGCTTGACAAATATTTAACTAATCGCCATCAAATAATTAAATTCGACGGAAAGAAATCGAACCCAATTCAAGTCACTATAGCCATCCTCCAAGGCTCTCATTTGGGACCTCTTCTTTTTATTCCCTACTTAAACGACATTTCCTTCATTCTCAAAAAACTAGAATTGCTGTTCTATGCCGATGACATGAAGCTCATTTTGGAATTAAGAAGTGTAGAAGACATCAATATATTCCGGAATGAAATACACATATTCTACATATGGTGTAAAAAAAGCAACTTAATATCATTTACCAGGAAAAGAACAACATTAAACTTTCAGTTGAATTAGAAAATCAAAATGTTGTCAAATGTGAAATAGTAAGGGAGACTCCAAACTTACTTTCATAGATCATTACAACACAATTATTCACAGAGCAAATAACATGCTAGGCTTTATCAATCGCATTTGCTACAATTTTCAACACCCATACACAATTAAAACGCAATACATTGCCTATGTGAGGTTAATACTTGAATATTGCAGTATTGTATGGTCTCCATTTACGAAGAAAGATTAGAATCAGTACAACAAAATTCTATTATACGCCCTTCGAAAATTAGTTTGGATGCAATTTGCTATGTCACACTGCATGCTTGTACAGTATTGTTCCTTATTGCAAAATATTAGACCTGTATTTTTTTTTTATTTTGTCATTAGGGTGACCATTTCCATCCATCCATTGTCCAAAACATCGATTTTATTTAAAAAAAATGAAATTTTTCAAAAATTTATTACTTTTAAACTACTGGGCCGATTTCAAAGATCAAAATATCAAATGAAAGGTTATTTCAATCAACACACGATGCAAACTTTTCCTCTGAGCAACACAGGCAAATCAAAGGAAATAGCTCGCATCTTTGAAATCGCTATCCATTAATATCAAGAACAAACAATTCAGACAGTAATCGATAAAAGAACAAATGCCCATTTTACAACAGAAATTGAGAGTTTAAAACGGGTAGCGGTAAATTTCGACTAAACATTACCAAATCATTGAGTTCGAAGTTTAGAAGTTTTGGCCTAAATTTAGTATTCAGCAGCAGGACAAATCAGCTGAAGTCATTGTTAGGATCATCAAAATATTTAATAAATGCCTTTGGAAAAGCCGGTGTCTACAAAATCTCTTGTCCAGATTGTAATAATATCTACATTGGTCAGACGAAAAGAACTTTGGAAACAAGGTGTAAGGAACATATCGCAGAGGTAAAAAAGGCTTACAAAGAGATGGATAAAGGACTTCATTGTGAATTAAAATCCAAGGTTGCAGAACATATCTTTTCAAAGGAGCACCATTTGACAAGGGATAATATCAATATCCTGCGGAGTGTATCTTCGCCCTGGAAACTAGACGTAGCAGAAAGTTTAGAAATATTTAAACACAATCCATCAACATTGCTTAATAGAGATCAAGGAAACGGATACTCGAGACTCTTTAGCATGCTACATAAAACCACACATAGTAGCATGCATCTACTTGTTGGAGCCTAAAATTTAGGTACCAATCATACTGGTTAGGTAAATGTGACATGGCAGTTGTATACATGCTGATTTATGATACCTTATGATTAGAGTATATAAGTCGTAGATAAAAGATGGATTCTTCAGTGGGTTTGAGTACTTGGCAAATAGTAGACGAAATACGCGTATCTGTCAAAAGATAAGCAATTATAACGGAATTAAAAGAAAATAAATCAACACACTCTAAAAGCTCTTTACAAAGGGATTCCGTTAATAGGTTCGACGAAATTAGCAGAATTATATTTATTTTTTTTTGCATAAGTAAATTTTAAGTGGTACTGGCTACATTTTTTCGGTCTTGTGATTTTTTACCGAAGCAGTTGCTTCGAAATGTGCCATATGATACGTCATATTTGTTAATGGAATAATGCAAAATTAAACAATTTAAGTGGAAAATGTTTGAAATATGAATGGTTCTCATTGGACCGATGCAAAATTTATAATTTTCGCTTCACATTGCTTCAAATGGCATCAAATCTGCCTTTTTTTTTCATATCACTCTGATGAAAAGCTCTAGAGCTACACTACCGATCATAAGTTTAAGGACACCCCCAAAAAACCATGCAAATATATTTTGTTCAATTTTTGATCTCCAAAGGTTATTTGAATGGTATGAATGGTATAGCATAAGTGTTCTACTATTACTTTTATTTCAAAATTTGGCCAACCCAATTCTGAGAAAATCAGTCACGTTTCTCCAGAGTAAATTTTGAAAAATATTGTAACTTTGGGTGAACTTTTAGCACACAAAATTTGAAAATTATATTGAACAATTTGCCTACGAGGAAAGATCAATTCAATTCCTTTCAAATGATCTAAAGAGAACAAAAATTGGACGTAACATGACAGAGATATGAACATAACAAATTTGTCATGTTTTTTTGAGTGTCCTTAAACTTATGATCGGGAGTGTATTTTTTATCAGAGCTACAACTTTTGGGCAAGGTAGTTAATCAGGCAAACGCCAAATTAAATAGTTATTAATTATTTTAGAGATTGATTATGATCATGATGAAGCCACGATTTTGTGAACAACATTGTATTCTGAAGTGTGAAAATTAAGCCAAGATTTATGTGCTCTATTTCACGTAACGTTTGCGTTCTGAACAGTTGATTGAGCAGTAATCGTGACTTGAATGATTAATAACTTTTGTTCCTTACATGTTATCAGCAAAGATATAGCTGATAAAATTTCCTACAAACACAGCTATCAGTTAATAAAGCAGAGTGATACGGTGAATAAAAATTAATAGATCGATATGAACAACAATTTTGGTTTTCAAAAGACTTAGTTTGCATTTCAATGATCCTTACACAATCAAAACACTGTACGTATGTAGCTTATGTAAGGCCTCTTCTTGAATACTGTAGCATAGTTTGGGCTTCATATCAAGATATGCATGTTAATCGAATTGATTCAGTTTAAAAACAGTTTTTGTATGCTCTACAAAAAATTAGGGTGGATGTGTTTACCGATGCCATCTTATGATTCGTATCATATCTGGACGCACTGCTTGTTTTACTGCAGTGCTCTTAGCGGTCGGATCTGGAATAGTTTGACAGCAGTTTGATTTGAAATGTTTCCTGCTGAAAAGTTCGTCACGATTCATTTTGTTTAAAAGAAGTTATGTTTGATGGAAGCCGCGAACCTAGAATTAATTTTGGACACCCTCTTGGAAAATCCGACGTGGTCAGGTTAAAAAAATCGTGAAGTCGTTGAAATTGGCTAAATCAACCGTGTGCAGTGTTCTCAAACATTTCCGTGAGCGGCGTACTATCTATCGACAGGATCATAGCAAGCGTCGTAGTGAAACTAAGGATCGGAAGCTGCATTTGAAGGTGTTGAGAACGGGTAGAGTAAACGCAGGGCTGTAGGATTATGATATCGTCAAGAAATTCAATGCTAGCCAAAGTACCGTCAGAATGATTCGTCAAGGAGGAAGATTTTCATATTTTCGGGTCAGTAAGCAAAGCCACTGGACACTGAAGCAGAATCTAGTGGCCAAAAGACGTGCCCGGAAGTTGTACAATGAGGTTCTTACAAAGTACGAAGGATGAATCCGCATGTACGACGAAACGCATGTGAAGATGGATTATGGGTAGCTTCCTGGATAAAAGTTCTATAAAGCTACTGATCGAGGTGATGTCCCTAGCAAGTTCAAATTCGTTTTTGCCGATAAATTTGCAAGAAAACTTATGATCTGGCTAGGTATTTGCAGCTGCGGACAAAAATCCCAGTTTTTCGTGACAAACAAGGAACAAGGATCACAATGGATTTGTAATGTTTTGGGCTGATTTGGCAAGCTGACCCTATAGCGGAGAAGTTCTACAGTGGTATCGAGAAAGCGGGATGGATTTCTTCGAAATAATTAAATAGATTTCTTCGAAATAAATCAATAATACGTATGTTTCGCTAAATTGAGAAAAATTTACCCCCTATCGTCACGTTTTTCCTATACCTAATGCATTGCTTGTCACAAAATCGTAGACCTTAGAGCATGACATTATATATGCATCAACCCTTATATGAATATTTACACTCATTGCTCTCAAAACAAAAGAAGTTCTCCTAGAGAATCCACTTTTTCTACCATCATACGTAGGACGAAGAAAATCTAATGGCGTTTAAATGCGTTATGACGGCATTAAAACTCGTAGGACGAATTTATAATCAAGAAGCAGTGTTAGATTTCTAATAATATCTCAAAAGTTGTTAACCCCTTATCAAATCCAACGGTACGTATGGAAAGGTGAATAAAATTAGAAGTTATATTTGATGAAAACATTCCATGTTTTGTTCAAACCCTTTCAAAAAAAGAGAGTTAAAGTGCGGGATGTGCTTAGTAGGACGGAAATTAGATCAAAAACCCTAGTGAAAAATTGCAAGGAAGGGTACGGGCCTGGGATTGAATTCCCGACCTTCTGCTCAGTAAGCAGAAATGGTAACTACTAAGCTACTGAGTCTCGTCTGTTAGTTTCTTGGGTATATCGATCGAAAAGTTACGTTACCGTATGCGTGAAATAAATCATTTATTCAAAAGGGATATGTTTAGAAGAACTTAAACTTATGCAGCTCATCGATACATAGCAAAAAATATATTTTAATATTACATCCAAATGGATGCACTTCAATCATGTCGAAAATCTCATGTAATTTTTAGGGCCACAACAATAAACAAATGCAGCAAATGCAGCGTAATGTCAGTTCATACACTGTATTAATCATAATTTTGTCCTTTTTGTCAAGTAATATTACACCATATTTCCGACACGATTGAAGTGCACCCACTTTGATGTGATATTAAAATTAATTTTTTGCTGTGTAGAATTTTTATTTTCCGCAAGTACGGCTTTAACACGCTTCTGGAATGGTTAACAGGCTCTGATAATATAGTCTGGATCTATATCTCTCCAGACGAGAGTCAATGTTTGTCTGAGTGGCATTTGAGACAGGCCTTGGCGTTCATGACGCGCTACACTGAATAATCCAAGGGGCTAAGATCGGGGCTGGATGGCGGTCAATTTTTTTACGATATCGAGGTGTACTCAAAGTAAAATTGTCCTCGATTTTCCTCATATTCGAGAAGATTTTTTTGAGGAAATTGTACTTGTCTTCGAGTGACCTGCGTTTTGGTGGATTTATGTAAATGGAATTTAAATTTGAATCGGATTCAACGGTCGTGGACTGTTCAACTTTAGTAGGTCATTATGTCTGTTTATGTAGGTCATTACAGCTGTTTATGTGGGTGTATTATTTTACTTAGATTTTGTATCCATCAAGTTTGAGTTTGTGAGAGCGTATTTCGTCCTTTGGTTTGTTTTTTCCGTCGATCTTGTTTTCCGTGCTGAGCACCAATGCTACTGACGTGCCAGGAAGGCAGCTCCCACACCTGGACCCTACCTATCGACCCATCAACTCATGAACCGGGGACCAACGGCTTTACTTCCCATCCGAAGGAAGGCGTGATCAGAGATGTTATGCCTCAGAACATCCCGGCGGCGCCGACTGGGATTGAACCAAGGCCTGCTGGGGTGAGAGGTACTCACGCTTACCACTATTTACACCACCGGCGCCGTTAGAGCGTATTTATAAACCATTTTTTTCATATAAATAAACTTCCTACACATACAAACATAAATTTTATTCGTCGCGTAAAATCTCCTTGTGTAACTTTCAGCATACTATGCATAAACAACGCAATTGCTCACAAACTTGTTAACGAATCATTGTGTAAATTTACGCTAAATCATTCGCTTACCATGTGTTTGCTGTAAATCGCAGAAATTTACATGATTTTTCATTAGTATAGTATATTAACTTCACAATTTTTAATATTATCTGTGGTTTGAATACGAAATAAATGTACTACAAAACTACTAGTTCCACCCTTTTAGTTCTACACTGCTGGTTCCACAGACTGCTTTTAATAGAGTGATATCTTAAAAACATTATTCTCATCATTTTATAGCACTGCTTATTTTTTGGTTTATGCGTTATGCAAGCTAAGAGATGTTCCGGATGTCATGAGGATAGGACAAAGGTGTTATTTGTTGAAAATATCGAATACGCCAAGATGAATAATTAGGCGAGAGTCAAAATGGCTGAATTCCAGCACAAACTTGGTTTATTTCCCCCTAGTGAACAATTAGGCCAAGTTTCATGGAATTCTGAGAAGTAAAATCTGAGATTTGTTTATTTTTTATGCATTTGGCGTGGACTTCCACCCATGAGAACTAAATCTTTCAAGAATCTTTCATTTCCAGCATACCAAATTTATTATTAAATGTTGCGTTAGACAATTTCATCTATAGTTTTTTTCCTTGATTTGTTTTCCGTCGATCTTGTTTTCCATGCTGAGCACCAATGCTACTGACGTCACGGAGGCAGCTCCCACACATGGACCCTACCTATCGACCCATCAACTGATGAACCGGGGACCAACGGCTTTACTTCCCGTGATCAGAGATGTTATGCCTCGACAATTACGTATTTAAAAAGAAAAAAAAAAAATTAAATCAGGTTTCAGGTTTCGCCTTTTGAAAAAAAAAAAAGTTTGCAAATTTGTCCGATACCATACCGGTAAATTTTTTCATGGGTTGTAATTGTTCACAAATCTGCTTTAAAGCTGGAGTGCCATATTTGTTTTAAAATTTTATTGTTTAAGATTATTTATTTATCGAGGCGTGGTAGTGAGGTGCTCATTTTTTAAATAAAAATTTATCATTATTTTGTAATAAATTAATGGAAAACTTATTATGAGCACAAGTGCCGACAGTTTGATATGATAATTGAGATTACTGATATGAATCGTTTCCAACCGTTAAGAAATTATTAACGAAATGAGCAGCTTATGCTATTATAGTATTTAAGAAGATTCCACTATTAGCTTTCTACTACTCAAATAATGGTTTTAGTTTTTTACGCATACCAAATGGAAATGCGGGATGAAATTGATCATTATTACCTTTCGTTTTTAGCTGCCACGTATAAAATTTTCAACAAAAGTCTTTATAGCATTTAGACATGAAATTCCAATGATTGTCTGTGATGAAAATCCCCTTTCACACAAGGATTTTAGCATCTGATTGGGATTCAAATTAATTAAACACATTTACTATAAATGCATTGCGAAGCTATATGAAGGTGATCAGCCCCTTTTCAATATTTTCAAATTAAATATTTTTAATATGTCCTTCCAATATAATAAGTAATCATGTAGAACGATAGAGTCCTCATTGCTACTGATTTCAATACCATTAGTTTACCGAGGTCGATTTTTGTAGAACTTTATTTCTTTGTTTGCGTTTTAAAGTGATGAATTTGACCCTAGATTAAAATGCATACACTTAGAAAAAAGTCATGTAAATTTAAGTGTAAATTTTGACATCAGATTGAGTCATAACAGGCTCAAAATTCTGCTCAATCAACCGTAACGTAATCGAGTAATGACCCATTAAAACATTGAAAACGCTTTTTTTAAAAACACCCAAATTATCCATAAAAACCCGATGAATATCCCTAAAAAGTGTGAATGATCAATACAATATATATATATCCATATCAATTTGATCCATAGTATATGTAAAATTTAGCTACACAATTGTTAAACTGTACCGGTAATTTTCTAAAGAATGAGCATTGCAATTTTAAGAATCTACCCATAAACATATTGCGAATGATCCTTAAAACATTCAGCAATAAACCTTAAGCTAAAGAAAGTGATTAATAGAAAATCTTGTTGGTACACTTAAAAATATAGACTTGATCCATAGATTAGACACATATTGTTCATGTTTTGGAGACTATTTTTTTTTTATTTTGTTCCGCAAATCTTAAAAAATTGCTCCATTATTGCGTAGATGCTTAGGCTTACTGTCCTGCTCTTGTATTTTTAGTTAGAGATGTGGAGCGGCGGGCAAGCGTCTAGAATAATATAATAATTTTCTTAAGATTATTCCTATCAGCTATGGATGAAGCTTCTTAAGAATAGGGATAAACTAGTTAACGGCTAAAAATCTCTCATATAAAGAAAAAAAAAGCTTCTTAAGAAGCTCTAGACGCTCAACCACGCTCCGCACTTCTGACAAAAAAACAAAACACGGACAGGACAGTAAACCGCAGCAATCAGCATAATTTGCAAGGTTTATCGATCAAATAAAAAAAAATAGGGTCCAAAACATAAAAAATATATGTATGTTTAATGGATCATACCTATACTTTTTAACGCGCAAACTCAATCAACTTCGTTAGCTTAGTTTCATGGGTCATTTGCATTATTTTTATGGGTAATTCATGCAATTCCAATGCACATTCTTTAGAAATTTAGCGGTAAATTATTACAATTGTGTTGCTAAATTTTACATAGAATTTGGATCATACTTATATTTATTTTTTTATGGATCATTCACATTTTGTTATGGATTTTCCGGTGTTTATGGATCATTTGGATGTTTTTTTAAGGAAGGGTGGATCGTTTTATCAATTATAAAGATGCATACGTAGGGCTGCCTTAGTGAATTGAATCGGGTTTTTATTGTTGTGACTCAATTGAACGCATACATCATGTTTCGTATTCATTAAAACCTATTTAACAACACTATCGATTCATATCATTTGAGATGCTACCAAATAATCTCACAGTATGACATCATTTCAAACATTAACAACATCCTTTTCCCCAACGCAATGGGACTAACAATTTTCAAATAATCACGACTGACTGCCTATTAATTTACACTTTTTGCACCCAAACATATACACTTCTCGTACTTTAAAGTTTAGAAACTAATTACCACCGTTGAGCACCGAAACGTGCAATTTGTTGTAGTTTATCCACTCGCCTTTCCACCGTCCCCCGTCGGCAGCCAGCCCTCGTCAAGGCTCAAGATCATTCGTTCGTTGTTGTGCAAAGCACAGCTGAGCAAAGTACCCCCCCCTAGAGGCAAAAGGTAGGTATGTGTGTGTGTGTGTGTGTTTATGTAGAAGGCGAGTCGAAAATCGAGCGCAAATAGCGCGAACGAGAGCATTAGGAGAGAAATTTCCTGGCCCGTCGTTGTTGTCGTTGCAAAAGTGCAAAGTGCAGTACCCGAAATAGTTTTTCCCTTTGCCTCAGCTCCAACTTGGACCCGCTGTAGTCAAGTAGAAACAAGAGTGCGAACTCATTAATCAAATTGAAACAAAATGTGCCACATATCATTAGAGCAAAATGTGCTGTCGTTGCGTCGTCGGACTAATGTGTATGTGTATGTTCGCTGGCAATAAATGGATTCATGGTTGATTTTGCACCTCGATCGCTGTTGCTGCCTGCCGTCGGGTAGAGGTGGCACGTTTGCTATTTTCGATATGCATGCTAGAGGTTTAGTTGGAGTTACAAGTTTGCTTGCATGCAAGCGCACAGTGTACAGGTATTGAGCAATCAACAGAAATCGATGCTTGTTAGAGAACGGTTATAAATGTCGGTACACAAATTCACTGTCATAAACAATTATGCGTGAAACGGCGTCGTGCCACGCCGCACGGTGTGATTCGATGAATCATGAAGAGTTGTGGGCTGTTTTCTGTGAAGCCTTCAATCAATCGTTGGTCGGCCGTAGTCAAATTTATGGATCCAAGTATTTTTTTGTGACAGAACATGAGACCATTTGGTGTGACATCAGGTGTGTGGGACTTTGAGAATCCAATGCACGAGGATCACTGATTTTCATACATTTCGATGCCTTATAAATATTGGCCACTTATTTCAAAATTATCGATGCTTTGTAACCCTATTCTCAATTTAAAAAAATCTCTCATATCCTTAAAAAAATTCCACTTAAATACCGGTATATTCCGATATAATGTAACTGCTACTTTTGACTTCCATCGTCAATATTTCACAATTAACTATTCAATATTATCAATAGATGAGGGATTGTCTCATCTTATTGATGTTGTAATTACTTTGTTTGATTGAATGATCGTTTGCGAGAAATAGGCGATGAAATTCAAAAATGACAGTTACGTTATATCGAGGTAAACTTGTATCCTAAAAACATTTATTTTGAAATTGTATCTGTGTATATAATACACTCAATTCTCTTGTTCTGCGATTTTGCATCGCCTCTATTTTTAATCGTTTGATTTCAATCAGCTAATTATTTCCTCAAATTTAACACACATTTACATTAACTGAAAACATATGAGCAGGATACGAGTAAGCGTTTATATTTAACTTAACTGTAATGGTAAAGGGTGATACGGTCAAAATTTGGTCAATATCAACTTGTCGTATTTCTTTCAATTTTGCATTTAAAAAACCTGAACACCCCTCATTTTGAAGGTGTGTGTGTGTAGAATGTTGCTCCTATTTTGATTTTGGAATTCACTCTTCAGTTGTCAAAATGCCGTCCAAGCAAGAAGAGCAGCGTATCAAAATTTTGCTCGTGCATCGCGAAAATCCGAGCTACTCGCACGCAAAGTTGGAAAAATCGCTAAAAGTTGCCAAATCAACCGTTACAAATGTAATTAAAGTGTTTGGGGAACGTTTGTAGACAGCCAGGAAGTCTGGATCGGGGGGAAATCGAAAACCGGAAGCCGCTGAGTCGACAAAGAGAGTTGCCGGTAGTTTCAAGCGAAACCCTAACCTCTCTCTCCGAGATGCCGCAAATAAGCTGGGTGTATCGTCTACAACCGTGCATCGAGCCAAAAAACGAGCCGGACTATCGACTTACAAGAAGGTAGTGACTCCAAATCGCGATGATAAACAAAATACGACGGCCAAAGCGCGATCCCGGAGGCTGTACACGACGATGCTGACGAAGTTTGACTGCGTGGTAATGGACGACGAAACCTACGTCAAAGCCGACTACAAGCAGCTTCCGGGACAGGAGTTTTATACGGCAAAAGGAAGAGGAAAGGTAGCAGATGTTTTCAAGCACATGAAACTGTCAAAGTTCGCAAAGAAATATCTGGTTTGGCAAGCCATCTGTACCTGTGGCTTGAAAAGCAGCATTTTCATAGCTTCCAGGACTGTTAACCAAGAAATTTACGTGAAAGAGTGTTTGAATAAACGTCTGCTGCCTTTCCTAAAGAAACACGGTTGTTCCGTACTGTTTTGGCCGGATTTGGCATCTTGCCATTACGGTAAAAAGGCCATGGAGTGGTACGCCGCCAACAACGTGCAGGTGGTTCCCAAGGACAAGAACCCTCCCAACACGCCAGAGCTCCGCCCAATTGAGAAATACTGGGCTATTGTCAAGCGGAACCTAAAGAAGACCAAAAAAACTGCTAAGGGCGAGCAGCAGTTCAAGGCAAACTGGCTTTCTGCGGCGAAGAAGGTGGACAAGGTGGCTGTACAAAATCTGATGGCAGGGGTCAAGCGTAAGGCCCGGCAATTCGGATTTGGAAAAGCGGAAGCCTAACTGAATATTTTTCCTGAATTTTATACTAATTGAACTTGAAAAAGAAATTTAATTAGATTTTTTAAATAAACGATTTCACCGATTTACACGCGTTTTCCCTTGACCAAATTTTGACCGTATCACCCTTTAGCATATTTGATAGTGAACCTGACAAATATTCAGGATAAATCTGGATGACTGTTTTGACAGGCTTGGGAGGATTCAATTCGGATCCGATGGATATAGTAGAAACATTCACAAGGCTTTAAACGATGACATGAAGGACGTTGAGATCTAGTATGAAAAGTATGTCAATTGTTCATGAACATGTCAAAAGGGTTTTTGAATTTCGCTTGCGTTGGGAACAGATGCAGAATAGATCAGGCAAGTTTCCCGAGGATTTCATTTCAGTGCATTTAGTTTGCATGGCTGAAGAACTTCTGTACCCAATAGTTTGTTTGTGCACCATTACTCCAGATTCTTAGCAATGAAGATTACTCTGGATTGATTCAAGTCTTGACCTTTGGACAATAAAATTACCTTTTATGTTTAGTCCTTAACTACCAGAACCTGGAATGGTGAGTTCAAAACACTCTGTGACTAGGTTTAATATGCACACACTTAGATTTTTTTGCCGAGATTGGCACCACCGAGCAATTTGTTAGGCTCGGAATTTATTTTCACTGAGATCTCTGAAAAATTTATGTTTGTTAGCCGAGATCTTGGCAAAATTCCCGTTTGTTAACTGAATCTCGGCAAAATGTTCACTGAGCTCCAGCAAAATAGATTGTCGAGCTGCTCGGTGGTGCCCATCTCGGCAAATAAATCTAAGTGTGCAGACACACATCGTTCGAAATTCCGTATGACTCTGGAAGACATCCCAGCAAACAATTTGAGCTGATTAAAAGCTGAATAAGCCATATTTACCTGAAAAAGCATAGCCCAAGTAACCACCATGTACGTTTATAGCATTCTAATCGCCCTTTTTACAATATAAGGTTGTTATAGGGCTTTAAAACTCTATATCAGCCGTATATCAGCATTATATTGCAAAAAGGGCGATTAGCGGGCTTGATGGTTACTTGGGATGTTTGCCTGAATAAGCTCTTATTAAGCTTTCAATGTTTATTGGGATGTATAGAGGACATATGCTGTTTCATAAATTCCTATAAATTCCTCCATACTTTGCGCCAGAATATCAATAATGCAACATATTTGTTCGTGCAGGCGACTACTACTGCCTCTACCCTTAACATCAAGTAGCTACTGTACCTACCCTTAGATGTCACCACTTGTCCCCGTATCATTGTCATTGCTTGTTATGTAGTTTCATTGTTATGTTGCAATAACTAAATGTGTATAGTTCTCATACCTCCGCCATGGCAGGACGGTCAAATAATAGTTCTCGTAAAAATCGGTCCTATCCGTGCGCGAAGGTACGCAGTCAGAACCCTTTTACTTCATCAATAATTTAAGAAAAAACGCCATGATTTTTCAAATTGCAAACCATAAGGGCATCTGCGCTGCTTGCAACCCAATTTGCTGTTACAAAAACTCTTGCCTCACTTTACTCTACATGTCCTCAATAATCATTTCGAATTTCCTAAGATTGTGTCCACATATTGACTTCTCTGAAAGCCCAAAAATTAGTATAGGTTTGTAGGCATACTAGTAGCGATGCCATGTATCCTGATTTTACGAAAAAAGTTGGAGCTCCCTTGTTTATTATGATACCGTAAGGAAGTGTACCAAGTTTGACTAGTTTTATGCTATCAAACTTGTTTCAGGAGTTCAGGACCTTACCGTATCAAAATAAACTACTTTTTTCGAATACAATTTTTTGAACAACAATAGGCGTATACTCTTTAGGGCACAGTTGTTTGTCATAAAATGTCCCATTTTTTAGCTGTATCAAATTATCTAGGTCTTATTTGGATATCTACTTTTGATGATTGATTGTTATCGTTAAGTCACTGTGCACCCAAAAATCTTGATTTCCTAGAATTGAAAAAAAAAAATCTTGAATAAAATGGACCATCATATAGTAGGCACCAAAGGAATAGGTAAAACCCGAATTTATCCACCTATGGTGTGATCAGACCCTTCTTACTTATTCAAGTTTATTTATTTTATTGTCATTATCAGTGACCAAGCCCCCCACCCCCGTGTCATCCAGTGACGCTACGCCACTGCCTGGGGGTACCCGGAATATATCCGGGTGTAGTCTATTTGGTGAGGATACCAATCACCTTATCATCGTATTTTAATGTGAATGGGTTTTAATTCAATTCATTTTCAAGCAACTTCCCCGGGGTACCCGGAACATGTCCAAGTGTGTCCAATGTGGTCGGAACACTTAACACGACTTGCATTGATCTTATTTTTTGAATTCTGTAGTAATTTGATGTGTCGCATGATGGTTTTGATACGTTTTCCGTTAAATCCAATGGCCCATATTCACCGGATCTTATTCCGGCCATATCTCCGGAACCAGTTCACCGATTCCAAAACCGTTCAATAACGTTCAATGGGACCCCAAAACCTATCATTTGGCGCCGAATTTGTCCAAATCGGTTGAGCGGTTGCTGAGAAACGTGAGCGCATTCATTTCGTTACATACACACACACATACACACATACACACACACACAGACATGTTCCGATCTCGTCGAGCTGAGTCGAATGGTATATGACACTCGGCCCTCCGGGCCTCGGATCGATAGTCGGTTTTTCAAGTGATATCTATACCCTTCTTTGTAAGAAGGGTAAAAATATAAAAAGAGAGGGTTGTACTAAATTTCGATGCATTAGAAATATTTGTTCAACTATGGCTATGAAAAATCGACTTTTTCAAAAATCTCACCGGGACTACATTACGTTCTACAGAGCTGCCGTCCTACAAAAGTTGTTTTGTAAAATTCTTGGCTCTCATTCGAAGGGTGAGCCCCCAGGTTCCCAGGTAAAGTGTTATTTTATTTCAGTGCCAACATTCTAAAGGGGCGTAATTGTTTTTATAAACAATGGCTTTAGTCGATTTCTCGCAAATAAAAGTTCACCCCTCCAAAATAACAATGCTAGCTAGTAAAGGAAACATTCATCTACTTGTTGATGTCATTAATTTTCACGTGTGGGCTTTTATTCGCGAGAAATCGACGGCTAAAGCCATTGTTTGCAAATGCAATTACGCTCCATTATAACATTTGAAAACAGTGCCAACAATTCAAGTTGGCACTGTTTTCAAATGTTATATTCATTAGTCACACCATTAAATGATCTGACGCTTTGGATTATGCGGGACAGTCACGGATTCAGCCCGCTTCAGTCCTGCATTTTGAAACGTGTCGGAAAGTGTCCCACATTTAACTACGTATATTTTATGCAAAGTACAGGAGTAATTGAAATTTATAATTGTTGCACGCTATGGTGTAATATTCAGTTGGAAATGTCATGAGAACACGGATGTAGTCGGAAATCTTATCGTAATTGCACTTTTCTTTCAGAAGTAAGATAAAAGCCCCATATCTTGTGGGAAATCAGGATGGATCACTAAGACTTGGTGGTCAAGATTTATTAAGACGCGTGTTTGGAGCCGTAATAAGAAGAAAGTGGTTGGACCCTCGTTAATGTAAGCCTTTTGATATCGTGAAGATGCAATCGATGACATTAAATCGTTGGGAGACGTTGGAGTTACTTTTAGTGAAGAGCAAAGGATTTCAACGTATGACCGGAGCTAGAATATTACTCTTGAAGATCAAAGCCATGGAGTTGCAGTTAATGGTCTTGAAGCCAAGGAGTATGTGTCTTTGAACGCGATGAAGATCGTCCGATCAGATCGAGTCCATTGTGCTCCGTCAGGATGGTCGAACTATAGTTGTCTATAACATATAAATAAGTTGGAGATATGCCATTTGAAAACGGATTTAAGGTGTTTCGCTGTAGAGTCCTTTTTCCCATCACACTTGGCAATTCCAAGAGTACAAATTTCACGGCTTAGAAATCTGTAAATGTCAGCCATTACTTGCTTCTCCGTAGGAGTAGTTACAGCTACGTGCATTCGCAAAAACCTTATGATTTTGACTTGTGAAATTGCGAAGTGAAATGCGCTGAAAATGTTTCTGTGGGTAAGGTTTTATCACATTGTCTACACCTATGATCATTGAATGTATCTAAGATCCAGAATGTTCAAAATTTGACCAAACTCAAATCGTAATCCTACACCGTAGAACCAACTACACGGTGCTCATTCAGAATTTGCTTATCTGGTACTCCTACGAACCTCTGTACATTGCAATATTACCATTTAAAAAAAATTGTAATGAACAAATACGCAGTGATTTCTTAGCCGGGATTAAATGCAAAGAATGTCATATATATTAGAAGACAGTAATATAAATTCAGGCCAATTCAACGGGACTTCGATATAGATCCAGTCAATATGCCCTTTGGACAAACTGGTATCGACTTTTCTCCCCAACAACAATAAAGTTGAAGCTTGTACATAATTTAACAAGTACACACCACGACATAGGGGTCCCTCATAGTAGCATTCGCTAAATTCATCTTCCTTTAGCGACTGGAAATCATCGACCTGCCTATTTAGCTTTAAATCACTAAACATAAAAAAAAACATATTAAATCTTTACGACGTCGTTAGTATCGATAATAGCCATCGTAATAGACAAAACCCGTACCATTCAAATACTCTTAACCCTTACGGGTTGGTGCGGGTATATTTGACCATAAAATTGCAATCATAACTGCGAACCGTGCCATCCGGAAAGATTCAAACTTTGGTACGCAACCAATGGAACACCTCCCAATACAATTTCCAATATATCAAACAAAAAGTAGGATTAGGGTAGGTGGTCCAGTTATGGCTGTACGTTTCTATTATGGTGTGTTAAAATTATGGCCTATAGGAATTCCGTAGGCCATATTTGGAACATACCATAATAGGAATAGGTATAGCCACCTACCCTAGTTCCAAAGAAGTTTTAGGAGAATACTAATAAAACACTGAGAAACATTCCATGAGTATTTTCAAGATTCAAAGACTATGAGGTGATCTCTCAATGCTGATTTCTCTTTATTTAAAGTATGATCATTCATTCGAAGATTTCCCCTGTATTTTTTGGCTTTTGCTCTTACCATTTTCACGAAGTTGTTTAAAATGTGAAGTCAAAATGTTATCTTGTAAAAAACCCATGCGCAAAGTAATAATATATACTTTAATTTATGTATTTATGTAGCTTTATGTATCTTCGCAAAGTATGAAAAGGCTTCAAAATGTCTGCACAAACAAAATGTTTTCGCAGAAATTCAAATGTCTTCAACATTAAGACAAGCCTTCAAATCTGGCATTTCTGGATGAAAGAAAATCGGTTTTTGATGAACACTGACAAAATTACATTCGTTATGTTCAGTTATGCAGCCAGGATTTCTGTCTGGGGGTAGTTTGTAAAAATGACGCAATTAAAAATTAAACTTTAGAATCAGTGACATCCTGATCAATTACCACTAATTTCACCAATTCTAAAGAAGCTATTTCGATTTAGAGAAGAAGCAATTAATAAAAAGCATGCTAAATATAAATTCTTTTCGAAGAAATCCTAAATATACATTCCCGGGAAATCAACTCTGTGAAGAACTATCAATAAATCAAAGAAATTTCGAATGGATGCTAATAGAAACTTTTTGGAGAGATCAGAAAGAGCTTTCAGAGAACTCAGAAAAAGCTTCCGTAGAAAATGCTATCTAATATCAACATGAAGCTTTAGTGTGATCATTTATTAGGTAGAGAAATTTGGATTTTTCAAAGTGTTCATACGTGTACGATTTGCAGAGTTAGTTGGAAATGCTATCTAATATCAACATGAAGCTTTAGTGTGATCATTTATTAGCTAGAGAAAGGTATGAAGAGGGTAGGGTTGATATTTCTGCTAGAGTACGGCAGTATGAAAATTGAATAGAAGTTGAAAATGAATTAAATTTTCAACTGCCGTACTCTAGCAGAACTATCAAGCCTACCCTCTTCATACCTTTCTCTAGCTAATAAATTATCATACTAAAGTTTCATGTTGATATTAGATAGCATTTCCAACTAACTCTGCAAATCGTACACGTATGAACACTTTGAATGTTCCGTACAAAGTTTGAAGAAACCTCCAGAGGAAGCTGACAGACTACCGACATCCAAGATGGAAGAAATTTCCGGGAAAATTTCCAAACGAAGTCGGTACACATTTCCGCAGGACCTCTGGGGGAACTCTCAAAATAAATCGTTAGAATTGGCCAGTGTCAGTCAGAATAAACTTCCAGAATAAGTCTAGAAAAACCGGAATTGACTTTCAAGAGCAGTTGCAGGACTCTTCCGATGGAAGTAGTAAAAAGCATCCCAAAAAAACTGGAATAAGCTTACGCGGAAAGATGTAAAAAAATTGAGGTAGACATTTCAACAAAACTGGAACAAATTTCCAGGAGTGGCCTTAAGATTCATTGAGGGGAATATAGAAAATAAAGTATTAGGATAAGTTGGAAGCATCTTCCGGAGAAAGTTAAAAAAAACTTCCGGGGATGTCTAAAGCTTCTTTTAAAGGATATCAGAAAAAATGTTCCGGAGGTACTTAGAAGAAAATCCTTAAGAAATTCAGAAGAAATGGGGGAAATTTTGAAAACAAATTCTGGAGAAGTCGAAAAATACCTTCTGGAGTTGGATTTATCATCTGGAACAATTCGACTTCTTGAATAGTCTTACGAAACTTTTGGGGGGAATTCAATAGGTTTTTTCAGGGTAAATCAAAATATTAAAATAAAATTGATTAATTTTTTGAAAACTTTAGGGCATTTACTTGTACCGAAGTTCATAATTGATTTTCCTTCGCCTAAAATCGTTCGGCGGGGTGCTTGTTATAAAGAATTAAATACTAAAAAACTTTAATTCCAAAATCTCAACGATTAAATAGAAAACATTTCTCTTTGTATTCTGATACTTTTACACAACATATTCATCGGGATTCTTGAACATGGAAACATATCATCAATATTTTTCATATAATAGGATTGAACGAAAAATGGTCCATAGCGAAAATCGCTAAAATCGATTCCCATTCTGTGCGTATGAAAAAGTGTAAAAGTTGACTCACATTTTGTATTATATGACAATTTTATATTTACCTCAAGGTTCAGGGTCAACGGGAAGAAAGGGGAAGGTTTGAACCCTAAAACCCCCCTCACTGTGCCAGTGATTAGTGTCTATGAAGATTTTGCGATTAAAAAAAAAAGAAGAAAAAGTCGATCGAAAAAATCGGAAATAGAGATGAAAAAATTCGTACTCGCAAAGATTAATCCAAGATAGCCCAATCCTATTTGTGGTACATTGGTTCCTTTGAAGATCGATGACCGACTCAGATGATGAATTAAACAGAGCACTACTTTAGTATACTATAAGTGCGTATTTCCGTCATATTGAGCAGAAAATCTTTTTTCATTTTTTGCAGCTACTTGCATCTTTTTGCAGGAAATTTTCAGAATCGTCATGAATCCTCTTTCTATCTTCTCATCGTGCATGCATCTTACCACAGCAAAGCATTTTTTTCTTGCATCGTAGATAAAGCCGCCCTCCTCGGCAGTAACATCTTATATTTCAATTATTTCGACATGAACGAATCAATCATACGTTTGGAACGATAATTTAGTTCAAAAGTTCAAAAAATAGTATTTAAACACTAGGGTGGTTGAAAACATCGATTTTGATCCACCAGGCTCAATTGATTCTAACTCATGCTCCTAAAATTTGAGTTTATTTGGATGCGATCACAAACTCCAAAATGGCCTTTGAATGTTATAAGGGTATCACTATGAGAAAAGGAGAATTTATGTTCTAACCATCCTAGCACTTCGTCATAACAAATTACGGAAAAGCTTCCCAAGTAACCATAGGCACGTTATTTCGTCTTTTTGGCTGTACACGGGCCTTATCAGAACTTGAAAACATCTGGTATAGTCGTTGTTCAGCTGAATATAGCCAAAAAGGCCAAATAACGTGCCTATGGTTACTTAGGTTACTGCTCATATGTTAAATTTTATCAGCTACAACTTTGCTGAAGACTACTTTTTATTAGACTTCAAGGTAATTAGTTATGAATTGATTTCGAAGTTGATAACTTTCTGATATGATTAATCGACTGCTTTCCGGGCAACACTGCACCTTGTACTTATGACATAGTAGCCTGGATTTCTACCCAATTTTTCGCGCCTATAGCACACCAATGCTGCCTGCTGAGCAGCTGATTGAGCATGTAAGAAGAAAGAATGTCATCTTCTTAAATACATAGTAACTAATTAACCTTACGTTCAATTCAAATGCGGTCTGTAGCATGGTCTCAACATTAGCATTAGTAAAAATAGCAAACTTTTCCGCAGATCATTACAGCGAAGGGCTAGAACGATGTGAACAAAAAGTTCACTTTTCCCATTGTAATTCCAATATAAACTTCAAAAGATTAGTGCCGTATAAGTTCGCATCAAAATGAGCTCAAATTTTGGGAGAATTACCAGGACCTCATTTGAAATCGGATAAGCTTGGTGGAGCAAAATTGATATTTTGAACCACTCTAATAAGCACGCATTATATGAATATTTACATCCTTTATTCTCAACAACAAATGAATTGCTCCTTAGAAAATCGATTTTTTTCTGCCTTCATCCGTATGCCGAAGTGAATTCAATGATGTTTCAATGTGTTTGGATGGAATTGAAACTCGTAGAACGGAAATGGAATCAAGAAGCAGTGGTTGATTTTTGACAATATCTCAACAATTTGTGTCTCATTATAAAATCCAACGGTACGTATTGAAAGCTCATAGTTCTGACGATGGCAAACATAATAATCAGCGCGAACTGTCACTTACTTACAGATGTTGACTGTGTGTGTGTACGTAGCAATGCACAATTCGCAACAGTTGAAGCAATGAAGAAATGTGAAAAGGCATAATTGAAAGGATGCGTAGTTTATATTAGACAAAAATTTCCCGTAAATATTGTTGGTCCTAGCGGGGGGGGGGGGGGGGGGGGGGGCTCACGGAGTAGCAACTACTGGCCAGTCAGTCTAGAAGCCATCCAATTCACCTAACACAATCGCACGAGTCTTCAATCCTAAATCCTGCGTCATGAAACTGCCTATATTTGCATATCAGTTCCATACGCCCATCCCAACGCTATCCACTATCAATTGGTATTTACTTCCATATTATGTGATAAAACTGTGAACCTTGGTCATGAATCAGCTTTTCGTGATACGTAAGATCTACCACCGATTCCTAGTCTTGACTATTTCAAAGTAGGGGAACAGGATTTTTCAGTAATCAAAGGAACACATCATAGTCCTTGTTACTTTTTATGCCTTGTTGATAGTGATAAGACTCGGCTTTGTCCACCGAGGATGATCTTGAAACAAGGAAAAAATGATTTAGTTAGTCTTCATCTATGTGATTCCTAATATTCTATTCGTTGTACCATAGTTTGAAGTGGTTAAGAGTAGGGTTCTGATGCATGGTCATTATCGGTGTCATTGTTTAATATTGTTGCTAAGAAATTCAATTTTGATTGACAAAGGGGCACGCCTTTGAAGGGTGTTCCAACACTCCGAAGGGTATAAATAGCGGGACCTTCCAATTGGAATCAATTCCTTGCGATGAATGCTAGACTGACAACTGTATCAAAACCGAATACTTTATCATTTCTCAATAGTGATGGAGTAATACGAAATGCAACTAAACTAAGGACACGGGATATACTACCCAAGTAACATTGCAAGTTTTATCGAGGTTTTAAAGCATGCTACAAGTCTAAATCATGGTCTACAGAACTCTCATAAAACCAAAATCGTTACTTGGGTACAATAGATCAAATTACTGGTCGCAGCGGTGTTATGTCCCGAACAGAGGAAAAAATCATCTATTCAGTTTGTCCCATTAACCTTCTAACGCCCAGTGATCTATTTATCCGCATTTTGTTCTTTCTTTTATCTTGTCTTAACAGAAATTGGGAACGTAAATAATGTTTTCAATATCACTAGAATAATCCTTGGAATATCATTAACATCTTGTTTTCAGATAATGTGAGAATAATCCTTGGGTTACTTCTGGAAAAATCGTGGATTGTCTGGAGGATAAAAAAGACTTGGGTGTTAACGGGTTAAGCAAACCCAGACAACCAGAATGCACGTATATTCAAAGTTGTTTTCGTGATATAGAAACATATATACAATCAAACAAATCGTATAGAATGCATAGAAATGGCTTACACGTACAAAAGTGGAGGCCATATACGTGCATATTTTATTTCAATTTTAAACGAGTTGATTTAACATCATATACGATTTAATCTGTAAAAACAAATTCATTTTGAAAAGTCTTACGATGTAATCTGATTTAATTTGTTATATAGTACGACGGAAAAATAAGTCATCGCATATAGGTAGGCAATTTGCATTCTATACGATTTAACTTAAAAGTAATGCGAGGTATGTCATTCTTATATGCGATTTTGACTTAAACTGTAGCAATTTACGATACTGTCTGTACATTGTTATATGACTTCTGGTTGTCTGGGAAGTAATCGCGTATCAGCCCCATCCTGAAATTCAATCGTCCAGGGGTCAAATTACAGATCTGCTGTTTGAGGAACCATATTTTCCGCTGATGTATCCAAAAATTCTAGCTTTACTGGAACTGATTTTAAGTTGAAAAAATATCAATAAATTAACTATAATTTTTGAAATATTAACATGGGAATTGCACTTCTTAAATTCGAGTGCAATTTTCTCAAAGCCAATTTTTTCCGTATGTGATAAGAATTGATATGTGATATGTATGGTAGACGAGCTCTGGGTCGTTTGCAGTCGTTTCTGAATATAAGTCCCTAATTTTATCCCTAATGTAAAACCTAGAGTAGTGTGTTTTCTGGAATGAAATATAATATTGCATATTTTAACATTAACATTCAGCAAACTTTTAAAGTACCATCAATTTCATTTTGAAAATGTAGCAAATCAGAATTGTTATATATCATATCTCATATATGTTGAGCAAATTTTAGCGATTTAACACAAACTTCACGTCATCCACCAATAAAATAAACAATAGGACCTAACTGAGATCCCTGTGGAACTCCCGAGGTAACATTAACTGGCGAGGACATTTTTCCTTTAAAGCAGACCATCTGTGTTCTTTCTGTCAAGTATGATCCAATCCATTTTAAAAGTGTACTTATCATACCTAAACGTTTTAATTTAAAAAGTAGTAAGGGAATGACTACTATGTCAAAGGCCTTACTAAAGTCAGTGTTTAAGGTTTCAACGATATTACCTCTATACATTGCTTCAAAAGAATAGATTATAAATTCCAAAAGATTAGTAGACTGGATAAATATTTTCTGGTTAACAATTCCTTCAAACATTCTTGGAATGCAAGACATCATTGGAATAATTTTATAGTTTTTAATGTCTGACCGTTTGCCAGATTTAAATATTGGGACTAAAAATGATTTCGACCAAATTTTTGGAAAATCGCCTGTTTTGAGACATAAATTGTAAAGCCAAAACAATGGTTTAACAAAACTAGTTGCTAATTTTCTCAATGGTAAGTTTGTTCCAGTTGAGAGACATGCTTATACGTGTGTTATCACTGAACTTGATTTTCACGCGTTGTTGCGATTAGATTCGTATTTTGAGTTTGGCACAATGTTAACTGCTTTCGGGGACGTCACTTCATTTGAATAGCTTTTTGCTACGGCGGTCGTAGCTTGTGGTAATGTAAGGGACCCGGTGGCTATAGAGCAACCGTTTTTGCTTATTGAGCAGAAGATCATGGGTTAGAACCCATGTCTCGTTACATTACGTTACATCCCAGGCCTCTATTGTAGAAAATCGTGAATAATAGAATTCGGCGGAATGATTCGGAAATGTAATACATATGTTTGGACAAATGTGACGTATGCTTGATCCGGTTCGGAAGACACTGTTAACTGCTTGTTGTGATATAAGGGGCACGGTGGCCTTAGAGCGACCATTTTTGTTTGCTGAGCAGAAGATCGTGGTTTAAAACTAAAGCCCGTTTAAATTACTGAGCTTATAGGATCGCGTCATTTGCTTACCAGGCAGTAAAAGATCGCATCACTTTCCAATGTCAATCTAGATCTAATTCACCCTTCCCACTAACAAAAACGTTCTTCCCGTGACAACCGTGGAGATTCAGAGGTATGCTCGGTCTCTAGTAACAACTGGTGTCGAAATAACAATCATTTCCCTCCCCGCTGACCGTAAGGACGTGGCCGGTGCAGCTATTTACCTAAAAAAGATAAGGAGTCACCGGATTTTACACACTGAGAATGAATTGCTAATCCCAAGCCTCATAGTTCTTTGTGCAAATTTCACTCAATCTGGTAAATCACGGAGAAGCAACTACTGAAATGTATGGTCGTCAATGCTCATAGTCATGCTCCCGTTGCTTCATATCATCCCCATATGTCAATGGGTAAGGGTGTCAACTATTGTTATCGATCTTAGAAGCAGCCAGTTCGAATCCCGTTGTAGGAAGCAGCAAAGCAAGCAGCATCTTTCTAATTATCATTAATGCCATTGTAATGCTATCGTTACCATTCAGTGCTACCCGAGTAGACAAAAATATCAAAACAATAGCATGTTTTACTGTTAAAATTGAGGAATAGAGCATCAAAAACTGCTATTAGTTTGATTAATATAGGTGGTAAAATTCCAAAATTATATCATAAAATATATCGAACCGTTACTGAGTGTTAGGAAAGTCAGTTGTTACCATATCTAAGAAATAGCAGAAATCACTGCAAATTAATATCAATTTTTATATCTCATCAAGCTATTGGTATGTTGTTTCAAATAATGAATTAAATGAAATGTTATTAGCTTATTCTGCTATCAGAACAAAATCCGCTCTTGAATTCAAGGATTCATATCGGATGTATGTCAAAATAAGGTAACATACCTAATTAATATATTCACATGTTATCGACTAGTTATCGGTTCTTAAACCAACGTTTGTCGAATTCATGACAGTAACGCAGCCGTGTGTTTACCCAAAAGTGGGTATTAAGTAGCATTTACACACTTAATCTAGCTCGGTAAAATCTCCAACAGCCGATTACCTCGGCATTTACATTTGCTGATATCTCTGCAAAATATCTGTTTGTTAGCTGATATCTCAGCAAATAGTTATTTGTTAGCTGAGTCTCGGCAATTGTTTTACTGAATCTCAGCAAAATAAATTGCAGAACTACTCCGCTGTTGGAATCTCGGCGAAAAAAATTAAGTGTGTAAGGCGACTAAAAAGCTTAATAGCATTACAGAGGTTACCGTAGAAGCGCACAGATTGCTGATTACATTCTGTTTGTATTGCATCCGGGATACCGGGCCGTGTGCCTCCTTGAAATAGGTTCAGCATGGAATCTCAGCAAATAGTTATTTGTTAGCTGAGTCTCGGCAATTGTTTTACTGAATCTCAGCAAAATAAATTGCAGAACTACTCCGCTGTTGGAATCTCGGCGAAAAAAATTAAGTGTGTAAGGCGACTAAAAAGCTTAATAGCATTACAGAGGTTACCGTAGAAGCGCACAGATTGCTGATTACATTCTGTTTGTATTGCATCCGGGATACCGGGCCGTGTGCCTCCTTGAAATAGGTTCAGCATGGAAGTATTTACCAAAAATCCAGCGGACATACTCCGACAAGCCGGTGAAGGTGCATGGTTTCCATTTTAAAAGCGTAAATTTTCATAAAAGCAAAACTATCATCATACCATAATCATGTCGCAGGATTGTCCTGTTCTTTCCTAGATTCCCGCAATCGGCAGAGAGTTCCTTCTCAGAAGTTCAATGGTTTTTTTTTCTCTTCTCGAAACAGGATTCACACAACGATTTAAACTTCACAACTCACTTACACACACCTTTTTTGAGTATAGGTAGATTTGATAGAAACGAGTAGCCAGTATCCACGATTTCACTCGGTTCACTCGATGTCGCAACTTCTCGGAAGTCCGCAACACTCTCTAGCAGCTCGCGTGTTTTTTTCTTCTCTGTTGTTTTGATATGTTGAATCCGACAAATTTTGATACACTTTAAACTTTTTACTTGACTTTTCCTCTCTCGCAAATCAAAAACGATATCGATGAAGCTTTCACGGGACTATACTTTCAAAAGGCACATCGAAGTATCACAATTTATTTATGTTGTTGTTGTAAATGCTAAATGAACTAATTTTGAGACTACAATTTTCAACTTTTTCGGTCACGTGTTGCTTTTGCTTTTGGCGTTGCTTAAATGATAAACACATTACTGATTTGGCTCTAGTTTTGAGAGGAGTGGTTCGAGGTTTTAAGGCGGTTGGCGTTAGAGGGGATTGCGGTGAATGGAACTACGGATTTTATCACACAGTGCTTCGACGAAGAGTACAGCGAGTTTACGATCGGGTAATTGCACCAGTTTTGCTTAATCTGTTTTCTACTGGCAGGATGCCGTTGAGCCAATTGCATTAGTTGGTAATAGTGGATAATTTGATCTAGCTACGGTTGTTGAGTTCGATTTAATTACGTGTCACTTTTGGAACGATCACTTCACGAGTTAGTTTTCAGTTTTGATTTGGTCCGGTCACGATTTGAGTGTTTCACTTCTTTTTTTCCTATGCTAAGTTGCAGTACTTCCAGATTGCACTGTACCGCACTTGTTGCCCTTCATACTGCTATAATCCGTCCGTTGAGGAGGCGGTAATTTGATAAAATCAGTTCTATATGGATCCAATTTGCCCGGATGGGTCGTACGAGATTTACACAGACAGTCCGCGCGATGTGGAAGAATGTGTTCGCTGGCACAAAGAGCATCCACGGCAGCAGCGGTAGCGATTATCACTGACAAACAGAAAATCCGAAAACACTTGGCAACGGTAGGAATTCGCGCGCGCCCCTGCTGGTACTTGGTGTGCTACTCTACAAGAAGCAACAAGAGGCTACAACAAGAGTTACCAGCCAAAAGCCCCCAAAAACATACACACCCGAGAGAGAGATCGAAAAACACGAGGGCCCGTCGTAAAAGGAGAGCGCACTGGAATTGGCGGTCTGCGCAATCGATAGATTGAAACTGGTGGGTTTCAGGTGAAGCTCCAGGGTATTCGGCGCCCGTAAAGTTTTTCCCTGCATCCCTACACATGTACATTGACTCTCGTACATCTACATCCATAAGCGAAGCATGCGACTGTGCACCCACAGAGAGATGAAAGAAAGACATGGCAAACGGCAGCAGTGGCAGTGGCAGTTCAGCAGGGCACATGTACCCAGCAGATATACAACCAATACTACCATGGGCGCACCTCCGGCCTTACTGCCTTAACCGGTCGTCATCATCACCCACCGCCACCACCCTTCGGCCGACCATAGGACCATAGGAATACGCCTCTGGAAACGCCTACTCTCCCCACTCACTCGAAGAACATAGCATCCAGGCTATGCGATGCTATCTCTGTTCCGAGGCATTGTGTGCCTTCTCTGTGTCGGTCTCACTCCACCGAAGGCATCGGCCGCTGTTGGAAGCGACGAGCATACACAGGCTGTCTCTTTCATCTGCACCGGCTGACTGGTGGTAGTAAGTAATAAGTCCCCACAGCAGCGCAAGCATACAAACATAGCCTCGGTGGTTGGCTGGGGTGCGTTTTATGCTGTGCGGCGACGTATTATTGCCTGGCGTCTATGTACACGCAGCAGTAACCGATCGAGGCATCGTCGTCATCGTCAGCCAACCGTTTGTGACGGAAGGGAGCCGAGGGAAAACCGGAGAGCACGATTTACGCATCGGGTGAGTGTTGGTGAATTGTTGTTGAAGGAGATTAGATTTGCCTTCGGTTTGTGATTTGTTTTTGCGAGAGATTTTCTTTTTATTAGCAGCAGAAACATCAGGGGCTACCTGTGAAATGGGCACCAAAAGTTATGCGTCGTAAAAGTCACTTGTGTATCTACAAATGTTAAAACACGTGCATAACGTAACGTGCCATAGCCATAAAAACATTAAAAGCGGTTTACAATTACGCTAAAATGGCATTTGAAACTTTGAAATGCGTTTAAAAATATTAAAAAAAATGGCATCACATACGCCAAAATGGCCAAAAACCACCAAAATTACCCTTAAAATTACCAAAATAAAATTCTTAAAATCGCTAAAACAAATAGCCTGGAATCACCTTTTAAAGCCTATAAATGACCGTTAAAATGACAGAAATGCCCATTGAATCACTGGAATAGCATATAACTGTCAAAATAATTATAAAGACATTAAAAATTGCATTAGAAGTGCACAAAAAAAGAAAAAAACTCAGACGCCAAAATTCTGCTTAAAACACCAAAAAGCACTTAGATTCATCAAAATGTACCATAAATCGCCAAAAAAAAATCTCCAAAATGACTTCAACAACGGTTACATTACCTTAACGGGAAATTTACCACAACGAAAATAACAAACGTTTTGGAACATTTTGATTTTTCCAAAAAAAAATATTGGATGAGGTATCATAAATCCAAAACTTTCAAATTTTTCCTGTGATTTGTTCGCAAATATACGCTTATATAATTTTTTTCTATTTCATTATTTTGTAAAGTTGGCTAAAAAAAAAATCATAAGGTCTGGTTTTCCTGTATTTTATAATCCAGTTCTGATGAAGGAGGCTTTTTGGATAGCGGAAGATAAAGTGTTAATTGTGCTGTACCTTTTGACTATAGTTTTAAGATGTATTGCATAGTGACCAAGAAACCTCGGCTCTGTAAAGTTAATTCGTTTGAGCCTTATCAAATACATTGATAAACAACAACAAAAAGTGTTCTTTCAACAATTTTAACTCAGCCTTAGTTTGGATATTTAATGTACATAAACCACGTGAACCTTTTGTTCAGCTTTTCTAAATCTGGTGATTTTATTTAATCAGCTGAATGGGTTTTTTTTTGCCTGTTCGGGACATTACATTTTTGCTATCAGCAATTTGATCTATTTTAGCATATCCCGTCTTATTACTCCATCACTATTGAGAAATGATGAAGTCTTTGGGTTTGAAACAGTTGTCATTCTTGACTTCATTGCAAGGAATCGATTCTAATGGATAGGTACCCTTCGAAGAGTGAGCCCCTTTGTCAGTCAAAATTGGATTTCTTAGCAACAAAAATAAGCAATTACACCGATAATGATCATCCATCAGAACCCTAGTCTGACGCTAACCTAGGTCTGGTAAAGACTTAATGTTTTTCGAACCAATTTGAACTGTCAAAATCGAACCAGCTTTTACTGTTCTTTAAAGAAGGAAACATATAGGAGGTATTGAAATCTGATTGAAACGTCAACCTGTTTTTTTGTTCGGAAATATCTTCATGATTATGAGACAAGTACGTTTTATTTTTATTTAGTTTTTATTAATTATCTAATCAAAAGAAACAAAATTATTTTCTGGGAAGATCTTACACATCATAGATTTGCAATATTTTCTTTATTTGCCACTTGTGCATGTTGAATGAATTGAATTTATCAGCTTGGATTGAATATCATGACATTCAGACAAATCGATCGGAACTTTAAAATTAGCGAGAACGTAATATCCTGAATATTAACTTTTTTTATCTTTCACAAGTTTTCTCTATTCTGAAAAAAAAAATAATTGTTCAGCGCAAGGAACTATTGATACAGTTTGAAACTTATGAAACCACTGTCGTTTTGACTTGAAATGCTGAGTAATGTGAACTTAGCGAAACTAGCATTGGAATAAGCTTCATTTTACCGGTGAACTTGCAATGTAGCTGCAAAACTTCGTGTGGCATCGCATTTCAGCTGCTTGAGCTTGAGCTTGATTGACCGCCCACGGTTGCTACTCTGTTATTGCCAGATCAGCTGTAATTACACAGAGAACCAATAGACGATGCTTGGGACTAGCAATCATCCTCAATGTGTAAAAACTGGTGATCTTAAATTAGGCAATACCAGCGCCGGCCGCGCCCGAACACAGGTCAAGAAAGGAATGGGAAGGATTGTGTTGACATGACACTCGCTTTGATGGAAGCCGAGAACACCTAAGCACTTTCACGAGGAATCACTGGGATGTTGGATAAGAGCGTTGGGTTTGCAGCAGGGTTCGTTTTGGTAAACGATAAGCTGAATTGATGTCCTAACGATCATATAACGCGAAGGAGCTTGGGACTAAACCCACGGTCTTCTGCTCAGTAAGCAAAAACGTTTGCCACTAGGCAGACGAGCACCTTTTTAATCACCGAGTTGTTGTTATTACCATGTAGTCATATTAACAAATAAAACGATTGACGAATTTTGAATGTGGAAGGGCCTGAGATTAGACTCATGATGTTCTGCTCAATAAGCAAAAACGGTTGCTCTAAGGCCACCGAGCCCCTCATATCACATAATACCGTTGCTAAAATTTTTGTATCCATTCAAACCCGGAACCAACGACAACAACGAGTTTCGCAAAATACACGATACACAAGCGATTTTACCATAAATCTCTTTGATATGTAAGGACCTGGGACCGCATTTTTCTGCTCAGTAAGCAGGCCACTGTAACCGACGATCTTTCAAATCCGAAAACTAAAAACTACGAAAAAGTACTTAGGCCTTCATTAAGTTCCACTTTCACGCGACGTTCAATGACAGGGTCCTATCCAGGATTACATCTGAAAAATCCAAATCTGGCCAACGCCCACCCTAAACCTAAACCTGCTCTAATCCACCTGAAATGACTAACGAATGGAACACTTTGACTACCCAGCCATGCAATAGTCTCATTCCGTGCCTTATGGCAACTTGATGATTCTATTGCGCTCATCTTCTGGCACCACCCAGGGGAGACTTGGACCTGTACCCAATGCTTAACTTATCTCCATTCCACTCAGCTACTCGCAATTTCTTGTGATATAGTGGGCGGAATATTATTATATGAGACAATTCAATGCAGACGTCTTTCCAAATTTGGCAGATCGACAGGTAATCGGTGAGTTACCACGATAGTTGCTTATTCAACAACTCGACAACGTCCCATCGTCAACGCCTGCTATGAGAATTTCCCATTGCAGACGCCAACGAAATGACGTCATCGAGCTATCGATCAACTACCCTGGTTATCGCCTGGTACACCCAACCGGTGGATGTAAGATTCGCTTACAATTATGTAGGATTCATCATCAGAGGATGTAAGTGGAGACCGCATGAACCGAGGATGCGATATACCTAGCTGCGGTCCAATGTAAGAAAATTGGAGACCGAAAAATGTGGAGTGTATTAGTGAGTGAAATTAATTATGTCGAAAAAAATAGAAAAAAGGTTGCCGACTGGACTCGAACCACGGACGTTGCGACTAACAGACCTGTGCTTTCTCTACTGCTCTCTCCATGCTTCTGAATATGGTTAGCCTAAAAGCAAACATGAAGCGCTCATTTTCTCGCATGCTCGACTTCGTATGCTTTTTCTGCTGGAGAGATTCGAGATAAGTGTGTGCGTCGTTCTACAATGTTCTACAATGTGCGTCGTTCTACAAGCTTACTGGTATAGTCGAAAGCGTAGATGCAACACGAAATAAAAATGCTCGACTTCGTATGCTTTTTCTGCTGGAGAGATTCGAGACAAGTGTGTGCGTCGTTCTACAATGTTCTACAATGTGCGTCGTTCTACAAGCTTACTGGTATAGTCGAAAGCGTAGATGGAACACGAAATAAAAAAAGACAAAAAACCATTACATCGCCTGCATGGTCAATTTCTAACATTCGTTGCTATGTTCATGAACAGAGGATGATAGGAAACGGAACTAACATTTATTGTAATAGATTTTTGGTTTGCGTGTACCTTATAGCACGATGCTAGGAGGCGAACCGGAAGAATCGATGAGCTACCTCCCCCCGTGTATCATCGCATTTCAGCTGCTTACGAGAAACTAAAAAACGATGAACTAGGTACTGTCGTTACAAAAAAGACATGCACAGCATATGCACTGATTTGCTTTGTTTACCAACTAGACACCGAGGGTGGCAACGATGTTTCTTTGCCAAACCTAGGTCTTAACCACTTCAAACTAGGGAACAACGATTAGAAGATTAGGAATCACATAGATGAAGACTAACTAACTAATTTTTTCATTGTTTCAAGTTCATCCTCGGTGGACACAGCCGAGTATTGTCACCATCCACAAGGCATACGAAGTAACAAGGACTAAGATGCGTTCATATGATTACTGAGATTCCTGTTCCCCTAGTTTGAAGTAGTCAGGACTAGGAATCGGTAGTAGATCTTACATCCCGTAACGTACCACGAAAAGGTGATCTACGTTACGCTAAAAGCTGAGCAGTTACCTAAATTTTCAGCTTTTTAATGCATTTATTAACAGAACTTTTCAACCCTTATTAAGCCTTCTTCATAGTTTTATTTCAAAATGTAATGGAACACTCTAAGCTACGATTATCTTAATTTATCGGTATTTTTTACCGCTAAAAATCGTTACTTTTTACGTTAAATGAACTATATTTTACTATAAGTTATGACATTTTCTACGTTAATT
Organism: Ochlerotatus camptorhynchus; assembly: GCF_037179485.1. Lineage (NCBI taxonomy): Eukaryota > Metazoa > Arthropoda > Insecta > Diptera > Culicidae > Ochlerotatus > Ochlerotatus camptorhynchus. The sequence goes on along the minus strand of NW_027040497.1, from coordinate 1,089,392 downwards.
TTTGGTAATCCATGATTACCGATAATTTAGGTATCTGCACTTTATTCTAGTATCGGTAATTTTAACCGATATATAGGTATTCATTTCTGACTTTATCTCTTTAATTTTTATGGTTCCACCTTGCCCTGTTGATTAATTGGATTTAAATTTTTATGTAATAATTGGTCTTTGCATTTCGGAATTCAAACCGGCAGTCGCTGGTTTATAGGCGTCAACCATACTTACTGAACAGTGTTCTCTGAGCTGTCTGACGAGCAGACATACCTCTCGATGTGTACCACGCGATAGTCTGTATACTCGGCAGCAACCATTGTGTGGTGCTCATCGTTCTTTCACCTGCAGTTCTTTCGGTCGATGGGTCGTCCACCTTGAAAAGCAACCGTTTCGTGATGAGTGTGTGAGTGAAGACCCCGATTTGCATTCATTTTTGCAATGGACGCGCTATGCCTCCCTTTGGTGATGTTGCCATACCTTGAAACCACTGGATCCCGTTAATCCCGTTCTGATGGTGGAAGCTTTTTGGATAGCTGAAGATAAAATGTTTTGGTATTGTGCCTCATGACTATAATTTTAAGATGTATCGTATAGTGAACAAGAAATCTCAGCACTGTAAAATTTATTTGATTGTGCCTAAAAAATAAAGGAATTATAAAAAAAAAAGGCAAACCATACCTACTGAACCACTGTGGCAAATGGTATGATTTTTGACTTGAAGCACGTCAAATTTAAGTTGAATAATAGCAACAAATGGTGGTAGTAAACATCCCTCTCAATTTCAAGTGCAGTGAACACAATGTGCGCGATTTATGTTGATGGTGATTTGGATGCTATTTTAGTGCCATCGCTGGATTATATTTGTTGAATGCGGTCTGAACATTCAGTGAGTGTATATGAAGTGGTGAACATTCAAAACACAGGAATATAAATGTAAATACTTCCGACATCGACGCATCCCACACCTACCTGGGCATATTCCTGAAAAGCTACTCTTTCTTATCTCTACTGCTGGCACTGTTTGGGATTTTAAAAGCAGGCAACTAAATGTCTGGCATGCTGGCCTGGTGTTCAAATTGCAGCACTACGGTCTTCCAATCTTCCTAGTGAAGATAATTAACAACTACCTATCGAACAGGACGTTCCGAGTCTCTCTGAATGGCATCACATCGGATGCTTTCAACATCGGTGCTGAGGCTCCACAAGGAAGCATCCTTGGCCCCATTCTATTCAACCTGTTCACCTCCGATATGCCAACTCTCCCTGATGGTGGATCGTTGTCTCTGTTCGCAGATGACACATCCATCGTCTACAAGAGAGGCTTGGACGTCCTGTCTGAATATTTCAACGGCTGAAAAATCCGTATCAACGCGGCATATTTCCACACTCTAAATCTCCCAGACTTTTTTTTATCTAGTTCGTTTATTTGGAAGGCTCAATCGCGTTAGCTTTACGGAGCCGATTATTCATTGTTCACTGTGTGTAACAAAATTCACTTAATTCTATGTCTAGTAGGAGTTGGGCCGATTACTCGCGGCTTACTCGAGGTTAGAAGGGTACATTTTCAAACGATAGGATCAGGGGAGGAGCTTGGGGTAGGGTTTCGTTGTCTCATCAGAGTGTTGTCGCCAGTATGAACGGTAGTGCTGTTCTAGCTTCGTCCGGAGTTCGACCGGCTATGGTGGGTGACCAGTGGGCGACGATGAGACTCATCGAGACGGGGGGACAAGACAAACAAAAACTAATAAAGAGAGACAAAAGACAAAAGGAATTAAATTCTTATACTAGACATTTGAAGAAAAACATTAACGGACTGCATATAGCAGAGATCACGGGTTGCCAACACGTCTCTGATAGGAACATAGGGTTGTCTTCCTTGGGCCTCGAGGGTATTCAAAAGTCGCTCTCTGGCGGCGTCATTATCCGTACATTGCCAAACTGCGTGTTCGATGTCATCGTAACCGTTTCCACACCGACAGATGTTGCTGTCCACGAGGTTTATTCTATTGAGATGAGCATCTAGCGAGTAGTGAATCTCCCAGACTTGATCCGTCAATGAATAATAAGATCTGCCTGAATGGCACAGTGGTGGGGTTGAAAGAGGAAGTCTACCTCGGCTTAACACTAGACAGCAAGCTGATTTTCAGGGAGCACGTTGGCAAAACCAAAACCACCCGAGCAGGAGAAAATAATATATCAAAATATATGAAATCAGATCTGATATCAAAATATGGTATTGATCAGCATGACATAAGAGGTAAAACACCAAAGAATAATACCAAAAAGTTACATGCAAAATACTTTGTAAATACCAAAAATTTATATTTGGACACCAAAAGAGTACCTGTGTGGTATTGTTTTGGTATTGCATTATCATAATTTGGTATTGGAATGGTATTGTGGGAAATTTTTTTTGGTATTATTTTTTTGTATTTCACCTCTTATGTCAGGCTCATCGATACCAATTTAAGGTATCGAGATATTCGTTCCTGCTTGGGCAAGTGTAACGACTTGATAAGATCACTGTATCCACTCATCAACAGGAGGTCTACTCTATCCCTGAAAAATAAACTTGCTGTCTACAAACAAATCATCCTTCCCGTAATAGAATACGGGATGCCAATCTGGGAGAGTTGCGCCAAATGCCATCACATTCAACTCCAAAGGATGGTCCTAAACAGTCCCCCGCGGACTAAAAATTCTGAGATCCACCTCCTGGCTGGAATTCAGACATTAGAAGAACGAAGAGTATTCATCCTGGAAAGGTTCAGAGACACCTATCTGAGATCAAATCATCAGATCATAGTGATCTAGCACGGTAGGTTAAGTTATACTTGTAGTTATCAGTTTTTGCAATTCAAACAAAACACGCCTCCAAAGGGGTATTCTGTCAACTAGTTGAAAAACGCAAATATTAAATTAGAATATCAAATTAAACAAAGAACAATTAAAATGTTAAATCAATGTACTATCATAATCAACAGAAATAATCATAACTTTACTACTACTAGAACAACTAAAATGCTGGAAATGCTACGCGTGACACTGACGACAATGAACAATATTGTGCAATAGACTCCTTTTCTTATATCAGACAATCAAAATATTTGAAGCGCATTGCTAATTTGGAAGAAATGTTAATAACTTTTGTTCAATATCTAGTTCAGCTAACTTAATCAGGTTGAATTATGGGAATACTATTCACTTTATGCACTACTTATCATTTTTTTATTCAACCTATTGTTAATCAGCTTTGTACACCTGAAATCAACCAGCTTCTGTTCTTACTTTTCAGCTTGAATTGTTACTTGTATACTGCCAAACATGGCACTAAAATAAATCTTTTTAAATTTGTCGAACCTTTTAACGGAATCCCTTTATGAAGAGCTTTAAGTGTGTTGTTGAATTCCGCTATAATTGCTTATCTTTTGACAGATACGCGTATTTCGTCAACTACTTGCACATTTCATCAGTGCCAAGTTGTGTTGAGTACTTAGCACTGATGAAATCTGCAGGTAGTAGACGAAATACGCGTATCTGTCAAAAGATAAGCAAATAAACCAACACACTCAAAGCACTCAAATTAAAATATTTTATCATTTTAACTTGAGCCTTTGTAGGGAGCTAGAACCATCATCATTTGGGACATTATAGAATCACGGTTTAGCGAAAGTCAAGAATTCCACGAAATTTGGCTTTATTTCGCGATATGATCGTTGAAAATTATGAAAGTCCATCGAGAACTCTTTTCGTTTGTAGCAATAATTTATTTTATTTTTATCCCCTCTCTGAGGATTTTTAATAAACACCAATTTCCATTTTAACATTTTTCTGTAACCAATACAAACGACATTGCGTACCCTGTTTGAAACATTTTAAACGTGGTCAGTCCGCATCATGCCGTGCGGATCTTTTAAATTTTTGCTCAAGGAAGTGTTGCGCTACCTAAAGCTACACAGCAAAAAAATAATTTTGATATCACATCAAAGTGGATGCACTACAATCATGTCGAAAATTTCATGTAATTTTTATGACCACATAAATAAACAAATGCAGTAAAAGCAGCGTAATGTCAGTTCATGCATTGTATTAATGATAATTTTGTCCTTTTTAGCAAGTAATATTACACCATATTTTCAACATGATTGTAGTGCATCCACTTTGACGTGATATCAAAATTATTTTTTTGCTGTGTACAACATATTTAAACAGCACTTTTTAGTGTTCAACCTGTAAATTTCTACCTTGTTTGACTCTTATTCCTCTTCGATCCTTGATGGGACCCTACCCGAGGTAATCCTGCTTAGATATTGATTTGTAAAATTCCTCTTCAATCCTTCGGATTCTTATAGAAATTTGTTTGGAAGTCGATTTGGAGAAACTTGGTTCTGCCGCCATGGTGCCTGCTTAAGCGCAAAAGAAAAGGGCGATCGCTTGATCCCCCTTCCGATGATCTTCAATTGAGCAATCAATTTAATATGCTTACGAATGATAAGAATGATCCATCATCCAGGCGAAATTCCATTAAACATTCCCGGCTTAATGCCAAAAAGGAATTAATTAATTAATTTAGCTTTATTTAGGCGGCTTTCAGCCTTAGGCTGGTTCGCCTCCACCTCCAAAAAGGAAAAGATTCCCCCGATTGTGGTAACAACTTCCGATTTCCATGCATGGATTTTTTGAGCTTCGTGAAATTTATGTTTTCACTTTAAATTGAATGTCGGGGTGAATGCCGTGTATTGGCTGAAACCTTGGATGGATTGAAACGTCTTCTCAAGTGTCTTACTGAGAAGCAACATCAATTTTTTACTTACGTTACCAAAACTGAACCTGTGTTCAAGGTTGTCTTGAAAGGTCTGCCCAGTGGTGAATCCCTGGATCAGATCAAAGATGACCTGGCAAAATAACTTGGAGTTGTGCCACTCCAAGTAATCAAAATGAAAATGAAATCCCGTCCTGGCGATTTGCGCAACGGTATATCTAATGATTTATTATGTAGTTCACTTCAAGTCTAGTGAACTAAACAACCTCAAGGCCTTAGAAAAAGCTAGCCTTATGCTCCATACCCGAGTGAAGTGGAAACACTTCAGGAAGACTGGAGGAAATTTCCAAAACCTCACCCAATGCCGTAAGTGCCTGGGATGGAGTCACGGAACCAAAAATTGCTACATGCCAGCAAAATGCATGAGTTGTGGGGATTTCTCTCACACAAAGAATGACTGTCCTGTGAAGGAAGATCCTTCAAAACATCTAGAGATGAACTAGCCTAAGGCTAAAAATCTCTTAAATAAAAAAAAAAAAAACTTCAAAACATGTTTAAATTGTGGTGAAACTCACAAATCGATCCCATAATTTCGTTCTAAGTGACAGGTAGGAAACGCTCATCGTTCCCGACCAGGTACAAATTCCTATGCTGTTAACAACGATCAGCGAGGAACAAATTCTACATTCGTACCCCTAGGTACAAATATCACCCTTGCTTCAAATTCTTCATTTATATCTGCTCCCTTCGCTGCTAACCATGTTCAAAGTAATTTCAATGGTAATATTCTGTTTGATGATTGTTCTGCAGGTTATTACACTATTCAATATCCAAACAGCCCAACATGCTTTTCTTCAGCAAAAAATCCCTCAACTATTCAGAGTTGGTTGGAAATGCTGTCTACCCTAGTAGTACGTTTGTCACAAATCAATTGTAGAAACTTATATACGACTTATTTCAGTCATATACAGGTTGCTGTAACTTATTGTGATGAAAGTTTGCTACACGGGTAACATGAAGCTTTAGCCAAATCTCCGTGTACATCGTACGGGTTAGGCAAAGAGTGTGCGTTTAACTTACACTGTCGTATTAATGGCCCTTCGCTCATTTTCAACTTCTATTCAATTTTCATACTGCCGTACTGTAACGGAACTATCTACCTACCCTCTTCTAAGACCATTCTCTAGCTAATAAATTATCACACTTAAGCTTCATGTTAGATAGCAGTTCCAACCAATTCTGAAAATCGCAAACTTCGCGTATGAAGTAACATAAAAAATACTTTGAATGCCCTCAAATAGTGATTTGGTCTTAACTGATTCATGTCAACTTTGTAGCCAATTGGTTACCCATGCTGACTTCGGTTCTGATCACCTTACAGTAACTTTTGGAATATCTCAAGAAATAATTTCTTATCCCAATAGCTCTATTTTCAATTACCATAGTGCTGGTTGGGAGCAATATCGAACATTTATGGAATATAGATTTGATCCAAACATTCCTTTGCAAACCAAAGATGAAATTAATTATGCTCTTGAATCTCTGACTACTTCTATAGTTGAAGCAAGAGCTGCCTCAGTTCCAAAATGCGAGGTTAAATTCGATTCAATTATAATAGACGACGATCTTCAGCTCTTGATCTGTCTTAAAAATGTCCGTAGGAGACAATATCAAAGAACACGCGATCCTGCCATGAAATTTATCTGGCGGGATTTGCAAAAACAAATTAAAACGCGATTCTCTGCCCTGAGGAACAAAACTTTTGAAAATAATGTTTCTAAATTAGACCCGAGTTCCAAACCCTTTTGGAAACTCACAAAAATTAAAAAAAAAACCTCAAAAGCCTATTCCAGCGTTTAAAGAATAAGTAAAATTTTGATCACAAATTTGGAAAAAGCTCAGAAACTTGCTAAGCAATTCGAGAGTTCCCATAATTTCAGTTTGGGTCTTACTAGTCCTATTGAGAATCAGGTTGCTCGGGATTATCTGAATATTTTCTCTCGGGAAAATATTTTTGATGATTCCTGGGGGACTGATTTGGACGAAGTAAGGTCTATAACTAAAAAGTTTCATAATATGAAAGCTTCAAGTGATGATGGAATTTTCTTTATCCTCATCAAAAAACTCTGTCTTTCTTGGTAAAGTTATTTAACAGATGTTTCCATTTGGCATACTTTCCTGATAAATGTAAAAATGCAAAAGTTGTTCCAATTTTGAAATCGGATAAAAATTCAGCTTAAGCTTCTAGCTAATGTTCAATAAGTTTGCTTTCATCAATTAGTAAACTTTTTGAAAAGATACTTTCGAATAGAATGATGCTTTACATCAATGCGAACTTAATTTTTGCAGATAAGCAGTTTAGATTTTGCCATGGTCATTCAACTACTCATCAATTCTCTTGAATTATCAATTAATTTCGTCCAAACAAATCTGAAGGCTGCTCAACTGGAGTTTCTCTTCTAGTCAAAGAAAAGGCATTCGACAGTGTTTGGCATGAAGGTTGGATGCTAATTGAAAAAGTCACTCGATATTATGAAAGTTCAAAATATTTAACTGACAGAAAATTATCAAAATACCAAATCTGAACGACTTCCTGTTAGAGCTGGATAGCCTTAGGGTAGCATTCATGGGCCTATATTGTGTAACATTTTTACTTCGCACCTTCCGGATTTGCCTCAGGGTTGCCACAGCATAAGCACATCCGGCCACCGGGTATTACATCGAGCAACCACGAGTCATCAGTCGATCGAATAGCAACAGCCAGTGCGACAACCACGAGGAATCAACCGGGGAGTCAGCAGTTCATCGAGTGGAGACGTCGCAAAACAGTAAAACCTGAGTACAGCACATTTTAGTTAGGCTCGCTCCAGGTAGCGAGAGCTAGGAAAGTGACAGTAGAATTTAGTCTTAATCAAAGTGTTAGGTAGTCATCATCCAAATAAATCAATTGCAAAGAGAATAACAGTTTTTTAAACTCAATTATGATGAATTCCACATTACTATATATCATAATAATTAATGCTGGTAAGCTACTGTAGTAGCTGGAATACCTAGGTTAAAATTAAATGAAATTTAATTTGAATTTAAAATAAAAAAAAAGTTCATGGATTTGAGATTTATTTATTGAACATGTGATTTACTCGATCACGTTTACGGGAACTACGTCATGACTTCAAATGAACTAGCAGTTCAGGTAGCCGTGATTTTTTGTTCACGAATACCAATTCATCGATATTTGCTTAAATAACACTTGGTACCTTTATGAACAACCTCTTGGAATCATTTTTATTAAACATGTACTATTAGGAACCTACAAATATTTTTGATCATATTTCCGTAACTTACTCAACTGGAAGCAATAGGAAATACAATAGTCTATAGTCCAGAAGTTCAATAAGAAAAGCACCTTACCCAAGTAACCAACAAGCCCGCTAATTCTCATTTTTGCAATATAAGGCTGATACACGGCTAACATAGGGCATGCTAAGGTTTATATTAGCCGCATATTAGCCTTATATTGCAAAAAGGCGAATTAGCGGGCTTGTTGGTTACTTGGGTATACTCCGCTATCCAATAAATGCCTTAAATCAGAACGGGATTCGCTTCCAGTGGTTTCACAAGCATGGAAATCTCGCCAAATGGAGGCATAGCGCTTCCATACAATCATCACAAAATGGTTGGTCGACAACCAGACACACTTTGATTATTTTTCTAGTTCGGCATAAAGTTTTTAATTTTTGAATTTTCCACAGATTTTTAAACATTTACCGAACAATTCCTCAATTCGAAACCTCAGTAAAACCTTACAATAGTTGCTATCGAGCAATGAGGTGTATACATTTGGTGACATTTGTCAAATAATGCCAATATGATTGCCCCGCGCTGAATTGCATTATCCTTTTTCGACTCACATCATCCCTTGCTGTAACAGCAAATCTTTTCCCAACTTTTTAGAGCATTCCAATCTTCTCATATCTCACTAACCAAACCAATACGCTACCTCTCTCCGGGTGCATTCTCGTTTGAACAGGCCCGAGTCAAGAGAGCACTAAACCCACAACACTGCAATGCTTTCCGGCCATCCGGCAGTGGATACGTGCCACAGTCCTTGCCTGAGTGGTAGCGGCAGCATATACATCAGGGAGCTCAGTAGCATAACAGCAGCAACGGCAGCAGCAGCAGCATCATCATCATCATCATCAGCAGTGGAAATCAGTACTGTACGGCAGGAAGCGCCCATGGACGTTGAACGATCACTTGACTCTTTCACTCCTCCGGATGCTGCCGACTCTTTCCAACGCACTGTCCTCGTCTGTGCATTACACAAACGCACACAATCGCACAAATCCGAAGTCAAACAGTGCGAGAGAGCCCCGAAGGGTAAAAACCAGTGCCAGCAGCAGCAGCTAGCATATCAAGCCAACCGACTGACTGCGAGGAGATCGCATACCGCTCTGAGGGAGAGGAAATCTTATGCTTTCTGTTTACAGCTAGGCAGCGAACCTGGAAAAGCGCAGCATCTCCCATCCTCACGGCGTACGCAGCCTTTAGTCGGTGGGGGTTGCCTCCGTCTCTTTCTGTCTGCGTATGTACCTATCTACCGAATGGTGCTAGGCGCTTATGTACCAACGAGAGCAGGAGAAACACAGCCAGCAGCGAAACCGTTGAGGGAAGAAACCGCTAGGAGGGAAAATTTACGACCACCACCCCCCGAGGGGCCCAGAACAGCCGTTACCCCCCCCCCCACCATCGTCGTCGTTGTGATACAGATTCGGAACCGAGTGGCACCGGTCTACGCGATGGGGGATGAAATCTTGAGTGTTTTGGCCCGTTTTTCCATCACAAGGGATGAAATGGTTTCATGTTTTGTTGCTTGTTTCGTCGTTCGTTTTGGGGGGATGAAAATGGTGCTGCTGTGCAGGTTTAGCATCTATATATATTTTTTTTTCAAAGTGAGTGTAGCCGGTGGAATATGAATTTTTGCGACGGCTTCTGTGTGCAAAAATGGTTACCAATAAGGGATATTTTCGTTGTCGTAGTTTTTGATACATAATCGTAGGAAAGTGCAGTTTAAGTTGAACCAGGAGATACATTGTGTTCATTCGAACGTCTTAAAGTTCATTGGGTTTTTTTTTAGCAATGAGAATCTGTGACGTGATTAGTTCGGTAGTATGGCAAAAGGATTGATTTATATTTACTGTTTGTTAAAAATTCACATCAGATCTGAAAGCAGTCCTATTTAATATTGATTGAATTTCTTCAAAGCGTTTCAAAATAAGATTCTTTAGTAATTATTATCCTTCATATTACTCAAGCTATTCTCCACCTAAAAGTTAAAACGCTTAAAACCAAAATGTGTTGGAAATGAAGACCAACAAATTTTTAATTAATGTCTAAAACAGTTTTAAGAAGATGATAATTTTATTGCAATGGAATTCGTTTACTGGTTCCGGAAATATAAGCCTGTATGATCATGCTCATGGCACAGATATGAGAGCTAATTGTGAAGAAAATATATTCATGTTCTTTTCCAGAAATCAATCAATAGACGTCATATTAAGCTTACTCTGTCATGTTCCGGAGCTCGATTTGCTTGGCTCTTACACATGGTCTAGCGACATATTTCTTAAATCACATTCAAAATCTTGATTGAGTGGAATATGTAGATTCTAGGACCTATTTGGTCATATGCAGATATATTTTGGGTATCCGTTTTGTTGCGGATTGTAGGCAACCGAAGTCTCGTGATGGAGCCGCATACCTTCAAGAACTGCTCGAAGTTATTTCCGACATACTCGGTTCCGTTGTCGGTCCGCAAACGTTTGATAGATTTGCCTGTCTGCTTCTCGACATACGCTTTGAATTCCACGAACGCATCCAATGCCTCAGCTTTGGATTTCAGGAAGTGAATGTGTCATCCGGCTGGCATCGTCTATGAATTTAATGAAATATTTGCTTCCTCCTAGCGATGTCTTCTCCATTGGTCCGCATAGGTCCAAATGGACCAGCTCCAGCAATTCAGTGGATCACCTACTGACCGACTTGAAAGGTTGCTTGTGGTTCTTACCTTGAGCACACTCGATGCACGTTGGTATGTCCTGGCTACGGACTTCGATCCCAGCAACCGTTGACGACAAACGCTTCACAACGCCCGGGTTTTGCCACGAATGCCCTGGCTGGCTTGAACTGCTTCAGCTTGTATAGCCCATCCACCTCCGTAGCGGTCTTGATGATCTCACCGGTAGACTTGCTGACTACCTCGCATAATTTCCACGAGAAATTGATCCGGTACCCTTTCTTGCAAAAACGGCTCACGACACTGATATGCGAACCGATTTCGTGCTAATTTTGGATATGTTTTGCAGCTCAGTTATTAACGAAAGAGAAAATCGGTGAAGAGAATCGATCAATGCAGATAGGACCTTTTGAAATGTTCATCGAGCTATCGTAATCGATTGTCGGTCGCAGTGGAATGCTGTATTATACGAGACTCGGTAGCCTAGTGGTGACCGTTTTTTATTTCTCAGCTTTACTGAGTTGATAGGGTTGCATTATTTTCTTATCAGTCTTCAAAATTTCGCATCAATTCCCAAAGTGAATTTAGGCCTACAATTTGAAATGTTTATCTAGATAGGTGGCACTAAAAATATTCAAATTAAATGATGAATGGCACTGTGGGACGCTATGGTCATATGGGGTATGACGGTAACCTTGATATATGGGCATCTACCCTTTTTTCAAAAATATTCCTAGTATAGAGGAAGATTATTAACAATGCAAAAACTAACAATCTCACAGAACACCTCAGATACACACGGACATACCATCAAAAAACTCCTCTGGAACACATGAAATGCCATCATTTCCCATGTGTTCATCTTGTCCAACAATTACCTACACGTAAGGAGCAAATATGTTTTTGAATCCCGTTTCAGAATACAATTTTTTACTGCACAGCTCTGACCCAGATCTATCAATAGCGATTATTCACGTTTCTTCTACATTAAATGCTTTAATAGGAAGGAGTCTGGGGTTTAACCTACGTAAATCTGCTCAGTTAGCAAGCCAGTCACCGAGCTCCTTACATCACAACCAAACCCGGTAATATGAAGCTATTTGAAGGGAATCGTGTTGTCCTCAAGCAATTAAATGATCGTGCCAGATGGAAGACGAGAGCAGAATAATTATTTTTCACAAATTGATCAAAAATACGACGTTGTCAGCTCCAAAAATAAAAAAAACGTTGAACTTAGAGAAAAAAAGGAGCAAATCTATGCCCACTGATGAATCGTTTATATTTTACCCTCTCTGAATTCTATTTATCGCATAATTGTTCATTGGTGATGAACCAAGTTAAAATTAATCCATGTTGATTCTCGCATAGTTTATCAAAATGACGCATTCATTTTTTTCAATGAATCATTACACAATAACGACTCATCTTATCGAAGTTATGTTTGATACAAAGTTGTGGGACACAGGATTATGATTCCCGAAAAAAAAACTTCTGAAGTAAAAACAAGTTTTCGACTAAAAATTTAAAAAAGTGTATGATTTTCAAACTATTGTTTATTTGAAAGCATAACAAAAATGCTAGCTTTTGTGATATTGGACAAGATGAACTCTTTAATATTGACCAAAATCGTAAAACATCAGCTTTTAGTAAACATTTGGATTTTGGCATCAAGATGGCGCTGGCCTAACACAAATTACAAAAGAGATTAATGCCCAGTGACAGAGAATTGATTCTTTGGTTTGTTTTTTTCCGTCGATCTTGTTTTTCGTGCTGAGCACCAATGCTACCGACGTGCCAGGAAGGCAGCTCCCACACCTGGACCCTACCTATCGACCCATCAACTCATGAACCGGGTACCAACGGCTTTACTTCCCATCCGAAGGAAGGCGTGATCAGAGATGTTATGCCTCAGAACATCCCGGCGGCGCCGACTGGGATTGAACCCAGGCCTGCTGGGGTGAGAGGTAATCACGCTTACCACTACACCACCGGCGCCGTTTAGAGAATTGGTCGATACTAGTTTAAAATTTGACATTAGTGGCAAATTTATAGAGAAAATCAGGAGATGCTAGCACCGTGTAACGGTGATATAATGTGATTGACAGGGCCGTCTTTTCATATAATTTGTAATATATTGTTTCCTAACCTGCTTTTATTCTAACATATAAATATTTAATCTTACTAAACTGAATCTTTTGACTCCTGACTCATTATGCTTGCGGATTTGTTAATAGAAGTGTTCATATCAATTTTCATCAATATATAGTACTCAATATTGTATGCCATTAGAATTTTGACAACATTTTGCCTGTTCCGATCATTTTGTCTATTCTGTGTATATTTCAAAGTTATCTGGGAATTATGGACAGAGCTCCTTTAGAATTTTGCCAATTTTGTTTCCTCTCCTCCTTGGAATTTAACTCAGAATTTTTTAGAACTATTTTCTTCCTTGATTTGTTTTCCGTCGATCTTGTTTTCCGTACTGAGTACCAATGCTACCGACGCCAGGGAGGCAGCTCCCAAACCTGGACCGCACCATCAGCTCGTAGACCGGAGACCAACGGCTTCAGAGATTTTAAGCCTCAGAAAATCCCGGCGGTGCCGACTGGTATTGAACCCAGGCCTTTTGGGGTGAGAGACAATCACGCTTACTGCTACACCACCGGCGTCGCTATTTTTTATAGAACTATATCTCAAAGTTATCTTGGAATTATGGACCGAGCTCCTTTAGAATTTTTATATGGATTGCATGGGTCGTTCACAGCGTTTTATTTGAATTAACGCTTTAAATCTTTTTCATTTCTAAAGGTATTCTCAGCAGTTATATCCCTGAAAGGAACTTATGCGGTTTTTCGTCAAAGAATTCCAATGTAAGAGTATCCCAAGTAACATTTCATGTTTTATCGTGGTTTTAAAGTGTTCTACAAGTCTAAATCATGGTCTTCAGAACCCTCAGAAAACCCAAATTGCTACTTGGGTATTATTATTGTTTTCAGAATTATCTCCTGTAATTTTAACAGAGTTTGTCCACTTATTTTATGTACAATTTGATTTCATGTGGTCCCACTTGCCCCATATCCAGAGGGAATTGAGCATATCAAAAAAAATTAGGCAAATCGAGCCAATATCTTATAATTCTGCGTTATTTAAATTTTATTGACGTGCTTTCTGTTTTAGGACATAAATGAGTTTAATCAAATCACATGATTAAAATTTGATAAACACAATTTGGATGTACCAGGCTTTGAGAAAATCTGTTGATTTTTCCGAACTCACTTTCCCCATTGCACCTTATTGTCACTGACAAATGAAATGCCATCCTTAGAAGATCATATTCATTTCGTGATAGTGACAAATGCTGTTTTGTCAATATCGTTGTGCATGGTCGATATTTTGCAGCACTGCACCCTACTCTCAAGTGTACGATGCATGTACTCAGTCTATGTGAGTGTTCTGCATTTTTGCGAGTTTGAATAAACGGAACTCAAATCGCATGTTAAATCGCCATTGTTGATGGATTCTTGCCGGCTGGACTGATGCAAGTGTGTGCTGTAACTATTTGGATCTTCTAGTCACCACTGACACTGAGTCCTGTCAAATTACTGTGACTGACCCGATTATTAAACACGAAACTCACCACTATGCAATGCAAATGACGATAACTACAGCTGCACTACGAGAGTTGGGACTTGGGATGCCCAAAAAGCACCTGAACCTCGAGTTAATGGATACGATGTCTGTTAAAGCAGCATTAATGGATGTTAAGTGGAGAAACATTTTCATCTCTCAAGGTGATTTTGAATGCAACTCGGACACATATAAGCAACATACCGCATCGATGTTTAAATTTCCCAACTCAGCCGATGTTCTGAACTGTTCGAGACCACTTTTACTATTGTAGGCAACAGCATAGACTTTAACGTTTTATCGTTTTATTTCATGTTACTCAGCATCTTCGCAAGGTTTGCCCCCTTCTCCAAGGATCGATCTAATTGGGAAAACCCGTACACATAATGGTTCTGGCCGATACTCATTCAAGTTCTTAAAGACAAACGAAAAGCACTGAAGAAAAAGCGCCGGAATGGCACCCCGGAGGACATTGCTACTTTTTTTTCCTCTGTTATGGACTTAACACCACTGCGACCAGTAGTTATTGCAAGGATCCGACTCTTATTGAAAGGTCCTGCTATTTATACCCTTTGGAGAGTTGAAATACCCTCCAAAGACGCGCCCCTTTGTCAGTCAAAATTGAATTCCTAAGCAACAAAATTAAGGAATGACACCGATAATGACCATGCATCAGAACCCTCGTCTTAACCACTTCAACCTACACAGTTCGAAAAAGTAGTGTAAATTTCTGTCAATATGATGCACATAAATGGAGCGTGACATATCATAAAAATTCACATTGCAGATCGTGTAAATTTATGAGTCATTTAATGAAATATTCTAAATATTGTATGCAAACATCTATCTTTGTAAGCAATATTTCTTGCAAGTTGCTAGTTTACGTGAAAAGGAAGTTTACATGCTTCAATTTTAGCATGCTTGGATATTTACATCACCATTAAAATTTACAATTTTTTGGTGTGTAGGGAACAATGAATAGAAGATTATGAATCACATAGATGAAGACTAACTAACTCATTTTTCATTGTTTTAAGATCATCCTCGGTGGAAACAGTCGAGTTTTGTCACTATCTGCAAGGCATACAAAGTAACAAGGACTAAGATGTGTAGTCAGGACTAGGAATCGATGGTAGATCTTACATTGCTTCTTACAAACAACTACTGGGAACACTCAAAATGTTACATAGAGAAGCGTATCAAGTATACATAACTGGGATTAAGAATGGGATTAAAGACAATTCTAAATCTTTTTGGAAGTTCGTGAATAGCAGACGTAAAAAAATCGGAATTCCGGAGATGATAAAGTATGGAAGCAGGACTTCTTAAAATGGACAAGATACCGCTGAACTTTTTTCAAAGTACTTCGATAGTGTTTATCGGAACGATCTTTCAAATAAAATCAAATCTCCATCAACTCAACGAAACTGCTGACTCGTTAAAGTTATCTCGAGAAGATGTGTGAAAGTCAGCAGGACCAGACTAATTTTTAAATAAGCTTTTGAAGGAATTCAAGGATGATCTCGTCGAACCCCTGTCTATTCTTTTCAATTCATTGCTTTCGTCTGGTTATTTTCCGCCTCTATGTAAAATTTCACACATAGCTCCAATCCATGTAAGGTTGTAGTACCAGTATTACCGGGTGATTTTCTGGAACCAAAATACCGGTACTGGCATGAAAAAATACCGGTATTTTCGGTACTGGTAGTTTAAAAATTCAAAAGCGAATTTAATTTTTTGAAGCTAAATATATGTGCAATTCAATTGTTATAGCACTGCCAACGAGTAATGATTTAGAAATAATTTATAAAACATCTCGAGCCACCAAGCTCGGCATATTTTATGAGCCAACAAGCTGCACGGAAGAAAAGTGACAATGCGAAAGAATAGACGAACCAAAAAGTGACAAAGTAGGTGATGTGCTCAACACTGACTTTCCATAAGCACTCAGATCAACCGTCAATTTTATAAACTTCAGAATGCTGGTAAAAGCGTTATTTCAAGTCTAAATAATGGTATACACTGCCTATAACCCCATATCAGTCCCATATGGGCAAAAAAATCTTCCTGTGACATCACATTGAAAACTATTTCTGCTATCAGTGAGAGCAAACTGAAAACTAAATTTGATTTAAATTTTTCCTGTTGATAACAAAACAAGTATTCAATTTGATGTTATGCTAAGGCAATGAAATCAAACCCGCAACAACATATTTTTGAAGAGCAAATGTACAGCAAAATTAAAACAAATTTGTGAATTGCAAAACTGAAATCAAATTATGATTTCAGTTTGATGTTGAAATCAAAACTTGATTTCAATTTGCTGTCATTTTGATGCTGAACTTTGCTCGGGCTGCCCGTATTCATAGTACTCATCTAAGTAGATGATGTAAAAATATTCCTGCCGGTGAAAGTCACCGATGACTGCCACCTGCTTCAACAGGATTTGCACAACTTCGAAAGATTTGTCATTGAAAACGGATTTAGTGTAAATCCAAACAAATGCTCCGTTATGACGTATACCAGAAGAGTTCAACCTATAATGTTCGACTACAGGTTGGGACATTAGTTGGGTAGAGAATGTTCGGGACTTGGGTGTAACGATGCCTTAAAATTTAATGATCACTTAAACAGAGTTGTTAAGGAAGCGCTGCAACTCTTTGCTTTCACTCGACGCTTCGGCTGATGGTTAACTGATCCTCATGCTATCCTAAATTCTACATTAGCCTCGTTAGGTCCAAACTCGACTTCGTGAGCGTGGTATGGCGACCACAGTATGCGGTGCAAATTCAAAGGCTAGAGGGAATTCAGAAAAAGTTCTTGAAATTTGCCTTGAGAAATCTTGGATGGAGTGGAGAACAATTGCCAGCAAACCAAGACCTCTGCTATCTGGTGGACCTCGATACAGTCAGTACGAGACACAAGATCGCCGATATAATATTCATCTGCAGATGTCAATCTATCCAGCAGGCCACTTTTCACAAAAGTTGATAAAATTGTGTTTTTCGTAGTGAACCAACAGTAAAGAGTTATATATAAGTAAGTATGGTAAACTTTGAGGTACGTTTAAAATAAACCTCAGATTCGGAAGGAACGCTATTGGCACATTACATTGGTAAAGGTTTTGGAAGGTTTAATGAAGATTTTCGAAAAATCACCCGTCTATTCAGCAAGACACTCTAAAACAAGGAATTTGCGAGGTACGTTTAAAATCCTTGAAGGTACGCTATGGTACGCTGTACGTTCCTCTACGATCAGCTGAGCTTCAAAACCAGAACAGTTTCTACACTCAGCACGAGCCTACAAGCAGATTTATGAACGAATTGAACAGTCTACAAGATGTAATTTCTACAAAAATGACGCCAGAAGTGGTTCAAAGTAGACTTAGGTTATTTTTAAGAAACCAGCTTTATTTGTAATATGTGAAACATGCACTTTGTGTCTAGCTATTAAGTAGGGTATCGGGTTTACAGCCTTTAATTTGGGCTATACAAATACAAGATTGGGTCTCCCTTAGCTCTGTCGGTAAAGGTGCAGATACAAAGCAAGACCATGCTGGAGATGGCTGGGTTCGATTCCCGGTCCGATCTAGGAATTTTTCGGGTTGGAAAATTTCTCGACTTCCCTGGGCATAGAGTATGATTGTACTTGCCACACAATTATACTAATGCAAAAATGGTACAGGCATCGAAAGCTCTCAATTAATAACTGTGGAAGTGCATCTAGACCACTAAGTTGAGAGCACGTAATAAGCTAATTTGCGATAAGCGATAAGCTTGAAATGCGAAGAAGAAGAAGAAGAATAAGAAGAAAGAAATACAAATTTGAGTCTGTTTCAACGGCCGTACATTACTACTTTAAATCAGCGGATAACGATTTTCTCCTCGCCATATTTGAAGTCATCCATACTGCAGTGAATCATGCAGTTTACTTACTCTCGTCTTGGTGGCCGAGGTGATGCAGCACAAACGCTTCAACAAAATAATTGGAGGCAATTTAATTTTCAACTTATCAAATCGTTTCCACCTTGAACCTCTCCGGTCTCGGAGGCGCTGATGACGAAAAGGTACACCACGTCGATCGTTTTCTATTGCTGCTTGGTAAAGGGGTTGTTTTAAAACTACCAATCAAATGCAATTATTGCGGAGTTGTAAGGCTTTACTGATATTTTTTACTCACTTGGTGTAAACTTTAATCTGCATATTACCGACTGTAACAATGTTGAAGCAGATTCAACCTTTCCGAACAGGTTTGCAGTGGAAGATTTCTTTGGTGTTATTTTAAATGCTTCATACTGTCTCACAAAAACAAAATGTCAAAATATACGCACTTCCTTTTGTTTTCAAAGGAATCTCTCCTTAATCCTAGCAATCACATCATTTTCCATCTCTCCTATCATGAACTAAAGACCGAACATTTTTTATAACTCAGTTCCCCTTTAATTGCTTGCCGTTTTTTTCCTGATAACGAATATGAACCGTCGTGAAATTCTCCCCATATTTTCGTATAAGATATAACGGAAACAATAACAACATCAGCAAAATAACAATAATAAGCGGTGGTAGTAGCAGTGGTGGTAGATGCTGCCATCAGTATCTCTCCTTCTGGGGGTAGGGTTCAAAAAGCAAACAAAGCGCACATCTACATCTCCCCCATGATAGCATGCGGAGTCGGGAAGAATGGGTAGCTTTTTAGACTCTCTGTTCCATCAACAATAAAGTGCAACGCTGTTTAAACTTTACGATGACTGTTCCATATAATCGTGATCTTTCATTTTCCTAGCAGCAGCAGCAGGCACCGTCGAGGTCGTAGGAATTTTCCATCGTTAAGATTGAGTCAAAAGAGTAATTTGGTTGTTTATTCGTTTGTTTATTATGTTAGGGGCAAAACATTTTATGCTACTATAAGGCCTATTCTTCCTGGCTTCTGAGTCTCAACTGGTGCTTTTCGCCTGCTTTCAACTTAGTATTGATGTACTAGTTATGTTAATATACGCAGAAATAGAAAACTCCCAATGAACAATTGGGGAAGTGCATAAGGGATCAGAGCGTAGAGCTAGTTAAAAGTCCCAGTCAAAAGACGCCATCAGCCTCAAATCATCCTAAATATTTAAATGCATACGTTGCAAATTTAGTTTCAAGAAAATCATTTTCCACTAATAACCAATTGCCCTCTAATGCACCAGTCACAAAATTGCAGGACACCTCCATCATTATCTGCACAGCCACCACCGCCATCATGACATTAGTAGGTAGACGTACCGAAAGCCGCAACCAGTCAGCGATGCAGCAGCAGCTTCACTAAACAGTACACGCAGCAATTTCGCTTAATGCCTGATTATCCCATGTATACATTCGGTCTAAGCAAGGACCCCGCTGACTGCCGCCGAGCGTTGCTTATATGTAATTTACTCCCCCGGTCACAAGCTGCCAACTAACCAACCAACCAGCGCGCAGCAACACAGCGGCATACCATCAGACAATGACGAGCACTCTCATTTGTGCGCGGGAGTCGTGACTCGAAAATAGTTGGAGGGAAAATCACACACCTGCAATTATCCTTCTGCGCAAGTCGATAGCTTCTAAATTACACCGTTGTGTGTTGCTTTCCAGGGCGTCCTTGTAACCACTGCTGCATCGCTTCCTACGCCCACCACCCGCGCCCTCGGGGGAAACGCTTTGGAAAACTAATAGCCCATCGATCCCGGCCAGCTTCACTCGACTGACTCAAGCCTAATGAAAGCTTTTCCTCATCGCTGCGATCGTCCAGGATCGTAAAAAGGAAACGCACGATTAATTTGGTGAACTGAAGTCGTGCGATGGCTTCCTGCCAGCGTGCAGTCCTTATTATTGCTTTTCGCCAGCTCAATAAAATAAGATTATTAAAAATAATGACCAAAAATAATTTCGTCGACGACGGTAAGTAACCCCCACAACCGAGTGATCCATAGCTGTAGAGTGGAGTGCGCGCAGAATTTCCCCTTCCAGGCTGGTTTTCATTGCCATTATCAATCTCCGGGGCCATTTGCCGATTTGGTCACAAATGAGTTCCCTGCTAGGGTAGAACGGCGAGTCAGCCGAGGGAAGGAATTATTATTACCCCCTCGGTCCGCTCCGCTTTCAACAGTATTCGCTTCATTTCGTTCGGTGGAAAATTAAACTTATCGAAGCAGAAAAACTGAGGAAGCAAGAATAAAATAAAAACAAAAAAATGATGGGCAGACTCGCTGTGGTGGTGAAGCAATGAGTACCAATCCGCAAATGGCCATATTGGTCTCCCAGGATCGAGGGATATTCTTCGCCGGCAATAATGGTTGGACGCACCGTACCTGACCGACGACGACGACGACCGCGCAAAAGCTGTAGCAATCAGCAAAATGTAAACTCGTGATAAAAATACCACCCTCCGGTTATCAGGATATTTTTCCAAGTGTATTTATCTCTCGATTGTGTTCTGGGTCGAGTTCGGGCTGCTGGTCGTGTGCTTGTCTTTTGGATTTCTTTCCGTTTTTTGACGCGGGTTTTGGATTACCAGTAGAAGAGAGTGCAAGCTGCAAAGCTGTAATCAACGGGCAACCGTGGCACGTAATACGAGAAATTGTTCAGATTATTAAATAAAAACAACAGTTTTCAACTGGGTTGTCCCTTCTGTCCGGAATGCTTTGTGGAAAGTTGAATAGGAAAAGATCTCGAATGGAGTGGATATCGTTAAATTAATTAATCACGGCTAACTACTGTGGGCTGTGCATGGGTAATGTCCTTTATTGGATTCTAAAAAGTCTCTAGACGATGGCCTCGACCAGATGGAGGACTTTGAAAAGCTTGCAGGATATGAATAAAATAAATCAAAATATTCAATATTCTGCACATTAAACTTTTAAGGTGATTCCCTGAAGAGTCCACAAATGGCCGTAGTGATGGATGATGTGCACTATATCACCTTAGTATGCAATTCACAATGCACTATGGCCCAAAATGACAATTTAGCAGAAACAACACTGTTCCTATTAATTTAAGAGGGTTAGTGTCTTCGGAGAAGGTGTTAATATTCAAATGGACCTCCTTTAAAAAAAAATAAATGGTTGTGTCCTAGACACGACCACAGTATGACGTAAAACTACGGCAAATTGATGTTTGTCACGCATTTTTGACTATTATACTTTATCTCAAATTGTTCAAATTGTTCAAGTATATGAATGTTTCGGTTATGGTTCAAAACTCGCGACAATTTATGTTAGCATAATCAAACCACCGTTCATATTCCGCATGAGATAAGGTATTTAAATTTAATGTAATGGTTGAGAATTGACTGAATTTTCCCTACATAACTACATTGGATTGATCAATCTTGAGCTATTTTGCTCTGATCAATGTGCACTAAATTCGACATCGACATCGACTACAATAGGAATTGACACTATTTCGTCACACATTTTTTGTTGATTTGCACCTCAGTATACACGCTAACTTGACCTACTATATACAAATTTGCTTATCAAAGCATGTTCTGATGTATTGCATTTCTGCACAAACCTAGTCTTAATGTCATCAATTTTGAAATCTAATTCTGGAACGTTCGTCTCTTGGTGGAGGTCTGAAATTCTTGTGTCAAAGGGACGATCAAGGATCATCCTCAGCACTCTATTCTGAGCGACCTGAATTTTGTTCCTGTGAGTCTGTGCACATGATTCCCACTCCAGATCTGCGTAGAGGATTGCAGGTGCTATAATTTGTTTGTAGACAGCCAGTTTGTTCACCCTTGAGAGGTGGGATCTGCGGCAAATAAGCGGATACAGACACCTTACCAAACAACATCCTGAAATTGGTTACTTCGGCGGACCACTCAACCCTTGTGCCATCCATGATTACTGTACAAGAGGGAGCCGGTTTTAATTTGGGCGATTGCCGATGGAGGAACATGATTGTTTGTGTTTTGGAGACATTGATTTTGATTTTCCACGTGGTGGCATAATCAGCACAGGTGTCAAGGCATCGTTGAAGTTGGTTCGTTATTTCGCAAGGCATCCTACCCTTGACGGTTATTGCGGTATCATCTGCGAACAGGAAGAACACACAATCATCTCCGAGGGGAGGGATGTCAGAAGTGTAGATGCTGTAAAGCAAAGGGCCCAACAGACTTCCTTGCGGAACACCTGTTGGGATGGAGAACGTTTTTGAAAGGCAGCCATTCAACGATACCCTGAACAACCTTTGCTGAAGGTAGTTACGGGTGATTTTAACAATTTGATGCAAAGGAAAGTTGAAGTGAAAAAGCTTGTTTTTTTTTCCTTTGGTTTGTTTTCTTTCGATCTTGTTTTCCATGCTGAGCACCAATGCTACCGACGCCAGGAAGGCAGCTCCCACACCACGACCCATCATCTCATGAACCAGGGACCTACGGCTTTACTTCCCTTCCGAAGGAAGGCGTGATCAGAGATGTTATATGCCTCAGAACATCCCGGCGGCGCCGACTGGGATTGAACCCAGGCCTGCTGGGGTGAGAGGTAATCACGCTTACCACTACACCACCGGCGCCGCTAAAAAGCTTGTATACAAACCCATTATGCTAGACATTGTCAAACGCTTTCTCAACGTCTAACAATACCATGGCTGTGGACTTGGATACAGCCTTGCTACTTCGGATGTTATTCATCACCCGTACTTGCTGATGATTTGTGGAGTGCCTCTTCCTGAACTCGAACTGTTTCGGTAGGAGAATGTTGTGTCCCTCCACAAACTTGAGCAAACGATTGAGAATAAGTTTCTCGAACAATTTTCTCAGCGCTGAAAGGAGGTTGATCGGTCTGTAGCTTGAAGCTAGCGTTGGGTCCTTCCCGGGTTTGCTGATAGGTATGATTTTCCCTGTCTTCCAGATACTTGGAACGTAGTGCAGTTCCAAGCATCTGGAAGACAGGAGCCAGCAGAGAGTGAATCTTCAGCTGAGATTTTTCAACACTAGGTTAAATATTCCGTCGAACCCGGGGGCCTTCGTGTTTTTGGTGCATTTCAGCGCTGAGCAAATCTGTTCCACTGTGATTCTATCCTCCGGAGGATGAATCAAGGTTGAGTACGCATTGCTCAACTTGAACTTCGAGCGGACTTTGGATGTTGAAGCCAAGCAAGTGCGATTTGGCAATATGCTCACCAATCGCATTTGCTTTTTCCTGAGGGGTGATCACCGATCGTCATCATATTCATCTTTGAGTGGTGGAATGGGTTTGATGTGCGTCTTTAGGACATTCGAAACTTTCTAGAATGGTCTGGAGCGGTCATCCAGATTCTGGACGAGCCGCCCGAAACTTTCGTTTCGAAGTTAGACCATTCTGGAAGCAATCTCCTTGTTCAGATCGGCCATTTCACGTTTTCTCGCTAGATCTCCGGTTTTTTGGAACTGGCGTCTACGAACATTTCTCAGGCGAATCAAGAGTTGGGTGTGGGAATCAATGGCAATAAACTTACCCCTCACAGGAACTCGTCGGACGCACGCCTCGTCAGCCACGAGGCACAGCATGGTGAAGTCCGTCCTGAGCAGAGGCACGACAGCAGCGCTGTTTTATATCTTTTCAGGTTCAAGCAGAACGATGTAGAATCAAGTGGTACTTGATTATGACGACTTGGTTAGGGAAAAACGTTTATTTCATGAAAACAGGGATAAAACTGTCATTTGTACATTTTTCGAATGTTTTTTTTTTGGGGAAAATTGTAATTTTTTTTTACAGGTTTTTAACGTAATATCCTATCGATTGGTGTATTTGGATTTTATTTTCATTTATAAATGGCAAAGTAACAAGCGTTCAAAACCTAACACTATTTCACCACACATATTTGTTGATTTGCACCTCAGTATAATCGACAAAGACGAAGTTCTACGTCAAAACTATGTTAAACCATAAATTTGAAATCTAACTTTTGTGATTGAAGTTATAGGTGGTTACATTCTTCAGCAAAGTTGTAGAAAAAAAAAAAAGTTCAAGCAGATGCACAGTTATTAATTGGGAGCTTTTGATGCCTGTACCATTTTTGTATTAGAATAATTGTGTAGCAAGTTAAATCCTACTCCATGCATAAGGAAGTCGAGAAATTTTCCAACCCGAAAAATTGATGGACCGGAGTCCGGGAATTGAACCCAGCCACTTCCAGCATGGTCTTGCTTTGTAGCTGTGCCTTTACCGTCTGAGCTAAGGAAAGACCCACCAGGTCCCGCTTACCCTCTTTTTGGACCGTTGAATATGATGTCACAAAAACGCTTAAAGGCTGTACACAGTTAAATGCATTGGTGTGTTCAGCAAAGTTGTTCATTTCAATGATGCCGAAAATTTCTCAGAAAATGACAAATTGATCAAATTTTAAAAGAACATTTATTAATTAAAAAAACAATATTAAGGTAGTCGGAAAAGAAAATCATATAATTCATAGAGTTAAGATGTAGAAACCTGGTGTTTTGAGCAAATGTTCATAAATCCAACTGCTCTGCAACTTTGTCAAATACAAGGACCCGTTATCTCATCACTGCCAAAAGATAGAATTTGGTTGTGTAATACTAGCTTAATGATTATTCAAGTGTGTATTTCAAATGATGCGGGATATCATTTTGAGCAATTTCTTCCAAGACACCTAGTCTCTAAATCGTCAAAACAGGGTGTCAAATTGTTTTTGACCGTTTGTTTTCTCAGATTTGTGCTACTGTGCGACGGCAGGAGGGCAGCTTCCACACCTGGACCCTACCAATTAGCCCATCAACTCATGTACCGGAAACCATCGGCTTTACTTTCCTTGGATTGATCCTAGGCCCTTTGGAGTGAGAGGCAATCACACCACCGCACAGTGATTCCTGGCTGGCCAAAACCTCAAAAATTAAAGTTGATATTTTTTTATTTCAATATTTTTTATCATTTTTACATGTTAAGAGTATCTTAAATTGAATGATTTGTGCAGTTATGTTGATTAAATATTTTTTTATGGATGTTATAGTGCAGTGATATCAAAAAATTTTGAAAAAAATCGTAATGTTTCTTGTTACTGTTTTGCTCAAATATAGCAAAAAATAAAGTGTTTATAAACTTGGTTGCTTCAGAAGACATATTTTTCGGCTTATTTTACGTCAAATGGATGGTAAAAAGAGTGTCTTAGTGTTTTTAGTGACAGTTTCTAATATAAAAATTAGCAAAAATATACTTTTTTTTTTCGCATTTAGACTAAGGAAAACATATGGCGGACACATCCGCTCACTATCATTTAGTAACCAAAAGATAGCTAGAAAAGTTAGCTTTCCGATATGCTTTAATGTGTTTTGCGATTTTTTGCGAACCATGTTGAAATTATTAATTACAAGTAAAGTATTCT
Source organism: Ochlerotatus camptorhynchus (assembly GCF_037179485.1). Taxonomy (NCBI): domain Eukaryota; kingdom Metazoa; phylum Arthropoda; class Insecta; order Diptera; family Culicidae; genus Ochlerotatus; species Ochlerotatus camptorhynchus. The sequence continues at coordinate 1,063,651 of NW_027040497.1, read as the reverse complement.
TTGAAAATATCTGCTTCTAAGTTATATAATTTGCGGTGTATACCGTAGCAAGTTTCACAATGCCTTTTTCAAAGCACACCAATACGCACACACATACACACACGCACCATATATCTATCTCTTATGGTTCATGAGTTATGATTTTTTTAAACAAGCAGGTTAGGGTGGCCCCTAGACAATCGGCATTCTTTAAATATCTTTTTTACGTTCATTTCTCGTGAAATTTTTATACCATATACTTTAAGAACTTATTATGACGCACATTTTTGCTAAGTTGTTTTCTGTTTTATTTGAAAAGTTATGACTAGTTTTGTTGAAAAATATTACTTTTTTTAAATTAAATTAAATGCTTTAAACACAAAAAGCTCTTGCAGTTTTTTTTAACAGAGATGAAAAAAAAAACGATGTTTCCAATGAAGTTAAATGTTTGAAAATCGGTTTGCTGCATTTTGAGATATATATATATATATATATATTTTTTTTTTGAGAGTTGACCAACTGCAGTCTTAATAGGCTAGCATCTCGGTTGGGCTCTCCATGCGATACACAATACTAACAGACGACTCGAGATGTGGTGCTCGCTAGGTCACTGCAGCTTTTAGGCTCGTAATGTGATCAACTTTGTATTAGATTACGATTATATGTGATAAATCATGTAAATGTAAATGGAATACAGTAATGTCCCGATTTTGTCAGCCCCCTTTTTTGAAAATGTTTTCCAATGTTCTACAAAACCCATGCCCCTTTTCAGTAATCTTCTTGAACCTATTGCACCAAGGTATACTTTAAATATCCCTCTTAACGAATGACGAATGAGAAAAATTTAGATTTATGATTATGTGAAATTATTGAAAGAAAAATGTCTGAGGCGTGGAGGGGCTGACAAAATCGGGTCATTACTGTATTTAAAATAAATAAATTCATTCTTACCTTTTTATGGTTGTTTGATTATTAATTGCTATTATTATCTGTTTAGAGTTGGCTCCTTTAAAATACTGTGTAGAATTTACCTCATTATTCCCCAGCTCTATCGATTTGTGATAGAACCACGCTCAGCATATTATCCTGTAGTACGACTTGGGCATGCACCATGCAAGTAACTCATCTCTCGTCAAAATGATGGGATATGGGGCGATGGTGAAGGGATATAGAAAACGCATAATAGAACAGAGAGAAAGGTATTAGTATTGGTTACATTAACCCCCCCCCCCCTCACACACACACAACGAAAAATAAACATAGATGCACAGACAAACAGAAATAACACAATTAATATTTCTCTCCACAAAACATAGTCACTAAAACACTACCGCCATCTGTTCAGTATCATGTGATGGATAGTATGCTGAACAGATGGCGCTAGTGTGCAGACGTCAAACTCAAGGGAACCGACCGTGCGCGCCACAAGTGGCGGCACCACGAACCAAAAACACTCAAATTGACCGTCAAATGCGTATTCGATTAACAACCTGCAAGTGTTATGTCTGTTTGTCTGTGATAGATTAGGATTAGGATTAGGATAGATTAGGAAAGTACAACTACGTTATAACTATTAGTGCAATGGATGAACGTTAGTTTCGGGGTCATGTTAGTGATACAGTTTTGTTAGTATTGACCCGTATTCAGACCTGTCGGCCCCTCGAACACTAGTCGCAGGCAGTTGTTGTTAGGACATGCGACACTGTCACTGCTACTATGTTAGAGGTATGACCCGTCAAGTTTCTTATAAATTAACTTTACACTCAAAGCAAATTATTTACCTTAGCATTACAAAAGCGAATTTAAAATTACTATTTTATTTTATGCTAATATTAAAATTATAACTACAATTTACGGCTCCGTGAAATTATCTCGCATGAACCTTTCAAATCAATGAACTGGAGAAAACTGCAATTTTAACAAATTGCAAAAAAAATCATAGCGACACTTGACAAACCATCATCAAGCCCCTCATCCTTGGACAGGGTTTGCTGCATTTTGAGATATTGACACATTTTTTCGAAGAAAAAAGCCTTTAACTTTGTAATAAAAAAAGATAGTAACCTAGTTGCTTGAGCAAAAATATGTGCCATCAAAAGTTCTAAATGTAATCACAACAGTGTTTTTACAAGACATTAACGCATGATAAGATATTCTAAGAAAATCGATTTTAGTAGCCACCCTAACCTGCTTGTTTAAAAAATCATAACTCATGAACCATAAGAGATAAAAACTTCTACAAAGTTGCTTTGAATTTAATGTTCTACAACTGTTGTGAACACTGCTTTGGTCTATCTGAAATACTAAATAGTTTGTATTTTTAATTCACCAATTTTATGGATCACCCTAATTTTACGAACATAAAAAGATTGAACAAAAAATATGAAGCAACTTTTCCTAAGAAACCATAAACCTAAAACTGACAGTTTGGACGCAAACATTTTTGTCTTCCTAGGTAAATACGGCTGGGACCATTATGCATTGGTTTTGGTTCTACTATACTCCTTTTTGTGACCTCTTGATTGTCAAGTTTTCTTCGTATAGCTAAAACAACATCTATTTCAGCTGTGTTTTGCATATTAGCAACAATTTTGAGGTTTTGGCCAACTTTTGTTCTGAAGGGAACCACTGTGCACCGGCGCACAATGCCTTGATGAATTTCAAATGGATGTTTTCTCGCGTGGTATCCAAACATGCTTCTGAGATGCTTTGTAGATCATATGTAGAATACACAGGTTCGAACCCAGAAAATGCCAGATTTGTATGCTTGGATTGAATATTGATGAACTGTATAGATATAACCCAAGTAACATTTTAAGTTTTATGAAATACTACAGAGCAACTTTAAAACAGCATTCATAAAACTCTGGTCATGGCTATTTTGTCATTAATGCATCCACCAAAACCTCATTAAGACTAGAATATGTCTAGTTGGTACACCCTGGAGAAGGTTCTGAAGGGTGTATTCTCGAAGCTCTTCAAGATTGATTTACTGCAAAAGGTTGTATGACAAACGCATTGATAACCATTTGAAAGCTACAACAAAAGCTATTTAGCAACAATAAAAATCCTTTCCGAGCCATTTCCCCTAGCCACTTGCTAAATCCACTGGGAAAGCATCAATCGAAATCGAAAAGGATTTATGAATCCGATCTTATCAAAATAATTTAAATAGAATCTGATGGTATAAAAATCTTGTTGAATATCAAAATTTATTACAATAGTTCTCATTAAGTGGCCTAGTTTCAAGTGCCATATTAAATTTTATGTGAAATGTACGTGAAAACATCGAAAGAAAAAAAAAATCTTCTTCAGATCGAGCTAGACCGAGATTTTTTTTATGATTTTCGCATTTACCAAAATATAGTTATATCCAAGGAACTATAGATTGAAAATCGAAGATTGTAAACAACAAGCAAACTTATTGTAACATGGTGGTGACATAAAAGTTGGTGTTCATGGGTCATTTGTGAAAAAGTTGTTTTGCTTTCAAGAAATCCTTAACAAATTCATAAGGTTTTAAAATGGCTTTTATGAAGAAAACTTGCAGGCTGAATTGAATTTACCTATAGCCATTTTGCTTGATCCTAACCCGTTTAGATTTATGGCAGCATTTATGGAGGCGAAGTAGCCTGCAAAAAGTTAAACGTTAAAGTTTTCGATATTTGCGCTATGGGATCTAGGATTCTTCCAGGTGGTTTTCTCCAGATGGATTGTGAGCAGTTACTCAGATAGTTTGCGTTACTGTTTTACAACATTTCGCATTTCGAAGCAGTTGGAAGCGTAATCGTTCCCGAAAAAGATCCCCTTCTTTCGGATGGTTACAGAAGTGCACCATCCAACGATGCAGGGATGTACGTTTGAATGAAATTTTCGGGGAGTTGATTCTTTCGGCGAATTAAATCGCTGCTATGGATCGGAAACCAGCTAATCTCCGCTTACTAACAGTTTCAGTGGTTTGCTGTCGGTTGTCATCTATTCGCAAGATCTGGAGAAGGCTGGTATGTTTTTTAACTTCCCACGCTTACTTTACTCTTCTCCGCTAGATGGTCAGTCGTTGATGGTGTGCTGGTTTTGTAAAGAAGTAAATTTTGCTAAAATTGACTTTAATTTTTCATCCTACTTTGTCTATCCTTCGAGATTTCTTTGTCATAAATTTGGTTTTTATTAACTATGAAAAACCATCTTTAAGCTCAATTTGTAAACAGAATAATTGGGGAGTTTATGATGCACTTTAAAAAGCCTAAAAAGCAACAATAAATGCCTTTTGCTCTAATGCAAAACCTAATTGTTTTATGGTTGCTTTATAATGATAGAACACGTTTATAAAGAATTTTATCAAGACATTCATAAAAAAAAAATGCTAATGACGTTTATGCTTGAATTACAGAGCAGTTTCAAGGAAGGATTGAGAACTGTTTTAAATTTATTTTTAAAACAAGGCAGTTTTTTACTTTCTTGCCAGACTATAAAAGGTTTTTAAAACAGCAAAAATCTGAATTACTAAGCAGGAGTGTTTTACACTTTGAAATGCTGTATTAATACTTAATAGATTGTTCATTGCCATTATAAAACCATCATAAATCAGAGTGGATGAAAAATGGTTACTGAATTGTTACTTGGGAAGAATTATGGTAAATTTGAGCCACTGATTCTTTCATATTTACGTATATGAAATACTGTTAAAACTAAAGACTTGTGGGTTTCGATGGAACTTTTAAAAAACATCAAACTTGCTAGGAAATTCTGTAGGGATCTTTTTAGGAATTTTAAAGTTGCGGATCTTTTTTGCGGCCATGTTTGCAGTCTTGTCTGAAGTTCATAAAAAGTGCTGAGGGGTGCTTTTTGGATGTTTTTTTATCTTTAAGTTGCTAAGAGGACGCATTGGTACTTTTCTGAGCCTGAAATTCCTCGTGTGCTTTCTTTAGCTTCTCAAACAGTCAGAAAGTCCTCTTGGAACTTTATATGAACTTTACGGTACCTGAAACTGGATTTTATCACAGAGTCCGAAACTTTTGGTTACTTGAATATAGAGGTTTTGTAGCATTCTACAAATCATGGTCTACAGAACCCACATGAAACAAAAAAAAAAAAAAAAATCCTAGATTTGTTTTCCGTCGTTCTTTTTTTCCGTGCTGAGCACCAATGCTTCCGACGCCAGAGAGGCAGCTCCTACACCTGGACCCTACCTATCGACCCATCAACTCATGAACCAGGGACCAACGGCTTTACTTCCCTTCCAAAGGAAGGCGTGATCAAAGATGTTATGCCTCAGAACATCTCGGCGGCACCGATTGGGATTAAACCTAGGCCTGCTGGGGTGAAAGATAGTCACGCTAACCACTGCACCACTGGCGCCGCTATGAGAAGATGTTATATGTAATAATATCCAGCGATGATCTATTCTCTTCATCGATATTCTCTTCGCATTACCACAGTACAGTGAACCAATTTTTCGAATTTATCACAATTCAATGTACCCAAGTAACCACCAAGCCCACTAACTACCCGATAATCGCCCTTTTTGCGATATAAGGTAAATATAGGGTTTTCGAACTTTATATCAATCGTATAGCAGCCTTATATACCAAAAAGGGCGATTATCGGACTTGTTGGTTACTTGGGTAGTGCAAGGTTGTATTAGCTAGCAAAAGCAACACCAAATGCACAGAGTCATCATGCTGAGTATGGATAAAATCGATTTTCGTTCTCTCATAAAACATTATTTTTTGAAAGGCAAAACGGCGAAGGAAACAAAAGAAAATTTGGATAAATATTATGGGGCTAATGCTCCGTCAGATTACACCGTCAAATATTGGCTTCATGGTGGCCGCAACTCCACTACCGATCAAGTCCGCAGCGGCAGCCGCTCTGATGCGGTTACAGAGGACATTGTAAAAAAATACATGAAATGGTGTTGGCTGACCGGAAAGTGAAGGTGCGCGAGCTAGCAGATACCGCAAAGATTAGTACTGAGCGCACACGCCATATAGTGGGTAAGCTTCTGCATATGAAAAAATTATCCTGCCGCTGGGTGCCGCGCAATTGCTTATAAGCTCACTAATGACCGAAAACACGAACGCGAGAGCACTTCGAAAGAGTGTTTGGACTTGCTGATGCGGAATCGGGCGGACTTTTGGCGTCGATTGGTAACTGTTGATGAAACCTGGATCCACTATTACACCCCAGAGAACAGAATGAGTGCCCGGCAATGGACTGACGCCGGCACGAGTGTTCCAAAGCGGCCGAGGGAGGCTCGATGGGTCGGAAAGGTTATGACGTCAGTTTTCTGGGATTGTCATGGCATGCTCTTCGTGGACTCATCAATAAAAAATTCAGCTCACGTGATGAAATCATCGACGCTCATTACTTTTCGGACGGGATCATGAAGTTGGAAAATCGCTGGAATAAGTGTATCGAGCTAAAAGGGGACTATATTGAATAAAGTACAAAAAAAACATGAACAAAATCATTCCCAAAGAGGTTACTTTTCACACCACCTAGTATAGTCTGTCTGTAAAAAAATTACACTGATTTAGAAGATAAATTGCACAGATTGCCTGTGGATTTGAAAACACACTTCAAATCTCCACGTACATGGTACGGGTTAGGCAAAGAAGTGTGCATTTGACTTTGCACTGTCGCATTAATGGCCTTTCGCTCATTTTTAACTTTTATTAAATTAGCATATTGCCGTACTCTAACGGAACTATCTACCTACCCTCTTCTAAGACCATTCTGTAGCTAATAAATTATCACACTAAAGCTTCATGTTAGATAACATTCCCAACCAACTCTTATTTTTTTGTGTCAAATCTTAAAACATTATCAAATTTTGTATTTTTCAATAAAATAATAATTACTGATCATTTTTAATTTGAATCTTTAAAAAAAACTCGATCTTCCGCAATTTGCATGAAACTTTGCATTTTTTTTGTTAGGGGCAATGATTTATGCAAAAATTCGTCCATTTTGGATGTTGTAATTTTTTTAAAATAGAGCCAATGACATTAAAAAAAAATGTAGCACAGAAACGGTGTTTCGGAATGACGACTGAAACAAAGTTGTAGAGACAAATATTGATTTTCTGGGAAAAATGTTCAAACGAATTATTTTACATGCAAAGTGTTTTTTATGTTACTTCATACGCGAAGTTAGCGATTTTCAGAGTTGGTTGGAAATGCTAACATGAAGCTTTAGTGTGATAATTTATTGGCTAGAGAATGATCTTTAGAAGATAGTAGGTGGATATTTAGTTCCGATAGAGTACGGCAGTATGAAAATTGGATAGGAGTTGAAAATGAGCGAAGGGCCATTAATGCGACAGTTTTTAAAGTTAGACGCACATCTTTTGCCTAACCCTTACGATGTACGCGGAGATGCCTAACCCTTACGATGTACGCGGAGACTTGAAGTATGTCTCCAAGTCTACAGGCAAAAAATGTGTGTCCTTCTTTTGCTCATAAACTGACTGCGGCTGTGGAATAGTTCTAGCGACGTTTTCATCACTACCTAAAGCCCCACGTTGCGAGAGCATTTCCAGTTGATGGTGTGTTATAATGAAATTCTTCTTTACCCAACTATTGTGTTGCTTCTCTCGTCATGACCAACTTGGTCATCTCAGAGAGAAGGCCGTAGGGTGGTTGTTGCGTGCTGTACCATCATCAACCTTGTTGACGGTTACTCCCGCCTTGAGTTGTTACAAAACTTGGCCAAAATGACAAAAAATCGTAGAACAAGAACTGTTGGTAAAAAATTTCATCATCGGGGAAGAACATTTTGAGATACTGTTTTTTGGCATTTCTTAAAAAAAAACATAGGGGAAATGGCTCTAATGTTGGCCTATGGATCTAAGATTGGGCCCATCGCTAAAAATATGCTATTTATCAATTTTATCTAGATGAACGCGTCATTGAGACGGTACTAATGGATATTTTTGGTAGCTATTGAAAATTTAGTCGATTGCTGAATTTATGTATGGGCCCAACTTAGGGGCATTTAGGCCGACATTACATCTATTTTCCCTATTACATGTTTTATTTATTTTGCCAAGAAGGACATTATTAGACATTCTGTTTTAGACTCAGCCAAAGATAAACAAATTGATGTTGTTCAATATATCAAAGATGAATTTCGTACCAACTTATTTGCACATTTGTTACTAACAGATTCAATCATCCCAACAGCAAGTCTGAGGCTTAAAAACTAAAACGATCATTTCGAACGAATTTGCACGATACAAAAAGATGCGAAAACATGTAAAGGTCCATACAAGTACTAAGTCCAAAAGGCACTGAATCGCGATAAAGGGCAGAATACGACGTGGGATAATCATGTGCACGGAAGCTCTACATCCAGATGTAGACGAAATCACATTGTCTTGTTATGGATGACGAGACGTATGTGAAAGCAGATTTCCGGCAGCTTCAGGGGTTCCTGTTCTTCACTGCTCATCATAAGTTTGATGTCCTTGAGGACGTTAGAAAGTAGAAAATGTCAAAGTTGCCAAAAAGTACTCCATTCGTGACAACCGAGACGATCAATGGGCAGGTATACCTTAAGGAATGCCTTCAAAAACGTCTACTTCCACTTCTGAGGTCACACAATGGTCCTACGCTTTTCTGGCCGGATTTAACCTCGTGCTCGGTACTCGAAAGATATTCTGGAGTGGTACAAGGCTAAGGAGGTAAATTTCGTGCCGAAGCATCTCAATCCCCCGAACGCCCAGAACCTGGAACCAGACTTGCTTCCACTCATTTACTATAAAAAAATGATTTTCTGAATTTTTGAATCACTAGATGTTATAATGATATTGTGTACTTATTAGATACAAGAAGAGGTTGAAAGGCAAATGTTTGACCCATAAAACTTGTCAAATTCGCTTTCAGATAGTCACAATCAGTGATTTTATGACTCGCGAGCGCCCACTCTGAGTGAACGCTCACGAATCATAAAATCGCTGATTGTGACACTCTGAAAGCAAAATTGACAGGTTTCATGTGTCAAACACATACTTTGCAACCTCTTCTTTTAATTTACAAGCATAAAGTATCATTATAACATCTAACGATTTTAGAATTCGGAAAAACATGTTTTTATAGCAAGTAAGTGGAAGCAACTCTGCCTGAAACTGCGGCCAGTTGAGAAGTACTGGGCCATCATGAAGCAGGCACTTTGGAAACATCATAATGAAGTCATAAGTCCCAACGTTTCACAAGATCTTATGAGTAGTGTTAAGAGAAAGGTACGTGCATTTGGATATGGTAATTAAATTGAATAAAACGAACATGAAAAAAGTTGAATAATATGTACACATTGTTTAACGAGAAGGTTGTGTTTATTTTGCCAAAAAATGTTTCTCCACGGTATACATAAACAAGGTATCTATCAATTGTGTGAAGTGGAATAACGCGAATTGTACAGTGCAAACACATAAAATCACTTCGTTATGTTCAGTAATCTCATTCTAAAAATAATGCATGCAAGATTAAATTAAAAATATCGACTTCGCTCATATTCATGTTTGTTTTCGAAAAATATAGAAATGTCGTATTTTTTTTATTATTATGGAGATTTAAACTCGTGACATTGGCGTGAGAGGTATGGATGCTAACCACTACGCCGGAGTCGCCCCCTACGGCATAATACAAATGTCATTTATCGGAATATCCTACACGGTAAGAAAAAAGTTTCCAACGGCCAGTTCACTTTTACCTACTTTTGACTAGTTTGTCTCCTTTTCTCCTTCTAATGTTGTCAAAAACGGAGGAGCAAAACCACCCAACAGGGGTAGTAAAGTGTAGGAACCCAACGTTGAGTATAATGATATGTACCTTTTGGGTACAACCAACTTACTTTTGGGTAGAAAGCTAGTGGAAGTTCCATACGAATTGCACACAAGTTAAAGTAAAACTACTTTGACCTGCTTTACTTACTTTTGGGTTTCTGCACTATAGTGCCGAGATGAGTGAAAAAAACATACTTTTGGGTACATCTTTCTTACAGTGTACCTTCTAAAGGTTGAATTTTCAAAACATGTAGAGGCCTCGCATACTTAGATAGGTAGGAAAGTTTTGTATGAACTGATTCACTTTCAGCAAAATTCTTCTTTCCATAAACCATTGACACAACCTGCACGGGAAATCGCATGCGGAATAAAAACTTCATTTGTCTGCGCTCTAAATTGAGCATGAAATTGAAAATTTTCCACCTGATTATTGCTGAATTGATTGGATTTGCTCGGTGAATTATGATCTCTTACTCAAACACACACACACACACACATTCTGCAACCGTCGTCATGCGAGAATAGTTTTCCGGGTCTATCGCTTATCGCTTTCTATGTGGTTCGTCTTCATAAAAATGCTTATTCCGAGAGTTGCATCGTCTGACCGACCGTTCGTCTATCTATACAGGCAATTGAATGAATGACGAGCCCAACCGAAAGACACCGAACGAGGTAAAGGTTGGTACCTGAGATATCAATTTATGAATATTTATGTTTCAATTTTCTCCTGCGCTTCCATTGACGATGTTGGGCAGAGCCAGGCATCTCGTTCAGCCTTTCTTTCTCGCTGGGGTGCAAATAAATCAGCCGACATTGCATGATCCTTCCCGTCGTCGTCATCGTTGTTGTAGTTGTGGATTCCTCCGCTCTCGGGTGCATCATCGAAAGCCGTAGCGAATGTTTATTTTATTCATAAGTGTACTTTTACTACTTTTCGACAAGTTTGCTTGTCTTGATTTGTGTAGACTTTGAGCGTAGGTTTGAAATTCCCACAACGATTACCCAAGGATTGATTTGTTACAGCAGACGGACTTCGATTTACTCGAGAGCAGAATAAAGCGAATCCTCCTTCCGTTGAGAACAAGAGATGATGAACTTTCACCCTAAGCAAACACCTTTCATCTCTCGCTTCGCCAAGAGCCGAGTGAGCGCACAAGTAAATTGGATCATCCCCCGCAATTATAATTAAAACCATTGTTCCAAAAGTAATTTTCCTTATAAACTTAATCAAAACAACAGACCGAACACAGAAGAGAAAAATCCCTCGAATAGAAGAAAAATAAAGAAATCCCATCCTCGCCTCCTCGGCACCGAAGTGCGCCAAAAGCCTTGACGATGTAGATGATCCAGCGTTCTTAGAAGCTGAGTTGGAACCATGATGGTGGTCCTTGCTATTTCCACCCTACCATTCATTGCTCATCATCACCTTTCCTTTCTTGCCCAGGCGAAGTCGTTCCGCGCCGCGAATGAGATGACGAACTGAACTAATTAAATTTTCTCAAATGAAATGAATCGTTTTCTTTTTCACTTTGTTTTGTTTGCATCATCCGTGCGGAATCTACCTCTCGGCCCTCGGCCGTCGTCCTCCGCTTTCCTCGGGAGGTTCTGAGTTAGTCTTTCCCTTTCGTCGTTTCCTTTCCTCAAGGGGGGTGGAAAATCCACCCCCTCCTGAACAGTAGGCTTTCAGCAATGGGAAGCAAAATGGAAACTTTGTGCAAGTGGGCAGAACACGTTTGAAGAATGAACAGAGATTTTTTTTTTGTTTTCATGTGAATGTTGTGTAGTCTGGAAATGTTTTACAATTTTAATCAATAGTCGATGGGCTTGTAGTGCAAAAACAGGATTTTTCACAATTTAGTAATGAGATCATTTCGGTAGATAATTATCATGGCGATTATTAATTACGATTCATTAACACTGCTCTTGAATTTCAGTCAACTTCCCACCATCTGCATTTGATCCTCGCATCGTTTGATCCTTTTGTGGTCGAAATTACATTCCCCTTCTTAAAATAAGACGCACCAAGCTCCAATTTAACGGTGGTATGGGTTGGGGGGAAAAACTCAAACGCAGTGGGATGGAGGATTTTGTTTTGACTTACTTGACTGCCGCCGACCAGTTTGTGGTGAAAAATTGAGTTAAGCTATTCTATTTTTCTTCGCAATTTGTTTTAATTGAAAATTTGTTTTTCTTCCTACCGGCAGGAGAGGTCGAATTTCGGAGAATTGCCGCGGGACTGCTTTTTTGTGGGTTTTCTACGTTTGATTCTAGTCGATAAGTTCTATACCACCGAATCACGCACAATCTGTTCCAATACCAATCTCTAAAATGTCCGTGTACGATTCAATCTTCCTGCCTGACTTCAGATAAATATATTTTGCGCTTCAAATCTTCCAAGAGCAACGTAATCAACTGTGCTTGAGGAAGTAGATGTAATGTGAGTCCTCTAAACTAATGAGCATGAACATTGATAACCATACAATGCGTAGTTGCTACTCCGTAGTTGACCAGATCCAGCGAAATTTGCTCAATATGAGTAGTGCTTGGGATTAGCAATACATTCTCGCTTTGCAAACTCCGGTGAATCATTACTTCCAACACTCCATGGTTTTCATGGGAAGAGCGTTCTTGTTAGAGGGCTGGGTTATTTATCACTGGATTCACCTTGGAAAGTGGTGCGATCTTTTAAAGCATTGTAAGCGAATGATGTGATCCTATCAACTCAGTAATGTAAAAGGGCTTGGGGTCAAACCAACGATGTTCTGCTATGTAAGCAAAAACGGTCGCTCTTAGGCCATCGTGCCCCTTACATTACAACCAGTATTTGCTATCAAAATTCTTGTAGTTGTCTTCGTTTTGTACTAAAAAGCGAGGGATATTTGTTATCGCCGCTGTTAGATTTAAAATCGGGTAGAGCCCGAATCTGGTAACGAGATTAAACATATCGATTCGTCAACTAAATTTCGTCAAAAGTGGATTTAATTTTCCGGGTTTTCCATGAAAATTTCTCGAATATGAGGAAAATCGATAGAGGTTTTACTCAGTCAATTAGAATACTCTCAGAATTAGTAAAATTTTCGTGGATTTTTCTCATATTGGGGATGTTTTTCCTGGAAAAGCCTGGAAAATTCAACTCACTTTTGAAAAAAATCCACCTTAGACGAAATTGAGTCACCTCGGCTCTATTTTTAGTCAGTTTGATCGTCCGTGTACGTCTTTGTGGAATATACAAAAAATGTGTGACGAAATAGTGCCAGGATTTAAACGTTTATAACTTGGTCATTTAACGATAAACTTCAATTGTTATTACACCATTTGGTTCAGATTTGATGTAAAATTCATTTGTTTTGAAGATTATAGTAGTTTATCATTATTAAACAATAGAAAATGGATCAAAATTGGTGGTCGTAATCAGGCATGAAAAATCATTTACATTCATTTCATGCAATCATTTACATTCATTTACCTCTAACTTTTTTCATCAACAGCAATCCGCAAAAAAATGTATAGAGCTTTAGTAGGTTTTGTTATTAGCTACAACTTATACCCATAAGTCAAATCTGCATCTCTTATACACCACGAGTTAGAGCGGGCAGAACTTGTTGCTGTTTTTCAGTGAATGTAAAATACATTCACTGAAAAACAGTAGTGGATTCTGTTCGCTCTGGTTCGTCATACATAAGAGATACGGATTTAAGTTGTTTACAAAAGTTGTAGCTGATAACAAAACCTACAGAGGCTCTGTACATCATTTTGCGAAATTCTGTTGATGAAAAAAGTTAGGGATAAATGAATGTAAATGAATGCACAAAATGAATGCACAAAATGAATGCAAATGATTTTTCATGCCTGGTCGTAATCAACCAATCACAAGCTTGCTTGCTATGTCTATCGAGAGCTCACAGAGGGAGAGACGAGTCGATAGCTAGGCTTTAAAAGAACGTAGCTGTAAGTTTTGTGCCAGCTAAGGGATGTACAACCATTTAGGTTAAAATCCTTCAAAAATAAAAATAAACATTTGTGTCAGCTCGTCTGTGGATGTGGCGGTTGTTGGTTGTTACAAACGAAGTAAATCTCAAATAACGAGGTTTTTTTACGAAGCAAATTCCAAAAAACGAGTATTTTTTGGGATCAAAGGAAACAGGGAAATACAGCGAAATACACCAAAATGTGGATATTTTTGGAATCGCGGTGACGTGTAGGATCCGGAAATCAAAGGCTGACACTATTTAAAAATCCAAGAGGGTGGCTTGCGGTTAAGAGAAAAACTTGGAAATACTATCAAATGCTCTACAATGTCCTCGATTCCAAAAATGGAGTGACGTGTAGGTACCGGAAGTCCATGTCTGACACCATTTTGAAATCCAAGATGGTGGCTTTCGGTTACAGAAAAACTGAAAAATACTGTCAAATGCCCCATATTACGGGAAGTTTTCGAATTGAAGTGGACGCGTAAAAACCGGAAATCGATGTCTTACGCCATTTTTAAATCCAACGTGACATCTTCCGGTTATAGAAAAACTGCTCCTGATTAATGTGGGCGGCTTAGTAGAATACCTGTAGAAAGAGAGAGAGAGAGAGAAGGATTAGTAATTTCCATTTAATTACACTACCTTATTTGCTTAGCCTTCATTAGGATCAGCAAATAAGGAAGTGGAATTAAATGGAAATTACTAATCTTTCTTTTTCTCTAGAAAATATTGTCAAATACCCCCACAATATGGTGTTATTTTTAGAATCGGGGTGACGTGTAGGAACCGGAATTCGATGTCTGACGCCAGTTTAAAATCCAAGGTGGCGTTTTCCGGTTACAGAAATCTTGGAAACATTATCAAATACCCCACAATATGGGTATTAATGGAATCGGAGTGACGAGTAGGCACTGGAAATCGATATCTGACGCCATTTTTAAATCCAGGATGGCAGCTTCCGGTTAGAGAAAAAATGGGGAATACTGTTAAATACCCTACAATACCCCAATTTAAAAATTGGAGTGACGTGTAGGTAACGGATATCTATGCCTGACGCTATTTTGAAATCCAGGATGGCAGCATCCGGTTCGAGGAAAACTTGGAAACACTATCAAATAACCCACAATATATTATTTATTTATGGAATCGGAGTGACGTGTATGGCTCGGAAATCTATGTCTGGTGCCATTTTGAAATCCAGGATGGTCGCTTTCGATTAGAAAAAAAAAACTGGGAAATACTGTCGAATTCCTTACAACACCTCGATTCAACAAATTGAAGTGAAGTGTAGATACCGGAAATCGATGTCTGACCACAATATGGATATTTTTAGACTGAGGATGTCATATAGGAACTGAAAATCGAAGTCTGATGCCATTTATAAACCCAGGATAGCACGTTCTGGTTACAGCAAATCTTGAAAATACTGTCTAATACCCCACAATATGAGTAATTTTGGAACCGTGGTGGCATTTAGGCACTGGGAATCGATGTCTGACGCCATTTTGAAATGCATGATGGAGGCTTCCGCGTAGAGAAAAACTGGGAAATACTGTCAAATACCCCAAAATATGCGTATTTATGGAATAGGAGTGACGTGTAGGGGCCGGAAATCGATGTTTGATGCCATTTAGAAATCCAAAATGACGGCTTCCGGTTAGAGAAAACTTGGAAACATTAGCAAATACCCCACAATATGGGTATTTACGGAATCGGAGTGACGTGTAGGGCCGGAAATCGATTTCTGACACCATTTTGAAATCCAAGATGGTGGCTGCGGGTAGAGAAAAACTGGGAAATACTATCAAATTCCCTACAACACCTCGATTCCAAAATTGGGGTGACGTGTAGGTACCGTGAATCCATGGTTGACGCCATTTTGAAATCCACGATGGCTGCTAACGGTTATAGAAAAGCTGAAAAATGCTGCCACAATATGAGTATTTTTAAAATCGGGGTGACGTATAAGAACTGGAAATCAATGTCTGGCGCCATTTTTAAATCTAAGATGGCGTCTTCCGGTTACAGAACACCTGTAAAATATTGTCAAATACCCCACAATATCGGTTATTTTGGAACCGTGGAGTCATGTAGGGACTGAAAATCGATGTCTGACTCCATGTCTAAATCAAATATGGTGGCCCCCGGTTACAAGAAAAACTTAGAAGCACTATCAAACACTCCACAATATGGGTATTTAAGGAATCGGAGCGTAGGGACCGGAAATCGATGTCATGATGTCTTCAGAAGAGTTTTTATAAATGACAAGACCCATTTTTTTTTTATGTAGTTCGTTTATTTGGAAGGCTCAATCGCGTTAGCTTTACGGAGCCGATAATTCATTGTTCACTGTGTGTAACAAAATTCACTTAATTCTATGTCTAGTAGGAGTTGGGCCGATTACTCGCGGCTTACTCGAGGTTAGAAGGGTACATTTTCGAAGGATAGGATCAGGGGAGGAGTTTGGGTTAGGGTTTCGTTGTCTCATCAGAGCGTTGTCGCCAGTATGAACGGTAGTGCTGTTCTAGCTTCGTCCGGAGTTTGACCGGCTATGGTGGGTGACCAGTGGGCGACGATGAGACTCATCGAGACGGGGGGACAAGACAAACAAAAACTAATAAAGAGAGACAAAAGACAAAAGGAATTAAATTCTTATACTAGACATTTGAAGAAAGACATAAACGGACTGCATATAGCAGAGATCACGGGTTGCCAACACGTCTCTGATAGGAACATAGGGTTGTCTTCCTTGGGCCTCGAGGGTATTCAAAAGTCGCTCTCTGGCGGCGTCATTATCCGTACATTGCCAAACTGCGTGTTCGATGTCATCGTAACCGTTTCCACACCGACAGATGTTGCTGTCCACGAGGTTTATTCTATTGAGATGAGCATCTAGCGAGTAGTGGTTGGACATAAGTCTACTCATCACGCGAATGAAGTCACGACTTAAGCCCAAGCCTTTAAACCACGCTCTCGAAGAAACATTAGGAATAATTGAATGTAACCACCGTCCAAGATTTCCAGTGTCCCAATCGGTTTGCCAACTCGAAAGGATACTCTGACGCACTAAATGGTAAAATTCATCGTGTGAAATTTGCCTGTCATACAATTCGCCTTCCTGCGCGCCCACCTTTGCGAGAGAGTCCGCCTTCTCATTGCCTGGGATTGAGCAATGTGAGGGGACCCATACAAAGGTAATCATATATGATCTTTCGACCAGCACACACATCTGCTCCCTTACCTTTGAAAGGAAATAAGATGAGTGCCTACCTTGTTTCATCGACCGAATAGCCTCAATCGAACTGAGACTATCCGAGAAGATGAAGTAATGGTCTGCGGGCATGTTGGAAATCATCCCCAATGCGAAGTTGATTGCTGCCAGCTCAGCAACAAAAACGGAACAAGGTTCCTGAAGTTTGCGGAAGGCTCTAGAGTTTTCATTGAAGACACCGAAGCCAGTGGATCCATTGAGACGGGACCCGTCTGTAAAATATCTTTTCATGCAATTGACTTGTTGGTACTTTTCAGTAAAAATACGCGGAATAATAATAGGTCGAAGTTGATCGGGAATCCCATGAGTTGTTTGTTTCATGGTCAGATCATATTCAATTGAGGAACTGCGATTGGTGAAGTGAACACGGTCTGGAGTATAACAAGGAAGACACATATCTGATGATATGTAGTGGTGGTAGATTCTCATAAATCGAGATTGTGTGTTCAGCTCAAGAATTTCTTCAAAATTAGCAATTATAAGTGTGCTTGTCACTCCGCATTTGATTAGTATTCTGAGAGAGAGCTCCCAGAAACGGTTCTGGAGGGGTGTTACTCCTGCCAGAACCTCGAGACTCATGTTATGCGTTGAGTGCATACAGCCTAGAGCAATACGCAGACAACGATATTGAATTCGTTCCAATTTTATTAGGTGACTTTTTCTTGCCGAGAGAAAGCAGAAAGAGCCGTACTCTAGAACAGAGAGAATTGTTGTTTTATAAAGCGTTATGAGGTCTCCCGGATGAGCACCCCACCATGTGCCGTAAATTGAACGGAGAAAGTTGATCCTCTGTTGACATTTTTGCTTCAAATACGTAATATGGGTATTCCAAGTGCACTTTGAATCAAACCAGACCCCAAGGTACTTGAAAGACAATGATTGGGTAATGTTTCTGCCCAAAAGATTAAGCTGCATTTGGGCTAGGTACCGCTTTCGAGTAAACACTACCAGTTCAGTTTTCTGCGGCGAGAATTCGATCCCTAGATTCATAGCCCAAGAAGACAAGTTATCTAAGGAATTTTGCAATGGTCCTTGCAAGTCCACGGCATGTGGACCTCTTACGGAAACCACACCGTCATCTGCAAGTTGTCTTAGCGTGCATTGTTCTGCCAAACAGTTGTCGATATCTTTGACATAAAAGTTATAAAGAAGAGGGCTAAGACATGAGCCTTGGGGCAGGCCCATGTAACTAATTCTGGAAGTTGTCAGTTTTCCAAGAGAAAAGTTCATTTGCTTTTCTGACAACAAATTGTACAAGAAATTATTTAAAATTCCAGAAAGTCCACATCTGTGCAGATTACCTGACAGAATTTCAATGGAAACTGAATCAAAAGCCCCCTTAATGTCCAAGAATACTGAAGCCAATTGCTCCTTGTGCGCAAAGGCCAGTTGAATATCTGTGGAAAGCAGCGCTAGACAATCGTTTGTTCCTTCGCTCTTGCGGAACCCAAACTGTGTATTTGATAGCAAGTTATTTGATTCGACCCAGTGATCGAGTCTCCGAAGGATCATTTTCTCCAACAATTTCCTAATGCACGAAAGCATAGCAATCGGACGGTATGAGTTATGGTCAGACGCTGATTTGCCAGGTTTTTTAATGGCTATTACTTTGACCTGTCTCCATTCAGGCGGTACAATGTTGTTTTCTAGCAAGGAATTGAATAAATCTAGCAAGCGTCTTTTAGCGATATCTGGGAGATTTTTCAGAAGATTGAATTTAATCATATCGCTTCCCGGTGAGGAGTTGTTCGATGAAAGAAGAGCCATAGAGAAATCCAGCATTGTGAATGGTCTATCCAGAGAGCCGCCGCTAGGAGACGCTTCTCGAAGAATATTTTGTGCTGGAACTGAGTCCGGACAGACCTTTTTAGCGAAATCGAATATCCATCGGTTGGAGTATTCTTCACTCTCATTGAAAGATGAGCGGTTACGCATGTTGCGAGCCACCCTCCACAAGGTGTTCATGGAGGTTTCTCGTGAGAGTCCCTCGACGAAATTGCGCCAATAACCGCGTTTTTTTGCTTTGATTAATTGTCTCAAGCTTTGAATATTCCTCGAAGTAAGTGGAGGTTTTGTGTCTACGAAAAGCTTTGAAAGCATCAGATTTTTCTACATACAATTTTGTGCATTCTTCGTCCCAACCAGGTGTGGCTGGTCTCCTTTTAAAGGGTGCACTTGGAACTTTTCTTTTTTGTGCTTCCAGTGAGCTTTTGTAAATCAAATCGGCTAGGAATCGATATTCTTCCAATGGTGGAAGCGCATCTATTGATTCGACACCGATTGTCACCGCCGTTGCATATTTCTGCCAGTCGATGTTCCTTGTAAGATCAAATGGAACCCGAGATGGTTCTGCAGAGTGAGGGCCACACTTTATTGAAATGATGATTGGCAAATGATCGCTACCATGGGGATCATTGATAACCTTCCACTGACAATCCAATGATAGCGATCTTGAACACAAAGATAGGTCGAGTCGGCTTTCTCGAGCCGGAGGTTTTGCTATACGTGTCGCTTCACCAGTGTTCAAAATAGTCAAATTGAAATCGTCACATAAATCGTAAAAAATAGCCGCTCTATTGTCGTCGTATAGATCGCCCCACCCAGTACCATGGGAGTTCATATCACCCAGAATTAATACTGGGGATGGAAGAATCGAAACTAGATTCCAGAGTTGACTACGGCTAATGGAGGTTCTTGGTGGAACGTATACTGAAGCTATGCAAAGATCTTTGTTCTTCACATTTATTTGGCAAGCAACGATTTCGACGCCGGATAGAGCAGGAAGGGAAATTTTGTAGAAAGGGTAGCACTTTTTGATCCCTAAAAGTACTCCTCCATAAGAATCGTCTCTATCCAGGCGTATAATGTTAAAATCGTGGAAGTTGAGTTCTTTATCGGAAGAAAGCCATGTTTCACAGAGAGCAAATATATCACAATCAGAATTGTGAAGTAAAAATTTGAACGAGTCTAGTTTAGGCACTAGACTACGGCAGTTCCACTGTAGCACAGTGATCATATCTTCAACCTCGTTCGACGAATTATCCATCGAAAGATATGATTGATGCAAGGAGGGGCCATGAAACAGTCAATTGCTTAAGATATGATTCTAACGTTGGAAGCAAGGCAGAAACTAAGCTTCTAAGAGGGTCTTGTATGTTGAACATATTTAATATGAATTCCACAATGTCCGAAAAAGCTAGCAAACCTCGTTCGGACAGCGAATGTGGAGTTTTTAAAACTTCCCGAGGCACGTTTCAAGTCCTCGACAGTCAGACTCGCGTCGGAGACCACGCCTTCTATCTCCACATCTCGAGAAGGGATGTAGATGTTATACTCAACACTAAAAAGCTCGTGTTCAGCAATTTTATTTGCCACATCATAAGTCGGTGCTTCTACCCGCAGTTTGTTGAATCTTTCCTTGTGTACCAAGATTCCCGGATACTTCCGCAGCAAATCTCTCGTAATGTCGAGAGTTTTCAAAGGTTTATTTTTGGGCCGAAAAAAGACAACCCATGGTCCTTTCGAAGACGGTTGGTAGTATCTGGTTCGCGCAACGTAGGCATCCGAAGACGCCATAAGTGTTGCGCAGAAGCGGTGCACAACCGCTTAAAAATGAAAAAAAAAAGAAAACTTAAGAATAACTTTCACCAATTAATTTACTTATCTACTAGTTGTTAATATTTCGTTGCCATGCAACCATACAAAAAAAAAATTATCAAAAAAAAAAAAAAAAAAAAATAACTTTTTACTAATTGCAAAAATGCCCCACCCTATTAGGGAGAGCACACTGCCACAAGGCAACTTTGCTATACAATAGCAAGGCAATCGAAAAAACTATTCTATTATACTTATGCCGTTTGCTACTGCTTGCTTGCAGCTGCAGGTGGCGATACAATGGAGACGTCGATAACTGCGATACAATGGAGACGTCGTGATGATGGTGATCTTTCACCGGGATGGGTAGAGATGGACACTCGAAATAAACGGGCTCGCCGAATTTCGGTGCTTCCGAGACACGCGCGCTTATCACCTGGACACTGCACTGTGATGCGAAAAAAACCACGCGGGTGGAAAAAAATCACAACAATACTTTATGTCGTGTGAGAGACCGGGACCGTGTTAACCGACTCAGCGCTCGATACGGAATGACAAGACCCATTGAATGAAGTTAAGTTTTAGTTCGTAACTTCACCGCAGGTGGCGCTGCAGAATCTAAATTATTAGTTTGACTAGATAGAGATATGCAGACTTCAGCTAAGTTGTAGGTTGCTTTATAACTGAAAACTTTATAGAAGACGCCATGTCTCTATCTGCTTGCGATTTTGACTTATAAAGCGTTTTTTATAGAAGGGCCTCACAAATCCTTTGTTTGTAATTATTTCCGAAATTGTTTGTTTTAGATGACTATAATGTTTTGCAACTTTTTAATAATCAATAAAATACACAACTTTACTGAAGACAAAAAGGTTCTATCTGCAAAACAGAAAATGTTGTAGGCAATATCAGCTCAAAAATAGCCTAATTTCAAGCATCAGGGGGGGCAGACGACTCAAACTATAGTGAAAATACTATCATTTCATTTAGTTATCATTTGTATCCCATTGTATCCATGTGAGCTGACCAATGTTTTATTAACGGCATTCTCACCACCCACCATGTTTTGTTTGTTAGTTTTTGACATGCCAAAGCAACCCATGATTACCAGTTTATAACTGTCATTCGAGCGTCATCAGAGTAAACATTCGTTTGCAAATAACATTCTGAAATTTTTCCACGGTGTACTTAATTACGTAAGGGTGCTGTGCACCACCAGCGGTGCAAAGGGCCACCGTGAAAGACTTCCATCCTGGGCGGCTGCTCGCTTTTGCCTTGACCTGGGCCCAGGTCAGATTCCTATCAACTTGCTTAATTTCCTTAATGAGACTCCGCCGCCATGAGCCCCTGGTGTCCTGCCGGATTCCAATCCAGCGCTTGCTTGAAGAATTCGTTTCCGCCCCGTCGAAGTGTGTGGCCGACCCACCTCCACGCTCTCGAATTTCTGTTGCTATCGGCTTCTGATGACATCGACGATGGAGCTCGGCATTCGAGATCCAGTTGTGAGGCCACCAGGCACGAATTATATACTGCAGGCATCGGTTGATGAAGACCTGCAGCTTTTGAGTGTTCTCCGCTGATACACACCACGTCTCGCTGGCGTATAACAACACAGATTTCACGATCGAGTTGAAAATTCGGATTTTGGTGCGTTGAATTATCTGGTTGGATCTCCATACGTTTCGTAAACTCGCAAAGGCAGCCCTAGCCTTCTTGATTCGTGCACCTATGTCGCTCTTGGTCCCGCCGTCCGACACTATTTGACTGACAAGATATTGGAAACTTTCGACCTTCTCTACTGCTTGCCCCGCTACCGTAAAGTTGGAAGGGTTGCCCGTGTTGATATCCAACGATTTGGTCTTGTTGACGTTGATGGTGAGCATGGCCCCAGACGAGCGTTCGGCTAGGTCATTGAGCTTACTCTGCATATCAGAGCGCCGTTGTGCTAGTAGAGCAACATCATCAGCCAAATCGAAGTCGTTGAGATGCTCCATGATGATAGGCTACCAAAGCAACCCACGGTTCGGTACACGGTCAATTGCACCTACCATGATCTCGTCGATTACGATGAGAAACAGTAGCGGTGATAGTATACATCCTTGTCTCACACCAGCGACTACCCGGATAGGTTCGGAAAAGGCTCCATTATGCAGAACTCTGCACGTGAAAGCCTCATACTGCACTTCGATGAGGTTGACGATTTTATCCGAGACTCCCTTGCGTCTCAGGGCGCCCCACAGATTCTCGTGATTGAGACGGTCGAAAGCTTTTTTGTAGTCAATGAATACCAAGTACATGGACTCTTGGAATTTATTGACCAGCTCCAGGATGATGTAGAGCGTAACAATATGGTCCACACAAGATCATCCGGCACGGAATCCTGCCTGCTGCCGTCGGAGAGTCACGTCGATCTTCTCCTGTATCCGATTCAGGATAACTTTGCACAGAACTTTGAGAACAATACACAGTAACATGATACCTCGCCAATTGTCGCACACAGTCAGATCCCCCTTCTTTGGGACCTTCACTAAGATGCCCTGCATCCAGTCAGCCGGAAAAGTCGCGGTGTCCCAGATATTACAGAATAGTTGATGCAACATTTATGCGGATAGCATGGGGTCAGCTTTGAGCATCTCTGCTGATATGCGATCGACCCCTGGAGCCTTGTTGGATTTCATGCTTCGGATAGCTGCTTCAATCTCCTGCAGTGATGGGGCCTCGGAATTGACGCGAGTGATGCGCCGCACCCTAGGCGGATCATGCCGAGATGTTGATGGCTGGTTGGCCGTCGAAACTTGAAGAAGCTGGTCGAAGTGCTCAAACCAGCGTTTCAGCTGGTCAGTGGGGTCGGTAAGCAATTGTCCAGTCGTGCCCTTCACTGGCATCCTCGGGTTCATCCTTGCTCCACTCAGGCGTCGTGAGATATCGTAGAGGAGGCGTATATCGCCAGTGTTTGCGGCTTTCTCCTCTTCGTCGGCCAGGGAGTTCACCCACGCTCGCTTGTCCCGTCTGCAAGAGCGCTTGACTTCCTTCTCTAGAGCCAAGTACCGTTGACGGGCTTCGTTCTTGGCTCCTGTGGTTCTCGCCCGCTCTATCGCGGCTTTTGCTTCTCTACGCTCCTCAATCTTCGCCGGGTTTCATCTGTTATCCACTCTTTCCTCTGGGTGCGCAGCTTACCCAAGTTGTTCTCACTTGTTTCTATAAAGGCATTCTTGATGGCCTCCATTGTTCTTCTACGCTGCCACCTTCTGGATCCGTGCCATGCGTAGAAGGTGATGGTCAGACGCAATGTCGGCGCTGCGTTTATTCCGGACATCAAGAAAGCTCCAACTCCATTTTGACTGATGCAGATGTGGTCGATCTGTTTTTCGGTATGTCCATCACGGGAAACCCACGTGACTTTGTGCACTAGCCGATGGGGGAAGAGCGAGCCCCTATCACCATGTCATTATTGCCACAAAATTCTGCAAACAGCTCACCGTTCTCGCTCATTTCGCCGAAACCATGGTGTCCCATGACACGCTCATAGTCCGTGTTTTCGGAGCCGATCTTCGCATTGAAGTCGCCAGTGTAGATCTTGATGTCACCCTTTGGAACCTCGGTGTAGCGTGACATAATTAGTGCATGGGCCCTTACGGTTAGAGAAAAACTTGAAAATATGTACTGCCAAATACCCCACAATACACTGAAACTTCCTTTTACGAACCAAACCGGGGCACAGTGGGCAAAAATTAACAAAACCGCGACTAATTTTAATATCTCGGCTATCAAACTGCTTCACTCAACATGTTCTACATATTATTTAAGGAAAAACTGCTGAATCGATTGGTGGTGATCGTATTGGCTCGTTGGAGACTTTTTTCTTCCGAGATAGAGAGCCAGGATCAACCCGAGCTCCCGGTAAATTTGGAAATGCCACTATCAATCGACATGGGTTTACATCTTACTATACAAATTTTATTGGAAATTGATCGTACTTAGTATCATTCACGCCCTCAGGCAACCTCTACTGGCCCAAAGGAGAATCCGGAATGTCCGAAAAAGTGGCCAGATTGTCCTTGAACCTTGCGTTTTTTTTTTAATATATTGTTCAGAATAACGAGATGAAAGCGTATTTAATATGGAACCAATATTTTGGGGTAAAGTGGCCATATCCTGGTTCTCCAGATTATCCGGATTGACCAATAAAGTGGCCAAATTATAAAAAAAAAATGTCCTAGATGCTTGCGGTTTTTATTTTCGGTGTCGTTCAGAATCATGAGATCAAAGCGTATTTAACATGGAATAGATATTTTTGGAATATAGAAGCCATATTATCTTGGTTCACCGGATAATCTGGATGGACCGATAAAGTGGCCACATTATAAAAAAATATCCTAGAATCTTGTGATGTTTTCTATGTTGTTCAGAATCACGAGATCAATGCGAATTTAATAAGAATTTTATATGTTGGGGTAAAGTGGCCACATCCTCGTTCTCGGGATAATACGGATTGACCGATAAAGTGACTAGAGTAGATAGAGTTAGTGTGGAATAGAAATGAGTAGAATCGAGTGAGCGTGAAGCGTGATAGACCGTATGTAAATGGAATCTGATTGGTTCGGGAATTTGGATAGAACTAAATATGAGGTACCTAAGCTCGTTTTTTTTCCTTTGATTTGTTTTCCGTCGATCTTGTTTTCCGTGCTGAGCACCTATGCTACTGACGCCAGAGAGGCAGCTCCCACATCTGGACCCTACCTATCGACCCATCAACTCATGAACCGGGGACCAACGGCTTTACTCCCCTTCCGAAGGAAGGCGTGACCAGAGATGTTATGCCTCAGAACATCCCGGCGGTGCCGACTGGGATTGAACCCAGGCCTGCTGGGGTGAGAGGTAATCACGCTTACCACTACACCACCAGTGCCGCTGCCTAAGCTCGTTGACGGCATTCTTATGACGGACTGTGGAGAGAGCTGACGACCAGCAAAGGACCACCAGCAGAAGGGATAGTGGCACTAGCGGACCAACAGAGGGAGCAGCAGATTCGTGGAACCGTGACTGAGGCTGGAAACCTCGGTCCAGTCACGAGAGTGGCCACTTTATAAAAATTGTCCTAGATCCTTGTGATTAATTCTATATTGTTCAGAATCACGAGATGAAAGCGTATTTAATATGGAAATGTTATTTTTGGGTAAAGCGGCCATATCCTGGATCACCGGATAACTGTGATTGACCAATAATGTGGCCACATTATCAAAATTGTCCTAGATCTTTTCGCGATTTTTGGACCACCCTAGTCTCTAACATGAAAATGGTCACCATAATGACATAAAATATGGGTCTAATATTTTGCGATAAGGATCAAAACTAACCATTTTTCGAAATTCTGAGAAGCACTTTATCGTTTTGCTATGCAATGACTGTTATTCAATTTAGAAGCGAATAAAATTCGATAAAAGATATTGTGTTTGAATTCTAATGCATTTTAAAGATTAACATGCTCGCTTTTTTGACGTAGGACTACGTCTGTGATTTCTATATGGGGGTACACTTTGTGAAAAAACTACAAGAGACATCCCTATGGGGTTGTACGCAATGGCGACGTAGGATTACGTGGTCTTATATAATAAATATTATTTGTTAACTGCAGCAAGAGCTTGTGCTTTGTGTAGGAATAGGAATTTGAGCGGGATTTTTTCTCTCTTTGTACTCTTTAGTATGACGCGCTTGACATAGATGGCCCACAGAAACTGACGAAGAGCTACTGATTCTGATCAATAGCGGTGCGGCTTCTTCATCCTTCTATGGATGCTCATGTGGGCTGCAGCTCGCTGCTTGCAGACAGCTTTTCGTTGTGTACTGGAGAACAATGTTCAACGCCTCGTGCCGAAAGCGCTGCTGCTGCTGCTGATGCCGACGACCGGACATCACCACACACGATAATTGAAACTGAATGCGATCAGCGGTTGAGGTCAGTCTTGATCGCTAGCTGCTTGCGAGGAGCTTTTCGTTGTGTACCGGAGAACACCACCACTCACCACGCGGTGATTGAATAAACACCGTTTGGTGAAACCGGTTGTAATTCAACTTTGAAATCTGTGATAGGGAAATTGATTTTCGCAGGTAATCGGTGATAATCTTAATTATCATAGCAAAAGTTGCGCATTCGTGAATTTGTCAAAAGTGACATTTTTTAAAATCATAAAGTCTTAAATCAACAGACGCATAGGAATATTTCTGATCGATTGGTGATAAAATTATTGAAATTGGTCCAGGGGAAGCTGAGTTATTAACGTTCAAAATTTTACAGAATTTTGTTACATGTTCCATTTTCGGTTTTCACAAATTGTACCCCCATATAGAAATCAAAGATCAAATATTTCTACGCATCAATAGCAATTCTTTTGACAATAAACTATTGAAAAAGTGGTAATGCCCAGCATTTCAGCATTGCCCAATGTACAAATAAAAAGTGATAATTTTATCACTGTTTTCATGAAATAATCGTTCTTCCCAAATCCAGTCGTCATAATCGAGTACCACTTGGTTTCACATCATTCTGCTTTAACCTTAAAATATATAGAAGAGTGCTGCTGTCTAGTCTCAACTCATTTTCGCTTCGGAGAGCATGGTGAGCAGGCAGCAGAAGCAGCAAAGGCAGCAGTAGTAAGGTGGTGGCAGGATAGGTTGTCCACTCTTCTACCTAACAAGCAACAATGGCTGGTCGTGGCAAAGAAGGAAAAGGTATTTTGTAAAGAAGGTGCCAAGATTTTTCGTGCTAACCGCCATCCGTCTTCTGGTTTGCCGTGGCGGTGTCAAACGTATCTCCGGTCTGATCTACGAGGTGTGCTGAAGGTGTTCCTGGAAAATGAGATCCATGATGCTGTCACCTACACTGAACACGCCAAGCGTAAGTGGCTATGGATGTCATCAACGCTTTGAAGTGACAGAGACGCACTCTGTACGGTTTCGAAGGTTAAATCATCACCAACTTTGGCAACAAAGCGGCCCTTTTCAGGGCCAACAAGCTTATTACAGTAAAGAGTTGAAATAGAATTTATCTGTGCCTGTTTGTCCAAACCACACGCCCCAACGACCACAGAAAATACTCTCCAGAGTTTTAATCTTGTAACAAAATTTGGAAGCAGGCATGCAAGTGATTTTGATCAATTCTCTTAATCAACTTAATCTTTGAAAAAAAAAACTACAAATTTGTTACGCCTAACATTCAAAAACGGAGAGAGTTAAGCTTAAAAGAACTAAATGCTCTTCACATTTGTTCCGTCCACTAGAGGTCCTACGTCAAGCTTCCGTTTTAGCCCCTAGATACAGACCCTTCTACTTTTTTTTCAATTTAGTGTAGTTTGCGAGATGTACCGATTTATAAAATTTAGAAGCAAATGAAGCCTTTACATGGGTGTATTAATAATCATACCGGTGGCGTATCAAAAATGATCACGACAACGCGCCGACTCAAAAGCATCGGCGGCGGCAGCATGTGAAAAAATGTTGTTGGTGGCGTGGCTTGGTGGCGCACCGGTGGTCTACCCTAATCATTTTTTTTTTATTAAAAAGACACATTGCATCATAAACAACTTCTAAATGATTTTGGTGAATTTTGAAAGCTTCTACCGATTAAATCTCCGTAGGAGTTGGCAAAAATCAAGTTTTTTGATTATTTGAACTCATTCTTTGAATATTTTGGTGCCCAAAAAAGTTTGACTTGCTTAATCATGCTTCGAAAATGACCAATTTCCCATGCAGTTTAGAATGGAATCCTTATTTTTATTTCCGAAGGTGAAAATCACATTTCCATTTGTTTCTCCTACATACATGCTGCAATTGGTTCTTTCTTCGGGTCATATTTTAGCTTGATATGGTGCCACACGAAATTTAAAATTCCTCAGATTGTTAAAACTGGGAGAAACTGTGTATTTTCATATTGAATTGTAGATGGCTGAGACGATAAACAAAAATGGAAGCTCACAGGTTCAAAGTCATACCAAATGCAAATATTTCACAGTAAATTATAGTGTATCAGAAAATCTTCAATAATATGAATATATGTATTTGTTAATTCGTTGTTTTATCATTATTTATCGGACGGCATAATCAATACAGCGTGTGTTGAGATGGAGCAGAGTTAACCTTGGTCGACTCTGTGGAAGCCAATCAGACGCTTTTCAGAAAATATTAAACACCCCATCATGAGAAAAGAATATTATGAGGGCTGCAAGAAGTGTTCCTGTCACGCTAAAGGTTACGATAACAAATCTCATTCCTGGTAAAGTCTCGAATGCCCTAAAATGTATTCAAGTGACTTTAATTAAAGATTCCCATTTTATGTTTTCAAATACCAGTAAACCAAGTTATAAAAGGCAAGCTTTTTTGCATGCGATGTGTACCATGTTAATAACCTCTATACCGCGGATACATTTGTATGACCAACTATGAGCATGAGCATTATGGTGGTATGATGATCGTGAAGTCCTTGGATGGGTTTGAAAATTATATGGCTAATAGAGATCATAGCACCACACTATTTGCGAGCAATGATAATCTCAAATAACGCACCTTTGCAGAAAGAATATGATTTTTATAATAATCATACAACTCAATTTCCCTATCACCGTTGACTTTTTTTATTTTCCCCTTTCATAAATACATGTGCATTAAAAGTTTGTTATTTTAATCTGCTCGCCAAACAGGGAATTCAGCATAACTTGAGCTGATCCTTTTCACTTCACTAGCCCTAAGGAATTTCCGCTGCCGCATAAAGTTGCCTTATTCCATCTTGGTTTTAGGATCATAAAGAACTTGTTACTTCCAAAGACAATGGCACCGTGCGCACAAGAAGACAGGTTTCCATACCCTCCCATACCGCCCCCAAATCCCCCTCGTATCAGGCAATGCACAACCAACCAACGAGAACGGCAGCATCGACAGTAGGAGAGAATATGCAGCAGGAAGACGCATCTGCAGCAGCAACTTTTCTTGCAGCAGTCGTTGTTTGATAAAGACAAAAAAAAAATAAGCTGCACCCAAGCACAATGTAAGATGGAAATATTCACTCTTAGTCCATGGAGCAATGAAGGGGCACGCGAGGGGGCACTGAGCACTAGGGAAAGAGAAAAAAAAAATCATATTCACGAACTGCCCTGGGTGGTTTCTTATCCAGCGACCGTTTTGTGCAGTTTGCCCGCGCGCGCAAGTTGCCCGGCTGGGTGGACGACAATGGCAATGGTGCTGGCTGCGGGTAGCGATTTCCGCCTGCCTGAACTGTATCGGGAAAGGGAGGGTCCAACATGCAAAGTGTTTGTACGTAATAAAATGTACGTCCCTGTAATGGCTTTCGGACACTGAACGAGATGCAGAAAAAAGTTCTACTGCTTTCCAGTTGGGCCAATTGTCGAAGCCCATGGAGACTTGGATCAATCTTCCGAAAAACTGTCAACTGTAATTCAATCAACGTAGTTTCAAATTTGGCAACATTCAAGTTGCATTTTCCTGACTTCTTGCCAGCGTTAAGCTTTGCATAATGACTCTCCATGTTCGGTTGAATGTGTCTTCTCCCATGGTAGTTCAAGCAGATTTGATATATGCCACTATCCCTACCCATCGCTCACCTCGCACTCGTCAAAGTCGTTATGGTGCTCCGTTTTAGCTTTGTTTTTTTTTTTTCCTGCAAGCATGCGTGCAATCCTGTCGAACTTGGTGGCTCCCTCTTGATTTACCGCACTTGGAAATATTTGAAAAATGAAAGGCATTCTAAAGTCTCGCGCGATTTGTGCGCCCTTTTCGGAGGTCTTCACAGCCGATTGCGGTCATCAGGCAGAAGACGTTCAGCCTGTGTCCAGCCTCTTTTGCATCTCATCCGTCGTTCGTTCGTGCATATAATTTTGATTTATCATACACCCAAGGATCCATACACGGTGATGTGTTGCAGTGCAGCCCGCCGAGCGTGGTCCACACCGGTAATTACTGTGTGATACTGCAGCGAAGCACAAGTCCTCCGCTGCACATGAATTTTGCATATTTATCTCTATGATTACCGGTTGCGAAAAAATGCGATTTATTTTTTTCGGGGTTGGATTAGAACGGGCAGCTTGGGTTGAAGAAAGTTTGTGCCGGTATTTGCGGTGTTTGACTCGCCCGTCCAACCAGACAAATTGGGGCAATTTGTCTTCGGAGGAGATCGGGGTGAGGTATGAGTTAGAAGATTTGGTGCTTAATATTGCAAGTGCATCGTTATTTTGTTTTGCTGTGCAATGGGGATGCGCGTGAATGCCTAATTTTATTGCTTTTGCAAGTTTGTGTCATTTTCAGCTGTTGCGGTGCACATGGAGTTTGATGAAAACACTGTTTGAAACAAATATATTCATCAAATCTGAGTATTTTGAGCTTCTGAGTCGCAAGTCGTTCCGTCGAGATTTAGAGACTTCTCATTCTAATTTAACGGGCTTCGATTTGAAGAGAGTTTCTAAATATATGTCAATGGATTAAGGTTGAATCTATATATATATAAAAATAACGTGGTCTGTGTTCGTTACATCATAACTTGAGAACGGCTGGATGGATTTCCTTCATTCTTTCAGCGTTTTGTTCGTTCAAGTCTGCGACAGGTTTATAAAATAATTGAGTTTTCGAAAATAACGAATAAAATTGTGAAAATCGTGAAAAACTTATATTGCGTAATGTATGGACATTTTGTATGGGTGGCCTATTAAGCACACATCCTCTACCATAATTAACGTTTGGGTTGATATATTTGTTTTGCTATGTCTTTAGAATAAACACGTTTGCGTTACGTTACCGTAAATTTCTAAACCCCCTCATGCGTAGACAATATTCATACAATAAATTTAACATTTGCATTTATGGACTGTACACAATCACAATTACCATCCCTTCTTCTCCAAGATTGTTTACGTAGTTTGTCACCAACCCCAAAGAAACATTGAGAAAATAATGAAAACCAAGAGTTGAATGGGTCATCAAGAAACGTCAGGCCAACAATGGCACACGGTTAATGAGAACCAGGGCCCCACAAAGTCACTTTCAATCGAAAATCGTCAAGCGACGATGAAGCTGTCAACCACCATTGAAAGTCATTCTGTCTTCTCTTCGAGCAGATCCCCGTCAACATCAACAGAACCACTTTCGATCAGTTTTCATGCTGTTTGTTTTGGCTTGACTAGCCTTAATTTCTTCTTTCATTGTCAAATGAACTTACTATACATTGAAGCGAAGCTCTTCGATCCAAATTCGTGCAGTTTTTATGACTTTTGTTGATTGTTCACTCTGTTCATTTAAGCGTATGCGCATAGATCTGTGCACGTGGATGTCAAATTTATCATTGTCGGGTGGTTTGTTTACCCATCAATATGGGTATTTTTTTTAATCGGGGTGACGTCTAGAGATCGAAAATTGATATGCGACGCCATTTTTAAATCCAAGATGGTGGTTTCCAGTTTAAGAAAAAGTGGGAAATGCTGTCATATGCTTATCAATAAAGGTATTTTTTTGGAATCGGGATGATGTCTAGAGGATAAAAATCGATATTCGACACCATTTTGAAATCGAAGATGGTGGCTTCCAATTTACGAAAAAGTGGAAATACAGTCAAATACACATCAATATTGATATTTTTGTAATCGGTATGAAGTCTACAGATCGATGGCGGCTTCAGATTTTAGATTAGGTGGGAAATACTGTCAAATACCCATCAGGTATTTTTGGAATCGGGATGGCGTCTAGTAGAGAAGGGCGATCCGCTCCCGAGCTGTTCTTAAGACCCGATTCACTAAAGTGAGCTGGTGACCCGCGGTTCATTTTTTTTAGGAACCGCAGCTCATCAGCACACTGTCATCACAAATCTAAACCATTCAATTCGTCACTTATTGCGGAATTTTTCAAAAAAGCACGCATTGCTCCTTTGCACATTGAACAGCCACCGCGTAAACCAAGATGCGCGCGTAATTCAACATGTACCTACGATTAGACGATCTTAAATTTCTACTGGTGTTATCCAATGCATTTACGTACACGGCTCTTATTGCTGAAGTTATTCCTCCAGTATATGTGCTCTTACCTCTCATCCCATCATTCTCTCCAGCTTACCAGCTCAGCTAGGGATCCGGATCACTGACAGTACAGCTCTCGGACCCGTCCAGCTCTGCGGATCTTTTTTTCTCTCGATTCTTCACGATTCAGCTCCGGATCCAGATCTGAGCTGATGATCTGGAGCTGAAGCCGTGAATAGTGGGAGCAATTGTGCTGGAGAATTAAGATGGATTCCGTCCTGAGCGATATTTCACGCGCGGGGCGAGATTTTTCGAATTTACGAGAGGCAGAGAAGTACTAGTTGTCTCTCTCATTGCTACGCAAATTCTGCTCCGCTCCGCTAATGCACGCTCAAATCTGAATACACCATTAGACTTATGATATCAGTGAGCTGATGAGCTGCGGTTCCTAAAAATGAACCACGGGTCATCAGCTGATTTTAGTGACTCGAGTCTATAGAACAACTCGAGAGCCCATCTCTAGATCTGAGCTGATGATCGGAAGCTGAAACCGAGAATAGTGAGAGCAAATCTGCTGAAGAATTTACATCAGAAATAAAATCTGTGTGTAGACTGGATTGCATAGCTTGAGAAAAGGCGTAACATCATGTAACACGATGCCGATCATATCATCGCGTGTGACATTTGTGTTAAAATTTCTATAATTTCAAGGTGAGCTAAAGAGCTGTCCCAAAGAATCGACTCCCTTTAATGAGCTGGACGGGTCTGATCCGCTCAGCCAGATGAGCTAATTTACCCACCTCTAGCGTCTAGAGGCCAGAAATCGATATCCGACGCCATTTTGAAATACAATATGACGGCTTCCTATTTCAGAAAAAAAAATTGGAAATGCTGATGCCGTCCCATCAATATGGGTATTTTTGGAATCAGGGTGACGTCTGGAGATTGGAAATCAATATCCGACGCCATTTTGAAATCCATGATGGCGGCTTCCAGTTTGAGAAAAAGTTTTAAATTCTATCTAATACCCATACAAACGTTTTTTTTTTAGAATCAGGGTAACGTCTAGAAGCCGGAAATCGATATCCGATGCCATTTTTTAATCCGATTTGCGGAAAAGTATCAAATATCCGAATATATGATTATTTTCAGAATAAGGATGAGACGTAGATACCGAAAATTGATGTCATGCCGTCTTTAATTCCAAGATGGCGGCTTTGGTTTAAAAAACTGTGAAATACTGTCAAATACCGATCAATGTGGGTTTTTTGGAATCGGGCTGACATCTAGAAGAAAGAAATAGATGTCCGACGCCATCTTGAAATTCAAGATGGTGGCTTCCGATTTCAAAAGAAGTGTCAAATAGCCTACAAATGGCATCGAATATCGATTTTCAGCATCTACGCGTCGTCGTCGTTCCGAAAATACTCATATTGTAGGGTATTTGACACTTTTTCTGAAACCCTATGGAGTCCAACATAGCATCGGATATCGATTTTCGGCAGCCACGCGTTGTCTTCGTTCCGAAAATACCCATATCTTAGGTTATTTGACACGTTTTATGAAATTTGATGGCTACCATATTGGATTCCAAAATTTCGTCTAATATCGATTGTCGGCATTCCCGTTCCGAAAATACCCATATTGTAGGATAGTTGATACTTTCTGAATCCTGATGGCCGCCATTTTGAATTTTAAAATAACGTCGAATATCAATTTTCTGCACCTTCGCGTCGTCCCCGTTTCGAAAATACCCGTATTGTAGGGTATTTTAGACTTTCTCTGAACCCGATGGCTGCCATCTTGGACTCCAGAATGGCCTAGTTAATTTAATTTTCGTTTAATATAAAATAATATATTATAACTACATATAATCCGGATGCCATCCCTATCGGCAACCGATATTGTGTGGATACTATCCGGCTACTATATTTTGATGCCTGCGTCGTCAGGTCGTGACAAGTCGCATGAGCCCCGAATTGAAGTAAAAGTGGAAAAATCGAAGGAAGCAGTTTTCGAGTCATTCATTGCGTCAATTGAAACAAGTCTTTGCTTCAAATGAAATGAACTGAAGCACTTGACGAACGAAACAAGTGATAGTCCAGTCATGTTTGAAAAGAGGAAGGTTCATCGTGACTCGATAACAAGAAACACGATGACTTACACGAAAATGATATTGCTCGAAATGAAGCGATTCTGCGGAGAGTTCATTTTCTTTTCTTTGTTTCGAAAATGCAGAACCCTGATGAGAACCACTAAAATTGAGTCGAAAAAACTCAAAATGAACTAAATCACCGCAACTGAAATTTGTATAAGGTTTTGTATTTGTATAAGGTACTCCTGTCGAGGGTCACCCCAATATATTTTCAACCGATGCTTTGGGACGCATTTATACCGTGCATCCAAGCTGTTAGTGAACGTGCGTGGACCAACATCATTTCAGGCTTTGCGAACTGTCGATGGACAGTTGTATTCAACTTATCGTGAAGCATGTCAACGATTACAATTATTGGAAAACGACTCTCATTGTGATCATACACTTATCGATGCTGTACTTTCATCACGTCCAAATCAAATACGTGCATTATTTTCCATAATAATATTGATTTGTGGGCAAAATACAAGGACGATATGACGAATGATATTTTATATCGAATGCGTCTTGCCACTTCAAATCCACCTTTAGAAATCAGAGGAGAAATGCATATAATGAGGCGCTGATTCTGATCGAAGACATGTAATATAGTAATAAAATTTACGTTTATTTTCTGTTTTTTTTTTTTTTATGTTTCAACATTTAGTTTATCATTTCAATTGATTAGCCTTTGGCTCTTCATCTTTGTTCTAGTTAATCTGGTATTCTAATGTGATGATTGTGTTTAGCGCTAATTTACAGGATACCCTTTATGGGATTGTTTTCGTTTGAATTAAAAAAAAAATTGATAAGGCACATGGAACCTACCTAACTACTTAAACTATTTAGGTTCCCAAATCACGAATGATCTGGTGGTTTGATCGCAGACAGGCGACTCTGAACCTTTCTAGCGTGGAAGTCTTTCGCTCCTCGAAAGAATTACGAGTTCGCGGTGGACTGTTAAGGATCATTCTGAGGATCTTGTTTTGGATCCTCTGAAGCTTTAAGTGGTGGCACTTAGCACAACTCTCCCAGATTGGCATACCATACTTAATAGCCGGCAGAATGATCTGCTTGTGGACAGCAAGCTTGTTTTTGAGGGACAGGGTGGACTTCCTGTTTATCAGAGGGTAGAGCGACCTGATCATGATGTTACACTTGGTGGATGTCTTGTCCACATGGGATCGGAATAGAAATTTTCTATCGAGGGTGAGACCAAGGTAGACTACTTCACTGGACCATTCAATGGGAGTGCTATCAAGATGGATCTTGACGTTAGCAGGCGGAACAAGCCGAGGTGAATTCGAGTGTGGAAACAGAATGGTTTGTGTTTTAGCTGCATTGATACAAATCTTCCAGCTCTTGAAATAGTCGGACAGAACATTCAGGCCTGATTGTAGTTTACTCGTCAGAGCACGGATCACTCGTCCCTTATAGATGATGGAGGTGTCATCTGGGACCATAGACAGGATATCACCACCCGGCAGGGGAGGAACGTCTGACGTGAAGATGTTGAATAGGATAGGCCCAAGCAGGCTACCCTGAGGGACCCCTGCATCAACGTTGAACGTATCAGAGGGAACATTGTTCGAGTAGACCTGGAATGATCTGCCCGACAAGTAGTTTTTGATGATCTTCACGAGGTAGATCGGAAAGTTGTATCGATGCAGCTTGTACACTAGACCATTATGCCAGACATTGTCAAACGCCTTCTCGACGTCCAACAATGCCATGGCAGATGTATTGGAAACGGACTTATTATTCCGCTTGATGATGTGAGTAACCCGTGCGAGTTGGTGGATGGTAGAGTGGCCTTTCCTTAACCCGAATTGCTCTTTGAGAAAGATGTTATTGTCATTTGAAAACACCAGCAGACGGCTGAGTATCAACTTTTCGAATAGCTGCGAGAGGGAGGACAAGAGGCTGATGGGGCGATAGCTTTTGGCACTGGTAGGATCTTTGCCCGGCTTGTGTATTGGAATCACTTTGGATAACTTCCAGCATGCAGGGAAATAGCCAAGCTCCAAACATTAGTTGAATATAAGATGGTTGAAGAAGTCAATACTCAAGTTTTTGAACTCGAGGTTGCCTACACCAATGGATCCCACGACCTTCATAATTTTAGTGTTTCTAACAGCTGCTATCACCTCATCAACCGATATTCTACTATCATCATGCACTACTACGGGGTTGTCAGCGACTCTAGACATTGCCTCCAATACGGCAGGCTCATGGGGGCTCACCATAGTTTGGCCAAGATTATGTGAAATCACAAAATGTTGGCCAAGAGCATTGGCCTTTTCAACTGGGGTTATGAGTAGGGATGGGTCCGAATTCTGGTCAACAGAGGAGAGCGGAGGGATCGGTCTCGACTTATTTTTCAAAATTTTGGTCCACAATGGTTTTGCACAATCTGGGAGAGAGCGAATCTTGTTAGCAAAATCGTTATTTCTGAGTTCCCTCCATCCTGGCCTGGATAATTTTGGTTAGCCTATTGACATTGGTCTTCAAGTGGGGTAGCCCATAACGCTGGAACTGCCTACGAATGGTGTTTATGTCACGACCCCAAATATTTGTTTATATCACAGTTCCTAATGTTTTCAAAAAAAAAACCGCTGAGCTTTAGGATCAGGATCATGGATTGACCATTTTTACGGATATTACGGATTTTTTGAGGACCGTTCCGTTGTCTCCAGGATCCATATTTAGGAACCATGACTGTATTCTGGCTAATTATGAACATTTGTGCCCATTAATCTAAATTACAGATCTTGCGCCACTTGCAAAACCCTACAAACACACCTTTCAAAAAAACGTGTAACAACTCTTTTCGCTTTTTAAAAAAGTAGACGACTCTATTTTCAAGTTTTTTACAATCAAAATCATTTAGAAACCCAAGGAATTCTAAAGGTACCCCAATTTTTTAAATTCATTAAGAAAAGGCTAAGTTGTGCCATTGCAAACTTGCCGTTACACGTTTTTCGGAGGCTTCGTAGTCGGCGTAAAGTTTTTTACCCACCGTATTCGGAGTGTTAAGGCAGCGATCATTTCGTCCTTCGTCACGTTTTCAGACAGGTCATGGACTTTAATTTCCACACCAT
The DNA here is from genome assembly GCF_037179485.1 of Ochlerotatus camptorhynchus. Taxonomy (NCBI): domain Eukaryota; kingdom Metazoa; phylum Arthropoda; class Insecta; order Diptera; family Culicidae; genus Ochlerotatus; species Ochlerotatus camptorhynchus. The sequence continues at coordinate 1,025,806 of NW_027040497.1, read as the reverse complement.
CTGAAGTCGCACCTTGTACCTACTTCTTTTTGTTCACCTCCAGCTCATGTTGTTCGTCATGATGAATCACCGTGTCCTGGGCTGTTTTTAGGTCAATGCACTTGACATGCACGCATTTTTGTGCGTGGTTCATTTGAAGACGCAGTACTTGGTCGAGTCGCAACCCGAGAGTTTGATACACAAACAAGTGTAGTTCTTCGAACGATGGACGCTTTGGGAAAGTGGATAGGAGTACCTTGAAGGTATTCTCACGAGTTCTCACAGATGTCATTGTTCGCACTCAGAGCGAACGAAATGATTTATTGTTCTGTTAGTAGTTTTGTTATTATTTTGTTAATCATCCTAACCGCTTTCCTAATCCATATGACATCCTGCTAACCCCGAGCCGACCGCGGGAAATCGGTCTTCCGCAAACTAACACCATTTGTGTCATTTTAACCCCAAACCCTACTATAAACAAGCTTTGATATATTCCTGGCGATGCCACTGGCTTGGCTTGAGCAAGGAAACACCAACAGCATCGAACGAATGATCATCGAACAAGCGACGTGCTGATTGGTTCCCGACACAGAGGGGAAAACATGGCAGCACGCATTGAATAAAGAAAAAGAAGAAGAATAGAGTATTTAACCAGTCGCCTCTCGCGCGGAGAGCATAGAGCAAAAACATCGAGTTTGTTGAGTTTCTCAATGAACAAAACATCGACATTGCCATCATAACTGAAACCCACCTGAAGCCTGAAACAAACGTCTACCTTCCCGATTTCCGGCTCGTGAGGCTAGATCGAACCAACTCTGGAGGAGGAGGAGTGGCTATTGCAATAAGGAGAAACATCTGCTGTCGACTGATGCCCAGCTTTCAGCTGAAGATCATCGAAGCCGTAGGGGTGGAAGTTTCTACTCCTATCGGCCCCATCACCATCGTCGCGGCTTACTGCCCCAAACAAGTCAACATCAGGGACGGATCGGCAGCAGATCTGCGACGAGATATTATCAAGCTAACACGACGATGGGAAAACTTTATCATCGCTGGCGACCTGAACGCCAAACATCAAGCTTGGGGCAACAATCGGCGCAATCAAAACGGCACCATCCTGAACAACGACCTGCAGGAAGCGCAGTACAACATCTTGAGTCCTGTAACTCCCACCCGGTTGAGTCGGTCCGGTGTTCACGCTACCATCGATATATTCATCAGCAACATGGGCAACAACATCGCTCAACCTATCACCTATCAGGAACTCAGCTCGGACCACTACCCGGTGGTGACTGAGGTGGGATCCTCCGTAAATCGATTTGAAGCTTTCTGGCGCAACTATCATCGTGTTGACTGGGGTCAGTTCCAACATTGCGTCGACACCGCTGTAGACTACGATGTCCAACCGGAATCGTCCGAAGATGTTGACCGGTGTCTGCGCTCCATCGATCAAGCAATTTCCCGGGCCAGGGAGCTACATGTGCCAGTATCCAGACAGGTGAGTAACACTCTGAACCTTGACAGGCCTACTAAAGACCTCATTAGACTCCGCAACACGATCCGTAGGCTGTACCAGCGTACTGGGCTGCCTAATCTGAAGACCAATTGCAACCGTTTGAGCAAAATCATCCAAGCCAGGATGGTGGATCTCAGAAATATTGATTTTGCAAACAAGATTCGCTCTCTCCCAGATTGTGCTAAGCCATTCTGGAAAATGGCAAAGATTTTGAAAAATAAGCCGAGGCCTCCCCTTTCCTCTCCTAACCAAAATTCGGACCCATCTTTACTAATAACCCCATTTGAAAAGGCCAATGCTCTTGGACAACACTTTGAAAATTCACATAACCTTGGCCACGCCATGGTGAGTCCCCACGAGCCTGCAGTATCACAGGCAATGGCTAGTGTCGCTGTCACCCCCGTAGTTGTCCCTGACGAAAGTAGAATATCGGCTGATGAGGTGATAGCAGCGATTAAATAAACAAAGAACATGAAGGCCGCTGGTGTCGATGGAGTGGTCAACCTCGAGCTGAAAAACTTGAGTGTTGACTTCTTCAAGCACCTTGCAGTGGTCTTCAACAAGTGTTTAATGCTTGGCTACTTCCCTGCATGCTGGAAGTTAGCCAAAGTTATTTCAATTCACAAACCTGGCAAAGACCCTACCAGTGCCAAAAGCTATCGCCCCATCAGCCTCTTGTCCTCCATCTCGAAGCTATTCGAAAAATTGATACTCAGCCGTCTGCTGGTGTTTTCAAATGATAATAACATCTTTCTCAAAGAGCAATTCGGGTTTAGGAAAGGCCACTCTACCATCCACCAACTCGCACGGGTTACTAACATCATCAAGCGGAACAAGTCCGTTTCCAATACATCTGCCATGGCATTGTTGGACGTCGAGAAGGCGTTCGACAATGTCTGGCATGATGGTCTAGTGTACAAGCTGCATCGATACAACTTTCCGAACTACCTCGTGAAGATCATCAAAAACTACTTGTCGGGCAGATCATTCCAGGTCTACTTGAACAATGTCTCCGCTGATACGTTCAACGTTGATGCAGGGGTCCCTCAAGGTAGCCTGCTTGGGCCTATCCTATTCAACATTTTCACGTCAGACGTTCCTCCCCTGCCGGGTGGTGGTATCCTGTCAATGTTCGCAGATGACACCTCCATCATCTATAAGGGACGAGTGATCCGTGCTCTGGCGAGTAAACTACAATCAGGCCTGGATGTTTTGTCCGACTATTTTAAGAGCTGGAAGATTTGGATCAATGCAGCTAAAACACAAACCATTCTGTTCCCACACTCGAATTCACCTCGGCTTGTTCCACCTGCTAACAACAAGGTCCATCTTGATAGCACTCCCATTGAATGGTCGAGTGAAGTAGTCCACCTTGGTCTCACCCTCGATAGCAAATTACTATTCCGATCCCATGTGGACAAGACATCCACCAAGTGTAACATCTTGATCAGGTCGCTCTACCCTCTGATAAACAGGAAGTCCACCCTGTCCCTCAAAAACAAGCTTGCTGTCCACAAGCAAATCATTCTGCCGGCTATTGAGTATGGTATGCCAATCTGGGAGAGTTGTGCTAAGTGCCACCACTTAAAGCTTCAGAGGATCCAAAACAAGATCCTCAGAATGATCCTTAACAGTCCACCGCGAACTCGTAATTCTGAGATTCACCACCTGGCCGGTCTTCAAACACTCGAGGAGCGAAAGACTTCCACGCTGGAAAGGTTCAGAGTCGCCTGTCTGCGATCAAACCACCAGATCATTCGTGATTTGGCAACCTAGTATAAGTAGTTAGGTGCTCAAGTAGGTAGGTTATCAAATTTTTAAATTCAAACCAAAACAATCCCACAAAGGGTATCCTGTAAATTAGCGCTAAACGCAATCATCACATTAGAATAACCAATTAACTAGAACAAAGATGAAGAGCCAAAGGCTAACCAATTGAAATGTTAAATCAAATGTTGAAACATAAAACCCAGAAAATAAACGTAAATTTTACTACTACTACGCGGAGAGCATTAGTATTAAAACAACTGTATTGAAAACAACAAAGAATAAAAATTGTCGTAACTTTCGATTGTTCTCTCTCTCACAAGCCGAATCAAATAGCCTTTGTCAAGGCTCAAAAAGAGTTAGATTTTCGCTTTCGCCATCGCTGTCGTAATCGTTGTCGCTATCGTTCCTGTCCTGGCATTTTTCCTGACGGAGAAGTTGGCCAATCTGCTGGGATCCTTTCAGCCAAGGATCGCCACATTGTTCCAAGTGTCCGTGAGCGGACAGTCATTGTCGCAGGGAAGTGCAAACGATATGCGGACAGTGAGATTGTCGTCAGTAATTGACGCTAAGATTTTTCTCACACCGAAGTGTGGAAAGAGTGAAACCGAAAACTATTAACACGGAGCTCGATTACAGAACGTCTGGTCGCGGCGAGAGCTTGAACCTAACTGTTTATTCATATTTTGAGGATATTTTCTTTAAATTTACGTACCTATAACACTAAGACCGAAATCTGTGAAATTTTACCAAAATCTCAACAGCTGAACGATCGGTAAACAGTTCGGTGATTTTTCACAGCTTTCTTGAAAATTTTCAACGAATATCAGAAATTTTTCAACTAATGAAAAATCACAGAAAATCTGTGTATATTTAATTTTTGCACAGTGTTTATATTTATAAAATATATGCTGAAACCTATAACATTACCCAGCATGGCTTTCCCTCTGGATTCCTCAAACCAAACCGCTAGCAAAATGATCTTAACACTTTGTTGTTAAATTGACCTCAGGGCACTTAGACAGGCTATTTATTTATTAGAACTTCTTTTTATTTGGTTATGAACGTGTCTAATTATTTAGTGATAAGGAGTGTCCTCTTAGAATCTGTAATACAAGACTACATCTGTTCCTAAATATTTGAAAAAATGTCTGCTGCATCAATTTTCTTGGAAAACCCTGTACCCTTATAATATTATCGTACCTGAGCGATTTTTTCCTTTCATTTGTTTTCTGTCGATCTTGTTTTCCGCACTGAGTACCAATGCTACCGACGCCAGGAAGGCAGCTCCCACACTTGGACCCTATCTATCGACCCATCAACTCATGGATCTAAGACGAACACAGCTTTACTTCCCGTTATCAAAGATTTTATGCCTCAGAAAATCCCTGCGGTGCTCACTGGGATTGAACCCAGGTCTTTTGGGGTGAAAGGCAATCACGCTTACCACTACACCACTGTGGACTTTTCTTGAATTTCCGTTTAAATTTAATACTACTTGCTAGAAGCAAGTGATCTTTGCAACAGTTTTGCCAATTGAGTTGATAACAGTTTATTTTGCAAATCAACAACATTTAAAGGAAACCCTGAACAAAAGATCTAAAAATTTTACAGTACTTGTAGAGATTGAGTTTGAAAATCAAGGTATTTGCATTGATTTGAAATAACCGGTTAGAGATGAATTAGCCTAAGGCTAAAAATCTCTTGAATGAAGCCTTTAAAAAAATTAAATAACCGGAAACTAAGTGACTTGAAAGAATTGTGTATTAATTTGCTATAAACTTTGTTGAAAACTGGCAAACTTTGTTGAGGGAGATAGAGAACTAATGGAAGCCTAGTCTCAACTAATATCGTGCCCATCTCGTTGAATAAATTGATCACTCCGGCGTCCTTCCTGGATAATCTTCGAGCGATATAGGTACACATGAAATCAACCATCCACGTAGCTACGCCACAGCCAGGGAAGTTCTCCAAAGCGAGAGCACAGATCGCTCGGGGACATAAAAAGCTCACCTGTTGCTCAGCCATACCCATCAGCCAAAGCAAAAACCACGTCAGGACTCTTTCAGGAGGAGGCCGGGAAGGAGCCGCCTAGGAACATCCTCCCTCAGCTCAGCTCAGCTTTGGCAGAGTGTGCCTCTTGTTTCTTTTTTTCTCGTTCGTAAACGCAACAACTTGAAGCAAAAAGAAACTTTACCCTGTTTTTGATAATGTTATATGCACCTTGATTTCACGTTGTTTTTGCGTTATTGCTCCATCCCTCCCTGTGCTTTTCCTTTTATTTTTTTTTGTTCGATGAGGGTAAGTGGTGGTGGACGCAAGCTGGAATTGGAAAGAAACATCGTCGTCTCCCGCGCGCATATATTAAATGTGCGATTATCTATCAAAACAATGAGCATGCCTCCGCCTCCATCTCGGCCGGGATCCGCACAGTGCTCTACACTGACTGAAACCTGGAACTGGAACTGCGGAGAGTTCAGCCAGCAATTCCGAACGACGGAAGGCCCGCAACTGCGCGAGATCCAGCCAGGATAAGACACATGAGGCTTAACGATATCATATTCATTTTTTCATCGCCCGCAGGACTTGCGAGCGTCGTCATCGTCGTCGTTCGCGATGCTCTCGTTCCATCGCCGTGCCGCGAATGGTCGGTTGCCTGATACTTTTGGGGGCCGGTTATTGCCGACTGGACTGTGCGGAATTTTTTGTTATTGTTGTTGTTGGATCCGAGAGGACCTGTTGTACGCCCGAGTGGTGTGTGCTGGAATTGTTATTATTATTATTAAAATATGTAATTTATTCAATGAGGCCCTGCGCGATATCGCAGCAACGTTCAGTACGAGATTATCCCTTTCATTAACATTTTTAGTAAGTTATGAATATTAAGTATGTTGAGTTTCGCTGAAATTTGGTTTGCGTTTCCGAAAACCGATGCACGTTGTTGGCTCGGGCTAAATTTTTGGTTTTGCATCGCGCTTAAATTTCAGGAATTAGAAGATGCCAAACATGCATTAATAAATAATTTTTGCATAATTTCCATCCGAGTTTGAAAATTATTCGCGCTGAACATTAGCCTCCAGAGTATCAGGGCCGCCCGTCTCCTGATGTGATGTATGATGATGAACCACCCCGGAAGGCATCAACCACCCGCGTAACTTATGTTATTGTTGCTGTTGCTGGTGCACGGTTTACTTAGCGGTGTGCATGTTGTTTGGAGTACACGCACTCACAACATCCTCCCGCGCGGAGATGTAATTATCTTGCAGAAAATGTATGATAAACATTATTGTTTGCTGCTTGATAAATTATTTTGCCATCTTGGGAAGCAGGAGGGACAGGAGCAGGAGAAGATTAAATTATATGCGTAATATTCCCGAGACTGGACATGTGGCGGGAGGAGGGCCAAGATAAGCACATACTGAGATGATGCCCCTACGTTTAAAGAGCACTTCTGAATGCAGTTGAATGAATGGACATTTTATGTTGTTCTGGTCCTAGCAAAGCCTGTTACAAGTTAAAATCTCAAACAGGTGATTTTAGGAGGTACATGTACCATAATTAAAATGATCCAAATTCACAATTTATCTACAAATTTGGTGCTTTTTAGTGATGAAATTATAAATTTAGGACGAAACATGAAGTTAGCAAAATAGACATTCAGTGACGTTTCGGTTTTTTTTTCACTCTTCATTTATATCACCCACGTTTTACAGAATCTAAAACTTATTTGAAAACATATATTTATCATTGATATTTATGCAAGTAAAACAAAAAATAAGTTATCAATGCATTGTAAAACATCGTTTTTTTTCTCCTTGATTTTTTTTATCGTCGATCCTGTTTCCGTACTGAGTAAAAATGTAGCCTGGACTCGACCCATCGACTAATGGACCCAAGACCAACGACTTTACTTCCCTTCCGAAGAAAGGCGTTATCAGAGATTTTACGCTTCAGAAAATCCCAGCGGCGCCGACTTGGATTGAACCCAGGCCTTTTGGGGTGAGAGGCAGTCACGCTTTGTAAAAAATCATTAGTGATGGCTAACTCTTTTGTCTGTACCTTGGGGTAAATTTGCCTTTCAACTGTAACTTTTTTTAGATGAAGTTTGATCCAAAAAACTTGAAAACAGGGGAAATGGATGTAATGTCGGCCTAAATGCTCCTAATTTGGGCCCATACATAGATTCAGCAATCGACTAAATTTTCAATATGGACCAAAATAGCAAATAATACCGTCTCAATGACGCGTTCAGTTAGATAAAATTGATAAATAGCAGATTTTTAGCGATGGTCGCAACCTTAGATCCATAGAGCCATTTCCCTTATTCATTGTTTTTTTTTTATTGAAATACTTTTGTTACCTGTACCCTGGGGTCAATTTGATACCAAATTCAAATTGCAGTATCTTAACAAATGTTCACTGGATTTCTGAAATTTGTTAATGACTTGCAGAGCAAATTTAGTGGAATTTCAATTTAAATTATCAGACTATTTATGGAGACGCGGATCTCTTGAAGGGAGGGGCAATAGTAAAAATATACCTATAAAGTGGCATATTTTGATTTTAGGGATATTTATATCATGAGATTCCAACCAAATAGTTGCTGCTTTCTGCAAAAATATTCAAGAATACAAGGTCTCTTTAACTATGGATAGTATTCTGCATAATTTACTCACTAGATGGCGCTAAAAATAAAATTATCAAGATGTCCCACCTTAAATAAATATTCTATAACGCTACCTCCAGATGATGCTCATATGGATCGTTCCCTTCTCCAGAAAAGTTGTTCAGATGGACAAGACCTGTCTTAAGGTAAAAAGTTTAGCACAGAATTCACTCACCAGGCGGTGCTAACATGTGACATTCATTATGAACTGTTTGCCAGTTAGACATCTTGACTCAACAGATGGACAAGACCTATTTTATGGTGAAGAGTTTAGATCATAATTGACGCACCAGACGGGCTAGTGCGACGTTAATTTTACATTGTTTGTCCTAACTTATCATATGGGCTAGATTGAAAGTTCTCGTCTTGAGAAAATTTGTTCAGATGAACAAGACCTACACTCAGAAAATTTTTCACTTAGATGTTACATGAAAACATATAGATTTTTTCCATCTAGTTTTTCACGTAAATTTTCCGTTTTTTACATGTAGCTCGGTTCTAAAGTTTAAATTTCATTCCACATAAATAGTATAGGCCTTTGAAGTAAATTTCACTTTATTTTCATGTAACATCTAAGTGAAAATTACTCAAAGCGAAAAGATCGTTCCCCAATCCACTAGAAAGCAACATAGATTTTATAAAACTTTCTAGTGAATTTTATTACACTTTCACTTAAATTTTAGTAAATTTCTTCGTAGCATCCAAACTGTTGTTAGGCATTCTTAAATGATTTTTTGAAATAATAAAAATAACTGAATAGATATTTGTTGATTTATTTTCTTTTTCAGCTTAATGCAGATGGTTTCTTATATCTATTTAGGGGCTGTTAATAAACTACGTAGACAGTTTAAGAGGGCGAATTTTGTATGGAAAATTGTCTACGCAGGAGGAGGGGGGGGGGTCATGAATTAAAAAAAAACTGTCTACGTAGTTAATGAACAGCCCCTTACACGTTTAAGGTATTTTATACACACGCAAAAAACTTACAATCCAATGCAATGCAACTGCCAGCTGCCCCCAGCCAGCTGCACTTCCTCTGCCAATCTTTCGGGTGAGATGGTAAAAAAATCAAACTCGTCGATTCCTCGTTCTGCAAAAATATATGATTAGTAAATGCTGTATGATGACGAAAATGAAACAACTTACTATTCAGAAAATTAAACAAATCCAATGGAATTTGCAAATCTGGCAACCGGTCGTCAGCAATGCACCGTTTGGACGCCATATTAGGTTTTGTTTATGCTATCACCACTAAGAAATTTTCACACCATAAATTCATGTAGAATCTAAGTGAAAGTATCTTACATGATATTCAATTAAAATTTATGTATATTTCATCTAAGTTTCAAAGCGGATCACATTGCTTTTAATATGATTTGTAATGTATTTTTATTAACGTCATGTACTTTTCAGATAATTTATAATATCTGAAGGTTACGTGTTTTTTTCCAGTGAAATTTATGTGACAAATTTTTTGAGTGTATTTTATGGTAAAGAGTCTAGCTCAAAATTCACTCACCAGGTGGTGCTATTTTGACAATATTTTTTCAATGTTTGCTCTAACTTAACATATGGACTAGATAGAAGATTTCCGTCTTCGGCAAAGTTGTTCAGATGGACAAGACCTATCGTTTGGTAAAGAATTCAGCTAAAAGTTCACTCACCAGGCAGCGCTACTGTGACATTCATTTTGAATTGCTTGCCCTCATATGGACTAGATAGAAGGATTCCGTTTTCAGCCAAGTTGTTCAGACGGACAAGTCCTATGTTGTGGTAAAAAATGTAGCATATAATTCACTCACCAGATTGTGCTCGTGTGGCATTAATGTTGACTTTAACTAATCATGTTTTATTACTTCATGCGTGAAGTTATCGATTTTACATAGTTGGAGATGATTTACGTCAAATAGTAGACGTAAAGTGTACATTTTATACGATTGATGAGGAGATGAAAGAAATGAGTTATTTGATGATTAGTAAAAGTCAAAATTATCAAATTCGAATTTAAATAATATGCGAAAATTCGAACAATCCAGGCCTTAAATAAACTGGTCCTATAAACAAAAATATCTGAACAAATCGAATGTATTGAAATTGAGCTATCTTGGACATCGACTTTGAAATTGAGTTTTCGTGATAATCGCGTTTTAAGTTTTAAGTTATATTCCTATTATCATGGATACTAGACTGATGTAAAATTTGAAAATTGTGCTCCACAGTGCTCACACGGTTTCAAATCAGGTCCTGATTAGTCTCCAAAAATTTAAAATTATTCGGTAAGAAACTGGCTTGACGCGAAGTTTATATGGAAATTACTATGGGAAAACCAAACTTTTTGTTCATTGTCTTCCACTTATTTTCCATATTGCTTTTTAATAACGGGAAATTTTCTAAGCTACAACTTTGCGGAATCTCGTTTTTCAGCCAAATGTCGAATTAAATTGTCATTAATTGTTTAAGAGATTGACTACTTAGAAGGCTACCGTCTTTCACAAAGTTGTTCAAGTAGACTAGACCTATGCTATGGTAAGCGCAGAATTTATTTATCACCGTTGCTTCACGTTGTTTTGTTTTTTTTTTTTGGTTTCATTTGATAGCTTGCCTACATAGAAAGCTTCTGTTTTTGGCAAAGTTTTTAAGATGACCTTGAACAAATATATGGTAATCATTATAGTTTAGAATTCACTCCCCAGAGATCGCTAGAGCTTAACTGTGTTTTTATTTTTTGTTTTTATTTGACATTTTAACTAATTTGAATATAGCTCTCTTCAGCAATCTTGGTCAGAAAAACAATACTCCATTGGTTGCCAACTATGTTCAGAAGATTTTTGTCATCCATATTAAGAAAGAAATACACAATTCAATTTAAGCTTTCGTTTATTTAAAAATGTTTTTTTTTTATATAAGGTACGGTTGAGGGTTCAATTTAGTCACTTTTGTTCATAAATAGCCTAGAATAGTTCTTGTCCATCTGAACATCCATCTAGTTAATTTGTTAATGAGCATGAGCATGAGCATTAGCATGGTCATGATTAGCCACCCACGGTTGCTACTCTGTTATTGCCTGATCGACTGTAATTACACAGTGAACCAATAGACGATGCTTGGGACTAGCAATCATCCTCAAGGTGTAAAAACTGATGCTCTAAAACTAGGCAATACCTTCGCCAGTCGCGCCCGAACGTAGGTCAAGAAAGGAATGGGTAGGAATGTGTTAAGATGACACTTGCTTTGATGGAAGCCGAGAACACCTCTGCCCTTCCCCGAGGAATCACAGGGATGTTGGGTAAGAGGGTTGGGTTTGCAGCAGGGTTCGTTTTGGTTAACGATTAGCTGATGTCCTAGCGATCATATAACGCAAAGGAGCTTGAAATTGAACCCCCGATCTTTTGTTCAGTAAGCGAAAATGTTTGCCACCAGGCAAACGAGCTCCTTTTAGGTTTTTTGTTGTTTGGTTAGGTTAATTTATTAAAGAGACTTTCAGCCATTGGCGTTTCTGGTGATATCTGAGGAGGGTCTCGAGAAGGAGGATGGGCCCCAGAAAGGGGTTCTCCTAATACAGAGTTGTTTAAAACAGAGTGTTGTATGCTATCTAGTTTGCTGTCCGGAAGGGTCAATATCGAGATGTATGTAGTCATATTAACAAATAAAGCGATTGACGAATCTTGAATGTGGATGAGCCTGAGATTAGACTCATGATGTTCTGCTCAGTAAGCAAAACCGATCGCTCTAAGGCCATCGAGCCCCTCATATCACATGATACCGTTACTCAAGTTGTTATAACCATCAGCAACCCACTGCAACCAACGATCATTCAAATCGGAAAACAAAAAGTTATGAAAAAGCACTAAGTTCCACTTTCACACGACGTTCAATGTTTAGATTTGCTCTTTACGCATTGTTCAGGCTATCACCAAGCTATTATCCCCGTGGTGATTGTTTAAGCTATTCAAATGAAATCACGTTACCGAAAGCAGTCAATAATGTATCCCAAACTGGATCAAGCGTACGCCCTATTTTTCTAAACATTCCGAAGCGTTCGGTCCAATATCTATCAGTTAATGTTTTCTACAATAGTAGCCTGGGATAAATCATAATATCTTTTCCCCCACAAGACTCAAATCAGGTGCACACCGACAGTATCGCTTTTCTTATGTTCTAACTAAAACCGCCAAATAGTTCTAACTAAAACCGCCACACGCGATCGAGGTTATCCCGGCAGGAAACAAACGGATTGTTTTTAACTCGAACAAACTCACCAAATACCATCACCTTGGCAGCACCAAAACAACCATAAACCAAGGGGTATTTAACTCTGCACACCTTAAACTGTGTCAAGAGTTTTGGCAGTGTCGAAAGCTGTGCCAAGCGTTGTACCGATCATTCCGAAGTGTCAATATCCCATGAGTTTGGCAACCCTGAAGTTAGACTTTTGTGATTGTGTTTACATTTCCAATTTATCTAATTCATGACCATGGTTCATAACGGCGCCGGTGGTGTAGTGGTAAGCGTGATTACCTCTCACCCCAGCAGGCCTGGGTTCAATCCCAGTCGGCGCCGCCGGGATGTTCTGAGGCATAACATCTCTGATCACGCCTTCCTTCGGATGGGAAGTAAAGCCGTTGGTCCCCGGTTCATGAGTTGATGGGTCGATAGGTAGGGTCCAGGTGTGGGAGCTGCCTTCCTGGCACGTCGGTAGCATTGGTGCTCAGTACGGAAAACATGATCGACGGAAAAAACAAATCAACGGAAAAAAAAATGACCATGGTTCATGGCAAATGTTATGCTTCGTTCTCATTAAAATGAGAGCGGATTGGGCAGTGGAAGAGAAACCTATACGACCCATTTACAAGAAACGGACAGTGGATGAAATTTTCACCAGCTGCCAGTAAAATGCTCCTCGACAAAATCAAAAATCAAACCCAGAACTCGAACGGATGAAAGTTCACTCCCCCCCTAGAAACAACATCCTCGAAACAGTTCTGATCGACTCAGAACTACGCAACCTCGAAGACATCACCCAAGCCTATCGTATCGCAGATTGTGATGTTTCCTACCATCACCCAATTATACACGTTCAAGCCTATCAAGTTCACGATCCTTTGCAGATGTGATACTTTCCACAAGGTACCATCAATGAAAACCAATGGCCAATGTACCTCCAGTGAAAGCCATCAAGTGTCCCCCCACTTCATATCTTTCATACCTCGGAAATGGAACACGATCCAGATAAACTTCGCAACTGCAGTTCAACTGTACCCTGTGATTGTTGTTGTTTATCTGCACGCCCATGGGATCTTGCCGAACAGTAAATTACTTAGGCTGTGAACCATTTGCCGAGTTAAATTTAACTCGTGGTTAAAAGTGGCATTTCGAAAGTTATTTTCTATGTTCGAAAATCCCCGTGCTATCGATCGACCGGTTTTCGACCAACGGTTGTCAAAATTTAACTTCTTGTCTGTCAGAAATAACCATGCTCAGATAGCAGGGTTCATCGATAACTTTCCATCTGTCAAATTTTAACGAAAAGTTAAAAAAAAATCGCCAAATGGTTCAGATTGAGATTGAGCAAGGTCTTATAATTCATTGATTGGTAGGCCACCTATCGCACCGGATCCTTTTGAGACGAACTAGTGCAACAGAAGAGTGCAGATTGGATCGTTGATTGTGGGGTATACTCACGGAATAGAATGTAATTGCATTTTTGATTGCATTGATCTGTTCCTATAATTCTTATACTGTTTCGCTAAGGCAATCGTCCAGATCTGATGGAATATTTTGGGTTAATACGTATCGACATCCCCCAATACGTACTGGGACTTGTATGGACATCCCTATAAAGACCTGCGGATGTTCCATCGAAGTCCATACCAATTGAAACCTATGACTGACAAGGATAGCTAAGGAAAAACGTAGGAGAAAACGTTAAAATTTTCATCCCGGAAGACCCTTGGCAAGACCGGGATTCAAACCTGGCCGAAATGCAAAACCCATCACCCAGACCCCCACTGATGTGTTTTTTTTTCTTTATCGTTCGTTCTGCATAACAACCTTGTAAAATAACACAAAAATCCTCCGCAGCTGGCATTGTTGTCCATTCAGTTCACCGATTGCATTTCGCACCGCACCGTTGGACGATCTTATAGGCATTTGATAAACCGTTGCTGGAGGGAACCCATTTTGGCCATCTTGACTGTCGTATCGACCCTCTTGACCGACCACCGTGTGGAAGAACTCTGTTGGCGTGAAGCTACTATGGACGAAACCACGAGCCGCTGGAATTTTAGCTACGAATCCGATGAGATAAACTTAGTTTCGTGGTGTAGACAGGTGTAGGTATGCCCAATGCGGTAAACAAAGAAGTCAACCTTAGCAACGATTGGCAAAACGTCAGCTCTCGACAGTGATGCCGTTTTATATTATGTCGATTGTATCATACTTGTCAAAGTTTGTCCTAAAGAGCCGAATAGTGTGCCATGCTGTGTTTCAGCACAGTGTACAGAGTTGATTACATAAGTAACCAACAAGCCCGTTAATCACCTTTTTTGCAATATAATGCTGATATACGGTTGATATAAACTTTTAAACCCCTATAACAACCTTATATTGCCAAAAGGGCGATTAGAAAGCTAGAACCGGGCTTGGTGGTTACTTGGGTACCCCTTGCCTTAAACGAATTTTGGAAAATTTCGAATAGAAATAAAGCAAAAAATATACACAACCTCATAAAACACATAAACAGAGAATACGGCACTCTTCCCAATGCAAAACTGACCACCATAAAACCTTCATCATTATAACATTGTAAGCTGCAAAATTATCTGCAAGCATCATTTTTTTTAACAACTAGGTATTATATTTCTTCCCAGACGCATACATAGTATTTTATTAAATAGGATTAGGCACAAATCCATTTGGTACGCACTTTGCACCGAGTTAATTAAGAAATATCATAAAAAACCACTTTTATACCCCCTCATAGGATTTCCAGTGAAAACTAGATGTATGAGTGCTCATTTCAAGACAGCGTATATCACGTGAAATACGTTGTAATGTGAATGGGGTATTACCTTGAACTATAGTAGATAAGCACTGAGCAATTTACCAAGTGAAGCTTATTCAAAAGTATCCCTCGTTTCAAGAAATTTTCATTTAAATTTTAAATTTTAACAAGGCATAAAAAGTAACAAAGACTATAATGTGTTCCTTTGATTACTGAAAAATCCTGTTCCCCTAGTTTGAAGATATCAGGACTAGGGTTCGGAGGTAGATCTTATACCAGTAACGCACCACGAAAAGGTGATCTACCAGGGTTACTGGTTGGAATACTTCCAAGTTTTATAGAAATACTTTGAAAATTCTGAGAAAAATTTCCAAAATAATCAAAAAAATACTGACGAGAATTTTAAGGTAATTGTGCATTGATTAGTAATTCGAAGTGTATTGTAGAGCAGATTTCAAGAGTTTTCTTTAGATACTTTGTTACCGCATGTGCGCTAATAATAAAACTTTTTTTTCCAATCATCACCCACCCACGTCGCTATAGTCTTTCCTTTCAAGTCTTTAATTAAAATAAATTCATTCCCAGTTAAGACTCCATAGGCAACTAACGTCACTCATAATATCCATATCCATAAGCTTCAAGTGTCTTCAAAAGTCTTCACAAAATATGAAATATCTGCGGAAAATAAAAGACTTCATGTGATTTAAAATGTCTTCCAAATGAAGACTTGTCTGCAAATCTGGCATCCCTGACTCAAAGCGATAGTGCGACACTAAGTGGTGCGGAGTCGATCAAGTTTCAAATTTTCTAGTTATTTTGCTTGAAAAATATTCATTTTCATTCCTTTATTTACATACATCGTCTCAACACTGCTCACAAATTGGCGCCTGTTTTCCAAAGCAAAAATGAGAACTCGTTCGTGACTTTCTCATTATTTATATACAATTGCTAGACTTTAAAATTGTTATCAAGTAAGATATATGATCAATATCAAGTCAAGCGGTTGAATATGCTTCTGCTGCTTTCCAACAGACCCATTTGTTCTGATGTTTAAATTTTCTTCTTTGAGGATGTTTACAATCAGTGGTGATTATTGCAATGAATTAATCGTATTTTTTCATTGGTATGAATAAAACATTTGGCCAGTCTTTAAGATACACTTGTTTCATTATATTACAACATGATTTAAGGATAACATTTTGAGCTAATACTTTGTCTTTCTTCCGAATCTAAATTTGGGACGTAAGCCTTGATGTTGATCCTGATCGTTGGATTTTTTGACAGCTAGACAGTTGGATTTTTTGACAACCATTTTGAGTGGCTTCGCTCCACTCAGGTGCTACACAGTGCCAGAAATGTGATCAAAAACAGTCTTGTAGCAACACCCGCTGTGCGGTAGATCAAATCTCATTCATATTAAATCATTTGTGATTATATTGAACTGCATTCACATCCAACATGTTTTGGGCAACATTGGGACAAATGGCCAAAACATTTTATAGAACAAATTAAATCTCAATAATTGACAGTCTTATGTATGTGTTTTAGCTCATATTGGCAGAATATTTGTAATGAACTACTCCGAACTTTCATAAATGGATTCTTGGTCCATTTTTTGAATTCATATGGATAAATAGTAGACCTGTTCATTTTAAACGAAATGTTCGGAATGTAACGGGTCAACCGTGATTACTGTTCGTCATGTTAATTTGTACTTCTGTGTAAATTTTCAGCAAAATCGGTGATGATTTTGAGGTGCTTCAAGTTAATTTTATGTTTTTAAGGTAATTTACGGCTTACAATATTTGTATCTCGAGACTGAAATAACGAAAACTGCTGTAACAACTTTCATAGCAAAGTTTAATGTGTCATGTATCAACTTTGTGACCAAAGGTTGACTATTAGAAGTGATTTTATTGAAGTTTGACTTAGTTTCATGCTCGAAGATATCTTAAAATGTGAAGAATTTTAAAGTATTTGTTCTACGAATTTTCCACCCGTATGATATAAAAATGTGTAGTGTACGGCATAATGTTCCTCATATTGTTCTAGAAGTTTCATTCCAGCATAGTTTTCGTGTTTATTTCATAGATTGAGAGATAAAAATCAGAAAAGAGGAAGTTTTAGCTAAAATTCACAAGACAACAGAACCAATAAAAGTCAATTAGATTGACAGAACATAGTTGCATTGCTTTTCAATGACGACCGATGACTGTTTCATTGATATATGATTTTTTCATAAATATGGATCCTCAGTAGACGTGTTTTTTTATCAAAGGCAAGTGTCACTCGAACCATAACAGCAATTTATAAAATAACGAATATTTTGAATGGCTCGAGTGACACTTGCCTTTGATAAAAACACGTCTACTGAGGATTCATATTTATGAAAAAATCATATATCAATGAAACAGTCATCGGTCGTCATTGAAAAGCAATGCAACTATGTTCTGTCAATCTAATTGACTTTTATCGGTTCTGCTGTCTTGTGAATTGGGTTCTTTAATTTTGAAAAATGTATTGTTTTTTATACATCACCCTAAAGAGCCTCGTTTTCTGAGCACAACGATATTTTTTTCGAACCCACACACTTTCATCTCGATTTTTAAATTAAGATTTAAAGCAAAATAACAACTTCACTATTTGACACTAAACTAACAAACTGACAGCTCGCTCCCATACAAAGTGACACCGAGGGGCGCTAATAAGGTGATTTTTGCATATGTAATCGCACTTATTTAAAATAGTTCTAGTGTACCCAAATTGATAAAATTTTGGGTTTGGGTTCCATTTTTAATGCAGATTACGAATATGTATTTACCTCAAAACCCTTAAGGGGGTATTCCCAATCTTTTGCCTTTTTTCGGCCTGTTTTTCAATTAATTTTTTTTTTCAAGGAAAATGAATAGTAATGCGCCTAACTCTTTGGGATTCTTGTTTATTGAACATTAAAGTTTACAAATAAATTTTTTTCGACACAAAAAAAGACATTATTGACGTCACAAAATGGCGGCAAACAGACCCCTGTTCGTCGTAAACGCCTGGACGGGCGAAGACTTTTCTCTGGAACGCCTTATCTGAAACAGATTTCGTGATGAAATTAATAATCTGCATAAGATTCTCTGGAGCTTCTCCCGTTGGCAGCAAAAAATCTTGCAAATTAACAAAATGGCGGCCATATGAAAAAACAGGCGATTTTTAGCCCGCTTTTTTGCAGCTTTAAGGTGCTTCAAACAATGTTAAATGTTAATATTTTTGGCTGAAAGTGGGAGAAGCTCCAAAGAATTTAATAAGGAACAAAATGCGCAAAGATTCAAGTCAATATCTCTTATAGTTTCTGAGAAAAATCTTCGCCCGATAAAAAAAAATGTGGTTTCGAGAAAAACGCGTTTAAAGTTTTGACTTTAGTTAAAACCATTTGGGGGTTCTTACCATTAGTCAGCTATGCCTGGACACCAAATTCGCTGATCGGAAAACGGCTTGGGGGAATGAAAGTTTATAGTCTAAAGTACAAAAAAACGTGAAAAAAAAAATTTGATTTTTTGAAAAAAAAAGATTGGGAATACCCCCTTAAAGAACCCAATTTTAGCTAAAACGGCCTCTTTTCTGATTTGTATCTCTCAATCTATGAAATAAACACGAAAACTATGTTGGAATGAAACTTCTAGAACAATATGAGGAACATTATGCCGTACACTACACATTTTTATATCATACGGGTGGAAAATTCGTAGAACAAATACTTTAAAATTCTTCACATTTTAAGATATCTTCGAGCATGAAACTAAGTCAAACTTCAATAAAATCACTTCTAATAGTCAACCTTTGGTCACAAAGTTGATACATGACACATTAAACTTTGCTATGAAAGTTGTTACAGCTGTTTTCGTTATTTCAGTCTCGAGATACAAATATTGTAAGCCGTAAATTACCTTAAAAACATAAAATTAACTTGAAGCACCTCTAAATCAACACTGATTTTGCTGAAAATTTGCACAAAAGTTCAAATTAACACGACGAACAGTAATCACGGTTGACTCGTTACATTCCGAACATTTCAATTAAAATGAACAGGTCTAATAAATAGTAACAGATATTGTAGAATATTGCATGGCAAATCATTTACATTAATTTGTCTCTAACTTTTTTCATCAACAGAATTTTGTACAAATATGTATCAAACTTTTGTAGGTTTTTGTGTTAGCTACAACTTTTGTCAATAACTCAAATCTGCATCTCTTATGCATGATGAACCAGAGCGAACAGAAACCACCATTGTTTTCAGTGAATGTTAATTACATTCACTGAAAAATAGTAACAAGTTCTGCCCGGTTAAGTTTGTTATGCTTAAGAGGTACAGATTTGAGCGAGTGACAAAAGTTTTAGCTAATATCAAAATCTATAAAAGCTTCATACATTAATTTACGGAATTATGTTGATGGCAAAAGTAAAAGTAAATAATGTAAATGATTTGCCATGCCTGATTACAGTAGATGGAATCATTCAGGATTATTCTTAATATTAGGCACGAACAAATATATATATTTTTGAATTTATAAGTCGACAATTTAACTTGATGTCTCGAGTTATGGAGAAATGTCTAAATGTTCTTAAATTCAATAACAATAAAAATACCAAATTACCGGCTTACACGTTTGCCATACTTTAAGGGTATAGCCTCAGTTTTCTTCACAAAAAATATCGAGAAAATCCAATGGGGTGGCCCTCCGCAAAAATCCCCGTTGTATTGATTTTTACATAATTTTACTGATTTTTCCTTTCATTCAATTATGCGCGCTTCTTAAAAAGTAACTCTTGAGAAAAATAATCATATCTTAATGAAAAATATAACCTTGGGTTCCCAAGTAACCAAAAGTTCCACATTCAACGATTAAAATCACTTCCAAGTTAGTAAAGTAAAGTTCAAATAAAGGTCCGACAGAATTTTCAAGTTCCATGAAGTTCCAATAAAGTTCTGACAGAATTTTCAAATTCCATAAAGTTCAAATAGAACAGAACTTTCAGGCCACATGAAGCAATCCGCACAAGTCTTCATTAGTAACAAAATTTAATGCACGTAAATATGAAATGATCAGTGGCCCGAATAAATCATTATTCTTATATTTATGAAGTGCATCAACATTCAATCCTGGATGCGAACCCGTGTATTCGGGCATGCGATCTACGATTTCTAACCACTGCGTCACAAGTGTGTTGGAATACCATGCGGGTAAACACCAATTTAAAATTCATCAAGGTGTTGTGTTTCGTATTCAAGTCAGTCAGCTGGCACTGAAAACTCCAACAGTAGGCGGGACAACAGCTCACTTTAATATATCACAGATGACGTAGTGGTTCGTGGTGGGGCTTTCACGCAGAAGGACTGGGTTTAATTCTTCAAACAGCTCAAATTCTACTACTTATGCTGTGGTAAATCAATACACAATTAATACTTGCCTTTAGAAATAACTTTCATAACAGTGCGAACTAAATTGGTGTAGAGTACACAAACTTTTTTAATTTATTTTCTAAAAGTTCCGTTCAAGTTTTGCCAGAAGCTGCTTAGAATGCTCTTCAATGGATCACATCATTCGAGCAGTTTAAAATGACGTGTCCTACCACTCGAACTTGAACGTGGAACAATATTTTGATATTTTTTCTTCTAGAACCTCGAGAAAATAGGGTCTTATGTGTAATATACTTCAAAAATCTGGAATTTATTGTTTCATTTCCGTAAAATCGCTGGTAGAAGGTCGTCCCAAAACTGCTCGAGAATATGATTAATTATGGTACCGGTACTTTCAAGTTCTTATAACGACTTAAAAATGAGGCTGCTTATAATTCTATAGACCACCTTCAACCAAGCTGCTTAAGCCACAAATAGCCTCATTCAAAGTGTTTTTTATGTTACTTCATACGCGAAGTTAACGATTTTCAGAGTTGGTTGGAAATGTGTAGCCGTCAACAATGCTGATGATGGTACAGCACGCAACAACCACCCTACTGCTTTCTCTCTGAGATGATCACGTTGGTCATGACGAGAGGAGCAACACAATAGTTGGGTAAAGAAGAACTGCATTATAACACACCATCGACTGGAAATGCTCTCGCGACGTGGGGCTTTAGGTAGTGATGAAAACGTCGCTAGAACTATTCCACAGCCGCAGTCAGTTTATGAGCAACAAGAGGGACGCACATTTTTGCCTGTGGACTTGGAGACATACTTCAAGTCCCCGCGTACATCGTACGGGCTAGGCAAAAATGTGCGTCATCTTGAAAACTGTCGCTTTAATGGCCCTTCGCTCATTTTCAACTTCTATTCAATTTTCATAGAATTCGCTCGATGTTAGAAATTTGGTGATTCGCGATCGTGAAAAAGGAATTTAATTTCGGAAAATTGCCGTAAAGTACTCGATCTCAGTTGGAACTGTTCAGCACATATGAAAAAAGTACGAAACACGAGGAATTGTGAGGAATTTATCCGGACGTCATCGTGCGACAAGTAATTGTGATGACATAAGAATTGTTCGAATGGCTAAACAGAATCCGAAGTATTTGTCGAGGCATATTGTGGAATCGATGGATCTCAATGTAAGTCGACGTACTGTTCGCCGGCGACTTAATGAGAGCGGTTTAAAAGGCTGTTTGGCATCGAAGCGTCCTTTTACCGGAACCAACGGAAGCGACTGGAATTTGCTTAAAAGTACGCCGGAATGACTGTGGACTTCTGGAAACGAGTTCTGTGGACGGATGAGAGCAAATTTGAGTTATTTGGACAGCTATCAAGGGTTTGGCGATGTTCCGGTGACGCTCTTAAGGAACCATACATTCAAAAGACGGTTAAACACGGAGGCGGAAATATCATGGTATGGGGAGCATTTGCGTGGTCTGGTGTTGGAAGCTTGGCTCATATAAAGGGAATAATGACTGCAGATGTGTACATTGACTTGTTAAGTGAAAATCTGGAAGTTTCGCTACTGAAAACTGGCCTGGAATCCATTTACATTTTCCAACAAGATAATGACCCAAAGCACACAGCGAAGAAAACAACGGCATTTTTCAAATCAAATCGGATCAAAACGCTGGAATGGCCTCCCCAATCTCCCGATCTCAACCCAATTGAGAATTTGAGGTCTTACTTGGACAACAAAGTGGATAAAGCATCGGTTTCCAACAAAAATGTTTATTTTTAAGCACTTGAAGCAGCGTGGGAGAATATCGATTCAGGATATCTACAAAACCTCGTCGAAAGTATGCCAAGACGGTTGGAAGTAGTGTTGAAAGCAAATGGTGGTCATACCAAATACTGAGAGTGTTAAAATGTAAGTTGAAAGTTGAATTAAACAATTAATTAATTAATTTAGCTTTATTTAGGAGGCTTTCAGCCTTAGGCTGGTTCGCCTCCAAATCTGAATTAAACAAGAATTTTCAATAAGAAATCAGGCGTATGATTTATTTTGTCCAACTCGAAATTCTCCTTTTACAACTTATAAATGATGATTGAGAAAGTCATACAATATATTGAATATTCTATACCTGCACAGTTTTAGCGAAAAAATACAGAAGTATTGCAGAACAAACCATTATTGTATGTTTGAATCTACCTGATGTATCGAGCTCCAAAGAAAAATTATATGGGTGTATGATTTATTTTGTCCAGTACTGTATGTGTCAAATACATACTGTCCAACCTCTTCTTGTAACAAAGAAGTACAAACTATCATAATAGCATCCAATTGTTCCATAATACAAACAAAAATAAATATAACAATAATAAAAAAAAAATAAGTGGAAGTAACCCTGATCTGATATCTGATACCGTGTCATTGTCTGCTGTAAGGACTGTTCATTAAAGAAAGTGGACACCTGTTTATCAATGATTTAGGATTGAAACGTATCGAAAAATTGTGAATTTTCACTCAGTGTGCAAAAATACTGTTTATTTTAGCAACACACCTGAAAAATAAAAAAAAAAGTGAGAAATTTCGAACGATGGGTCGGATTCAAACCCCTGCAATGCGATCCAGTTCTTGAAACTGCCGAAAACATCAACAGTGCTGGTTATCCATAACATTTTTATGCTCCAACCATGTAACATTAAATGCGGCTAGGTGGCAACAAATGTCATGCCTTCAAAACCATTCTTACTTTCCCGCAATGGACAATTAAAATATGATTTAGTTGTTTTCGAATTGACGAGCGTAATTTGCGTGAATCATGCTTTCCTATAACGTTTTCTAGATAACTCTATCTATTTTCCGCAACGCGGCGCGACATGTACCAAGCTTAGTCATAGAGGAAAAGGAGGAGCTGTCAAATTAGCACCAGAGCACCAGAGAAATTTGGCTTCACTCGAGTTGTTCGCAGATGACAGGCGTTGCAGTTCTGTGGTCGGATCAGCTTGTCAACTGCACAAATGGTTTTCCGAAAAGTCGTTTCGAGAATTGACAAAAAGCGTGAAGTGCAGTAAATCTACAGTGTTCAAGATTGTTAAGAAGTTTGAAGAAACGTGTTCTCTTGAAGATTTACCCAGATCGGGGCGCGAAAAGGGGGAATCAGACCAGAAAAAGGAGCTGGCAGCAGTGCGTACTTTGAAATCGCATAAACCGTGTTCCGTTCGTGAAATTGCCTAAAAATTAGACATTAGCGTCGAAACTTTGCAGAATATCAAAAAAACGTAACAATATCAGAACCTACAAGAAGCAAAAAGCACCCAAAAGGACGGATTCACAGAAAGCTGCTTCGAAAATACGGTCACGGAACTTGTATGACGTTCTCCTTTGAAAGCCGAACCGGTGCATTTTGATGGACGCCGAAACGTACGTCAAATTGGATACCAGTACACTTCCCGGGCCGCAATTTTTCAACGCTGACCAGAGGACAGATGTGCCTGATGATACATCCGAACCGAAACATTGTTCCTGTGGCTTGAAGAGTTCTTCGTATTTCATAACGGGCACAATCAATGGTGAAAATTACAGAGAAGAAAGCATTAAAAAACGGCTTCTGGCATCTGCTCACTATGCTTCTACTACGTTGGAGATGCTCAAGAAGGAAAAAGTAATTTTTGTCAAAACATTATAAAAACCCCAAACTGCCCTGAACTACGTCCAATCGAAAGGTACTGGGCAATAATTAAACGGCACGTTAAGAAAGATAGAAGAGATGCAAGCTCTGTTGCCTGCATCAAGACAATTTGGTCTGCAGCACAACGAAAAGTTAAGAAGAAAGTTATGCAGAATCTAATGGGCGGTATCAAGAGAAAAGTCCGAGCGTTTTTTTTTCTAAAATAAGGAGTAAATATTCAACCTCACATAAAACCGGTCATATGTCATATGGTTTTACATTGATTTTCATTTATATAAAGTAAACTTATGAATTTGTTCGAAAATAAATATTTTCCTTTGAGAAACAGGTGTTTAATTTCAATAATGAACAGTCCTTAGATTGCAAAGCATAAATTTTCAACAGTCGCTTTGAAATTTTCTAAAAAATTTCAAATCTTTATCAAGACATTGCAAAAAAATTGGTATGAATTTTCGAAGGCTACCCTTATGGAGATAATCGATCAATGCAGATTTGACCTTTTGTAATGTTCGTCAGTACGTCATCCAGAAGAACAATGTGGAGTGATTGGAGTTATTTTGAATAAATTTTTAATCCTCGAATATCAGTAAATTTTCTCATTTGCAGAAATATCAACTTTTATCCATTTGCAATAAAAAACAACGGCTTTTCTCAGTCTTGCTAGACGGGCTCCCTAGCGTGAGCGAATAGAAAACCGCTAACAACCAATAACTAACCACAGGCTGCACCCGACCACCACGCTAAACCATAAGCACAAGTTATGCTCGCCCCCCAATGTCCGACGACATGAAGGAATAAATGTTGGGCGTCGTTAAAATAACCCAGCGTCAGCCAGCAGTAACAGGGGAGAAACAGATAAAAAACCCAACGAAACAAAATGGCGATTTTGGCCAAACCTCTCAACCTTCGTATTCAAGCCACCGTTTTATTTTCGTCGTGATCATGATCGCGGGGCCTCCTTTTCTCTATGTACCAACTCGCATCATTACCCGAAGCACCCGGGGAGTACTGCGCCACCGAGCACCCGTATTATTATTGTTGCTGCCTTGTGGTGCGTTAGTTCTCCGGTATGTGTACATCGTCCATTTTCAGTCGAAACCTGCCGATCATCTGTCCGCCAAGCCACCGTTCGTATATGCAAGTCGATCATCAATATTGAATCGTTCGTGGGTCCGATCAAGCGGAAGTGGCCATCCATAAACGATTCTACTTGCATTGCTGAATGTTATATACAAATGATCTTCGATCAAAACACATTCTCAAATTTAATTAGATTCGAAGCACAACCTCATTTATGGACGACCATCAGTCCAAAAGCTCAATGCATCATGTAATTGCTTATCGCAACATCATGTACGCTCTTCGTTCCTTTGTGCGGTGATGCAGGGCATAATCAACTTAGAGTGCTCGAAAAGCACAAAAACAATTTTGAGTGTAGGCACCCAAACCTGTTTGAGTCCGGATCAGCGAATGAACACCTCACGCTAAATGAACTTTTGACTTGTGGGGTTGAGCCAAAAGTACCTGTTATGCTACATGCGGTTCTTCCACGTGACTCTAGAGCAAAACGCCACTCAGGTGATACAGACCACGACAACAACGACGACGACGACGATGATTGCTGTTGTTGTTGGTGGTGGGCACGAGTCTTTGGCTTTGGATCTTTTGCAGTGTGGCGTTCAAATTTGGTGTACATTCCAATGTGAGTGGAAATCGTGCGGCGAAGAAGTGCAACAATTTATGCTGCATTCTTTCGGTTTTGTTTTAGTACGGCGACCGTCATTAAAGGGTATTGATTTCTGCTTCTTCTTCATATTTTCTTCGTAAAATTTCATTGTTTGGGATAATGCAATTATGATTATTTACTGCAGTGGATTGTGATCGTTGGTTGAAAGATCGAAGAATATCGATAATTGATGAAGTTGCAGTACACTTTTAAGACACCGGAGAAGCATTCCAGAACACCAGAACACCTGTCCCGGTCAAAGTCTACAGCTGGAGTTGTTATTAAATCAATCAGTTCACGCCTCCAGCAATTCTTCAAACAAAAATTTAATTTTATTCAAATTCGTTCACATTTCAGGTTATTTTCTGCTTGCAAATGAGATTCCTTTCTTTAATAAACCGACTTCAGTACGCCCTCAACTGTCGGTCGCAAAAAACCAACTGGAACATAATTTTCTGCATCATGCAATCGGCTCATTTCGATGTGCACACACCCGCACACTGCTCATTAGATGGAGCATATATTCGTGCATATCTTTTTTTTATGGCCGCAGTCTCTTGCTCCGACGTCAACTTGATTGCACATCCAAAACTATGGCCCTAATGATTGCCCGACTTCGTTATGCATAAACCTCTTGAGAGGTTAGTGTGGAACGTCGCCGCCGCCGCCGCCGCCAACTCGTCAAAGCTCGGACACGATAATGAAGTCTTTGGCCGAAAATTATCCGTCCATCCATCCATCCGTCCATCCAGAATTGGTTTGGTTTATTTTCCTTAGTTTCGTTTATCATACCGGTCACTATATGGTGTCTGGGTTCGGCCGGCGTACGCTACAATTTTCTGCCTCGTCTTGAATACTCCCACTCGGTGGCCGAGTCGAGTGCATTATATCGTGGCTGTTCTGATAGTGACCGCGGTTATTGCGTGCCGTATTCGGCCACGTTCAAAGCAACTAAAACAAACGCATGTACTTTTTCTTTTTCAAATAAAACAACTGATAAATGACACCCAAATTTATAATCTTCAGCAATGCGAGGCTTGGTGCCTCAAATATAGTGTAACGTCTGGTGGGGTGCCTCACGTTTTTTTTTTTGTATTTCAACTGCAAAGTGCTAATTATAATGCAAACTACTATTCAAAACAAAAAGTCATTTTTTTTCTCGATCAAGGAAGGAGGAACGCGTGGTGTTTTGAAATGCATTGCGCACGAGGCGACTCGCTAAGCTGCAGGAGATTTGATTGGCGATTAAGGTGCTAAAAAAGTTTGTGGTAGATTTGTCATATGAGTCTATATGACTATAGACACTTTGAGTGAAGTCGGGGAAGTTTACGCTCTCAGATTAAAAGTTCTCTCACATCAAGCCAGTTCCGTTGAGTGCTCAGAGTAATAGATAGTAGCACAATTTCACAGATTCCGTTGCAGAAGTGACCAAAAACAGACTAGAAGCAACACCTGGCAATCATTTGCGATTATATTGAACGTCCAGCACAACGCTAATAGTGGTTTCGACTGGTTGATTGTATGGGGTTTGCTGTATGGGGTGGTTTTCTCAGTCTTATAGTAGAAACGATTGATTTTTTACGTTCCCAACGTTTCGACTGGTTTGGTTGCGGCTTTTCTCAAGGGTCGTTAAAACAACGTATTGCACATATCAAGCTGAACATTGCTTTAGGTCCTAAGTAGCATTGACAGATTCTCTTCGTCGACTTTCTCTTTGTATCCCCATGGCCATGTAAATACATTTCCAGGTATTTTCAGCACAGAGTTCGATAAAAAAAAAGCATTTATCTAGCATATATGTAATAAGACAAACACAACATGAAACGAGTATGTGCTCAAGTTATTAACGAAAGAGAAAGTCAACGAAGAGAATCGAGCAATGTTACTTAGGACCTTATGCAATGTTCAGCTTGATATAACATAAATTAAACACAATTACACAAATTATGACTCACTATCACTATCGTTTCCCGTTGCAAACATTTACGCAGCATGAACAGCGTACGTGTAGCTTTTTCATGACCTGTCTAAATTGATTTGGATAATGAAACAGTGTGTTAAAGTGTAATTTGGTTGGTTGGTCATCATTATCTTACCGTTTAAATTGTAGAAAAATTTAAAATGATCTTTTTCACAGGACTATAACGTTTATTTTAAATAAGATGGTAGTAGCATCAACATGGGGTGAACGTCATTATTAATTTACGGTGAGTCAAACACCCCGGGAGCTATTTGACAGCTCCAGTGTCATGTCAATGTACCCCGAAAATTCTGGTACTCCGGTTCTACCAAATCGAATAATGGTGGAGTAAATTTGCAATTGGTCTTATTTTTGATCAAATCTTTTTTCACATTTTTGTTCTTTTTTAACTTTTTATAAAAACATTGATATTTTTTTCTTATAGTCTTTCAATCGATGATACGGGATCGGAAAATGTCCGTCTGTGTATGTGTGTGTGAGTGTGCGTAACACAATTTTTTAAACGTATTTCTCGGCAAACGCTCTACCGAATTGAACGCAACAACAAATATTTTCAATCGATTAACTGGTTCCGGAAATATGAACAAATCGCGGAATTCGGGAACTAAGTGGTGTTTGTCGCCAACGACATAACCAAATGAAATTAAACAACCAGCAAATAAAAAGTATTCTGATCACAATGAATGCTATTGAACACATTTATAATCGGTCAACTATTTCCGGAGACATGGGCGGAATAATTTCCGAGAAACATGGATTTTGGGAACTAAGTCGTCTTTCTCGGTAATAACTAATTCGAATTGTACGCAACAACCACCAAATGAAAATTATTATGATTCCATAGCCTAGCCCATAGAACATTATTGAACAGATTTAGAATCCGTCAACTGTGGCAAGAACATGTTCCAGGGAATGTGAGCCATGATACTAAATCCGACGGGTAAGGAATAAACTTACTTCAAAATATGATAACCAAATCAAGTCTGGTCATTTCGAGTGCCCTGGTCATTGGTCAGTTCCGGGCATGTCCCAGATGCCACCGGGGAATTAACCAGACCAGACTTGAATTAAAGCCCATCATACCAAATAATGAATTTTGATTTCACCAAATCGATTAAAATCCAAGATATAAGGAAAACAGTGCAACATCAGTAATAAGTACGTCTCACTCACAATATATTCTTGGCTTGCTTTCGACGTCCACATGAAGTGAAACAAAAATATGTTTTCTTATGTGAAAAAAGTTGTGCCACCAACGATGGCTGACCCCATTGTTTACGTACGGTAGAGCCATCTACGATTTGCAAGTACGTACGCGAAACTAATACCCCGTTCACATTACAGCGTATATCACGTGATATACGCTGTCTTGCAGTGAGCATTCATACATCTAGTTTTCACTGAAAGTCCTATGTATGAGTGCTGATTGCAAGACAGCCTATATTACGTGATATAGGCTGTAATGTGAACGGGGTATAAGGGTTTCTGTCTAGTTACTCGGGGGGTGGAGCCAAATGATCTTCAAGTGTTTGATAAAGGGTGACTCTATCCCTGTCAACCACATATAGATGAACCATAGCTCATATGAATTTGACATTTTTGGGCAATCTGACACTTGTGGGTAAACAAACAACGGTATAAATGACGGAGGTATGACAGAACAAACAACTTACTCTTTCACAATTGCACAGGGCTGAATGCTTAAAAGAGTAGTCTGTCATCCTAATCCCTTTATTCATCACATTGATGTGAGCTATGACCAAATGCTTGATTGTTGCCCCCGTGGTTTGATCAGATGGCAACTCGGTTGTGTTCGTGTGTCTTCTACGTGTTGTTGACTTTTTTAATGTGTTCGTGTGTTTGTTTTGGATTAGCTTTGTGCATTATATATTGCTTCGGTGTCCACTGATTATTGTTTTGAGTTGGTTTCTCGTCATTCTAATGTACGTTTTCTGGCAGTCTATACAGGCGAAACTACTAAACTATAGACTAACTATAGATAACGTTGCGTTGTTCGAGAACATTAATTGGATCTTTGACACTCCGGACACGATGCCTCTGGTAAAATGTGTAACGCCAAATTGGCAAAATCATTGTTGACATTCGTCACTAAATGACTGAGCTATGATTTTTCAAACATGGCAAGTTAACCGTTATACATTTTACCGGGGTCATCGAGTTAGAAGTGTTAAGCGATCTGAGTTTGTTTTTGATGTTTTTGAGTGTTCTGTAGGT
The DNA here is from genome assembly GCF_037179485.1 of Ochlerotatus camptorhynchus. Lineage (NCBI taxonomy): Eukaryota > Metazoa > Arthropoda > Insecta > Diptera > Culicidae > Ochlerotatus > Ochlerotatus camptorhynchus. The sequence continues at coordinate 995,849 of NW_027040497.1, read as the reverse complement.
GAATTTTACCTGTGGATAATCATTCTTGAGGAGGTTGTTGTATTGTTGTTGGTGATTTTGGTTGGTGGTTAGAGATGTGACGTTTATCTTCATGCTAGTGGGGTGGAACGAATGGTAATTCAATAGCTGCCCTGGTGTGATTGACTTTAAATACCATTGGGTTATGGTTTGGCCCAGGTTCACAAGCGTGCCCAAGAAAAGTAGTTACGGTCCTCCTTTTCGACAGTGAACTGTAGATGTTGGTTGGTTGAAAATGTTGTGTGTACCGTAGAACACCGTTAGTTTGAACGGATGAAATTGCAATTAAACGGCGCTCATTTTGAATTTATTTAACTGGTACCCCTACACAGACGCCCAATGGCGTTAGGGTACCAGTAAAACTAATTCTAAATCAGCACCAATTGCCATTTTAGATTTTTAAACTAACGGGGTCCATGTTGTGAAAAATAGAACTGGGAACTTTAGTTTTTTGTTGACAGTCAGGCATGGAAAATCATTTGCATTCATTTACATTCATTAACCTCTAAATTTTTTTTTGAACAGCATTCTGCAAAATGATGAAAAAAACTTTTGTAGGTTTTGTTATTTGCTACAACTTTTGTTAACAAGTCAAATTCATATCTCTTATGCATAACAAACCAGAGCGAACAGAAGCCACTACTGTTTTTCAGTGAATGTATTTTACATTCACTGAAAAACAGTAACAAGTTCTGCCCGCTCTAGTTCGTGAGGCATAAGAGATACAGATTTGAATTATGAGCAAAAGTTGTAGTTAATAACAAAACCTACAAAAGTTTATACATAATTTTGTGGAATGCTGTTGAAGAAAAAAGTTAGAGGCAAATGAATGTAAATTAATGTATGAAATAAATGCAAATGATTTTCCATGCCTGGTGACAGTCCTTAGGAGGATTTTCATTACCAATTCTGCCAGAATTAGGGAAAGAGGACTGCCCATAGCTGTTCCAAATTGTTTTTGATAAAAGGGTTAATTACCCAATTCCCGGCCTATTAAGCACAACCCGCACTTAGCCTTTCTTAATCTAGTGTAGCTTAGCACCAAACGGAATGTTATTATTACAGAAGGCTTCCAAATGTATTTACCTTTCCATATGTACCCTTAGCAATGATAAACGGTCACGAAATATCCGTTTATTGTTTAAAATGTAAAACTGCTTCTTGCGGCTCAACTTGGCACACGGGATTTCTTGGGCCTATTAGCCATTGAAACGCCATAGGGATTCTCTTTGGCCTATCGAACGGAATTTAAAGTGAAACACTTAGTCTTCAACGTTTGTTTGACTCGTTCACGCCGAAATCATAGATATATTTGAGTTTTGTGCTCGATAGGATGGGGATGGGCGATTAGGCCGAAGTAGATTTTGTTGAGGTCCGTGGACTAATCGAATAGATTGTATAATAATAATAACTTTCGTTTCGATTCCAAAGATAATTTATTTACATGAAATCTAGTCAGTAATATCTATATACAGAGTATAGTCCGGTAGCGATGGATAATAATACAATCACACAATATACGAACTCTTCTACACTCTCCGTATAGGCATATACGGCACGTAGTTCGGCAATACAGTTGCGCAATAAAATATAGCGCAAATTATATTGTACAACAGTTTGCAGTAGAATGTATTGTACAGCAGTTTGTAGCAGAATCTATTGTAGCTATTTCCTTACCAACTCGCTTAGGGTGTACCATATGCTTAAGGTGATACGAAAATTGATATTTCAATACTTCCCCTCAATTTCGTAATTTTAGATTCGCAGTCATCCTTTCGAACGTGATCCTTGTTAATGGTTTCGTGAGGATGTCTGCAAGTTGATCTTCGCTCCTGATGTATTGGACCTTTACCTTCTTGGTATGGATAAGTTCTCGAATGAACATATATTTTATATCAATATGCTTCGTACTCTGGCGTTCTCTTGGTTCTTCAGCAATCCGAATGCAAGGGATGTTATCTTCATATATTGTGAAAGGACATGACTCAATTTCTATCTCACGTATTAAACTAGATAACCAAATTCCTTCCTTTGTTCAATTACAAAGGGAAATCAGTTCAGCTTCTGTTGACGATAAGCTTACTGTGGGTTGTCGCTTTCTAGACCAGGAAACTACATTTCCATAAACAAGAAAAAGATTTCCAGAATTCGATCTTCTATCTTCAGAATTGTTTCCGAAATCTGCATCCGCATATCCTTCCAATGCCTTTCCTTTTTCATGTAAACTGTATAGGAGAAATATACCTTTAGTTCCTTGCAGATATCGTAGAATTCTCTTCAATCCACTCCAATGTGCATCTGATGCACAACTTTGGAATCTGCTCAGGATACTTACAGCTGCGCTGATATCGAGCCGGGACATTAAAGCCAAGTATTGTAAATACCATTGTTCGCGCGTAAAACCGACTTTTCGGACACAACAAAGAATATTCACGGTTACAACATAACGAGAACTAAAACAACATAACGAGAACTAAAACACTCGCGTTAGAAGAACACTACAACAAAACTTTATTGCGGATAACCAAACACGCTCCGACGATGTGTAAAGCGCGACGGTTTATTTTATTCTAAAAAACTACTGCTCTATGTACTACACAGCTGACCGGTGATCGAGGGATATCAGACACTGGTAGTGTGAGTATACTACCACTTCGGCTCGGTGAGAGAAGTAGAGAGAAAATGTTCCGTTACTAGGGATGCAAATGCATCGATATTTCTCTACTTGTCTCGCTCGAACAACCATAATAAAGCTTTATACGGCTCTTCCGTACTTATGCTTTAAGATGCTTCCCATTTCACATTGGCATCCATGGGTGTTGCAACTGGTTTGCAATCTTGCTTTTCAAAACGACATAGAATCTTCTCAATATAGCTCTTTTGAGAAATTCTCATGTCTTTCTTCTCAACACTTCTTTCGATCTCTAATCCTAAATAAGTCTTGACTTCTCCAATATCCTTCATTCGGAATCTCTTCGATAATTCTTGCTTGATCCAGTCAACTCTCGGCATATCATCAGCAACCGTTAGGAAATCATTCACATAAAGCACGATATATAATGCTTTATCCTTGAAGGCAGGAATCGCTGGATAGTTTCGAAAAACCAAGCTTTATCGTGACTTCGTCAAAACATTGGATCCAGCTTTTTCCAGCCTGCTTAACCCATAAAGGCTCTTATTCAAACGACAAATTCGGCGTTGTCCATTTTCGTCACAAGGAAATTTCATATAAACTTCTTTTTATAAATTTCCATTGAAATGCTGGCTTTACATCCATTTGATGCACAAGCATATTTCTCAGTGGCCAAAGAAAGAATAGTTCTAATTATTGCTATCTCTGCCACAGGTGCAAAAGTTTCATTATAATCAAACCCATATCTTTGCGAGCATCCTTTTGCAACCAGCTTTGCCTTATATCGTCTAGTGGTTTCACCATCTTTGATGCCAAATATCCACATGAAATTGATCGATTTGAATCCTGTTGGTACGCTGTCCACCAAACTCCACTTGTTGTTTTCCTCTAATGCCTCCATGGCTGAGAATCTCCTTAATAAAGACAACCAACCAACCAACCCCTAATGCCTCCAGTTCCTCTTGAATGGCCGCTTTGCATTTTTGCCAGTCATCCCTATTTTTCAACTGTGGGATTGTTTGAGGCATATCTTCAATGAATGATACAGCTGAGAATGCACCTTGTGTGTCTTCAATATTCCCCTCTTCTGCATCTATTTCTCTTGAATCCGCTTGCTCCGGGTTCTGTGAAACCTGGGATTTCCGTACCTTCCTCGGATTCATCTTCTTCGCTTTCACTTCCATCATCTGAACTTGTGTCTGAATCATCAATAGATTCGAAAATTCTTGATGGTTCTATAATCTTCTGGCACTGGTTGTCTACCTTGCTACTAGAATCTTGAGAAATGTGAAAAACAGATTGACGTTCATCGAAAATCACATCCCGTGAGATGACTATCCTTCTAAATACTTCATCCCAAAGTCGATATCCACTTTTTGGCATATCCGACAAAAGTTAACTTTTTATTTCTGTCATCCAATTTCTTACGTTTTTCTTTTGCTATTTGCCCATAGGCTAAACATCCAAAGATTCGTAAACAATAGAGTTTTTGTTTTGTGTTAAATTACATTTCAAAAGGTGTTTTGAAACCTTTTAGTATCTGAGTTGGAGAACGATTGGTCAAGTATGCAGATACATATACTGCCTCACCCCATAATTCCTTGGGTAAACTGTTTTCATTCAACATTGTTCTAGTTTTATCTAAAAGAGTGCGATTCATTCTTTCACTCACCCCATTTTGTTGTGGAGTGTAAGGGCAAGTTGAAATCATTTAGATTCCCTTACTAGTACAACATTTCTGGAATTTATTTCCATAATACTCTCCACCATTATCTGAAATAAACTTTGCGATCTGGAAATTAAAGTGAGCTGAAACCATAGCTTCATATTTTTTTATTTTTTTCAGCACCTCATGCTTAACAAGCCTGTCGTAACAGATAAACAACAACAAAATATGTATTGTCATCAATGAACGCGATTTGTCGCGAAACATAACCATCGTATGTTTCCTCACTCATCGGTTCACACACATCAGAATGCACATCTTCCAACGGTCTAGTTGATCGGATACAATTGCTTTAAATGGTTTACTAGTTTGCTTGCCTACTATGCAGGGAGAGCATACGTTTTGTTTCTTCTGAATACGTGATAAACTTTCGAAATCTAAACCATCAACTATTCGCTGAGAAACTAGCTTTTTCAAATGTTTATAGCCTAAATGCCCTAGCATTTTATGCCGAAGTTCTAGAGGACTATCAACCTCTCCAAAACAAGGAACATCATCATCATCATCCTCATCAACCACCATATCAAGAACGAAAAGACCACCAACTCTCCTCCAAGTACCAATGGCTGCACCAGATCTCTCGATTGATATTTCAATTTTTGATCTCGCGAAACTGGAAATAGCAACTGTCGATACCGAAGTTAACCATCTCGGGAAACAAATCTAGTTTTATGTTGGTTGCTTTCCCTATAGTGTCCCGGTTCATGATTAGGTCGTGCTCGACCAGTTTCTTCGGTATGTTCGTGAAGAGCGAGACTACGCAGAAATATACTAACACGTATCCGCATACACATTTGCCATCTTTTTTTTCGGTCGACCTTAAAGCAAATAGCCAAAACCTATAATAAACCAGAACCTTTTAAGCGAAAAATTATTTTTTTAGAATTGACGGGACTTTGTTCATATTGGCTGCTTATTCAAAATAACTACTCAGAACTTCCGTAAATGAATTTAGAACCATTTTTTGAACTCATATGTAAATATGGTCAGCTCTTACAGAACACGCATGGAATAATTCGGGATTATTCTTAAAATTATGGACAAATAAAAAAAAGCTTTTTTTATTATATAAGTCGATAATTCTATTAGTTTTTTAGCTTTTTATTTGTTCCACATTCAAATTAAATTACATTTCATTTCAATATAGTACCAAACAGCCTTAATTTTTTATGATATATACTCGGGATTTTTTTACACGGAGGAAATGTAAAAATAAAACCGTGTAAAAGAAACCTACCAAGATTTTGATTTTTTCCATGCTTTAATGTTTAAAAAATGATTTTGATACCGTTCGTAATTATAGCATTCATTATAGCTGTCAAATCGGATAATCTTGTTGTATCATACTTCAACTAGCTCTTCAGTCTTGTAAAATTATTTTTATCCAAAGTTTTTATCATAATTTTGTTCATTAATTTAAAATCTTACAGGCATAAATCACAGACAGTCATCAAACATTTTCCAAAAACACATACTGCCTCGGAGTCAGAATCAGTGTAGACACAATTTTGAGGAGTCGAAGTCGGCATATTTTCACCGACTCCACAGCCGTCACTAAGGCAAATCGAAGTCGATTATCGCAACTGCAGATCCTCGTGCCTAGCGTGGACCACATCCCGAGAGAGAAAAAAAGCAAAAGTGAATGCTTTTCGGAAGAAACATCCTAATTGTGGGTGTAATACGTTGCTCGCGATTTTTTTCTACCTTTTGCTGGTTGTTTTTCTACACGAATTTTCGACCGCGGCGTTGAAAATTTATCATATCGTTCCCCGTGGATCTCTGAAGCTGGACTCGCTGAGTAGCCCACTTTTTTAGCCGTTTCACTCCCTCACTTCCCAGCAGCAGAGCAGCTCCAGGAGAGAGCGAATAAATGTTTTGATTTTTATAGAAGTTTACGAGGGATAAACGAACATAATAATTATAGCCCTTTAGAAGTCCCAAGCGTTTTCACGACCAAAATTTATAAAAAAAAAACAAAGAATTCTGGAACTGGACACATTTCACCCCGTCTCTTCTTCCCACCTCGCGATGCTGTGTGGTACGGCCCAACGGTGCGGAATATTTCCTCGCCGTTTTGTGTGGAGGACCCAAATTAAAGGGTCGTTTATGGTTCAAAGTTTGATATTTTCGTCCTAATTTGATTATACAGCCCGGCGTTCTGCAGTGATTTTTTCTCCTCAAGCCAACCACGAAGGGGATTTCTGTGATTAATAGATATTACGAGATTTATCAGACTTGGCGCGTTCTGTTTCTGTCTGTGGCGGTCGCGAATTTGCTGAAAAAGAAAGATCATAAAGTCGGAAATTAGGGGAGTCATTTTCGCGGAAATCCACCAACAAATGCCGAATGCGATGATGACGACGACGACGACGGCGGCGACGTCAGCGTCTACGATTCGGCAAATCACGCAGCGGAGCGGTACCTGTCGGGATCAAAAGTTCGTTTACAGCTCGACCCTAAACGATCACACACAAACTCGCGGATCGTGCCTTACTAGTGCTTTGAAGAAGTGAAGCAGAGCTGCGCGGTTCCAACTCGAAACAAAGATCGCTCCTATAATTGTGCATCATTATTAAAGCATCATGTTAACATGATTATTTTATGTCATTATAATGATGGCGCTTCAAAACATCGACCGACTGTTAGGGGCCGAACGGTTTACGGTTGGTTAAGGCTAAGTGCCTTTTGCGGAGTTTTGGGATTAGTCATTGACCCCCAGTCGGTGGTGGCGGCGGCGGCGGCTTCGATGTGGAACAGTATTACGATTCGAGACGCATCACGCAACAGTGCGGTGTGAGTGAGGTTGTTGAAAAATATATACCTGTTGAATTAGGAGAGAATCGCGTGAGGCGCCAGGGCCGATAGCTGTGAAAAGCCGAATTTATTAGAAAAGGTTAATGCATAGATGAAACTGCAATTCTAATATTGCTTGTTAGAGTTGTGACTATAAATAGTGTTTAATACACAGCACAAAATAAATATGCTTATCACATCAAAGAGAATGCCCGTCAGCCACGTCGAAACATGGTGTAATTTTGTTTGTCACGAAAGGAAAAATGTGGCATTAGGCCAGCGAATGTATTGAAATTAGATGGGATTGAGCACATTGATAAAAATGTACTCTCCATATTTGCATGCTTTTCCACTGTTGAAATATGATTTTGTTGTGTAGAATTTGATGCTGTGCACACTGAAATGCCTGTCTGGTGTATCAACTGATAGTGTAACATTTTATGAGTATGTTGTACCCCTTGTACTATAGATTAAATCCTTCATCTTTTAGGATTTTTATGCTTCTATTGCGAGCGTTTTACCGGCTCTCAGCTTAGTGTTCTAGATGCATTTCCACTTTTATTGACTAAAGGGCCACAGTTAGACAATAGATTTAGCTGTCATTTTGCGGCAACGCCACCGATCCGGATCTAATGTGCGTGGGCCTTAGAGGGTGTACCGTTGAAAATCCGTTCATTCTCAATATTCGAGTTTTTATCCGATTATCATCAAATTTTCAGGGAGTAAAAAGAAGCAATTAATGTAAGTTTTGGCATCATTCATTAAATTTATTTTGCATTTATATCCGAATGCGCGAACCTTGGCCTTAACCCCAGCCAAAAGGTTCTGCACGACCTCAGAATCGACAGTTTTTTGCATACTAACCCATGCTTTCTTCATTTCTTCTACATTCATCAACACCTTAGGTCGTTTTAAAAGGTGTTCCTTCATAATGGCCCAATATTTTTCTATTGGGCGCAGTGTTTGGGCGGTTCAGATCTTTCGGCACGAAATCAACGTCATTCGCCTTATACCACTCTAGCATGTCCTTCGTGTAATGGCATGACGCCAAATCCGGCCAGAAGATCGTCGGACCGTCGTGAGCCTTCAGGAGAGGGAGAAGCCGCTTTTGGAGACACTCTTCCAAATACACCTGTCCGTTTATGGTGCTTGCGGTAACGAACATCACTCTTATCCTTGGCTGTCACATACAGGTTTCCTGGAATCTGGTTGAAGTCCGACTTCCTATAGGGTAACCAACTTGAATTGGACCCCTACATATTTTGGACCCTTTTCTAATATTTTTCTCGCTTACTGTCTAGTTTCTTCAAATTCATCTGGGTTGATGTTGTAATTACATTCTTTCAATTACTTGCTATGTCTCAAGATCATTAGTTCACCTCAAATTGCTTACAATTGCTCAATTTATGCAGTTTTAGAAAATGTTATCGAAAAAGTTTCATGTTTCGACGTTTGTCAAGAGGAATCGGCGTTAGTGTACTTGTTTTAAATTTGGTCTAAAATATACAATTCAATGATTTTTTTTTATCAAATCAGTTTATCTGACTTTGGAAGATGTATTTCACGTGTTTATAAAGATTTCACCTTAAGATTTTACTTAAAAAGTATTAAATAAAAAGTGTCCAAAAAAGATCGTAAAAAAATGTTACCAACTTATTTTGGACACTTATCAAACGAGAATCATCAAAAGAGCGACAAAAAAAATTCCGGTTGGTCGATCGTGCTATTATCTCAGATTTCTGATTAAATTGGTAAGTAAATCAATCAAAATTATATGAATTCATTGTTTTTAAATATATTTCTTGTTTATCAGGCGATTCAAAATGGGAAAAACGGCAAAACACGTAGAGTGGTCCACTCAGAGTTTTCCTAGTTTTCCTAGTTCCTAGTTTTCCACAAAAGTATTCCTATCTCCCAAACGCATTTAACTAAGGGGCTGTTCATAAACTACGTAGACGCTTTAGGGGGGTGGGGGCGCTTGGCAGATGTCTACGGTCCATACAATTTTTTAAATTTTGTGTTTGAGACTGTCTTCTACGGAAGGGGGGGGGGGGGTTGAAATCTCTCAAAAACCGTCTACGTAGTTTATGAACAGCCCATACAAAAAATAATATGGACTAGAGTCAGTAGGTCAGTAATATAGAGTCAGGTCTCCGTATTAAGATTTACTTCTGAATGATTTTTTTTTTATGGTATGATCAGTTGTTTCCTTATGTTATATTATATTTCCTCCGTTACTCGCGCCAACTTTTGTAACACGAGTACTCACGCGTTGTACTTTGTACAACAGTGTGAGTTTTCCATTTTCATTTTGCAGCCGAGCTACCAATCGATCTGAAATCAACGAGTATTCCTCAAAAAACTTGCTTTTAACTAAACAAGCTAAATATTTATTACAGTTAACCCCCAAAATATGCGGATAATAGAGAAAATGTAAATGGAAACCGCGTAAATGGTGTCCATACTACGAGGGTTCTGACTTAATTGGTTACAACATGGAATATCTCGAGATCCTGACCAGATAGAAAGTTACTGTCTTTGCCAAAGTAGTTCTAGAGATCATAACCTTTTTGCTGGTGGACAGTAGTTCAAAATTTACTCACTACATAGCGCTAGTATACATGTTAAGTTCTCACATGTGATATATCTCGAAATCCTGACCAGATAGAAAGTTACTGTCTTCGAAAAAGTTGTTCAGGAGTTCAAAGCCTATAGTTCAGAATTTTTTCACTATATGGTGCTAGTATATACGTGAAATTCTCATATAAAATATCTCGAAATCCTGATCATATAAAAAGTTACTGTCTTCGGCAAAGTTGTTCAGGAAGTCAAGGCCTTTTTGCTGGTGGACTTAAGTTCAGAGTTTTCTCACTTTGCAACGCTAGTATACATGAGGAATTCTCGCATATAAAATATCTCTAGATCCTGACCAGACAGAAAGTTACTGTCTTCGGCAAAGTTGTTCAGGATGTTAGGATCTTTTCGTTGGTGTACAGTAATTCAGAATTTTCCCTTTACGTGGCACTAGTATGCGGGTCATTCAGAGATATTTTATATGCAAGGATTTTACGTGTCTTTCAACGTCACCCAGTGAGAAAATTATGTACTTTCCACCAACGATAGGGTTTGATCTCCTGGACAACTTTGCCGATTACAGTACATTTTTAGCAGGTCTTGAGATATATCATATGCGAGAATTGCACGTATATACTAGTACCATGAAGTGAAATATTCTGAACTACCGTCCACTAGCCAAAAGGCCTTGATCCCATGAACAACTTTGCCCAACACAGTAACATTCTATCTTGTCATGCTCTCTAGATATTTTATATGAGAGAATTTAACGTGTATACTAGAACTACATAGTGAGAAAATTCTGAACTATTCTACACCAAGCAATAGGCTTTGACCTCCTGAACAACTTTTTCAAAGACAGTAATAACTATTTGGTAAGGATCTCGAGATATATCATATGCGAGAAGTGTATATGTATACAAACGCCACGTGGTGAGAAAATTCTGAACTACTGTCTACCAGTCGAAAAGTCTTGACCCCCTGAACAAGTTTGCCCAATACAGTAACTTTCTAGCTGGTCAAGAACTCCAGCTATTGTATATGCGAGAATTACACGTATATACTAGCGCCTCGTAGTGTGACATTTCTGAACTACTCCACCAACGAAAAGAGCTTGACTTCCTGAACAACTTTGCTGAAGGCATTTACTTTCTATCTGGTCAGGATCTAGAGATATTTTATACACGAGAATTTCACATGTATACTAGCACCACGAAGTGAGATAATTCTGAACTATTGTACACTAAGAAATAGGCTTTGACCTCCTGAACAACTTTGCCGAAGACAGTAACTTTCTATCTGGTCAGGATCTCGAGATATTCCATGTTGTAACCAACTAAGTCAATCCCACGTAGTATGGACACCGTTTACGCGGTTTCCATTTACATTTTCTCAATTATCCGCATTTGGGGGTTAATTGTAATCAAAGTTTAGCTTTTTTAGTTCAAAACAAGTTTTTTCAGGAATACAAGTTGGTTTCAGATCGATTGGCAGCAACAAAATGGCAATGGAAAACTCATATGTGTTATACAAAGTACAACAGCGCGAGTAACGGGGAGTTAACTTTTATGCATACCGTAAAACGTGGTGTAATTGATCAGCGGGGCAAAATTGATCGCTGAAATTTCTCGTGATATTTTTTCATGTGTAACATGTTTTTCGTTACTAAGCGTACGAATGTATCTTTGTATACATTGTAAAAATATTATGCATAAGTACAATATTGGGTATACTCAGCGATCAAATTCACCCCGCTGATCAATTTCACCCCGTTTTACGGCACCTTCTTTGAAAATTTTCCCACCTAGACGGACCTAACAAATGCGAGATAGGAAAAAGTGACCGTCGTAATTAATTTTAGGCTCATAGGTTGAAAGAACTTTAGCATGTCCAAAATATATTCGTTCCCATTCAGTGTGTCCAAAATATATTATGGACACTGTCCAAAATCAAGTGGAAGGGTCCAAAATATGTGAATATCATGATGTGAAAAGAATTATTTTTCGAGTATATATCAATAAATAAAACATCTAGTGACATTTAACATCCAAGATGAGTAGCTTTCGAACACAACCGCATGTAAATTGCATAATAATAATAAACAGATAATATTATTTTGACATAAACGTGATCTCACTTCCTCTAGGGGTCCAAAATCAGTTGGTTACCCTATGTCTCGTCATCCATTACGCAGCAGTGTGGTTTCGTTAACTTCTGGTGGTACAACTTCCGGGCACGGCTTTTTGCGACCGTATTCTGTTTCTCGTCACGGTTTGGGGGCATCTAAACCTTTTAGCCACATCTCGATCTGAGGCGTTCGGTTTCCGTTTAAAAACTCCAACCACGCGTTCTCGTTGACCTGACGGCTTTTCTTCGCTTCCGATCAACAGTCAGACGTTCTTCGAACCGTTTTATGATACCAGACACCGTTGAATTCGCGATTTCCAACTTATTTCCGATGGCACGATGCGGATCCTTACTCTCAAAGTACTCGCGCAAAAGTTTTTCGCGCACGCACTGTTTTGTCGCCATTTTGAAAACTTTTACGCACCTGATGAAATCAACTCACAGAGTGTCAATACACATTAAACTATGTCTACGCAAAATATCAATCAATTTCACCTAACGATTCAAAAGTTAGAGCTATTTGAGTGCGAGCGGTACACCCTTTAGGTTATCTGATGTCCTAGTTTGGGATTTTGAAATCATTAATATTTCAAGACCTTTCATACTATTGTGGAACCTGGGTTATTGATGTACAGTTAATTCCGGGAAATTAAATATGTGTTTAATATAGGAACATTGAAACTGTTCCAATATCCTTCTTCTTCTTTTTCGCATTTCTAGCTTATTGCATATCGCATGTAGCTTATTGCGTGCTCTCAACTTAGTGTTCTAGATGCACTTCCACAGTTATTAATTGAGAGCTTTCGATGCCTGTACCATTTTTGCACTGGTATAATTGTGTGGCAAGTCCAATCATACTTCTATGCCCAGGGAAGTCGAAAAATTATCCAACCCGAAAAATTCCTAGACCGGTCCGGGAATTGAACCCAGCCACCTCCAGCATGGTCTTGCTTTGTAGCTGCGCCTTTACCGACTGAGCGTAGGGAGGCCCGACATCCAATATCCATGGTCTTCTGTAAACACAAAGTTTTTTAACCGAAATATAGAAGATTCAGTTATTAAAATGAAACTAACATAAGGTCAACTCCGAGCCTCTATCACTGCAGGAGATAAATGCAACCAGTCTTGTAAGTGGTCACCGTAGTCGACATATTTTCTGTGATAATCGACTGCCTTCAATTCCAACACTTGCATAACAAGCTATCAAATTACAGTACCAAACTAAAATGTCATATGACAGGCTCTGTCATACGACGCTGTTGTCGAAGACCGTCACGAATGTATGTATTTTAGCTTTTCTCATAAAAAGAGCTGCTGATGTTGTGCTTGTGTGAATTCTGAAAATAGCAAGCAACGATGTCCTAGTAATAACATTTCTCATCAGAAATGGTTTAATTTACACCAAATTGAGGAACTAGAACGAAATCACACTTGTCATATAATAGTTATTTGATTTGTTTTTTGCTCGAATGTTGTTCTACATTTTGTGTTGTGTTAGAGAGACGACGGTAGAGCATGAGAGTACGAATAAAAACAGACTGTCGCGCACGACAACGAAGCGAGTGTCGTAAAAACGTCAACAGTTTCAACCCCTGAATGCAACTAATTGAAGCATGATATTTGAGACGGCTCGAGGAGTTCATTGTATATCAACCGATAGGCTCAAAGCTGACCCCATGCTAACATTTATGTTGCATTTATTGTTCTGTAGTATCTGGGACACCGTGAGTTTTCTAGATATTATTCTAATTGTTAATTTCTCAAGCAAAGCCATCAGTTCCCTTGATTTGCTGTATCCTTCATTGTATCTTTCGCTAACAGAGCATAACGTTATTGTCTGCTTAGACTAAGTATGAAGCACTGCACTATTCAATTCATTTCTTTATCCAGATCGTTTGGACCAAACCACAGGAGTGGAACTTCGGATCAGAAAGTGGCTCCATTTGGCATTTCCGAACACTAGCGCATCTAGCGGTAGAAGGCATCTTCTGCCTGCAGTTAAGATAGGCACCATGCTATGCTAGCAACAATCAATACGAAACTAACGATTTTAAATTGGCTCACTACTTGACTAGCCTATTGGTCCCAAGCAAACGATTAACGTATCCCATTCTAGTCGAAATTCTACTACTACACAATGTTTGTTTTGATTCGCTATGAAAGTTTGACAGATAAAATGAGGGGTTAGTGGATTTTCCTATGTTTCGAGGGGTGAATCGACTAGCTTGGGACCGAAGAGAGTACCAGAGCTGAGCCAAAAAGTTGAGCACGTTATTTCGGGACCTTCTAGTCTTAGAGTTGCCTCTATGATGCTAGTGTGAGTGCACATAGAAAGCCCGTGTGGAACGCTACTACAACACATCGCTTGTTGAGCAGAAAAACGAACCACTTTTTGATTCACCGATGTGTTGCACTCCCCCTTCTGTTCTGTGACCAAACGCTAAAGAACGAGGCAATGTAAACGCCAACCAAAACATTCAGTCACAGTCGAACATGCAACTCACACCGCACAGCATTGATGCACTTTTCCACTAAAAATGTACGCTCTGTAATTCAAAACAAAGATTGTTTAGTTGAAGATGCTAATTTCAAATAACAGACTAAAGTGGTAATTTTTGTACGATAGATGAGGAGATGAAAGTATAGAGTTGATAGTTCCGTTAGAGAACGGCAGTGTGAAAATTGTATATAGGGAGTAGAAAGCGAGCAAGGACAACTTTGAGGAAGGTACGAATCGGGTTGATCATCTCTCTTTACCAAACTCCCCAGTTGAAGAAGAACAGCGAGGGGTATCAAAATTATAGCCAACAAAATTTTAACGGAAATTTTTGGACTTAGAAATTATAACTGCTCCTAAAATGGAATTTTTACAGAAATCATTAATTGACATGTTATTGATATGCTGAAAACTTACTCTATGTTTGATGCTATTCAATCTGGAGTTAAATCTGCGAACAGTATAGTCATGACTTTAAAATTCAGTAATGGTTAAAAGAAAAATTAAATATTTTCATTTAGAATGCTCGATCTATTAAAGATCATGAAGGCGAGCTATTTAACTTTTTGAGAGTTCACAAAGTGCATATTGCCGTTATAACTGAAACGTTTCTTAAAGCTGACCATAAGGTTAAGACGGACGCAAATTATTTCATTTATAGAAATGATCGTCTTGATGGAGCCTGTGGTGGCGTTGCCATTATTATTCATAGACGACTCAAACATAAAATTCTTTCTTCATTTGAAACCAAAGTTTTTGAAACTTTGGGAGTTTCTGTTGAAACAAGATTGTTCTACAGGTTATTACACTATTCAATATCCAAACAGCCCAACATGCTTTTCTTCAGCAAGACATTCCTCAACTATTGGTTTGGTCTTAACTGATTCATGTCAACTTTGTAGCCAATTGGTTACCCATGTTCACTTCGGTTCTGATCACCTTCCAGTAACTTTCGAAATATCCCAAAAAATAGTTTCTAATCCCAGTAGCTCTACTTTCAATTACCATAGAGCTGACTGAGAGCAGTATCGAACATTTATGGAACATAACTTCGATCCAAACATTCCTTTGCAAATCAAAGATGAAATTAATCATGCCGTTGAATCTCTGACTACTTCTATAGTTGAAGCAAGAACTGCCTCAGTACCAACATGCGAGGTTAAATTCGATTCACTTATAATAAACGACGATCTTCAGCTCTTGATCCGTCTGAAAAATGTCCGCAGGAGACAATATCAAAGAACTCGCGATCCTGCTATTAAAGCTATCTGGCAAGATTTGCAAAAATGCAAAGGGAAGTAAAGCCGTTGGTCCCTGGTTCATGGATGGGTCGATAAGTAGGGTCCAGGTGTGGGAACTGCCTCCCTGGCGTCGGTAGCATTGGTGCTCAGCACGGAAAACAAGATCGACGGAAAAACAAACCAAAGGAAGAGTTGCAAAAACAAATTAAAAAGCTTTGATGAACAAAAATTTTGAAAACAATGTTTCTAAAGCCAAGTCCAATTCCTTTTGGAGGTTCACAAAAATTTAGGAAAAACTCCAAAAGTCTATTCCAGCGCTCAAAAAAGGTGGCAAAATTTTAATTACAAATTCGGAAAAAAGCTCAGAAACTTGTTAAGCAATTTGAGAATTCCCATTGTTTCAGTTTGGGTCTTACTATTCCAATTGAGAATCACGTTGCTCGGGACTATCTGAATATTTTCTCTCGGGAAAATATTGTTGATGATTCCTGGGGACTGAGAAATAAGATCTATAGATAAATTGTTTCATAATATGAAAGTTCCAGGTGATGATGAAATTTTCTATATCATCATCAAAAAACTCCCAGAGAGTACCTTGTCTTTCTTGGTAAAATTATTTAACAGATGTTTCCATTTGGCACACTTTCCTGATAAATGGAAAAATGCAAAAGTTGTTCCAGTTGAAGTTTCTAGCTACCGTCCAATGAGTATGTTTTCTTCAATTAGTTAACTGATTCAAAACATAATTTTGAAAAGTTGAAAAAGAATGCTTCACATCAATACGAACTCAAGTTTTTGCAGATAAGCAGTTTGGTTTTGTCATGGGCATTCAATTGCTCATCAACTCTTAAGAGTTACCAATTTAATTCGTTCAAACAAATCTCAAGGCTGCTTAACTGGAGTTGCTCTTCTAGACGTAGAAAAAGCATTCGACAGTGTTTCGCATGAAGGATTGATTACTAAATTGAAAACAGTTTAACTTTCCACTATATATTATGGAATTAGTTAAAAATTATTTAACTGACAGAACTCTGCAGGTTAATTATCAAAATTCCAAATCGAACCAACTACTGGTTAGAGCAGGAGTTCCTCAGGGCAGCATTCTTGGGCCTATATTGTATAACATTTTCACTCGGACCTCAATGATTTGCCTCATGGTTGTCGCAAATCTTTGCTCGCTGATGGCACAGGCATTTCCGCTGAAGGAAGAAGTCTTTGTGTTATTTGCAGGAGACTGCAAAAATGTTTAGATATTTTCGCTTCTTATTTATAAAAATGGACGATTTATCCCAACGCCTCCAAAATATAATAATATTTCCACATGTATGTATGTATGTAAGGTAGCCACCATCCCTTCAAAGATCTTGTCTTGTATGCAGCTCCACTTAATAGCAAGATCAATTTGAGCTACCGATCTGAATTCACAATATCGCTGTATGAAGGGCCAAAAACGGAGGGGCGGACCCGTAAGCAGAGACACTTACGCGAAATCCACGGGAATTTAAGAATCTCCTTCCAACGATACGATCCAACAAATCGAATAACACAATTCGCAATACTTATTAAGCTTCCTACAGGATGGTTTGTAAAGAAGGGTGCGTCAATCTCACTGAAACTGTTGAAGTAGAATTCACACCACCACAATCGAATCGGTAGGATAAAGAAAATGATAGTGTTTATTCCCTCCTAGACTCCGGTTGTCATACCACTCCATCGTCCAGTTTCAGGTCAAATGATACCCTGATGCTCCCTCCCAACCCAGTATTTATTTATATAATGAAAATATATGTAATGGAGAAATGAAATAAATCAGAACATTAAATATGAAATAGTGAATATAAATTTATATGGATAGAATAGTTGATATTATGCAATATTTTCATATTTTAAATATAATAAGATGCAGCTCTTTGTTTCCTCAGCTCACAATATGAGGTGGATGTAACACTGAAATTTCAAGGTTATATAAGCAAATTTATATTTTTATCTCTAATTATACTTGATATTCTCTCCTTACAATAATGTAAGGATGTAAATGTAAAGTATGATGTATAACTAACAGGACAAACAATGAAATGAGAACCTCATCTAAATGAAGCCATGCTTAATGAGAAATAACCTGTATAAAAAATAAATGCATATAATGTTATGTATTGTTGTTGCTTCCACTGCTTCATCCGCTTACTTTTAATTTCGATATGTAATGCAATACAATATAATTATATAATTGTTCCAATATTAGGGTAAGATAGATATTGTAGTCTGCAGAAGGTTAATTATTTTAATGCTTGTCTTTTTATGATTTATTAACGAAGAGCTGAAATAAACATCAATAATTGATATCGATGAATCCAGTATTTCAGATATGCTTTGGATTTCAATAGTCAGGATCCACATCTAGGGCAACTGATGAACCTGTATTCTGCAATTTGATATTTCAATCGAAAGAATCAAAGGATGGGATACGATATAGAAACATCTTATATGATTTCATGTTATATAGAAGCATTTAAAAACAACAAAAATTAAATGAATAATATTAATTAGGGTTAGATCCCGATATTAAAAAAAAAGAAAAAAAGAAAAAAGAAAAAAAAAACTAGAGACGTGTTCCCAGAATCGATCCTATACTACAGAAGCATGAATTAAGCTAGTGAGATAATACGATTAAGCGAAAGACTTGGCACCGTCAAGCATAGTATCATCAATAAAAATAAATTAATATGAACGCATGAAAAAAATTACTGCTGTTGTTTGCTCATCTGCTCAATAGCTTGATTTCAATTACTTGTATAAGATAAAAATAAAAGCAAAGTGACCACCCCTCCCATGAGCGAAAAACGCTTATAATATTTATATGGTTACTCTGCTCAACGACGTGGGAACACAGGGAATCATCTATGGAACAGCTCCAGCACTTGAGCCATCACCGGGTATGGCACCTTTGTTAGATATTATTCATTAAAATGATTTATGAAAAATATGAAAAAACAGTTTAACCAAAAATTTACAATGTTCAACCAATTACACTTTAATTAATTTTACTCCCCATCGATCATCTCATTTGCACTCTCTCGCCTTGCATTAGTTTACGGTTTTCTTTCGCTTACCCACATTCCTAAATGAAATCATCCGAGACTATTAGGCCTATTCTGCGCAAATATAATAATATTTCCACATAAGCACATAAAATATGTGGAACATCATGCAAAATAACTGACTAAAAGTTGCCCCCCTTTTTTGTGTTGCCCCAGTGCACAGTGGTCCAGAATGCAGATTTAGGTGGAACGATATGTTTTGAGACTGAAATTGAAACTTTAGACTAAAAGTCTCTTCTACAAAGTTGTTCCTTATAGTTAGGCCCTCATTTTTGTGAAAATGAATTCTAGGGTGGTTCTAATTATCATTAAAATCAAAAATTCTTACTTTTTTGTTTGAATAAATTAAGGTATACAGTTTTCGACAAAGTTATAGCTGAGCTAATTTCAAGCAACTTTGTTGAGGACAACTTTTTTGTATCTCTTAAATTGGCTGATTTAGAGCCATTTTCTTAGTTAGGCTGGCGCTAAAAAAACAGTTATTTTGCTCTAGTTTTATTATTTCAAATTTCTCAGCAAAGGTGTCTCTATATATATGCACTTTTCAAATGTTGAGGCAAACATAAATAAGTTTTTATGCTGCATTTGAAAGAGCGTATGTTATTTATTTTTTTTTATATATCTTTATTAAGAAGACTTTCAGCCGTTGGCTGGCTCGTCTCCGACTTGTATGTTATTTTGAATAAAATGAAAAAAATGGAGGTATGTTATTTTTTAAACTCGTTTAAAATCAATTCGAATTTATTATTTTTTTTAATATATTTGGGTATATCTTTTTTATTAGAAGAGATACAGACAACACATTTCGCTATAAAACATTCTTCTTAAGAGTTTTAAAAGTTTCTAGAGGATGACTTTCATGAGAAATTTGAAATTAGCTCAGCTATAACTTTGCCGAAGAATGTATACCTTAATTTATTCAAACAAAAAAGTAAGAATTTTTGATTTTAATGATAATAAGAACCACCCTAGAATCCATTTTCATAAAAATAAGGGCCTAACTATAAGGAACAACTTTGTAGAAAAGACTTTTAGTCTAAAGTTTCAATTTCAGGCTCAAAACATATCATTCCACCTAAATCTGCATTCTGGACCACTGTGCAGTGGTATAACTGGTATAGTTGGCTATCGATCTGTCAAAATAAAATTCTCATGGTATCGACACGGAGCATGCACCGCATGGACCAATGTCAAAACCGTAAACAATGGCTTCTTTTGAAAATTTCTAGTAGTTCAAAGTCAATCCATGTAAGCTACCAATTCTATCGGATAGAGGGACTCCTCCCTCTACACAATCATCGTGTTGGTTGAGTGGTTTTTCATTCTCGAGAAAAAGTAATTGTTTACGTGTTTGCAACATTGGTTCTTATGAAAGAGAAGCAGGGTTGCACTCTTAAGTCGTTTTCGTTTTTGCGGTGTAGCTACATCGGTGCTACACTGCCGTACACCGAAATATTTCAGGGTGTGGATATAGGATGCACCTTTGTTTACAAACAAATGATGTTGAGCTGTCAAAGACTCGTGCTTATTCCTGCTTACACTACACCAGTGCTACACCGCAAAAACGAAAACGAAATAAGGGGCTGTTCATAAACTACGTAGACATTTTAGGGGGGGGGGGGTTGACAATTATCCACGGCCCATACAAATTTTAAAAATTTTGTATGGAAGATTGTCTACGCAGGGGGAGGGGGGGGGGTCAAGAATCCCAAAAAACTGTCTACGTAGTTTATGAACAGGCCCTAAGTAAGCATTGACGTTGATGACAACTCTGTAACTCTTTACTCCCATGGTAAAATCCCATAAGCTTCTGACAATCTGTGCATGAATCTAGCAAACTTTGTCTTATCTCTTCACTCCCCCATGGTACCAGTGAGGTGGAGTCTCTTCACGCAAAGCTTGACAATATCTTATGGGATTCTCATTAATGTGAAAGGGTAAAGAAATGTCCACCATGTTTCACCCATAGACTGACGTTTGATAATGGGAAATTACCATAGGAGTAAAGAGTTACAGAGTGGCCAAAAAGGTGATTTGTAAATTGTCAAGGTAATGCAGCCACTGTTTTTTCGACTAGTTTTCAGGGGGCTTATCAAAGGATTTTTTAATTAGTATTTTCAAGTCGGTCAGAAGCCAATCAAGAGCGTTATTAATAAGTAATGTTGTTCACTGTGTAAGTCATCTTTTGAATGTTATGATTTCACAGATAAAAATTCTGAATTTTAATTGTGATGTAACCATTCATTCACGTAAACTTGTATTTCATTCCATGCAACCGAGCAACTTGTAAACAATGTTGTTTACAAAGATGGGTTTTTGTATGCAATATTTGCTGCATAGCATGAAATGTCTCAGAACTTTACATGATATATAATGTAAACTTATATGATATGTGACGCTCCATTTATGTGCATCATATTAAACAGAAATTTACACTACTTTTTCGAACTGTGTTCAGCACGAAATATTCTGTTGATGGATAATAACATTTGCATTTAAAAAAAAAAGAATAAATTAAAAAAAAAATCTAAAAAAGCAAGAAATAAAACAACGGTAAGTGTGCCAGCTTTAGGTCTTTTAGTGGTCCTGGAATTGGCCCTTATATTTAACATTTTTACATTATTTTCATTTATGTCGATACCAGGTTCAAACCAGGTTCAAACATATGTTTTGATATAAATCTACGCAAATAAAACCATGAACAATTATTTCAAATTTGATTTAGGCCCTAGGGCCAAAACTAGATCACTAGTGTCATAACTAGTACACTAACCCTACGTAAAATATATACAACGATTACTTTCTTTTGTAAACCGTGCTTAATGTAGCTAGAAAAAAAGTAGCCGTTCCTGTTAACTTTGAGACAGCTAGCTGGGAGTTCCAGCCTGGGACCTTAGCCATAGTCGTATAAAAAAGTCTGTTAGAATCCTGTTTAGCCCCTCCTTTGCCTTTTAGATCAATCTTTCCACGTTTTTTAGTGCACTTTGATTGCAGTAGATCTTTGTGTTGAGATTTGATCAAAATTTTCAATTGGCCGCAGTTGAGAAACTTATGGAAGGATGAATGCTTGGGTATTACAGGTATCAATGCACTCGATTTGAGATATCGTCCTGCTTGCGAAATTCTTGCGAATGGAACGATGGTCACCTCAAAACACTGCATATTTTCCGCATAAATTGGGTAACTTGTTGCAAAATTTTGCTGCTTCTCTCTGGACTTCAAAATGTATGCAGCAAACTACTAATTTGCGTGGTCGTATTTTTCATCCTACGAATCCAAATGAAATCAAAGATTGATGCAATTTGTTCCAAACAATTAGAAAAAGTTTAACAAAAAAGATGATACATACATATTTCTTCTAAGTTTACAGTATTAAAATAGAAAAAAATACACCCACACAAATTTGGAATTAGAAGAATTAAACAAGTATACCCATGGTGTTTCCCCACTTTTTTGCAATAACTACAGAAAAACAATACATCTCGCTTTCAAAATTGGGATATAAGCAGTTTAAATATGACATATAGGATTAATCGTTGGGTGGCAAGTAATTGCATTAAATATCGGCGAAAAGTGTCTACTTTTTCAAATTCAAACGTTAATATGTGAAACAAGGTGATGCATTTGTTAAATCCAGCTATGAAGGACGTAAATAGTTAACATTAACTAAATACATAAGTTCAGAAGTGCTAAGAAGTCATAGAATTATAAACAATTATTATTATTTTTATAGAATTGACTACCCCCTTGACTCCCTTCTTCATTTTACAGCTGGTATAATCAATTTGACAGGTCGATGTCTTTCTATACCACTTTAAATATCTTAAACGGGGGCGATTTTTGATGATGTAGTTCCACATATGTTATGTGACATAAGCCAAGAGCTTCCTCTTTGAAACCTAGTAGTAGTCACATAGTCACTATGAACGGAGTTCCAATTTCCTGGTCAAGTCAAGTGAAATATCTTGGATTAGTACTTGACCAAAAATTTACTTTTAAATATCAGCAAAGAGCATTCAAGCCAAATGTAATGAATATGTATAATGTTTGTATCCTCTTATAAACAGGAAATCTAAACTTTGCCTGACGAATAAACTTCTAATATTTAAACAAGTTTTTAGACCAGCTATGCTTTACGCTGTGCCAATATGGTCTAGTTGTTGCTAATTTCAAATAACAGACTGTAGTGGTAATTTTTATACGGTAGATGGTGTAGATGAAAGTATAGAGTTGATAGTTCCGATAGAGTACGGCAGTGTGAAAATTACATATAGATAGTAGAATAGCGAGCTAGGACAACTTTTAAGGAAGGTACAAATCGGTTTTTTCATCTCTCCTTACCAAACTTCCCCTTTGGAGAGGGATGGTGAGGGGTGTCCCCCCGCCACCACTATACTTTCATGTACTCCATCTATATAAAAATTACCACTACAGTCTGTTATTTGAAATTAGCATCTTCAACTATATCAAAACAGTCGTTTAAATTAAATATTCGTGCACAATGGATTTTACTTCAGCTTCTTCTTCTTCTTCTTATTCGCATTTCAAGCTTATTGCTAAGCGCATATTAGCTTATTGCGTGCTCTCAACTTAGTGTTCTAAATGCACTTCCACAGTTATTAATTGAGAGCTTTCGATGCCAATACCAATGCATGAATTTGTATATTGTGTGGCAAGCACAATGATACTCTATGCCCAGGGAAGTCGAGAAAATTTCCAACCCGAAAGATTCCCTCGACCGGACCGGGAATCGAACCCGCCGCCTCCGGCTTGGTTATACCGTGCCTTTACTGACTAGGCTATGAGGCCCCTATGAGGATTTTACTTCAGGCTGTTGTATAATTAACGATGGGCTGGTTTTTATATTTGGGCCAATATGAAAAAAAAGATCATTGTACATTTTCGCAGGAAAGTCGATTGTTTTGCTAATTTAAAAAAAATACCCTTGCATTTTATCGACAGTCAAAGAAACTCTTTCCAAGAATGATAATTTTCAGTAGCAATCCAAACGTGTTCCAACTAATTGGCCTCTTGAATATTCATCACTCAATTTGAATACATTATAGCTTCCAATGTGCAACTTGTTTACTCCATTCAAATCTCAATTTGCATCTTTCTGAATGATATTCGATCAATCATAACTCACATCGCCCATATAGGAATCGGTTGTGAAAGCATTTTCTTCGGAATTTCTACACAACAAAAACTCAATATTTATGATTTCCGAAAAATCTCTCCCAAATCCTCAAATGCCGCTTAACAACAAATTAAATCGAATATTTTACAAATTGCTACCCGGCCGAGTTTCTGTTGCATCAACGATGACCGCCCGTTAGTGGTTTAATTCCGAAAACTTCGAACTCGGATTCCTTCGGACTAATCGTCCACAAACGTCTGCGGATGCTTCTGATGCTTGATGGTTCCGAACTCGATGATGATGTCGGCGGTTGTGGTGATGCATCTCTCCAAATATATCAGGAGGCAGAGGTGGTATAAAACGAACGCCAGAAACAAAGACTAAATCGACAATCAAACGTCAATAAAATGATAGACTTCTTGAGAAAACTAAATTAAATTAATGATTTTATTGCGGGTACCAATCAAGCACGGGCTGGCAGCAATCCGGAGCGAAATTGTATGGTGTTGTAAAGTTCGCTAATAAATAAAGAGGGCGATCTGACTGGCTAACTTTCTTGCGGTCGACGGTGGGCAGTTTGGCTCCTTGCGCCCAAGAGATTCTTCTGATTGCAGTGATTCCACCGAAGGTCGGTAGGGGGTGTGTCGTTTTGGGTAGACAGTGAGAACAACGTTGGCAAAAACTAACATCTCCTAAGACGTATAATTTGATATGGCAGTCGGCAGCGATGAGCGATGCAGTCCGTCAGTGGGAATCTAATGTGTTTTTTGAACGGGGCGGTCGTAGAGGAGAAGAAATGCAACAGAACGGTGTTCGTGGATGGAGATTTTCGAGAAATTTCTGTTGCTTTGGTATTTTTACATTTGTGTCGATAAAGCAACTGCTAAAACCGATACAATTCTGAAGGAATATTTAATGGCAAATTTCTTCACTTTGCCCAATTTCCAGATGCAAAACTGGCACCTATAGGCTTTCAGCATGCAACTGCAACACGATTTTCCCCAAAAAACCTCTTCCCGCAGTTCCGTCAATCGCCCGCACTCGAGTGATAAAATTCAATCCGCCAACGAGGGTCCCATGGGCACACTACACGCCACCAGAACGCTCTGCGTCGTGGGTCGTGAAGATGTCTCACGTGATACGGAGCAATTTCCACGGCGCACTGCCGAGATGCACCGCCAAAATCACATACGAAGGAATCAGTCGAAAATTAGAGCAAAAACAGATACGGCCGACCAAAGTCGTGGGCTGGCTGCCAAATTGTAGGTGTACGCTTCTTAGTATCGGTGGGCGAATAAATGCCGAGAAGATCCGTCGCCGTTAACATCTATCGTTCTGTAGCTCGTGTGTGAGTGTGCATTTTAACAAAACCAAAAAATAAATCTCCAAATGCCAACCTTCGCCGGTGGGAACGGGAACGGTGCCGAGTTCGAAATTCTAGTTTCGTGAAATGTACCAATTCTGATCGGAGAGCAGGAACGAGACGAGAAGGAAAATTAGCCTTCGTGTGAGCCTTTGTTTTTATGGGGATTTAGAAAATTTAGACTACCTTCGTCTTGCCTTCCGTGTAAA
Organism: Ochlerotatus camptorhynchus; assembly: GCF_037179485.1. Lineage (NCBI taxonomy): Eukaryota > Metazoa > Arthropoda > Insecta > Diptera > Culicidae > Ochlerotatus > Ochlerotatus camptorhynchus. Next base: position 970,434 of record NW_027040497.1, on the reverse strand, counting down.
ACCCCGAAAGCAACATTGGGAAACGATAATTGTCTTCAAATTTTAGCCAGGATTTGCGAGGGATCCGTCCGACAGGAACGACTGATGCTTTAATAATAATATGTAATAAGCTACTGGAATTTCTGCACACGATGACGAAGACGACGTCGACGACCGTTGGACGTGGTGCGTGGGAACAGTAGGTGCCAATTCCCATATAGACTCATTTCATATAACATTCGAACCAGCAGAGAGGCATAAATTGCCGCCAGCGGCCGTCAAGGCTGTTGGAGGGCAAAAATAATGCTAAAGCGCAGTAGCGCATAAGCCCAAGTGATCGACCAATCGAAATGATGTGCCTATGTTTTTTCGTAAATAGCTGTGGGCGATCACTCCTCGGCATCATCAACATCATCGGAGCGGAGCAGTGCGGTGGCAGCAACATAAACAGAGAACATAGAATCGAAGCGTACACAAGGACTTATTATGCAAGAAAACATCCGTGATGTTGCTTGTGGGAGAAATGCTGGCATTTTTTTTTTTTTTTCGGGCGAGCTGGCAAAGATTTTCCGGACCAGCATTATTCGGACGGGTGCGGTAACCTCTGGTAGCCGGTGAGCTCTGGGGATCCTCAAAGAAATCGGCAGCTCGTGGGAATTTGCGTTGCCGCCAGAGTTGATGGCGGGGGCAAAAACACGTAAGTGATGTATTTTTTTTATTTGTTTGAAGAAACTCCAGTTTAAGGCATGGGAAAATATCAATGAAAATTCTAACAATTTCAGAAATACGCAGAAATTTTACCATAACTTCATATAAATACAATATCTACCACAAAATGGAAAAACTATTAGAATAATTACAAAGGGCTCATGTGATGACATGAATCTAATGAGAAATTGTCTTTATAAAAAAATAATAATAACAAATATGTGCGTATCCTATACAGCAAAAAATTTTGAATTTTACTTGTGATGTAAATGTTGATGAGTGTAAATTTTCATTTCATTTCACAGATACCAGCAACTTGCGCTAAATGTTGCTAACAAAGATGCATAGTTGCATACAATATTTGCAACATTTCATGAAATGCCTCAGAACTTTACCCGACTTGTAATGTAAACTTGTATGATATGTGACACTCCATTTATGTGCATCATATTGAACAGAAATTTACACTACTTTTTCAAACTGTGTATAACACAAAATGAAAACTTTCACCGGGAACGCAAAAGATGGTTCTCTTCAGCGGTAATTATAATCGATTACGGTATAATGAGCAGTGTTCGGAAAATCATTCTCAAATCTCATTCATTGAGTATCCTTGCGAGAATAAATTCACGGGCGAATGTGGCAAACAAAATTCACGCTTGAGTTTCTCATGCATATTCACGTACTCACACTCACAACGTTGAAAAATCACTCCAACTTAAACTCATAAAAACCACTCAAATGTCAATTTATACCATGGTTATGCATGTTTTGTTAGTTCCCCTCATGCACAAACAGTAAATAACACCAAAATATAAATAAATTAATTTTTGAACCTGAAAACTCATTGGTGATTTTTACGACGTTGAATTTTACAAGGCAAAACTCAAAGGCGCATAAACTCATGCATTCCGTACAGATACTGTAACTTTCAATTTTTATCCAGAGCAAATGCAATAAATTCTGTTGAAGAACGACCGAGCATAGTCAACAAATTGTACAACTCATGAACCGGAAGAACTTGACCACTCCATTGCTGCCCGCCCCCAGCTGTCATAGTGAGCACACCGAGCAAAACCACTACTCGGTGGCACCAGAACTATTGAAGAGAACATATGGCGACAGTGCTGCAGAAAAGTGAAATGTTCAGGATTACATCCACACGTGAGGAGCGTAGCAGAAAAAATAGTTTTTAATTCCCTTGATCAAGGCGTTACATTTGTTGTTACATTTCAATTGATTTAGCCTTCAGTCTTCAATCGTCATCTTTGGTTATGTATTGGATTTTAATAATTTCAAAAGATTTTTTTCGTTTGACAACTAGTTTATGATAGTGCTCTACGGACTCCAAAATATTCCCGCATGGGGGCATATTGAGTTAGCATTTAAAAGAAATATAACCTACCTAATCTAAATTAAGGTGCTAGATCCCGTAGAGTCCAAAATCCAGTCACGCCATTTTAGCAGTTCACACTTAAATTGCGACGTTTTAGATCTTGGTTTCAATAACATGGCGGTGTAATAGCCAACGGGGATCACGCGCTCGATTAACCGGTAGAGGTTATTGTCTCTAGTGTTTTGTTCATTGCATCCAGTTCGGTCGGTCGGTGAAGTAAATTAATTGGAATTGACGTTAAGAACACTGTTTTTTACTTTGAAAATGGAAGTGTGAGACCACCCTTGGTGAAATTTCCAATGTCTTTCTGCATGCGACGCTGCTGAGATGGAAGCAAACTAAAGCTTAACGGAGGAGAAAGCTCACGTCATCGAGTTTAACTCGGAGGAGTCTGTATTTTATGCATTAAGTAACAAAAAGTGAAAGTTCTTATGCGGCCTGCGGGTAGCAACGTGTATGGTTTACCACCGGAGGTCCCGGAGCTAGGCCTTGACATGCACACTGCTGTATGTGGATGTGAAAAAAGAAATTCTCTCATCGATTCATTTCCTCAATCGGAAGGGGAACCTTGTTTTATGACGGTATCAAGAACAAGTGTTTCTTGTGCAATAGGGAGGGGCACCGTATGAATTCCTGCCTCAAGCGAAAGGTTCGGAAGCAACGAGAAAAGGAACAACACGACGAAGGTCAAACCCAGGACGTAGAAAAGCAACAGCACTTGTGATATTGTGATCAAATGAGAGCGAAAACAATATAGTTTTGCTAATGATTATGGTTGGGTAATGGCACGCAAAATAGTGTTAGGTTTTTAATGCTTGTAGCTTTGTCATTTATAGATGAAAATTAAATCCAAATACGTCAATCAATAGGATATTACATTACAAATCTGCTGAAATAAATATTTTTTCAATTTTCCACAAATAACATTTTAAAAATGTACAAATGATAATTTTATCTCTCTTTTCATGAAATAAACGATTTTCCCTAACCCAGTAGTCATAATCGAGTACCATTTGGTTATACATCGTTCTGCTTGAACCTGAAAAGATATAAAACAGCGCTGTTGTAGTGCCTCTGCTCATTACCACTTCGGACGGCGTGGTACTTGGTCCTGCAGCAAGCAGGAGCAAGTCAGCGGATTAAGGTGGATCATGATGTGACCACCTATCACAATGAGGAAATGAGGAACTTGGAAAAGTTATACATGCAAAACATGCAATACTCCAGCATAGGCGCAACAATCTGCCTGTAGACAGCCAGCTTGTTGACGGTGGATGCTTTCGAGCGACGGTTGATGGTCGGATACAGACGTTTCAGCATGATGGTGCCTTTTTTGACTCGGTCTTCCACGAGCGACCGGAAGAGGAGCTTACTGTCGAGAATCAGGCCAAGGTAGCGTACCTCGGGTGACCACTCAGTTTCAGCGTTCAGAACCTTTATCTTTGATAACGGTTTGAGCCGGTCGGTGTTGCTATGCGGAAACACAATGGTTTGCGTTTTGACCGCGTTCACTTATATCTTCCAGTCGGTGAGATATATGGTGTAGGCATCCAATCCGTTTTGGAGCTTCGATACGAGAGTGCGCATTATTCGTCCCTTGTAGCTGATTGCCGAATCGTCAGCAAACAGCGACAGTGTTCCACCTTGCGGCAGTGTCGGTATGTCCGATGTGTACAGATTGTACAATATGGGTCCCAGGAAGCTTCCTTGAGGGACACCAGAGGGTACATCATACGGTTTCGAGAGAGCACTGCCTACGCATACTTGAGACGTCCTGCCGTCGAGGTAGTCCGAGATGGTCTTTACCAGGTAGCTGGGGAAACGAAATTGCAGAAGCTTGTGCACCAAGCCATCGTGCCACACGTTATCGAATGTCTTTTCGATGTCCAGTATCGCCATGACCATTGTCTTCAAGACCGACTTCGCCGGATTGATGAGGTTTGAGACCCGCTTGAGTTGGTCCACCGTCGAGTGACCTCGTCGGAATCCAAATTGCTCGTCCAGTAGGATGTCGTTCGCCTCGGTGTGTTCTAGGAGTCTGGCGTAAATGAGTTTTTCGACAAACTTGCTAAGCGAGGAAAGCAAAATGATCGGACGGTAGTTCGACGGGTTGATAGGATCCTTTCCCGGCTTCGGTATCGGTACCACCTTGGACCGTTTTCAGGTAGCTGGGAAGTGTCCAAGCTCCAGACAGCGATTGAAGACGTTCACCAGAAGATTATGCGCTTTCGGTCCCAAATTCTTCAGGACAATGTTGAAGAGTCCGTCGAAACCCGGTGCCTTCATGTTCTTCGTCGACTTGATGGTGTTCACCAGCTCATCAAGTGTGATTTTCCGGTCCGTCGGAAGCTCGCTAGGCTCAGTAGCTAGCTGTTAGACGCTGTCAAGCACCGGGTTCTCCATCGGGCTGACAATATCTCGACCCAGATTATGCGAAGCCATACAATGTTGAGAAATGGAGTTCGGCTTTTCGACGGCTGTTATGTGAACCTCATTATCAACTCTAAGAGGCGGCGGCATGGGCTTTGGTTTGTTTTTAAGCACTTTTGTTGAACGCCAAAAGGGCCTAGAGTAATTTGGTAAACTACTAAGGTCTTTTGCAAACTGCCTGTTACTAAGTTTTTCTACCATAATGGCAATAATTTTGTTTAATTTGTTATATAAAACTTTCCTACTAACGTTTTGCGTTCTTTGGAACTGCCTCCTAACACAATTCCTAAGAGACATTATACGCTTGGTCTCATCATCAAGGTTGGTAAACTTACATGTCACCGGGGTTGTCGGGATGAACCGTTGTTCCGCTTCGCCTATGTCATCGGAGAGCGCTTGCAGCACGCCGTCGATTTCTTCAGTCGTCGTTAACGCAGGATTTTTGACAACTCGATCCTCCATAAACCGCTGGAGTTAAAGCCACTTCGTTCGATGATAGTTTCGCCTACGATGCTGCTGACGTTGGTTGATAGTTTGATTCATCTTGAAAACCACCGGTAGGTGGTCGGATGACTGGATGACAGATCGGTAATGGCACGGGGCTCAGAGCAACCATCCGCCATGTTGGTGAGAACGATGTCGAGGGTGGATCCGACACCGGCTGGTGAGTAGAAGGTAGGCGAGTTCGGATGGAGGACCACGTAGTGTCCCGCCTGCAGGTCCGTGGCCAGCACTGCTCCGTTCTTGTTACTTCTTGCATTGCCCCACAGCGAGTGGCGTGCGTTGAGATCACCGGCGAGGATAAACTTACCCTTCCGACGAGTCAACTTCTGCATGTCATTCTTGAGACGATCGATTGTTCCATCCGACTCCTTACATTGGGCAAAACAGTAGATGGCAATGAGTGTGATGAGACCATCCGGCGATGCCAGCTCGACTCCAATGGCTTCCACGAACGATAGACGAAAGTCAGGCAGCATCCTGTACTCCAGTCCTCTCTTGATGGCAATGGCAACGCCACCACCCCTCTGTGCTCGAACTCGGTCCAGTCTAGCAATTGTGTGATTTGGCAGGCTAAGAAACGCGACATCGATGTTATGTTGGCGCAGGAAATCTACGATTTCCGGCTGTTTTCTCGCCACTGAATGGGCGTTCCAATTAAGGGCGTTGATGGTGAACGTGAAAGTTCGTCATGAAGTGCATCATTTGCACCATCATTTTTTGCATTTCACTTACAAGCGTTGTCAGATGACTGATAACCTGCGTCAGACCATCGGTTGGGGGGACCAAAGGTACAGCACCAGGCTGGGTTCCCCAGAATCCTGGAGGAGTGCTGCTTGGTTCGGCTTGCGTCGAATTCCTATACTGCCTTCTGGGCAGCGGAAGGGGAGGAAGATTTGGTGCGCGTCCTTCGGTTGGAGGAAGCGGTGGAAAATCATTTTCCAGATCGATTCCGGGTAGTTGCTTCTTTTTTTGCTGTCTCGGCTGGCTTGCTTTCTTCCGCAGTGCGATGAATTCAGCCCGCTTGGGACACGATCGACTAGTCGATGTGTGGGCATTCCCGCAGTTGACACAGGTTGGCTGCTTGTCCTTCATGTCCACGATGCATTGGGCAGTGACATGTTGTTGGCCGCATTTGGAGCAACGCGACTTCATATGGCAGTTGCGCGCGACATGTCCGAAATTCAAGCAGCTGGTACACTGCGTCACTTCACGGTGGACCGGCTTGTACTGCTCCCACTCGACGATGACCCTGAGCAGCGTTCGGATGCTTTGAAGCTGCCTCATGTTTGTGGATCCGCCAACCAAATGCACCAGGTACAGTTGGTCCCGATACTTGATCGCCTCGTTGTGCCGTTTGACAACGAAAACCTTCACGGGTTGAAGGTTGTTGCGTTTCAGCTCTTCTTCCACAACCGAAACATCCAGCTCGTGCAGCCCGCGTAGAATGACCTTGAAGGGCTTCGTCGACTGCACGTCGTGGGTGAAATATTCCACCTTCCAGAGTTGCAGTGTCTCCGTCACGGATTAATAATGTTCCGCCGAGGGGACGGTGATTTTCACGCCATTAGCGCAGAGACGGAATTCGGCCCGTAGCCCTTTACGGACTACCACATTCAGATTGTAAAGCAGCTCGCGTGGCTGTCCCTTGACATAGAAAGGAGGCAACTTCTCCTTTTTCTCAACGCTTTCACGCCATCATCCTCCTGGAGCAGCGAGAACTGGTTGAGGGCTAGCACCCGCTTCGTATGTCTGGCATCGACGTTGTTATCCGCCGGCCGCTTGCCGCCTTGCTTCTGGCTACCGCTTGGGCCCGGTTTACCCATGCTTGGGTTGAACGAAAAAAACGTTTGACAACGCGCGAGAAAAAACTTGCGAAAACACGGGAGAAAAGAATACTTGCGTTTGACCACACTGCACTGAGTGCTGATCGTAGTGTGACTGACTGTAAAACATATTTGGTACCTATGCAATTAGATTAACAGCCTTTTTTTAATATTCTGCAAAAAAGATACTTTCTACCCCGGGAAATCCTATCAGGTGCGGTTGCACATCGTTCTGCTTGAACCTGAACAGATATAAAACAGCGCTACTGTCGTGCTTTTGCTCATTACCGCTTTGTACGGCGTGGCACTTGGTCCTGTAACAAGCAGGACCAAGTCAGCGTCTAAAGGTAGACGGCGTGATCACCTTTCACAATTAGGAATGAGCCTTGAGTCCCGTTTCACTAAACCGAAACGCGGAAAAGTTATATGTGCCAAACCGGTTAATAAGTTAATGGATCGATAGGTAGGGTGCATTGGTGCTCAGCACGGAAAACAAACCAAGGAAAAAAAAAGTGAACCATAACCAAAACATTGAAATACTTGAAAAATTTAAGATTAAGTATAATAGTTAAAAATGCATGACACACATAAACTTTGAGTGGTTCTACGTCATACTGCGGTCGTGTATAGGACACAACCCTCTAATTTTTTTTTTCTAATAATAACCCTTGTTTCTGGGTCCAGGTGTGGAAGCTGCCTCCCTGTTGTCGCTAGCATTGGTACTTGTAGTAGATAAGACGAGACATGATGAAATGAAAATAGAAATCGTAGTAGGCTATTGACAAATATTCGGTAGTAAAATCAGTCTTGTAAGAGAGTTTGTAGAGTACGGAAGCAAAAAAAATAGATCGAGAAGAGATAGGAGATAAGGATGCTGAATCAAAGTTAATAAGCAATAAGTTTGCAGACAAGCACAGAGGAGCCAAATGTTCAAACATTACTATCGGTGACAAGGTAATAGTAGCTGTTTCAAGAAAAACGAAAATGGATCCAACATTCTCTAACGAACGAATTTACGGTCTTATGTTAGCGTTAGTGTTGGAAAAATATCAAAAAATCAAATCTCACCAACGCCCAAGATCACGCTTGATTTTCGTGGTCAAAAATCAACAAGCAAACAACTGCGATTGATTTTGCAAGCTGTGATATCGCAGCTCGGAATATCAAGCTAACAAAACTCACCAGCTGCAAATCTCAGCTAACTGTGGTGAGATTGAGTTTCATAATTTTTGCGTTACACCCGAATGCAACCGAAACTTCCATAACGGCTGGCAGCAGTCGCTTCGTGTCTGCCATCGGTGAAGAGTAAAAAGAGATAGCATACTATACTTTCTCTTTCTAAGTAAACGATGTGCAACGGAATCATTTTTGTGTCGAGTCAACTCGCAGCTTGATTTTTGCACGTTGTGAATAGTCTCGCAATATCAAAGGAGCTCGTAAAATCAATATCAAGCATGATATTTTGTTCCAATATCACGCGTGATATTGCGTGCACATGAGAGCGGAAAAATATCAATTGATTTCTGATTTTGCCAACACTGCCCGTGATGGAGGAAAACTCGTCATCAGGTGTGATCAAGGTGTGCAATATTCTCGTAGTATACTATATATATAGACTTTTGTCACTAGTGAAATGAGATCGCGTTAGAAGGTGTGATCAGAAGAGCTGCCCAAGTAACAATTCAGTAACCATTTGGCATCCACTCTCATTTATGATGGTTTTATAACGGCAATAAACAAACCATTTAGTATAAATACAGCATTTCAAAGTTTAAAACATTCCTACTTTGTAATTCAGCTTTTTACTGTTTAAAAAACCTTTTATAGTCTGATAAGAAAGTCAAAAACTGTTTTGTTTTCAAAGTAAATTTAAAACAGTTCTCAATCCCTCATTAAAACTGCTCTGTAATTCAAGCATAAACGTCATTAGCAATTGTTTATTAATGTGTTGATAAAATACTTTATAAACGTGTTCTATCATTATAAAAGCAACCATAAAACCATTAGGTTTTGCATTAGAGCAAAAAGCATTTATTTTTGCTTTTTAGGCTTTTTTAATGTGCATCATAAACTCTCCAATTACTCTGTTAACAAATTGAGCTTAAAAGATGGTTCCTCATAGTTAATAAAAGTCAAATTTATGACAAGTAAATCTCGAAGGATAAACGAAGAAGGATGAAAAATTCCAGTAGAATTCAGCAAAATTTACTTCTTTAGAAGAACCAGCACATCATCAACGATTGACCATCTGGCGGAGAAGAGTAAAGTGAGCGCCCTCGAATTCATAAAACATTGTCGAAAGTTCAAGAACATACCAGCCTTCTTCAGATCTTGCAAAATATGACAATCGAAATAACAACAGACAGAAAACTGAAGACTGAAACGGTTAGTTAGCGGAGATTATCTGGTTTCCGATCCATAGCAGCGATTTTATTTGGCAAAAGAATCTACTCTCCGAAAATTTCATTCAAGCGTACATTCCTGCATTGTTGGATGGTGCAATTCTGTAACCATCCGGAAGAAGGGGATCTTTTTCGGTTCGAAATGCGAAATGTTGCAAAACAGTATCGCAAACTATCTGAGTAACTGCTCCCAATCCATCGGGAGAAAACTGACTAGAAGAACCTTTGGATCGCACAGCGCAACTAAATATCAAAAGATAAACAAACTTTGACGTTTAACTTTTTGCCTCCATAAATGCCGCCATAAATCTGAACGGGTTAGGATCAAGCAAAATGGCTTTAGATAAATGCAATTCAGGCTGCAAGTTTTCTTCATAAAAGCCATTTTAAAACCTTATGAATTTGTTAAGGATTTCTTGAAAGCAAAACAACTTTTTCACAAATGACCCATGAAAATCAACTTCCTTCTCCAGGGTGGACCAACTTGACGTATTCTAGTCTTGATGAGGTTTTGGTGGATGCATTGATGACAAAATAGCCTTGACCAAGGTTTTATAAATGTTGTTTTATAGTTGCTTTGTAGTATTTCATAAAACTTAAAATGTTACTTGGGTGGGATAGACACGAGTGGCACGATATTCTTGAAGTCCATCCAGCTTCTTGGCTTCGACGATGACATTGACATTATGGCACCGAACTTTGAGATGATGGCGGAAACGTACATCAGACTGAAGGCTGAAGCTAAACGGATTGGACTTGCCATCATCGCATCAAAGACAAAATACATGAAAGGAAGAGGTTCTAGGGAAGTCAATGTTAGCCTCCCACCCCGAGTTCAGATTGACGGTGACGAAATCGAGGTGGTCGATGAGTTTGTGTATTTGGGCTCACTGGTGACCCCCGAAAATGATACCAGCAGAGAAATTCAAAGACGCATTATGGCAGGGAATCGTGATTAGACCGGTGGTCCTTTACGGCCACGAGACCTGGACTATGCTCGCGGAGGACCAACGCGTCCTTGGTGTTTTCGAATGGAAGGTATTGCGTACCATCTACGGTGGAGTGCAGATGGATGACGGAACGTGGAGGAGGCGAATGAACCACGAATTGCACCAGCTGCTGGGAGAACCATCCATCGTCCACATTGCAAAAATTGGGCGACTACGGTGGGCTGGGCACGTCGTAAGAATGCCGCATGACGACCCAGTGAAAATGGTTCTAGAAAGCGACCCAACAGTAACAAGAAGAAGAGGCGCGCAGCGGGCAAGGTGGATAAACCAAGTAGAAGGTGACCCGCGGACCCTTCGCAGACTACGAGGCTGGCGAACTGTGGCCATGGATCGAGTAGAGTGGAGACGACGTCTTCGGACAGCAGAGGACAACAAGGCCTTAGCCTGATTGGTGGTGGTGGTGGGCCTGAGATTGACCCGATGATCTTCTACTTGCTGATCAACTCCGAAAGTTAACACGGCTTCGTGAAAAGTCGCAAAACCACTACCCATTTGATTTGCTACTCCACCGCAGTATGGCACGAAGTGAAATAAAAACGGTAAGTCGACTCGGTACATGTCGTTTTTGATAAGGTTTTTGACACTTGCCACATCTCCTGGCTGTTAGTTCCATTCATTACGCATAAAAAAATTGTTTGGGATTATGGGATCATAAGATATTTTGATGTTATTTTGTGTTTATAAATAACAAGAAAATGTTAGTGGCACCGCTGGTGCAGTGGTAAGCGTGATTGTGTCTCTCCCTAGCAGGCCTGGGTTCAATCTCATTTTTCGCCGCCAGGATGTTCTGAGGCATAACATCTCTGATCACGCCTTCCTTGGAAAGGGAAGTAAAGCCGTTGGTCCCCGGTTCATGAGTTGATGGGTCGATATGTAGGGTTCAGGTGTTGGAGCTGCCTCCCTGGCGTCGGTAGCATTGTCAAATCAACAAATCAAGAAAAAAATCAAGAAAATGTTGTTAAGAAGCAAAAATTCGTCGAAATTTTTAGATTTTTTGGAATTATAATATGTAACAATAATATATTTTTTTTGTTAATTGCAAGGAGAGGTTGAATGGAATGTGTTGTACACATAAATCCTGATCATAAAATCGCTGATTGTGAGTCTTTGAAAGCAAAATTTGTCTAGTCTAGTGAAATTGTATGTAATGGTGTACAACACATTCCTTACAACCCCTACTTGCAACTTACAAGTACAACATATTATTATAACTTGATTCCTAAAAAGCATAACACAAAGCCTATAACACTCCTATCTTTCAGATCTCAATGCATGTTTGACTGTCAAATCTACCCGATTAAGTATAGTCAAGATCTCTTCAGGTGTGCCACAAAACAGCGTACTTGGTCCCTTGATCTTCATTTTTTCTACTGTGTTATAATTTTAACAAGCCAAGTGACATCTGAAAATTTCGACAAAACGTTTGCTTCTTATGAGCTTTTGCTACTCCGTTCAATGGTATCACAAATGCTTTGTAAAACCGCTTATCGGACTGTCACTCAACTGCGGCTACGCTTAAGATTAGCATGAAGCCGAAACACACCATTCAAAACATGTACATTTATTGCAAACAAACATTTTCGCAATTAATATCTCCATTTTTTTACCCGTTGCCCACACGAGAAATCCAACGGTAAAAGTCATTATTCACGGGATTCCCGAAACGATCAAGTGGTGCTAACAGATATAAATCACTTCCAATTCCAAATAAGCCGGAGGAGTCCCGATCTCAAACAGTGAAAGAGAGAGGGACAGAGTTGAAAAAGGTACACACGCGTGTTATGGAGCAGCCAAGTCCCGCAGGGCCCGGCGGTCGGTCGGTTGGTCGGTCATGAGGCGCCCGGCGTGTGCTTGAACCAACAGCACCGGCAACACAATTCATTCAAAAGTCGTCGCCGTCGTCGTCCTCTCCTTCACCGATCGAATCGAACAGCTTATGGCAGTGAGGGGGTGGTCGACTGACTGAGAGGGGGATCACCTATAACCTAGAGCGTAAATATCATCAACACTATATAAATTTTCTAATTTACTTGAGGGTGTATTTCGACGCTTGACGCCACGCGAGACGTCCACCCTTTGGCGGCTAAGAGTCGAACGGTTTGATGATTTTGTTCGGGCTCACGAAACCTTTCGAGACTTCTTTAAAAAAAATAGACTGTCTTTCATGCGGAAATCTTTGCAGGATGCCGAAGAAGAAGCAATTTTAAATGTGTAAATTCCTTCAGGTGCGTGTGAGAGCCTTTCGGGTGGTGTGGGATGTCTAGGTTCTCAATGACGGCTGGGTTGAGTTGGATGGTGAAAACGAATATCCCCGTGAGCGATATATCATTTGATTTACCGTGAAGAAAGAAGTCAGGAGAATCGGATCCGATTTGTATATTGGTAGCCTTTGAGTGAGACTTAATTGAATCATGCACTCCGAAGGATCGAAAGTCTCAAATCAGGCTTATTATGTGGTGGTGGTGGACTATCGTGCCACAGTTTAAAGTCGTTTTTGAACGTTCAATCATCCGCGGCCGTCGTGAAAGATTTCATAATTTGGGTTCGTTTTAGTTGACTGATAAAACAAATACCGCCAAACGTGGTGAAGCGGTTTCTGAACTTCACAGATTTTCACCCTCGACCCTCTTTACGGTTTTCATATTTTTTTATTCCATTTCAAGCATCTAATGCAACCGGCTGCTGTATATATTTTCGAATGAGAAAAAAAATACCTTCGGGATAGGTTTTTGATTTTAGCGCTACTTCGTGCAGATCGACCGGGCACCGTACGAACCGTGGTATCTCTTTTTTAGTTTCTATTTTTCTTGAATCTGCTATTTGAGCTGCGAAATGTACCTAGGGTTTGAAAAATCTAAATCATTTAAATGTAATACGGCACTACGAATATTGACGCTGTAATTTACCGATCAATCAAGTTTGATTTGGGCCTTCATGCAATAAATGTTGCCATTCGCCAACAACATTTTGACCCGCAAATGAACCCCTTGATGAACATTTTTGCAAAGTAAAAGTGAGCGCTAAACGTCAGCTTCCTATCATTTTCCGGCGATCTACCCCAAAAAATTCAACACCCAAAACCGTGGCCTTCGACGGTGGTCATGCACGCGCGTTCGAGCCATTTTTGACAAACCAGAACCGAAAGGAAATGTTATGCTCTTTTAAGTGCCTAATTAGGTCTATCGACTGTTATCGGACAACCATCTTGCCACGGCCGCCGTCGCCCTTTTCGCGCGTACGTCATGAATGGTTACCTCTTCCGATGATAGTGCGAGCTTGTTGCAAAAAAATGTAAACGCACGCACGGAAAAAAATTTGAACAACCCTCATTCTTTTGGAAATTTGTTTTTTAAGAGGGGTTGAAGCATATGATTCGTTCAAATGCAAATATGACAGCAAAGGGGAAAGACTATCCAGGGAATACAGCAGATCAACGAGTTGTAAGCGTTCCCTCGTGTCCTGGCATCGTCAGAGGTTACATTTACCTTCCACATCCACAGTATTAGAGATGGTTAATGATCTAATCAGCGGCGTGTGCAGTCATTTAGTTTGGATGATTTGTTTTATGTGGATAAGAGTCGTGTTACGTGATTCATGGGATAATTGGAATGATACTAGCAAATATTAAAAAGATGCAGATGAAATTTTAACATATCCCAATCGCATTCCTAGATATTTTTTTTTTGTAAAAGTAGAAGATTACAGAACAGTTATTCCTGATCCTATTTGCTGAAGAAACTCAGTGCTTTAATCTGGGCCTGGAGAAAGCTATTAATTCAATAGTCATGCAAATATATTCCCTCATGAAGACTAAGTAATCCTAGATGATGAAATTATATCATTATATTTAATGGTACTTTCGACCAAGAGCGATATACTAATTCGAATCATTTCTGCTCATTGTAAGAAATACAGGATTTCGGCATATTTTTAAAACAGTATAAGAAACCAATCTGATAGTGATTTCTAAAGTTATTCTTGTTTGGGGCTGTCTTTCCGTGACTCTCAACGGAACCCGTGTCATGAAGTTTTTTTCAGAGCTTCAGAGGGCAGTAGCTCCGAAAACAAACTCATATAGTGAACCCCTGACGTTATTTCGTTTGCGACGTTGTTTCGGAGTAGCGAACCACAAGGGCTGATCCTGGGGAGTCTTTTAGTGATATTTCATATTAGCTGAACCTGATCTGGATGATCAAAATGTGAAAATTACAAAAAGATAACATATACAGAACTTCAGGAAATTCTCCCTGAAGAAAAGGAATCACTAGGAATCGGGATGTACTCAAGGAGAGGCAACATGTTAATTCTATTGAATAGTACCAGGTGGATATCATCCTGATTCGAGCAAGAAAGGTGGACCATGAAAGTACCAGTAGCACCATGCAATTTCATTCTGTTAACATTGCTCATGGATTCATTTGGTGAGTTCGTTCCTACTTATTAACACTTGTGATTATGATGATCAACAGTGTTGAATGGTCACAAACAACTGCAGAATCTGGTGAGAGCTTACTATTTATTTAATTTAAATATTCGTACAGTAGTCGTTTGATTTAGGCACGGGTCGATTTTAGCAACAAAATCACAAAACCGTTCGCTTTTGGCACGGGGTTTAATTGAACGAGCCAAGACTGAACGGAATTTGAAAATAGTGTGTTTTTGCTATGTCATGGCGCTGCCTTGCAGTGGTCCGAAGTCAACAGAATCATAAATTGAATTTCAAAATAAGACCGTTCGATTTTGGCAACACTAAATTTTCAGTCTTGCTGCCAAAATTGAACGGGTTCAATTTAACTACAAAGGAATAGGTGTTTTAAAAGTTTGTTATTAAACGTTTTAAATCTTGTACGCGAAAACCCAACCCTCTTACCCAACATCCCAGTGATTCCTCGTGGAAGTGCAGAAAATTTCTCGGCTTTCATCAAAGCGAGTGTCACGTCAACACATTTCTGCCCATTCCTTTCTTGACCTGCGTTAGGGCGCTGGTATTGCCTAGTTTGAGATCACCAGTTTTTACACATTGAGGATAATTGCTAGTCCCAAGCATTAGGATTTTTCAGTAATCAAAGGATCACATTTTAGTCCTTGTTACTTTTTATGACTTGATAATAGTGACAAGACTCGGATAGTGACCACCGCGCCGTTCTGCATTTCTATAATGTATATTTCAAATAAAAAATATGAGTGTTCACTCGACTGTCGGCAGAAGCAGACCACTCTCAATGTGTGTCATGCGATCGTCTGTTTACTCGGCAGCAACCATTGTGTGGTCCTCCTCATTGTTCTTCATCAGTAGTTCTTTCAGTCAACTTTGGAAAGCAACCGTTTCGTGATGAATGTGTGAGTACTGACCACGTTTTGCGTCCATTGCTGCAATGGAAGCGCTCTGACCCTCGTTGGCGAATTTGCTCTACAATGAAACCACTGGAATCGGGTCCCGTTCTGGTGGAGGAGGCTTATTGGACAGCAGAAGATAAAATGTTTATTGTATTGTACCTTTTGACTATAGTTTTAATATGTATTGTATAGTGAACAAGAATCCTCGGCTCTGTAAAGTTAATTCGGTTGAGCCTTATCAAATAAATTAATTAAAATTCAAATCAAAAATATGTTTTATGTTCATAGATTTCTCATAATCCATTTCCCTTTGTCCTTCTCCTTTTCCTTTCCCTCTTTTCTTTTCAGAAAGCGAGTAATGGCGCTATAGCCATAAGTCATTAAAGGCTAGGACAAGAGTTAGTGCTCATGCCCCAACCGCCAGAAGAAAATGGAGCATCATTTAAACTTTCTAGCTTTGATGCTTCCAACAACCAACCAATCATATAATTACCAAAATCGGAACTTACGGTACGAGATGTCTACGTTTCATCCATTTATTGGATTCTGAAGCATCGTGTTTAAATCGATGTTTACTGAATCATCTTGTCTCTTAATTGCTGCACAGTAGGCCTGGGCGTTTTGATATGTGTGATGCATCTTCGATGTGAAACATATATCAAATAGACAAGAAAAATAATGTAGGTATATATATCATTTTCCAGGATGCTTTCAAGAACTGGCTGTGTTGGCGTTAGATTAGATTAGATTAGATTAGATAAAATTAGATTTCTGCTCATTGTAAGAAATATACGTTAAAACAAGTTAGTACATTGTTCATATTTCAACAGGATCAATATGTTTTACTAACTACAGAAATTTCCTTCAATGAAATCAGTTAAGCCTTTTGTTGTACGATTAATATTGAGTGGGACTGTTATGCCGAGAAATTGGCTATTAAGTAGGAAACTCTACGCATCCCAACTAAAAATTTTCACAATGTAAACGCTTTAATCATTTCATTTATACAGTCTCAAGCTGTATTCAAACGTTATACGATATGAGGAAACCTTTACTCAACCTCTATACAAGCAAATCTGGCGAACTTAGTCAGCTACTTATGGCTGTTGGAACGGTCGGGAGAAGCTCTTATTGCATATCCATTAACGCTTCTATACAGCTGTTATCCTGCTGTTTAGTTGTGTGTGAACTTGAAAGGCGCTTATTCAACCTTTTCCCGGTTATCCAATAATCACTACACAGCTTTCTCTTGAAGCCGAGTTAAATACTGTTTACGCTTTTTTTTTACCCTGCACTGGAACCTAGAATCGAACTCGAGACGACCTCATTGGCAAACCTGGACACTACCAACTGTGCTACGCCAACACTTTGAACCTATGTAAACAAATCAACATTCCCTTCTACAACAAAATCGCTGAGTAGAGGCTTTATAATAGTACACATGAATCAATTATTTTTCGACTAGTTATAAAACAGCAGAGTAAAAGCTGTAAAACTTCACACGTCTAAAAATAAACCTAGTTGACTGTGAAAATTCTTTCGAATTTGCTCTAACATAGTTTATAAGCTGAGTACAGGTTGTTTAGTTGTTGAAAAAGCACTTTTGATGTTAATGTTATTCAGCAAGAGTGGTTGGTTGTGTAGAAGCCATCAAATGAGTAATATATTCACTTTGTTAGCTTTGTTTTGCAGCTACAAGTTGAAAGTTGGGTAGTTTGTGTATAGAAATGACATTAGCGTTTATTGGCTGATGTTATTCAGTGCGACTGACAAATTGAATAATGGTTGTGAGAAAGTTGAGTAAACGCTAACCAAAACTATTTTGCTAGCTTTTGCTTGTAGCAGTATCTGCAGCTTCTTTTCAGCTACTTTACAGCATAACGCTGGAAAAGTTGGCTTACAAAGCTGAAAATGTTAGTTGGGATGTCAGTCCCACTAGAAACTGTTACTTTCCGTGTTGCTTTGATGGCAATGGTGGTTGCGTTTGACGTATTTATTTTTGTGTTTGTATGGGTGTGCTTGCGTCCTCCTTAAAGTTGCGGAAGTTACTGAATAGTTTGCATAGGTTTTCATCATTAATTGATACCAATAATAAGTGTGTTGACATTGCTGAAATCGCCGTTTGCTACTTCTATAGAGTCATTAAAAGTATGGGCATTAGACTGATGCAAAATTTGACTTTTTCACTCCACAGTGCTTAAATGGTTTCTGATTAGCCTCCCAAAGTCACAACTCATTTGGTTAGAAACAGACTTCGCACAAGCCATTTGAAGTTTACATGCAAATTACTATGGAAAATCTCAACTTTTTGTTCATTGCCTTCGAGTCTTTTTCCATATTGAGCTACGAAACAGTTCGATAGCCATTCTTATAGTAAATTTTCTCAGCTACAACTTTTGCTGAAGATCATTTCTATGTAAAACGAGACAGGAAAAAGTTATTAATTAATTAAAAGATTGGTAAACTTATGACAAGATCAAGCAGCTGCTCTGTAGGCAACACTGTATTTTGCAGTGTGACATAGTAGCCATGATTTTTGTGTCCTATTCAACGCCCCAGAAACACCAATGTTGCCTGCTGAGCAGTTGGTTGAGCATGATCATAAGACATCAGAGCATTGAACCATTGATAACTTTCGATCCTTGCATTTAATCAAAAATTAGCCTTCAGCAAAGTTTTAGCTGGAAAAATTTCCTACAAGTACAGTTGAAAGCTTTTGAAGCAGACCGATATGGTGAATTATTAGATAGACATGAACAAAAATCTTGGTTTTACCATAGTAATTCCCATACAAACTTCAAATGGTTTGTGCCATCTCAGTTTCTCACCAAATAGGTTCAAATTTTGAGAGGTTAGTCAGCATCCGATTTGGAATCGTTTAAGTATTAAGGAGCGAAAATTTCAAATTTTGCATCACTCTAATGGGCATCTCAAGAAACTTCTGATGAATGCTCTGTGTAGGACAAAAACTTCTTAGCATCTTGATCTACTGCTTTTTTTTCATGTTGGGTATTTTGATCACTGCGACCAGTACCTACTTAGATCTATTGTGATATATTCCCCGTTTTATCCATGTCGTACCACCATTTTATGAAGCGACCGACATAGACTGACCGAAAGCATTTTCCCAGTCAGGTATTACATTTCGAATGAATTGCACTACTTGGCTGGGAACTGAATTCCAAATATCAAAGGGTTCTGTCAGCCCCTTATCCAGAAAAATATGCCTCTTATTGAAGATTGCTATACAAGAGCATAGCAGGTGTTCAGAGTCTTCTTTTTCTATGCCAAATAATCGACACATGTCATCTTGATGTTTTCTACTAGCTTCAAGTGATATTTACATGGACAGTGCCCTGTTATTAAACCAGTGTACATACTGAGATCTTTCTTTGATAGTTCAAAAAAATTGCTAGTCATTGAAATGCTCGGATTAATAAACCGTTTCGACTGCCTAGCAATGAGAGTGTTGTTCCAATTGGTCTCCACTTTCATTTTTTCCCATTTCTTGAACTCCATTCTAAGAGAGAAACTCCACAGAATGGTTCTGGTCCTATAAATTGTTGAGATGATCCAAGCCTAGCTAATGTGTCGGCTCATTCGCTTGAAATCCACAGTGACCAGGAACCAAAATAGGTTCACTTGGTTTTGGCAGGCCAATTTTTGGAGTGACATTGCACATTCCCATACAAGTTTAGAATTACATGTTGCTGATTTCAAAGCACTTAGTGCTGCTTGGCTATCAGACATAATGTAGATATTCGAATGTCTATAATTTTTACGCAAGCAAATTTTAGAACATTCAAGAATTGCTTGGACTTCTGCTTGGAACACGGTAGGCCAGTAGCCCATAGATATTTAGATATTTATACCTGGACCTGTTTCCTCTGCAACTACACGATTATCCAATCTAGAGCCGTCTGTATAAAAAAACAATTGAACCTGGACGAATTTTTGGTCCCCCATTGTCCCAAAAATCGCGATCCGCATCTGCTACATTGTAAAGACGATCGAAGTGATATTTTTTCTTCATCCAATCTTCATTTTGTAACACAATATAATCAATATTGAACATTTTTATGATGCTCATATGTCCTCTAAGATCACCTTCAAGGAAGTGCTGTGACCGTCGGATCCTTGATGCACTCCTTTCGGCTTCTAATTGAATAAATTGATGCAACGGAAGCAGATAAAGTAGAGCATCTAGTGCCATACTTGGTGTGCTACTCATTGCACCAGTTATTGAGAGAGTAGCTAGTCTTTGCAGCCTCCCCAGCTTCTTCTGAGCTGATTTTTCAATGGTTTTAGGCCACCAAACCAATGCAGCATAGGTTATTCTGGGTCTTACAATCGACAAATAAATCCAGTGGATCATTTTAGGTTTTAGTCCCCATTTCCTACCAAAACTTTTTTTTTTACTTATCAAAAGAGCATTTGTTGCCTTACTAATGACTTGCTCTAGATGCAAATTCCAATTTAGTTTGCGGTCAAGAGTAACTCCCTGATACTTGACTGTGCTTGAAATTTCTAAAATTATTCCTTTCAGTTTTATACTATTTATGGACATTTTTTTTCTTCTTGTAAATGGTACAATAGTTGTTTTAGATGGATTAATATTCAATCCTTCGCTAGTGCACCACGATGAAACATAATTTAAAGCAATTTGCATTCTACTTAAAATGACATAGTTATATTTTCCAAGCACTAATATGACTATATCTAGACTAACATTTGAAAGGGGTGGAAGAGCCAACATGTAAACAAACCATATTTTGCCACATATAGAGAGAATAGTTCACAAACTACTCGATAAACACGAAAAAGTAGATGAAAATATCACTTCAAATCATCAAAAACGTTTCTTCTTACATGGCGTTTTTCCAAATTTCAACTCTATGATGCATCTGGTTGTTACGCCTTGCACCAGAACTACGAATTATATCGTTTTAATAAAGGGTGATACGGTCAAAATTTGGTCAAGGGAAAACGCGTGTAAATCGGTGAAATCGTTTATTTAAAAAATCAAATTAAATTTCTTTTTCAAGTTCAATTAGTATAAAATTCAGGAAAAATATTCAGTTAGGCTTCCGCTTTTCCAAATCCGAATTGCCGGGTCTTACGCTTGACCCCTGCCATCAGATTTTGTACAGCCACCTTGTCCACCTTCTTCGCCGCAGAAAGCCAGTTTGCCTTGAACTGCTGCTCGCCCTTAGCAGTTTTTTTGGTCTTCTTTAGGTTCCGCTTGACAATAGCCCAGTATTTCTCAATTGGGCGGAGCTCTGGCGTGTTGGGAGGGTTCTTGTCCTTGGGAACCACCTGCACGTTGTTGGCGGCGTACCACTCCATGGCCTTTTTACCGTAATGGCAAGATGCCAAATCCGGCCAAAACAGTACGGAACAACCGTGTTTCTTCAGGAAAGGCAGCAGACGTTTATTCAAACACTCTTTCACGTAAATTTCTTGGTTGACAGTCCCGGAAGCTATGAAAATGCTGCTTTTCAAGCCACAGGTACAGATGGCTTGCCAAACCAGATATTTCTTTGCGAACTTTGACAGTTTCATGTGGTTGAAAACATCTGCTACCTTTCCCCTTCCTTTTGCCGTATAAAACTCCTGTCCCGGAAGCTGCTTGAGGTCGGCTTTGACGTAGGTTTCGTCGTCCATTACCACGCAGTCAAACTTCGTCAGCATCGTCGTGTACAGCCTCCGGGATCGCGCTTTGGCCGTCGTATTTTGTTTATCATCGCGATTTGGAGTCACTACCTTCTTGTAAGTCGATAGTCCGGCTCGTTTTTTGGCTCGATGCACGGTTGTAGACGATACACCCAGCTTATTTGCGGCATCTCGGAGAGAGAGGTTAGGGTTTCGCTTGAAACTACCGGCAACTCGCTTTGTCGTCTCAGCGGCTTCCGGTTTTCGATTTCCCCCCGATCCAGACTTCCTGGCTGTCGACAAACGTTCCCCAAACACTTTAATTACATTTGTAACGGTTGATTTGGCAACTTTTAGCGATTTTGCCAACTTTGCGTGCGAGTAGCTCGGATTTTCGCGATGCGCGAGCAAAATTTTGATACGCTGCTCTTCTTGCTTGGACGGCATTTTGACAACTGAAGAGTGAATTCCAAAATCAAAATAGGAGCAACATTCTACACACACACACCTTCAATATGAGGGGTGTTCAGGTTTTTTAAATGCAAAATTGAAAGAAATACGTCAAGTTGATATTGACCAAATTTTGACCGTATCACCCTTTATGTCAAACGTATTGAGTTTATAGTATCTAGTCACGCTCGATTCATTTGAAATGCATCCGATTGATAGTTCACGTGTAAACAACGAACAAAAAGAAGACCAAAAAAAATCTCCGGGCGTAATTCCACTCTCTCAAAATTTGCGAACGAAGAACCAAGGCGGAACAACAAACGAAAAATCCCGAGGGTGTACTTCCACGGCGTATCACCAGTGTTGGCAGTCCAAAGGGTGGAAGATCCGGGGGGGTAACAACATGTATGAAATTATCAGGGCGTATGATGTTTTCTTCTCGATTTCACGACAAAGAAAACTTTTTTTGAGTTTTTAGTGATGCATGATGATAGATTACACTATTAACTATATGTCAAGCTTATAAAATCATCCAGAAAATGGAAAGTCGTGAAATAGGATTAATTTTTAGGTCATAAAAATTCAGAAGCGATTTTCTCGATATGGTCATTTTGGAATTACGCCCTTTTCAAATGTTAGTCTAGATATCATCTGCGAAGCCAATAATCTCAAAGCCCTGTGCTTCTCAGTTTTTGAGAAGGTCATCAACTATTAAAGACCACAGTAGAGGTGAAAGAACACCTCCTTCAGAACACCCTTTTACAGCTCTTACTGTTATGGATGAGCTTCCAAGGTTTGCTGATATTTCTCTTTTGCTAAGCATTTCGTTAATCTAATTAACTATGCTTTTATCGAACTCATGTTTTATCAATATCAATGAACGCTGCTAGGGAAATTTCTTTTGATTCAAAAGATTTTTCTAGTTTTGTAACCAGCGTATGTATGTATGCTGTTAGCTCTTCAGTAGAGCTACTGCTTAGCAATAGGACCTTAGGCCTAAAGGAGATTGTGCTTAATCAGTTTGAGTCCGACTATAGATTTATGGCGGCTGACATGCTGTGGACAAAAATCAATACGTCACACGATCGTCGATCGAGAACTTTTATAATACCAAAAAATACTTTGGAAGAGTTATCATGCACAGTAAGGATTTCTGCCGTACGGAGTTGAGCTTTATATTACTTATTATTACATTATATAAGGGGCTTTTCATAAAACACGTAGACACTATAGGGGGAGTGTGGGAGTAGCGAGTTTCTACGTAAGTGTCTAATAATGCATTGTTTGAAATTAGAACTCTGACCTGGTGCTTTAATAAGACTTCCCGTTTCACGAATATTTTTCAATATAAAATATAACTTCTACTTCCCGAAATGGCGAACGCAATCGTTTCGCTAATCATAGATTCAGCAAAGAAAATCTTTGTGGGACAGTTATGCGTAGAATTTCAACAAGGGACAATTAGACTTGATGCTGTTTTTAGATAATCGCAGAACAAACTACATGTTTTCTTTTTCATTTGAAAATTTACCTAAAAAGTACTGTTTTAAGAGGAAAAGTGAAAAACGTCCAAAAGTGACATGGGACAGATATGCGTAGAACGACAGTTATAGATGCACGAATCAAAAGGCTAGAGCTGCCATTGCGAGCTGTACATGAACAATAGACTAGTGTCATATTAACGGTAGGGTGATAGTGGGTTACAGCCAGGGTCCCCAATTTGGAAGATGCCCCTGGCTCAATGACATAAATCACATCCTTCTCAATAATATGTTTCAAAAGATGAATTAATCGTTGGTTAGTTTTGGATTTGAATCGAACACTAAAGCTTTGAAAATGTGGAGCAACAAATCATACAAGTTGATAACATAAAAAGATAAAGAAAATCTCTCACATATACTGTCAGATTACAGAAGAACATTAGGGCAGTAGTGTGACGTGGGAAAAATCTCAAGCGCCGTGGGTATTTTCCTCCCGATTTACAAATATTAACAAAGGACCAACATTAACGGTTTCTGATTACTTAGTTATTGTTCCCACCGCCAAGAAGGTACTCCATTCTTTTTTTTTCTAAATTGAGCGTCCTAGAAAGATGGTTTCTTGGGTAAAGTTGTGCATTTCATATATTCTGAGGTGAACTCCTAGGGGAAGAGAAAAGGAAGTTCTGAATTGAATTCCTATGTTATTCTGAAGAAACTTGTATTTGAATGGTGAAGAGGATATCAGAAGAATTTTAACGAGAATAAAAAAAAATATAAACAGAATTTAAATGGTGTTCTCAAGGTAATTTCAAATGAATAAAGAAGAAGATACAGAAAAGAACTTCAAAGAAATTCAAAAGATAGTTCCAAAAAAAGAGCATATATTAAATTAGAATAACTGGGAATGTTTCAGGAAACTAGAATGCATTTCTGATTCCAAATTATGTTGGAAGGAGCCATTTTTAGTATAAAAAAATAAGTAGGATTTCAAATGAATATGATCATTGAAACATGTAACGGGTGTTCAATAAAAAATGAGAATGAATTCAGTGCCGTCCAGCGTTCTTGTGAGAGCATCGCGACTAAGTTGCGTCGTACGGCTGATCAGGGCCCCTTCTCCAATATTTATTGACGTTTTTTTTTTGAAGAATAAACATTATGTTTTTAATAAAAAAAAATACTGAAATCGATGAAAAAAATTTATATTTTTACTAGCTATATGACTGAAAAAATTATCATTTTTTATTGAACACCCGTTAGTTGCAAAGAAATAAGAAGGATTCCTAGGTATTTCTAAGGAAAATTTCTAGGAATTTCCTCAGAAAATTCCACGCCAATTATGAGAAGAGCAGCTACCGAATTAGTTGGTAAGTTTGAGGGGAGGGGAAGTCATTATCTTTTGGAAATTAAAAAGCAGCTTTTTTTTTTGTTTAAAATCACAATTTTGTCAATGAAAATGTATTCTCTGTGTTTCGGTAGTCAAGTAGAATGCAATGAACTCATTTTCATGAACGTAATTCTGGTTTTGAATTTATGAAAATTAATGACGTCTCCTGTCACTATAAAGATAATTTCATGATATGTCTGAATATGATATATTGATATTTTTACATGTTATGCCAATAGAGCAGTATCTCTTCGCAATGTTGGGTAAAAGAACCCTGATAAAAATAAACCATAATTTTGTCATTTAAATGGGGCTCTCGGCTAAAGCTACTGGATGAAGGGCAGAATTCGCTTTTGGAGACAGCCGGTTTTGTAAAACTCCGAGTTCATCATTTTCTCAGTGACGAAAACCATTGTCTTCTAGCCGCAGCAGCAAATTCCCTGCCAGATCATACATTTCCGAGTGCGAAGACAAATTTGAATCTACCAGGGACACCTCCTCGAGCCTTTGGCTTGTAAAATTTTAGTCCTGAAAGCTGTCCGAAGTCAGCCTTTACATAGGTTTCATCATCCATAAGTATGTACCCACCGGACTTGGTCAGCAGATTGTCATACAGCTTTCGAGTACGGGTTCTAGCTACGGTATTCTGCATGAGTGATCGATTTGGTTTCCTACTGGCGCGGTATGCCTGTAAGCCTTCACGGAATTCACTGCACTGTACTACGGGTGGCATCATACTTTTTACTCAAATCTCGATCGGGCATACCTGGGTTGCTTCTGATGAACCTCACGACCTTTCCACAAGGTTGCAAATACTCATTTCAGCTAAAATAATGTTTTTCGGAATAATTAAACCAACAGATGGTATGATGACATGTTTTACTTATAACTTATAAGAAGAGGTTACAATGTATGCGTTTGAAACATAAAACCTGTAAATTTTGCTTTCTATGAGTCACAATCAGCGGTTTGCTGATCGCTGAGTGAGTGAAAAATCACTGATTGTGACTCTCATGAAGTGAAATAAACAGGTTTAATATGTCTAACACATTCTTTGCAACCTCTTCTGGTATCTTACCTATTCAAAATATGATCATGGCATCTAATTATTTCATAATTTAAAAAAAAAAATTGTTTTAGCTGAAATGAGTACAGGGCGGACTCGATTATCCGGAGTCTTGAAAAAAATTTCACTCCGGATAATCGAGCCCTCCGGATAATCGAGCCATAATTTTTTTTTTTTTTTTGGTCTTATGTGATCTTATTTAATGTTTTTAGTGGTCCCATTGAACGATATTGAAGGATTATGGAATCGGACCACTGGTTTTGTAGATATGGCCGGAACAAGTTCCGGTGTTTATGGGCCATGAGGCTAAATTTTACTTGAGAGGAACAAAACCCATTAAGCGAGTCATCAAATTAAATCAAAATTTGATATCAAGATCAATGGTGGAAAAAATTAAGTACCTTGGACCATATTGGTCACTTCCGGGCAAGTTCTAGGTGCCCCGGGAAAGTGATCAGAATCGGACTTGGATAGTAACCTATCATGAGGCACATTAAAATACATCAAAATTCGATAAGAAGATCAATGGAATTGAACCCATGGACCATCCGTTTGAGAAGCGAACGTGTAGCCAACCACGCAATGGGACCCCTCAACTTGAGAAGAATCGTAGTCTCGCGACTCTCATGAGTGTGCAGAGACAAAATAGAGCTTGGTTAAAAATCACGGCTACCGTGAAGGCACCATATTTGACGCGGTTCCTAACTTAACGCACTCCATCAATTTCGACCATTTTCCATTAATATTTTTGAAATGTTAACATTGCAAATATTAGTTCCGGTGCTCTAGGGATGATAGTGTAACAATTCAACGGATGGTTGCTGATAAAGCAGCTGCAGGCGAAAATGAAGACGAGAATGCGGAATTCGATGTCATGTCTGATGCTGACATAGTCAATGCTGTTCTTAACCATGATTCACATTTTTATGAAGGAGAAAGCGTGACGAACTGGATGAAACTGCAAACATTTCTACAGCAGATGACAACCAAGATGAGGAGTACGAACCAGTTCCAGATCAATCAGCGCTGAACAGTATTGACACTATCATCACATGGGCTGAGGAAAACCAATTGCCGTTGGAACGGCAGTTTTTACTTCGTGAAATCAGGGGAAATATTCTTGATAAAATAATCAATAAGGATTGATTTATGATCAAATTTGCAATTCTCTGTTACTGACTTTACTGATGAACTACTGTTTTTACTGAAATGATGAATAAATGAATTGAACTACAAAATAAGATAAGAAAATTGATATAAATTTTCAGGTATGAAGCCACCAAAAGACCAATTCTCACGAAACCCCCCTTAAACCCTCCGTTACTCGCACCAACTTTTATAACACGAGTACACGCGCGTTGTACTTTGTACAAAAGTGTGAGTTTTCCATTGTCATTTTGCAGCCGAGCTACCAATCGATATGAAACCAACGGGTATTCATTAAAAAACTTGTTTTTAACTAAACAAGCTAAAATTTTATCACAGTTAACCCACAAAAATGCGGATTATAGAGAAAATGTGAATGGAAACCGCATAATCGGTGTCCGTACTACGTGGGATTTGACTTAATTGGTTACAACATGGAATATCTCGAGATCCTGACCAGATAGAAAATTACTGTCTTCGGCAAAGTTGTTCAGAAGGTCAAGGCCTTTTTGTTGGTGGACAGTAGTTCAGCGTTTTCTCACTTCGTGGCACTAGTATACATGTAAAATTCTCGCATATATAAAATATTTCTAGATCCTTACCATACAAAAAGTTACTGTCTTCGGCAAAGTTTTTCAGGAAGTGCAGATCTTTTCGTTGGTGGAGTAGTTCAGAAAATTCTCACTACGTGGCGCTAGTATATACATGCAATTTTCGCAAATACAATAGCTCGAGATCCTGAGCAGATAGAAGTTACTGTCTTCGGCAAACTTGTTCAGGGTGTCAAGTAGTTTTGGCTAGTGGACAGTAGTTCAGAATTTTCTCACTACACGGCGCTAGTATAAACGTGAAATTCTCTTATAAAATATCTCGAGATCCTGACCAGATAGAAAGTTACTGTCTTAGGCAAAGCTGTTCAGGAGATCATAACTTTTTTGCTGATCAACAGTAGTTCAAAATCTTCTCACTAGGTAGTGCTCGTATACATGTTCAGTTCTCGCATGTGATACATCACTAGCTCCTGACGAGATAAAGAATAAATGTTTTGGCGAAGTTTTTCAGGAAGTCAAGATCTTTTCGTTGGTGGACAGTTGTTCAGAATTTTCTCCCTACTCGGTGCTAGTATACACATGCAATTTTCGCATATACAATAGCTCGAGATCCTGAACAGATAGAAAGTTACTGTTTTCGGCAAACTTGTTCAGGGGGTCAAGACTTTTTGGCTGGTGGACAGTAGCCTAGAAATTTTTCACCACATGGCGCTAGTAAACGTGTACAATTCTCGCTAAGCTCGAGATTCTGAACAGGTAGAAAATTACTGTCTTCGAAAAAGTTGTTCATGAGGTCAATGCCTATTGCTTGGTGCACAATAGTTCAGAATTTTCACACTACGTGGCGCTAGTATACACGTGAAATTCTCGCATGAAAAATATCTCAAGATTCTGATCAGATAGATTTCGCTAGTGGACAGTAGTTCAAAATTTTCTCACTACGTAGCGCTAGAATACACGTGAAATTCTCGCATGTGGTTTGTTTCGAGATCCTGACCAGATAGAAAGTTACTGTCTTCGGCAAAGTTGTTCAGGGGTCAAAGCATTTTTAGCTGGTAAACAGTAGTTCAGAATTTTTTCACCACGTGGCATAGATGTACACTTCTCGCATATGCTATATCTGGAGATCCTATTCAGATAGAAAGTTACTGTCTACAACAAAGTTATTTTATATGCGCGAATTTCGCATGTATACTAGCATCATGAAGTGAGAAAATTCTGAACTACTGTCCACCAGCCAAAAGACCTTGACCTCCTGAACAACTTTCTATCTGATCGGGATCTCGAGATATAGCACATGCGAGAAGTGTACATGTATACTAACGCCACGTGGTGAGAAAATTATTAACTACTGTTTACCAGCCAAAAAGTCTTGACCCCCTAAACAACTTTGCCCAAGACAGCAACTTTCTAGCTGATCAAGATCTCGAGCTATTGAATATGGGAGAAAGGCACGTATATACTAGCACCGCATAGTGAGAAAATTCTAAACTATTGTCAACCAACAGAAAGATCTTGACTTCCTGAAAAACTTTGCCGAATACATTTACTTTCTATCTGGTCAGGATCTACAGATATTTTATATGCAAGAGTTTCACATCTATAGTAGCGCCGCAAAGTGAAAAAAAAACTCTGAACTACTGTCCACCTGCCTTGACATCCTGAACAACTATGCCGAAGACAGTACCTTTCTAACTGGTTGGGAACTCGAGATATTTTATATGAGAATTTCACGTGTATACTAGCGTCGTGTAGTGAGCAAATTCTGAACTATTGAGCACCAAGCAATAGGCTTTAATATCCTTAAAAACTTTGTGAAAGACAGTACCTTTTTATCTGGTCAGGATCTCGAGATATATCACATGCGATAATTTCACATGTATACTAGCGCTACGTAGTGAGAAAATTCTGAACTACTGACACCAGCGACAAGGCTATGATCTCCTGAACAACTTTGTCAGAGACAGTAATTTTCTATCTTGTCAGAATCTTGATATACTCCATGTTGTAATCAATTAAGTCAAATCCCACGTAGTATGGTCACAGTTTTCGCGGTTTCCATTTACATTTTCCCTATAATCTGCATTTTTTGTTTTCTGTAATTAAAGTTTAGCTTGTTTAGATCAAAAAAAATACTCGTTGGTTTCAGATCGATTGGTAACTCAGCAACAAAATGACAATGGAAAACTCATGTGTGTTGTACAAAGTTAAGGGTTAAAGGCCCTTTTGTACATTTTTTTACGGATCTTCAAAAATATTGTTCGGTTGCCATTCCCCCTCCCCTGAAACGTGACGTAATTAGTGAACGGACCATCATGGGATTCAGTTTTAGTATGTTGTTGTGGCACATGATATGTTTGATTCCTTTCAGGTCAAAGTTAATTCAAAACCCCTTAACGCCGGATTTTGTAACAAAGGCACACAAACACTTAAATATAGTCATTTCTAGATCTTGTCCGACTGAGTCGAACGATGTATGTTACTCGTCCTCTGATCGAAAGTCGGTTTTCCAAGCGGTTTATGAAAAATAATTTGCAAGATAGGTAACAAAATATGACTCCGGATAATCGAGCCATTTTCTCCGGATAATCGAGCCCCGGATAATCGAGCCTCCGGTTAATCGAGCCTCCGGATAATCGAGTCCGGCCTGTATTTGCAACCTTGCCTTTCCATGGAGCTGACGGCGTTTACTTGGAGGCTTCCGATTTGTCGTCAAGGTTTCCCTGTACGTTTTGAGCACGCGCCATACGAAAATTCAACACTCTAACCAGTTTGGACGCGGGCCACGATGGATTTTCCAGGTGACTGAGCACGATTTTTTTCTACGCTCCTCTTGCATGGTGACTGTCTTCAAAATAAGAGCGTTTATGAACTGATAAAATACACTGTTATTGTTATTGTTGTTAAAGAAAAGACGTCGAAAGCTTCCGAAAACATCAGCTAGGAGCGCCTCACGAATGTCCGTTAGGGTGGGTCAACGCTACAACCCCCTGTTCCCCACTGCTTTATCAATGCGTATTGAAGTCCCCAACAACTGTACAAAATTTGACCAAATTTGGTTATAATCTCGATTTGCAGGAGAATTTTAAATTTTGTATGAAAAAATTGTGCGGGAGCGGAACGATCATATTCATTTGCTTACCAAAAATCGAAATATTTATAAAATTTCACTAAAAACAACCCAATAGAAGACTGCGAAGGGATTTAATATTTGTGCTAAAAGCTACTAATCTTTCCCTTTAGACCAAGCGTTCTACACGTACCAACAAGCTCATACACTCCCGACCATAAGTTTGAGGCCACCCCAAAATATCATGCAAATATGTTATATTAATATATCTGTAAATTTACATCCAATTTTTGTTCTCTTCAAGTCATTTGAAAGGTATTGAATGGAACTTTCGTGTAAGGTAAATGGATCAATATAATTTTCACATATTGCATAAAAGTTCACGCAAAGTAACAACATTTTTAAAAGTCTGGTCTGAAGAATCATGACTGATTTTCTCAGAATTGCACCGTCGTGGAAAATCTGACTGTGTCCCACAGATGGATCGGGCAACACCTGGGAATCCATCATTCGAAGATTTCCAGGGTGGTCAAGTCATTCAAGGAGACCCAAACGACCTAGCTGCGGCAAAAAACTGAAGACAGCTGACCCGGTTAAGGCCAGGAAGGTGTTGAGTCTGTTCAAGCGTCGGCCGAATCTTTCGATCCGCAATGTGGCAAATAAGGCGAATGTTTCCATCTGGTTTGTCCAAAAAACGATGAAACGTGCTGGCATCTACGTTTACATCATGCGATTACCATCAACTGGCAAATCCATCGGGACGAGTGCCTCCAGAAGGCCATGGTGTAACATGACTTGCCAAAAAGGACAAAATTATCATTAATACAGTGCATGAACTGACATTACGCTGCTTTTATTGCATTTGTTTATTTATGTGGCCATAAAAATTACATGAGATTTTCGACATGATTGAAGTGCATCCTCTTTGATGTAATATTAAAATTTATTTTTTGCTGTGTACCCTTCCTGCGATCTCACGGAGGTGAGACGCTGTTTAGGCCGGATTTGACATCCTGCCATTACGTGCGGCCGGTGTTAGACTGGTACAGAGACAACAATGTTGTTTTTGTACCAAAAGACGTCAACCCACTAATCCCGCCGGAATTTTCCCCAATTGAGATGTTTTGGGCCATCATGAAGAAGGCCGGACTTCGTGAAACACTTAAAGTGTTGGAGAACGAGCTGTCTTTGAAGAAACAGTCGGTAAAAGAGTATCAAAAGAAGTCGGCCCCACCATTGCCCAAAACCTTATGCGTGGTGCGGGCAATCGGTTATAGAGCGGAGATCCAATAAATCAATGAAATAGAAACCTTACCATAATTTTGTAGTTTATTCGCTGAAAATTTGAAGAAAATCCGACTCAAAATTAATTTTTGGCTACCATTTTTGTGTGTCTCACTTTTTTCGAGTACAGTCTTTAGTAAACTAGCAACATCACATAATCCTCAGATTTAGTATGTTTTTCCTTTTTATTTATTATAGTCATATTAACAGTTTCGGTTCATTCTTGACTTGACCGGGGATGAGATATGAACACGAGTTCGTGACTTTGGCATGAGAGGTTTGGATGTTAACCACTACGCCGGGGCGGTCCTCACATCCGAATTATAAGATCTTCAATCCTCAAAACGTTTTAGGTTAAGCGGATGCAAATATAAATTTCAATTTATGTTTGACACCACTCAAAAATAAATAACACGGGACGAAAAAAATCATGGCCTCACTGTCGCTTATTAATAAAGCCTGGAACGCGCAAAAATTGGTCAACTTCAAATTGGTGTATTTCTGTTAAAAATGCATAACTGAAATGCTGCATTTGGAAGTTGAGTGGTATGGTTGCTATGATGAGTTTTCACCGCTTGCTCTCCAGTTTTAAAAATGACGTCCAGGCGAGAGGAGCAGCGTGTCAAAATTTTGCTCGCGCAGCAAGAGAATCCGACGTTTTCACATGTCAAGTTGGCAAAATTGCTGGATGTGGCCAAATCGACCGTGACAAATGTTTTAAAAGTGTGGACGTTTAAGAAGGTGAAGGTGGCGAAACGAGATTACAAACAAAACACGTCGGCAAAGCAGCGGTCCCGAAAACTGTATACGAATCTGCTCACAAAGTTCAACTGTGTCGTCGTGGACGACGAAACTTATGTGAAGGCGGATTTCAAGCAGCCTCCGGGACAGGAGTTTTATACCGCATCAGGAAAAGGGAAGGTGGCTGAAATTTTCAAAACCATCAAACTATCGAAGTTACGGAAAATATCTCGTCTGGCAGGCCATATGCACGTGTGGTCTAAAAACCGGCATTTTCATTACTACGGGAACCATCAATCAAGAGATTTACGTGCAGGAGTGCCTGGAAAAGCGGCTGCTACCATTCCTAAAGCAACATAATAGACCTGTGCTGTTCTGGCCGGACTTGGCGAGCTGCCACTATGGGAAAAAGGAATCGAGTGGTACGATGCGAACAACGTGGTTGTGGTACCTAAAGAACACAACCCTCCCAACAGCCCAGAACTCCGCCCTATCGAACGGTTTGGGCCTTGATCGAACGGAATCTAAAAAAAACTAATAAATCCATGGAAAACGAGCAGCAGTTCTAATCTAACTGGTGTTCGACGGCGAATAAGATCGATGAGACCACTGTGCAAAATTTAATGGAAGGGGTTAAGCGGAAGGCATGACAGTTCAGATTTGGCAAACCAAAAGAATAAACGAACATTTTTGACGTAGGACTACGTCTTTGATTTCTATATGGGGGTACACTTTGTGAAAACCGAAAATGGCACATGTAACAAATTAAGAAAGATTTTGAACGTTAATAACTCAGCTGTCCCTGGTCCAATTTCAATAATTTTATCACCAATCGATCAGAAATATGGCTACAAGAAACTATTGAAAAACTGTTTATTGTCCAGCATTGTTCAAAAGCGTCGAATTAACTAATAAATCCACCAATTACCTACATGCATATGCTGCTTCCCCAGCACAGTCGTCAGAGAGTAGTAAGTAGACGAAACAAGTTGAAGTGGCATTCGCCTCCGATCCTCGGGCGCGTGTGAATAGGGAGGATGGAATTGCGTAATATTTTGCACACTCATCGTCAAACTCAGAACCACACGCTTCCAACGACCACACCACTGTGTGGTGGTGTTCGGTCGTCGAAATTAGTAGCAGCAGTAGCAGTGCTTTCGGCGTGTGGCGTTGAAAATTGTTCTCCAGTAACAACGAAAGGCTGCCTGCAAGCAGCGATCTGCAGAGCCCACATAAGCAACCATCAAAGGAGGAAGAAGCTGCACCGCTAAGCTATGGATCGGAATCAGTAGCTGCGGGTCGGTCATCTATGCCAAGCGTGTCACCCTCGCTCCAAACGACATACAGCTCGACAGCCTCATCCGTGTTGAACACCCAGCTGATTGATTGATTGATTTATCTTTATTATGGAGGCTTTCAGCCTGGGGCTGGTTCGCCTCCACGCACCCAGCTGAGAATTACTCAGGCATCACTACAAAACGGTCCTTTTCAAAAATTTGTTGAAGAGTATTATTTGGACATTGGTCAAGGTCATCAGTTCCCTCAAGCAGCTAGCTATCAAGGCTCAACCTGTCTATAGAAGGTGTGGAATTGTAGGCCTGAATATATTGGTGCAATTAGTTTTTCCTCGGCTTTCATTCCGCACGATTCGTTTCTTTCGTTTAATCAATCACCCTTGTAGTGACGTCGAAAAGATTGTTTCTATCGGCGCTTACATATGAAATTTAATGTGGATTATAGAATTTGTTGATGTTACCAAAATCTATGAATGGTTTGCCACTAAATGTTGAGATAATTTATTAATTATTGAATTATCACACTGTTTACCATGAAAAAGCAGCCTGTTTGTGAGTTTTTGCCTGTTTTCAAGTAAGGAGTTTTCATAAAAAAACAAATCGCCAGGTGGTATTTCCCGGCGACTTTACAAATAAATAATATCAAACAAAATCATCATGCAGAACTAGCTAGGATTTGTTTTACTTCATATTTCACAAAATTGCTTTCGAGTGTTAAGACATCGTCTCCCGCAAAGTTTACATTTTTCCCTCTACCAACACATACATCAAGACTAGATAGATCTCCACAGGATCTATAGAATTCACGCAATTTAAAAAAAACCCAAAATGCACAGCATTACGAAAAGAGGTCAGGTTTCGACCAATAGCAGATAAATTTTAATTCTAAACAAGCCAAACGATTGGAAATTTATCTACCAATCTGCTAAAATGAACATTGAAAAATACCAAATGTCCAACTGTTGGTGATCAAAATTACCTCCGAATGTCTGAAAACAGCGCATTCCCTAACACAGACTTAAAAATCGAATTCGATGCGGTCCCACTGAACGGTGCTCATTCATTCACCGTAAGTGGTGGTGTCCAGTCCAGCAGCAGCAGGAGTGCTTTCAACAACAACATCAACAACAACAACCGAAAGGCTGCCTGCAAGCAGCGAGCTGCAGAGCTCATGAGCAACCATAGAGAAGGAGGAAGAAGTCCCACTGCTAGGCTAGGATCGGAATCAGTAGCTCGTCGTGCTCAGCTCAGCATTACTCAACCATCACTACAAAACGGTCCTTTTCAGGATCACCATACATTTGTTAAGAGTATTAATCGGACATTTGTCAAGGTCATCAGTTCCCGCAAGCAGCTAGCTATCAAGGCTCAACCTGGTCTCTATAGAAGGTGTGGAATTGTAGGCCCGAATGTATTGGTGAGATTAATCATCGTCCGACCATTTTCCAGAACACGCCGGTAGGAAGTGTTAAAAATCCATATAGAACTTGAGAGAAGTGGGAATAATTCGCTTTGGGTGTATATTCAGTCCCCAGAAAGCCAATAAAATCAAATTTGTGAGAAAACTAGCTCTCACGAGTTCAATCTCTCGAAGTCCCTCCTTTTTTACATATTCTGCACAAACGATACTTTCCACCCTGCCCCATTCATATCATTCGGAAGGAAATCCTGTGAGGGGTTAATTGAATGCTCTTTAATACCAAAATGCACAAAACTTAAAAATTCATAAATAACAAAAAATTCAAAATACACCTTTTAAAACCGGGTAGATGAATCGAAAATACTCAGGTTGACAGTCCCTTGGATTCTCTTCAGCTACTTTCTCTTAGAAATAAATTCTACAAATTTGATACGCTTACAAATAAAAAACGGAAGGAGTTAAGATAATTGATGATTGATCAATTAAAAGAACTAAATGTTCACATTTGTTCCGTCCACTGTCGGTCCTACGTCAAGCTTCCGTTCGTGCCCCTAGGCACAGCCCCTTCTACTTTTTCCTTTAAATATATGAATTGAACTACCAAATGAAAAATAAGAAGTTTTTTGTGGTATGAATTTTGACTGAAAGAAACGATTTTTGGTCGACCAATTTTTGCGCGTTCCAGTCTTTAGGAAATCAGTATCGCTGATAAACATTTGTATTGTCCCTTCAATATTTTGAAATTATTTTAAGCGGGTGAGGGTGACATGAAATAATAATAAAGTTTACGTTAGCCTATTTTTAATAAACAAAAACTATTCGACATTAAATTATAACACAATCCAAAAAGTAATTAATAGTATGGAGAAGATTGTAAGAGGACTGTGACTGCGTTTGAATATCATTACATCAGTAATCAAAGACCAACTGTTCATATTCTAATTGAGCCTTATTTTAAAACCACATCAAAACGGTATCTGAAAAGGGTAAAATGAAACTGTAACAAGTTTAGTTGAAACCAAAAATTGAACGATCCAAAGTACGTGAATCCTTTTGAGTTCTCTCTTCCGCTCAGCAATATCACATGTGGCTAGACAACTCGATTAAGTTTCAATTTTTGCTATTCGCACAACATCAAAAGGCGACTCCCTATAATCTTCCTATGATGCGTGCTTGATCCGGCAACTGCAGTAAACGTCCTCATCATTGATGTTATTTTTTTCACGGTCTTTTAGAGATCATGATTAGAGTGAAATTTAAAATTGAAAATTATCAACTTGAGAGCCACGGCTGACGCGACCGACCGACCGAGGGGTTGTAAAAGGTCCCCTTCCCAGTCCCAGTGTCGCTAATGAGGCCAAAAGCGAAAACCACTTCAACGGATGCTCCTACGATGCAGCAGCGGGTGAATTTACTGTGGTGTGTGATTGTTGAGCCTCGATGGCGATATGTTTTTTTTTTTCGGCGAGCAAACATGCTGTGTGTAAACACTTGACACGCCGAGACCGTCAAAGAATGGGTTGCGTGGGTGGATCGGGAAAGCGAGGTGCTTGGTTTTTGAGGCTCATAGAGGGGTGCTGCAGCCATCAACTTATTGGCACAGTCGGGATCCTGCTGGGTGATTTCGTGCACTGGATAAGGTAGGATTTGAATCGTGTTGTTGTCGCAACGCTACAAGGGTAGTTCACTCAACCAAGTGAGGATGGCGATGATGAGGACGATGAAAAAACAATTTGTTTTATTATTCATGCGTAAAAATAACTTTATTTACATTTTACGCTCGGCAACAATGACACATATACAAAGCAGTGACCGGGCAATAAAGAGTTGAATGAGCAGAGTATGAACGTTATGGTGGCGTGCCTTTAAATTGTTAGGACTTTGGAAGATGTTGAGCTTCGATTTGCAGGTCGAGAAATTTTAAGGACAACTATTTCGTGAGCTAGATTTTATCACTTATTGTAGAAAACCAGAAAAGAAGTCGTTTGAAATTCTCAAACCAGTCCAAACAAATACAAGAGAAGTTAAAAAGATATTCAGGGGTTGGTTCAGAGAACTTCAAGCGTAAGATAAGACACTAGACACTAAAGAAGTTATATGACATTGGTAGCTAGTCACATTAACGAATGATACCGGATTTAAGAGAGAATGGTTGACTATGTGTTTTGCGAAAATGTCTCAAATTTAAGTTTGTGTGTGTGTGAATTGTACAAATTTGAGCAATTCATACTACTTGGGCCTGGTAGCATCCTCAGCCTGTTGTAAATGGGTAGGCTAGAAGAACATTGCTTGATTATTTATTTATTTCTAATTGGGACATTGCTATTCGTCGTATGTTCACCGAAACGGACATCATTGGTCATTCGTAATGAACAAGAAAACACATTGCGTCGAGTCGCTACAAAATGGTAACAATGTTTGGATTTCACCTATCCGCCAGAGCTGGATGCGTCTGAAACGACCCGCAGGCGAAAATTCAAATTTTGAAGAAAGATAACTTCCTCATCGTTCGGTCTCTGACAGATTCGTAACCACGCTGGACATCCCAAAGCTGGCTCTGCTGCTGCTGTCGTTACTACTTTTGCTGTTTCGATTCTAATTTGTGCCTGTCGAACTGACCGAGGCACTCTACCGGGAAGCCATATCCCAGTCAACAGATCCGAAAAATGCACCCCCAAGTGATAAGCGCTGTAATGAGCTAAGAGTTGGACTTTACAGATCGCTCCTCCTCCTCCTCATCGACGCAGCAAACCCCCAGAACTTCTGCGTCCAATAATTGCACTTTAGTCACTTGATGAGTATCCAGATCGTCCCTTTCGGACGTCGGAGTGGGCCGACCGAGTCGAATCGAGATGCCGTAATTTTCTCTCGTTCGCGCACGCAAACTCGTGCTGGTTCGAGGCGAATCGCGCTCCGCAAATTGTAGTGTATGATGGCAAGGACCAATACGCGAACGGCGGCGCTGTGCGATGATGATGCTGATGATGATGGCACACACAAGAAATAAAGGCACCTTTCGGAAGGCGACCTCAGTCAACCCGCTCAGCCCCCCCAGCTCCGGGCGCAGATCACTGAAAATACTACCAGGCACTTTTAATTAGGAACCTGACCAAAGGTGTACTTAACGTGTACCATACATGCACCGACCGGTGAAGAAGGAACAACCCCCGCTCTGGATCATCCCGACGAAAACGACGACGAGGGGGGTTGGAAAACAAATGCAGTTATGGCACATTAATTTCTGCATTCTTCTGCCTTCTGAAAACAGTGCGTAAATAGAGGCAACATTTTTATGCGCCACATTACATTGCGTTTTGCCGCGGAGAGCAGTTGCACTAATAAACGGTGCGGTTGGGTTTTTGAGAGGCGATCAATGATGAGACTGGTCATTATCAAAGTCACGACTTGTGTGCTGCCAAGGAAATGGGAACAATTGAAAAATTGTGCACATTATCATAATTGTGCCGCCGGAAGGGCTGGTGGCCGCTGCATTCAGGGGGCTTCTGCAGCTGAAGGTTTCCTAGAATTTTGCAAGCTGCCAAACGATGTCAGTAGAAGGTGATTATGTTCACAAAGCGGCTATTTATATGGTCATTGAATTTGTGATAATCCTTGGTTCAATAATTATATGGGGACCAGCTTGAAGGTGGATACCTTGGTGGACTAGACTTATACAAATTATGCATAGCAGAAACATTGTCGAAAGTTTCCATTACCTCCACTCGAGGAGGGTATGGCTGCCTTTGCAAGTTACAAATTGAATTGAGTTTAAATTTTTAATTCAATTGTGAAATGTATGGAATTACTCAAAAGCTGCATGTTTTCGTATTAATGTGCCTGGAGCCCTCACAGCTTTCATTCAATTAATCACTTAGTCGAGCAACATTTTGAAAGTCATTATAGGGGAAATGTCTCTAATGTTGGCCTATGGATCTAATATTGGGCCCATCGCTAAAAATCTGCTATTCATCAATTTTATCTAGATGAACGCGTTATTGGAACGTAACTAATGGATATTTTTGGTTGCTATTGAAAACTTAGTCGATTGCTGATTTTATGGACCTAAATTAGGGACACTTAGGCCGACATTACCTGCATTTCCCCTACAAGAGATTTTTGAATATTTAGCAATATAGGGGAAATGGTTCTAATGTTGGCCTATGGAACTAAGATTGGGCCCATCGCTAAAAACAGGCTATTTATCAATTTTATCTAATGGATATTTTAGGTCGTTATTGAAAATTACTGAATTTATGTATGGGCCCACATAAGGGACATTAAGGCCGACATTACAACCATTTCCCTTATTACAACATTTCTCGGCTTAGCATACATAATCCAGAGGATTGTTTTACCCGTAGGTGGTGTGGTGTCCAGAAGCAACAGAAAGTATAAATTGCATAGATGGTGAATTGGGGCGTGTATATCAATGTTCTGAAACATGCTACTGCAATCGATGGGGTTTCTAAGCATATCGTAAATGAACAGAAACTCGTTAAAGCTCAGTTTGCTATCCAAGATGGGATTTTTTTTTTCTCTGCAATCCCCCAACCCTGTTATCCAAGGTCAATATAAATTAAAACCAGTGAGGTTCATTTATCTTCAATAGTGAGACTTTGTTTAGTCCAAGGAACTTGGCGTTTTATAAATGCAACTAAGCAGACCTTATTGAAGCTCGTCCAGAAAAGGTTGCAATTGCTCATTTCAAAACCTGTAAATTTCGCTTTCTGAAAGTCGCAATCCGCGATTTTATGATCGCATTTGATTTGAGGGATGTTAAGGTGTTTGGTTTTTTTCCCCTATGTTGGGGACATAATACCACCGCGACCATTACTTTGATCTATTGTGGTGTATCCTCTTTTTTATTTATGTCATAACGCAGTAGTAAGCCACTATTGTTTGAGTAACTACCCCTACTGTTGTAAGCAGTTATCCCAACCAGGTAATACATTCCTTATGAAATTTATTACCTGATTGAGAGCAGCAGCCCAGATTTCCCAAGATCTCATCATACCCTTAGCAAGATATCTGCATCGTTTATGAAATAGTGCCACACAGTCACACAACAAATGTTCAGAGCATTCACTCTTTCAGATTTTTTTTAGCTTGAGCTTGAGCTTGAGCTTGATTGACCGCCCACGGTTGCTACTCTGTTATTGCCAGATCAGCTTTAATTACCAATAGACGATGCTTGGGACTAGCAATCATCCTCAATGTGTAAATCTTAAATTAGGCAATACCAGCGCTGGCCGCGCCCGAACACAGGTCAAGAAAGGAATGGGAAGGATTGTGTTGACATGACACTCGCTTTGATGGAAGCCGAGAACACCTCTGCACTTCCACGAGGAATCACTGGGATGTTGGATAAGAGGGTTGGGTTTGCAGCAGGGTTCGTTTTGGTAA
Source organism: Ochlerotatus camptorhynchus (assembly GCF_037179485.1). Taxonomy (NCBI): domain Eukaryota; kingdom Metazoa; phylum Arthropoda; class Insecta; order Diptera; family Culicidae; genus Ochlerotatus; species Ochlerotatus camptorhynchus. Next base: position 929,899 of record NW_027040497.1, on the reverse strand, counting down.
ACGATAAGCTGAATTGATGTCCTAACGATCATATAACGCGAAGGAGCTTGAGACTAAACCCACGGTCTTCTGCTCAGTAAGCAAAAACGTTTGCCACTAGGCAGACGAGCACCTTTTTAATCACCGAGTTGCTGTTATTACCATGTAGTCATATTAACAAATAAAACGATTGACGAATCTTGAATGTGGATGGGCCTGAGATTAGACTCATGATGTTCTGCTCAGTAAGCAAAAACGGTTGCTCTAAGGCCACCGAGCCCCTCATATCACATAATACCGTTGCTCAAATTTGTGTATCCATTCAAACCCGGAACCAACGACAACAACGAGTTTCGCAAAATACACGATACACAAGCGATTTTACCATAAATCTCTTTGATATGTAAGGACCTGGGACCGCGTTTTTCTGCTCAGTAAGCAGGCCACTGTAACCGACGATCTTTCAAAAAACGAAAAAGTACTTAGGCCTTCCACTTTCACGCGACGTTCAATGACAGAGTCCTATCCAGGATTACATCTGAAAAATCCAAATTTGGCCAACGCCCACCCTAAACCTAAACCTGTTCTAATTCACCTGAAATGACTAAAGAATGGAAGACTTTGACTACCCAGCCATGCAATAGTCTCATTCCGTGCCTTATGGTAACTTGATGGTTCTATTGCGCTCATCTTTTGGCACCACCCAGGGGAGGCTTGATCCTGTACCCAATGCTTAACTTATCTCCATTCCACTCAGCTACTCGCAATTTCTTGTGATATAGTGGGCGGAATATTATTATATGAGACAATTCAATGCAGACGTCTTTCCAAATTTGGCAGATCGACAGGTAATCGGTGAGTTACCACGATAGTTGCTATTCAACAACTCGACAACGTCCCATCGTCAACGCCTGCTATGAGAATTTCCCATTGCAGACGCCAACGAAAAGACTTCATCGAGCTATCGATCAACTACCCTGGTTATCGCCTGGTACCTTATAGCACGATGCTAGGAGGCGAACCGGAAGAATCGATGAGCTACCTCTCCCCCTATGTACTCAGATTTTTTTTAGAAATATTAAGTAATTTTTGTGTATGCAAAGCGTTCGACTTTATAAAACGTTTAGATTGCCGAGAATTTAAGGTACTTGTATAGTTGTACTGTACCTATGTTTTCTCCCAGTTTTAGCTCCATTTTTAAAGCACAAAAAGAAAGTCCAAAAAATGGTTCAGGACCAATGAATTTCGTGGATGACCATATTTTTGCCAATTGATCAGCTTTTTCGTTCCCTTCGATTCCACAATGACCAGGTACCCAATAAAGGTTAACCGTATTTTGACAGGACAGTTACTGTAATAGTTTAGTACATTCCCACACCAGTTTTGACGTGTAAGTTTTTGATTTCAAAGCATTCAGCGCCGCTTGAGTATCTGAACAAATGCAAATATTCGCATTTTTATAGTTCCTTTTTATGCCAGTTGCACATTCTAAGAAAGCATAAATTTCGGCTTGAAATACTGTCGGCCATTTTCCCATGGACACCGAGAAGTTAACCCCAGGGCCGGTAATACCAGCCCCGACCATATTATCTTGTAACGATCCATCTGCTTAGAACATTACTGATCCAGGACTAATATTCAGTCTTCCTGCATCCAAGTCAACGCGAGTCACATCAGAAATTTGGAAATTTTGGCTGAAATAATGTCGCTTTGGCATACAACCTTCGTTCATCAATATTAAAGGACTTATCTGAAACTCTTTTAGAATGCTCAAATGTCCAATAAGATCTCCATCGAAGAAATTCATGGACCGTTTGAGCCATAGAGCACTTTCCACTGCATCCAGTTGAATAAATTAGGAAATAGGAAGGATATTGAGTAAAGCATCTAAGGCTGTAGAGGGAGTAACGGGTGGCAACTAAAATTTTGGAATTTCTTTCTCAAGCTGTCAAAAAAAGACAAACATACTTGAAGAAGATCTGATTTATTGATACTAAAGATACTTTGTCCATTGTTGAAAAAGTCGAAGGGTCTGTGCCTAGGGGCACGAACGGAAGCTTGACGTAGGACCGACAGTGGACAGAACAAATGTGAACATTTAGTTCTTTTAATTGATCAATCATCAATTATCTTAACTCCTTCCGTTTTTTATTTGTAAGCGTATCAAATTTGTAGAATTTATTTCTAAGAGAAAGTAGCTGAAGAGAATCCAAGGGACTGTCAACCTGAGTATTTTCGATTCATCTACCCGGCTTTAAAAGGTGTATTTTGAATTTTTTGTTATTTATGAATTTTTAAGTTTTGTGCATTTTGGTATTAAAGAGCATTCAATTAACCCCTCACAGGATTTCCTTCCGAATGATATGAATGGGGCGGGGTGGAAAGTATCGTTTGTGCAGAATATGTAGAAAAGGAGGGACTTCGAGAGATTGAACTCGTGAGAGCTAGTTTTCTCACAAATTTGATTTTATTGGCTTTCTGGGGACTGAATATACACCCAAAGCGAATTATTCCCACTTCTCTCAAGTTCTATATGGATTTTTAACACTTCCTACCGGCGTGTTCTGGAAAATGGTCGGACGATGATTAATCTCACCAATACATTCGGGCCTACAATTCCACACCTTCTATAGAGACCAGGTTGAGCCTTGATAGCTAGCTGCTTGCAGGAACTGATGACCTTGACAAATGTCCGATTAACACTCTTAACAAATGTATGGTGATCCTGAAAAGGACCGTTTTGTAGTGATGGTTGAGTAATGCTGAGCTGAGCACGACGAACTACTGATTCTGATCCTAGCCTAGCGATGGGACTTCTTCCTCCTTCTCTATGGTTGCTCATGAGCTCTGCAGCTCGCTGCTTGCAGGCAGCCTTTCGGTTGTTGTTGTTGATGTTGTTGTTGAAAGCACTTCTGCTGCTGCTGGACTGGACACCACCACTTACGGTGATTGAATGAGCACCGTTCAGTGGGACCGCATCGAATTCGATTTTTAAGTCTGTGTTAGGGAATGCGCTGTTTTCAGACATTCGGAGGTAATTTTTATCACCAACAGTTAGATAAATTGGTAGATAAATTTCCAATCGTTTGGCTTGTTTAGAATTAAAATTTATCTGCTATTGGTCGAAACCTGACCTCTTTTCGTAATGCTGTGCATTTTGGTTTTTTTTTAAATTGCGTGAATTCTATAGATCCTGTGGAGATCTATCTAGCCTTGATGTATGTGTTGGTAGAGGGAAAAATGTAAACTTTGCGGGAGACGATGTCTTAACACTCGAAAGCAATTTTGTGAAATATGAAGTAAAACAAATCCTAGCTAGTTCTGCATGATGATTTTGATTGATTTTATTTATTTGTAAAGTCGCCGGGAAATACCACCTGGCGATTTGTTTTTTATGAAAACTCCTTACTTAAAAACAGGCAAAAACTCACAAACAGGCTGCTTTTTCATGGTAAACAGTGTGATAATTCAATAATTAATAAATTATCTTAACATTTACTGGCAAACCATTCATAGATTTTGGTAACATACAAAAAATTCTATAATCCACATTAAATTTCATATGTAAGCGCCGATAGAAACAATCTTTTCGACGTCACTACAAGGGTGATTGATTAAACGAAAGAAACGAATCATGCGGAATGAAAGCCGAGGAAAAACTAATTGCACCAATATATTCAGGCCTACAATTCCACACCTTCTATAGACAGGTTGAGCCTTGATAGCTAGCTGCTTGAGGGAACTGATGACCTTGACCAATGTCCAAATAATACTCTTCAACAAATTTTTGAAAAGGACCGTTTTGTAGTGATGCCTGAGTAATTCTAAGCTGGGTGCGTGGAGGCGAACCAGCCCCAGGCTGAAAGCCTCCATAATAAAGATAAATCAATCAATCAATCAGCTGGGTGTTCAACACGGATGAGGCTGTCGAGCTGTATGTCGTTTGGAGCGAGGGTGACACGCTTGGCATAGATGACCGACCCGCAGCGACTCACGAAGAGCTACTGATTCCGATCCATAGCTTAGCGGTGCAGCTTCTTCCTCCTTTGATGTTTGCTTATGTGGGCTCTGCCGATCGCTGCTTGCAGGCAGCCTTTCGTTGTTACTGGAGAACAATTTTCGACGCCACACGCCGAAAGCACTGCTACTGCTGCAACTGCTGCTACTAATTTCGACGACCGGACACCACCACACAGTGGTGTGGTCGTTGGAAGCGTGTGGTTCTGAGTATGGCGATGAGTGTGCAAAATATTACGCAATTCCATCCTCCCTATTCGCACGCGCCCGAGGATCGGAGGCGAATGCCACTTCGACTTGTTTCGTCTATTTACTACTCTCTGACGACTGTGCTGGGGAAGCAGCATATGCATGTAGGTAATTGATGGATTTATTAGTTAATTCGACGCTTTTGGACAATGCTGGACAATAAACAGTTTTTCAATAGTTTCTTGTTGAAAATCAACATTCGGAAGCATTGTCGATGCGTAGCCATATTTCTGATCGATTGGTGATAAAATTATTGAAATTGGACCAGGGACAGCTGAGTTATTAACGTTCAAAATCTTTCTTAATTTGTTACATGTGCCATTTTTGGTTTTCACAAAGTGTACCCCCATATAGAAATCAAAGACGTAGTCCTACGTCAAAACATTAGTGAACATTTGAAAACGGTCCGTTATCGGATGTTCGGCGAAGCTTCCGTTTGATGTCGGAACAGGAGCGTTGTACGGCCTTCATGTCAACTTTGCGAATGCATCTCTTGATTCTACCAATCAACTGTTTGCAATTCGTGGCTCTCCAGTTATTTTTGTACACCATGGAGCTCAAAACCCCGAAGAAATCTTCGATTGGGCGACACTGAGGCAAATTTGTCGGGTTGTGGTTTTTGAGTACAAATGGGATCGAATGGGTATTCAGGAACGATTGTGTTTTTTTGGCGTAATGCGATGACGCTTTATCCGGTCAAAACACGTATTGTCCATCAGCATGATGTTTTTGTAGAAACGGGATCAAAATTTTCTTCAAACATTCGTTCTGGTACACATATTGATTGATTGCCAAACCAGAGGGCTTGAACCATGGCACGAGAAAGAGAACGAAGTCCTTTTGCGTCCATAGTTTTGGCTGGTCTTCCACTACCTTGCTTGCGAGCAGTTGTTGGGGATCTTAGGATATGGTAAACAGTCGAAGCCGCAACATTTTCGCTTTTAAAATGTTGTACCGTATATTTTTTGCCGAGATTTCTGTGCAGTTCGTAGAACTGTACAACGCGCTTGCGAAATACTTCTTGTTTCGACGGCATTTTGAACAAAACTGAGCAAGCATAAACAAAACAGAAAATACTAGTGGAAAGAGGAGAGAGAGAGCTAACACATACACACTCTTATTTCTCTCTGAGCTCGTTTGTTGTTGAGCATAGAGGCTTCGAAAAAATTCCAAAATTTTAGTTGCCACCCGTTACTACGCATTGTTCCAGTTATGGAAATAGTAGCAAGCCTTTGTAGCTTGTTTAGTGTGACTTGTGCCGTTTGTTGCTTAGTTTTCGGCCACCATACAAGTGAGGCGTAGGTAATCCTGGGTTTAACTATGGTCGAGTATATCCAGTGTATCATATTTGGCTTCAGACCCCATTTTTTTCCAAACGTTCTTTTGCAGGTCCAAAAAGCATTTGTTGCTTTTCGTATTTGTTGATCAATTTGTTTGTTCCAGCAGAGTTTACTATCTAAAGTTACTCCTTAAAACTTTACTTCTGAAGATAGTGACAGCTTTACGTCTCCTAGTTTAAGATCAGTGATAGAGATTTTATGTCTTTTAGTAAAAGGTACAATAGTTGTTTTTGGAGGATTGACATTCAATCCCTCATCTTTGCACCACGATTGTGTGAATTTTAATGCTTCTTGCATTCTGTCGAAAACAACTTTATCGAATTTTCCACGGACTATGATGACAATGTCATCCGCAAACCCAATTATTTCAAATCCTTGATGCTTTAGTTTTAAAAGAAGGTCATCAACAACTAGAGACCATAGAAGGGGAGAAAAAACTCCTCCTTGAGGACAGCCTTTTACAGATTAACTGATATTTCTCTTTTGGATAGCATTTCTTCAACCCAGCTGATTACGTTTTTATAGAAACCACGATTTCTCATGGCGCTTATCATAGACGTGAAAGATGCATTATCAAATGTACCTTCAATATCAAGAAACGTTGCTAGGAGAATGTCCTTAGCCGCAAAGGATTTTTCTATTTTATTAATAAGAGTATGAAGAGCTGTTATTGTTGACTTGCCTGACTGGTAAGCAAATAATGTCTTACATAATGGTTTATTAAGAAGTATTTCTGATTTAACATATTCATCTATGAGTTTTTCCATTAATTTCAAGAATACCGACGACAGGCTTATTGGTCTAAATTATTTTGGTGAAGATTTATCTCTTTTGTTCGCCTTTGGTACGAATACCACTCGAACTTGTCTCCATTTTTTTTTGGATGTATCCCAATAAGAAACTAGACTTGAACAATTTAACTAAAACAGGAATTATTACATCTTTACAATTTTGAATATGTGCTGGAAAAATTCCATCTGGGCCAGGGGATTTGGAAGAACCAATAGAATCTATCGCCCATTCAATTCTGGAGGTTTGCAAATATTCTAATGGCAAAGTTTTCAGCCTCTTCATTTGACATTTCTAGCCCACATAGTGAGACATTTGTTTCGGTAGATCTATCACGTTCACCACGGTCTGAAGATGTGGCATTTTGCATGCAATCATGATTTTGTAGTTGATCATCAGTAGGAAGAGACCCTGGAAAATAGGTTTGCATCATCAGTTCCAGAGTTTCATTTGATGTTTCCGTAAAATGTCCATCAGTCTTTTTAAGAGTTCCAAGACCGTTAGAATGATCCTTTGAGAGAACTTTTTGAAGTCTTGCAGTTTCAGGAGTGTTTTCTATGTCTTCACTCATGTGTCTCCAATCTTTCCGCTTGGATCTTCTCTGTTATATTCCGTTAACGCCTCTTTATATTGAGACCAGTTTGAAGTAGATTTTGCACGGTTGAATAGTTTCCTAGCTTTTTTCCGTAGTTTTTCTAATCCATCATTCCACCAGGAAATGACTCTATTAGTCGAGTGCTCCTTTGTAGGATAACTGGCATTGTAAGCCTGATTCATATTAGTTATTAAGTCATTAGCAACTTTTTCTAGTCTTTTTTTTTCCTTGATTTGTTTTCCGTCGATCTTGTTTTCCGTGCTGAGCACCAATGCTACCGACGCCAGGAAGGCAGCTCCCACACCAGGACCCTACCTATCGACCCATCAAACTCATGAACCGGGGACCAACGGCTTTACTTTCCTTCCCAAGGAAGGCATGATCAGAGATGTTATGCCTCAGCACATCCCGGCGGCGCCGAGCTTTTTCTAGCTTTGTAATGGTATCAATATCATTGAAAATGGGTTCATGTTGACTCTTCATATTAGTGATATATAGTTCCCTATAGATTTTACAAGGATCTGTATAAACCTCCTTCAGTATATAAATTCAAACATAATTTGTTTATGATCAGATAAAGAAATTTCGTCTGATACATGCCTATTTACTATTCGATCAGAAAGTATTGAACTACAAAGAGTAAGGTCCAAAACATCTTCCCTTATCGCAACAAATGTCGGGGAGTCCCCTTTGTAACATATGTCAATATTATGTTGTGAAATGAAATAAAATAGACGCTCACTCCTTTTGTTGGTTTTGGACCTGCTCCATATCGTATGATGAGCGTTTGCATCCCATTCGATGATAAAAGCCTTATTTTGGCTTCTGCAGTGAGAGACGAACGCTGCAACCTCTGGAGGAGGTGCATCTTCAATATCGCCGGGAAAATATGTGGATGCCACGTAGAGCATCGTTTTTCCTTTGGTTGTTGGCACCTCTAGTGAAACTGTAATTGGTGTAATTTTGGCATTAATATTGACAAGAATTGCAGCTCTTGGCGTGAGCTGAGTGTTGTCATATATTAACTTACACGAGTATGTAGGCATTCCTAAAATCCTGCTATTATAAGTCCAAGCATCTTGAAGTAAGGCTACATCCAGTTTGCCTTTGATAAATGTTTTGCTGAGAATAGCTGAAGCTGCCTTTGCGTGATGACGGGTTTCTTGTATAAACTTAATGCTTGTTCCAGTCATTTTTGTGAGCTTGATAGGGTGGTTGGTTTGGTTAGTGTTTAAGTTTGGTGCCCGTTTTCCACACCAAATTAGATTTAAATCACTTTTTGGGTTTTCCAAGAAACCAATTTATATCCGTAAAAACCTTTATTGATCCACCGTTCAGGAGTATAGAACCTTTGTTACACAAGACAATTATGTTTCTGATATTATTAATAAAAAAGTAGAAGGGTCTGTGCCTAGGGGCACGAACGGAAGCTTGACGTAGGACCGCTAGTGGACGGAATAAATGTGAAGAGCATTTAGTCCTTTTAATTGATCAACTATCTATTATCTCCACTCTTTCCGTTTTTGAATTGTAGGCGTACCAAATTTGTAGTAATTTTTTTCAAAGAGAAAGTTGGTTAAGAGAATCAATCAAAATCACTTGCACACCTGCTTCCAAGTTTGGTTACAAGATTACAACTCTGGAGAGCATTTTGTGTGGCCGTTGGGGGCTTGTGGTTTCTCAATATGGACAATCAAGCACAGATAAATCCTATTCTAACTCTTTACTGATGTTAGCTTGATGGCCCTGAAAAGAGCCGTTTTGTTGCCAAAGTTGATGATGATTTAACCTCCGAAGCTGTACAGAGTTCGTCTGTCACTTCAAAGCGTACACGATATCGATGGCCGGAGACACGTTTGACACCGACCAGTCAATTGTTGCTTGTTAGGTGTGAAGGAGTGGACTAGCCACCACCTTCCTACTACTGCTGCTATTGCTGTTCACCACGCCGTCCGAAGCGAAAATGAGCTAATGCCTTAGTTTAGTTAGTTTAAATGATCTTTATTTCAATTTAACTTGGACGATTACCATATAAATTTTTTTTACAAAGTGATTTAATTGCTTTCTTCATCTTTAGGTATGGGCAAAATTCAAAATTTGTTTTACAGAATTAGTCCTAGACTTAGTACACGGTCGACCACCTTGGTGGGATTGGTTTGTTTTGTTTTTAGAATTTGAAGAGAAACTACTTAATACTACTATTTACAGCTTAAAACTAACCTACTCTACTATATACACTTAACCTACTATGTACAAATTGCTTATTAAAGCATGTTCAGAAAGATTGCATTTTTGAATAAATTTAGTTGTCATATCATCAATTTTGGAATCTACTTTGGGAATTTCTGCCTCTTGATGGAGGTCTGCTATTCTTGTGTCGAATGGACGATCTAGGATCATCCTCAACACTCTATTCTGTGCAACCTGGATTTTGTTCCTGTGGGTCTGAGCGCACGATTCCCACACCGGGGCGGCATAGAAGATCGCGGGGGCTATGATCTGTTTGTAAACAGCCAGTTTGTTTTGCCTTGAGAGGCGGGATCTGCGGCAAATGAGCGCATACAAACACCTAACCAAGGCGGAGCACTTAATTAGGGTTTTCTCTATGTGCGAGCGGAACAGGAGCTTCTCATCGAACAACATCCCGAGATAAGTAACATCAGTGGACCACTCGACCCTTGTACCATCCATTATTACGGTACAGGAGGGAGACGGTTTAAGTTTTGGCGATTGTCTGTGAAGGAACATGATTGCTTGGGTTTTCGAGGCGTTGATTTTGATTTTCCACGAGGTGGCATAATCAGTAAAGGTGTCAAGGCATCGTTGCAGCTTGTTCGTAATTTCACGAGGCATCCTACCCTTGACGGCTATCGCGGTGTCATCTGCGAACATAAAGAACACGCAACCGTCTCCTAGAGGAGGGATGTCCGACGTGTAGATGCTGTAAAGCAGTGGTCCCAACAGACTCCCTTGCGGAACACCTGCTGGGATCGGAAATTGTCCCGAAAGGGAACTATTCAACGACACCCTGAACGACCTTTGCTGGAGATAGTTTCGGGTGATTTTCACAAGGTATGGTGGAAAGTTGGAGTTACAAAGCTTGTATATAAGTCCGTCGTGCCAGACATTGTCAAACGCCTTTTCGACGTCTAACAAGGCCATGGCTGTGGACTTGGATACAGCTTTGTTACTTCGGATGTTATTCATCACCCGCACTAGCTGATGATTGGTGGAATGCCCCTTGCGGAACCCGAACTGTTCCGGAAGAAGAATGTCATGTTCCTCCACAAACTTGTTTAGTCGGCTGAGGATCAATTTTTCGAACAGCTTGCTCAGCGCTGAGAGCAGGCTAATCGGTCTGTAGCTTGACGGTAGTGAAGGGTCTTTCCCAGGTTTGCGGATCGGGATGATTTTTGCCACCTTCCAGATGCTTGGAAAGTAGTGCAGCTCCAAGCATCTGTTGAGGATGGCAGCCAGCAGCGAGTGGACCCTCGGGCTGAAATTTTTCAACGCTAGGTTGAATATTCCGTCAAACCCGGGAGCCTTCATGTTTTTACTATATTTCAGCGCTGAGCAAATTTGTTCCTCTGTAATCCGTTCTTCTGGAGGGACGGCACAAGGGGAGGTATCTAACGTCTGGACGCACTGCACAACCTGGTTCTCGAGTGGACTTGGGATTGTAGAGCCAAGCAAATGCGATTGGGCAATGTGCTCCCCAATTGCATTGGCCTTCTCTTCGTTGGTGATAAGCCGTTCGTCATTGACTCTAAGTGGTGGAATGGGCTTGGGGTGAGACTTCAGCACCTTGGCAACCTTCCAGAATGGTCTGGAACGGTCGTCCAGGTTCTGAACGAGCCGCCCGAAACTCTCGTTCCGGATTGAGACCATTCTGGAAGCGATCTGCCGATTCAGATCGACCATTTCGTATTTACGCTGCAGATCCCCAGTCCGCTGAAACTGGCGTCTACGAACATTTCTGAGCCGAATCAAGAGTTTGGTGTGGGAATCAATTGCTTGAAACTTACCCCTCACAGGAACTCGTCGAACGCACTCTTCGTCAGCCACGGATATGGCTTGATGGAGACCCTCCAGAGCCCGGTCGATGTCCTCCACTGTGTCGAGTGGTGGGTTGTCGTCGATGTGGCGGTCGACCACGCGTCGAAACTGGACCCAGTTGACTCGATGGTAGTCCTTCCCCTGGCACGGTGCAGGGGCCACGTTGTAGCCCAGCTCGGTCAGCACCGGTTGGTGGTCCGAACTCAGGTCGTTGACGGCAACCGGCTTAGCTAATCTGGTGTTTGCCAAGAACAGGTCCAGCGTCGATGGGTTGCCCGCCGGTGATGTGAAGGTTGGTTCGTCCGGAAACCAGACGGAATAGAGACCATGCTGGGAATGGTCGAATAGCAGGCGGCCGTTTTGGTTCTGCTGGTAGTTCCGCCAGGCCTCGTGCCGGGCGTTCAGGTCCCCTCCGATTACGAAGCGGGCATTGGTGCGGGTTATGATGGCAAGGTCGTTCTTGAACTGCTGTGCTGTACCATTGCTAACGGTACATTGCCGGGGGCAGTAGACAACGATGAACCGGACGTTTCCGGTCGATGTTTCCACCTCAACGCCGACGGCCTCGATGATGGAAGTGCGGTAGTGGGGTAGGGTGCAGTACTTGATGCCTTTCTTGATGATGACCGCGACACCGCCCCCCCTGGAGCTGGTGCGATCAAGCCGGACAATGCTGTGGTCGGGCAGCCAGAAGCTGTCACCGGTCTTGAGGTGGGTCTCGGTGAGAAGGCCCACGTCGATGTCGTGCTTGCGGAGGAAGTCTGCAAGCTCAATGTTTTTCGCCCCTACGGAGCGAGCGTTCCAGTTGGCGATCTTTATGGGTTCACGGTCCATAATTAGCGACGAAGGAGATGATAGCTTGGAGCTGTTGTGTTCTTGTTGCGCAGGTGCGCTTGATGATGATGGCCTGGGCCAACAGTGTGACGATCTCATCCGTTGACAGCGGAGAATCGTCTGTAGCTTCACCGGTTGTACCGGCCAATCCCGGAGCAGGGGGATCCGTCGATGGGCCGGAGGCTTGACTGGGTACTGCAGCGGCAGCCGACTGGGCAGCAGCCAACTGTTGGTTGAGCGGGAGCGGCGCCAACACTGGAATTGGCCGTGGTTGGACCGGTGATAACGGAGGAAAGTTCTGCGCGTTGTTTTCCGGGACCTTCTTGCGACCGGGCTGGTTGTTGGACGAGGCCTTCTTCCGGATCTCGGCGTATTCGGCCCGCTTCGGACAGGCCTTACTCGTGGCCTTGTGGGCAGCACCGCAGTTGGCGCATGTGGGAGCGGCTTCCTCGATGCTGTCGCAGTCGTCGATCTTGTGGTTTTTGCCGCATTTGATGCAGCGGCTGGCCATGCGGCAGTTCCTGGTGCCGTGCCCGAACAATAGGCAGTTCGAGCACTGAGTGACGCCACGGTGGGTTGGCTTATACCGCTCCCACTTCACTACGATGTGGAACAGTGTGCGTGTCGTCTGGAGATCCTTCACGGTTGTGGAGTTCTTCTGCAGATGGACCAAGTAGAGCTGGTCACGATACTTGATGGCCTTGCTGCGGGTCATCTTGTGGATTTCGACCGGCTTGATGCCGTTCGCCTTAATCTCGTCCATTAAGGTGGTGGTGTCCATGTCGTGGAGCCCGCGCAGCACCACTTTCAGCGGCTTGGTGGCCTCGACGTCGTGGGAGAAGTACTCCAGCTTCATCCTGTCCAAGAGGGCCTGGACTGCGTTGTAGTGATTTTCGGCCGAGACCATCAGTTTGTAGCCTTCCGTGCACCGTTGAATGGTGCAGCGAAGGCCCTGCTTAATGTAGAAATCCAGCTGCTCCCATAGCCCGGGAGGGAAGCCCTTCACATAGAAGGGTGGCAACTTAACTTTTTTAGGCACCGTCTCAGGGTCCGACTGCGGCTGGGCTCCGTTCTGCAGGGCGGAGAACGGATTGTTGCTCAGCAGCTTTTTTGCTGCCGATGCGGTGGCGCTGATGTCTTCAGGTCTGGGTCGTTTAGTTCCGGGAGGCCCCGGCTGCGGGTCCGCAACGCCTGTCGGGACGGGCAATGGGGTTTTCTTCTGCTTCTTCTGAGCTGGCTCGGTGGTCGCGCCGTCTCCTGGGAGAGTCTGTTTTCCCGGTAAGCCGGCACTCGCGTTACCGCGCGATTTCTTACCCATGGCTGGGTCAGCGAGAGCGTCACTATACAACGCGGAGCTAATTCGACTTGCGAACGAACGAACGAAACTAGAGAGAATTCAAATCGACTGAACTGCTCAACAGTCTGGCAGCGAATGATGATGAGCTAATGCCATACAGCAGCGCTCTTTTATATCTTTTCAGGTTGAAGCAGAATGATGTGCAACCAAGTGGTATAAAAGCTACAAAGACTCCTACCATTATGAGTAATTTGCTATCAAGTAGTGACACTGACTCTTTTCCTTTTGCGTACACGGTGAATGAGAACGACTCAAATTTGAGTTTAGTTCACCCATAATCGCTAAAAGTGCAGGAACTCAGCGATGAGTAAATTTGTCTCATGGTTTCCTATGGAAAACCTAAAAAATCTGCCAGAAAATGAGGAAATTGACGGAAGTTTATTTCAGTCTCGGAGTAGTACCAATAGACTGAGTGAATCCAACATTTACTTTTCTCAAATTCGGGAATTTTTCTCTGAAAAATCTTGGAAAAACCTGGGAAAACATGAGGCAAATTTACTCATCGCTGAGTTCCTGCACTTTATTTCTTATTTCTGAGTTAACTAAATTTGGGTCAATCTCATTCGCCGTGATATCACCTTGAAAGATATCGGTGCCGGTGGTTAGCGTGATTACCTCTCACCCCAGCAGGCGTGGGTTCAATCTCAGTCAGCGCCACCCGCATGTTCTAAGGCATAACATCTCTGATCACGCCTTCCTTCGGGAAGTAAAGCCGTTGGTTCCCGGTTGAGTTGATGGGTCGATTGGTAGGGTTCAGGTGTGGGAGCTGCCTCCCTGGGGTCGGTAGCGTCACTTTTCAATAGGTCCTATCTACATTGATCGATTCTCTTCATCGACACTCCTTTTTCGTAAATAACTCAGCTTCACAAATGTTTCCTGCCGTCTTCGTCGAATTAGATGCTAGATTATTGCTTCTTCCATCGAAAATATCCGGCCGTGGCGATTCAAAGTTGATCAAAATAATTTGTACCCCTGCTTCCAGTTTGATTACATGAGCATTTTGTGTGGTCGTTGGTTCTGAATATGGACAAACAGGCAGATGAATTCTATTCCTACTCTTTACTGAAATAAGTTTGGTGGCCCTGAAAAGAGCCGTTTTGTTGCCAAAGTTGGTGATGATTTAACCTCCGAAACCAAACAGAGTGCGTCTCTGTCACTTCAAAACGTAGATGACATCTATGGCCACTTACGCTTGGCGTGTTTAGTGTAGGTGACAGCATCACGGATCTCATTTTTCAGGAACACCTTCAGCACACCTCGTAAATCAGACCGGAGATACGTCAGACACCGCCACGGCGAGCCAGACGACGGATGGTGGTTATCTCAAAGAATTTGCGTTTGGTTCTGAATATGGCGATGAGTGTGCAAAATATTACGCAATTCCATCCTCCCTATTCGCACGCGCCCGAGGATCGGAGGCGAATGCCACTTCGACTTGTTTCATCTACTTACTACTCTCTGACGACTGTGCTGGGGAAGCAGCATATGCATGTAGGTAATTGGTGGATTTGTTAGTTAATTCGACGCTTTTGGACAATGCTGGACATTTACCAGTTTTTCAATAGTTTCTTGTTGAAAATCAACCAATTTCTGATCGATTGGTGATAAAATTATTGAAATTGGACCAGGGGCAGCTGAGTTATTAACGTTCAAAATCTTTCATAATTTGTTACATGTTCCATTCTTGGTTTTCACAAAGTGTACCCCCATATAGAAATCAAAGACGTAGTCCTACGTCAAAAATTCGCCCCTTCTCAAGCAGCACAGTTTATCATAACTCATTTATTACGAAAAGAAGCGCAAGAGGTGGGATCTATATTGATGTCATGTTATATATGATTGACTTGCGCAACTTGTTCATGACTATAACGCAATCTACTGGTTTGAACATGTTGTAAATTAATTCCATCCGTCCAACAAATGGGATTTGTTTATTTTTCCATCATCAAATTAACAGAACTTATTATTCTGGGGAACTTAATTGTGCAAATAAAATGCATAAACTGAGATTTCATCCTCCCAAACTTTTGTGCAGTTGCAAATTTATGATTAATCTGTACTATATACTTAAAAAAAAAAACTCATGTGCTCTTAGAAACAGCTTGATAAAATATATTAAATTCTACAAAAAATCTGGATAAAATAACCCAATTTTGAAAAAAAAAATTGCAGAATAATAAAAAATAATTTAATTTTTATAATTATCTTACTTTTTTCTTCTACATAACGTGCATGTGATATTGAAAGCTCAAATGAAATCAATTTTCACTCATTATTTCGCATCATTGGTCAGCCATATTGTAGTGCAATTTGTAGGAATCATTAAAAAATTAAAAAATTGTAATCAAAACCTATTTATTAGACGAAAAACAAGAACATTACTTGTATCACATATTGATGTTGTAATTCGGTATTACAACTCCCAATTACCTAATTATAATACATACATCGCTATAAGTACCTGCAAATTGTTGAAGGAATTTTTATCTGTAACTAGCTGAGTGTGCCCGGTCTTGCTCGGGATTCAATATTAGCTTGAGTTTATGCCCCGATTTAAAAAAAAAGCGTGCTATATTGTACGAAGCCCCCCCTCCTATTATATAAGGGGCTACCCCCTATGATTATCTCCTTATACCCCCACACTCGCCCCCACATGCCTAATTTGGTTCCATTTGCTTGATAAGTTCTCGAGTTATGCAGAAATTTCTGTTTCATTTGTATGGGAGCCCCCCCTTACAGAAGGGGGAGGGGTCTCGAACCATCATAAGAACCTTCCACGGCCCCAAAAACCCCTGTATACAAATTTTCACGCCAATCGGTTCAGTAGTTTCCGAGTCTATAAGGGTCAGACAGACAGACAGACAGACAGAAATTCATTTATATATATATAGATTGTAACCAGTTTGTTTGCTAATCTGGTTAAGATGTCGTACTTAATTATCTTAAAGGTAAATCGTCCAGCTCAAGTAAGAAGTGGGACCATCATCATCATCATCACTGTTGGAAGCTTAATTTGTGGTCGGTGATGTTATCAGCTATGACATGTTTTCATTAAATACCAAATTTTCGAATAATTATTGAGCTTATGCATTAGGGTGTCCCAAAATTGCACTATGCCTGGAAATCTGGGGGCTCACCCTCCAAATGATACCTAAGGGTGTTACAAACAAACTTTTTTATGGCGGCAGCTCTGGGAAATGTTGTTTAGAGGTCGCCCCGACGAGGTTTTTGAAAAAAGTCCATTTCTCATAGCTATTATCCAATAAATATTTTTAGTTCTTTAAAGTTCAGTGAAATCTCACCTTTTTATATTTTTCGCAGATTAACAAGGGTCAACACTTTAAGAGAAAAAATTGGTACGGCATGTTCTGTGTCCAATTTGTTAGTTACAATTTTGCAAATTCTCTAAAATGATGTTTTTTGTTGTACATCACTGCATTCAATCATCAAAAGTGAGTATCAAAAAATGCAGCAGAAATATGGGAAATTGTATAAGCAAAAACTTTGCCCAAGACACTTTAACCTGATTGTTAACCGTTAAAAAGTTATTTGTGATTTACTGTGGAAAGAAAAGTTCAGAATTTCAATACTTGCAGTATGTCCACCAGAAAATCAAACTATCATTGAAATCGATAAATACAAATCACCTACCTTGTTGCAAATCACTTGATAACATTTGTTTCGAAGTTTCTAGAATTCAATAGAAAGATATATGACCGGAGAGGGATCACACAATTTATTAGTTTCCATTTGATTGCCGTAGCAAGCTGGGGCTTCCCTTAGCTCAGTCGGTAAAGGCGCAGCTACAAAGCAAGACCATGCTGGAGGTGGCTGGGTTCAATTCCCGGTCCGGTCTAGGAATTTTTCGGGTTGGAAAATTTCTCGACTTCCCTGGGCATAGAAATATGATTGGACTTGCCACACAATTATACCAATGCAAAAATGGTACAGGCATCGAAAGCTCTCAATTAATAACTGTGCAAGTGCATCTAGAACTAAGTTGAGAGCACGCAATAAGCTAATATGCGATATGCAATAAGCTTGAAATGCGAAGAAGAAGAAACAAGCAAGCTGAACCAAAAACGAAAATCATGTCACCAAAAACCAAGCTCAAGTCGGATCTCATCACCGGTATTGCAAAGAAGCATTTGCCCAGAAACCGTTTGTCGTCGGAGTTGGACATCATCAGGTACTTTCGATTCAAGCATGAAACCCAACAACTTTCAATCGGACAAAGCATTCAAGTTGTGGCTACCGAAGCTGTGGAGATTTGGAATCAAGCCGGACTTTCGCATCAGCTCAAGCGAAACGTTGTTAGGAGGGTTGCCAAGCTCGTTGTGACATGGCAACGCCAAAGTAAGGCCTTCAAGAAGAAAAATCAGAGCTATTGCCAGCTTTGGATGTGTAGGATACGGTTGAGTTACTTCTTCAACATAAGCGTAAACCACATCGATGAAGAGCTACGAAACGATACTGTCCGTGCAGAATTCTGGAGACAGCAGGTGACAAACAAAGTTCCGGTTGAGTTTCCGAAAAGCTTCTCAAGCAGTGTACCATTGATGTGCAAGCAGCTTCGGTAGCCACAACTTGAATACTTTGTCCGATTGAAAGTTGTTGGGTTTCATGCTTGAATTGAAAGTACCTGATGATGTCCATCTCCTACGACAAACGGTTTCTGGGCAAATGCTTCCTCGCAATACTGGTAATGAGATCCGACTTGAGCTTGGTTTTTGGTGACCTGATTTTCGTTTTTGATTCAGCTTGCTACGGCAATCAAATGGAAACTAATAAATTGTGTGATCCCTCTCCGCTCATATATCTTCCTATTGAGTTCTAGAAACTTCGAAACAAATGTTATCAAGTGATTTGCAACAAAGTAGGTGATTTGTATTTATCGATTTCAATGATAGTTTGATTTGCTGGTGGACATACTGCAAGTATTGAAATTCTGAACTTTTCTTTCCACAGTAAATCACAAATAAGTTTTTAACGGTTGAAAATGAGATTAAAGTGTCTTCCGCAAAGTTTTTTCTTATACAATTTTCCATATTTCTGCTGCATTTGATTGATAATAGTGCTATTTTTGATACCCACTTTTGATGATTGAATGCAGTGATGTACAACAAAATACATCATTTTAGAGAATTTGAAAAATTGTAATAACAAATTGGACACAGAACATGCCGTAGCAATTTTTTCTCTTAGAGTTTTGACCCTTGGGAATCTTCGAAAAATATAAAAGGGTGAGATTTCACTGAAATTAAAAAAAAACTAAAACTATTTATTGGATAATAACTATGAAAAATGGACTTTATTCAAAAACCTCGTCAGGGCGACCTCTAAACAACATTTTCCAGAGTTGTCGCCATACAAAAGTTTGTTTGTAACACACTTAGCTATCATTTGAAGGTTGAGCCCCCCGATTTCCAGACATAGTGCAATTTTGGGACACCCTACTGTCCATTGTACTTTTTTAATATTTATTTCAAACATGATGACAAACTTGAAGCCTGATGATAAACTGATCCAGGATAGTAAACGCATAGATATTGTATAATTTCGTCATACAGAATCACCCAGTATACACCGTTCTAGTAAGTCACATTTCCAAGTGGTTGATGTAGGAAGTAAGATTAAATAGTTCTTTCTTTGGTTTTACATCAAGATGAATGTATTAAATAACCCTTAATATCTTTCAAAAGAACAACACATTATCGAAAGGATCATTCGCAAAACCGAAACTTGAGTTCCCACTTTAGCCACGAAAAAAAAAAAATCTCCTCAAAAACCAAATCACACTCCTCAATTTCCAGCCCACTTTTTCGCCTCTTTTTGCATGCTCGCTTTTTTACGAGCACTAAGTCATTCTGTATCTACCCTGCACTTGCCAGTCCGGACCGACACAAAGATGATGATGATGATGATACAACACGCTCTCTTATTGAATTTTGATGTTTAGTGATTATTATTTTCACCATCTCACCCCTTAGATGCTCCGATATCTCGTCGGTTTCGACACAAAAAGCTGGAACCATCCTGCGTAGGTAGGCACGGAAAACCACCTCTTGTACCGTCTGCGCGCGGCACGTGGCACACCACCGAGATGAAACATAATAACATAACCCCGTCAAGAAGTTGCGAGGTGTATGTTTCACTTTTTCGATTTGTGGCCCAGTTAGTTCGCTTTTTTCTGCCTGTAATGAAATAACGGGCGGTTTTTCCACGTGATCGGATATTCGTACCTACTTGGCCACGTGCGGCTCGTTGAAATCCATCAACGGATCATCGCCCCGACACTGACTGAGGCTTGCCCGGTGAACTCTGTAATTAAGTGGCTCTGTTGATACAGGATCAACGGTCATGTTAATAATTCTCGATGTTATGAAACCAGCCGACGTTGTTTGTATGTAAACATGCTTTACGCTCACACAATGCGCACTCTGGTCGACGGCAAATAATGGTTCTGCATACTTGGCAAGTGAAGAGTGCCCTAGAAATTGGCAGCGACGACGCGACGGCTGCCGTCTCGACGGTCAAGTACTTAATTGAGGATCGTGAGAATACGGTACACCAGAAGCATCCCAGGCTTCGAACGTCCTTCCAATAACACATGTCAAAATCCATCAAAAATCATTTCTGATGCAAATCTACCAACATTCTTTCATACCACCCAAAGGGTTCGTGTTAAAACGTTAGAAATAATCCGTGTCTCCAACATAGCTCGGCTTTCGCAGCTGTTGGGTTGCTTTTTTCTTCTTTCAGTCCTCAGAGCCATGACAGTGTGTTTCCTCAGCGTTAATCGTTTCTGCTCTCGAGGGGATAAACTACCAGAGAGTTAACGAAATAGACACACTTTTATCTCTTAATTCTTAATTGGTTGCTACCCTTTGGCTAGTTTTCATGCTGTTTCACCGCGTTTATGAAAGAAAGGCTAAACCCGGCGTCTATCAGCCAATGGGTGCCTGAAACACTGTTGCAGTGTTGTTGTTGCGTGGTGGCTGTGGTTCGTCAAAACAAAAATAATAAGCGCAAAATGAGAAACAGAAACGAGCCCCCCAGCATCATCGGCATCGTCAACTGCTGCTGTTGCGCCCGTGTGCCAAGTTACAAAAAGCAGCATTCGAAACATGTTTAAATTTAAATCTAAACTTTTCTTCGCTACTCATCATCGCGTCGTCTTCTTGGGCCGTAAAAATTTCCACGCATTTTTCCTCCGATTCAGAGGGTCCTTGTGCGCCTTGACTATATACGATGGCTGTGCAGAGAGAGATTAATTTGAATTTGATGTGATAAAATGTATGATTAGGAGGAATTGAATGAATTTTAACACTTGTTTGTATAAATAGCCGCTGGGTGGATTGGTGCGGTGCAGGGAGTTTGAAATGTGTCCATCCAGAAGCTCGACAGCTTCCATTGAGCGCACGCTGGAAGATGATTTCAGTAGGAGGGCGAGGCGAATGAAAAAAAAAAAAAGTTTGCGTAGATTTCCTTTTGCTCTTGAAAAGTTGTCATGAGGAATAAACCGGAAGATGGCACAAATTGATTTATCGTGTTTTTGATTTACCAAATGGTTGGTGGAGATTGCTTGAAGAAGAAGCCATGGTTTCAGTGTAACTAGCAAATTTGCGGGATCAACTTTCTCAAATACAGCATATTTGAACTTTGTACGCTGACGATAGCCATTTCCCGAAAATGTAGTGGCACAATCACTACAAACATTTTTATTGTGTTTTATATTTTGGTTAAAACATGGCTGAAATCAAATTTTTCTTGGAAGTATGAAAAAAAAACAAACAAAAAATAAATCAACTATTAATTAACAACAATACCACTAATATCAGTGATAAATAGTATTCAGTTGATCAAAAGAAAAAAAAAACACCTTCAATTTACCGTTAAAATAATTGATATAACTTCATTACAGCCGGAGATGAGTAAAAGACTTTTTATTCACGGGAAATTTCAGTTTTTAGCTGTATCTCTAAATTTATCCTACTGAGATTATTTTTGACGACATTTTTTAATTCAGGGCACAATTTAACATAAGTATCATAGGTCAAACATTGAAGTTCATTTTTTCAACTTTTCTCTGATTAGTAACTTATTTGCTGACTTCTTTCAGGAAAGTTCAGGAAGTTTATACAATTCACGAAGAGAATGAGCGAGATAATCAATATTTGTCGTATCTCCCCGAGCCAATGAAGAACATCGCAGTTGATAATTTAACTCTCAAGGAAATTATACGAGGTCTTGAAACACTGGATGCTTCAAATGGTGCTGGACCGGATGGTTTACCACCTATTTTTTTAAAGTCATTTTTGAAGGAGCTAGCAAAGCCTTTATTCTGGCTGTTTAATTTATCCTTGGACTTGAGTGTACTTCCTCTGATTTGAAAGGAATAATTTTTAATTCAATTTTTTAAAAGTGGTAAAAAGTCTAATGTAAAATATTTCCGTGGAGTTGCTATACTATCAAGCATTCCTAAATTATTCAAATTCATCATTAATGACAATGTGTTATTACAGATTAGGACGGTAATTACTAGCAAACAGCACGGTTTTGGTAAAAAACGATCTTCAGCTACCAACTTGATACATTTTGTGTCATATTGTTAAAACTCAATGGATAAAGGAAATTATGTAGAAACGCTATATAGGGTAGAGCGCTACTTCGTCGTAATCGCCAATTTCCGTTCTATCGATCAGAAAAGATCAATAATATCAATGATTTCACCGTGAACAAATCAATAATAGGTTTGTTCCGATGCGTTAGTTCATTAGCTACAACATAAATCCTGTTAGAGCGCATTATATGAATATTTACGCTCATTGCTCTCAAAACAAAAGAAGCGCTCCTAGCGAATCCCCTTTTTCTACGTTTATCCGTAGGACGAAGATAATTTAATGGCGTTTCAATGCGTTAGGACGGAATTGAAACTCGTAGGACGAATTTAGAATCAAGAAGCAGTGTTAGATTTTAGACAATATCTCAGCAATTTGTGACTCTTTATTAAATCCAACGATACGTATGGAAAGGTGAATAAATTTGCAAGTCATCTTTGATAGAAATATTCCATTTTTTGTTTAAACTCGTTCAGAACAGAGAGGTAAAGCGCGGGTTGTGCTTAGTAGGACGGAAATTAGATCAAAAACCCTACTGACTTTAGTAAAGCATTTGACAGAGTTGATATACCAATCTTGCTTTTTAAGCTATCCAAATTAGGCTTCAATCCTAGGCTACTGAAATCGATAGAGTTGTACTTATTACGGCGGACGCAAAAGGTGAGATTTGAAGGAAATATGTTCATCATAGTTTTTTTTAACTCTTTCTTTGTTCCAAATTCAAAATAAATTACATTTAATTTTAACCTAGGTGCTCCAGTTACTACAGTTACTTACCAGCCTTAATTGTTATGATATATATCTATATGCTTTAACATTGTTCCTGCCTTAGAAATTCAGTATTTAAAACAGGTTTTTTAAATCTGCATATCAGTATAACAATTGAAATCTTAAAACTAAAATCTAAAACTAAATCTTATACAGGTGTAAAGGGAATTAATCGTTCCAATTGAGGATTGCAACGATTTTTGCCTGAAGTTTTTATTTATTTTGTTGGACATTTGTTCTAAAGTCTCAACATTCGAAATTCTATGTACTTCGGTAGTACTGTACCAGGGAGGCAACTTCAAAATCATGTTCTGAATCCTTTGAAGTGCTTTTTTCCTGGTAGTGCAACAACAAGACCACATTGGCACAGCGTAAAGCATGGCCGGTCTAAAAACTTGTTTAAATATTAGAAGTTTATTCGTCAGGCAAAGTTTGGATTTCCAGTTTATAAGAGGATACAAACATTTTATAGGTGATCTGGTCAGACGAGACGAAAGTAATGCTATTTGGGTCACCATTGATACCATCAGACCCAAATAGCATTACTTTCGTCTCGTCATGGTCCATGAAATGTGGTCCTGGGCCCACTTCAATATTTTTTTTTTTATTTTTTTGCAGACAACCATGGCTTCTTAAGACTTTTCTTATGAAGACGATTTCGTACGGATTGTGATGTCAGTTGAATGGAAAACTCGCTTTCAATGTGCTTCGCAATTTTTGGAGCTGATAGTCCCCGGTCCAGCTCTACCTTCTTCATGATAGCTCGGTCAATTCGGCCAGTTGTCTTTAAAAGACGCCCCGATTGCTTAGCTGGTGAGATAGAACCACGCTTTTTGTACATCTGCACAATTCTAGCGACCGTATCTTTGTGAAGCTGGACAACATTGGCAATATCACGGATATTTATGTCAGTTTTGTGATGTTCAATAATCAAATTTCGAATACTGATCGAAATTTGGACTTTTTTGGGAATTTTGAAACAAATAACCAGTGGCGTCACGTGAGAAAATTCACTAGTTGTGCACCTATTTTATTTATATTTTGTCTGTAACAGTAGAAGCCAATTTTGATGCATAATAAAAAAAAAATGGGATACAAATCTTTCGACAGGGGTACCTGCATAAAAAATAAACGAAATGATGATGGGAAACAGTTCTGTTACCAGTTTTGCTTACTCTTGCATAGAAACTGATTTTCTTTTTAAGTCTCATGTTTATGATATTTGTCATCGTTACTCACCGTTTCCTAAGCAGTAGCGTAGAGTTGACGCCAATTGCGATTTCCTCGAAATGCTCCACTTGCCGCGAAATTTCCTCGAGCATGACACAACCAACAATTTCCACTTGTCGATTTTCGGCAAAGTTCCGCGTTGTGATTTTACTATTTCTTTTACATGTCGTTTTCAAGTTGTCCAACATTGGTCGAGGGACGTCCATTCTCGCAATAAACATTTTTTCCTCCATGGATCTTCTGGAAAACGGTCTTTTCAGGAGGTCATCAACAATATCCTGTTCCATAATTCCTATTTAATTTTGCGCTATGCTATGAACAATATTCCATCAATGCGCTGAGGCTACTGAATGAAATGCAGACATGGTAGTGAGAAAATTTAAAAATTTAAAAATTCGATGTGTGCGTGTTGGTAGGTATACAACGAATGACGGCTCTCCAAGATTCAATCAATTTAGAGAGAAACTCAAATGCGACGTTGCCTATACCTGCCAATTTATTCTCTTCTCTTTAAACTGTGCACACATAGAAGTGCACAAAATAAACACTAACACAGCGGCAATTATGCTTACGGGACTTCAATACATATACAACTGATCTGGTTGTAAATACGAGCGTTTCTGGTGCACAAGCATAAGTGCTCAGACTGGGATAAATAAGCATGCGGTGGCTTTGGTAGAACGAAGGCATATTTTCCTTGCTTGTTTTGTGTCGCTCATTCGCCATAGAAGCTCAAAAAGAGTGTTGTCTGCACGTGGTAAAATCCCAGTGAAAACGTGAAAACAAGATCGCTATGCCTCGCTTCTGTTTTACGTACATTTCTTTCAGTGGTGGGCAAGGAATCAAAAATATCTCCAAATGACAAAATAACAAGCGATCAACGAACCGAATAATAACGCTATGTCAGAAGTGGAAAGCAATAATGATATAATCTTCACCGTTCTTTTTCATGACAAGCAGCCCGTGTGACACAACTCATTCGGGGCGGTAGAAGAAAACGAGCAAATTGTTGGCAAGCTGCTTCACGAAGTAAACCCGAAGATGATACACGTGTGTTAATGGGATTTTTTTTGTTATTTCTTTTCCCGATTCATATCAAGCTATGTCTTCATCCGTGTATATTGCAACAAAGCAGGCAAGCAACATATCATTATCCTTCTACCACTCGGATCGAGTTTTGTTACAGAGCGAGTTTGTCATGGTAGTCGTAGCAACCGTTTTGTCTGTATCGTTGGTTGCTTTATGTGTTTGGATTCGCTGGTGGTGGGTAAAACGGAGGTTGAGCAGCGATGTGGTAAACAATTCAGCTACTAAACAGTGATTTTGTGGATAAATCAGTTACGATCCATATGAAACCAATAAATAGGGCGGACAAAAATGGTTTTTATTGAGTATTAAATTTTTGCCTCTTAATTTTTATAAAATATAAATTTTACTTTTTGAAAATTCGAGACTGTGCAGTGCACGAGGTGCACATATGGACGAGACGCCACTGCAAATAACTTCCAATTTTGAACACAAAACTGAAATTTCGATCACGAAACCTTCAAGAGCACTAAATGACAGATAGACACAATGTTTACATTCGATAAAGTTGCAGAATACACACTAAAACTCTGTAAAACACACTTAAATCATAGTATCCGTTTGGGGGTCGTTAAACTTTTTTTTGCGTAATTTTTTACCATTTTGCATAATTTATCACATGAAATCTCAAGAAAAGATATAAACGCCGTATTTTCAATGGCAATGTGATAAATAAACATAAATTGATAAATCATGGAGGAACACTCATCAAATTAAACTGATTTTCACCAGAAAAACAAAAAAAATGTCAATTGGTGAGGGGGTGGATAAACTTTTTTTGCATACTGTATAATAATTACATTTGGCTTGAATGCCCTCAATGCGATCTTTAAAAGTTAATTTTTGGTCAAGTATTCATCCAAGATATTTCACTTGGTTTGACCAGGAAATTGGAACTCCGTTCATAGTGACTATGTGACTACTACTAGGTTTCAAAAAGGAAGCTCTACGTTTATGTGGAAATATTATAAGTTGAGTTTTGGAAGCGTTGGGAGAAATCTTCCATTTTTGTAAATAAGAAGAGAAAATATCTAAACTTTTCTGCAATCTGCTGCAAATAACACGAAGACTTCTTCCTTTAGCGGAAATGCCTGTGTCATCAGCGAACAAAGATTTGTGGCAACCCTGAGGCAAATCAGGGAGGTCCGAAGTGAAAATGTTATACAATATAGGCCCACGAATGCTACCCTGAGGAACTCCTGCTCTAACAGGTAGTCGATTAGATTTGGAATTTTGATAATTAACCTGCAGAGTTCTGCCAGTTAAATAATTTTGAACTAATTTCATACTATAAAGTGGAAAATTAAACTTTTCCAATTTAGCAATCAAACCTTCGTGCCAAACACTGTCGAATGCTTTGTCTATGTCTAGAAGAGCAACTTCAGTTGATTGGCCTCCAGATATGTTTGAACGATTTAAATTGGGAACTCTTAAGAGTTGATGAGTAGTTGAATGCCCATGTCGAAATCCAAACTGCTCATCTGCAAAAATTGAGTTCGTATTGATGTGAAGCATCATTCTATTTAAAATTATCTTTTCAAAAAGTTTACTTATTGAAGAAAGCAAACTTATTGGACGGTAGCTAGAAGCTTCAGCTGGATTTTTATCCGGCTTTAAAATTGGAACTACTTTTGCATTTTTCCATTGATCAGGAAAGTATGCCAAATGGAAACATCGGTTAAATAATTTTATCAAGAAAGACAAGGTACTCTCTGGGAGTTTTTTGATGAGGATATAGAAAATTCCATCATCACCTGGAGCTTTCATATTATGAAACTTTTTAGTTATAGACCTTACTTCGTCCAAATCAGTCCCCCAGGAATCATCAACAATATTTTCCCGAGAGAAAATATTCAGACAATCCCGAGCAATCTGATTCTCAATAGGACTAGTAAGACCTTAATTGAAATTATGGGAACTCTCGAATTGCTTAGCAAGTTTCTGAGCTTTTTCCAAATTTGTGATCAGAATTTTACCACCTTCTTTAAGCGCTGAAATAGGCTATTGAGGTTTTTTCATAATTTTTGTGAGTTTTTAAAAAAGTTTGGAGCTCGGGTCTAATTAAGAAACATTATTTTCAAAAGTTTTGTTCCTTAGGGCAGGGAATCGCTTTTCAATTTGTTTTTGCAAATCCCGCCAGATAACTTTCATGGCAGGATCGCGTGTTCTTTGATATTGTCTCCTACGGTCATTTTTAAGGCGGATCAAGAGCTGAAGATCGTCGTCTATTATAATTGAATCGAATTTAACCTCGCATTTTGGTACTGAGGCAAGAGCATAATTTATTTTATCTTTGGTTTGCAAAGGAATGTATGGATCGAAGTTATATTCCATAAATGTTCGATATTGCTCCCAATCAGCTCTATGGTAATTGAAAATAGAGCTGTTGGGATTACAAATTATTTCTTGAGATATTTCAAAAGTAACTGGAAGGTGATCAGATCCGAAGTCAGCATGGGTAACCAATTGGCTACAAAGTTGACATGAACCAGTTAAGACCAAATCAATAGTGGAGGGATTTCTTGTAGAAGAAAAGCAGGTTGGGCTGTTTGGATATTGAATAGTGTAATAACCTGCAGAACAATCATCAAACAGAATATTACCATTGGAATTGCTTTGAGCATTATTCCATGAGCGGTGTTTTGCGTTAAAATCACCAATAATGAAGAATTTAGACCTATTACGGGTAAGTTTCTTTTGCTGGCCTACGTATTGGAATGGAAAATAGGCAGCTTTAAACGTAAGTTGTCCAAATTTTGTTTCAACAGAAACTCCCAGTTTCAAAAACTGTGGTTTCAAATGAAGAAAGAATTTTATGTTTGACGTTTACAATGATGGCAACGCCACCACAGGGTCCATCAAGACGATCATTTCTATAAATGAAATAATTTGCGTCCTTCTTCACCTTATGGTCAGGTTTAAGGAACGTTTCAGTTATAACGGCAATATGCACGTTATGAACTCTCAAAAAGTTAAATAGCTCGTCTTCATTATCTTTAAGAGATCGAGCAATCCAATTTAAAATATTTAATGCTTTAAAATTCATTACTGAATTTTAAATTCATGACAATATTGTTTGCAAATTTTACTCCTGTTTGAATAGCATCAAACATGGAGTTAGATTTAAGCATATCAGAAATCATGTCAATTAATGATTTCTTTAAAAATTCAATTTTAGGGGCTTCCTAAGTCAAAATTGTCAAAATTGTCGAAATTTCCGTTAGAACGTTGGTTAGTATAAAAGCTCCATTACTCGCTGAACATTCTGCTAACTATGTTCAGCGAGTTAATGGAGCTATAATAGGGGAGTTGGTATTTATGAAAAATTTGAAGCAGGGGTGATATTTGTACCTACGAATGTAGAATTTGTTCCTCGCTGAACGTTGTTAACAGCAGAGTAATTTGTACCTGGTCGGAAACGTGGAGCGTTTCCTACCTGTCGCTTAGTACGAGATTGTAGGATCGTTTTGCGAGACTTACATTCCCATAAATTGGATTTGTGCTTTTCACCACAATTTGAACCTTTAAATTTCTAAGGATCTTCCTTCACAGGACAGTCGTCCTTTGCGTGAGAGGAATCACCACAATTCATGCATTTAGCTGGCATGTAGCAATTTTTAGTTCAGTGACCCCATCCCTGGCACTTACGGCACTGAGTGAGGTTTTGGAAATTTCCTCCAGTCTTCCTGAAGTGTTCCCACTTCACTCGAACATGGAGCATAAGGCTAGCTTTTTCTAAGGCCTTAAGGTTGTTTAGTTCACTAGACTTGAAGTGAACTAAATAAAGATCATTAGAAATCCCGTTGCGCGAATCGCCAGGACGGGATTTCATTTTCATTTTGATTACTTGGAGTGGCACAACTCCAAGTAATTTTGCCAGTTCATCTTTGATCTGATCCAGGGATTCACCATTCAGTTTTGGTGTCGTAAGTAAAAAAAATGTGCTGCTTCTCAGTAAGATACTTGAGAAGATATTTAAATCCATCCAAGGTTTCAGCCAATACACGGCATTCACCCCGACGTCCAATTTGTAGTGAAAACTTAACTTTCACGAAGTTCAAAAGTTCCAGGCGAAGAGCATGGAAATCGGAAGTGGTTATCACAATAGGAGGAATCTTTTCCTTTTTGGCATTAAGCCGGGAAAGTTTACTAGATTTTTTCTTGGATAATGGATCATTCTCATCATCCGTGAGCAAATCAAATTGATTACTCAAATTAATTTCATCAGAAGGAGGATCAAGAGTTTGCCCCTTTCTTTTGCGTTTAGGCGCCTTCCAAGCAGATTACTATAAGAATCTGAAGGATCGAAGAGGAATTTTCCAAATCGATATCCAAGAAGGATTACCTCGGGTAGGGTCCAAACAAGGATCGAAGAGGAATAAGAGTTGAACAAGGTAGAAATTTTACTGAAAAGTGCTGTTTAAATTTGTTGTAGCTTTAGGTAGTAGTAACACTTCCTTAAGCAAAAAGTACGAGAACGATGCGGACTGATGCTTTCCGCTGTCATCTTTCAATCCCCACAATGCTTGCATGAAGGTTTTCGCGATGACTTCGACCGGACCCACCAAACCAAGTGGGTCAAACAGTTTGGCGATGCAGGAAAGTGCGCTTCGTTTCGTGACGACTGTTGAGGACTTGGTTGTCGCTTCAGGAACGACGTGTTTTAACTGGTCAGAACAGGGTTCCCAGTGTAGACCCAGTGTCTTGATGGCCTGATCCTTGTATAAATCCATCGAAGGCTGCAAGGCACGGTTCTAGTAGCTGTACTCCAGCTGAGTTGAACATGGCATCCATTTGCTCCCGTAATTCGATTGCTTCGGTGACAGTCTGTGCGCCCGAAAAGAAATCGTCTACATAAAAATCCTCACATGTTGCTTTCGCTGCGAGGGGATAACTCTCCTTCTCATCCTCTGCTAGCTTCTTCAGTAATCGAGTGGCTACATACGGAGCTGAAGCGGTGTCGTAGGTTATGGTTCCTAATTTGTAGATGCGGATCGGTTCTGATAGTGAAGGACGCCAGAATATCAGATGAAATCGGCAGTCTCTGGGAAATAAAACCATTTGCCGGTACATTTTGGCGACGTCAGCAATCATCATGATAGGATGCAGACGAGATCGCATTGTTATGGACCGCAAATCTTCTAGAACAATTGGACCCACTAGCATAGCGTCGTTCAGGGAAATTCCGGTGGAGCTCTTGCAAGAAGCATCGAAGACGACACGCACCTTGCTTGTTCTGCTCTCTTCGCGAAAAACTGGATGATGTGGAAGGAAGTATGCAGTCCCTGACGCAGCATCTGATTCGTCAATTCGCTCTATGTGTCCCAACTCTTCGTAACGAAACGACCTCGATCAGGCGAAAACGGTGAAGTGCAGTATGTTTATTGTCTCCTAGTTTGTCCAGAACATCTTCCTTGAACGGTCTTCTTCTTCTTCTTATTCTTCTTCATCACATTTCATGCTTATTGCTTATGGCACATTAGCTTATTGCGTGCTCTCAACTTAGTGTTCTAGATGCACTTCCACAGTTATTAATTGAGAGCTTTCGATGCCTGCTATCATTTTTGCATTAGTATAATTGTGTGGCAAATACAATCCTACTCTATGCCCAGGGAGTCGATAAATTTTCCAATCCGAAATTTATTTTACTCTTAATCTAATAACGACACAAACAAATTAAAATTGCGATCTTGTGGTCTTGCATGCACTGACTTATCATCGACGGGAAAGCAACCAGCATCACCGGCTCGCCCTCTTCGTAAAAGGCATCTGGATCTGATACGTTACGGTAAATCTGACAGCTAGGCAATAGATTTAGCTGCCATTCTTCAAATCAGGATAGTGCTGCTCTTAAACGCTATCCAAACCGGAGAGTTATAACATGTTATAACGGTTGTCAAATAATTGCAACACAGAAACCACCATCAATATAGCACTATAACATGTTATAACTCTGTAGTCTGAACAAGTCTCTTCTAGCGATCGTTTTGCCGGCTCTCAACTTGATGCACTTCCACAGTTATTAATTGAGAGTTTTCTATCAGTCCGCATCGTGCTCTCTTGCCGTGCGGATCTATTTGCTTTTTGCTGAAGGAAGTGTTACTACTACCTAAAGCTACAACAAATTTAAACAGCACTTTTCAGTGCTCAACCTGTAAAAAATTTCTACCTTGTTCAACTCTTATTCCTCTTCGATCCTTGTTTGGACCCTACCCGAGGTAATCCTTCTTGGATATCGATTTGGAAAATTCCTCTTCGATCCTTCAGATTCTTATAGTAATCTGCTTGGAAGTCGATCTGGATAAAAATTTACTGCCGCCATGGCGCCTAAACGCAAAAGAAAGGGGCAAACTCTTGACGCCCCTTCTGATGAAATTAATTTGAGTAATCAATTTGATTTGCTCACGGATGATGAGAATGATCCATCATCCAAGAAAAATTCTAGTAAACTTTCAAGGCTTAATGCCACGAAGGAAAAGATTCCCCCTATTGTGATAACCACTACCGATTTCCATGCTCTTCGCATGGAACTTTTGAATTTCGTGAAAGTTAAGTTTTCACTACAAATTGGACGTCGGGGTGAATGCCGTGTATTGGCTGAAACCTTGGACGGATTTAAATGTCTTCTCAAGTATCTTACTGAGAAGAAGCACAAATTTTTTACTTACGACACCAAAACTGAACGTGTGTTCAAGGTTGTCATGAAAGGACTGCCCAGTGGTGAATCCCTGGATCAGATCAAAGATGAACTGGCAAAATTACTTGGAGTTGTGCCACTCCAAGTAATCAAAATGAAAATGAAATCCCGTCCTGGCGATTCGCGCAACGGGATTTGTAATGATTTTTATTTAGTTCACTTCAAGTCTAGTGAACTAAACAACCTTAAGGCCTTAGAAAAAGCTAGCCTTATGCTCCATGTCCGAGTGAAGTGGGAACACTTCAGGAAGACTGGAGGAAATTTCCAAAACCTCACCCAGTGCCGTAAGTGCCAGGGATGGGGTCACGGAACTAAAAATTGCTACATGCCAGCTAAATGCATGAATTGTGGTGATTCCTCTCACGCAAAGGACGACTGTCCTGTGAAGGAAGATCCTAAGAAATTTAAATGTTCAAATTGTGGTGAAAACCACAAATCCAATTTTTGGGAATGTAAGACTCGCAAAGCGATCCTACAATCTCGTTCTAACCGACAGGTAAGAAACGCTCCACGTTTCCGACCAGGTACAAATTCCTCTGCTGTTAACAACGGTCAGCGAGGAACAAATTCTACATTCGTACCCGTAGGTACAAATATCACCCCTGCTTCAAATGTTTCATCTGTACCTACTCCCCTCGCTGCTAACAATGTTCAGCGAGTTAATGGAGCTACCTATGCTGCTATTGCAGCGGGTAGAAATCAAAATACTAACCAACGTTCTAACGGAAATTTTGACAATTTTGACTTAGGGAGCATTACTGCCCCCAAAATGGAATTTTTACAGAATTCATTAATTGACATGATTTCTGATATGCTTAAATCTAACTCCATGTTTGATGCTATTCAAACTGGAGTAAAATTTGCAAATAATATTGTCATGACTTTAAAATTCAGTAATGGATTTTAAAGCATTAAATATTGTAAATTGGAATGCTCGATCTCTTAAAGATAATGAAGACGAGCTTTTTAATTTTTTGAGAGTTCATAACGTGCATATTGCCGTTATAACTGAAACGTTCCTTAAACCTGCCCATAAGGTTAAGAAGGACGCAAATTACTTGATTTATAGAAATGATCGTCTTGATGGACCCTGTGGTGGCGTTGCCATCATTATTCATAGACGAATCAAACATAAAATTCTTTCTTCATTTGAAACCAAAGTTTTTGAAACTTTGGGAGTTTCTGTTGAAACAAAATTTGGACAACTTACGTTTATAGCTGCCTATTTGCCATTCCAATGCGTAGGCCAGCAAAAGAATTTTCTCAAGGGTGACCTCCAGAAACTTACCCGTCATAGGTCTAAATTCTTCATTATTGGTGATTTTAATGCAAAACACCGCTCATGGAATAATGCTCAAAGCAATTCCAATGGTAATATTCTGTTTGATGATTGTTCTGCAGGTTATTACACTATTCAATATCCAAACAGCCCAACATGCTTTTCTTCTGCAAGAAATCCCTCCACTATTGATTTGGTCTTAACTGATTCATGTCAACTTTGTAGCCAATTGGTTACCCATGCTGACTTCGGTTCTGATCACCTTCCAGTAACTTTTGAAATATCCCAAGAAATAATTTGTAATCCCAACAGCTCTACTTTCAATTACCATAGAGCTGATTGGGAGCAGTATCGAACATTTATGGAATATAACTTCGATCCAAACATTCCTTTGCAAACCAAAGATGAAATTAATTATGCTCTTGAATCTCTGACTACTTCTATAGTTGAAGCAAGAGCTGCCTCAGTACCAAAATGCGAGGTTAAATTCGATTCAATTATAATAGACGATGATCTTCAGCTCTTGATCCGTCTTAAAAATGTCCGTAGGAGACAATATCAAAGAACACGCGATCCTGCCATGAAAGTTATCTGGCGGGATTTGCAAAAACAAATTAAAAAGCGATTCTCTGCCCTGAGGAACAAAACTTTTGAAAATAATATTTCTAAATTAGACCCGAGTTCCAAACCCTTTTGGAAACTCACAAAAATTTTGAAAAAACCTCAAAAGCCTATTCCAGCGCTTAAAGAAGGTGGTAAAATTTTGATCACAAATTTGGAAAAAGCTCAGAAACTTGCTAAGCAATTCGAGAGTTCCCATAATTTCAGTTTGGGTCTTACTAGTCCTATTGAGAATCAGGTTGCTCGGGATTTTCTGAATATTTTCTCTCGGGAAAATATTTTTGATGATACCTGGGGGACTGATTTGGACGAAGTAAGGTCTATAACTAAAAAGTTTCAAAATATGAAAGCTCCAGGTGATGATGGAATTTTCTATATCCTCATCAAAAAACTCCCAGAGAGTACCTTGTCTTTCTTGGTAAAATTATTTAACAGATGTTTCCATTTGGCATACTTTCCTGATCAATGGAAAAATGCAAAAGTTGTTCCAATTTTGAAGCCGGATAAAAATCCAGCTGAAGCTTCTAGCTACCGTCCAATAAGTTTGCTTTCTTCAATAAGTAAACTTTTTGAAAAGATAATTTTGAATAGAATGATGCTTAACATCAATACGAACTCAATTTTTGCAGATGAGCAGTTTGGATTTCGCCATGGGCATTCAACTACTCATCAACTCTTAAGAGTTAACAATTTAATTCGTTCAAACAAATCTGAAGGCCACTCAACTGGAGTTGCTCTTCTAGACATAGAAAAAGCATTCGACAGTGTTTGGCATGAAGGTTTGATTGCTAAATTGAAAAAGTTTAATTTTCCACTTTATATTATGAAATTAGTTCAAATTTATTTAACTGACAGAACTCTTCAAGTAAATTATCAAAATTCCAAATCTAATCGGCTACCTGTTAGGGCAGGAGTTCCTCAGGGTAGCATTCTTGGGCCTATATTGTATAACATTTTCACTTCGGACCTCCCTGATTTGCCTCAGGGTTGCCACAAATCTTTGTTCGCTGATGACGCAGGCATTTCCGCTAAAGGAAGAAGTCTTCGTGTTATTTGCAGCAGACTGCAGAAAAGTTTAGATATTTTCTCTTCTTATTTACAAAAATGGAAGATTTCTCCCAACGCTTCCAAAACTCAACTTATAATATTTCCACATAAGCCTAGAGCTTCGTTTTTGAAACCTAGTAGTAGTCACATAGTCACTATGAACGGAGTTCCAATTTCCTGGTCAAACCAAGTGAAATATCTTGGATTAATACTTGACCAAAAATTAACTTTTAAAGATCACATTGAGGGCATTCAAGCCAAATGTAACAAATATATAAAATGTTTGTATCCTCTTATAAACAGGAAATCCAAACTTTGCCTGACGAATAAACTTCTAATATTTAAACAAGTTTTTAGACCGGCCATGCTTTACGCTGTGCCAATATGGTCTAGTTGTTGCACTACCAGGAAAAAAGCACTTCAAAGGATTCAGAACAAAATTCTGAAGATGATTTTGAAGTTGCCTCCCTGGTACAGTACTACCGAAGTACATAGAATTTCGAATGTTGAGACTTTAGCACAAATGTCCAACAAAATAATTAATAATTTCCGGCAAAAATCGTTACAATCCTCAATTGCAACGATTAATTCCCTTTATACTTAGATAAGATTTAGTTTTAGTTATTTAGTTTTAAGCTATCAATTGTTATACTGACATGCAGGTTTAAAAAACCTGTTTAAAATACTGAATTGCCAAGACATGAACAATGTAAAAACACTTAGATATATATCACAACAATTAAGGCTGGTACGTTACTGCAGTAACTGGAGCACCTAGGTTAAAATGAAATGTAATTTATTTTGAATTTGGAACAAATAAAGAGTTAAAAAAAAAAGAAAAAAAAAGAGAGTTTTCTATATCAGCAATTCCATAGA
The DNA here is from genome assembly GCF_037179485.1 of Ochlerotatus camptorhynchus. Lineage (NCBI taxonomy): Eukaryota > Metazoa > Arthropoda > Insecta > Diptera > Culicidae > Ochlerotatus > Ochlerotatus camptorhynchus. The sequence continues at coordinate 894,458 of NW_027040497.1, read as the reverse complement.
AAAAAGTTATAGTGGGTCTCAGAATTTCATGAAAATTGGTATAGTTCTTCCTTATCAAAAAATATTAGACTCGTATTTTTTTATTGCGCCATTAGGGTGACCATTTCCGTTTTAGGGTGGTCCAAAAAATATTTTTTTTTTCAAAAATGTCTTTTTTCAAAAAATTATAACTTCTGAACCTCTTGACCGATTTTTACGATTGACCCTTCAAATAAAAGATGTTTTAATGTAGTTTTAATAAAAATTATGAAACACTCAGAGATATTTGATTTTGTAGGAAAAAATATGTTACAAATGCTTTTTTTTTTTGATTTTCACTGCGAGGGTCTTCAACAACTTCTGGTTTTAGTATTTTTAATTGAAAGATCATTTAATTTTACATAACATATCACAAAATTAGCGATGTCCGAGAAGCAGTTTTGGAGATACAATTTTTTTTTTAAATAAAAAATTATTGTTCCGGAATATATGCACCACACGTGCATGGAAACGATGAATACGCAAGGTAGTTCACAATGCGTCTCCATCGAGTCACAGCAGCTGTGACTAATGAAATCTATGAGTAACTTACAAGCTGGGTGCAGCATTCAGTTCAGCCTGGAGGCTGTCCATAAACCACGTAGACCAATTTTTAAACATTGCAGATCCTACCTCCCCCCTCGTATACTTCACTAAAATTTTAAAATATTTTTTACCGAGCGTATACTGTGGCTGGACTCCCCTCCCCCATTGAAGTCTTCGTGGCTTTAAAACAGGCCCCAGTTTGACATTATTAATTTTGGTATCAAAATTCTGGGAGAAGTACTTAAATGCTACAAATAATGACGAGGTCGAAGAAAAATAAGTAAAACATGAAGCATTTATTTTCTTTAGTTACAATTTCACACATTTTTCTTCCGTTGAAAATGAATACCGTTTGACAATAATATACTTTTCGTTTTGAGGCTTAAAACTATGGAATGACTGTGTCCCCGAAATTTGGTTCACATGTATATAACGGTTTTTCAATTTTCTTTCCATTTTATTGTAATCGGATTCCGAAATAACTGATAGTGTATTTTTGAATCTGGCTTAGAAATAGCCCATGAGTAAAGTTCTTGGGCCGTTGTTATATGGTGGCCTTGCAAACTCGCTTTCGCAGCGTTTCGTTTTAATACTCCTCCCAAAGCATCACAAGGGCCCTTTCCATGACAAGTTGCGAAAAAATTCCACTCGGCAGCAATGCCAAAATCTTTTTGCATGTTGCATAAATTAAAAGCGGTCATCTTATTTTTATATTGGCTTCCTGATCCATCTGAGAAAAAGTAAATCTGTTGTAAGCTTGGCAATTTACATTTTATGAACGCTAGACAATGCGTAAGAAATAAACGAACTGCGACATGATTATGTTTAGTGAAATCAGCAATTGCAATAAAACTAGTAAATTTCAAATCGTTAGATTCTTCGTCTTTAAAATAAATAGCTCAAGGGTGAATAGTACATTGGGCGTTCGCCCAATGAAAGCCTTGAACTGCATCCTGCACAACGAAAGAATAATTCTCCGAAAAATCACAGATTATGATGCATTCTGTAGCTTTCAAATTGCTTTTGACGTGTTTCATGTAATTTGCCTGTTGCTCAGCTATAAAGTTATGCGGCAATAAATTGAATAATTTTTCTAAAAAAGTATCAATAAATTCCTGTGTGTCCATTTCAACTAAGTCCATAATGCATCTCTCTACTTGACGCCATTGTTTGAATTGTATTGATTCAACATGTCCGTTACTAAGAATAGTCATTAGTTCTGTGGCCAAAATTTGCGTTCCTGAACAATTTTTGCAACACTGCAGCCAGCATTGTTCACTTGGATTGTGACAAATTATTTTTTTAAACAAATCGTGATAGGAATCAACACCATCTGGGAGTGATTGTCTGCTTTGTAGTGTTTTAAAAATAAGTTTAACGTTCTGATGATATATACAAACGCATACGGTATGCGTGCCACTTGTCCCTGCCAAAATGCAGTGTTTCGGACGGTTACTGGCGAACATGGAAAATCCTATTTTAATATCAGGATATGTATTTTTAAAGATGGAGTACGCCTCCTGCAAGTTACACAAAACTAATCTTCTTTGTACGTAGATTTCGCCTTCATCATTTTTAGATATTAAATAATCTCTTTTCCCCGGACAAACACGACTTATATCGTCACTATTGTAAAAACCACGAACAAGAATTATCGTTGGTTCTCCTAATGAAGCTCTGCTTAACCTCTTTACAGGCACCGACATTATTCCTTTCTCTTGCTGCAGTGTTTTTGCTTGGTTGGCCATATGTTGGGAAACATTGAACTCCTTCATAATTCTATATGTAGACCAACTTTTGGGAAGTGTGGTTAAAATCCTGTATCGCTCATTGCAGTCTCTTGTTTCTTTAAATTTATCCTTAAGTTGTATAAGGAATTCATTTTCGTCCGACAAAGGTGCGTTGTAGGTGGTAACGATCGATTCAGAACTGGTTGTTTCCACTGATTCTGAAAATAAATATAAAAAATGATTGATTATTAGAAAAAAAAAACATACAAATGATTTATTTTTTATTATTTACCTTGGCAGGGAAAAGGAATCATTCTGGACGGTCCCGCAACGGAAATTGATTCAATGCTGGTTGCTTCGATGGACTCTGAAAAATGATTGCAAAAAAGAAGAGTTTAAGTTAGTAGTTAGAAGAAAAGAATTGAAATTTAAAGAAGAATCACATGAATTTTCCAATAACGTACCTGCAGCAGCGATTCTGGATGGTCCTGCAACCGCTTCTTCGGTCACGGCATCATTGGGTTTATATAGTTTGTGGTAGCATCGTTGACAAATGAAGGAGCTACTCTCATCTATTTTAATCTTTTTTCCCACTGCATAATCGTACAATTTATTGGTCATTTTTCTGGCACATGAACTCAACATCCAAACATCACACATTGAACACTTACGTTTCATTTTTAGATATTCTTCAATTCAACTGTTCTAGTAGGAAACTTTGATTTCTAACTGATCATTTCTTTCATAACATTCGTTGTTTTATGTGAAGCATTATATCGTACCTACGAGTGAGTGATATACCTACGAGTCTAAGCTGTAACTCATAGGTATATCACCTGTTCGTAAGCAATGACGTCACTTCAAACAGCTGTTTCAGGTAAATAGATGAATATTGCGAATAAATACAAACACCACCAAACATTTCCAAATGTCACTAACACCGCGAAGCCTATTGGGCTGGAGCTTATGTAAAGTCATTGCCTACGAACGAGTGATATATACCTATGAGGTACAGCTTGGACTCTTAGGTACTGATGCAACTGCAAAAAAATTTTGGCATTGCTGCCGTGTGGCATTTTTTCGCAACTTGTCATGCAAAAGGCCCTATGGGAGGAGTATTGAAACGAAACGCTTTAAAATTTGAGTATACGAAGGGAAAGGTAGGATCTGCAATGTTTAAAACTTGGTCTACGTGGTTTATGGACGGCCCGCAGGTTGAACTGAATGTTACACCCAGCTTGTAAGTTACTCATAGATTTCATTAGTCACAGTTGCTGTGACTCGATGGAGACGCATTGTGAACTACCTTGCGTCTTCATCGTTTCCATGCACGTGTGGTGCATATATTGCGGAACAATAATTTTTTATTTAAAAAAAATTTTATCTCCAAAACTGCTTCTCCGACATCGCTAATTTTTTGATATGTTATGTAAAATTAAATGATCTTTCAATTAAAAATACTAAAATCAGAAGTTGTTGAAGACCCTCGCAGTAAAAATCAAGAAAAAGCATTTGTAGCATATTTTTTTCCTACAAAATCAAATATCTCTGAGTGTTTCATAATTTTTCTTAAAACTACATTAAAACATCTTTCATTCGAAGGGTCAATCGTAAAAATCGGTCAAGAGGTTCAAAAGTTATAAATTTTTGAAAAAAGACATTTTTGAAAAAAAATGATTTTTTGGACCACCTTAACACGGAAATGGTCACCCTAATGGCGCAATAAAAAAATACAAGTCTAATATTTTTTGATAAGGAAGAACTATACCAATTTTCATGAAATTCTGAGACCCACTATAACTTTTTTCTATGGAATTGCTGATATATGACAACTAATGCGTACATTTGTCTATTGTGTGGCGAGCATTCAATATATTTTTAGAAATTATATATCCCATCACACTAAACGCACCAAACTGGGGGTTCGTAAATCTAATCAGTGCGTGAAAATGCGTTATTTGGGATCTGCTTCGTAAAAAAAGTTTTCAAAAATATTGCTAAATGCTCCAAAGTAAAGGTATTATTGGAATCGAGTTGACGTTTAGGAATCAAAAATCCATGGCTGACACCATTTGGAAATCGATCATGGTGGCTTCCGGTTAGTGAAAATCTGGGGATTAGTGTCAAATACCCCACGCACAATATGTTGCTTTTTTTTAATCGGGGTGACGCACAGCAGCGGACGCCTCCATCCTAAGTTGGACAAATCCTACAATGTTTCTGAAAATCCCATACTAGGTGGGGTGAAAAGTAACCTCCTTGACCGCCAGAATGCGCTGCTACTGCAAAAAAAAGTTATGGTGCCTTGTAGTCCGTTCATATTTAGGCAGACATGTCAAATTTCAGTGCAATACTGTCTTTAGTTTTGCTTTGACAGAGTGTTTGGATTTGCTGATGCGGAATTGGGCGGACTTTTGGCGTCGATTGGTAACTGTCGATGAAACCTGGATCCACTATTACACCCCAGAGAACAGAATGAGTGCCCGGCACCGGCAATGGACTGAAGCCGGCATAAGTGCTCCGAAGCGGCCGAGGGAGGCTCGATGGGTCGGAGAGGCTATGGCGTCGGTTTTCTGGGATTGTCATGACATACTCTTCGTGAGCTACCTCGAAAAAGAAAAATCTTAAACATCGAGTATTACTGTGCATTATTGGAGCAATTAAAGGACGAAATCGCTGCAAAACGGCCTCGCATGAAGCGAAAAATAATTTTGTTTTTGCAATACAATCCGCCAGCGCACAAGAGCATCGCAACCACGTCTAAAATCAATGACTTATGGCTCCTATTGCTTCCACATCCACCGTATTCGCCCGATTTGGCTCCCTCAGACTATTATCAACAATCAATACGAAACTAACGATTTTAAATTGGCTCACCACTTTAGTAGCCTATTGGCTATTGGTCCCAAGCAAACGATTAACGTACCCTATTCTAGTTGAAATTCTATTACTACACTATGTTTGTTTTGATTCGCTATGAAAGTTTGACAGATAACATCAGGGGTGTGTGGATTCATGCAGAACATGCAGGGGTGAGTGAAATAGCTTGGGACTGCTTGGGACCGTTGTTCTGGTACTGAGTGAGCCAAAAATAATAATGATTTTCTTCGGGACCCAGTGGTCTTAGAGTTACCTCTATGCTATTATCTCTTCCCAAACCTCAAAAGATGGTGTGAGGAATAGAATGGTTGCACTGTATGGAACAGTATATTTGAGTTGTTTTCAGCAACACTGTCTGAGCACAGCACTATCAACTGTGGCGAACGGGAGCGACTGCGATGCCGCCGCTGCTGCTCTCGCATTATGCGCCTCATTCGCAGTCAGTCGGTTGAAGCGGTAAGTGCGTTGTGTGTTTGCTGAGTGATTCTCCCGTCTCATATAAATGAGTTTTCACAATGGCGTCCGTTGTAGGCTTGCTTCCGCGTGTGCGGAAGCAAATAATTACAGTTTTAAGATGCATTATTCGGGACAATCGCTCAGCACGTAGATTGAAAAAGTAAAAGTGAAGTGAAGAGAAAGAAATGTTGTTAGAATAGTGGTAGTGTGTAAAAAATTAAAAACCGGATTGACTGAGGTATTTGATTATTATTTTTTGGTGTCTGGTTGCCATCACCGTGCCATTTGTATTTTCGGGTATCAGATGTTGCTATTATGGATTTCCGTACATTTGAATGTATATGAAGCTAAATTAATTTAATATACTTGTGTGGGTCGGGATGACCACCATTTTGCGTTGCTGTTCGTGTATTGGGATGAGTACGGAACAAGCTGGCTGATGTAGCTAAGAAAGCTCATGATAATATAATTGTGTGCGTGGGTCGGTCGGGATGACCACCATTTTGATTTTATCGACGTGTATCGGGATGAACACAGTTCTGAATGATGAAACGAGAGAAGCTCATTATAATTCGATCGATATGTGTGGGTCGGGATGACCACAATTTGCATTTATTTAGGTGTATCGGATCGAATACAGTACCTAATAATGGTGCAAGAGAAGCACATCGTAATTTGATTGATTTGGGTGGGTCGGGATGACCACCATTTTGCATTGTTTATCGAGTATCGGGATGTACACGGTGTTGACTGATAGAGTAAGGAAAGCTCATCAAGTTACTTGTTTGGGTAGGTCCAGATGACCAGCATTCTGATTTGTTTAACGTGTATCGGGATGAACATGAACATAATGGATGGAGCTAAACATGCTCATTATAATTTAATTGATCTGTGTGCGTCGGGATGACCACCATTTTGTGTTGCTTGCCGTGTATCGGGATGAATACGGAGCTGGCTAATGGAGTGCAGAAAGCTCGTTGACTGTTTTTGGTGGGTCGAGAAGACCTTCATTTTTTTTTTCTCTTTGAACACGATGAGCGACTGTTTCAGCAAAGCAAGCTTATCAAAGTATATTGACGTGTAAAGTGCGGTAAGGTTTGAGCATGGCGTTCTTCATGTTTATTTTTTACTTTGAATTGATTGTTTTATTTTATTTTTATTATTTTATTTCTGGAATGGATCTCTTTTGTTAACTGACGATGAGGGAAAATCCGTAAAGCGCCACGTATCACAAACAAAGAAAGTTCATAAATGGAGGAGTTCCGGGAGAAGTTCACTGATGAAGGCAATTTATCAGAAGAGAACGTGGCTGATCAAGATGGTGATCAATGTGATGGTTTATTAAACAAACGCTTCTCTAGAGATAGGAAACCACCGTCCTATTTAGATGATTATGTACGGTCGGTACAGGAAGGCAATGATTAATACTATTGTGACTTTATTGGAATTGACAAGACCAATGAAAGGTTCTTCAAAATGAGGATTTGTTTTTTTTTCTCGACATAGAAAGAGGATGAGCGGTTTTTTAACATTTGGTGATTAAAGTTTTTTGTTTTCTCTCTTTTTTTTTGTTTTTTTTTTGTTTTTTTCTTGTGAGGAGAAGTGAGATGTGAGGCATAGAATGGTTGCACTGTATGGAACAGTATATTTGAGTGGTTTCCAGCAACACTGTCTGAGCACAGCCATATCAACTGTGGCAAACGGGAGCGATTGCGATGCCGCCGCTGCTGCTCTCGCATTATGCGCCTCATTCGCAGTCAGTCGGTTGAAGCGGTAAGTGCGTTGTGTGGATATATAAATGAGTTTTCACAGATGGCTCATCAATAAAAAAATTCAGCTCATGTGAGGAAATCATCGACGCCGCGGAGGAGTATTTTGCAGACCTTCCGGAAAATTACTTTTCGGACGGGATCATGAAGTTGGAAAATTGCTGGAATAAGTGCATCGAGCTAAAAAGGGACTATATTAAATAAACAAAAAAAAAAAAACATTAGAAAAACTCATTCCCAAGGAGGTTGCTATTCACCCCCACCTAGTATATGCAAAATATAATGATATTTATGAATTAATATTTTGTATTGAAAAACATTGATTGTATTTTTTTTATGGTTTTCATGGTTTTTAGATAGAGACCGCAATGTGTTTTTATATTTTTCCTTCGTTTTGAGTGATATTTTTTGAAGTTATCAAGTTTTGGGTTTTCGCTCAATACTCGTATGCGACTAGACTACAATGCGTCTCCATCGATTTATAGCGGCTGTAACATGGTCGCTCTAAAAGTTATATGAATGTGATTTTCAAGGGGAATTAAAAAAAAAAAAGTTGGAGCTCAAAAACACAATTTATAAATAGAAGAAATGCTTGTTCAACAAAATACAAGCATTTCTGTTTTTACGTATTTTGTCGGAGGCGAACCAGCCTAAGGCTGAAAGCCTCCTAAATAAAGCTAAATTAATTAATTAATTTTTACGTATTTTTATTTTCTTCTTACTTTTGATCGTGTGATCTCAATTTTCAACCAAATTTAGAGTAACTTGTGTTTCAAAAATTCATAGAAAATAAAAGAAAAATATACAGCGACGCCGGTGGTTAAGTAGTAAGCGTGATTGCCTCTCACCCCAGCAGCCCTGGGTTCAATCCCAGTCGGCGCCGCCGGGATGTTCTGAGGCATAACATCTCTGATCACGCTTTCATTTGGAAGGGAAGTAAACCCGTTGGTCCCCGGTTCATAGGTTGATGGGTCGATATGTAGGATCCAGGTGTGGCAGCTGCCTCCCTGGAGTCGATAGCATTGGTACTCAGTACAAAAAACAATATCGACGGAAACAAATCAAGGAAAAAAAAGCAAAATTCCTATGACGGTATTTAAATTTCTGAACTCACCATAACTGAAGACAAAACCGAAATAATTAAAATTACTTAAAAACAGAAATGACCTTAGCTTGAAATCATATCTCTTTTAACTTTGACCAAAACCATGTGTCTCTATTTTCAAAAATAAAAAAAAAAATAAAAAGTTAAGGACCACCCAAATTTTATAAATAATCTAAACACTAGGACTTTTGTCTTGCTAAATTCTCATCCTGGACCACTGTGGATTGGGCTCACAATTGGATCGCTGATACGGTGTTAGGAGTGGAGCCAGACCTCGGAAATGCTATGAAAATATCCACCAGAGAACCCGTCGGCGACTCCTGAGCAGACCTCGCACACTTTGAGAAGGACAGTAAATCGCATTACATCCGAGGTGACTGGAAGTGATTTGCTCAGGACTGAGTTCGAAACCTAGTTTGATGACTATTAAAACGTATTCAAATATGTTATCTAAAATATAAACAAATCTTCACGATCCTCTAAATTGTACCATTATTCCCATAGCCGCACGGTCATCATTGCCGCTATGGTTGTCTATCTTCTTTGAATTTCTCCAAGTATAGAGTGGGTGGATTCAAGACGACCGACACTGCAAAGACGGTCGGTGGCTGCACTACCACATTCGCGATCGCCTCGGGGTGTCGCCTCCGCTCTCTTCTGCGCGGTGTATGCGAGATTGAACAAGGATAAAGCATCCAGAGCCAGATAAATAGGAGGATGGTCCGCGCTTTGCAACGGATTCTGACCCGGGCGCGCGCGTATGTAGGGTACGAAAGAAACAAGCAATTTATTTTATTATATGCCAGAAAAAATAAAAACAACTGGAAGCAACAACCGCAAGAGCACAGCTCGTGGTGGAAGCATAATTATAAAATGCCCATCGAAAGGGGCTCGGGATGGGCGACACGGGGAAAGAATAGAAATGTTACCAGGATGTGTCGATATATTGCTGCTTCTTGAGGGTCGACGGAACGGCGCGACGGAGGGAATAACCAATCTCGGCTGCTGTCACTGCCGTCGTGAGCAGCGAGGACGACACCGACAACGCTCAGAGTCTTACCTCGACCGCAGCACACGGGAAGCGGTTGTTATTCGTTGCGTTCCGCTTGGCCCTCGCTCGGATTCGTTTCTCCAGGGCTAAATGTAATTTGGCTTATTATTTGAATTCTTTTATGAATTCTCGCGTATATTTGCATACAGAGCGCAGAGGTAGGGGTGTTCCGAGAAGGCTTTCCGAGCTGGGGAGGTTTGTATTGGTTCGCCAAGATCTCGTCCCGAGGCACCATTTCGCCCTTGTACTTGAATTGTGTTTTCTTCGAAAGCGAAAATCTTTCTTTGCCGGTCGACCGACGTGATGTCAATGTCATCTTCTGGTAATATAATAATCACCACCGAGGAATTGCCTTTTACCGGGGATGCTCAGCTGTGGAGAACTGACATTTTATATGTTGATGGTAAGGGAAAGTGTAACCGCTCTCATTGCATGCGGCACATTTTTCCGACGCAGCTCCACACGATCGATCGACGAAAATTGACGCGCGTGTTTGCGATCCCTACATGCTTGCATGTTAACTGACGTTAAGGTGTCGGACAGTATGAAGCTCATGAAGATGATAGATTAATAACCGTCTTGGGTAGATTTAGTTTAACCGGGTCTGCGGTTTGTTGAAGTGTTGGTTATCGATAGGCCGTAATTATGCGATGGATTGAAATTGTTTGAATATAGTTCAATCACGCTATCTTCTTAAAATTATGTTGTGGTGGACTTTTGACCCGAAAGCTGAGTATATTCAACTACTTCGTTTAGAATGAAGCTTTGATTTTTTTCAGCAGTCACACAGTTATTACTTGAAAACCATCAAAACCTACGTTCAGAGAGGTACCGGCAGCTGGGGATAGGAGAAAAGGAATACCAGCTAAATCTCCATCCGCAAACAACGATCATTTTCTGTAAAACCATGCATTTACAGAAGACTGGCCCACATTTATATGAGGGAAAATTTTCAATAGTTGGTATCGAAAAACAGGCTATTGCTTGGTTCACATCGATAAACAATCAACTGCTGCTGACAGCTGAAGGACATGGATTCAAATGGTCATGTCACATGGTGATTGGTACGATTGTTTGTTCAATTTTACAATTTGAAATTTTTTGTCGAGTCGGTAGACAAGTCGTTTTACCAAATTAAATTGGTTCATGCATATTTTTCCCTGAAAACCAATAAAACTATCCAGTAGAGTGCTAAATAATCGAATTTTTCATTGCTCTACTGAAAGGGTATAAAACAATAGAAAACGGATAAATAGAATCCGAGATATATCATTTTGAAAACGGGTCGAGTTAATTTTCAGTGTGGTGCTCAAAGAGTTACCCAAGTAGCATTTGCAACATCGTTAATGAAAAATAATAGAAATGCCTTATGTAAATATGTTATATGTGAATTGTTGTGAAAACATCTTGTTTTAAACCCATTGTACTGTTGTTTGTGAAGAATTCAACCTTTCTGATAGGCTCTTGTTATCTTGAATTTATTTCTGTATGACATGTCTCAATTACCAGTTACCTCGCGTAACGTCAGCTAGTAGTTAGTAGCCATCCATTGACGGCAATCGAATGTGCAGGAAGGTAGCTTGGGTCGGGACCAACGGCTTTACTTCCCTTCCGAAGGTTAGGTTAGGTTAGGTTATTTTTATTAGCGAGACTTTCAGCCAGAGTCTGGTTCATCAGTTTTTTTTTTCTGCCTCAGAAAAATCCCACCGACCTCTGCTGGGATTGAACCCAGACCCATTGGGGTGAGAAAGCAGTCACAATTACCACTAAACCACCGGAATTTTGTTTATATGTGTTCGTTTTATTTCTTATTTATTTACTTAGCAACACACTGTTAAGTTTTGCCACCTTTTTCTTATCATCATTACTCTTCTATTCATTTCTACTAGTTGACATCCAATTAGCATATCCAAATATCGCAATTGAGTTTTCGTTTTTTTCGTTGGGAAGGTTAACGTTTTTTCCTCAACAGACAGAACGGCGTCTCCAACAACGTTCTCAGGATCTTAATATAGTTCATCTGTGAAAAGAACTATCAAAAATCATTAAATGTCTTCGATAAAGATACACAATTCCAGTCACTATTTTTTTCGGTGATTTCCATTGGGGTGACAGTCCATGTGTCACGAGAATTGTCACCAATTGTGTTATCTGATACCAGAAAATTCCCTTTTAAGATTTCATACAGCAAACAGTTTGAGAATGCTGATAGTCCCAAACATGATATTATATAGCTTGAGCAACGTAATAGTAGAATTCAGATACGTACCTTTGCGAATGGTTTTGGATATTATCAAAATCTTCATCTACGAAGTGGTTCGCACAAATACAACTGTTTTTAGTTACGTTTTTATTGCAGCAAAATTGTTTCCACGATTCATTGTTTCTACAATAAATTCCAATTTGTAGTGCAACTAATAGACCTTTGTTTTCCTAAAACATTGGAAAATGGATTTATAGTGACTCCATCAGCTTTATTAAGACATCTGAAAACGGCACACCTTCAAGAACTTGTTATGAGCTAATCAAAGTATTTAATTTATGCAGAATTATTACTTTATCTGCCTTTTTCACCGTAGTTGTCCCATTGCTGATTTTTTTCTTCATGGGCTCTTATGGACAATGGGTTTTGGTATTTTTCGCAAAATTTTCTGAACAAAGTAGGAAACTTGTCGTGTACATTGTAAAGTGATGGTACTCGACAATGGATCCCAATGTATAGCTCATTTCCGCCATAAATGCTAATGGGACTGTTATGCCGCATAGGGCAGTTCAGGTTCAGGTACATACACTTTTCAAAATGCAAAAGGCTACTACAACTCATTCGCTGATTTTAGTTAAACTTTCTCCCGCAACGTATGGAGAGAGCGCTGATGAAATATTGTCGCTCGTGAATTGAGGAAGATGATTTGAAGCAATTTTTATAAAATGGTATACACTGATTGACGACAAATAAAATATTAAATAAAAAAAAAATTGAAAACTTGATAGCGTTGAATAAAATATATCTCGTGTCCCTTATGTAATGTATTCAAAGCAAATCACAGAAGATAGTTTTCTAGATACAGTTAAAACACGATATTTCACTTAAAAACTGTTTGTTTTCTAAAATACAAATATATCCGGCTGTAATAAAGCTATATCAATTATTTTAACGCCAAATTAAAGGTGAGAAAATTTTGGATTCCATCAAGTGGACATCATTAGACAGTTAGATTTGTGGTATCTTTATACTGAACTTTCAACTGAACTTTGACAAACTCAAGGTTAATATTGAAAAAGTGATGCAAAACGCAGCAAAGAGGGTACATTTAACTGTATCCAATAAAGGCAAAATCATCAATCAAATGATATTTTTCCGCTCTCAATATCACACGGAACAAAATTTCGTGCTTGATATTAATTTTACAAGCTCTTTTGACATTGCGAGACTATTCACAACGCGCGTAAATCATGCTGAGAGTTGACTCGACACAAAAATGATTCCATTGTACATTGTCTTCTTAGAAAGAGAAGAAAGAGAAAGCATGGTTTGCTATCTCTTTTAACCCTTCACCGATCCCCGGACAAGTTACGAATGACCTAAAAAATATATAAGAAGGGCATCATAAACGTCAGCAAAATATTAGGAAACTGTAATAAGTTGCAGGAAATTCAGGGGTGTCCAGAGGATTGCTGATAATTTTAGACCTGTTTTGGGATCTTCACAGAAGTCCAGAGATGTTCAGGGAAGATTTAAGATTTTTAGGACAGTTCGATTAATTTCAGGGCAGTACCAAGAGCTTGCGAGAACTTCAGAGTAGCTTCGAGAACACCAGGGAATATTAGAGAATCTCAGGGAAGGTCAATTGACTTTAAGGAAATTTAGGAACTTTACAAACATTCTACGGAACTCAGAGAATTTTCGAAAACTTCAGCAAAGCATCGGGATCTTCAGCGAAAAAAGAAGAAAAAGCAGAAATTTTAAGCAGTTTCATTATTTTCAGGGATGTTTCGAGTGTTTCAAGGAAGATCAGAGGTCGGTTTACAGGAACTTGCAAGAAATTCCGAATAATTATGGAATATTCTGAGAATTCCATGAATGTTCCAATAATTTCTTTAAAATTGCAAGGTCTGCAAGGAAGTTCCATGAGTATCAGGAAAATTGTTGCAATGCAAGAGAAGTTCCGAAAAATACATGACAAATTAGGGAACATAAGAGAAAATTCAAGAACAATACGGAAGTTCCAAGAACATCAGGTCAATTGCGGAAGCTTCAGGATGGATCAAAGAACTTCTAGGCAGTTCAATTATATTCAAGAAAACTGCGGGAGTTTTCAAGAAGTTCTGAGAAGCCTAGTTTTACACCAAATAACAACAACAATTAATAAAAATTTACTCGAATTTCTTCGATTTGCATAAAACTATGCATTTTTGTTTGTCATTTTTGCAAAGAATCGTCTATGTTGGATCGTCATAATATAATATAATATAATAAATTGAAGCATGAAAACGTGACTTTTGCTCGAAATGCCACCTGAGACAAAGTTGTTGAGTTATGTAAAGAATTTCTGAAAAAAAAAATATCACGGTAAACTCCTCCCCATTTCTTCCTATCCCTCGACAATGTACCCCTCTAACATCGGGTAAGTCACGAGTATCTAGACATGGAATTAAGTGAATTTTGTTACAAACAAAAAACAAAGAATTATCGGCTCCGTAAAGCTAACGCGATTGAGTCTTAAAAATAAACGAACTAGATCAAAAAATATTAAAAACTTTGCTCTACATCATGCCACTATCTAAAAATATCTTAATTTCTTAGAAGTTCTCATGAATTTCTTGAAGATATCAATGATTGCTAAAAGATCTCGTATATATTTTTTAGTTTATAGAACTTCGTTGTTGTTTTTGTATCAACTTACCTAAATTTTTGAAGAGCCAATCAAAATTGGTTTATTTCCTTTAAATTCCGTGATAATTGCTTATCTTTTGATAGATACCCGTATTTCGTCTACTACTTGCAGACTTCATCAGTGCCAAGCCCATACGACCGTCGAATACTCCAAAATAGGTCGCACCAACGAACAGTATACATAACATCTCTGATCATGCCTTCCTTCGGAAGGGAAGTAAAGCCGTTGGTCCCCGGTTCATGAGTTGATGAGTCGATAGGTAGGGTCCAGGTGTGGGAGCTGCCTCCCTGGCGTCGGTAGCATTGGTGCTCAGCACGGAAAACAAGATCGACAGAAAACAAATCAAAGAAAAAAAAAAAAACGAACCGTATAATGCTTATAGGCAGTATACCCAAGCAACACACATGTTCTATATCACTTTATATAACCTTTGTATGACTGTTTTTGGTTGTATAGCAGTTTCTCAACATAATTCTTCTTCTTCTTTCCTTTATTTAACGTCGGTCTCTGTTCCGCAATCTAGTGCCAATCACCGACGAACATCGATTACTATCCATTGACAGCAATCGAATGTGCAGGAAAGCAGTTTCCACACCTGCGTAGGATATCGCACCCATTCATCAACACACATGGGCCGGGACCAACGGCTTTACTTCCCTTCCGAAGGAAGACGTGACCAGAGATTTTTATGCCTCAGAAAAAATCCCACCGACCTCGACTGGAATTGAACCCAGACCCATTGGGGTGAGAAAGCAGTCACGCTTACCACTACACCACTTGTTATATGAACCCGAGTTTTGATAAAGCTTTGGATACTACGTATGCAACATGATCCTTGAAGCTGAGCGTGGAGTCGATCAGTATTCAACGATCCTTGATAGTCGATTTACGTTTCAAAGTTATGCCCGTCAGGGTGTAGTCATGGTGAAGATTTTTTCTTAAATTCTTTATTAAGTAGATTTTTAGCCTATGACTAGTTCATCTCCGGTGGTCAGTCGCGCACGGAACCCATTTGGATACGGTTGTGTTTGTTCTCTGTTTTGTGCGTGCGTTCGCTTTCATAGTTTCGGTTGCATTTGCGGGCTTAGCGCTGGCACTCTGCCTCCCGGACGGTTATACGTGTGTGATTGGTGGTTTTCTCGCTCTTTGGGAAGTTTTAGAATCGAGAAAGAAAACGTGATTCATCATGTTTGCAAGCATCAGAAGATTTGGCGCTTTCTGCGTTTTTTGATTTTTTTTTTCTCTCGTACCAGATATTTGTGGCATCGCGAGTGATAATGTTTTCAGTTTATGTACGCGCT
This sequence comes from Ochlerotatus camptorhynchus, assembly GCF_037179485.1. Classification (NCBI taxonomy): domain Eukaryota; kingdom Metazoa; phylum Arthropoda; class Insecta; order Diptera; family Culicidae; genus Ochlerotatus; species Ochlerotatus camptorhynchus. Next base: position 878,707 of record NW_027040497.1, on the reverse strand, counting down.
GAAAGGTGCGTGAAAGTGCTTGGCACGATCGGTGTTGATGTTGGTTCACTTGCAACTATTTTTCCAAAAAAAAAAAAATAATTAAGTTTTTTTCGAAAGAAATTGATATCGAAAGTGTACCAAAAGTGCTTCTGAACGTGTTTCGCAGTTGGATGGTGAAATTCGCGGTTTTCAGTGAAAATTTCGTATCACAAATTTTCTCACCGAGTTCCCTTTTTTTTGCCGTCTGACGACATCGGGAATGCGCTCCCGGATATATTGATTTGGTGAGTACGTTCCAGTTGAGGATTGTTCTTGTACATTTCTCGATTGCATTTTCGAGAGGACGTGTCTGCTTTTGTGGGCAGTGCGTTTGATGGTCGGTTTGGTAGTATCCTTTTAAATATAATATCTCATGTCCAAATAACCTCGATTTTCGGTCTATTGATTCAATACTTCAGTATTATATTTTCAAAACATACAATTGTGCATTATGTCATTTCATGGCACATAAAACAAAAAGTGTGTGTATAGGACCCAATAATCTAGGTTATTTGTATTTTGTAAAACATCTTTATTTTTTATTATATTTTTTATTTTATTACATATTTTATATACATTATATATTACATGATTATATATAAATTCATAATGTAAATTACAATAAATACTGGGACGGGAGGGAGCATCAGGGCATCATTGAAGTTGTAACTGGACAATGGAGTGGAGTGCCAACCGGAGTCTAGGAGGGAATGTGTACTGTCATTTTAGATAGTTACATTTCACTCCAACAGTTGCAATGAATTTGACGCGCTCTTCTTAAACAAATCATCCCGTGGAAAGCTTAACATGCATTGCGAATTTCGTTATTCATTTTATTGGATCATATTGTTGGAAGGAGATTCTCTTATTCCCGCGGGTTTCGCGTAAGTGCCTCTGCTTACGGGCCCGTCCAACCCTTTTTGGCCCTTCATACAGCAGTATGTTGAATTCAGAATGATGACGGAATTTGATCTTGCTGTTGAGTGGAGCCGCATGCAGGGCAAGACCCAAGCTAGGATGGTGGCTACTTACATACATACATACATACACATGACTAGTTCATCTCCGGTGGTGAAGAAGCGAACGCTTGCGACCAAAGGAAATTACAGAGCATTTCGAGACATTCAGTGACATGCGATTAATACGACACCACTCAGCGAAGACTTCCAATTGTTGCTGCAAGAAAATGGCAACAATAGGTTCTTTTATCACGAAGTAGAGTTTCAAGTCGTCAGGATACGATAGTTTAAGGCATTTCAGGATGGTATTGACGTCATTCATGTACAACAGAAACAGAAATGGCCCAAGATGGCTACCTTGGGGAACGCCGAATTTCACGGGGAAGGATGAAGAAACATAGTCTCCAATCTTGACAGACATGTTTCGACCAGTCAGGTAGGAGCAGGCATGGACAATCATTTGCATTCATTTCGTGCATTCATTTACATTCATTTGCCTCTAACTTTTTTCATCAACAGAATTCCGTAACATAGTGTTTGAAGCTTTTGTAGGCTTTCATATTAGCTACATCTTTTGTAAACAACTCAAATCTGTATCTCTTATGCATGATGAATCAGAGCGATAAGAACCTACCATTGTTTTTCAGTGAATGTAAATTGCATTCACTGAAAAACAATAACATGTTCTGTCAGCTCTATTTCATCATGCATAAGAGATTCAGATTTTAGTTATTAACAAATGTTCAAGTTAATATCAAAAGCTACAAAAGCTTTATACATCATTTAACGGTATTCTGTTGATGAAAAAAGTTAGAGGCAAATGAATGTAAATGAATGCACGAAATGAATGTAAATGATTTTCCATCCCTGGGTAGGAGTAGAGCCAAGTAAGCAGGCCATCGTGAACACCTATGCTGTCGTATGGCATCTACTTGATGGCCACGTTCTACTTCATGAATGATGAACGAAGTGAACATAACTAAATTGGTCGCCCTGGAACGCTTAGGCATGAAGCCATGCTGATCCGTCGAGATACAGTGTGCAAAACTTTGAACCAATTTTGGAGGTAGCATTTAACGAAGCTATTCCACGGTAGTTTGAAACAATCCTTTTGCAGCCTTTTGTGGATTGGGAACACGAAAGACTCTTTCCAGCAAGCTGGGAAAACCCCAGACATCAAGAAGAGATTGGAAACATTGGCTAGAGGTGTCGCGAGATCAGTCAGGCAGCGTTTGAGGACTAACAACGGTACGCCATCTGGACTGGAACCCGTTGTAGTTTTTAGCTGCTTCCCGGATGAACTAACCATTTCGCTGGTGATAGAAAATGGTTGGCTGGAGAAGGTCGTTACTAGACGCAGTAGTTACATCCTGAGTACTGAGTCGTTCATCGTTGAAAACACTGCAGAATTGTGTGCGAAACAAGTCGGCAACACCCACGATGGAGTCCACTTCCACTAAGCCGTACGTCATACTTGAGGGTAGTCCGCTTCCCTTTCTTTGGGCATTCACATGGTGCCAAAAGTTCTTAGGATTTAATTTCAGACGACGCTAAAGCTGGTCTTGCTGTGCATGGTACAGTTGCCTGTAAAGTCGCTTGTAATCCGTGTTTGTTTCGTGGAATCGGTTCAGTATTTGCTGTGCCTACGAAGAGCAGCACTTTTAATTTTTTTTCAATCGCTTAAGCTCTGAATTCGACCAGGCAGGTTTAACAGGTTTGCGGCTGATTCGCTTAGGTACGAATTGATCCCTGAAACTCTCGAAACTTTTTTATGGCTTCTGCAATTTTCTTGAAATTATTTGAACCGCCTTTTTACTCTCCGATCTTTCTGGATGTTTTCAATTTTATTGAATATCTCGGTTTTCTATCTTATTGGAAACATAAAGTAATATGTCTTATTTTCTCTTGCACCTTTTCCCACTCTAGGATGATCGAATTATTCCCCGGTTGAAGACCACTGCTGTATGCGTTATTTTGTGAAAGTCTGCTCGTATAGCAGTGATGACCAAAGTGTGATCTCTATTATACAACAACTTCAGCTTGAATGTCTTTTTGAATTTCGAATGTATGGCCGAAATGTTTGAGAAATTCACAAAATTCAACTTAAAATAAGACCATCGAACAACAGCTACAGCAAAAATGGGCATGAGCACCACTGCCATATGGGATGTTGCTGTCTTGGATGAAGTTGTTCAAATGACCAAGTCCATCCTAATGATCAGGACGTGAATTAACAAAAGAAAAACGAAATATCACTACAATAGTCGCTAGCAGCATTCCATTCCAGTTTAAACTGGGTTCTTCCAGTTTTTTAGAGTCATCTAGCCAAACAACCAAACTTTGAAATCTTCCAGTTTTTTTAATTCGTCCAGACTTTATCAATTCTTTTTTCAACATTGTTATTAAAATATGTTGAAGTATGATTGACAGAACAGAATGCATCCGTGTCTCTTATCTTTTATATTGGAGTTGACATTTGTAAGCGCAATATTGTGTTTATCACATTAAAACTATAATTCTTTGGTAAACTAATTTTAATTAGCTAACTAGCTATCACACATTTTTCAATACCAAATCAATTCCTTATTATCTTGTAAGACACATAACCATTTGAACTTTGTAGAATTTTGCACCGTTGCACAGTGGTCCAGAATGCAGATTTAGCTGGAAGGATATGTTTTGAGTCTGAAATTGAAACTTTGGACTAAAAGTCTCTTCTACAAATTTGCTGCTTATAGTTTGGCCCTCATTTTTATAACAATGAGTTCTAGGGTGGTTCTTATTATCATTGAAATCAAAAATCTTACTTTTTTGTTTGATGAAATTTAGGTATACATGCTTGAGCAAAATTATAGCTGGCTTAATTTTAAGCAATTTTGTTAAAAAAAACTTATTAATGTCTCTAAGATTGACCGAAAATAGCTCTATCTTGAATTGAGATAGGCTGCCTCTAAAAAAACAGTTGTTTTGCTCTAGTTTGCTTATTTCAAATTTCTAAGCAAAGATGTTTCCAAATAACTTTTAGATCTTTTAAAGGCGCAAATTTTTGCTACACTAAGCTTGTCGATATCTTTCGCTGATTATTTTTTATTAATTAACAGTTTCTTCTTAAAATATGCACTTTTCAAATGTTAATATCTCTGGTTGGGGCAAACAAAAAAAAGTTTTCTTTACTTCATTTGAAAAGCCGTGCGTTAGTCACAAGAATATTAAAAAAATTAGAGGTATTTTATTTTTTAAACTCATTTAAAATCAATTAAAATCTATTCATTGTTTTTACTATAATTGGTTTATCTTTTTTATTATAAGAGATAATAAAAACCACCATAGAATTCATTTTCATAAAAAATAAGGGCCTAACTATAAGGAACAACTTTGTAGAATACATTTTTTGCCTAAAATTTCAATATCAGGCTCAAAACTTATCCTTCCAGCTAAATCTGCATTCTGGACCACTGTGCATTGATGAAAGTGAATTATTCAGTCTATACAATTTTAAACATCCTTCGGGCTCGAGGTAGACAACCTAATGTTCCAGTTCGGGATATTTTGGCTAGACGCGATCTGGAGTTTATGAAACTCATATATGTTTACTTTAAGAATATTAACGTTAGATTGTAAGTTTGATTAACCTTGTGTTTAGTTTGTATTTTGTACGTGTGGGTTTTTTTTCAATGTCTGTTTTCAAGACAATTTCATGTTTTAGGATTAATTAAATATTTGTATCGTAAACCACATTTCAAACCTCCTTCTTCCCTTTTTCCTTCAAAAAAAAATTTTTTTTTTTTCTTTTTTTTTTTTTTTTATCTTTATTAAGGAGACTTTCAGCCGTTGGCTGGCTCGTCTCCGACCTCCAAAAAATTGTAAATCTCCACTAACCTCGAGACAACCGCGAGTACTCGGTCCAGTTCCTTTAACTTTAAATATAAGACAGTAATAACGTATAACAGAAAGGATAACTCGGCTCTGTAAAGTTGATTCAATTGAGCCTGTACAAATAAAGCAATTATAAAAAAAAAAAAAAAAAAAAAAAAAAAAAAAAAAAAAAAAAACCATTTAAACATTTTTCCAACGACAGGTAAGTTTTACCATATAGGTTGGTTAAACTAAACATCGAATAATTACGTTAATTACGATCATCATACAATGATTGATTTTCAAATGAATTACTAAGTGGAGTAGTTTTAAGTCAGGAATTTGATTTTAATACAACTCGTGTATTTGTATTTGTAGTTGAAAACTACTGTTTTTTCACTTAAAACGATAGAGATGTGCTGGTAATGACAGAAGATTTTCTTGAGCATAATGAATGTCTGAAAATTCATATATATATAAGGATCTAGCTTTATCCACTTTTTTAGTACACTAAGAAAAATTAATGTTAATTTAGGTGCTCTGAGACTGATATATTCGAGCGTAAATTTTGAAATAAAATTTAGTCATAAATTCAGCTCAATCAAACGTACCTTCAAACTTTTCAGTGTCGGAGCACTTAATTTTACATGACATGTTTGTTTACGTCATTACGTCTCATCTTTTATGTCAAATATGGATTCTGTCACGTGTAAGATGAGGTATTTCTAAATGTATAGCATTTGTCCAGTTAATTTTGGAAAACTGTTGACAACGCTAGTCGCGAGTGAGCTGCGATGCGAAGTTACACCTTCGAAGCAAAATAAAAAGTGCTGCCAGTCAAAACTTCGCATTTCAGTCCAACGAGCAATACAATACACTGAGGACACACACTGCTTGACCGCCGGGAACCTCTCCCTTTGAACACTGTTTTGCACTTCCAATCAACTCACTCGCTCCGGTACGAAGAATCGAGTTGACACACGTGCTCCTCGTTGGCACGCATTTAGTGGTTGACGGAAAGGGGAAACAAGCCACTTAGCAATATTATTAGTGGTACGCTCCACTTATTAAGGTGCCGTCAGTTCTGAGAGCAAAGGAAAATAAGAGCCACGTGACATCAAGGGCACACGACACAACACAACACGGTCTAGCGATGGCAGAGACTGGACAACTGTAGGCTCGGTCCATAGTGGTTTGCAAAATTATTCACCACTTCAGAAGAGTTCTTCGTCTATAATGAAAGTCAAAACATTTCCAAACGAACCTGACGCTGATGATAGGAAATTGAAAACTATCAACACTCGCCCACCATGTGACGTCCGCATCACTGGCGGCTACCGACTCCTGATGATTCCCAAAACTGCATACAGCAATATTATGCCGCTTCCTGCAGCATCTTCCGGCGTCGCGAACAAACGAGCAATCATTCAATTAAACTTATTAATTTATCGCCTAGAGAACTCCACGCCAAACACTCACTCGCACTTCAGCCAAACTCGCATATGTCAATGCCGAGGTGAGTTGGATATCTCCGTTCGCAAATTTCGGAGGAATAGCCTTGCGCGCTTTTGAATGTGGTCATCATTTGACAGATGGCAGTCGGATTTCGAAACTAAATCATTCGTAAATGGCGGGCGTTTGTTTCGTTGGATAATGTGGAAAACTCACAGGAATACAACCCCCAGCGGCGGTGGTGGTGGTGCTGGCCAAATACGGCTCTGTCTGCGCATGTTGTGATCGCCGTGGCGATGTTCGAAATAATTAGAAAATTATTTGTGGGCTATTTCATCATGATCAGAAGCTTCATAGTCGTCGAATGACGGTCGGTTGGGATGATACCGGCTGCACATGACGGTCGGCGACGACGGTGACGATGAAGGCGACGGATGGCAACGGTTAAAGGAGTGATTATTGGTTATTATTGCCATTTTATCATTTTGGGACCCCCGAAGGTATTGTTAAGCTTCATCGTCTTATGATGTGTTTGTCGTTATGGGATCTGTCAGTCAGTCTGATGGAGTCTCGATGGATCCCGGTAGCAAACTGGCAGTCGGGCAGTAAAAAAGCGGTCCACATAACAGGCCAATTCATTAGCGTGGTCTAATAAGATGAAATTGAGCCATGCAACCCACCCCCAGGGCAGGCACAGGGATAGAGTGTGTTTATGTGTGTGTGTATGTATTTTAAGCCTGATGCTCCGATCTGCTGCGATGTGGGTTTTGGAAATGGAATCTGCGGGAAAGGTGAACTCTGATTTTTGGCTACCAAATTTGCACGCTTTGAACCGACATATGGTCTCGAGGATTTATTGCCTCCGGAGGAGAAAAGAAAAGGATGTTCAATGCTACCGTTCAATGAGCTTTGCCTAAAAAACAGCAATGTTTGTGCAGTTGTGCATATGAGTATGTAAAAGAATTATTGATTTTAGGGAAAAATCCATATTATTTTAACATTAGAATGGTCGAAATGTGACTGACAGATATCGTATAACAACTTTCATGCAGTATCGTAAATTGCTACAGTTTAAGTGAACATCGCATATAATAGTGAGATACATCGCATTATTATTGTGTTAAATCGTATAGAATGCAATTTTTCGGCTTACATGCGATGAATCATTTTTTCATCGTTTTGCATTTTAAAATACATCGGATTTATCGTATAACTTTCCAGATTGAATGAGTATGACAAATTGTATCGTATATTGTGTCAAATCAACTAGTTTAAAATGAAATTAAACACACTTATATACACTTTTTTTGTTTGTATAAGGAAATGCTGGCTTCGGCACCCCTTGACTGTTTTCGGCAATTACAATTTAAATGTTATTTTCACTATGTTTTCCCATCAATACACTTCCCTGAATGTTACCAAACGATTATTTAGTCTTTCAGCTGCAATATGATTATATTTGTACGACCGAGCAATCCTGTTATGTCAGATTTTTCTTCAAATGAAGCATACGTACTACAAAATAGGGCTGATTTCGAGTTGCCGATGATAGAAACAGCTGGTTAACACGCAGTTCTAATGGGAAGGTTGCCGAAGAAAAAGAGGCTACCGACAATAGTCACACTCACCTGAGAAGTTTGGAGCATTGTAAAAACGCTTTCAAACAGTTTTGAAGAATTCTGTCGATTGGAATGGATACAGAAGCAAGCAGAAGATGAATGTAAAGAAACAGACACGTCATATCACATCATGTGACACTGAAAAAAATGGTAATAGAAGTGCGGACGCTGCTTAGATTGACGAGAATACGTAAATTTCCTATATGTTTGTATATCACAAAAACAACTTTGAATATACGTGCATTGTCTGGGTTGGGTTTAATCATCCGAAAGATGCATTCGTGTCACCATCAGTGTTAGTTTTACAACTGTATTTTGTATGATGTTTGTGTTAGTGTTAGTGTGGAAGATTTTCTTTTAGCTTTCGTCTCCTCGTTTTCTGCTTCTAGTCATTTTGTTCTTCATTGCTCCTTGTGATTTCGTTCTTCATTGTACTTCTGCTGCACTTATTTCTATTTCTACTCTTTCACACTTTTGGTAATTTTGTCTTCACTTTCTCATCTTCTTTTCCGTATATCTTCAACGTTTTCCATCTTCGGCTTCTTCTGTTTCTCCTCTATTATCTTCTCATTTCCTGCTTCTTGTACATTCATTATGTTCCGTCTTCTTCTGCTCATAGCAGCAGCATTTATCGTCTTCTCGGATTTCTGCTTCACTTGATCTTTTGTTTCATTCAGGCCAGTGACAATGCCTATACCAACAGCAGCGTTTGACAGTAGGCAGCATGTCCCAGGCTAAAATAATTTACTTTGCTGTGCTGGGCCCGCTGTCACGGTAAAACATGTTTCATCCTTTGATTGCCCGATTAATCTTTATCTTCATCCTTCTGCATCTTCATACTCATTCACGCCTGCTGTCGCACTTTCTTCTTCTGCTTCATCTTCATCCTTTTTCACTCCATCATCTTCAATTTCCTCTAGGTCATCTTCTGTATTTCCATTCAGCATCGTCTTCATTAACTCACTGACTTCCAACATTCATCGGTAACTTTCTTCCGCTGCATCTTCTTCGATTTCCTTTATCTGCATCCGTGTCTTCACTGTCTTCATCCTCTCCGTTTTCTTGCTACGTCCTGCACTTTCCTTTCCTTTCTATCGTCGCCCTTCAAAGTTTCCGATAAACGTTGGTGTCATGCAGGATCTGTAGCAACCGCTTCTCAGTATCCTCGTCGTTGCGTAACGCCGTATAAAAGCTTGTGGAATTGATTCCGTATTTCGTCCAGGCCGCTTCAAATTTCCTGCAGTGCAGAACAATGTGACGAACGTCAACAACGGTTCCACAGCGTTCACATGCTGGCGGAGATGTTTTCTTCAGCTGAAACTCATGCGTAAGCCTAGTATGACCGATGCGCAGACGAGTAAGTACGCGTTGATCGGCAGAACGGTAATGATCGATCCCCTTCTTCGTTTCCCTTTTGACCTCTTTCAGCTTGACATCTGTCAATTGTGCCCAACGTGCTTCCCATTTCTGTTGAAAGACTTGGTTCATATTCTTGATGGCATCATTCCTTGGTACGGCGACGTTGATTGGTGGAATGTTTCCTGCTTCACTGGCCAGTCGGCCTGCTTCTCCGTTACCGTGGATTCCGGCATGATCAAGGATCTATCGTAATAAGCGCTCGATTTCCTGGATCCACGGATGCTGGGATCTTCCACTCTCTATGGTCGAAAGATAGCTGGCCGTATTAGACAGAATGATAACACGTTCGTGTGAGGCTCTCGCTGCGATGACGGCCGACTTGATTGCAGAAGCCTCCGCCGAAAACACGCTACACTGTGACGGAAGACCTATTGCTTGCTGAAAGCTGTTGCTAAATACACCTGCTCTACTTTGAACCATCCGTAGGTATAAATGGCTAAAGCATGGTTATACCGGTTTGCCAGCAACTCCTGCACGATGGGACGCACTGTATCCGGAGGATCCCCAGCTTTCATCTGCCATTTCACATCCCAAACAATATGCGGTTTGGGTTCATACCACTGTCGGTTGGCGAGACGTGTCCGTACAGCGATGTTTGGAAGCTTAACATCAACCGTCGCCAGGCGATGGGACACTCGTTTCACAACTGGAATATCAATATTTTTTTAATCCTTCACCATCAAACGACTGGCAACACGAATTATACACTCAAAATAATTGTCACGTCAAAGTTACGTGAAAAATCACGCAGATCTAAAAAAGTATTAATGACTGTGAGGCTACCTGACACAAGTAGAATTTAGTTGTTAGCATCTGATTTTTATCTGAAACACATTTCACATCCACCTCGTTAACTGATAACACTTACGTGAAAATCACGTACCTTGGGAACATCATCCTGCCGATACTGACAGTTCTATTTTCACGTACTTTCTACGTGTTTCACACGTATGAAAAAATAATCAACGTGGTCACCGTACAAAACGCAATGCAAGAGCTGTTAAGTGATTTAGAGATCGCCGGTCATTAGTTACAGATTTTGGACGGTACATTACTTCTTCCGTGTCAAAAATAGGTTTAAAACAGATAAGTCTAAGCCACTGTGACATAGTCAATAAGTATTCATTGTCATTATAATAATAAACATTGGACAAAACAACGGCTTTTCTCTAATCCTGACAACGTTTCAATAATTGCGTAGTATTCATATAACATTTTTAATGCTTGAATTAATTGCTATGTAAAAATCAATGCAATTATTGCCTCGATTATTGCAACATTCACTTGATATTAAATCACAGTAATTATTATAAAGAAGATTAAATTCATCAAACAATTGTATTACTTTTGATAAGATTTTATCATAAATTGTATCATAATTTCATTTAAAATTTACTGAAAGATTTCGTAGATAATACTAAAAAATAACGTAATATGTACGTGAAACTCCAGTGGAAAGGGTGGGAATGGATGCGTTCTTCGCTACAAAGTGCGATGGAAAAAATCCACATATGTTTTCACGTAGCTTTGACGTGACAATTATTTTGAGTGTAGCTTGCAGAAGCATTAGATCGAACGGCAATGTGCCTGCTTCAGCCATGATCGCTGGAATCGGACTGGTGACGTACGCCCGTGAAGCGAACTGGGCCATTCGGTTGTAGATTTGTACAAGAGTCTGCATCACCGAATTATTTGTTCTACTAACGAGCCCGATACCGTAGATAAGTTGCGACGTGACGATTGCCGATAAGTGATCTATATTTGTCTGACAATTTTCTTTGGAGTATATTCGCATAAACCCATTTATTTTTTACATTCAAAGTGTTTGAATGTGACTTCATACATGAAGTTTACGATTTTCAGAGTTGGTTGGAAATGCTATCTAGCTTCATGCTTTAGTGTGATAATTTATTAGCCAGAAAAAGGTCTGAAGAGGGTAGGTAAATAGTTCCGCTAGAGTACTGAAGTATGAAAATTTAATAGAAGTTGAAAATGGGCGAAAGGCCATTATGGCCCTTCGTTCATTTTTAGCTTCTATTAAATTTGTATACCGCGTACTCTAGCAGAACTATCTACCTACCCTCTTCAGACCATTTTCTAGCTAATAAATTATTACACTTAAGCTTCATGTAAGATAGCATTTCCAGCCAACCCCATTTATTTTATACGCAAATATGTGATAAATTGAAAGAATCCAAATTAGTTAGTAACACAGACTGATATGCATTGTAGCTGCTTTCTTCGGCTGAGATCTTATCGCAGTGCAGTTGTTTGAGAGTTCATACCTACATTTAAGCATCTTGGTGTGTTCAGAAGAGTGTAGAATTTTATGCTTCGCATCTTATTTTTCGCTTTTTTCATCTTATTTTTTTCGGTGCAACTCCTCTTCAAACATCTCATTTTATTTATTTTTTCAGCAGCTCCAAAGTTCACGAAAATTTCCTGAAGTTCATGGAACTGCAGTGAAGATCTCATAACTCAGCCTTAAAGATTTGTAAACCTCCCCAAAGTTCATGACTTTCCTGCAGTTCTCGAAATCATCTGATCTGATTTTTTATATGTGTAGGTGGAATATTTTTTAAACGATTGTCTTTGAATATGTAATTTAAAAAAAAATTAAAAGAGATAATAATAATAATAATTTTAAAGTTTGAAGGTACTGAACTGTGTTATGGTAAATATGTTTGAAACGCAATTTTGCTACTATGAGCGCACAAAGTTTCTCTTTATCATTTTGGTGTACAAGATTTGATAAGATAAACGCATATTGATCGATATTTCTGGGCCCAGTTAGCTCTGATAAAAAAGCAAATTTGTTTTCGAAGCTGGTTACTAAAATCTGCACATATACCACTTTTCCTTCTTTGACTATATGTTTAGTATTACTTCTGCGTGAAGTCAACGATTTACATAGTTGAAGATGCTAATTTCGAATAACTGACTGAAGTGGTAATTTTAGATGAGGAGGAGATGAAAGTACAGAATTGATAGTTCCGTTTAGATTACGGCAGTGTGACAATTGCATATAGAAGAGTAGATAGCGAGCTAGGACAACTTTTAAGGAAGGTACAAATCGGTTCTATCATCTCTCTTTACCAAACTCCCCCTTTGGAGAGGGATGGTGAGGGGTGTCCCCCCCCCCCCGCCACCACTGGCAAAAAGAGATGATCGCCGACCGCTCAAGTACCAACGATGTGTTTGAAACAGTTCTACCGGTTTTTACCGCACTCATGTTGTTATTCGAAGGAAGGCATCCAGTCGTAGGTTTGAAAATTGCAGCTATGTCACTTTTCCTTGCAACTAAATGGCTATTGTGATGTATACCGCATGCCGTTCGGAATGCTGAGTTTCAAAATTATTTCAAACTACTCGACAGTTCTAAAATTTGAAACTTCTTCTTTTCCTTTATTTAACGTCGGTCTCTGTTCCGCAATCTAGTGCCAATCACCGACGGACATCGATTGCCATCCATTAACGGCAATCGAATGAGCAGGAAGGCAGCTTCCACACCTGCGTAGGATATCGCACCCATTCAACACACATGGGCTGGGACCAACGGCTTTACTTCCCTTCCGAAGGAAGACGTGACCAGAGATTTGTATGCCTCAGAAAAATCCCACCGACCTCGGCTGGGATTGAACCCAGACCCATCGGGGTGTTGAAAATTTGAAACTGTCATAAATGAAACTGCAACACGATCAGTGCCAAGGGGTAGGTCACTCTGCACAGTGTGCCAAAGCTTTACTTGGACACACTCATTGGCACTGTTAGGCACCTATGTTTTAAAATATTCATGATCTCAAAGTTATTGGCATCACTGTATTATCTCTACGGCTGCGCAGTGCACATAATTTGATTAAATCATTGTTGTTGACATTTTTTTAAACCGTGACCGTGAATTTCCGCCAGTACCCGCCACTCCCACTTTGCACACATCGGCAATCGCTATAATAATAAATAATAGCCCACTACGGACTAATGCTCGGAAGGTCAATAATAAACCAACATATTCTGGCTATCATGACCAGGACCAGGGCATTTCGAGCTGCTCGTCGTGAAATTTTCTGATCACTTCTCCCCCTGACGGTTGCTGCCTGGTTTCAAAACTTATCACATTCCTCTATTTTATATGTTCCGTCCGTTTCTCTGTAGGGATGTATCGAAATAAAGGGAGTAAAACGGACGGGCCTGTAAGCTCCACTACTACAACTCTGTATTGACTTCGATTGAACAGTTCGAAATAGGCTGACATTTATGTTTCTACACTGTTTACTGTTGAATTTGCACTACTTGCCAAACATTGCAATTCGATGTGCAAATCCCTTAGAAGAGATCATATCGAAGCAAGATGAAATCAACAGCAAATCACTTCATTTAGATTGTATTACACATCGTTGTTGATGGGCTGTGCTTTGAACTTGAAATGTCAACCATACTGATATTAACAATCTATCACTTTAAGTTTGACTAATTTATCCTTGGATTTATTTTTTGCCTTGTTCATATTGCAAGCCTTGTTATATGTTAATCAAAATATGATCATATCATATTACTACCCAGATCACATGTTTCCAAGTGATATTGAACAACATCACAAGGCTTTTAGTAGATGCAAGAAGAGGCATTGAGCAATACATTTGATAAGTGTGGCAATGTTTTGTAATCGACATTTTCTGAATAATACACCATTATTGAAAACACCAACAATTTCGTATTACTCACGCACTAGAACGCAAATTATTTCGGGTGGAGATGGAGGATTATCGTTTCTCTGACTTGACTTCATTTGTTGTTGCCCTGCCATCTTCGCCAGTAATGTTTGTCATGTGCGTTTTTGACATTTGCTTCCAAAAGCAAAACTAATCAAATTCAATGGATGAAAACAGTGGTGCCGATTCAAATGATAATCATTTAACGGCGCCGGTGGTGTAGTGGTAAGCGTGATTACCTCTAACCCCAGCAGGCCTGGGTTCAATCCCAGTCGGCGCCGCTGGGATGTTCTGAGGCATAACATCTCTGATCACCCCTTCCTTCGGATGGGAAGTAAAGCCGTTGGTCCTGGCACGTCGGTAGCATTGGTGCTCAGCACGGAAAACAAGATCGACGGAAAAAACACACCAAAGGAAAAAAAAAAAAAAAAAAAAAATGATAATCATTTTGATTTAAAGGTGTTGGACAGTACATATTTTTCAATGATAAATCACTTTGTTTCAAAACGCAAATAACTTGAAAATCAATGATAAATCACTTCGATTCGTAGTGTCGAATGACAGACTGAGTCAAGTGCAAGAGCATGTGGATTAGATGTGACAAATTTTTACCGTGTATGGCTTTCGATGACTGTTGCTCCCCGGGACATGGTCCTTCCGGTGCTAATAGTAATGACGACTTGGCTATGATGAGATTGGCGAACATGGTCGCCACCGAGAACCACTCATGCAAAGAAATTTTACTAGCAGGAACACTTTAGTCGCATTCACCAGTGTCATCATCTTCAAACACCACCGATTAGCAACTTTACCACTTTCTTGACCACCTCGAATTGTACATCTGTATTGTACTAGTTCGCTGCCAGGTAGCCACCGTTGATCTTCGCAGCCCATTTCGAACCTTGGAAGAGCTTCTCCCGTGACCGATAGCGTGAGCGCGTTCCAATGATTTCCTCAGCGGCTGATGATTTCGAATGCCAGCTAATGCGTTTCGATGCTGTTTTGCAGTCAGCGTAACTTTATAGCTTTCACGAGAGAATCTTTCGGTCGAATCAGTTTATCCGGTATCAGCTTCTCCAACCGAGGTGCTTCTGGATCACCATCTTGGTTCGGATTTCAATACTTTTTTTTTTTGCTCGCAGACCGATTCCACGATTTGTGATGTTGTTTTTCCCTTCAAATCAAAACAAGCAGTTCACAAGTAAACAATGTCAGTTCAATGACTGGCACTCTCGGAACTGCATGCAAAGCTGCCACACACGTAAAGCAAACCTTACACGTATCAATATATTGACGCGAAGGGGAATTATCGACAATAATATTGATGATGTGAATTCAGGAATATTGTCAATCTCGATGTATTGACGTCAATATAGAATGTATTGAAAATACGATTATTGTCAATAAAAGCAATCGTGTAGGGTCCACTTAAGGCACACTGAGAAAAAAATTGGCGAAAAATGAGTGTGGAGAGTGGTACCCAGGCATGGAAAATCATTTGCATTCATTTGATACATTCATTTACATTCATTTGCCCCTAACTTTTTTCATCAACAGCATTCCGCAAAACAATGCATGGAGTTTTTGTAGGTTTTGTTATTAGCTACAATTTTTGTAACAAGTCAAATCTGTATCTCTTATGCATCACGAACTAGAGTGGGCAGAACTTATTACTGTTTTTCAGTGAATGTTAAATACATTCACTGAAAAACAATAGTGGCTTCTGTTCGCTCTGCTTCGTCATGCATAAGAGAAACGGATTTGACTTTTTAACAAAAATTGTAGCTTATAACAAAACCTACAAAAGCTCCATACATTGTTTTGCGGAATGATGTTGATGAAAAAAGTTAGAGGCAAATGAATATAACTGACTGCAAGAAATGAATGCAAATGATTTTCCATGTCTAGTGACACCCCCTTGATCAGCGCACACACTGAACCAAACATCATCCTTTGATCGAATGATTAGTGCTTCACCCAAGCCCTATAACTATTATCAGATGATTTTGAGATGATTGTCATTCAGTTCATCATCTGTTAAAACCACAACAACGTGGATGCTTATCATCCTAATCTAGGATGATTTTAGTTCAATTTTTGAGAGCATAGGTGGACGTAAATCAAATGAAAATAATAAGTTAAATAAATACTATTCTTATTTATATTGAGTGATAGTTGTAGCAATAGTGTCTGTTTAAAATAGGTTAAATTTTAAGTACTACATTTCTTTATTTTTATAAAATTGCAAGTAGAGTCGATCTTACGAACTGTCCATGACACCTTCCCGCGTCCGAACGGCATCGTTATAGAGCAACTTTCGTTGCTACCGTTCCTGCATCTCCTGCTGGGAATGTTACTCGACCTCCAGTGTTTGTCACAATTATGTTACGAACAATTCATTATGAAAATGAATGATTCTCGTTATGGGTCTTCGATGATACATTTATCTTTCAGATTTACGATTATGTTCGTTTGGTTTGGTACATTCCGGAAACAATCTTCAATTCATACAAGTTTCATGTCTATTATCATCTATTTTTAAAATGATTTTCACTTTATGCTAAGCATCCTTCTCACTTGTTGCTGGTTTCATTCGAAAACAAGAAATTGGCATTTGTTAACACACGAATCATTCGATATATGGCATGTCTTTTCTTACAGTGCAGTTTTAAAAGGTGTGTGGTATTCATCCCTACACACTAAGATTATTTTACCGAAATCACTAGGATTATTTTACAGCTGAACGTTCCGTAACAGTTCGGTGATTTTTCACAGATTTCCTGTGAGTTTTCAACGAATATCTGTAAAAAATAACCGAACTGTTTACCGAACGTTCAGCTGTTGAGATTTCGGTAAAAATTCACAGATTTCTGTAAAATAATCTTAGTGTGTACACTCAAAAAATAACTCACATTTTCGATGGCAAATACCCATGTGAATTTCAGGTTACTCCGATGTGATTTAATAATTGGGAATCGCACTGCATATTCACACGAATCATATGTGTCCAATTAAATCTATCTTATTTGTTATATAGTATTCATGTGATCACATGAATATTATGTGGAATTTAGATAAAACTCCAATGCCAATGGAAACATATTATGTGCGTTCCCCATAGAAACTATATGAAAACTTTTTTCAGTGTAAATATGTGTGCGTGAGCAAATCTTGTTTGCTTCGATGATTTTAGCACGAATATGAACCTGATGGCATTTGAAATAATTTCTCAGCAACCTAGTATATCTGAGAGACGTGATTTATCTTATTGAACAGTAGAATCTCTTCAGAATAATTGATCCACTATAAGTATTGAAAATAACATCCAGAGATGTTTTTGAAGTTCTCTGATCACCTGAGACTTGATGAGACTCACCCTAGTGGCTCAACCAAGACTCCCGGATAACTAGCTCAGTAGCATGAGACCCCTGAACTGTGTCGCAAGGCCGGCATGTTCAATGAGGTACAGAGAGAGATGAAGCAGATCGTGAAATATGGTTGTATTAGTAATCCAAAAAATCAACGTAAACGCAATTAGTGACGTCACTAATTGCTTGTATCGTACAGGGGTTTTACTCACACAACTTAACCGACTGCTTCACCTCGGTTATCCAGCTCATTGGCGTGTTACTGGGTTATTCGCAGGGACTACGCCGAGTGCTACGCGGAGCAAAGTGTGCAGAAACTGCTGGTGAAATTAATTGAAAGCTAAAGTGTGGGTGCAAAAAGGTGTGTTCTATGGGTTTCTGCTGCTTTGGTACGTACCGGTGGTGTTTTCTGGACGATGGCAAGCGCTCGTGGATGGTGCTTTTGTTGAGGCCGATGTTGTTTGACCGCGATTGCGGTCCGTGGCTTGATCAGTCCGTCGACAATGGCGGATCGGTTACTTCTTGATTGGTCTGGAAGATGGCTCGTGGTTACTGAATCTGTGGTCACAAAAATGACGGATTGGAAGGTATGGGTTTGCACGTTGCGATGGCGGTTCGCAACCAGGGAATGTAGCGAACCCTGTGCAGCTATCGAAGTAGCCTTTTCTGGGTCAACGGCGTCTCCCTTCGTTAACAAATATCGGCTGACCGTGACAAGGCCACCTTGGTCGAGCCAAGAAGGGTCTTCCTCCTTTTCAATAAGGCTCCTGTCTGGCGATTATCAAGCCGGAGAGTGGAAGTTCCTTGACTTTTAGATCAAGATAGTCGTGACTGATGTGATCGAAATGTGCCGATAGTGAGGATCTGTACGTGGAACATAAAAAGGTCCTGAACGAACACCAGGAATAGAAAATTTGTCGGTCACTGCACTTTGAGGTCCTTTGTTCGGTTCACTTTTGTACTCAAGACTTACTATCCGCTCACGTCTTGTAAGCACGAACGCCGGTTTACTTCTCAGCAATGGTTGCCTATCTCAGATATCAAAAGCCCTCCTTTTCCAATCCAGTTTTCCATCCGTTCCTTATTTCCTCCATTTTCCCTCCTTGTAGCTTATCACCACCCATCCATACCATCTCCTTCTCCTATTCAGTTTTCCTACCACAGTTGATCACAACACCCTTTCGATCCTATCTCGCCCAGTTATGGTTATAAAAATATCGATTTCAAACTAATCCTACTAACACAAATTTATACATTTTTTCCGTTACAACAATTTTACCAACAATCCTACTAATCGTACTAACCCAACACTGACACTAAAAAACACTACAGTTTCTTAAAACAACATGCACAAATCAAAATCTAGGACATTGGTTACACACCTGAAGATCTTTGGGGAAAATTAGGAGTCACCTATTTTCCTGAGAGAATATCTTACAGGCATTATTTGAATTTTTGGACAGTTTGGGATCTTCAGAATAGTACCTGATCAACCAGATGTCTTCAGAATAGTACCTAAACAACCTGAAGACCTAAGTACCTAAACAACCTGGAACAATATCACATTATGGAGATCTCAGATCATGACAAAATTTCTGAGTCGCTTATTGATTTGGATTGTTGATTATTTATGGTGATGGTCTTTGAAACATTTTCTGAGGAACCTGGTATCGAGAGTGAATATCTGAGAGACGTGATTTAGGTGGACAGTTAAAAATCTATTCAGAATAATACTTGATAAACCTAAAGAATTGAAAAATATCATGAGAAGTTTTTAGGGGGATATCTGATCACCTGAAGGTCTTGGGACAGCCACCTAGTATCATGAGAGAATATCTGGAATATTTGATTTGAAATGTTGGACAGTTTGAAAAAAAAAATAATATCTGATCAACATGAAGTTTTGAAAAAGTATCCAGAGGATTTTATGGTAATCTTAAAACACAATAATAATAATGGAATCATTTCTGAGCTGCCTAGTATCGTATAAGAGAATATCTGAGGATTGTTGGATAGTTAGATATTTTCAGAATGATACCCGATCAATCTGAAGACTTAAAAAAGTAACCTAAGGTTATCATGAGGATCTCTGATCACCTGATGGTCTACGGAATAATTTCTGAGCTGTTATCATGAGAGAACATATAATAATCGTGATTTGAATTGATGGATATTTGAAGATTTTTGAGCAGTCTGGTATATATGAGAGAATATCTGATTGATGTAAAATACGTAAGCGCTTTCATACAAAGATCCATGTATTTCCATGAAGTTCTAAAATATATAATGATATTCCCAGAACTTCTATGATGTTCCCCAACCTCACCCTTCTATGAAACGACCTGATCTTCAACGATTCTACCTGAAACTTTTTCAAAATAGATGTTCCATAAAGCTTTGAGGCTCTTCTTATTTTTATGAAGATCTCTGAACTTTTATGAAATATCCCCAGACTTCTCAGAAGATCCCAAAACTTCTGTAAAGTTATCTCAACCTTAACGAGCAACATCTATAAATACATCAAAATAAATTTGAAGCAGAGTTCGATTCGTGTTTCAAACCTGCTCAGAAATAAACCAAAATAGTTGGGCAATTGCAAATTGGTGCAAAATTGTGCTCGAATAATGAAACTGCTACTGAGCATCGTGAGGGGTGCGTTTCTGTTCTAGTTTCAAATTGAAACGATTCATATAAAATACATCAGCATTGCTAACGACCTGAAGTTACCAGTTTAATTTTTTTTTGTTAATATCTAATTAGAACCGTGCATTCTGCTGCTGTTAATGTAAAAATCTAAAAAAAAAAAAAAATCAAAAATGACTTATGAATTTGACTCTCAACGGTTCAAATATCCCTGCTTATAATCCTACCGATTCTGGACAGCATCAATACCGTGCATGACCTCATGTAGTCGGAAATGCAAACAAACATGTAAATCGGGCATGAAATCGTGCACGACACCCAACGCACGGATCAGCTCGATTGCTATCGCAAAAACAGCGGGACACCACTCGGCACGCGTCGAATTCCGAAGACGTGCTCGCCTCGGCACGGAGGCCGGAGACGTTCCGCCGCCAAGCCAAAGTGCCGCAGCACAGCGGGTGATGAGAAACGACGATTTCCAGCGGCGCCCCGCTTAAATGACTTAATCACGGAATGTCCTCTTGGGTTTGCATCAATTCTGCCTTATTTGTCGTTTTCGTTTGGGCACGATCTGATTTTAATTATTTCCAATGCTAAGCGTAATTTCAATCGGTTTCTCGGTACAGTTCAGAGCACTTTGTTTTGATTTATGCGTCCCGAAAATCTCTTCCGAGAATCGCCAACCCTCGGAAATTGGGCAACATTTATCAAACCTTTTGACTGACGTATTTCCTTCAATCCGTCATCGTTTTCGTTCCTATGGGTGCTCGGAGTTGGTGGTTTAGAGACGACCTGCAAGATGGACCCAGCTCATACGCAGCGCTATGCAATGCAATTTATTCGCAATTTGAACCTCTCTCGTAAATCATCGTTCGCTCGAAAGGCATTATCGAATTTGAACCCATCGAATAAAAATTGAAACCATCACGCAAGCCCTATTCGCGAGCGAATGCTCACTCAACGATGCAGCGATTGTGCCCGTCTGTGACGTGGAGACCACCTGTCTGTTTTCTTCGTTTCAGTGCGCCGGGGCTGCATGGTTTTGAGAGGAAGAATGTGTGGAAATCCTGATGCAGGCCATAAATCTATTTCATCTGCACCGTGAAGAATGATTTTCGGAAATGATTTTTGATTGGAAATTTCTGTAACTGTCGGATTGGTTATTATTCGTGATGGATTGATACACACACGCATGATAAACCGAGGAAAAGATTTTAAATGTGAGAAATTGATACAAAGTGACACGCGATTCGCTGAAATGTTCTGTTATTCATTTTAAAGGAAAGTTTTAACCGAAAAGCTCACCAAGACTGAGAGTTCTGTTAGGAGGATTGATGGTCACATTTCATCACGATCGTGGCACGTTCTTTCGTTCCAGCCGAAAAGAGGTAGGAGAAGCAGCAGAAGATTTACCTTTACCACCAATTTCAACTTGATCGAACCAATTTAGTTGTCTATCAGAATAATTTATTTATTTTTATAAACGCGAAGAAACCAGAGAGTGTCTGCGACGGGAGAAACGGGGGCCTCGCGTGAATGTGTGAGGATGGGGATTTTCTCCCTCCCGGAGCAGACAATATGACGATGGCGGAGAGCGGGTCCCTCGGATTTCGATGATGATAATGATTATAACTGGTAAAACAGCGAAAAAGATTATAATTTGGATCGGAGATTTAGTTTTAATAATAATCATATTTAATCGGGGCAACGGGCGGTGAAAATGATACGCGACTATAATTTATTGACATACAAATTGCTCTCACTTTGATTCCACGCTGCTGCACCATGAAAGTCCTCCAAGGGAGGGCGCTGCCAAAAACACGAAGTCCAAGAATGTGATTTGCGTGTTTGCAGCTTTCCTTCGGTGTCGGCAAGCATTTATCGTCGTACATGTTTCAAGTGCACGTCCCCAGCATGATAATTTCTGGGTTCAACACACTTGACAGCATAATGGTTTCTGCAACAATTTCAGTAATTCGAACTCAACTGTCCGCATCCTGCAACATTCCTAGAAAAGCAGTTTCATCCGCCAGAGGAACTAAACAATTTCCACCTCTTTGAGTGGCAATCGATGCACTGACCGACAGCTACTTCGGACCAATTCTTGGTAATTGTATCCGGCCTGAACCTAGGTCACTCACAGTTCCCCAGCACCACCAACAAAGGCGTGCAGGATACCGAACTCGCAATTTCGTCATACGCACTTATTTCCCTCGAAAACATCCGTTGTGCCCTGGGTCCAAATGGAAAGGTAAAACTATCCATCAAGCACTAGCTGCGTGCCATGCCAACTGTGACGAACGACGATGGATCGGAAACAGACAGTGGCAGTTGGTTCACTATGTTTGAGATTTTTGCCGGTATTGACAGGCACATGTTGGAACGTACGCGTGTCTCCACTTGTCGCAAATCTTGCTTGGAGCAAAATTTCAGCTCGAATTGCACGGATTGAAACGGTGCAGAGGCCGACAGATAAGATTGTTCTTTTTACATCTGTTTAATCCATAATCAGTTAGCAGCTCAGTGTTGTGTTATCGTTTGAAGCCCGGTCCTAAACTGCGATTTGCTCCATTCAATGCACACTGATTATACATTACTACAAATCACGTGGACAGTTTTGCAGATATTTTAGATCCCCTCCCTCTTAATTTTTCCACCTGTGTTGTCGAAAAGTCTTAATAAATTTTCTTAGCATGGGATCATCAAAATAACTAAGCCTGAAATCACAAATTTTCATTGAATCTTGCTTTTCTCATGTCCAAGATACCGTTCTGATTCATATTTCGGAAACTTAAGGCATGTGCTGTAGAAAACGTACTTATAATTTCTGGTACCGTAAAACGGAGTAGCATTGATGGTTTTTTTAAAGTATATTCTAAATACATTTAAGGGCTGTACTCGAAAAAAATGCACCAGACATAAGTGTTCGCCAAAAATTTATTTTAAGTCGGATTTTCTTGAAACTTTCAGGGAATGAACTAATACATATGGATTATGTTGCGGCATAATTACTTTATTCAATTTCCTTTCCATCGCTGAAAGCCCGCACCTTTCCCTTAAGACCCCTCATTACATTACAATGGCGGAGCCGACCTTTTTGGTCACTTTCATTGATTCTTTCTTCAACTCCAGCTCGTTCTTAGACACCTTGGACGATTTTCGAATTTCGGCCTTCATTATGGCCCAAAATCTTTCCACCGGACGAATCTCTGATGAATTTGGGGGGTTGGCGGTTTTTGGTACAAAAACAACGTTATTGTCTCTGTACTAATCTAACGTCGATCGCACGTAATGGCATGATGCCAGGTCCGGCCAAAATAATGTGTCGCCTCCGTGGGATCGCAGGAAGGGCAACAGACGCTTCTGGAGGCACTCGGTGTGGTAAATTTCGCTGTTGATGGTACCCATTGTGATGTACGGTTTACTCAGTTTACCGCATTGGCATATGGCCTGCCAGAGCAAGTATTTTTTGGCGAATTTGTCCACTTTCTTCTTCCTTATGTCTTCCGGGGGGGAGGTAGCTCATCGATTCTTCCGGTTCGCCTCCTAGCATCGTGCTATAAGGTACCAGGCGATAAGCAGAGTAGTTGATCGATAGCTCGATGACGTCATTTCGTTGGCGTCTGCAATGGGAAATTCTCATAGCAGGCGTTGACGATGGGACGTTGTCGAGTTGTTGAATAGCAACTATCGTGGTAACTCACCGATTACCTGTTGATCTGACAAATTTGGAAAGACGCCTGCATTGAATTGTCTCATATAATAATATTCCGTCCACTATATCACAAGAAATTGCGAGTAGCTGAGTGGAATGGAGATAAGTTAAGCATTGGGTACAGGACAAAGTCTCCCCTGGGTGGTGCCAAAAGATGAGCGCAATAGAATCATCAAGTTGCCATAAGGCACGGAATGAGACTATTGCATGGCTGGGTAGTCAAAGTCTTCCATACGTTAGTCATTTCAGGTGGATTAGAACAGGTTTAGGTTTAGGGTGGGCGTTGGCCAGATTTGGATTTTTCAGATATAATCCTAAATAGGACCTAGATTATTTAATACACTAGTAACCTCAACTTCATTGTGACTAATCAACGCTCAATGGGTAAAATATCAAATTTGCGGTAAATTTGAAAAAAGGTAACTTGGAGTGTAGAGCGCACTGCCCACTGGACGATTCTGAAGCCTGAACAATATATATAGATACCATTGGCCTTTTGTATTTGAGATAAGACAGAGACAGGATGCGGAGGGCCCGCTTATGGAGAGCGTAACATGGGCTTCCATTTATTAAATAGTTCAGATAGGCTGGAAATGATAGGTTCATCGTGAGAAAATGTACCATATGGTGCCCGTTCACTGATCAAAACATGGTTGCTTCCACTCACTTGCTATAAAAACATATTTTTCGGAATTATGCAATCATTAGATGATATAATGATATGCTGTACTCTTAAGTAACGAGACGAGGGTTTAAAGTATGTGTTTGACTCATAAAACCTGCCAATTTTGCTTTCAGAGCGTCACAATAAGCGATCTTATGATTCGTGAGCGTTCACTCAGAGTGAGTACTCACGAGTCGTAAAATTGCTGATTGTGACGCACTGAAAGCAATATTGACAGATTTTATGTGTCAAGCACATACTTCACGTCCTCATCTTGTAACTTACAAGTACTAACTATCACTATACCATCTCATGATTTCATAATTCTGAAAAACATTTTTTTATAGCAAGTGAGTGGAAGTAACCCTGGATCAAAATTAGATTCAAATCGTCAGGCCCTGCCCTGTAATAAGGGGATTGACGATGATTTGTCAAGTTTCATTTTGCATTTGCATATAATTGTAAGTTTAGGTTTGCTTTTGTAATTGTAAGATAGATAGTTTGGCTCAATTGAAACATTGAGTTGTATAAACTTGACGAATCATACCTCTAAAATAGTAGTAGTTACAGTGCCGCAATATCTAACAACCACTGCCTGCAACTAATGTTTGAGGGGTCAGCAGGGCTGATTACGGATCAAAACTAACATAACTCTAACACTGAAATGATCCCGAAACTAACGCTCATTCATTGCACTTTGAGTCATAAAGTAGTTTTATTTATTTTCCTACTAATCTATCTACACATTTAGTTTTTTCTACCGAGCTCGGCTGTGCGGGTCTCGGCGGGAAGGGGGTTTCGCTGAGATCTCGGCGGGAGTGACATTTGATTGCCGAGTCTCAGATAATGCCTTTTCTAATAATCTGCCTACGTTTCTTTTATTTGTTATCTACTTCATCCCTTTTTTATTTGTCTGCTCTTCTTTCCTCTTCTCTTCTTTTGTTTTGTTTGTTTACATATAACTAATACTAATACCTCCTTGTTTTCTCTCTAATGTGTCTACTATGTCCCACCATCACGATGAGAGATGAGCTACCGTACATCGTACATGCTCATATACACTCCCAAAATAGTATGCCGCAAACTTATCTTTTTTCAGCAGCACTACACCAGCCAGCAAAGTTCAACAATCCATCGTTGCTTATGCCTTTGTTGTCGTTTGGAACCAGTTTTGCGAGGTAGGCGACGATTGTGCGTATTTCTCGCGTAACTTTTGAAAAGAGCCTATTTATAGCCTGAACAATACGTAAAGAGCAAATTGAAACATTGAACGTCGCGTGAAAGTGGAACTTAATGAAGGCCTAAGTACTTTTTCGTAGTTTTTAGTTTTCGGATTTGAAAGATCGTCGGTTACAGTGGCCTGCTTACTGAGCAGAAAAACGCGGTCCCAGGTCCTTACATATCAAAGAGATTTATGGTAAAATCGCTTGTGTATCGTGTATTTTGCGAAACTCGTTGTTGTCGTTGGTTCCGGGTTTGAATGGATACACAAATTTGAGCAACGGTATTATGTGATATGAGGGGCTCGGTGGCCTTAGAGCAACCGTTTTTGCTTACTGAGCAGAACATCATGAGTCTAATCTCAGGCCCATCCACATTCAAGATTCGCCAATCGTTTTATTTGTTAATATGACAACATGGTAATAACAGCAACTCGGTGATTAAAAAGGTGCTCGTCTGCCTAGTGGCAAACGTTTTTGCTTACTGAGCAGAAGACCGTGGGTTTAGTCCCAAGCTCCTTCGCGTTATATGATCGTTAGGACATCAATTCAGCTTATCGTTTACCAAAACGAACCCTGCTGCAAACCCAACCCTCTTATCCAACATTCCAGTGATTCCTCGTGGAAGTGCAGAGGTGTTCTCGGCTTCCATCAAAGCGAGTGTCATGTCAACACAATCCTTCCCATTCCTTTCTTGACCTGTGTTCGGGCGCGGCCGGCGCTGGTATTGCCTAATTTAAGATCACCAGTTTTTACACATTGAGGATGATTGCTAGTCCCAAGCATCGTCTATTGGTTCTCTGTGTAATTACAGCTGATCTGGCAATAACAGAGTAGCAACCGTGGGCGGTCAATCAAGCTCAAGCTCAAGCTCAAGCTTCTTCCTTATGTCTTCCGGAACATCAAACCGTGATTTGGCAATGTAGAACTCCAGCCCCGGTATCTGCTTTGCGTCTGCCTTGATGTAGGTTTCGTCATCCATAACCACACACATCGGTTTCGTTAACCACTCTCGATACAGCTTCCTTGCGCGGGATTTGGCCGCCGTGCTTTGTTGATCACGCCGGTTCGGTGCCTTCCGGACCTTGAATGCACGAAGCCCAGCTCGTTTCAGGTTTTGCTGAACGAACCAGGCGGAACACTTTGCCTTCAGAGCCGCGTCGCGAATCGAAAGGTTCGGATTATGCTTAAAATAATCCAACACCTTCCGGGCCTTCACAGGGT
This sequence comes from Ochlerotatus camptorhynchus, assembly GCF_037179485.1. Taxonomy (NCBI): domain Eukaryota; kingdom Metazoa; phylum Arthropoda; class Insecta; order Diptera; family Culicidae; genus Ochlerotatus; species Ochlerotatus camptorhynchus. Next base: position 851,839 of record NW_027040497.1, on the reverse strand, counting down.
CAGCTGTCTTCGATTTTCTTCCACTTCCAGACTGCCGCTCGGTCGTCTGGGACTCCTTAAATGATTTTACCACCCAAGACACAGTTTTATGGGTGATTTCCAGGATGTCTTCCGATCCATCTCATGGTCGCAGTCGGATTTTCCATGACGGCGCGAAAAATTCTCCGGCGATTTTTTTCTTGTTTCGATGACATCTCAATAGCCACTGAACCGATGATTTTGCACATGTAAACAATTCACCCCAAACTAGTTATACCCAGATTTTCATCAATTTTTACCCACGTCGATCTTGTTTTCCGTGCTGAGCCCCAATGCTACCGACGCCAGGGAAGCAGCTCCCACACCTGCACTCTACCATCAGCTCATAGACCGGGGACCAACAGCTTTACTCCCCTTCCGAATGAAGGCATGATCAGCGATGTTATGCCTCAGAACATCTCGGCGGTACCGACTGGGATTGAACCCAGGCCTGCTGGGGTGAGAGGCAATCACGCTGACCACTATAAAAATGGTTAAGTTCATGTTTAATGGCGATTAATCTAATGAAATTATTAATTAAAGGGATAAAAACTGTCCTTTCCGATTAAAATATGTTTGTTTTTTTTTTTTTTTTTTTTTATTTGCTTTTTGTTGATCTTGTTTTCCTTACTAAGTTTCAATGCTACCGACGCCAGGGAGGCAGCTCCCACACCTGGACCCTACCTAGCGACCCATCAACTTATGAACTGGGGATCAACGGCTTTACTTCCATTACGAAGAAAGGCGTAATCAGAGATTGTATGCCTCAGAAAATCCCGGTGGCGCCTATCGGGATTGAACTCAGGCCTTTTGGGGTGAGAATCACATTTTTTTCACAGTGAAAAAATCTGATTCATATTTCGGCCACTTTATTTTTTAAGAATGTCGCTAAAACAATTTCTGAAATCGATCGCTAACTTTTCCCAAATTTACCCAAATGTATTAAAGTTTAACAATAATTAAAGTTTTCCACTTCCATATTATGAATCGCGTTGTATGCTAATTAATTTAGATGAGCTCAAGAAGCAAAGAGAGTTCGCAATGATTGCTTTTATAAACGATGTGATTTTGCAAAGAGTTAACAGCCCAGAGATATTGGAAAATATTAATTTTATGCTCCCACTCGCTAACTGCGGAACAGAAATTTGTTTAGCATCAACAATCAAAGAACAGACTATGTCAAAAATAGCCCATTGAATAGAATGATTTTGAAAATGACATTGAAAAGTACGCTTAAAAAAATTCACGATTTTAGCTAGGCATCAATAATAAAATATAAATGTTATGCAAGTACTTGAAGTAAAATTGTAACAATTAGTGCTTAAGTAAAATTTTAAAACGGTCTACACTGATTGATGAAAAATACATAAATGCAATTCTTCTTTACCCAACTATTGTGTTGCTCCTCTCGCCATGACCAACGTAGTCATCTCAGAGAGAAAACAGTAAAGTGGTGTTACGTGTTGTACCATCATCAGAATTGTTGACGGCAAACGGCCCGCGTTTTGGCCGTAAGGTTTTTCTTTACGTTTCGGTTCGGATGTTTGAAGAAACTTTCCCGAATGCGTATATTCCGAACTGAAATGCGAACATCACCGAGTTTGTTGGCCACATCCAAGACCGAAAGTTCTGGATTCGCTTTGAAAGCCTATATGACGTTCAGATGCAGTTTCCGGTCCACTGTACCGCTTCAACGCTTTGGTTGCACCTACCGGGAAACAGAAAAACGTTTCTTGAAATAGTTCAGCACTGCACAGACAGTGGTTTTGGCCATTTTCAACTCCTTTGCTGTCATCGTACTCGTACCCGACTATATCGGGTCTTCATATCTTGACTGCAGAATTAATTCTCTTCTTTTTTTTCGAGGCAATTCAAGAAAACATGTTTCTTTTTTATTTTTACGCTGGATTTCAAGAGAAATACATTGTAAACAAATTTCTGTCAAATTATTCCAGAACCAACTACTAGGAGTGCAGTATTGGACAAAAAGAAGCGTACCAATTCTAAATTGGAAGGGCTTTAGTTTAGATCCATTTCTCATATAAACTATATAAAGGGTGATACGGTCAAAATTTGGTCAATATCAACTTGACGTATTTCTTTCAATTTTGCATTTAAAAAACCTGAACACTCCTCATTTTGAAGGTGTGTGTGTGTAGAATGTTGCTCCTATTTTGATTTTGGAATTCACTCTTCAGTTGTCAAAATGCCGTCCAAGCAAGAAGAGCAGCGTATCAAAATTTTGCTCGCGCATCGCGAAAATCCGAGCTACTCGCACGCAAAGTTGGCAAAATCGCTAAAAGTTGCCAAATCAACCGTTACAAATGTAATTAAAGTGTTTGGGGAACGTTTGTCGACAGCCAGGAAGTCTGGATCGGGGGGAAATCGAAAACCGGAAGCCGCTGAGACGACAAAGAGAGTTGCCGGTAGTTTCAAGCGAAACCCTAACCTCTCTCTCCGAGATGCCGCAAATGCTGGGTGTATCGTCTACAACCGTGCATCGAGCCAAAAAACGAGCCGGACTATCGACTTACAAGAAGGTAGTGACTCCAAATCGCGATGATAAACAAAATACGACGGCCAAAGCGCGATCCCGGAGGCTGTACACGACGATGCTGACGAAGTTTGACTGCGTGGTAATGGACGACGAAACCTACGTCAAAACCGACTACAAGCAGCTTCCGGGACAGGAGTTTTATACGGCAAAAGGAAGGGGAAAGGTAGCAGATGTTTTCAAGCACATGAAACTGTCAAAGTTCGCAAAGAAATATCTGGTTTGGCAAGCCATCTGTACCTGTGGCTTGAAAAGCAGCATTTTCATAGCTTCCGGGACTGTCAACCAAGAAATTTACGTGAAAGAGTGTTTGAATAAACGTCTGCTGCCTTTCCTGAAGAAACACGGTTGTTCCGTACTGTTTTGGCCGGATTTGGCATCTTGCCATTACGGTAAAAAGGCCATGGAGTGGTACGCCGCCAACAACGTGCAGGTGGTTCCCAAGGACAAGAACCCTCCCAACACGCCAGAGCTCCGCCCAATTGAGAAATACTGGGCTATTGTCAAGCGGGACCTAAAGAAGACCAAAAAAACTGCTAAGGGCGAGCAGCAGTTCAAGGCAAACTGGCTTTCTGCGGCGAAGAAGGTGGACAAGGTGGCTGTACAAAATCTGATGACAGGGGTCAAGCGTAAGGCCCGGCAATTCGGATTTGGAAAAGCGGAAGCCTAACTGAATATTTTTCCTGAATTTTATACTAATTGAACTTGAAAAAGAAATTTAATTTGATTTTTTAAATAAACGATTTCACCGATTTACACGCGTTTTCCCTTGACCAAATTTTGACCGTATCACCCTTTAGTTCTTCCGCAGATCGTATCCAAATCCTTTCATATTTGGCACAGTTGTTTGGGGCCTCAATACTGATCAATAGAGCAATGGGGAGCAGCGGGTTGTGATCATCCATACAAATTTTACCCTATTCATTTGTTTGTCATGAATTAATAGTCGGCAGTTTTGAAACTATGATTATTACATTTTAAGTCTTATTTTTAACAATGTTATATCCAATAAACTAGACTAAACTGTATCTGGCTTACATTGCATTATTTTTGCATGATCATAGTTACGTACAAGAACATACATAATCCGCATTACTATTAAGGAGGAGTTCAATTATTCGTGGTGGAAATCGGGGTAATGTCAACCAGAAAAATTACATTCGGGGTAATGTCCATGACAATGACAATGACAATTCTGTTGGTTATTGCCAATACTCTTGGATCGTATTGTGTTTACCTAAGAATAGCTCCTTCGATTAAGCTTTCACCCTTATCCAATTCACTCAACTGTTGGGCTACAATTTCATATCTCATTTCATGCCCAATTCAAAACCGCTGCTAATATGTTGAATGCACTGCATTGCTGCTTTATTTGCATAATGCCACACACGTTTCGAGCATCTCATAAGCACCAGCTTAAAGACTGAATGAACTCTACTCATGGAACGTAGTTCAACCCTCGCCGAACAATCACTTTTCGCTTATGGTAAACCATCACAACCCACACCGTCACCCTCGCTCTCCCAAACTTGGATCAACTCGACCATTCTGATGGCATTATTTTCCGCTTTTGATATCGAGGGCGATTTGTTTAATTTGTCAGGTTAGGCAGTTTGCTGTCATGTTGCCTGTCCCATGTTTGCCTTGCTTTATGTTCAGTGTTCAGAGGGCACACAAAAGGAGTTCATTGTCACCAGCACCCCAGATCCATTGATCTGGTTTTGATCTTTTTGCGGTTACGATTTTCTGCTATTTCGCTTCAATCGAACAGCAGCAGCAGCTTCTCCAATCGAAGCTGTGAGTTTTGAATTTGCATGAAATTAAATTCATGATGCGAATTTATTAAATCCACTTCGTGGCCGTCGCCGCCGTCGTCGATTCGCTGGCTGCCGCCGTGTACATTACAGGACTTGATTGGTTCGTCGTTTCCCTCTTCTTAATATTATCTGTGCGCGCCCAATCTTTGTGCTTCGGGATGCTGCTGGAGCTACTACCGACCATCTTCGAGAACCGTTTTCTCTCTGTCTCTCTGCTCGACGGATAATTCATTGCATTATTTACTGGAACAGGAGAAAATGTAATAAAAATTGCGTTCCTCCTCCTTCCTAGCAGCCCCCCTCATCGTCAAAGCCATCGAATCTGCGCAGATATCCCTCGAACGGTGGGGCCTCAGCAAATCCACAAACCAGCTGCCGTTGCTTTAACAATTCTTTTATTTCCTTCGCCATATTCCGCGATGGGCAATGAAAAAAAATGCACATTCTGCAGTTGTTACCGCACTAAATCCACGTCCGCGTAATGTTTTCGAAGGTTGGGGCAATTTTTCTCCCCCTCGCTCCAAAGGGGGGAGGAGGGAGGTCAGAGCCGCACAGAGCAGACCCCAGCAGCGGATGTTACACAGAAGGCAGGCTTAAAAAGCAGTGCATTTCATAAATTATTTAAAAATGGTGGTGGAGATGGAAGTTTAAATTTATTTTTCCACCGCTTCGAGCGAAAATCTTTCGCGTGCTCTCTTTCCCTCTGCAGGACGGAGGCCGCTGCTGATGTCGTTGCTGCGGATACTGCCACTCGGCAATGTCCCCATATTGCATTTTTCTCCACTCCACTGCTCTGCACCGGAATGGTTCGGTTGTGGATAACTGGCGGAAGGAGTATTTGCCGAATGGTGGACGGGATGCTGCCCCTACTCGGCGCGCTTGGTCAGTTCAGGATGATGGTGGAGGATTTTGTCTGTTCGTTACCGATTTTGATGCACTGAACTTGCTTGATGAGATTTCGGGTCAAATGTATAGAATGTAGAGTGGAAATGGAATCATACGCTTGTCCGGTTGAATAGAGTTAAAGGTGTTGACCTTTCCTGGAAGTTTATTGTGAGTAAGTACTTCAGCATATTACATTATTGTATTAGTCCTTAATAATACAGTGCCTTCCCGGTTCTGGCAGCACATGTTATTTGGTTTCATTACTTTTGAACACTTATATAAATTTATGACATTACTAGACTGTTCTTTAGATTGTACCAGAAATAAATGGTACAAAACTGGAGAAGAAGTTATTGGTGAGGTGATGAGGTCGTGTTGACTCTCGATTAATTGTTTAAAATGGCATATTCTATATTTTTCAATAAACACAAAAACGGCTCATCTACTGGAAATGACGTCTGAAACAATGTTTTAGGAATATGGATTGTATAAGATATACCTATGTACTGTGTTTTATGAACACGGTTTGCCAGGTACATGTAACGCTTATAGTGGTCATGATTCCGCTGCATTAAGAAATCATGAATCATTGTTATGATTTCACAGGATGGCAAGTTTTTCCATTTCATGATTTTTTATTTATGAAAATAGAGTTGGATTTGTGCCCGTTTGGCATATTTTCAACAATTCCGTTGATGCACTGAGCACTACCGACTGAAAATATTTAGTCCATTTATTTGCTGCATGTATGTCAAAAAGCAAACTCTCTTTAATAGTTATTCCCTTTTCATTTAAAAACTCGACCAACTCCTCAACATCATTCCATTTTGGTTCCATAGAAAGAGTCATCCATCGGAAAACTTTCAACTCTGAGAAGTGTCCAGTCCACATGCCGTTCTTGTACACCTGAATAAAGGCTTCTTCCAGGGTTACTGACATTCGCATCGTACGCCTCGAAATCACTCTTCTTCTCCGGCCGCGTTCGAAAGAACGAAGCAAAGCAAGTATTCCCGAGCAGGGCCCAACAGAGTCAATTGAAAATCGTCAAGCGACGACGAAGCTGTCAACCATCACTTTCAATTGAACGTCATTCTGTCTTCTCTTCGAGCAGATCCCCTTCAACGCCAACAGAACCACTTTCGATCAGTTTTCATGCTGTTTGTTTTGGCTTGACTCGTGTACATTTTGTCTTTCATTGCCAAATGAACTTACTTTCGCATTGAAGCGGATCTGTTCGATCTAAATTCGCGCAATTTTTCTGACTATTGTTGACTGTTCAGTCGGTTTATTTTAGTGCATGCACATAGCTCTGTGCACATGGGTGTCAAATGTATCATTGTCGGGTGGTTTGTTTACCCATCAATATAGGATGCTGCACGCTAAAGTCACGAATGAACGCGATGCACGCGCGTTCATCAGTTTGACATCCAGTGGTAGATGGTTTACCTTTGTCTGTTAGTGAATTCAAGTGGATTCGAGTTTTTAAATAAAAAGGGCCAAAAGGTATGTTATCCGACAATGTTCTTTCAAAAAATCTTCCTCTTTAAAGATCTAAAAACAAAAATAAAAAATAAATCATCAAATCCATGCCAACAAACCACCACCAGATGTCAACAAATGTTTGGTTCTTAATAGTTTTTTTTTAATCGGCGTGACGTCTAAAGGCTGGAAATCAATATCCGCCGACATTTTGAAATTCACGTTGGCAGCTTCCATTTTAGGAAAAGTGGAAAATACTGTGAAATAGGTATTTTTGGAATTAGGATGATGTCTTAAACCGCAAATCGATGTCCGACGCCATTTTAAAATCCAAGGTGGTGGTTTCCGATTTCAGAAAAAGTGAGAAATACTTAGTTGAAGATGCTAATTTCGAATAACTGACTGAAGTGGTAATTTTTATACGATAGATGAGGAGGAGATGAAAGTATTGAATTGATAGTTCCGTTTTGATTACGGCAGTGTGAAAATTGCATATTGAAGAGTAGATAGCGAGCTAGGACAACTTTTAAGGAAGGTACAAATCGGTTTTATCATCTCTCTTTACCAAACTCCCCTTTGGAGAGGGATGGTGAGGGGTGTCCCCTCCCCCCGCCACCACTGGCAAAAAGAGATGATCGCCGACCGCTCAAGTACCAACGATGTGTTTGAAACAGTTCTACCAATTTTACTTCTACGGGAAATACTGCCAAATACAGATTGTTTACTGTTAACTTAGATTTAAGGATAAAATTGAATTACTGCTAAAACAAATTGAAAATTATAACTGTTATACACAATACACATTGAACACCCCTACAGTTTTTGTACATATACGCTAACACTAATAGACACTGATAACATTGATAACACTCACACAGGAATACAGCACGAAGTTAGGTTTAGGTAAAGATAGATGTGGATAACAGAATCCCCAGTTAGTAGCCAACTGATCTCGAGGCAATAAACATTTATATACACCGAACCGCCGCGTGTGCACAATAAAGCCAGTTTTTGTTAATAAATAAACTGTGATAGTTTTCCGACAGTATTTCTGGAGCGTTTCCCCTAACATTATTCCTGTGCGCCCTTGCGTGCTGTTTTCTGAGGTGGTTTCCGACCCACGAACTACGGAGTGGTCAACACAGATAAATATTGATATTTTTGGAAACTGGCTGACGTCTAGAGGTCGGAAATCGATGACCGACTCCTTTTTTAAATCGAAAATGATGGCTTCCCATTTCAGAAAAGTGCAAAATACTGTAAAATACCTATCAATACGGGTATTTTTGGAATCGGGGTGATTAGAGATTGGAACTAGATATGCAACACCATTTTGAAATCCAATATGGTGGCTTCCAGTTTAACAAAATCAATATGGATATTTTTGGAATCGGGATGACGTCAAGAGAATGAAAGTCGATATCCGGAGTCATTTTAAAATCCATATGGCGGCTTACGGTTTAAGAAAAAGTGGAAAATTCTCTCAAATACCCATACATACGGTTCTTTTTAAGAATCAGGGTTATGTATAGAAGCAGGAAATCGACTTCCGACACCATTTTAAAATCTAAGACGGTGGCTTCCGATTTGAGGAAAAGGGTCAAATAACCTAAAATGTATGTATTTTCAAAACGGGGATGACTCGTAGATGCCAAAAATCGATGTCAGACGCCATCTTGAAATACAAGATGGCAAGTTCTGGTTTCAGAAAAAGTGGGAAATACTGTCACATACCCATCAATGTGGATATATTCAAAATCCCAGCAACGTCTAAGATGCCATGGAACCGATGTTAGACGCCATTTTAATATCTAGGATGACGGCTTTGGTTCAGAAAAAGTGTGAAATACTGTCAAATACCGATCAATGTGGGTATTTTTGAAATCGAGGTGACATCTTGAGGCCGGAAATTGATTTCCGACGCCATCTTGAATATCAAGAAGGTGCCTTCCGATTTCAGAAGAAGTATCAAATACCGTACAAATGGCGTCGAATATCGATTTTCAGCAGCTACGCGTCCTTCCCGTTCCAAAAATACCCATATTGTTGGGTATTTGACAGTTTTTCAAAAACCCGATGGCCACCATATTGGATTCCAAAATGGCGATGAATATCGATTTTCGTCCCCGTTTCAAAAATATCCAAATTCTAGGGTATTTTAGACTTTTCCTGAGCCCGATGGCCGCCATCTTGGACTCCAGAATAGCATCGTTAATTTAATTTTCGTTAAATATAAAATGACATTTTATTACTACATATAATCGGCAAAAGACGAGCACCTCAACGGTGAAGCAGCAGACAACGAAAGTGGCACGCAACATACCTTGGAGCACCCGCAGAAGACGACAGGCTACCGGCTCCTGATCTTCAAGAAATTGAGGAGGAGATCGGTCGGCTGAAGAACAACAAAGCAACTGGTGTAGATCAACTACCAAGTGAGCTATTAAAATACGGTGGTGCAGCACTGACAAGAGCACTGCACTGGGTAATTGCCAGGATTTGGGAGGAGAAGATATTACCGTAGGAGTGGATGGAAGGTGTCGTATGCCCAATCTACAAAAAGGGCGACAAGTTGGATTGCTGCAACTACCGCGCTATCACACTGCTGAGCACCGCCTACAAGGTTCTTTCCCAAATTCTATGCCATTTGCAAGAGAGTTCATGGGGCCATTTGCAAGAGAGTTCGTGGGGCAATACCAGGCGGGATTCATGGGTGCCCGCGCTACCACGGACCAAATTTTCGCGATTCGGCAGGTTCTGCAGAAATGCCGCGAATACAACGTGCCCACACATAATTTGTTCATCGATTTCAAATCCGCATACGACACAATCGATCGAGATCAGCTATCGCAGATTATGCACGAGTACGGATTTCCGGATAAACTGACGCGATTGGTCAAGGCGACGATGGATAGAGTGATGTGCGTTGTTCGAGTATCGGGGACACTCTCGAGTCCCTTTGAATCTCGAAGGGAGTTACGGCAGGGTGATGGACTTTCGTGTCTGCTATTCAACATCGCGTTAGAAGGTGTGATCAGAAGAGCTGGGATAGACACGAGTGGCACGATCTTCAGGAAGTCCATCCAGCTTCTTGGCTTCACCGATGACATTGACATCATGGCACGGAACTTTGAGATGATGGCGGAAACGTACATTAGACTGAAGGCTGAAGCTAGGTGGATTGGACTTGCCATCAACGCATCAAAGACAAAATACATGTAAGGAAGAGGTTCTAGGGAAGACAATGTTAGCCTCCCACCCCGAGTTCAGATTGACGGTGACGAAATCGAGGTGGTCGATGAGTTCGTGTATTTGGGCTCACTGGTGACCGTGGAAAATGATACCAGCAGAGAAATTCAAAGACGCATTATGGCAGGGAATCGTGTCTACTTTGGACTCCGGAGGACGCTCCGGTCGAATAAAATCCGCCGCCGCACGAAGTTGACTGTTACAAGACGCTGATTAGACCGGTGGTCCTCTACGGCCACGAGACCTGGACTATGCTCGTGGAGGACCAACGCGCCCTTGGTGTTTTTCGAACGGAAGGTGTTGCGTACCATCTACGGTGGAGTGCAGATGGATGACGGAACGTGGAGGAAGCGAATGAACCATGAATTGCACCAGCTGCTGGGAGAACCATCCATCGTCCACATTGCAAAAATTAGGCGACTACGGTGGGCTGTACACGTCGTAAGAATGCAGCACGACGACCCAGTGAAAATGGTTCTAGAAAGCGACCCAACATGAACAAGAAGAAGCGGCGCGCAGCTGGCAAGGTGGACTGCAGGTTAACTGCAGCAGGAGATTGTGTTTTGTGTAGGAATAGGAATTTGAGCGGGGTTCTCTCTGTTTATACTCTTTAGTATGACGCACTTGACATAGATGACCCACAGTACTTCACGAAGGGCTACTGATTCCGGGCCTCACTTAGCTCAGTCGGTAAAGGCGCCGCTACAAAGCAAGACCATTGCTGGAGGTGGCTGGGTTCGATTCCCGGTCCGGTCTAGGATTTTTTCGGGTTGGAACATTTCTCGACTTCCCTGGGCATAGTATGATTGGACTTGCCACACAATTATACCAATGCAAAAATGGTACAGGCATCGAAATCTCTCAATTAATAACTGTGGAAGTGCATCTAGAACACCAAGTTTAGAGCACGCAATAAGCTAATATGCGATATGCAATAAGCTTGAAATGCGAAGAAGAAGAAGTACTGATTCCGATCAATAGTGGTGCGGCTTCTTCCTCCTTCTATGGATCTTCATGTGTGCAACAGCTCGCTGCTTGCAGGTATCCTTTCATTGTGTACTGGATAACACCACCACGTGGTGATTGAATACACAGTGTGGTGAGACCGGTTGATATTCAACTTTGAAATCTGTGTTAGGGAAATCGGTGATAATTATCATAGCAACAGTTGCGCATCCGTGCAATTTTCAATAGTGACATTATGAGAAATGTTAGTCTTAATTTTAACAGATTCGTAGAAAAAATTTCTATCGATTAGCGCATTAAGAAATAAAATCTATCATCTCTGGATCAAAATAAGACCACATTCATGCTGCACAGCTAAAAAAAAGTAGTGTAAATTTCCGTTACTATGATGCACATAAATTTTATATCATACAAATTAAGATTATAGATCGCGTAAATTTATGAGACATGTCATGCAATATCCCATATATTGTATGCAACTGTCCACTTTTGTTTGCAACATTTCTTGCAAGTTGCTAATTTACGTGAAAAGGAAGTTTACATGTATGAATGTTTGCATGCATGGATGTTTACATCGCCAGTAAAATTCAGAATTTTTTGGTGTGTGCGACCGTCTTTAGTTGTAGAAATCGCCCCCCCCCCCACAATGTTGCCTTAAAATACATGGTATATTAGATTTAAACATATCTAGATAGAGCTGGAATTAGGCGTAACAGCTTTTATAAACAATGCCATCTCTCGATGATTTTTAGGAATTTAAGGCACGCCCACGCAAACCAACATTACCGTCAGGTAGGGAAAGTTTCACCCTGACTGATGGTGACGTTGATTTGCGTGGGCGAGCCTTGACTTTCAAGACATCATCGACAGAAGTAAATGTTAACAAAAGCTGTTACGCCCTAATTCAAGCTCTATCTTGATATGGGAACTGACATCCGATTGATGCCCTTGACAAACGTCCACAAATACTCTTTTACTAATTTATGGTGGTCCTGAAAAGGGCCGTTTTATTGTGATGGTTGAGTAATGCTAAGCAATTAGGGTGTAAAACAGAGATGAGGCTGGTGGACCACACACGGTGATTGGAACTGAATCCGATCAGTGGTTGATGCCAGCCTTGGTAGCTAGCTGATTGCAGACATCATTTCATTGTGTACTGGAGAACACCACCACTCACCACACGGTGATTGAATAAACACAGTTTGGTGAGACTGGATGGAATTCAACTTTGAAATCTGTGTTAGGGAAATCGCTTTTCACAGGCAATCGGTGATAATTTTAAATATCAAAGCAACAGTTGTACATTCGTGCAATTTTCAATAGTGAATTTTTTTTTTCTGAAATTTAACAGATGCGTAGAAATATATCTGATCGATTGGTGATAAAATTATTGAAATTAGTCCAGGGGCAGCTGAGTTATTAACGTTCAAAATCTTTCATAATGTTGTTACATGTTCCATTTTCAGTTTTCACAAAGTGTACCCCCATATAGAAATCACAGACGTAGTCATACGTCAAAAAGCTAGTTAAAGCTATTGAGACGATCCAGCCGCTCTCACACAAGCCTGGTGTTTCTGCGATCCCAAATGCTGGACCAGATCAGCTCGTCCCTTATTCACGACAAAAATCGTTTTCTGACCAATTTTACATAGCACTTTGGATTCACTGTTGGTAGTTTTGAATTGCAGAAACTGTTTCTGCATACCTTCCGAAAACTAGTTTCTTCGGCGAGTCATGATGACTGTGAAAGATTAACTGTTAAAATAATAAAGCTCGGGTAGGATTATAATCTTGCAACTTACCAAAACGATTACAACTGTTAAGTTAAAATTATGCTGCCGAGAAGATACCAAATTGTCCGGACACATTTAAAACTTTCGTTTATGCTTGGAGTGGATTGCAAATCCTCAGTAGCTTGACAGTGACTGAGCAGCTATCTCGTAACTCGTTGAACGTCATCTTGAACGTCACTCGGAGCTGCCGTTAAACTGTCATACGCGGGGCTAATCAAAGAGCTTGATTGAAAAGCGTAATTTTTTGAAACACTCAAAACATGAATAGGATAAATTTGATTATATTCTACTATATAATATATATAATCTCCCACTTTGGTTTTTTTTTTTAATTGAATGAATACAAATTACAATAGACAATGGAATTGGAGGTAGTCTGTCTAATACAGGACAGTCATAAGTTTTCTGCTAAAATAGTACCTAAACCTCCGTCTTACCAAAAGAAGAGTACTTTATTTTTCAAAACAAAAAATAGTACGTATGGTAACCCTACCCGTTTCGGTCTTGAAAATTTTCGAGGTGGAAAATTTCTCATCTTTCCTGGGCATAGAGTAGGATTGTACTTGTCACACAATATATACTAAAGGTACATGCAGGCACAGGTACAGGTACAGATTTCTAACCTCTCAATTAACAACTGTGGAAGTGGTCAAACACTAGAGTTGAGTGTTGAGAGTCGGCATAAAGTCCCAGTGGGGACGTAATAAGGCCTAATATTTAAAAAAATGGGATCCACAGAGCCTAACTTCCTTGACATAAAGACAGCCCGGGGAGGTGAAATTTTTAAGGAGTATTACTGAAAAGTGCCAACATTCTACTACAATCGTAAGCTTGTTTGTCTTAAGGAAACTATCAAATTCCTATGCTATCAAAACTACCAAGATCCCAGGCATTTTAAATGTTACTAAATCCTTAAAACTTACAACTTTCGTACGACTAATATATCAACCGATAACAGCTAACTTAAACTAATTAGAAGCAAAGATGGAAATCATAGTATTCCAGTAACAATATGATAATGTATTCCCAAAATGATTATCATCAGGATCGTACTGCAACTGCTCCAGAAATCAATTGGTTTTTTTCCTACAGCAACCTGCCACTTTGCATCCGAAGCTCATTTCATCAACCTTTCCAGTGACCCTTTCTGCTTTCAAACAAAAATCGCCTACACAATCCAATCCCTATTTGAACAGTCGCATTTGTAATCTGCCATTTCCAGTCGGCTTTGTCGTTCCTTTTTGGTAAACATGAAACAACTGGCTGCCGAAAGTTGCCGTCACGATACAGCAACCGTCAGTCGTCACACCACCTTCTAGACCCAGACTAGACCTGTCCGGTCAAATGAAGCGAATAATTCATCAAACACTTTGTTATATTAATCCTCGGCGATCCAAACAGACCGACGACCAAACCAATTCGCCCAGCCAAACAAAACCACAAACTCTCGCATTTCACCCAAATGACGATTTTCCTTTCTTCTGCCACCCTATCCTAATACGCATGTCGTCGTCTCGCATAGATTGCTGAATCTCCCCCTGTTTTATTGCCTGAGAGGCAGCACACATTTGTCGTCAAACAAAGAAATTCGAAAACGTGATAATGAACTCCTCACCGGGGACCGCGCGGCTCTGGTGTAACACAAAACGACCCAACAACAAAGCAGCAATGTGGCAAAAAAGTATTCACAACCCTCGCAACGCCTCACCGGAAACGTGACCAAGTGTTGATAAACTCCCGCAGTTATTTGGCATCATTAAATTTGCAAAACCGTATCACGCACACAGACACATACACACACACAGTGTGAAAGCAATCCGACCGCAGTTGACGATAACAATGGAACCAAAAGGAAAAGCGGAGCATCATTTTTCCCGAGCACACCGGCGAAAAATTCTAATAAACTAAGGTAATCAAATTGGATGCCTTCCGCACGAGCAGATCGCCCAACTACGGTGTGACAGGAATGTGGGACAAGGAGAATTTCCTTTCTTTGTGACAACCTCCTACCCGTTTCCCACTGGGAACAAAATGATAACCTCTTCGGCTTTCTGGGGTAACCTGATGGAAATGAATAGCAAATGAACTTACACCATTACGAAAGAAATGGCTCATTTCCGGTCAATTTGAAACGGGTCCCTGTCGCACACTCACATCGCTTTCGAAAGGGGACATCAGGACCGCAAAAATTTAATCCTGTTTGTGGCATTTTTGCAAAGCCTATCCACAACGCACCCGAATACTCTCCGAGGGACTGACTATCTAAATTGGATTAGAGGATCACCACAAAGGGGAAGGATAGGAAAATATTTGTGTTATTTCCTCCGCTTGTAGGCAACGGATCCTAACCCAAAAGACTTACCTGCAGAGTGCTGGGATCCAGTGTCACCAAGTAGGACATCCTAGTGTGGACTCGTCTGTGTACCAGGCTCGCAGGGTCTGGGTACCTGTGTGAAGGAAAATAAGATAAGGATTCTAATTATGTAAACTTTGAATGAAAATTTATTAGAATTGCCCAAATTTGATATTATGCGTAAAAAACAGCGTTGAATAAAAACGAAAAAAGGTTTCCCTAGCTACAAAGAAAGACCATGCTGGAGGTGGCTGGGTTCGATTCCCGATCCGGTCTAGCAATTTTTCAAGTTTGCAAATATGTCGCCTTCCCTAGGCATAGAGTACTGCCACACAATTTTACTAATGCAAAAATGATGCAGTCATCGAAATTTCAAAATTAATAACTGTGGAAGTGGATCAAGTAGAACACTAAATTGAGAGCACGCAATAAGCTAATATGCTATAAGCAACAAGTTTAAAATGCCAAGAAGAAGAAAAAGAATAATAATAATAAAAATAAGACGGAAAGGCAATGGATGTTTATGTTGAAGGCATTTTCAGTATACTAAATATATCTAACGACGTTAATTTAAACTGCCCGAAAATTCAACAATTGTTATTGAAACGGTTATAGTCAGAGTGGTGGTCTGGCTAGCAGTCATTAATGTGTTATATAAAATGTTTTTTTTTTCGGATTTATGTAGATGTAATGATGATATTTTGCAATTGCAAATTAAAAGAAGAGTTCGTAAAGTAAATAATTGACACATGAAATTTGTCAATCTCGCATTCAGAGAGCCATAATTTTATGATCAATGAATATTAGCTCTTCATGAAGAGTGAATTCTCACCGATCACAAAAACAAGTACAAAACATTATCAGAACATCTAATGATCTAATACATTGGAAAAACATGTTTTAGCACATGAATGGCCACCATTACTTAGACGGATTGGTTTTTAACTGCTGTACGTTTCGATTGCTTTTTGCAGCCTTCGTCAGTGGAAGATAGTTCTATTGGTTACGTTAATACACGATTTTACGATTTTCAATGATCGGTTGTTTCGCATGATTTTTTTGTTTTGTTTTGTTTGTGAGTGTTATTTGTTTTACTTTCCACCACTGGCTACAACACTAACACAAAAATCATATGAGACAACCCAACATTGGAAATTAATTAGTTAAGGTCAGTCCGCATCGTGCTGATCTATTTGTTTTTTGCTGAAGAAAGTGATGCTGCTTCCTAAAACTACAGCAAATTCAAATAAACAGCCGTTTTCTGTGCTCAATATCAGTGTCTGTTTTTATCATTTACCATCACATGCAAGGAGTAGCGCTTCAACCCAGTGTAGATGAATTGGGTTTGTTTTGAAAATCTTCGCTGTTACGTACGAGTGAAATGAATTTTGAATATTGTCGAATCCGGAGCCTAAAACCGGGATTTTGTCATCAGTTCAGCATGAGGCAATAATTTGCCAGCAGTTTGTGTAAAAACTAAAACGACACGTCCTTCAGCGCTATATTTGTGTAAAATAAAAATAATCATTTTGTATTTGATCCTCAAAATCATCTCAACCAAGATGAAGACGAATATGAATATTGAAAACAACCGAGGCGATAATGAACATCCAGCCATGAATGAAGCAAAACAAATGTTGACAACGATACTCTAAGGTTGCCTTGATCAAGTGAATGATGTTATGTCAAAATTCAGATTCATGCAAGTATCTGTCTATCTGTTAAGGTTGTCTTCATTTACAGTTAAGTTGAGTGTAGAAGGAATGATTTTTATCAGTACTCCTCAATATTACTTCCAAATTTTCTACCTTGTTCGATTCTTATTCCTCTTCGATCCTTGTTTGAACCCTACCCGAGGTGCTCTGGAAAATTCCTTTTCGATCCTTCAGATTCTTATCTGCTTGGAAGTCGATTTGGAGAAACGCTTTACTTCCGCCATGGAACCTAAACGCATAAGAAAAGGGAAATCTCTTGATCCCCCTTCTGATGAAATTTATTTGAGCAATCAACTTGATAAGCTTACGGATAATGAGAATGATCCATCATCCAAGCAAAATCCCATTAAACATTTCCGGCTTAATGCCAAGAAGGAAAAGGTCCCTTCTTTTATGATAACCACTTCAAATTTCCATTCTCTTCGCACGGAATTTTCAAACTTCGTTAAATTCAAGTTATCACTTCGACGGATTGAATGCCGTATATTGGTTGAAACCTTGGACGGACTCAAACGTCTTCTCCAGTATCTTACTTAGAAGTAGCAACTTTTTTTACATACGACACCAACACTTATCGACTGTTCAAGTTTGTCTTGAAAGTTCTACCCAGTCGTGAGTCCCTGGATCAGATCATATATGAATTGACAAAACTACTTGGAGTTGAACAACTCCAAGTAATCAAAATGAAAATGCAATCCCGTCCTGGCGATTTGTGCTACGGGATATCTAATGATTTTTACTTAGATCACTTCAAGTCTAGTGAACTAAACAACCTTAAGGCCTTAGAAAAAGCTAGCATTATGTTTCATGTCCGAATCAAGTGGGAAATTTCCAAAACCTTACCCAGTGTCGTAAGTGCCTGGGATGGGTTCACGGAACCAAAATTTGCTACATGCCAGCTTAATGCATGAATTATGGTTCCTCTCACGCAAAGGACGGCTGTCGATCCTACAATCTCGTTCTAAGCGACAGGTAGGAAATGCTCTACGTTATCGAACAGGTACAAACTCCTCTGCTGTTCACAACGGTCAGCGAGGAACAAATTCTACATTCATACCCATAGGTACCCAGCTCACAAGCTTCAAATTCTTCATCTATATCTGTTGATAACAATGTTAAGCAAGTAAATGGAGCTACCTATGCTTCAAAATTCTAGTAATCATAATTCAAACGAAAATTTTAATGATTTTGACGTAATAGCATTATTGCTCCTAAAATGGAATTTTTACAGAAATCAACTATCGACATGATTACTGATATGCTATAAACTAGCTCCATGTTTGATTCTATTCAAACTGGATTTAAATTTGCGATCAATATCGTCATGTTTTTGAAATTTAGTAACGTATTTTAAAACATTAAATATTTTGAATTGGAATGCTCGATCTATTAAAGATCATGAAGACGAGCTAGTTAACTAGTTGAGGGTTCATAATGTGCATATTGCCGTTATAACTGAAACGTTCATTTAAACCTGACCATAAGGTTAAAAGGGACGTAGATTATTTCATTTATCGAAATGATCGTTTCGATGAAGCCGGTGATGGAGATGCCATAATTGTTCATAAACGAATCAAACATAAAATGCCTTTTTCATTTGAATCCAAAGTTTAGGAGTTTCTGTCGAAACAAAATTTGAACAACTTACGTTTATAGCTGCCTATTTGCCATTTCAATGCGTAGGCCAGCAATAGAATTTTCTCAAGGGTGACCTTCAGAAACTTATCCGTCATAGGTCTAAATTCTTCATTATTGGTGATTTTAATGCAAAACACCGCTCATGGAATAATGTTCAAACCAATTCCAATGGTTATATTATGTTTGCTGGTTGTTCTGCAGGTTATTACACTATTCAATATCCAAATTGGGCTTTTCTTCTGCAAGAAATCCCTCCACTATTGATTTAGTCTTAACTGATTCATGTCAACTTTGTAGCCAATTGGTTATCCATGCTGACTTCGATTCTGATCAGCTTCCAGAAATTTTTGGAACATCCCAAGAAATAGTTTTGAATCCCCACAGCTCTACTTCCAATTACCAGAGAGCTGATTGAGAGCAGTATCGAACATTTATGGAAGATAGCTTTGATCCAAACATTCCTTTGCAAACCAAAGTTGAAATTAATTATGCTCTTGAATCTCTGACTACTTCTATAGTTGAAACAAGAGCTGCCTCAGTACCGATATACGAGGTTAAATTCGATTCAATTATAATAGACGACGATCTTCAGCTCTTGATCCATCTGAAAAATGTACATAGGAGGCAATATCAAAGAACACGCAACCCTGCCATGAAATTTATCTGGCGATTTTTATAAAAACAAATTAAAAAGCGATTATCTGCCCTGAGGAACAAAACTTTTGAAAATAATGTTTCGGAATTGGAACCAAGTTTCAAACGCCTTTGGAAGTTCCTATTTAAAAAAACTCAAAAGCGTATTCCAGCGCTTAAAGAAGGTCGTAAAATTTTGATTACAAATTCGGAAAAAGCTGAGAAACTTACTAAGCAATTCGAAAATTCCCATAATTACAGTTTTGGTCTTCCTAGTTCTATTGAGAAACAGGTTGCTCGGGATTATCTGAATATTTTCTCACGAGATGTCTGATGATAATCTGATTTGAACGAAGTAAGATCTAAAACTAAAAAGTTTCATAATATGAAAGCTCCCGGAGATGGAATTTTCTATATCCTCATCAAAAAACTTCCAGAGAGTAGCTTGTCTTTCTTGGTAAAACTATTTAACAGATGTTTCCATTTGGCATACTTTCCTGAAAAAAGGAAAATTTCAAAACTTGTTCCAAATCCAGCTAAGGCTTCTAGCTAGCTACCGTCCAATAAGTTTGCTCTCTTCAATAAGTAAACTTTTGAATTTTGAATCAAATGACGCTTCACATCAATATGAACTCGAATTTTGCAGATTAGCAGTTTTGATTTCGCCATGGGCATTTAACTTTTCATCAACTCTTAAGAGTTACCAATTTAAATCGTTCAAACAAATCTGAAGGATGCTCACCTGGAATTTCTCTTCTAGACATAAAAAAAGCATTCGACAGTACATCGATGCTCAACATCAAATATCAGACTTAAAGTGGTCATGTTTTCTGCTAAATACAGTTGATAGTTGCGTTAGAGCACGGCAGTGTGAAAATTATATATAGAGAGTAGAAAGCGAGCACAAATGTCAATTTGAAGGAAGGCATGAATAGGGTTGATCATCTCCTTTACCCAACTCCCCGGTTGGGGAGCGATGGTGAGGGATATCCCCCACCCACCACCACTGGCAATGATCGCCGATTTGCTTACGTACCTTCGATGTGCGGAAAGTTCTATCGATTGTTTCACACTCAAGGCGTCCTCTGACGTAAGCATCTTGTCGAAGGTTTGGAATTTGCAGCTTTTGTTGCTTCTAGCGCTGTACGTCCTCCTGTCATCGTCAACTTAACAATCTCGAGGAGACACGGTTAGGGGAGGTGCTGCTACCAACCGGTGGAAACTAACGATTTTAAATTGGCACTCTACTTGACTAGCCTATTGGTCTCAAGCAAATCGATTAACGTATCCCATTCCAGTCAAAAATCGAGTACTGTTTTGATTCGCTATGAAACTTTGACGGATAAAATGAGGGGTTCGTGGGTTTTCCTATGTTCTGATGGGTGCATCGATTAGTTTGGGAACGAAGATAGTACCAGAGCTTAGCCAAAAAGTTGAGCACGTTCTTCGGGACCTTCTGGTCTTAGATTTACCTCTATGCTGCTACTGTACCTTTCGACCAGTGACAGTATGATTGATGGTAAGCTCCAATCTAGAGTTATTTACTTTAATTAATTATGTTCGTATTACTTCATGCGTGAAGTTAACGATTTACATAGTTGGAGATGCTTAACGTCAAATATCAGACTTAAAGTGGTCATGTTATACGATAGATAAGGAGATGAAAGTATAGAGTTGGTAGTTCTGATAGGGCACGGTAGTGTGAAGATTGTATATAGAGAGTAAAAAGCGAGCAAGGTACTCAAGAGGTGAATACAATCCATCTGTTATTTTCAAGCAATTATTAATGAGATTGATGGTAATTGCTTCACTTACGCTTATTTTTACCGGAATATTTTCAATATTTACCGAATTACTTATAATAGCAAAACCAATCAAGTAAATAGACCATAAGGGTTGTATATCTGACAGATTTAAAGTATTGCATACCTTCCTGAAGAAAACAGACCAAAACCGAACTAACACACTTCGGTTACGGAATAAGTTGTTGTTTTCTTATAGTAGTTTCTGCAACTGTTATACAACAAGCGTGCTACTAGGGAATGCAAAAAATCAAGGTAAATTCAACTCTGAACACATCAATATGGGCTGAGTGCCAAAAGTTGTGCAATACATGCGGGGAAAATATATTAAAAATAAAATTAAAACTACAGACACACAGACGTAACATTTGCAAGTTATTCATCGAACAATGCATTTAACGATAAATTTAAATGTTAATTAGTTGATAGCATCGCCACCTGTGGCACGCTTAGTCAATTCCCTTGTGTATGACGTTTACATCCTACCGCCATCTATTGAGAGTTTTGCCCGCTACAGTGTACTCAAAAGATGACGGTAGTGTTTTAGCGACGATATTTTGTAATGAGATGTATTTAATGAGTTATATCTGTTTGTCTGTGATACAACTCTGGGTAAATATTCAAGCATTTAACACTCCGAATGTAATGCCTCCGGTAGAATGCGGAACGGCAAACTTTCAATGTTTGAAAAACCATAGCTTAGCAATTTATTGACAAATTTCAAATCTATTGGCGCCATTTGAAACTACATACTTTTAAGATTTATTCCGTATCAATAGATTTAAATGTTTTGATAAATTTCTCCGCAATGATTTTTCAACCATTGCCAACTTGAAGATACACATTTTACCAAAGGTACCGTGTTCGGAGTGTTAAAGTATTTAACGTTTATTTTTCCTCTGAATAACTGATAAATAAATATGTAGGTATCTTGACGTTTTTTTTTAATCATTGTCGGGTGTTTTCATTACTGTGACCATTTTTATGATCTATTGTGATAATTTCCCAATTATTTTTTTTATCTATATAGTGATACGGCATCTATTATTAGGAGTTATCGCCATTGTTTGACTAATAGCATTATCCCAGCAAGGCATTACATTTCGAATAAAGTGCACTGCCGTACTGGGAGCTGTTCTCCAAATGTCAAAGAGTTCTATCAGCCCCTTGTCGGAGAATTTTCGCCTTTTATTGAAAATTGCCGGACAGTGGCATAGCAAATGTTCCGAGTTTTCCTTTTCTATGCCACAGAAGCGACATACATCATCTTGAAGTTTTCCAATCAGCTTCAAGTGATAACGGCTCGGACAATGACCTGTTATAAGGCCTGTATTAATGATAAGATCTTTTTTTAGAAAGTTCCAGGATTTTGTGGGTCATGTTTGGAGTAATTAATCGCTTCGACTGCTTAGCAATGGAAGTGTTCTTCCAGTTTTCCTCCACTTTTGAAGATACCCACGCTTTTAGCTCCTATTCTAAGAAATGCAGCCAATAAGCCACAAAAGGGCTCTGGTCCTATGAACTTATGAGAAGATCCGAGTCTTGCTAGTGCATCAGCTATTTCATTTCAATGACCAGGAACCCAATATAAGTTGACTTGTTTATGACACGACAATTTTTGAAGTGATTGAAGGCTCCGCTCAGCATGGAACACAGTTGGCCATCTGCCCATAAGAACCGATATGTCTATCCTTGCCAGTTACTCCTGCTCCCACTCGATTGTTCAATCAAAACAATCGATCCTGGACGAAGAATCAGACCACCAAATTGGCATGAATTACGCCCAGGTTTAACTACTTGAAAAAAACCGATTGAAATTGTATCATAAATATCGTCCGATCTTGCCAAACTCATTGCTCAAAATTGAATCTGTCAAAAGTCCTCAAAAATTTCTTCAACATTAAAGTGAAAGAATAAGTTAAATTATTGGAACTCATAAATTGTGGTCTATTTTTAGGTGACTGATTAAATCTAATGTGAAATGTGCTTCGGAAAATCGAAAATATAAGTCCGCCTTCGGAAAACGTTGATTTGACTAATTATTTTTAATTCAGGAAACAAAATATAGTTGTATGTTATGTTAATCATTGCTCACAGCCGAGACAATTTGATGATTTTCGTAATTTCTATTACTGCTCATTGATGAATTGATGAGAATAAAGTTATTTCAAAGGAAAAACATCATGAAAAACGAAGATTGTAAAAAGAGTAAATGGAATAATAACAATATGGCGATGGCATGAAAAAGCTGTTTTGCTTTCATGAAATCGCTAACAAATGCAAAATTATTTTTATCTGAAGCCAGCTTGCTTGTTCCTATTCCGTTTAGTTTTATGACGGCATTAATGGTTGGAAACTTGCCTGGAAAAAGTTAAACGTCAAAATTTGTTTATATTTCGATCGTTTGATCGCACAACAACATTGCAACGATGTTCTACTCCAGCGTTGGATCAACAGGTTGCGTGACATCCTTGATAAGGACAATTCATTTATTGGAAGCAGTTACTCAGGAAGTGAGTCTACGTATCTTGGAACAGGTGGAAGCTCAATCGATTCCGAAAAGTTTTCCGTCTTCCGGATGAGTTTCCTGTCAGCAGATTTCCGCAGTCCCAGTTTGGCACTGATGCTATTCGGATCATCATCGCTACGTTATTTCTGGAGAAGGCTGCCATTGAAAATATGCTGTGTATTCCCATCAATTTTAAGCGTCTAATTTGACGGCTTCCAGTGCTTCGTAAACCACATTCACTTCGCTCCTCGCTGTCGGCTGCTCTGTTGTGAACGACTGTCGACAGCATTGCTAGAATTATTACTCGATTATCATTTGGCATTTCCTTGTGACTCTGCGTTTGAAAGACCCACTCGATTATGTTTTTCTCTGTCTCTAGGATCCATCTTTTTAGTTTCATTTGTAAACAGCGGGAGGTTTTGTGATACACTTCATTGACACCAAAATGCATCAATGTATGCTTTTTGATCCCATTTGAAACCGAATGGTTTCATAATTGCTTTTATAATGATAAAACACCTTTATGGAGAATTTTGTCATGACATCAATAAAACAAATACCAATTGATTAACTGAACAGTTTAATAAAGGGATAGACAGCTGCATTAAGTTCATTTTGAAAACCAGACACTTTCTGATTATCTCGTCAGACTTCAAAAGGTTTTTAAAACAGCATACAGCTGAACTACTAATCAAGAATGTTTTGCACTCTTAAATGCTGTATTTAAACTAAAAAAAATGCTTACTGCCGTTATAAAACCACAATAAATCAAAGTGAAAGCCAAAAGGCTGTTAAATTGTTACTTGGGTTGTTTACATATATAACTATAATTCATAGTTTTTGATGCATTCGCATCTCAACAAAAACGCAATTGAAATTAACAACAATATTGAGCTTCAATATAAAAACTCATTTTACTTCAAAGTGTTCGATTTGCTTTTTACAAACATCCGCCGTCGGGTGACACCGGCATTACTTATGGCTGCGACGGCATTACACATGTTTTAGCAAACCCCTTCCATCTGCCGTGCAGTACAGAACAGTTCCATTTATTTTTTCGACACTTACCACTATCACGCGATATCCGTTCACATACACAGCTCCGGAATGCAACAGGATGAATTTTTAATCAGCTTCCACGAGAGCGAAAAAATGTTCACAGTGATAACACTTCCCGATGAATCCAGCACAGGAATAAAAAAGAGCTAGTATTGTGTTAAGCCCTCCGTGATTGTGTGAATCTCACCACGTGCAAATCCGATCCGAGCTGTACAACGAATCCCACTCGCTTGAAATAATTATTAATCTGACCCCAATAACTGTCACAAAAATTGTCGATAATTCAATTTTTAATGTCAAATCAACACTTTTTAGCCGGCAATGGCTTTCAACAACGCTTATTACGGTCGGTCGGCGATGGTGATGGGATCCGGGCTGGAATAAAAATCGACTTTCGATGGTTGCAATGCAGGCAGAAAAAAAAGTTATTAAAAAATAAAACCTCATGCATCAACTCCAGTGCAGCAGCGTGTGGTGGTGGAGGAATGCTGTTGCTGTCGACGAGTGAAAAAAATTAATAATAATAATTCGCTTCAATTCATTTTTTTTTCTGCACCCGCAACTTGCTTCAAGCCTGTAGATAATTTTCACTTTTCATTAAATAATGCTTTTTACCTCCGTAATTAATTAGCTTCCGTCGAGTGACTGTTATTAAATTGTTAAACAGGTATGACTATGGCGAATCGTGCTGCAAAGTTCGCTGCACTTCTTTAAACTATTCAGAGTAAAATTTAAAAAAAAACTCAAATTCCTACACAGACTCAAGCACAAACGTCTTCTTTTTCTTTCCTGGATTCACGCTAACGACAACGTCACAATCAAACTTACGCGGTAAAGGTCTCGAAGCGACTGCAGCGATTTTGGAAGCCCACGGCAATTGGTCACCCCCGCCGGGGGTGTGCGTATCCCTTGCTGAATGAAATGCCTTCCGCACCACCACCACCAGTCCACCAGCTTGCTTGGAAAAACATTCCGATTCTCCGCCGATGTCGGTATTTATCATCCCTGGAGCACATGCTATTGGCGCTACGAGGAAAGGGGTTTGGCTGGCTGTGAACTTCAACGTCCTTTACATAGTAATGCTGACTGTGTGACTGAGGGGTGGACGCAGTGGATGAAAAGTTGAGTTGAAGTGCAGCATCCTGCCCCCCCCCCCCCCCGCTCCCCCTCATGAAAGAGAGCGGTGCTTGGATGATGAGGTTTTTTTTAATTGGCTTACAAATATGTTTTTTTTTATTATTGTTCCTTATTTGGGGCCCGAGAGCTGTTCGAGTAAATGGCCAAGCAACCACCTTATCCGTAATTCCAATAATAACTCACCTATTTTGCGATCTAGTGTGCTATAATATTCATAAAATTTATGAGTATTGATGTTTTGAACAACTTTGTAGAAAATTTCAAACCAGTAGAAGTTTATAGACAAATATTATAAAATATAACATTTAAAATGAGGTTTTCCACGAAAACGGACCATTGATCCTGAATATAATTTTTTTTGAAAAATCAATGTTTGATCTGTTAATGTCAAAAAAGGGGATTTTCATATCCAGAAACTTTCCCGACCACTTATATAAAATCCGAGATTCACTAGATAATGGCTTTGGCCGTGTTTTCACAGCCATTGACCACTGCGTCACGTGGAAAACCCGACGTGGTCAATTTGAAGTATCACGAAAAAGTTGAAAATTTCAGGCAGGTCCCCGGACAAAAGTTGTATCTGGCCACAACACGGTGCGATGTCCAGGACACTGCACAGATGGCTCTATGTTGAAAAAACAAAAGGCCGCTGAGGTTGACAAGTCCAGTGTGCGGCAAATGATGGCGGAAATGGCATAGAAAATCCGCGAGTTCATCTGACCACCGTCGGAGTAATCATGGTAAGTTTCTTAAATTTGTTAAATACAATACTGAAATAGGTTGTTTCGGCTATTCAAAGCCACAGCAAACGCACCGATAAATGTAAATTCAAGCGAGTTAAAGGGTGGAACGGTCAAAAATTGGTCAATCACGATTAAGTGCACACTGATTATGTTATTGTATAAATGATCAAACTTTATTTCTTTTTGAAGTATAATGACCACAAAATACAGGAAAATTATATGATTAGGCTTCCGATTTTCCAAAGGTGAACTGTCAGGCTTTTCGTTTCACACCGTCAATCCGATTTTGTACCGCTGTTGTATCAACCTTATTTGATGCTGAACGTCAATTTGCTTTGAACTGTTTCTCATTTCCAACTGTTTTCTGAGTCTTCTTGAGGTTCCGCTTAACGATTGCCCAATATTTTTCAATTAGGTGCAGCTCCGGCGAGTTCGGAGAGTTTTTGTTCTTGGATTGTTGATGGTATACCGTTCCTGAGTTTTCCGTAGTGGCAGGAAGCGAGGTCAGTTGTTTTCCCATAGTAATTTCCAAATAAACTTCAAATGGTTTGTGCCAATTCAGTTTCTTATCAAATGAGTTTAAACTTTCGGAGGCTAATCAAGGCCCGATTTGAAACCGTTTGAACACTGTGGAGCGAAAATTTCAAATTTGCATCAGTCTACTGGCCATAGAAGTATGATTGGACTTGCCACACAATTATACCAATGCAAAAATGGTACAGGCATCGAAAACTCTCAATTAATAACTGTGGAAGTGCATCTAGAACACTAAGTTGAGAGCACGCAATAAGCTAATATGCAATATGCAATAAGCTTGAAATGCGAATAAGAAGAAGAACCAATGCTACCGACGCCAGGAAGGCAGCTCCCACTCCTGGACCCTACCTTTCGACCCATCAACTCATGAACCGGGAACCAACGGCTTTACTTCCCTTCCGAAGGAAGGCGTGACCAGAGATGTTATGCCTCAGAGCATCCCGGCAGCTCCGACTGGGATTGAACCCAGGCCTGCTGGGGTGAGAGATAATCACGCTTTCCACTACACCACTGGCTCCACTATCGATTGATGCCCTTGCCAAACGTCCCAAAATGCTCTTTTACAAATTTATAGTGGTCCTGAAAAGGACCGTTTTGTCGTGATGGTTTAAAACACCGATGAAGCTGGTGGACCACACACGGTGATTGGAACTGAATCCGCTCAGCGGTTGAGGCCAGCCATGGTAGCTACCTGCATGCGGGGATCCTTTCGTTGTGTACTGGAGAACAACACCACTCACCCCACGGTAATTGAATAAACACAGTTTGGTGAGACTGGATGGAATTCAACTCTGAAATCTGTGTTAGGGAAATTGCTTTTCACAGGCAATCGGTGATAATTTTAAATATCAAAGCAACAGTTGCACATTCGTGAAATTTTCAATCGTGACATTTTTTCTTAAATTGATCAGATACGTGGAAATATATCTGATCGATTGGTGATAATATTATTGAAATTAGACCAGGGGTAGCTGAGTTATTAACGTTAAAAGTCTTCCATAATGTTGTTACATGTTCCATTTTCGGTTTTCACAAAGTGTACCCCAAATAGAAATCACAGACATAGTCCTACGTCAAAAGTAAATCAACGAAGAGAATCGGTCATTGCGATTAGGCCCTTATGAACACTCATGTCGAAAGTACGTATTAGTTTGCAATTAATATGTCAGGCTGACGAACACCAAATGTTGGTATCAGGAGCATTATTTTTTTCTGAGGTCTTTACTGTTTTCGTTGTGCTTTGATCATCAGCAGGGAGTGTTGCATTTTGACGTAGGACTACGTCTTTGATTTCTATATGGGGGTACACTTTATGAAAACCGAAAATGGAACATGTAACAAATTAAGAAAGATTTTGAACGTTAATAACTCAGCTGCCCCTGGTCCAATTTCATAGCATAGCATATGCGATTGTACAAATCGTGGGTGGCTATATAATGGTCAACTAATACGTTTTGCAGAAAATATCGAGTGTTGACGCAGAAAATATCACTTGGGATTAGTGATTTTCCCCACACGAAAATAAAATCTACAATAGAAGCATCGCATTATACACCTGGCCACATCCTTACAATCGCAGGGGAAGGGAGGGAAAGTTAATCCAACATCTACTTAAGAAGGTGCAGGGAACCCATACTACCTTCATAGGTGTCACAGGAAGGAAAGAGTTGTGTTAGTGGGAGGGTGAATGATTTGGCAACTCTATTCGTCAATATAGAGCATTTGATAAATCAGTGACAAAAAATAAAATATAAATAGATAAAATGGAAAGATCTCACCCGATTGGCCTAGAGACTTTGCAGCGTCATGTTTTCAGAAATGCTTTATTTAATTTTCCTTGAACCACCGCAATCACTGATAACGCTCTTCTAGCTCGTACGTACAAAAGAACGCACTCCACGCATAATCAAGGTCATGTATTTTCGGACTGTCTTCTTTAACACCACACAAAGAAGTTGCTCATCACAGAAAAATTTATCAGCGTGATAGAGGTTGTACGGGGCAACAAAGAAAAACGCAAGACCACACCAAGCACCATTGCATAAGCAACAAGAGATCAAAAAAAAAAAAAAAAAAAAAAAAAAAAAAAAAAAAAAAAAAAAAAAACACGCACGGTATTCAAAACTTTTAAATGTGATCACCAGTTCACCTCCAGTCACTCGAGAACAAAACGCATGCGAAAAGGTTTTCAGCAGCAAAAAAAAAGCACAGAAGAAACAAAACACATCCGTTTCGGTCGCTGGTTCAATCAGCACTCTGCTTTCTCCTTGGCCTCGATCAGTGCCCTTTCGGCAGTTACGCGCAGTCCTCAGCGCATCTTGTTCACGTTCGGCAGCAATAATGGCGGATTAACGTTATTATTGGCCCACGCGTGCCTAAATTCTATTGTAAACCTAGTGAGTTCCTCTGTTAATTTTGTTGAATGTAGCCTAACCTAAAATTTGTTGTAGCATATGAATAGGCTAAAGTTGTCTTTAAAAGAGAAAAGGTGAAACACACGAAATAATCTGCTCGAGGTCCAGGTAAGTATCCACAACTCGACTGTTGGAAGTTAGAAAAACAAAATTGTAATTGGTGCGTTTCTTTTCACTTGAAGGACCGAATATCCTTCAAGCGAAGGTGTTTCGTCGAGGTAGGTGTAGGGGTTCGCGTATGCCACGCGATCTCTGGGAAGGTCCGAAGACTCGTCAGCTTGTAGCTGGTCTCGTTGGCGGGTTAGCGATATTCCCCAGCGCACTTACGGGCCATCGGAAGTCACCACTACTTCCGGGGTTGTATACCGGTCGCCAATTGCCGGATCACCCCATGTTTGGCCTCGAAGCAGCATTCGCGCGAGTAGAAAAGCGGGCCCGCTAAAAAAACCGAATCAAAACGTGTACCCGTGTGGTGGCTGTCTCGAGGAGAAAATTCGTCATAGCCGAGACACGCACCACTGACAGCATCATCAGCGAGAGGTAGTATACGGCTGCAGCCCCTCCGAGCATAACAGGTTAGATCAGTCCAGGTAACCTATAAATAGAATAAGAAGGCATCAACACACACACACACCTACACCGAAGATAAGAAGATTCTAGAATAGTAATAAATGGGACAAACCAAGTGAAGTCATTAGACAGTTGATTTTGAACTACGATCGGTATAGCAGAGCCGGTGGCTATTAACTAACCCCTTTCAAAACCGAATACAAAGTGTATGAAAAAAGAATAACCAACCATGATTGTCGTGAGCAAAAGAGAAAAGTCTGATAATTGAGTTTATTAGTCCGTGCGTTGACTTAGTTTGGGTCCCCGTTGACTACATTACCTAGGGGTCATATTGGGAAGCGTTGGTTGTGGTACGATCGGAAATCGGAGTAGTATTTTGAAGGACTCGCCTTGAGGAGTCTCACAGGGCACGAGCAAACCTTACCTCTTCACATGCAAGTGATTCTTTTGCTTGCTTGGCGCTCAAGTGGAGAGGTTGATACACTTGGAAAAGAACCTTTCGGCGAGTAGCCCGTTACACCCTCATCGTTGGTTGCCCTCCAAACACGGGCTGCAGTACGTCACGTCGACGACGGATTCTGCACCATTCCTTCTGTAGGTACTGACCGACCCGGTGTTGGCTAGTACAACGTCCAGTTTGGCCATTGCCTCCAGTAGGATGCATCCTCTCTGGTTGGTGTGGTGGCTGCCCCACTCCACCGCCCATGCGTTGAAGTCGCCCGCAATGACCACCGGTCTTAGGCCGACAAGTACCGCAGTGAGTCTGTCCATCATCTGCGAGAACTGCTCCATTAACCTTGACGATCACGACAACTGCTCCCCATTCCGCTGCCGATTGCCATAGCAGTTGCTGGGCAGCCGAGCAGTGGTTCTGGTTCAACTGCGCTACCTCGAACATGGCTGAGCATTGCTCTTTGCAGGGGCAGCATTGCTCTTGGCCGGTGGGCCATGTGGTTGGTATTTCCCTTTCTCCGCGCATATAGTGCACCTCGGCGGCTTTTGGCAACCTTGTGCCTTATGACCCTCCCAGCCTCACCATCTGCACAGCTTGCTTCTGTCGGTATTCTTGCAGTACCGAGCCACATGGCCCTGGCCGAAGCATCTAAAGCAAGCTGTAACCGGTCGGGGAATACTCACGGGGCAAACCGACCAGCCCACTCGCACCCTCCCTGTGGCTACCGCCTTTCTGGCATCAGCTGCCGAGAGTTTGACGGTAGCCACTTGGGTGGAAAACAGTCCCTTCCTCAAGGTAATCGCTGTTTGCGGTACCTCGACTTGACACTGCTCCCTGTGTAACGGCAAAGTGGAGGGCCTCGCTGGCCATCGTGTTGTTGCCCGCGAAGTTGAAGGCGTCCGTCTGGGTAGACTTCGGATCCTTCTGTTCCGCTTCTGTTTCCTCGATGTTGTTCCGCGTGCTCGTGAACTCAATGGTGGCGTCGAGTTGTCCCACGATTGCCAGCAACCTAGGGAGGGGCCCAAAGCTATTCATGGCTCTGATTAGCCCGGGCCCGTCCATCGGTTGCTCTTCCGGCTGTCCACCGATCTCGACCGTTGTCTCTGCGTCTCGCGGAGATTTCGACCGTTTGTTCGGATCACTATGTTGGGGAGATCTGGTTAGACAACCCTTCGCGAATGGATTCGCGGTCGCCTCCTCGGCGACTTGTTCTCTGGGAGTTTGGGGTTTTGAGCTTGTTTGATGATGTTCCATCATCCCGACTATTGGGTCCCCTTTAGACCGCTATCCTAACCGTGCAACTGGAATAGTCGCTGATTGATCCCCCATGGGTGCCTATGCAAGCAGTGAGGTCCATGACAAGGGTCGACATAGGCCTTCATGGGGCGTTATGTTCAGAGCCGGATCGCGTAAGACGGGAATAACTCAACCGAACCTATTCCCACCGCAGTCTCCCAACTGGGTGGCACGGAAGGAACGTATTCTAAGGCCTGCCAGGGTTTTATGGGACGGAGACGGACAAGGCATTAGCTCAAACGTCGTTTCGGTCGGTTCCACCCAACTGTACTAAGAGGATGAAATACCTTGGCCGCCAGCCCGTAGCGTGGTTTATGAGAAGTTTCCGCTCTGTTTGCTACATACGGCCAGTGTGTCAGTAAACATACTTGCGATCTTACTGACATCGATCGCAAGGCGCCGTCTGGCGCATCCCCTCGTTTGTTGTTCGATTAGCCGACTGGATCAGTACCGCAGCACTGGTGGTCCATCGTTTCCAGGGTGCACCACGAGGAGGCGAACAACTTCACACCCCTCAGCTGCCCCTGGTCCAATTTCAATAATTTTATCACCAATCGATCAGAAGTATGGCTACGCATCGATAAAAATGCTTTCGAATGTTGATTTTCAACAAGAAACTATTGAAAAACTGGTAAATGTCCAGCATTGTCCAAAAGCGTCGAATTAACTAACAAATCTACCAATTACCTACATGCATATGCTGCTTCCCCAGCACAGTCGTCAGAGAGTAATAAGTAGACGAAACAAGTCGAAGTGGCATTCGCCTCAGATCCTCGGGCGCGTGCGAATAGGGAGGATGGAATTGCGTAATATTTTGCACACTCATCGCCATATTCAGAACCACACGCTCCCAACGAACACACCGTGGTGGTGTTCGGTCGTCGAAATTAGCAGCAGCAGTAGCAGCAGTAGCAGTACTTTCGGCGATTGGCGTTGAAAATTGTTCTCCAACGAAAGGCTGCCTGCAAGCATCGAACTGCAGAGCCCACATAAGCAACCATCAAAGGAGGAAGAAGCTGCACCGCTAGACGCATTTGATTTTGATAAGCAATCATCAAAGGAGGAAGAAGCTGCACCTTTTATAGACGGGTAGATGAATCGAAAATACTCAAGTTGATAGTCCCTTGGATTTTCTTCGTCAACTTTCTCTTTGAAATAAATACTACAAATTTGATACTCTTACAAATGAAGAACGGTAGGGTTAAGATAATTGATGATTGATCAATTAAAAGAACTAAATGTTCACATTTGTTCCGTCCCCTAGCGGTCCTACGTCAAGCTTCCGTTTGTGCCCCTAGGCACAGACCCTTCAACTTTTTCCTGTGAGTAACAACCAGAGGTGGCAACAGTACATTTTTTGAAAAACCATCGTCCAGAGCGAAACAAAACAGCCAGCACACGGGCGACCGTGTATAACTACATTCCAAGCGAACAGCGGAGATAGAGAATAAATAAAATCTCGCAGCCTGATTTTTCCAAACAGTTTATTGTAATGAAATTTTAGCTGCAGGCTTGCGTGTGACAGTAAATTACCAACTCCCTAATTTACGCATAATTTTAACATCAATGCTTATGAGTGATTAGTCTTCATTCTTATCTTTTAATTCCATGCAATAAACATCAAATAAATGCAGTAATTAGCCAGAAATCAGCAAAATTCTACACGACATAAATTTATGTCGCGCGCGCCGCCGGTCTTGTCTGCTTCTTTGTGCGAAAATGTTCTGTCGCTGGCAGAAAACAGTTTAGAAATGTCATGACATTTTTGCCGCTTGCCAGTTTGTTTTTGTGTGTCGTCACAATGGTTATGGCAAAATGTATCAAATGTTATGGAAAAAATGTTAAACTCCAGGACTCGTGCCACCACTGGTAACAACCATTACTAGTGATAAACGTTTGCCATACCTACCTCTACCTCTCACTGCGTTGACGAGTGTCACATGAGTGTCATGATATTTTGCATCACTGGTTGTGGTCAATGTCTCCGATTTCAAGTAGCGCTTAAGCCACTTGTTCTTGAGACAGGAAGCGTATTCAGTGTTGAAAATCTCGCAGGTTGCGAGACGTGCATTACAACCAAACTTTGCGAAAATGCTTATTTTTATATTCAAAGTAAACGCCTTTTGGGATTTTGCTCTAAAGTAGGACCTGGGCTACAACCCTGGCATTTTTAGATTTTTAGAAAGTAGGAGAAATGAATGTAATGTCGGCCTAAATGTCCCTTATTTGGGCTCATAAATAAATATAGCAATCGACTAAATTTTCAAAAGCGACAAAAAATATTCATTAGTACCGTCTTAATGACGCGTTCATCTGGATAAAATTGATAAATAGCAGATTTTTAGCGATGGGCTCAATCTATATAAGGACCATTTCCCCTATATCTTTGAATAGAGATTCCTACCCAGCCACATAAGTTATTTGTATTTTTGACCCACCATTTTGAGGGGTTTTTAATGGAAAATTTGATAGATTTATCAAAATTTGTTTTGTGTCACTGAAGCTACAATATAGAGACAGATTTTTTGAAGTCAAACCGCGTGGGTTTTGTTGTTTTTCAGGATTTTGACCTGAAATTCCCTTCACATATTGGATATCCTATCTACTAGATGTGTTCGAAAAAGAAAATGATTTGAAATTATGGGAGTTACAAGGAAATGCTATACTAACATCAACATGAAGCTCTAGTGCGGTATTTTTTTTTAGCTAGAGAAAGTTCTGAAGAAGATAGATTGATATAACCGTTAGAGTACGGCAGGATGAAAATTGAATAGAAATTGAAATTGAGCGAAGGGCCGCTCACCAGTTAAAACTTAATGAGCGTAAAACATTTTGCATAGCACATTTGAAGGATTTTTTTTTTCAAATTGAATGTGTTATGTTTGCAGCAAATTTTTCTAATATGAGTGCATAGTAAACTAGATGGGCATCAAAACAGTCACCCTTATGCTTTTTGGTGCAGCCTAGATGAGATGAGCGCATGTAGATCAAAATGTATGCAGTCTAAAATAATTCTGCTGAGCTGGTTACTCATGGAGTAAACATGAGTAACCACCGTAACAGACCTGCATACCATCCAAATGAATCAATGATATTACTTTTGAGGCTCCAAAATCTTCAAAATGTGGAACGCAGAAAAATCTTCAAGCAATTGTGTTCCTTTCTTAACCTAACATTCAGGAATTGGCGGAAATGAAGGAAATAGTTATCAAAGCAGAACGAACCGATAGTCATATGAGGAGATTGCCTTTCAGCACACATTGAAACCGGGCTGAAAACAGGAACCTATGGACCGAACGATAACTCAATTTTTTACTAATACAAAAGTGCTTCTGTTCTTGATTTGGCTAATAACTGACAACAGCGACGAGAAACGTCCAATGTGCCAAATAAACCAACAGCCTTCTTTCTTTTCTAATTCGTCTTCTTCTTATGCTTCTTCTTCTTCTTCTTCTTCTTCTTCTTCTTCTTCTTCTTCTTCTTCTTTTTCTTCTTCTTATTCTTCCTCGTATATCAAGCTTATTGCATATCGCATATTAGCTTATTGCGTGCTCTCAACTTAGTGTTCTAGATGCACTTCCACAGTTATTAATTGTGAGCTTTCGATGCCTGCCTATAGACGCACATAGGAGTATTTTACCCAAAAATTTGATTAAAATCCGAAATCCGAAATGAACGAATCTCATGATTTGTTGTTGTTTTAG
This sequence comes from Ochlerotatus camptorhynchus, assembly GCF_037179485.1. NCBI lineage: Eukaryota > Metazoa > Arthropoda > Insecta > Diptera > Culicidae > Ochlerotatus > Ochlerotatus camptorhynchus. The sequence continues at coordinate 816,514 of NW_027040497.1, read as the reverse complement.
TGTAACCACATATTGTAGTCATCATATAATTACTATTCTGGACCTGATTAATTCCTTTACAAACTCACACAACTGTCATGTTAAGAAGCTTTTGCGTAATCACTTTGTCGTTTTAAAAACTTCATTCGGTCAGTAGAGTGGAGCAAAGGGCTGAAAATTGGATAAAAATATATATGATTTGACATTGTTATACATGCAAAAGGCAAACATAATATCTAGAACGTCGTATTTGAGTGTATTAAGAGTATTTTTATAATCTATGATTAAATAATGTTGCAAAATATAATACAAATTGAATAAAATAAATTATTACAAATAGAGAAGAAATCAAATTACACTTATAGGGGGATTGCAATTTTTCATACAATTTTATTTTTAAACACATTGCTAGAATACATTGAATTAATTTGAACAAAAGGATCAAATACTCTTATATGAGACGTTTAAAAAGTAGAAGAAACCAACACGGAGTCAAAACAGGTAGCATTCGTCAACCCTAATACTTGGAAGCTATATAAATGATAGCAGTGCATTTGGGGAAATAAACATTATCCGAAAATCAATGTGTTCGTAAGAGTCGAAGTGGTTTGTAGTTATAGGCTTATTTACATTGAAGCTTAAGTTGCATCGTGTTCTTGAACAACCGGGAATCTTTGCTTGTGGATTCCTTCTTTGTATCACACCAAATTTTTATTGCTGGAAATAAGCAATTTTTTGCTGAATTTTGCCGAGCTGAAATTTCAGTTATCATTTCAGCAAAATAAAATTACTGAAATTTTCAGCAATGTGAAATGTCATTCTGTTTGACAGAGATTTACTGAATTATCAGCATATTTAATAGATTAGCTGAAAATTCAGCTAATTCGTCAACCGCATAATTTGACAGCACTTTGCTGATAGAATTCAGCAATATTTATCATTGTACCGAAAAAGCAGCTTTTTAGTTTTAATCATACTCATAATCATAATCATATCATAATCAAATTAAAATTGATTTCGGTTTATCATTGAATCATTTTGATTTATTTAAACAAATTCAATTTAGTTTCCATACCTTATCATAAATCATTTCAACATTTTGGTTGCTGTTGGTGGTGGTGCCCTTATTGAATGCTTTTTGATGATATGCTGCTTTAGACTGCTGAACTTCCAGTAGCTCATCCTGCAACCTTTTTTGGTGCATGTGAAGTGCACAAGCTCCTTATCAAAATGATGTTTATTCTCGTGCACTTTTAGGTGTCGTCGAAGTCCATCAATATATCCCTCAACCAACTGATGGCAGTAGAAACACTTCAGGGTGTCTGCCTTTGCTCTCGAGGCTGAAGAAAACACAAGATTATATTGAATTATTTTACTTAACAAACAACTCCTCCACGTCACAACGGTCAGCTTTCAGATTCAGCAGAGCTTCCTGAACTTCCGGATCGATTACGCACTTAATTTGTTGCAGAATAATTACTCAAAAGCACACGCGCACTGCACTCAGCGCAATCGAAAAAAAAACATTGGGGGCTTTTTTTCTTATTTTGACAGAGTGAAAACGAGACGATGAAATATGCTGAATTTTCTGCAATCTTGTCAAGTTGCTGGTTTTCAGTTAAAACGAACCAAATTGCTGATTTTCAGTAAAATTGTAGATTGCTGATTGCTTTTCAGTAAACCATTTTGCTGAAATCTTTGATCAATTTTTGGTGTGAGTATTCCTTGTTTGCAGATTTCTTGTTCGCAGGTTAACCGCAAATAATGATATTCACAGCTTATGAGATTTTCACAAACTACGCTATTTATGAACTACGTAGACCGTTTCTTAGAGGTTTTAGATCCCCCGCGCAGACAATCGTCCTTATACATTTTTTGTGGACCGTAGGTACTCGCCTACAGTATCTGTTTTTTCGGCAAAAAACATTACAAGTTCCGTATACTTTTTATGCATATCTGTTGTAAAATCATACATTTCCTGAAAGGGTGTAAGTTTCTAAACGATTAGAATTCACTGGGTTTGGTTTTCTACACTCAAACAATTGGAATGCTACGAGAAGGTTTCTGTTTTGATTTTTGTTTTTAACAAAAACCCAGAGACTCTATCCCTTTTAATCGGGAAATCATCCCATCAGAACACCGCCATATTCCACCGAAAATCCTGTACCCACTGAGCAAACCCCAACCGGTTGCTGTATTAGTGTGTTGCAAGGACTCCCGCCGCTTCACCGCCGCCGCCTGGAAAACAGATACATTTCCAAGGTTTGTTTGTGTGCTGCTCCACTTCATCCAGCACCGGGTTCCGGCCAGAAGTTTGAACTCTGGGAGCATTGCCGGCTGTGTGCTACCAGGGAAAAACTTTCCCCCTCCGCAACGCACAACAAACCATCTTCAAAACTGCAACAGAAGCACCACACCGTTTGCTGGCAGCCTCCGTCTCACACAAAGAAGCACAGTTTTTCATCCATTCTCGCACCGACGAAAAAGCTCGACAACATTTAGGCTCGCGGGTGTTTCACTTCTGAACTCGCGCCATCAGCTCCCGAAACACCGACGGGATTCGGGAAAAGTGTACGCCAACAAGCAAGCACTGCTGATCTGTCCGTCGGTATCCATGAACCGACGGCATTAGTAGCACAGCAAATAAGTGCTCGGTACAGCTTCCTATATGCATAAAGGTACCTTGGGTAGTTTCCCGGTAAAATCGATGCGAGAAGCGACTGACTAACGGGAGTAGTTTTCCACTGAGCTTCTAGGGAAAATGCTGCAGGTACATATGTAGAGAGGTGAAGTACATTGATCGGATGGAAGTCAAAGTGTGTCTTAAAAGGGAAGGAAACTTTTCCGATAAAATTTAAAAGGACAGCCAGCTTAGGCTGGTGGGTGGTAACGTTCGTTCGCATGGATATTACATCAATTGGTATGAAATTTCACTACGAGAACGTTAATGAAAGGATTCTTTGCTATGTGTGTGCGTTGTGTGTTTTGTTAATTAATGGACTACTACCTTAGAGGTTTCGTCAAATCGTCTTCTGATTTCACCTTTATTGATTTCACCTTTAATCCAGGTTGCTTCATTCAGGCAAATGGGTAAACAATTATTTGTTTTGAAAACAATGCTGTTTACCCAAACAGTTCGGCGAACCTGAGAGGTGTTTACTCGTTTCAACTACCATTGATCAAAACATTGTTGCTGTCGTTCGCTGAAAACTGGGAACGAGTGCGTAGCAGTGTTTCTTGGTGAAAAGGTGATTTAAGGCATCCATCTTGGATATCCTGTTTCTTAATGGGTAAAGAGTTGCATGAAGCCATGAATACATGCATAGCAAGAAGAATTTTAACTATGCAGAATATTCCACACAGAAAGTAGTGTGAATTTCTGTTGATTATAATGCATATAAATAGAGCGTAATAAATCATATAATTTTAAATTATATATTATGTAATAATATGAGTCATTTCAATTAATTAGATGAACTTAGAGTTATTTGTTTTTCATTAGGAAAATCGGCTGGAGTTGACTATGTTAATGCTAGAGTTATTCAAGATTGCTTTCATGTAATTGGCCACATCTTGCTGGACCTTTTTAGTCAATCGTTGCGAACTGGACATGTACTGGACATGTGGAAGGAATCCTTAGTGGTCCCTATTCAAAAAGTTGCTGGAACGATCAAAGTCAAAGAGTTTCGTCCCATCAACATGTTGCACACATTAGAGAAAATTTTAGAACTTGTTGTTAAAGGCCAGCTGTTGGAGTATTTAAATAGTAATAGTTTGTTTATACCAGAACAATCGGGCTATCGGGAAGGTAATTCTTGTGAAACCGCGTTGAATATGGTATTAGCGAAGTGGAAAGATAACTTGGAGTGTGAAGATACGATTGTTGCTGTTTTTTTTGGATCTTAAACGCGCTTTTGAAACAATTTCTAGGCCCTTAGCGCGTTGGAATTACGAGTACTGCATATAAATGATTTGAAAGCTATTTGTCTGACAGAACTCAACGGACTGTTTTAAATGATTTTGTTTCCAGTCCCGTGGGGAATAACGTTGGAGTGTTCCAGGGAAGTGTATTAGGGACCCCGTTATTTATTATGTATATTAACGACTTGTGACGTGTTTTACGATTTTGCGACATTAATCTGTTTGCAGATGATACAGTGTTATTCATTGCAGCCAAGGATTTAGATGATGCCGTTTTACACTTGAATGAAGATTTGCGTTATCTAAGTTGATGGTTGAAGTATAAGCAGTTGAAATTGAATACAAGTAAAACTAAATTTATGGTAATTTCGTGGAATCGAGTAAACGAGAACGTCTTTGTTGTAATTCATGATGAGACTGTTGATCGCGTTCGGGAGATTAAATATCTTGGCGTGATTATTGATGACAAACTTAAGTTCAACTCTCACATTGACATGTCATCAAGGAAATTGCCAAGAAGTATGGAATTCTATGTCGACTGAAAAACGATTTAACTATTGCCAGTAAAATACAGCTATACAAATCAATCATCTCTCCTCATCTAGACTTTTCCCCTTCTATTTTATTTCTGGCCAATGAAATACAAATATCGAGATTACAGCGTTTGATATTTAGGTGTAATAGATTCACTTCCTCAACTTTGATGCTAGACGCCTTACAATGGTTGTCGGTGAAGCAAAGAATTGTAAATTTGACTATGATGTTCATTTTTACATCATCATCACCCAACTCAATTCATGATGAGAGTCTATGATATTAAGTTATAATTATATTCGCATTAGCAATAATCTGACACTCGCTAATCCGAAGTCAAGTATCTCTCAAAGAAGTCAGGCTAAATACCCATGCTGCAAAATATCAATATCAATACCTACTGAATTTCGCTAACCACCTGATGTCAGTATCAGTTCACACAGTTAGAATATCAATATCATTCGCCTCAATGTCAGTGCGCAAATGTCGTAAATTGACACCGTGAAGGGACCACTGATACTCAAAGTTCTGCCACAAATTTTTCTTATATACGCCAGCTAATCGAGTACCGATCTCTAGCACGCAGCACTGCTAAATACTGAGTCAAGAAGTTGTTAAATGTGCTAAAACCAACGATTCAGCTAGTCAATGGAGTAGGTAAGCAGCTAGATCAAAGAAATGGTCGTAGTGATGTATGTACCCAACACGGAGTACAAAAAGGTAAGCAACTGCTCGGTCGTGTCTTTCACAGAAATTCGTGCGTTCATCCTTGTTCTACTTAGGCGTCGTAAAATATCGTAAAGGTCTCTTTGGAGACAATTTCTTGTTATCCTCAAAAGCCAGGCGACATATCAACTTCATGAACTTGAAAGATCAAGCCGGGTTGCTGTACAAACTGATGTGGCTAGTCCGTAACATCTAAAACAGGTTTTCTGATTTTAAAATTTTGTTTCTTTGTGATTGTTTGGACTCACTTTAGCGGATTTCAAGATTTTATGATTTTAAAATTTTTATAATTTTCTGATTTTCTGAATTCCTGGTTTTCTATTTCCCCGATTTTCTGATTTTCTGCATTTGTGTTTTTCTGATTTCCTGTTTTTCAGCTTTTCGAAATTTCTGATTTTTTGATTTGCTGATTTTCTAATTTTCTGATTTCGTTAATTTGTGACTGTTTGATTTTCTGATTTTCTGACTCTCACATTTTCTGATTTTCTGATTATCTGGTCTTCTAACTTTTCTGATCTCCTGATGTTCCATAAAAAAAAAGAAATCAGAAAATGAGAAAACCAGTAAATCAGAAAACAAGAGACTTAGAAAATCAGAAATCTATAACTCTGATTTTTAGATTTTGTCGTTTTGTGATTTTTTGGATTCAGATTTTCTAATTTTTAGATTTTGTTGTTAATCAATTTATTTTTTATTTTTTGATTTTCAAACTCTCTCAATTTCTTATTTTTTGATTTTCTATTTTTTTCTGATTCTCTGAAATCCAGAAAATTAGAGAGTCAGAAAATCAGATAACAATAACTCTGAATTTATGTTTCTATGATATTTTTGTGTTGTTATTTTTTGGATTGAGATGGTCTGACTTTCAAATTTTCTAATCATTCTGATTTTCTATGTTTTTTAAATCCTGGTCTAATTTTAGGATTTTGGTTTCTGGTTCTCTAACTTTCTGAATTGCTAATTTTCTAATTTTCTGATTTTCCGATTTTATGATTTTATGCTTATCTGGTTTTCTATTTTTTCTGATTTTCTTTCTCTCTCATATCAAAATAAGAAAATTAGAAAAGCATGAAATCAGAAAATTAGAGAGTCAGAAAATCAGAAAACAATAACTCTTATTTTTATGATTATGTTGTTTTGATGATTTTTTTTTTATTGGGATGTTCTGATTTTTAGATTTTTTAATTTTGCTAATTTTCTGATTTCCTGAGGGGATGAAGAGAGGGGACAAAAAGTCTTAAAAACAATAGGTCGAATGATGGGAAGGGGTTTAGTTTAGAGGTTTAATGTCCCGTCTACAAGAGTGCTTTGTTTCCTTCTCTAGAGCTTAGTACCATTGACGGGTTTCGTTCTGGGCTCCTCTGATTCTCGTTCGCTCAATAGTTGCATTAGCGTCTCTACGCTTCTCAAACTTCTACCAGGTTTCATTAATGATCCAATCTTTTCTCTGAGTCCGAAGCTCATACAGGTTGTTATCATTCATCTCGATAAAGGCATTCTTGATGGCCGTCCTTTATTCTACTGCGCTTTCATCTTCTGAGACATCCACTGCTCTGGTTCCAAGTAATTTAACGAACAACCTTTTCACTGAAGCACAGAAAAAAATCTGCATATTACTGATGATGTAAACATCCATAATTTAATATTGCATGATATAGGGGAATTTACGTATTCTCGTCAATCTAAGCAGCGTCCGAACTTCTATTAGCGATTTCTCAGCGTCACACACATACATGACAGGTTTGTTTGTTGACATTTATCTGCTGCTTGCTGTTCTACCAATTCCAATCGACAGAATTGATCAAAACGGGTTGAACATGTTTTTACAACGCTCCAAACTTCTCAGGTGAGAGTGACTATTGTCGGAAGTCTCTTTTTCTTCGGCACCCTTTCCATTTGAACTGCGTGTTAACCAGCTGTTCTATTATCGGCAACTCGAAATCAGCCGTATTTTGTAGTTTGTATATTTCATTTAAAGAAAAATATGGTATAACAGGAATTCACAGTCGTAAAAATGTAATCAGATTGAAGCTGAAAAGGTAAGGAATCGGCTTAATACATTCAGCGAAGAGTTTTGATGGGAAAATACAGTGAAATAAACGATTCTATTTCGGTTGCCGAAAACAGTCAATGGGTGCCGAAGCCATAATTTACCCTATGACACTCCATTTATATGCATCATATTGAATAGAAATTTACACTACTTTTTCGAATTGTGTGAGTCTTCCTGTCGTCACGAAATTAACTCCTTTCACCGCTTATAAAAGGTCAGAAGGCAAAAGATGGAAAAACAAAAGCACGAACGGAAAAAAAGGTCGAATGAACAAAACTTTGTTATGGTTTTCATTTACTAAATAGTTCAGATAGGCTAGAAATGACAGGTTCACAATGTACCATATGGTGCCGTTTACTGATCAAAATCAGATTCACATAGTCAGGCCCTGCCCAAGAGTATGGGGATTGCCGCTCTGGCTGAGCTGTTCGGTAGTAGTTTGACCTTCCTTTCAAAACTAAACTTGTTCTGCATTATTCACATGTTGCAATTATTGAAAAGAGCTCGATATAAGTAGCTTGATACAATTAAATAGAAATGCCAACATCTTACCGAGTAGTTCAGCTGTTCTGATTTCGGTAAAGTTTTTTGAGATCGAGTATAGCTTCTGAGTATGTTGTTTGTGGATTTCCATTTTGAAATAACTCAGATTAGCACAGAGTAATAGTTTTATTGCTAGGAAACTTTTTTTTTTGGATCGTCTTTTCTTCATACAATTCTCATTATTCATACTATATTAATCATGATCAGTCTTGGGAAATGTTGTATGTTTGAGCCCAGTTCTAGATTAGTTTGTTATTATATCTTTTGAATTGCGCTTGCGAGAGGTTACCAAATACGGGTTCTCTTTTTCATCCATAATAGTTTGGGGGAGGAGTAAAGTGAAACGTTCCGATCTGAGAGCGAAATAGAGGCAAATAAAATAGGAAACACAACACCATCACCCAAACGACTAACCAACGCATGCGGCTCACACTTAACTTGTTCTATTTATTTCTTCGTCTCATGTTTCTATATTAACTGTTTGAGAACAAATGGGAACACGGCCAGATGTTCAATAGGAGGCGTGAACAAGAAAAGAAGAATTAAATAAGACATCCATCGGTAAGAGAAAGCAGTCAGAAAGGATCACGTTGGTTGGAGACAGCCAATTTATACTGGACGGAACTGGTAAGCAGGATAAGAATTGTAAAAGGTGTGTGCTTGCATGATTTACCTATTTTAGAATTACCTATAAGCCACATCAGAACCTCATTTCATTCAATTACTACTACTACAACTACTACGCAGCACACACTAACCTTCATATAGTTTCAGCACTATCGATATTATAATCAAAACGTGAGTTGTAAAGTATAATTACCATGCATAGAGATAAGTTAATGTTCCCGAACCTGCACGGACACGAGCCTACCCAGGGAAGGACCCGGATATGACCACCCATGTGTGTATAGAGTATCGCACGAGCTGACGAGTGCAACGGGAAGGACAGTAGGTGTATAGACTAGGGTATAACATGGCGGTTGACTCAGCCTATAAACTGAAAAATTACAATTACACTTTGGAAAAAAAAAAATATAACGCATACTGTATAAATCAAAGGTAATACACTAAGCTATCAAATGGAATCTATATTTTCAATTGGGAAATTGTGCAGAGGGTAATTTCAATCATTATATTCTACTATCAAAATTACCCGCATTATCTAAGATTCTCCGTTTTACGGTATCACAGCTGTCAGAATGCTGCACGCAAAAAAAATCTCAAAGTAAAATCGAACACAAACTTTAAACAATGTGAAATGTGAAATGTACATTGTTAAATTCAGGATTTAAATTAAAAATTTTTAATGTTAAAATAAAAAAATAATAATTTTAAAGTTTCAATTTTAAAATATTTAAGGGTAAATGATGAATGTAGAATGTTAAATGCATTTTAAAATTTTATTTCATAATGTTAAATTTTTAAAAGTAAAATGATTCAATATTATTTTAAAAATGTAAACTAGGGTTACGGTATGTAATGTGGGTCTAGTCCTTTCATTCGGCCTATCACGCAAATAAATAATTAATTAAGGAATATTACACAAAAAATAAGGAAAATATTGATCACTGATGATTGATAAATGTGTACCACACACAAATCAATTTATATCACAACATTTCAATACATTTTCAGCTCTCGTAAGTAATAAAACTGGTTGAGAATATCACTCTGTTCGGAGTTTTTAGCCGCCATGACTTCTAAGGTTAAGATGGGAAGGTTGCACTGACGATCATCAAATGGCCTGATTATGGCATTTATTGAATGGAATTACCTGATAATACACACTAGACGTAAAACTCACAGTTACTGTTTGAATATTTTATGTTTATTTTAATTGTTTAACAACGTTTTCACAAGTAAATCATGGACCCAACTTTAGGGACACATTTCTTTTCTATGTTCCTAACTTTGGCCCATGAAATTCATTTGACAGCATATAGCAATAAGAGTAACGTCAACAATGTGGTTTGCATTTGGATGATAAGGAACGAACAGGAAGGGAGATTTTTTCTGCCAAATCTGTATAATGAACATCACAATGTTTTGATTTAGATATTCTGCGGTCGAAAGACGATAAGCGAAATTTTTAATTTTTAATTTTTAACTTGAGTGATTTAATGTAGTTTTCGTAAAATTTTCTCTAAGAAATGTTTTAAGGAATGAAGAGTATTAAGTTAACAGTGATAGTGATAAAAAAAAATACATAAGAAAACGTTACCAAGAGCGTTTTTTTTTGAGAATCAAACAGGATAGGACGAAGTTGCATCCATAAATAGACCCAATTTGGGGACAATAGACCGATATTACATACATTTCCCTGGTGAGTTTTTGTCTTAAAAAAAGTAAGTTTTTCAACTGTTTGCGGTTCCTGATAGCAAACGACATGATAAGCATATCTAAGCATACCATTTAGCAGTAGAATATCGTTTGCAGGTAAATTAATTGATGAGTTATGATTAAAAACGTAATCTATGGCTGCATATTAGACCGAGGTTAGGGACGTATACCCTACGAATTGTTTATTGGTATGGATAAATTGAAAATGCATATGAAGAGCACAATAGAAAGATTGAAACTAACATTAAGTCAGACCCAAAATCCTTTTTTAACTATGTTAAAGAAAGGCAAAAATCCAAGAGCTTTCCATCCAAAATGCAATTAGACAGTAAGTTGGGCAATACTCCTAGTCAGATTAGTAACTTATTTGCTGACTTCTTTCAGGACGTTTATACAATTCATGATGAGAATGAGCGAGATTATCAATATTTTTCGTATCTCCCCGAGCCAATGAAGAACATCGCAGTGGATAATTTAACTCTCAAGGAAATTATACGTGGTCTTGAAACCTTGGATGCTTCAAAAGGTGCTGGACCGGATGGTTTACCACCTATTTTTTTAAAGTCACTTTCGAAGGAGCTAGCAAAACCTTTGTTCTGGCTGTTTAATTTATCCTTGGAATCGAGTGTACTTCCTCCGATTTGGAAGGAATCATTTTTAATTCCAATTTTTAAAAGTGGTAAAAAGTCTGATGTAAAAAATTACCGTGGAGTTGCTATATTATCAAGCATTCCTAAATTATTCGAATCCATCATTAATGACAATGTATTCTTACAGATTAGGTCGGTAATTACTAGCAAACAGCACGGATTTGTTAAAGGACGATCTACAACTACCAACTTGATACATTTTGTGTCATACTGTTTAAACTCAATGGATAAAGGAAATTATGTAGAAACGCTATATACTGATTTCAGTAAAGCATTTGACAGAGTTGATATACCACTCTTGCTTTTTAAGCTATCCAAATTAGGCTTCAGTCCTAGGCTACTGAAATGGATCGAGTCGTACTTATCAAGGCGGACGCAAAAGGTAAGATTTGAAGGAAATCTGTCCACCATAGTTAATGTAACATCTGGTGTGCCACAAGGTTCACATCTTGGTCCATTACTGTTTATTTTATTTGTCAACGATATAGAACATATTTTTAAATTTCTTCATGTTTCTATATATGCTGATGACATGAAACTTTTCATGGAGATATCTAAAGCACCTGATCTTCAAATATTTCAACAAGAAATTGACGTTTTTTACACATGGTGTAAGAAAAATTTGTTAGAACTAAATATTAATAAATGCAATTCTATATCGTTCACAAGAAAGCAAGCTGTAATACACGACACAATTACTCTTGGCCAGAAAACAATCCAAAGATCCTATCAAGTCAGAGACTTAGGTGTTATCCTCGACTCCAAGTTAACTTTTGCTGATCACTACAATAACATTATCTACAAAGCAAGCAACATGCTCGGGTTCATTAAAAGATTTAGTTTGCACTTCAATGATCCCTACACAATCAAAACACTTTACGTAGCATATGTGAGGCCTCTTCTCGAATATTGTAGCATAGTTTGGGCTCCATATCATGATACACATGTAAACCGCATTGAATCAGTTCAAAAGCAGTTCTTGTTGTTCGCTCTAAGAAAGTTGGGTTGGACGAGTTTTCCACTTCCATCTTATGAATCGCGTTGTATGCTAATTAATTTAGATGAGCTCAAAAAGCGAAGAGAGTTCGCAATGATTGCTTTTATAAACGATGTGATTTCGCAAAGAGTTAACAGTCCAGAGATTTTGGAAAATATCAATTTTTATGCTCCCACTCGCTCACTGCGGAATAGAAATTTGTTTAGCATCAACAATCAAAGAACAGACTATGCCAAAAACAGCCCATTGAATAGAATGATGTCTTGCTATAATACATACTGTGAATATATTGACATAACAATGAATAAAAGTACGCTTAAAAAAACTTTCTTCACGAGGTTAGCTAGGCATCAATAATAAAATATAAATGCTATGCAAGTAATTGAAGTAAAATTGTAACAATTAGCGTTTAAGTAAAACTGTAAAACGGTCTACACTGATTGACGACTAATAAATAAATAAATAAATAAATAAATAATGATAAATTTTTATTCCAGGAATCAAATTTCAAATGCTTAGTATTGAATGCTAAGCAAATGTTAAATAGAAGTTTTTTTATAAAAAATATTAATTACTAAAAAGTATTAATTCAATATCACAGTACATACGTAGGGGAATTTACGTATTCTCGTCAATCTAAGCAGCGTCCGCACTTCTATTAGCATTTTCTCAGCGTCACGCACATATATGACGTGTTTGTTGATTTACATTCAGCTGCTGCTTGCTTCTCTATCCATTCCAATCGATAGAATTTTTCAAAACGGTTTTAAAGCGTTTTTACAACGCTTCAAACTTCTCAGGTGAGTGTGACTATTGCCGACAGACTCTTTTTCTTCGGCAACCTTCCCATTAGAACTGCGTGTTAACCAGCTGTTCTATTATCGGCAACTCGAAATCAACCCCATTTTGTAGTGCGTATGCTTCATTTGAAGAAAAATCCGGCATTACAGGATTGCTCGGTCATACAAATATAATCAGATTGAAGCTGAAAGACTAAAGAATCGTTTGAATACATTCAGGGAAGTGTGTTGATGGGAAAACATAGTGAAATTAACGTTTAAATTTTGGTTGCCGAAAACAGTCAATGGGTGCCGAAGCCAACATTTACCCTACATGTTAACACTTAACAGTAAAATTTTAATTTGGATCATTTTAAATTCAAACGTAGAATAAAATATTAGTTTTTTTTTCAGTGCATTTCAGTGTGGTTGAACTTGGCGGTTCGAACAACCGGAGTCCCATTCAAATTTATCTTTCAAACTGCAATATTGCCATTTCGATTTTTTTATCCTCTAAAAGTGATTCGACCTTATCGTCCATTTCGACTTATTAATAATTCGACCATTTGTTTCCTTTTAATTTCCATCGACGATTTGTCCGTTAGGCCGTCTGTCAATTCAACATTTCGTCCATTCGACCTTTTGTCATTCGACCTTTTGTCATTCAACCTTTTGTCATTCGACCTTTTGTCATTCGACCTTTTGTCTATTTCAACCATTCTCACATTAATTTTATTTTGGTCAGTTTCCCCATTTTTTACCTTTTTGTCCATTTTAACCTTTTGTTCATTCCACTTCTTGTCTATTCCACCTCTTATCCATTCCACCATTGTCTCCTTAACCCTCTTCCGAACTTTTGTCCCTTTGACATTTTGTCTCTTAGATCTTTTGTTCATTAGACATTATATGTTTCCACTCTTTGATCCTCGACCTTTTGTCTTTTGAAATATTGTCTTTCGTTCTTCTGTCCTTCAATCCAAAGCGTAGATGGACATCGCCGATTAGAAGGTATTGACAAGCGAAATATTGTGAACTCAATCGAAACTAATGGAAAATGACACAGAAAATTCAAAAGAAGCAATAGAAAACATATTTTTGAGAAACAAAAAATCTTAGCAGTGTCAATGGTGTAGTGGTAAGCGTGATTGCCTCTCACCCCAAAACAACCTGGGTTCAATCCCAATCGGCGCCGCCGGGATATTCTGAAGCATAACATCTCTAATCACGCCTTTCTTCGGATGGAAAGCAAAGCCATTAGTTCCCGATTCATGAGTTGATGGGTCGATAGATAGGGTTCAGGTGTGGGAGCTGCCTTCCTGGCATTGGTAGCATTGGTATTCAGTTTGGAAAACAAGATCGACGGAAAACAACCACAGCTCAGTATATCTCATCCTCTGTTCATGTGGTATCCACTAACATCCTGCGATGATGAATCCCTCACAATTGTAAGCAAATTTTAAATCCCCCGGTTGGATATGTGGAATCAATTTCAAATTTATTTCGAAAAAAAACAGGAGAAATCGTTTTTGAATCACAAAAAATATAAAAATCATTAGAGTTTAACTCAATACTCCTATTGGTTTGCGTTAGTTTTCTTTATTGAAGTGACTTTCAGCCCACCTATATAGATTACTAGCATCCATATTAGGGAGCAGCCATTCAGTACATCACGCTCTAATGGAAGAGGTGGAATTTACAATTGTGTGACAAGCAATGCATTAGGTATAGGGAAAGCGTGCCGAAAGGTGGAAGAGGTGCATTCTGCCTAATCATAATTTGGGATAGAATTTCCCAATTCAAGACGACGGCAATTCAAAATACTCGTTAAGGTGCTACATCTCGCTTCCAATCCCAACAAATAAAAGGCCATCAAGACTGTATGTGCTGTCAACTGAACAAGCAAGTTTGTGCTTGTGACAGATGAGACCAAGTAATTAGAATAGCTGTCAATTCAAACATCGCCGTCCACTTCTGCTTGTGTTATTTCATTATTTCCCTTGCTTCTGTTGTCTTCCTACCAACTAGCCATCCAACCATATGCGGTCCGGGGCTCCAGGTAGGTAGGTACCCACATCCATAGAGAAGGCATAACTTCACCAATGTCGTCCATTATTGTTGTCCTTTCAGACCCATTCGGTAGCAACTTTGTCATTCCTTTGAGTGGACAGCGAGCGAGCGCTGGCAAGCATTACAAACAAAAGCAAACGGGCACACACAGCTGCAGTAGCAGCATCCTTCATCCAGAGCAGAGAAGGACATATCCTTGCTCGTCCTTGCTCATACACAAGCACAATAACAACCAATACAAGCAACGTATCTCTGTGTGTGTGTAGATGCGAAGGGTAATACACACACGCGGCCCAGAAAGTGGAGATATATGTTGGAAAATAGCCCGGAGGCGGGCACTTTGTGTTTTATGCTGGGCCTCATGTTTGAGGGTAATGCTGTGCGGCAATATTCGCTTTGACATACAAAGTTTCACTCGCTTCCCAACCATATAGGACGACGACGACGATGTTTCAGCCAGAACTCGCACACACTAGCAACATACATATCCAAAGGGGATGTTACAGCAAAATCACCATCAGCGCTCGTTCGGTATTGTCTCCCATATAACCCATAACAACGACATCCTCCTCAACCCTATGCTGCACTGCTATTCGCCTCCGGTCTCATTTATTCTGCCCATGCCTGCAAGAGTCTACCGATATGATGCTGGTGCTGCTAAGGGGTTTGTTTATTTATCAGATTCTGGATGCTTCTCTCTATGTACTACATTCTTGGCCCTGGAATGTGGAGTGCTACTACGAGCAAGGCAAGGGGGATTTTCTAGGTCCTTTTCCTTATGTGTGTGGCTATCTGCAAGGTATGTATACTGTGTTAAGCAAACAGTCAGCATTATAGAGCTAGGATGCATGGGTTATTAGTACACGCCATAGGTTGCAAGCTGAAAGCTACGAGCTTGCATGATTCTATATTAAGAACATTAAATAGGTCTATGTTTTGTGACTTCTATTGAAGAACATCGCATACAATGGCGATTAAAATAGCTGAAACAGGATAGAATTAAAAAAAAATCATTAATTATGACTGTTTTCCACTGTCAACATTAATTTGATCTATTGCAGTATGTCCCGTGTCCTAAGTTCAGTGAATGTCGCATTACTCCATCACTATAGAATAAAAGTTTCGTCGAAGTGTTTCATATGAGGTGACCAGTAGACTGATGCAAAATTTGAAATTTTTGCTTCACAGTGCTCAAACGGTTTCAAATCAGGTCCTGATTAGCCTCCCAAAAGATAAACTCATTTGGTAAGAAACTGACTTGGCACAAACTATTGGAAGTTTGTATGGAAATTACTATGGGAACACCAAACTTTTTGTTCATTGTATTCTACCCATTTATCATATTGGTTTTTTTGAAAATTTATATAACTTTTCTTACGGGAAATTTTCTAAGCTACAACTTTGCGGAATATCGTATTTCAGCCAAATGAAATTGATATTAATTGTTTAAGCGATTGATAATCCTATGGCATGATCAAGCAGCTGTTCTGTGGGCAACACTGTATTCTGCAGTGTGACATAGTAGCCATGATAGTTGTGCTCTATTCTTCGCACCAGAAACACCAATGTTGCCTGCTGAACAGTTGAATGAGCATAATCATAAGGCATCAGTGAGTTGTATCATTATTAACTTTTGTTCCTTACATTTGATTGAAAAGTGGTTTTCTGGTGGAAAAATGGTGGTAGCTGAAAAAAATTGCTACAATCACTGCTATCATTTTTAATAGCATAGTGATGTGGTGAATTGTTAGATCGATATCTAATCTAATCTAATCTTATACAAACGCAGCCAGTACGAGAAAGAATCCTGGAAAATGATTAGGTTAGATGAGGTCTAATCCTTTTTCTTGTCTAATTGATGTTTACAGCATATCTGAGATATGATATAAACATCAATACGTCCAGGCCTACTGCGTTGTATTTGCCGCAAAGATGATTCTTGGAAATGAATAGGAACATACCGTACCAAACGCTCCGAGTTACTATGTGTAGTTGTGTGTAATGTGTAAATATTTATACAATATTGAAGAATCATAAAATAATGCTATTATTATTATTATTATTATTTGATATAATTCATCTGACACTTTTTTTGTCTTAATGAATAACATAATGTAGGGTTCATACAAATATACATAAATAAAATTACACAAATTTAGTCAAGTATTACGAAAATGGTCAGTAAACCGTCGTTGCAGCGTGGACACCGGTACGTTGAAGTCGAATAAATGAAAAACTTCATCAAAGGTAGCTGACATAAATCTAACCGGATCATGCTGTCCATATAGGGTATTGCGGGGTTCAAACTGTAGGAAATTTCGTCGTCGTAGTAAACGTTCGGGGGCGTAGATATTCATTCTTTCCAGTAAGGATGGTGAATCAATGTCATTCCTGAGGATTTTAACGACGAACATCGCTTGAGCAACTTGACGTCTATTTTTCAGCGTTTCTATTCCGAGTAGTTGACAACGATCCTGGTATGGTTTCAGATGCTGAGGATGACGCCATGGAAGGTTCCTGAAAGCATAACGTACAAACTTCCTCTGTACAGATTCGATTCGTGTAATCCAACTATCGTGATAAGGACACCAAACGATTGCTCCAAATTCCAGAATTGACCGTACTAGAGCACAGTACAATGACCTCAAACAGAAAACATCACGAAATCCACTAGCAATTTTCATAATGAATCCAAGCTGCCTGTTTGCTCTAGAGATGATGTCATCATAGTGGAACCGGAAAGTGAGTTCTTGATCGAGACTAACTCCCAAGTCTCGAATACGTTGTACCCGCGCTAGAGGTTGCCCGGATAACGAATATGGATATACGATTGGCTTGAAATTTCTGCTGAACGTGATTACCTGACATTTCTCGATGCTGAGAGTCATACAGTTCCTTGTGCACCAGTTTTCGAAGGAATTCAAGATATTCTGCAGTTCGAGACAGTCTTCAAAGCTGTTTACAATGACGTAAACTTTAGCATCATCAGCATAGAAAAGTCGCACTCCCGGTGGCAGAATCAGTGACACATCGTTGATAAACAAGGAGAACAACAGTGGTCCCAGGTTGCTCCCTTGTGGTACGCCGGATTGATTAACGAACATCTCCGATTGACTTGAACCGATTTTTACACACAAGGATCTGTTGGTTAGGTACGACCTGAACGAATCCACTGAAGCAGACGTTACACCAATCTTCTCCAGCTTCTTCAGAAGGATGTTATGATCAACCCGTTCGAAAGCAGCCTTCAGGTCCATGTAGACAGCGTCCACCTGCTTCCCAGAATCGACTTCTTAAATGCACAGAGAGGTAAATTCAGCAAGGTTTGTAGCAACCGACCTTTTTGGATAGAATCCATGCTGATCAACCGAAATGTAATGTTTAGAGCGGGCAAAAAGAACGTCGTTCACGATGATTTCAAATACCTTTGAACATGCACACAAGGAGGTTATGCCACGGTAATTGCTGACATCTCGTTTATCCCCCTTTTTGAAAACTGGAAACAAGAATGATGATTTCCAATTCGAGGGAAACACTCCTTGTTGAAACGAAAGGTTGAAGAGTTTCATCAAAGGTTGACATAGCGCAGAAGTACATCTTTTCAGCATCGCTGAAGGAATTCCGTCAGGTCCAACAGATAGCGAGAATTTCAGTTTACTTATTGCCCTCGCAACCTCATTTTCATCGATGTAGAAATTGTCGAATTCCAAGACGTCCTGTGGAGTATATCGAACTGCCTCTTCAACTTGAGCAGGTTGCGCAGCGAAATTATTGAAGTACACTTTGAATTGGGATGCAAAGAGTTCACATTTTTCAGCAGTTGAGTCAGCAGAGAGATTTCCTAGATACATTGACGAAGGAAGACCCTCTTCGTTACGTTTAGATTTGACAAACGACCAAAATTGCTTCGGGTTGGTACGTAGGTTGCGCTGCATCCGAATTATGTACCGAGCGTACAAGAAACGGTTATGGTTCCTGTATGCTCGGCTTGCACGATTGAACTGTAGTTTTAAGTGCAACGAACGACTGCTGCAATATTTTCGAAGGGCCGAAGAACGGTGGCGTTTAAGCATTCGCAAGCGATTGGTTGACCAGGGTGGTTTCTGTGCAGCTCCAGCAAGAGGTACATGTTCAGCGATAATACTGCTTACAGCGTTCGTGAAAAAATCCACAGCATCATCCAAGTTCTGGAATGAATTAAGGTAACTCCAATCGATAGCAAGTAGAGCTTGATTCATCGCAGCAAAATCAGCCTTTCGGAAATTGAAACTGGTGTTATCATGCACCGCTTCGTATGAAACTGGGACCGTATGGGATAATGCAACCTCTATGGCTGGATGATGAATATCAATAGAAGTCAGTGGTTCGATGGCTTCTGAAACCGTACAATTAGGCAAAGCAATGTCATTTGCAAGTATTAGATCGAGGATGCGGCCTTTTGAATTTGCAATCTGGTTGAGCTGCGATAACCCATGCAAGTTGAATCCGTACACCAATGCGCAGCTGGCGGTTGAAAGACGGAAGCGATCCATGTCCACAGAAGAGTAACCGTTTTCATTTGATATCCAAAATACGTCTGAATGATTGTAATCGCCAAACTGAAGAGCCATGTCGTTAGCTCCTAGACCAGCGGCGACCGCACCAATTGAGTCTATGTGCAGTTGAGTATCGTTGAGATCGTTTTTCCGATCGGGTGGAATATAAATAACTCCGACGCTGATGATGCAACCATTCATATCAATTCTCACGCAAATTTGCTCTAGTGATTTGCAAATGGTTGATGAATCTAAACAGCTACTAAGATGTGTAGAAACAGCTATGAGAACTCCACCTCCTCGATTTTTTTTTACTGTTGAGTGGTTGGCGGTCAGTTCTAAAGACAGAAAAATTATTCCCGAATAGCTGCGATGAAAAGATGCACTCGTCAAGCCACGTTTCCGTCAAAACAATGACATCGTATTCTTTTTCGCCAACAGCCAGGTAGAAGTCGTCAATTTTTGTCCTTAGTCCACGCACGTTCTGGTAGTAGATTCGCAAGTTTTGGTGGAGATCATCAGAGTGGCGAGTTGCTGAGCTGGAACATGCAGGCACATCAGGCAATGGAACAGTTCTATTAAACGCATACTTGCCAGTGTCAGGAGGTTGGAAGACCCCGTCACCACTCTCAACCACAGGGCCAGAACGACTGAGGCGACTGGAACCAGCAAGCACGACTGGGTCAAGAAGGCTAGGGACTTCCATAACGCAATAGGCAGTGCGTTCTGGTATCGGTGATAGGCCATTAGAGATGTCATCGATGCATGGAGTAGAACATTCACTAGGTTCGCCGTGTCTGCATCCAATATCGTCAGGCGAAGGCAAGATGCAGTGTTCTTGCAATCCTTCTGAAGTGGAAGGTTGGAAGACCCCGTCACCAAGCTCAACTGCAGGGCCAGAACGTCTACGATGGCAGCAACCAGCAAGCGGACTGAGTCGAGTGGATCAGGGGCTTCCATTAGGCAACAGGCCGTGCATTCTGGTTTGGAGAGTTTATTTGTGTGATGATAAGCTTTGATGAAATCGGAGAGGCGAAATGCTGTGCTGGAACACGAAAAGTCATCAGGCAATGGAATGATTCTATCGAACACATACTTGCCTGAAAAAGGAGGTTGGAAGCCCCCATCACCATTTTCGACCGCAGGTCCAGAACGGCTAAGATGACAGGAATCAGCAAGCGCGACCGGGTCGATAGGCTTAGGGGCTTCCATAAGGTGACAGGCAGTGCGTTCTGGATTGACAGGAACATTGAGTACGACGACGTCCGATGTGAGCAGCTTGTAAGTATTGGTACAGGTGTGTGCAGCGATAACACGTTGCTTGTCATATGGAAGGATCTTACCGAGTTTTCTCCTATGTTGGTAATGATTCTTTTGCGCTTAAACGTTTCGTTGGATGCATCTGCTCCTCAGATCGGGAGGTTGCAGAAAAATCAAAAACAGCCGGTTTGCCATCGGCCTTGCATGTTCAAAAGCCAGATTGTGAGCAATCTCGTGACAGGCGATCTCTAGCGAATGATTAATTACCCCTCCAAAGAAATATGCCACCAGGAAAATCATCTTCCACGATTGATCTTTCATTATGAACAACATCGCAAACTGCGTTAGTACCATGGCACCAGCCAACAACTTGAACCATGGATCATAACCGAAAAACTTCTTGATCTGCGGATACTTTTGCAGGATAATTTTCCTTCGACTGGCGTGCGGTTCCTCGTTGTAACACCACTCAAAATCCGTCCTGGACACGTGCTGGCCCATTGTGGTCACTTCTTGATTACTTGGGAAATACTCCCAAAAAGAAAAAAAAATCCGAATTTCACAACACAGCTTCACGTAGAATAGTGAAGACGCTCAAAAGTAAAATTACACCGCCCCGGCTGCAGTAGACGGATTTCACGCCAACTCATCCAGTGGTTGGCAGCACCCTCTCAGAACCTTATGGAACTTTGTGGGTGTGGAGACTTAGCAATTTTAAGCAACTTTGCGTACTTATTTTTTTCAAAATTTATCTCGCCTAACATTTGATAAGGGTCAAAGTTTTTGTCGATTTTTTTTCAAATCGATATAGCTTAAAAATGACAAGCCCTACAAAAAAAAGAATGTATGGCGAACTTTTAGCAAATAATCTGAAATTTTATAAAAAAATTTAAATAAAATAAAAAATCGGTTTCTACACTCTAAAAAAATATATTTAAAAATTAAAAGTCATTTTCCCAAAAATGGTACCCCTCAGATTTGTTTAATATTTTTTCTCATGAAAGGCAATATAATTACCTAACTTTTCTTCATACATCGCAAAGTGGGCGCTTTTAAGGAAAAAAAGTTGTTCGAACAACAACTTTTTCATGTTAATTTTTTTTTAGCGTGTTTCACTCAAAGTCGAATAGTAATACGCGCACAACCTTATTAAAATTCGATTAAACTTTATGGGTATACTTTTCGATAATCTGGGCGAAATCTAGCCTAACATTTGAAAAGGGTACAGAGAAGTTACCTGCAAATCGTCCAATAAGAGTTCAGAACAAAACGTTCTAATGAGGAACAGCCATCTCAGCATGGTTTGCACTTTCCTGTGATGGATTGTATTATAATATATGCATACACTCTATCCAACTTCTATAAAACCACCCTCAAATTGTTCCAAATCAACAGGTAAACTAAGTAAAAATCACTTAGTATGTTTTATTCATGAAAAGATTTCAATTCATGTATTTGTGATTAATTTAATTAGAAAAATAATCATTCATTTATTTTTATGTATTAGGTGTGTCCATTAGTAAGCAATATGCATATATGTTTATACCTCATCTCTCAAGTGAATACATATAATAGCGCAGGTAACTTAACGATTATTTAAGGCATGCCTAAAATAATCGTTAAGTTACCTGCTATATAGCAGTTATATAACAACGCAGGTAGTCACATGAGAGATATAAGGTATAAACTTAAAGCACCGCAGTCTGTTTCTACCGACATAATCTAATATTTAAGTTTGGTGATATCACAACAATGCTCATAGTTGCTGTAGTGCATAGTTGTTGAAAGTGTAGTGCTGCATAGTTGTTGAAACTAAAAAGTGTTTATATATACAACAATGGAAAAATCTGCTGAATTGATTATTAAAAGGGTGCAATGTAGTGCCAACATAAACAATCCCAATTGCAGCCGCAATAATTTACGTAATTTATCATCAAGTCTCATAGAGAAAATACATTCATGGGGCTTTGATCATCAATTGGATGTAACAATGCGTATTTGTGAATCGTGTCGTGGAATTTTAGTGCACAATAGGACACCTCTCCCGAAAAAGAGGCGATCGGATGGAAAAGAATCAAGCCATGCTCGGAAGTTTGAAGAGCCGCAACCATCAACAAGTCATCAGCAATCAGAACATCAGGAATTTGATGATACACTAGGTAAATAATAATAACTTTAACTGTTTCAACTGTGTGGTTTAAGGATTGTACATCGAAGATACAACTTCATTTTCAACATTTTTTTAGAGCACGAGCTGGATGAACCACTTATCGTACAAATTTGATCGATTGGTAGGCCAACCTCGGTGAACAATCTATCAAATTTTCACGACTGTACGATATGCGGTTTATGCAGCTCGTGCTCCACAAACATGGGGAAAATTCAGATGCGGCTTCGATGTACCGTAAACGGGGATGTCTTTGATAATGGAGGTAACTTTGATAATGCAGCTAATCCAAAAAGTTATGACTTAATGCTCTTCGTATTCATTATTTTGGAAGGGAACATCGGTTTCCTATCCAAAATATTGCGTACGATGTGCCTTAAGTCATAAATTTTTGGCTTAGCTGCATTACCAAAGTTACCCCTATTATCAAAACCACCCCCGTTCATGGTACTATCACCTTAACAGCGTTATATATTAATGTGTGGTAATATTTTTTTTCTTCTTTTCTTTAATTTTACAGATACAGATCCATCGCTAGAATCAATCCCATCAGCGGATCAGATCCAAGGTCCATATAATGTGGAACAATTCAATTGTATAGCTTCAACCTTACAGTTATCACCAATTTCATCGAGAAGTATGAGAAGTATGAATTATCGTGTTCAAAAATCTGCAGAGATCACAAAGGCAGTGCGTAAAAATATATTTGGGATGGATTCAGACGATGTCAACAAATCAAATGATTTTGACGAAATGATCATGCAGTTAAAGGAGAAATTTTATTTGCCTTCTACGAGTACAAATGACAAATTAAAAGTGTTATCAGTGCTCCCTAAATCATGGTCAGTGAATCAAATAGTTAATGAGTTTAATGCACCCCATCATACAGTGAAACAGATGAAAAGGCTAGTCAGAGAACAAGGTATTCTTTGTAGTAAGAAAGCAAGAAGTGGTCATGGATTTAATGATACTGAAAAACAAATTGTTTTAAATTTCTTTGACAGTGATGATATTAGTAGGCCTATGCCAGGAAGTAATGATTATGTTTCTGAATATCGAAATGGATATAAAGAGCATGTTCAGAAACGTTTATTGATGATGTCTCTTAAAGAGGCTTTTATGATTTTTGAAGAGAAATACAAAAGTGTTAAAATCGGATTTACTTCGTTCACTCAGCTCCGACCAAAGCATTGCATACTGTTGGATAGTACAGGTACACATAATGTATGTGTCTGTACTATACATGAAAATGTTAAATTGATTATTAATAGTGTAAAATTTGATTCATATAAAGAAATTGCAGACAAAATACTTTGCAGTAGTCCTATTAGAACCATAGATTGTTTTTATCGTACATGTGAAGAATGCATTTCCACAGATAGTATCGTGAGGGAACTTACATCAGTATTAGAAGCAGATGATATGGAAGAAGTTTTATTTCAACAGTGGTTGACTACCGACCGTTGTAATTTGGAAACTATTATTAAACCTGCAGATGAGTTTGTTCAATATTTGACGGAAAAAGTTGAAAAGCTCATAACCCATGATTTTATTCATAAAGAGCAATCATCTTACCTAAGTAATAAAAAAAAATCTCTTCAAAACGGTGAAATTTTAGTGATTTGCGACTTTTCTGAAAATTATTCATTTATTATTCAAAACTCAGCACAGGGGTATCATTGGAACAATAATCAAGCTACGATACATCCTTTCGAAATTTACTACATAAAAGAAAACAAGTTGAAAAACTTAAGCTTTATTATTATTTCAGAAGTATTGACCCATGATACAATAGCAGTTCAATTATTTATATCAAAATTGTTAGATTTCATTAAACAATCTATTAGTTTCACAAAAATTACTTTCATGTCAGATGGAGCAGCGGCTCATTACAAAAATAAAAAGAATTTTGCCAGTTTGTGCAACTTCAAGTCCAAGTATGGATTGGAAGCAGAATGGCACTTCTTCGCAACGTCTCATGGGAAAGGCCCATGTGACGCAATTGGAGGAACTCTCAAACGAATGGCAAAGAGAGCAAGTCTTGCTCGAGATTATGGAAACACAATCACAACTCCACAAGAACTGTATGACTGGGCAGTTAAACAAACAGATACAAGCATAACAAAATTGAACTTCTGCTTCATATCAAATGATCAATACACAAAGATGTCCGATGAACTCAAGGAGCTGTTCAGTCATGTAAAAACTATACCTGGTACACAAAAATTTCATTGTTTTGTACCTATTTCTCAAAACATAATTTCTACTAAGCGATTTTCACATTCAAAGGAAACTCCGAAAAATTTCACTCTGTTTCCGATAGACTAATAATCAATGAAAAACTCAAATTATGTATGGAGAATTATAGGAAAATAAATTATGCACTAAACAAAAACACTAGAGTTTTCATTTATTAAAACACCATTCGAAATGCAGGAAAATCCTCTGTATTAGGCCCTTTCAAATGTTAGGCTAGATTTTTGTTTTAAGCACGCCCAGATTATCAAAAGGTCAAAATCTTTATGCTCATTAAGTTTCAACGGATTTTAATAAGGTTGTGCGCGTATTACTATTCGACTTTGAGTGAAACACGCTAAAAAAAAATTAACATGAAAAAGTTGTTGTTCGAACAACTTTTTTTCCTTAAAAGCGCCCACTTTGCGATGTATGAAGAAAAGTTAGGTAATTATATTGCCTTTCATGAGAAAAAATATCAAGCAAATCTGAGGTGTACCATTTTTGGGAAAATGACTTTTAATTTTTAAATATATTTTTTTAGAGTGTAGAAACCAATTTTTTAATTTATTTAAATTTTTTTATAAAATTTCAGATTATTTGCTAAAAGTTCGCCATACATCACTATTTTGTAGGGCTTGCCATTTTTAAGCCATATCGATTTGAAAAAAAAATCGACAAAAAACTTTGACCCTTATCAAATGTTAGGCGAGATAAATTTTGAAAAAAATAAGTACTCAAAGTTGCTTAAAATTGCTAAGTCTCCACACCCACAAAGTTTCATAAGGTTCTGAGAGGGTGTTGCCAACTCCGAAGACGAGTTGGCGTGAAATCCGTCAGTATCGATGATACCGACCTGGAATTATCCTTAGCTCGGCTATAAAAGTCTGCACTCGCGAACTTCTATAGAAAAAACGCGACGAAAAAACATAGACGAACAATTTGACAACCGGACAATTTTCACGTCCGTGTAGAAGCAGGGCACACTTCAATCTCGTCTGGTGAATTATTTATTTGTTTATTTATTTATTTGTTGTCCCATCTTCGATAAAAAATAAAAATCGTACAGACTACTTCACCTAATATTCTTAATCCTATTTTTAAAAGTACTTTTGCTAATCACAAAATCGAAATCCTCGTTAGTATCGTTAAAAGCTCGCAGACAAGCGTCGAATGGATTGTTGAAACCGTAACCAGTCCGGTGAGCCGGCACAGCGACAAGTTGTTCAACTGTCGGGGTGGAACGTATAGAGGGACATCCTGTAGTAGTTGAGGACAATCAATGTTGCCACGCAGTAAGTCGAAAATAACTAGTTGCTGAATGTTTGTGCGCCTAGCACGTAAGGTTTCTAAATCAATCAGCATACAGCGTGCAGTGTAGTCAGGCAGATTTAGCGGGTCGTTTCCTGGAAGGTTGCGCAGCGCGAATCGAATGAAAACCTTCTGAATTCTTTCGTCTCTGATGATCAGCGATGCGTGTCCAGACAGAGGCCGCGTATTCCAGGATGCTACGTACCAAAGTACAGAACAATGTTTTTTTTGTGCAAACATGTCTGTAAGCTGTCACGTATAGCGTCGAATGCATCCAAGAACCGTAGAAGCTTTAGCCGTGACAAGTGCAACATGTTCGTTGAATCTTAACTTCAAGTCAATAGTAACACCAAGATCACAAATTGAGGTAACACGCTCTAATGACACGGATCCAATTGTGTATTGGTGGTTGACGGTGGTGCTCCGACGGGAAAACGATATCAGCTTGCATTTTCCTATGTTGACACTCATACCATTTTCTTGGCACCATAGCATAGGAGTAGCCCATTTATGTCATTTTGCAGGACGAGGCAGTCTAGTACGGTCGCGATGACTCTGAACATCTTCAGGTCGTCGGCGAACATTTGCTTAAATAAAGAAATCTGAAGGCACAGATCGTTGACGAAAAGGACAAACAGCATTGGGCCGAGCACACTTCCTTGCGGTACTCCCGAAGTAATTGCAAAGGCCTTCGAGCGTGCAGAATTGATCGAAACGAAGGAATGGCGGTCGGTCAAGTAAGAGAGAATCCAATCAACTAACCAAGTAGGGAATCCAATAGCTCTTAATTTTTCGGTAGCGTACACGTGTAGCACTGTGTCAAATGCTTTTGAAAAGTCGATGTAAATGGAGTCCACCTGTCGCCGGGCTTCAACCTCTCGATACAGAGTATTAGTGTAGCACAGCAAATTTGTAGTAGTAAAGCGGTGCTGGACAAACCCATGCTGGAACTCCGATATTATAGGATGAATTACGTTGTACAGAGCATTGTGCACTAAGGTTTCAAAGACCTTGCTAATGCAATACAGAGAAATGATATTCCACGGTAGTTTTCAGCTCAGTTTCGATTACCCGCTTTATGGATTGACACAATTTAAGCTGTCTTCCAAACATTGGGAAATGATCTTTCGCTCAGCGAACGGTTGAATATGCAGGAGATCGGAGAAGCGAGTGAGCGTGCGCAATATTTGAGCAGAGATGGGGGAATACCATCTATCCCAGGGCCTTTAGAAACATCGAGGTCATTCAAGGCTTTCATAACGTCGTCCGGTGAGAAGCGCAACGTTGGGATATTCAGGTTGTGATGCGATCGAAACTTGAAGGATTTAGAGGTGGTGAATTTGTGTTGTAAACTGATTGGAAGAAGCTCGCAAACAAGCTAGCAACATCGACAGGGGAGCTAGCAGCGATCCCGTTAACTATGTCCGGAATACGATTACCAGACCGTTGTGAGTTCAGAAACTTCCAAAACACCGATGGTTGCTGCTTCAGATTTGCTTGCGTTCGCTGGACGTACTCCCCATAGCTAGACTTCAACAGCCCGTTGTATCTCGTTTCGATTAATCGGAGACTATTTTTGCTCTCGTTGGTTCTGGTACTGAAAT
Organism: Ochlerotatus camptorhynchus; assembly: GCF_037179485.1. Lineage (NCBI taxonomy): Eukaryota > Metazoa > Arthropoda > Insecta > Diptera > Culicidae > Ochlerotatus > Ochlerotatus camptorhynchus. Next base: position 788,813 of record NW_027040497.1, on the reverse strand, counting down.
AGCATTTGCGCGACTTACGCAATACGTTCCGCAAATTACGTAGCTCAGGGCTCCACCAGGGTTGCACTGAGGTTAACCTCGTAGCACGCCTCCGGAGAGGAACTCGCGCATAGAGTGTTTCATACAGATTGCCGTAGAATTGGTCAGCAATAGCGTTGACAGAAACACCATCCAGAATCTGTTGCCAATTGATAGTGGACAGTTCATTATTCAACGAGCCGAAATCGCAGTGCCTGAAATCCAATTCAGGTAGATACTAATCACAGTCCGATATCATGGGTGGATTGCAGTCGGCATCAAGTCGTAAGATGAATGGCTTATGATGATGATCGATATCCAGTAGAGGGACCGGAGGCTCAAGAAGGTTAACGTTATCCGGATTACTGATGAAGGCTAAGTCAAGCAGTCTTCCATTCAAATTAGACAGTGAATTGACTTGGATTAGCCCGCTAGCGAGCATCGGTTCCGTGAGAGCCAGTTCCTGTTCAGTCCTCGTCGAAAGTCCAACTCAGAAACGGAAGGTTGAAGTCGCCCATTGCCAAGATTATATCGGCGTTCGAAGATCTCTCAAAGATAGTCTGTTGTGCAGTAGTGTGAGTGTAGTATAAATCCGGGCTGGAGAGAGGACGGAGATAGATTCCGGTGCTTAATAGCGAGCGGTGCTGCAGAGTGATGCGCACAGCCACTTGCTCCAGACGGACGCAATTCTCGAGCGAAACTAATGTGCATGAATGCTTGGATTTTATCGCAATAAGTACACCGCCACATCTGGAAGAAATGATAATCTGACGATAGCTCACAGTCCTGAATGTCCGCTCGAAGCCAGGTTTCAGTGAGAACCAGAACGTCGTAGTCGCATGTTGAAAGCATTAAGTGGAGCTCGGTTGTCTTCGTTCGTAAACCTCTTACGTTTTGGTAGTAAATGGTGAAGATAGGATCAATTTGACTGTGAGGGTATGTGCATGCGCTGTTGCTGACATCGCTGGATAATAAGCTGGAAACCACGAAACTATCAGGAGGCGGATGGAACGTCGAATCGAAGTACTTGCCTGGCAACGCTAACTGGAAGACCCCCTCACCATTTTCGACCGCAGGGCCGAGACGACTTTGATGGCAGCATACACCGGAGAGTGAAAGTGTGGAGGTTGGCGTTGCAGGCTCGACTGGGTCGGAGGGCTCGGGGCTTCCAAGATGCTTTGTGGCGTGCGTCTTGGTGAGGTGAATTCCAAGATTGTGGAATCAGTAGAGCGTAGGGCAGCAAAGACGTTGGCATCGGTATGGCTAAAACACAGTGAAGCATCAGGCACGGTAGGGTTCTTAACATATTGGTAATTGCCTGGAGTAGCGAGTTGGAAGATCCCATCACCGATGTCAAAAGCAGGTCCGGGACGGCTAGGAAAGGAACTGTAACTGCAAATCACGACTGCTTTGACTGGTTCCGGGACTTCCATGAGGCTTTTTTCAGTGCGTCCCGAAGATTGCCGGTTAGTACTCGTCAGGTTGTGAGGACGTTGATTAAGCTTCCAAATTTGGCTTCCGAAAAGTTGAGGAGCCATAGTCTTCAAATTCCCTGAACACGATACCTTCTGGCCATGTTGAGGGATCCAATGCCACGTTCTTCAACTCCGGGTCGAGGCCGATTTTGAACGAGATAAATGACAAACGCGAAATGCTAAAGTTGTTCTAATTTTCTAAAGTAAATCTCAGTAGTTATGCAGTAAAGGAGCAATTTTCCAAGGTTTATTGATCAATATTTAAAAATTATTGAAAAATATGTGTCTTATTTATGGATCATACCTTTATTTCTTAGTGAGCAAACGTGATTTTCTGTCGATCAATTTCGTTAGCTTATGGTTCATTGTGAACGGTTTTATGGACCATTTGCAATATTTTTATGGGTAGTTCGTGCAATGTCAATGCTCATTTTTTTATAAATCTAGCGACACATTTTTATAAATGTGTTGATGACTTTTTCAAAAAATAACGATCATATTTATATTCAGTGTTGGGAAAATATCAAACAATCAAATCTCACCAATGCCCAAGATCACGCTTGATTTTCGTAGACAAAAATCAACAAGCCAGTAACTGTAACTGCAACTGCTGTGATATCTTATTTACGAATATCAAGCAAATGAAACTCACCAGCTAAAATTCTAAGCAAACCGTAGTAGTCGAATACGACCCAAAACTACCGTCACTACTGGCAGTAGAGTAAAGAGAGATAGCAAACTATACTTCCTCTTCATAAGAAAACGATTTGCAATGGAATCATTTGTGTCTCAGCTTCATTTTTGCATTTTATGAATAGTCTCGCAATATCAAAGGAGCTTATACTTAAAATCAATATCAAGCATGATATTTGGATCCTATATCACGCGTGACATTGAGAGCGTATGAGAGCGGCAAAATATAATTTAATTGATGATTATGCCAACACTGTTTATATTGTTTTTGGATCATTCACAATTTTTTATGGATTTTCACCGAGGTTTTGTGTTTTGTAAGAGGCATTTTTTTCAAAAGCAGATAGAAATCGTACCGGCTATGTAATAAAAAATATTTCCGATATTTATTGTAAGCACCTTTTACGTCAAGCTCACAACATATTTTAACGTTCATTGCTCATTTGTCAATTAACAGACTGAGCAAATAATAGTTTGCTTTTGACGTAGGACTACGTCTGTGATTTCTATATGGGGGTTAACTTTGTGAAAACAGAAAATGTAACATGTAACAAAATTATGAAAGATTTTGAACGTTAATAACTCAGCTGTCTCTGGACCAATTTCAATAATTTTATCACCAATCGATCAGAAATATTTCTACGCTAGATTTGAAATATTAGAAATATTTCTACGTTAGATTTGAGACTTTATCATTTTTCAAAATATTACTTTTGAAAATTGCACGAATGTGCTACTGTTGATATGATAATTAAAATGATTGGCTGCGAAAAGCGATTTCCCTAACATAGATTTCAAAGTTGAATTCCATCCGGTCTCACCAAACGGGGTTTATTCAATCACCGCGTGGTGTTCTCCAGTACACAACGAAAGGCTCCCCGCAAGCAGCTAGCTATCAAGGCTGGCCTCAACCACTGATGGGATTCAGCCCACATGAGCATCCATAGAAGGAGGAAGAAGCCGCACCGCTATTGATCGGAATCAGTAGCTCTTCGTGAGTCGCTGTGAGCCATCTATGCCAAGCGCGTCACCCTCATTCCAAACAACATACCGCTCACCAGCCTCATCTGTGTTAAACACCCTAATAGCTCAGCATTACTAAACCATCACGACAAAACGGTTCTTTTCAGGACCACAAAAAATTTGTAAAAGAGTATTTTTTGGACATTTGTCAAGGGCATCAATCGGATGACAGTTCCCATATTAAGAGAGCTGGAATTAGGGCGTAACAGCTTTTGTAAACAATGACTTCTTTCGATGATGTCTTGAAATTCAAGGCTCGTCCGCGCTAATTTACATCACCATCAGGTAGGGTAAGACTTCCCGCGTGCCTTGAATTCCTAAAAAATCATCGAGAGATGTCATTGTTTACAAAAGCTGTTACGACTAATTTCAGCTCTATCTAGATTTGTTTAAATCTAACATATCATGTAATTTAAGGCAACATTAGGGGTGCAATTTCAAAAACTAAAGACGGTTATGTTTGAAAGTGGTCTGATTTTGATACAGAGATGATGAATTTTAATTCCTAAAACGCCAAACGATAGGATTTTTTTCTACGAATCTGTTGAAATTAAGACTATCATTTTTCAAAATATCACTTTTGAAAATTGCGCGGATGTGCAGCTGTTGCTATGATAATTATCACCGATTGTCAGCGGAAAGCGATACATAGATTTCAAAGTTGAATTCCATCCGGTCTCACCAAACGGTGTTTATTCAATCACCGCGTGGTGAGTGGTGGTATTCTTCAGTACACAACGAAAGACTGCCTGTAAGCAGCGAGCTGCAGCTCACATGAGCATCCATAGATGGAGGAAAAAGGCGCACCACTATTGATCGGAATCAGTAGCTCTTCGTGAGTCGCTGTGGGCCATCCATATCAAGCACGCCATACTAAAGAGTGTAAACAGAGAGAACCCCGCTCAAATTCCCATTCCTACAGAAAACACAAGTGCTGCAGTTAACAAATAATATTAAATTGTCAAAGATTGGACTGGATTAGAAACATACAAGCGAGTCATAATAAGCATAGCCAAGCATTGAATTCTGCATCGATTCTATTCAGTCGTTTGTTATGTCAATAATCAAATAGAAAGACATATTCACATCACATTTTCTCTTTCAAAGATAAGCTGCTCCGGTTCATTCTCCCACATTTCATCCTAGGTGCGGAAACTACCATAATGTTTGATATTTATGCAAATGTCATTGCGCTCACGTATGCAGCTCTCAGTGCTTTCCATCATCTCACTCCAAACCGCTCCACTTTAAGCACCAACGCTCCCATGCTAATGATAGTAATTATTAAAATATATTTATCTAAATTGTTCATTATTATACTTTGTTTATTTTACAATATTTTAATGGAAGCTTAATGAATTAATTTATGTGCGCTCTTTCTCACACTCCGAACGGTTTCAACGTTTTTGCTGCCCCCATTCTCCATCGTTTCGAATCACGATGACAACGTCGTCTTGTCGCCGGCATCGTCGTCGTCGTTCTCGTTGCTTCAGAAGCTTTTTGATTAAGACTTCCCCGTAGCATCAGCCCAGCACATGTTGATGAAATCCGACAAAAAGTAAAGTGCAAAATGGCAAGCACTTAAGCACTGTGTGTGTGTGTGTGTGAACTTTTGTCTTTTTCCATTGATGATGGTGAGAAAAGTGCCTCCCTTGGGGGTGGCGTTTTTGTCACCCATCCGAGTGAGCGTGTGCTCCCATTCGAATCCAATGGAGATGTCGGTGAATTCCAATGATTCAGAAATTAAAAGGAACTTGTGCCGGGAGAGAACGTTCATCACGGAAATTCCCAGCAACCGTCGTCCGTCGTCGCGGAGGTCGAGGACGAAAAGTTTTGAGAATTGTCCTCCAGGCTTGAAACGATTACCTCAGCAGCTCGCTCTGGAACGATCGTTGGAGACGGAGACGAGCATGTTCGGAAAACATAAATCCTGAGGCTAATCGTCGTCAAGCAGGCAGGACGTCTGCCGGTTTCATGTGATTTTCTCGCATTTGTGAGCTGCCTGTCCTGAATTGCCGCAGTGATTTGTTACTCGAAAAATGCACTTCAACTATCACACATCTAGTTGGGCTGCCACTAATGCGCGCCCGGAGAATACTATAATTTATGTCACTGTAATGAGACGCACCACATTGGCCAAGCCTTGACCATTCATCAGACGGGTGACTGATTATTATGTTTTAATTCAATTGGACAATTTGCCTCACTTCTCAAATAGATGAGTGCCCTGCTCCACGTGCGAACGCACACACTTTCTTGCCCTTCGGAGAAATCGGGGTGTGTAATGAAGACTAAATGCTCGCGTCGTCCCTCTTATGCTCGCTAATGGGGTGCTTGACGACGAAAGAACCACATCGTTAGAACCTCCTCTATATGTGTACTAGAGTCGGTGTATAATGAGTCACGCCAAGAGAAAAACAGTTGAACTCGCATCACGGTTTTCGAAAGATTCTCATTCTTTTCACTTGGCAACAGAGGACTTCTACAACAACTTCAAATGACTTCTAGCGAGAGAAAAAATATTGCGGCTGTAGTAAATCATTATATCAGTGATTTTGTCAAATTATCTTAACAAAAAATTGTAGAAATTCACATTACTAATCAATACCGAGCGTATCCCATGACAATTTAACGCTCACTGCGTGTTTATGCTCATTTCTTTGATTATATTTTATATTTTATTGCAATACCTTTCGTGGACCTTTCATAGCATCGTAATGTTTATTTACTTTGCACGATAGGTAGCCGGTTTGACAGTTCAATAGGTAGACTTGGCTTCACTCTTGGCGTGACTCATTATACACCGACTCTAATGTGTACCATTCCGAGACGCACACGCGGTAGTAATGTAGGTATGTGAGTGATGTTTTAAGCATTGGGGAAAAAAGTGTCGTTTTAAAAGCCAATTAGAAATACCGGACCGTACAATTAGGCTTGTTGTCTTTACTCTTTTTTTTTCTTCTTTTAGTTGAGAGTGTAACTCACTTGGCTAACTCGGATGACAATGTCCGAAGGCTGCCGGAGGGTCTGAAAGTCTGTATATTTTCATATTCTGGTAGTTTTTTAAGACTCGTACACATTTTCACAGCAAACACTTGGAAGCAGGAACAAAAAGTGGTGCTTTATTGTTGGCTAGTCTTCTGATATCCAGGAGTTCGTGTGTATTTCTAACAGCTCACTGAAGGAGTTGACAATTCAAGCAAAGGCAAACACAGGCTTTTGAATGGATTCAAAAAGGATGCTTGTAGACTCAGTATTATGTTGTCATTTAAAATTCTCTTTCTGGATCGGTGCACGAGCACTCATGTGAAGACACATGTAGAGGTATGTAGTTATAGTTTGCCTTTGTCTAGCTTGTGTAAGAATCATTAAACGTTCCGGCTCTACTGAAGTGGACCATTGAACGAATATCCTTTTTTACAGTGATGAATTTTAATACCTTCAAACCTTCAAAGTCCAATTGAACAAAAGTCGAGAAAATCGCATATCAAAATCCAGACGTTTAGTTCACAAATCCAGACAGATTTAAAAATGATAAGCTCTGCCTGCTATGCTCAAAATAGCACGTAAATTTCAGAATAATTTTATTTATTTATTTATTGTGTTGCTCCGTAGACGAAATATTTAATAAAAAAAAAACCCTAAATGTTCGAATGAGCGAACCGTTCGGAATTCGATACATTACCATACCCATACTGAGCTTCCAGACGTCAAAATCATCTTTATTCCAGGCCAGTGATGGATCGCTCTTTTCGGACTTTTTCATTACTTTTTAATGTAGAATGCCTACGTCAAATCCAACCGAATTTTCAGTTAACCCATCTTAAAATATATAGTTTAGTGCTATTAATCTCCCAATCAAAATTCAAAATATCCGCATCGTAGACCCACACTGAAGCTTCACTCGAGAGCGCTCTCAAGTGTATCTTCAGTGAAAACACAGAATGTGGTTCTACGGTGCAGATATTTTGAATTTCGATAGGGGGATTAATAGCACTAAACTATCTTTTTTAACTCTTCGGGCACTGAACCATTTTATATACCTCGGAGCCCCAAACCTAAAATGAAGTCGACATTTTTTGGAGGTCGCTCACTGTTTTTGCAATATTTCCGTCATTTTTTAACCGATTTTCGATGTTTTGGTTTTTTTTGAAAGGGTATTAGTTTGCCTTTATTATTTTATAATCGATTATGTCATATAGTTCCGTGGCCACATCGTAAATTCCGGATTAATTTCTGTCGAATCGGTAGACAAGCCGTTTCAACAAGTTAGAAGTGATTGATTTATCCCATCGCAATTTTTCCTGGTAGCCTACAAAATTATCTAATAGATTGCACTATAGTCATTTTTCTATTTGAACTACTGACCAAGTACTAGCCGTAGGAGTATGATCCATGGGACTTTCAAAGGAATATTTATCTTTTAAAGTTGGACATGTCGTGCGATGCATGTTTCGCACAAACCCGATGAAATATAAATAATGTAGACTATAAGATATAATTTTGATCAATCTGGTAATGCATTAACATGTCGCAGATTACATAGGGAAGAGCACTACTTCCGCACAGGACCCATTTTCGTCGCCCCCGCCGTGTCTCGGATGTCCCTCAACTCGTTGAGCTGATTTTCCGTTTAAGTATAACTAGATTATGTTGAACATCACGTTCAAGAAATTAGCTCAACTGGTTGAGGAACAGTCGAGAGGTAGCGGTGAACGACGCAAATGGGTCCTATGCCTAAAGTGCACCCCACACGACAGTTTTTATTGACAATAATCATATTGTCAATACATATTATATTGACGTGAATATATCGATATTGACAATATTTATGTATTCACATCATCAATAATATTGTCAATACTTAGAAGTATTGACAATATTTATTACCGTGTGGGGTTCGCTTAAGCAGTGCTCTTCCTTACTTATTAAAAAAAATGTCTCTACATATATGCATTCCTACCCATACAGCGCAACCAAAAAGGTTTATCAACGAGGAGTTTTTACATGCAATTTCAGAACAAAGAAGAAAACAGCAAATTATTTAAGGCGATTCCTTGTAGAGTCCACAAATGGCCGCCACGTAGGCTTTACAAGCAATTCCACTAAAAATTTTCACGTTCACAAATCTCGGAAATTAATGCCTCATTTCACCTGAAATTACTACTTCGTGTATGCTGCAGTGCAAGAAACGAGAAGTAACAGTTTCATTGTAGTACGTGTCGTGGAAGCTGATATTTGTGCACTTAAAGTTTCGAAGTGGTTACAAAAAAAAAGGATCTCACAACAAATCACCTTAATAGAAAGGTGTCCTTGAAAACCCCCTTTCCTCGCTCTACGTTATTCGTAAGACGCAATATGTAGGGGACAACAGTCCAAAATGCACCCCGGGGCAAAACGCCCGATGCGATTTTTCATGGTATTCCCGTTTTAATTCATTAATTTGACAAGCCACAAGGCTAGTTTAGTACTTAAACTAGCATTTCGGCACAAAAAATCCCAGAATTAAGAGTGGAATAGCTATGAAAAATCAAATCGGGCGTTTTGCCCCGGGGTGCATTTTGGGCTGTTGTCCCCTATGCATGCATAGCAGTGGGTGCAACTTTGTTCCTAACGCGTTCTTCGGGGTACTGCCTTCCCCCGAAGAACGCGGTAGGAACAAAGTTGCACCCACCGCTTTCATTCAGTTGTTTTGTAACCAACCGATCTGATTTTTTGTATGTGTTTAGTCTAGGGTGGGCACTGATCACATACAAAAAAAATCAGATCGGTTGGTTACAAAACAACTGAATGAAAGCGGTGGGTGCAATTTTGTTCCTACCGCGTCCTTCGGGGGGATACAGTATACAGTAGCTATGGTTTATTATATGTGTAAGCACGCTGCACAAGAAATTAGTACGCATTTCGAACTTGTTCAAACAAGACGTTGCCGACCTAGCAAGTGCTTCATTCATTTTTTCACAATGGATTCAGACACTGCAGCTGAGGAAGATTTTGAAATCGGCATCAATTCCGATATCGATTTATCTGACGTGGATAGTGTATGGGAGGAAGAACAAGAGGATCCAAAAGAAAATGACATTGTTAGCGCGGAAGAAGAGTTGGAGGATATAGCACTGAGCCATTCACAAGCGTGGTACGAATCAAAAACAGGTAAGTTTTAAGGCTACGTCATCGCAAATCGAATGAATTGAGAAAAAGTTTATCAAATGTTGTTGGACAGGATTCATATGGACGAAAACACCAGCATCCTCTGAAATATTTCGTGTTCGACCTCCCAATAAAGGATTGAGTGCTTATAGTCAGCATGTTACATCTATCATGGATTGTTTTAAATTATTTATTTCTGATGGAATAATTCAAAAAATTATTCGCTATACGAATGAACATGGACGCGACGATCCCAAAGAGAAAGACTGGAAGGAATTAACGGAAAAAGAGGTCTGGGCATTTTTTGGATTATTGATGATAGCTGGTGTACAGAAACAACCAATAAAAACGCTTTGGACTACTGAATATTTTCTCCGCCAAGCATTTTTTCCGACAGTTATGTCCAGAAGTAGGTTTCAAGCCATTATGAGACATCTGCGATTTGATTGTCGCACTGATCGTAGTTTATTGCTCAAAAATAATGATCAGCTAGCGGCGATTCGGTTGGTTTATGATGAGTTTGTCAGCAATTGTATAAAAAGCTACAATCCATCCCAAATCATCACAATCGATGAAAGGCTAGTTCCATTCAAAGGAGGATGTAAATTTGGAGTTTACATGAAAAACAAACCTGGTCGGCATGGATTGAAAGTATGGGTTGCAGCAGATTCAGAAAATGCCTACGCCTGCAATCTACAAGTTTACTTCCCAGGTAATAGGTGTTCCTACTTTTGTAACATATATTGAAACTTTCTGGTCTTGTTATAGGGTCACATTTATTGTCAAAGACAACTCAAGGAAGCAGTAAACAGTTGCCGAGTGAAGTAGGAAGCACAACCAAATTGAAGAAAAAGTGTATCCGATCAAAGAAAACCGTCAAAGTTCTAAAAAAACCTAAAATACGAGAAGAGAACCAAGGTCGTCGAGTTGTTATGGACTTGGTACAACCTTTTCTGGATCAGGGAAGAGAAGTAGTAGTTGACAACTTTTTTTCCTCAGTAGATTTGGCAGAAAAACTACTTGAGAGGAAAACTTACTTGACAGGAACTCTGCGTAAAAATAAAAGAGAAATCCCGTTAGCATTTTTGCCTTCAAAATCTCGCAAAGAGCATTCATCTTTAATTGGGCACAAAAAACGGTTAACATTAACCTCATACGTACCCAAAAAGCACAAAGCTGTTCTTGTGCTGTCCAGTAATCCTCATATTCGAGGCATATCTTTCTCTGAAAAACATAAACCAAATATTGTATTGCATTACAATGCTTCAAAAGCAGGAGTTGATACTTTAGATCAGGTCACAAGAGACACGTCATGTGCCAGAATCACGTATCGTTGGCCTGTGCGATTATTTTGGGATATTCTTGATATTGCTCTGTATAATTCGTACATTATTTTCATTACCAAATATCCTGACTGGAACAAAAATAATTCTGGCAGACGAACGCTATTTATAAAATATGCATCTTATTTTATGGTAGAAGATTTCGTTACTCAGAGATTCGAAAAATCTGTTGCTGGTGGAATACCACTTGAATGTCAAGATGACATGCACATGTTATTGCAGCACATCGATGAAGTACGACGAAATCTGCCAGGATACTCACAAAATGCTGAAAATGACGCTCAGAGTTCTGCAAACCCTCCTGAAAATCGTATTTCTTGTGCAATATGTAGCAATCGTCGCAAATCTACAACCCTCTCATGTGAAACGTGCAAACAGTATTATTGCCAAAAACATCGATGGGAAAAGAAAATAATCAGCTGTATAAAAGACTGCTCATCAGATCGTAGAACACACGCCAAAAAATCTAGGAAGACTGTTTGCGAGTGCGGAAAACGAAGTACAGTAACATGTGTGAATTGTAGCTTATGTATTTGTTCAATCCACAGGAAAACAGAAGCGCAATATTTTTGTAAAAATTGCTATGTGGCTTGAACGGAAATGTATTTGGTGCATTATTATTTGTTTTTATCAGGACTGAATGATAAATAAAAATTTAAACAAACTAAACAAAAGCCACAAATCAATTGGTCTGAATGAATGAAATAAAAATTGGGGTAGGCTAGGGGTTAGGAGTTATTTATCTTTTAATAGTTTAAACTATTGGGGCATAAAAAAATAAAATTAAACATTTGACTTCCAAACCAGCTTCTACAACAGTTTGGTAAAAGCGTAACTCATGAAAAATTGTCTGAATAAAAAAAAAAAATGTTTTCTTCACCGAAAAACATAAAAAACTTTATTTTTCCAAATGAACCCCATTTTTGAATTGTATTTTAAGATTTTATTTTCTGGGAAGTCAATTTAATTACTTACAAAGTTACAATATGGACGGCTTGCATGGGCACTTTTGCAGGAAAAAGTTTGACTAACAATACATTTTTCTGTCTCCTTTAAAAATATTCTAAGCAAATATAATTTTCATGCAGCACCCTCCCAAATTAGAGTAAAAATGTTGTGGATGAGAGGACTTTGAGAACGGGCACCAAAATATTGTATATACCTCCGAGCCACTAACCAGAAATTAAGTCGGCATTTTTTGGAATTCACTCACACGCGCACTCACGCAATAAATTCGATAATTTAAACCATAATAATGTTCGATGATTTTTAAATAATTTAGAAATGATGGCTTAATTCCACAGTATTTTTACCAAGAAGCCAATAAAAATATCGAATAGGAAGCTCCATGTTTACTTTTTTTTGGGTAACTGATCGAGCAGAAGATGGCCTATGGAACTATTAAAGGGACAATCATCTCCAGCAAGTTAACCATAACGTAAGACACATATTTTTGTTCAATCTCATGTGTTATAATATTGCAGATTGCATATTTATTTTTAAAAAATCGACGGTGCCTTGATTATGTACACAGATTGGTTTTCGCCTTGCTTTGCGGCTCCATTTTCTCTCACTATTCTGCGCTCGCTGGACGATGAGCAACAAAGTTTCTTCAATTTACGAAGGATAGTGTCATGTGTAATAGTGACTCAGAGTTAATTGAAATAAAATCAACCTAAGTAGGTTGACTGAAATAAAAACAATCTGCTTATTAAACCCACTGTAAGGGCACGTACTTTCTTCCAGAACATCCTCAAACATTATGAATGTGGTCAATTGGTGGAAAACTGACTTCAAATGTGATGCAAAAGCTATATTTTATCAAGCAGTAGGGAGATAATTTGTCGCTCACCATGATTATCTAGCGGCGCCGGTGGTGCAGTGGTAAGCGTGATTGCCTCTCACCCCAGCAGGCCTGGGTTCAATCCCAGTCGGCGCTGCCGGGATGTTCTGAGGCATAACATTTCTGATCACGGGAAGTAATGTCGTTGGTCCCCGGTTCATGAGTTGATGGGTCGATAAGGAAGGTCCAGGTGTGAGAGCTGCCTCCCTGGCGGCGTCGGTAGCATTGGTGCTCAGCACGGAAAACAAGATCGACGTAAAACAAATCCAAAGAAAAAAAAACCATGATTATCTCACGAAAACAAATGTCATTTTGAGGTTTGCATCGGTTATCTTTCAAAGTCCAGAACTCGGTCAGTAGTACAGTTAAAAATTTGTAAGTGGTACATTCTATTAGATAATTTTATAAGCTTTCAGGCAAAAATACGAAACCCCAAATCAATTCATTTTAACTTTCAGAAACGGCTTGTCTACCAATTCGACAGAAATTAACCCGAAATTTGCGGTGTTTTACATGACCGTGTAGCCTTATCAGCTAGTTCACAAAAAAGTTGAAAAAATAACCTTTAAAACGGTAAAAAAACATTTAAAAAAGGATGAGTAGAACCCGAGATACATTATTTTGAAAAAAAGTGTCGACTTCATTTTCAGTGTGGTAGTCGAAGAGTTAAGATGGGTTAACTAAACATTTAATTGGATTTAATGTAAGCATTCTATATTAAAAAGTAACGAAAAAGTCCCAAAAGAGCGATCCATCCCTGTTCCAGGCCCTCAAAGCATTCCCTGTTCATGTGTAGATATTTTTCTTTCCCCTGGAAAAACAAACCGCCATAAAAACAGAGATATAAACAATACATATCCTTTGGAGCAATATGTGAAATTATGATTTTTCGCTTCCAGCAGCAAGAATAGTTATGACGATGGTTATGGGTATTCCTACTAGCGCACTCCCCAACCTCCCAACGTTATCTCCACACGGCTCACATTTAACGTCGTCGTCGTCGTCGTCGTCGTCGTTATTACCATGGCAAGGATGGCACTGCCAGTACATTTCCCTTGCCCCAGACTCCATTTCATAGCTTTGTGACGCCACTCTACACGGACGCCAACAACGTAGTAAACGACCGACCTACCGACGACGATGATGACGATTTTGCGTCGACTGGTACACGGGGGGACCATATAGCCCACATATCGACGTGATTTACGATTCCAATATTACTCGTTTTTATGCCAAACGCAATCACTCCCCTTCTTCTCGTGCAGTCACCGCTGTGCTATGAATGTAAACGCACGCAATTTTAATGCTACTAACCGGCATCATCACTTGGTGGAGCATTGCGGGATGCGATGGAGCAACTGAGGAAACGCGCATCATAACTGCCTCCAAGTTTTGCGGACCGGTGCCATCTTATTTACTAGGGTAGAGGTGATCAAGATGTTTGATGGAAATGGAATAATTCGGGAATGTGGGTTTTGCAGTTGATCATCTCGATGATCAGAGCAGTAAGAAAATGTAATTTTGAGTTTGGCTCATGTTTTAATCATAATAGACGAACCAGTTAAAGGCAGAAAGTCTGTCTAATAGTGGTATCACATTAATAATAACATGACTATGATCATCACTGTACCCAAGAAAATACATAGTTGCAGACCCAGACAACCAGAATGCACGTATATTCAAAGTTGTTTTCGTGATATACAAACACATATACTAACAAACAATTCGTATAGAATGCAAAGAAATTGCTTATACGTACAAAAGTGGAGGCCATATTCATGCATATTTTAATTTGATTTTAAAAGAGTTGATTTAAAATCATACATGATATAATCGGTAACAACAAATTCATTTTGAAAAGTCTTACGATGTAATCAGATTTAATTTGTGATACAGTACAACGAAAAAATGAGTCATCGCATATGGGTCGGAAATTTGCATTATATACGATTTAAATTAAACATAATGTGAGGTATGCCATTCGTATATGCGATTTTGACTTAAACTGTAGCAATTTACGATGCTGTCTGTACATTGTTATACGACTTCTGGTTGTCTGGGGATAATTCAGAGTCAAATATATCCTCATTTGCTAATAATTTCTTTTCGATGTGACTATGCTCATCTGTGTCTGAGAAATGCAATGATTATGCAATAAGCTATTGATTTAAATATCAAAATTTCTGAAGACAAATGAGAAAAATCGTAGCAAATGTAACTAACATTATTTTCAGTTTTTAGAAAATTAGCGAAAAATTATGTGGAGAGTTAAGAACAGGTTAAGAATTAATAGCGCCTCACTGATCTTTAGAATCCAGAAAACGTTCAAAAACATTCAGTTCATAGAAATGTTATGAAACATAATGAATTCTTATATAAATATATGAATATTATGAAATATTATGTAATACTATGAAAATTCAGATGTAATGCTAAATTTAAAAACTCACACTTAAGGGGTGATGTATATATTTATGTCACGGAGGGGGAGGGGGTATTAAGGTAGGTATAGGAAAAAACTGACGATAGGGTGGAGGGGGTAGATTTTTCCTCGATTCAGCATGCCATAATTAATGCATGCGCCCTAACCGGGATATATAATCAAGCATGGAAAGTTACCGTGCTCACTTCACCACTCGCAGTTCCTCAATTGAATATGATCTGTCCATGAAACAAGTGATTCATGGGATTCCAGATCAACTTCGAACTATTATTGTCCCACGTATTTTTACTGAAAAGTACCAACACGTCAATTGCGTGAAAAGATATTGTACAGACGGGTCACGTCTCAATGGATCCACTGGCTTCGGTGTCTTCAATGAAAACTCTAGCGCCTTCCGCAAACTTCAGGAAGCTTGTTCCGTTTATGTTGCTGAGCTGGTAGCAATCAACTTCGCATTGGGGATGATTTCCAACATGCCCGCAGACCATTACTTCATCTTCTCGGATAGTTCTTAGTTCGATTGAGGCTATTCGGTCGATGAAACAAAGTAGGCACTCATCTTATTTCCTTTCAAAGGTAAGGGAGCAGATGTGTGTGCTGGTCGAAAGATCATATATGATTACCTTTGTATGGGTCCCAATCCCAGGCAATGAGAAGGCGGACTCTCTCGCAAAGGTGGGCGCGCAGGAAGGTGAATTTTATGACAGGTAAATTTCACACGATGAATTTTACCATTTCTTGCGTCAGAGTACCCTTTCGAGTTGGCAAACGTCCGGAAATCTTGGACGGTGGTTACATTCAATTATTCCTAATGTTTCTTCGAGAGCGTGGTTTAAAGGCTTGGGCTTAAGTCGTGACCTCATTCGCGTGATGAGTAGACTTATGTCCAACCACTACTCGCTAGATGCGCATCTCAATAGAATAAACCTCGTGGACAGCAACATATGTCGGTGTGGAAACGGTTACGATGACATCGATCACGCAGTTTGGCAATGTACCGATAATGACGCCGCCAGAGAGCGACTTTTGAATACCCTCGAGGCCCAAGGAAGACAACCCTATATCCCTATCAGAGACGTGTTGGGTACCCGCGATCTCTGCTATATGGAGTCGATTTATGTGTTTCTGCAAATGTCTAGTATAAGAATTTAATTCGTTTGTCTTTTGTATCTCTTTATTAGTTTTTGTTTGTCTTGTCGCCCACTGGTCACCATAGCCGGTCGAACTCCAGACGAATCTAGAACCACACTACCGTTCATACTGGCGACATCGCTCTGATGAGACAACGAAACCCTACCCCAAGCTCCTCTACTTTTCCTATCCTTCGACAATGTACCCCTCTAACCTCGAGTAAGCCGCGAGTATTCGGCCCAACTCCTACTAGACATAGAATTAAGTGAATTTTGTTACAAACAAAGAACAATGAATTATCGGCTCCGTAAAGCTAACGCGATTGAGCCTTACAAAAAACAAACTAGATAAAAAAAAGCATGGAAAATTCACTTCATTTTCATTCACTTACGTGAGCACTACAGAATCAAAATAGCCATTCTCACCTACACAGCAAAAAATTAATGGAATTTAATATTAAAATTTGTATTTTTGCTGTGTACACACAGATTTCCAAACCTTTGTACATTCTCCCAACCAAGTGACTCTGCACGTAGACTCGGAACTGACAGCAGCAGAAAGAATAAAATATAAACTGAAAGGCAGCCGAACAATTTTCCCCACTGAGGGAGAACCCGATTGAATGCGAACGCAAACGATTTAAAAAACCGAGTGAGACATGTTAATACCAATTTATGTTTAAAGCTAGAAAATATAAAGTGAGAATCACTACAAAAATCTGCAAAATTCTCACTCAGCTCATTCAGCTGAAAGCAATCGTAAACGGCTCAGTATACAAAAAATAATAAGTGAGGAACTAGGTAGACTACCTCTTTCGACCATTCCACCACTGTGCCGTTCAGGCTAATCTTATTATTCTCCGACGGAACAAGTCTGGGAGATTTAGAGTGTGGAAAGATGATGACCTGGGTCTTTGCAGCGTTGAAACGGATCTTCCAGCTGTTGAAATATTCAGACCTATCAGGCCTATCTGAAGTTTGGCAGTCAGAGCTCTGATGACCCTACCCTTGTAGACTCAGGGAGAGCCGGCATATCGGAGGTTGAATAAAATGGAATCAAGGATGCTTCCTTGTGGAACCCCCGCACCGATGTTGAAAGCATCCAATGTGATGCCACTCAGAAAGACTCGGAACGTTCTGTCCGATAGATAGTTATTTATTATCTTCACTAGGAAGCTTGGAAGACCGTACTGCTGCAATTTGAACACCAGACCATCATGCCAGACATTGTCGAACGTACAATAAGGCCATGGCAGATGTTTTCGACACAGACTTGTTCCGTCTGAGAATGTTTGTTACTCGAGTCAGCTGGTGGACGGTCGAACGCCCTTTCCGAAAACTAAACTGTTCCTCGAGAAACAAGTTGTTTTCTTTGGCAGATGTTAGGAGCCGGTGGTAGACTGCTCTTTCGAACAGTTTTGATAACCCTGGGAGAAGGCTGATTGGCCGATAACTTGAAGGAGAGGACGGATCCTTCCCAGGTTTCCGGATGGGTATGACTTTCAACACGAGGGGAAGTAGCCTTCCAACACGAGGGGAAGTAGCCAAGTCGGAGGCACAGATTAAAAATCAAGTGTTTGTGTTTCAAATTCAGGATGTTGTGGAAACCTGGGGCTTTCATGTTTTTAGATGATTTGATACCGGCCAACAGTTTGTCAGCCGTAATCTCGGATTCCTCGGGAAAAATATTAAGAATATAATGGAGGTGGTTGCGTTTACAGCAAACCTCAGCTTCGTGAGGGCTGACGATGTTTTGACCGAGATTATGGGAGCTGACGAAGTGTTGACCTATCGTGGCAGCCTTCTCTTCAGGAGTTATCAGATGAACCACTGGGTGGAATGAGTCTTGGCTTATTTTCAAGGATTTTGGTTAGTTTCCAAAAGGTTTTTGCACAATCTGGGAGAGAGCGGATCCTGTTACCAAAGCTCTGATTTTTCGAGGTCCATCATCCTTGCTTGCATGGTTTATGTTAGGTGATTACAGTGGGTTTCCAAGACAGGCAAGCCAGAACGCTGGTATTGCCTTCTAATAGAGTTACGGAGTCTAATGAGATTTTTGGTTATTCTATCAAGGTTCAGAGTATTGCTCACCTGTCTGGATAGTGGCACGTGTTGTTCCCTGTCCCGGAATATCGCCTCCTCGATGGAACGCTGACACCGGTCAACGTCTTCGGGCGCCTCCGGAAGGACACCGTAGGCGACAGTGGAGTCGACACAGTGTTGGAACTGATCCCAGCTGACGCGATGGTAGTTGCGTCGGGAAGCTTGGAATCGGTTGGCGGATGAGCCCACATCGGTCATAGTGGTCCGAACTCAGCTCCTGGTGGGTCACAGGTTGCGAGATGTTGTCTCCCATGTTGCTGATGAAGATGTCCATGGTGGAGTGTACGCCAAACCGACTCAAGTGGGTGGGAGAGTCCGGCGCTATTATGGTGTAGTGAGCCTCCTGCACGTCATCGTTCGGGATTGTGCCTTTTTGGTTGCGTCGACTGTTGGCGTTCAGGTCACCAGCGACGATGTATTTCTCACAGCGTCGAGTTAGTCTGATGATGTCTTTCCGTAGGTCTGCTGCCGACCCGTCCTTGATGGTAACTTGTTTGGGACAGTAGGCCGCAATGATGGTAATAGGGCCGACAGGAGTGGAGACTTCCACACCCATCGCTTCGATCATCTTCAGCTGGAAACTCGGTAGCAGTCGACAGCCAATATTTCTTCTTAATGCGATAGCCACTCCTCTTCCGCAGGTGCTGGTCTGGACATTTATCTCCTGCTTCAGATGTGTTTCGGTGATGGCAGCGATGTCAATGCTATGTTCATTGAGGAAATCAACGAACTCAATAATTTAGCTCTTGAGCGAGCAAGCATTCCAGTTGACTATTTTGATGGCTTCACGGTCCATACTTTTGCACGAGGGTCATAACTGCTCGAAGCTGTTCAGGTAGTGTCTTGGTGGTGCGCACAATTATGATCACCTCAGTAACGAGGATCACTAGTTCGTCGCTTGTGAGTGGAGAATTGTCTTCTGTCTCACCTGACACAGCACGGGCGTACCATAATACCGGGGCAGTATAGCCATGGCTCGGCTGGGCCGCAGTGGCAGTGAGGCGATGCTGAACTGAATGGTGCCTGGCAACGGCTTGATCTGATGCTGGATTCGCAACAGGAGGGGGGGGGGGGAGTGCGCTGGTTTAGTGGAAGCGGTGCTAGGTTCGGGACCATACGACGAGCCTGAAGTATTGGAAACGTGTCCACGATTATTGGAGCACGATTATTGCGGTGTCGACCAGGTTGGTTCCTCGTGGAAGCCTGTTGTCGGATCTGGATGAAGGCCGCTCGCTTGAGACATCTCCTATCGCTGCCCAGATGGTTGGAATCACAGTTCACGCACTTAGGCTCAGCTTCTTCTTCCTTCTTGTAGGCGGTAATATTGTGAGCCCCAGCACATTTGCCACAACGAGCCTTCATGTGACAATTCTTCGTACCGCGCCCAAATGCCAGACAATTAGTGCACTATGTCACGTGCCGAGGGCGGTACTGCTCCCACTCAATCACGATGTTGAACAGCGCGCGAATCTACCGCAGAGTAGCCACTCTGGTGGAGTTCTTATAGAAGTGCACCAGGTACAACTGGTCCCGGAATGCACTGGTTTCATCACGTCTCGCAATGGGAAAAATGTTGATTGGTTGCAGATGAAGGTGCTCCAATTCCGCTTTAATCTCCGCAACAGGGAGATTTGGAAGACCACGGATCACCATTTTCAGTGGTTTGCTTCCAGGGTCGTCGTGAGTGTAGAACTCAAACCGGTTCAGCTGAAGAAAAGTGCCAACAGCGTTGTAGCCCGCCAGCGTCGAGCCCAAGATTTTGATCCTCGTTCTGCACAGCTTGAACAGCGGATGGATTTAATTTTTAGCCATCTCATTCCTGAGCAACGCGAGTTCCTTCGTCGAGTTCCTGAGCAACGCGAGTTACTTCTCAACTGGATCTATATCTGCTTCTTCGGGGAGCACTCCGAATTACTCTGAAGCAACCTTTCCGTGTGGTTGCTGGCACCAGCTTTCTTGTGAGGCATTTCCGGGGCATCTTGAACGGATGCGGTTGCATCCTAACTTTGGTGACCCATCACTTTTCGTTTTTTTCAACGGGTGAGTGGAGGCATTCAATTGTTGCTCAACTACCGCCGATTTAGTGACTTCCACAAGAGAGGCGAAAACTGGCGACACGTTGCTAGCCAAAGCGAAAATTTGCGACGGGTACCACGACCTAATGACCGACAACGACTCGAGAGAGCGAGCGAAAAGAAGATCGGACTGTACAGCTTGATGGTCAAGCAGAGAATCATCTGCACCAGCGTTCCCTTTTTTTGACTTTAAATGATCTTTATTTCTTGTGTTTGTGTGGTTTACATGTATGAATTTTCAAGTGACACAGATGCGTCTGTTCAACTTTAGTGCATTTGAGATTTTAATTATTATTTACAGTTCCTTATCCTATCAGGCCTGTTTTAAAGTATGACCACCTTGGTGTGATTTGTTTGATTTGAATTGGGAAAAGGAGACTACTTATAACTACTGTTTACAACTATAACTAACCTACAACTACTATATACACCTAATCTACTATATACACCTAATCTACTATATACAAATTGCTT
Organism: Ochlerotatus camptorhynchus; assembly: GCF_037179485.1. Taxonomy (NCBI): domain Eukaryota; kingdom Metazoa; phylum Arthropoda; class Insecta; order Diptera; family Culicidae; genus Ochlerotatus; species Ochlerotatus camptorhynchus. Next base: position 768,043 of record NW_027040497.1, on the reverse strand, counting down.
ATCAAAGCATGTTCTGATAAATTACATTTTTGTGCAAATTTAGTCTTAATTTCGTTAATTCTAGAATCTATTTTGGCAATGCTTGCCTCTTCGTGTAAATTTGTTATTCTAGTGTCGAAAGGACGATCAAGTACCATCCTCAGCACTCTATTCTGAGCGACCTGAATAGACCGGAGCTGCGTAGAGGATCGCAGGTGCTATAATTTGTTTGTAGACAGCCAGTTTGTTTACCCTTGAGAGGCGGAACACTTGACTACGGTTTTACCCACATGCGAGCGGAATAGGAGCTTTTCGCCAAACAACATCCCGATATAGGTTACTTTGACGGACCACTCAACCCTTGTGCCATCCATGATTACAGTACAAGAGGGAGCCGGTTTTAGTTTGGGTGATTGTCGATGGAGGTACATGATTGTTTGTGTTTTGGAGGCATTGATTTTGATTTTCCACGTGGTGGCATAATCAGCAAAGGCGTCAAGACATCGTTGAAGCTTGTTTGTTATTTCGCCAGGCATCCTACCCTTGACGATTATTTCGGTATCATCTGCGAACAGGAAAAACATGCAACCGTCACCGAGGGGAGGAATGTCTGAAGTGTAGATGCTGTAAAGCAAAGGGCCCAACAGACTTCCTTGAGGAACTCCTGCTGGAATGGAGAACGTGTTTGAAAGGCAGCCATTCAACGATACCCTGAACAACCTTTGCTGAAGATAGTTACGGGTGATTTTAACAAGATGCAAAGGAATGTTGAAGTTACAAAGCTTGTATAGAAGCCCATTGTGCCAGACGTTGTCGCTTTCTCAACGTCTAACAATGTCATGGCTGTGGACTTGGATACAGCCTTGTTACTTCGGGTGTTACTCATCACCCGTACTAGCTGATGATTTGTGGAGTGCCTCTTCCTGAACCCGAACTGTTTCGGTAGGAAAATGTTGTTCCTCGACAAAATTGAGCAAACGATTGAGAATAAGTTTCGCGAACAATTTTCTCAGCGCTGAAAGGAGGCTGATCGGTCTGTAGCTTGAAGCTATAGCGTTGGGTCCTTCCCGGGTTTACGAATATGTATGATGCCATTTCACGTTTCCTCGCTAAATCTCCGGTTCTTTGGAACTGACGTCTAGGAACATTTCTCAGGCAAATTAAGAGATGGGTATGGGAATCAATTACAATAAACTTACCCCTTAGAGGAACTCGTCGGACGCACGCCTCGTCAGTCACGGTTATGGCTTGGTGAAGTCCCTCCAAGCGGTCGATGTCCTCCACGGTGTCAAGCAGAGGGTTGTCGATGATGTGTCTGTCTACCACGCGTCCAAACTGGGCCCAGTTTGCGCGGTGGTAGTCCTTGTGCAGGCTTGGAGCGGTTGGTGGTCGGGGCTTAAATTATTGATTGCCACCAAATTGGATAGCCCGAAGTTCGTCAAGAAGAAGTCCAGCGTGGAAGGGTTTCCAGCCAGAGAATGTTGGTTCATCCGGAAATTGCACTGTATACATCCCATGCTGCGAGTGGTCAAATAATAGGCTACCATTCTGGTTCCATTGGTAGTTGCACTAAGCTTCGTCGCGAGCATTCAGATCGCCCCCAACAATGAATGGGGAGTTCGCGTGAGTGATAGCGGTGAGGTCGTTCTTGAATTTCATCCTTAGTCCGTTGCTTGCCGCACACGTGCGAGGACAATACACGGCTATGAACAGGACGTTTCCGGTTGACGATTCAACCTCCACTCTAAGGGCCTCGATGATAGAAGTGTGGATATGAGGAAGGTTCCAGAATTCAGGGAGCTTTGTCCAGCTGAGACACCAAACGTTTCTTGATTTCCTCGCGTTTGGGGCACTTTTTGTCGGACCCTTGATGAGCTAGGTGTGTCCACTGGATTTCTGTAATAGTAGATGGAATCTGCATCAACAAACTTGAAAAAAAAAACACTGTTTGGAATCTTGGTCCATTGAACCCCAAATTCAAATAACCTAGTATCTCAGCGAAATTTTAATGGGTACTCAAAATTTCACATGTTTTACAACGTAAATTTAGTGGACTTTTAGTGTTAAAATTATCAAACATTTTTGGAGTCACTCTCATTGTAAAAAAAACCCATGAAGTGGGAAATTTCTATGTTATAAATGTTTATATCACGAGATCCTAACCGTAAACAGTCACCCCAGTATTATGGGTCACCCACAATTATGGGCCACTTCGATTAAACCGCAGAGCTTACTGACCCATAATAGTGACTAGTTGGCCCATGATACTGGGATGACTGGAGGATATTGCTTACTTCGGCAAACATGTTCAGGAATACAGCACCTTCAAAACTATGGGTAGTGTATGTAGTGTTGAACGGAATTTTCACACTAGATGGCGCTAATTTTGAAACAATTAAATTGCGCTATCAATTATCTATAGATTTTGCACAGACAAAGAGTTAATTGAGTTAACAAGAATACGGTCTAATTGGGCACTCTTTTGTCGACCTTGATTTTTTTAAACAATCAATTCAACTAAGTTAATATTATAAGGGGCTGCAAATTGGTGATTGGAGCAAAATATTGAGATACAGTTAAAATTTTTTTATATCTTTATTAAGGAGACTTTCAGCCCTGGGCTGGTTCGTCTCCAGATAAAATTTACCGATGTCACGGATTTAGACAAATTTTAACAATTTTAGGGTGGTAAATTGGGACCTCCCTTAGCTCAGTAGGTAAAGGCACAGCTACAAAGCAAGACCATGCTGGAGGTGGCTGGGTTCGATTCCCGTTCCGGTCTAGGAATTTTTCGGGTTGGAAAATATCTCGATTTCCCTGGGCATAGAGTATGATTGTACTTGCCACACTATTATACTAATGCAAAAATGGTACAGGCATCGAAAGCTCTCAATTAATAACTGTGGAAGTGCATCTAGAACACTAAGTTGAGAGCACGCAATAAGCTAATTTGCCATACGCAATAAGCTTGAAGTGCGAGGAAGAAGAAGAAGAGCGGTAAATTTTAAAGATCTAAGCAACATGCAGTCTAAGAAAAAATCTCATTAGGAACGAGTAAAATTTTCAACGATGGAAAGATCACGGACATGGAAAATTTGGCATACATCTAGAACTGATATTCTCATTCTAGAAAAACTGATTCCGGATTGGTACGAGAGAAACCAGTTCAATTTAATGAACCCAAAATTCTGTGATATGATTATTATTCCTCGATATTTGGACAAATTCTAAAGCAACCTGGTTCCAAAGATTTTACAAATGTCTGGCCTTTGAAACAATTTTGAGAGTTTGAAAAATTTTCTTGACCATTTTTCGACATCTATGGCTTGGAAAACTTTCAAGATCACGAAGTAAAAGACCCAGAATAATGGGCCTAGATTTTTATTTATTTTTTTCGATGCCTCAGAAAATTTTAAATAGGTCTATGACAATTTCGAGACTTCAGAAAAGGGAAAACATTGAAAATTTAGAATCTTTTCAAATTTTGAATACAACGGACTTGAAAGCCTATATAACGGAGTTGAAAAAAAAAATAAAATTTTAGTAATTCCGTCAACGCTTTTATTTTAATTTGAAGTGTACATCATTGGAAATGTTTGTAGACTTTTTCACCATACCTCCGACCGATAAAATTGAATAGAAAGGTTTGTTTTTGATAACTTTTCCCCAACGTCAATGTTCAATAATGATTTAGAAAAAAATCATCAAATTTAATCGGCATTTAGTTGGCACTGTCTAAAAGGAAATTGTATCAGAGTTTAAAAAATAACATCCCCATGTTTTGGAAACGACACGACACAATCCATCGAGATCAGATTATGCAGATTATGCAGATTATGCAGATTATGCACGAGTACGGATTTCCGGATAAACAGACGCGATTGGTCAAGGCGACGATGGATCGAGTAATGTGCGTTGTTCGAGTATCGGGGACACTCTCGAGTCCCTTTGAATCACGAAGGGGGTTACGGCAAGACTTTCGTGTCTGCTATTCAACATCGCGTTAGAAGATGTAGGGTCTTATTACGGGTGTCACTACACGGTGATAAGGAAGTGATACTAATAATAAGAGCCGTGATTGCCGTGAAAATCAAATGGGAATCGCTTCACCATGACGACAAGTGACAAGTTTTCACCGTGAAGTGACATCCGTAATAAGCCCCGTAATCAGAAGCTAATTGGCGTCGCCGATGACATCGACATCATGGTACGGAACTTTGAGACGATGGCGGAAACGTACATCAGACTGAAGGCTGAAGCTAGGCGGATTGGACTTGCCATCAACGCATCAAAGACAAAACTCGTGAAAGGAAGAGGTTCTAGGGAAGACAATGTTAGCCTCCCACCCCGAGTTCAGATTGACGGTGACAAAATCGAGGTGGTCGATGAGTTCGTGTATTTGGGCTCACTGGTGACCGCCGAAAATGATACCAGCAGAGAAATTCAAAGACGCATTATGGCAAGGAAAAGTGCCTACTTTGGACTCCGGAGGACGCACCGGTCGAATAAAATTCGCCGCCGCACGAAGTTGACTGTCTACAAGACGCTGATTAGACCGGTGGTTCTCTACGGCCAGGAGACCTGGACTATGCTCGTGGTGTTTTCGAACGAAAGGTGTTGCGTACCATCTACGGTGGAGTGCAGATGGATGACGGAATGTGGAGGAGGCGAATGTCGGGGCACGTCGTAAGAATGCCGCAAGACGACCCAGCGAAAATGGTTCTAGAAAGCGACCCGACAGCAACAAGAAGAAGAGCCTAGCAGCAGGCAAGGTGGATCGACCAAGTAGAAGGCGACCTGCGGACGCTTCGCAGACTACGAGGCTGGCGAAATGTGTGGCAATGGATCGAGTAGAGTGGAGACTACTTCTTCGGACAGCAGAGGACAACAAGGTCTTAGCGTGATTGGTAAGGTAAGTAAGTATGTTTCGGAAACTTTCTAAGAAATCTAATAAGCTGCACAAATCGGTTCGACGCAATGACAAGCATGGAACCAAAGTAGGTTATGATCAAAATAGGATCCATCAACTCATGGACCGGGAATAAACGGCTTTAGAAAGGCGTGATCAGAGATTTTAAGCCTCATGAAATCCCGACGATGCCGACTGGGATTGAATCCGGGCCCTTGAAGTGAGAGGCAGTCACGCTCGACTACACCACCGTTGCCGATAAAAATGGTTCTTAGTCTTGAAACTAATCGGTGGCCTTTTACGAGGCCTTTCAAAATTTTGTCCGAATTTTGTTACGAGTCACCCCACAGTGCATTGGTGTCCAGTCCTACACAAAGATCATTTTGATTCACTGTGCAGAGTTTTCCGGAAGGTGTTCAATCTATAGGGCAATTTTGCTACGAAAATCATCAACATGTTTTATTCTTCTGTTCGACTATTATGAATACTATTATTAGCCATGGGTCTAATCTTAGATCCATAGGCCAACATTAGAGCCATTTCCCCTAAATATAAAAAAAAAATCACTAGCTCCAAAGACCTAATGCTTCTCAGTTTCATCATAAGGTATCTTCTACTGACTGTGCATAATATCAACTTCCAGATCTTGTTTTCAACTGGATGCACAAAACTCCAATATTGTATTGACATTAATTACATTATGAACATCTCTCCTATGCATTGACTTACTCGAATGCGTGAATTTCCCGTAATGGCCGGTCGGTATTTTGTGTGCCCCCAGACCCCAGCATTCATAAGCACGTTAGAAGTTTAGATGTTAAGGCTTAGCAGTAATAATAATAATAGCAGTAATGACGATACCATAAAACAGTACGATAACGACAGCGAAGGCTACGACAGCTACGACCACGACGACGACAAACGGCAACCACGGGACACGGGATGGTATAATGATTACGATCATCCACCATAGACACAGTTCTCCGAGCGGTTTCGGGGCAGCCATAACTTTCGAGTTGCGCGTGGACTCGTGGAGAACTATTTCGACCGGTCATAATTCTTGGTCCCATCCACTCTGATGGGCCGTTTAGAGAAATATTCCTATCGTACAGTTACCACGGCACCGACCAACAACCGGGAGATCCTCCTCTAACAAAACCGACACAGTCATAACTTGTGCAAACGACCAACTAAAACGCGGCAGCTGCATTGCCGTATAGCCAGCAGTTTGGAAAAATGCGCGTTATCAACATGTTTTGCCAAGGCAGCCGCCCCAGCGACGTATCCGTATCATCATAAGCATAAAACACGACAACCCACCATCGAGGACGACCGCAATAACATTACAGAAACGACAACGCGCGGTGGAAAAGCAGGCAAAAAACAAGGATTTGAGCTTAATTTTTCATTCCGCCCGGTTTCGGCTTCGGTGCGGCTGATCCTGGATTCGAACAACCGGGCAGGGGCCTGGACCAAATGTGTGTGTATGTGCTGTATACCGTGTTGTATATGCGTTATGTTGCGCGCATTTCCGCCTGGGGACATTGTTGTTTTTTTTCTCGAATCTGCTGCCTCCGCAGTGCACATTTCTTTTCGCCTACCTCTGCCCCGCTCCTACCGCCAATGCTATGGTCGCTGATGTAGCCAAAGAACAAGATGAGTCTGTCCAGATGGGTTTACCAGAGTGCCCCTCGTTTTTTGTTCATACTCTGGCAATAGGTACAGTGCCATGTGGCGCGGCCGGGAAATGAAACCACCGAAAACGCGAACGCTATCTTCATTTATTATTGCTGGGATTTGTGGCGGTGATCATAAATTTTATGAAGCTGTAAAGATACCGATGGGTGATACGAAAAACAGCAGGATACTTCCGGTCGCAGTTGCAAAATTTGTTTCTTGGTTTCATAGTGGATCTACATTCTAGTTAGATGCTCTCCACCAAGGAGTTAAAATTTGGACGACTTGGTTGTCCACAAATGATTGCCGGATTTCAAAACTAGTTTTCCTACCTGAGACCCAAATTCAACATTTTGTAAGATGCTCACGAGGTTGATGTCGAAAATAAAACCGATTTAATCACCAACCTATGCCAAAATTTTCTTAACTAACTTCAAGTAAGAAACGGCAGCATTATATTCATGCCAAACCAAACCAAGCAAAGACCTCACAATTAGTGACAGGCTATTGTCAATGCAATAAAAAGCTGCAAGAAAAGCTAGTAATTGGACACAAATTAGTTTACCCACAGGGTACCATTACACCATTCGTGGTGTCTTCACCATGTATGAACAACACCCGTGAGGACGACGACGTCAAATTAGCGATGCACGACTTTCCGTGGGTGCCGGTCGTTGGTAATAGAGTTATGAATGAGTATCACTTCTTTCCAAAAGAACCCACGCTGTGTTCTGCACCGGGGAAAATATTGGACGTGACCGAAATCTAATAGAACAAATTGTATGCTTGTTTTACCGGCACATACACGCCCCGGTTTCCTTACGAGGCTTCCGCTTGCTCGCTCGTTTTCGATTGCCTCGGGGACCCAGTTTGATGTGGATTTGTGCCAACCGCGGCGGTCGCTGCTTCCCGCAACGCAAGGTGCAACGCGACGACGGCGACGACGGTCACCCGCAAGATAGAGGGTATAATACACATTTTAAGAAGTTATTTATTAGCTGAAACCGTAACCTATGATTACCGGGTGACGTAAATCATATCGATGACAACTGCGCTCTTTCTCTTTCTCTCTCTCGTTAATGTAGGTACGTTTTACTTTACTGACGAACAGTGCAATGATTTGATATGCTTCCATTATTTGACGAGCATGGTGGAATCATTTATACCGCTTCGTCCCCTCTGAAGGAGGTGTGTTGTAACGCAGTTTACTTTTTTACTCGTCCAAATGGCACCATCGGAGAAAAAAAAATGTAAATGAGGGAGCAATCGTTATTGAAGTGTACTCGAGGTGTTTGATGCAACGAGTGGCAATCAATGTAACACATGTCATTAGGATGTGATAGGTATTGCTTTATAGTTGTGATTCTTTCCGAACAATTTGTAGATTTTAATACATTTTTGACACAAAGTAGAGAAATTCAGGAAAACACTATCTGGGAGCTAAGATATCTCAGTCATACAAAAATATGATCTTGATATCAAACAATGATATGCATTAGCACGATGTAAGAGGTAAAATATCAATAAATAATATCTGAAATTCGTGCCAGCAATATCGTTTTAATAACAATTTTAGCAATTATGGTATTAAATCAATAACAAATTACTAAAATTTTTGGTATTTGTTTGATATGCAATGATCAGGATTTGTTTTTAAATGGTATTCGTCATGCTATTTTTTGGTATTATTTTTTATATGAATGCTAATGCATATCTAATTTAAATATAACTAGTTAAGATTTTTCCCGGGTATACAATTTGAAGCTGTTCTGCTCTCCACTCGTTTATTGAATATGTAGATATCGCGAGTTTAAGTTACAAATTGTGATCTCTTAAATTGACTCCTAGCGTCATCAGATCCAATAATATTCGAGGATGGCCCAAAGAGTAGAGAAACCATTGTCAGACGATGGGTCCCTACTAGCAGCCCTAGCTGCTGAAAGAAAACTTCATGAAATTATTGGGAGGAGGTGCAGGATTGTTCTAGAAGAACGCTTTAAAACCTAATAAAACTTTTAATGTAGCTTGGGTATCATCTCGCGTAGAGAAGAATAGTAGAATTATCAACATATTATTATGTTATTGGTAACTTGTGCTCTATCACATGTTAAAAGCTTATACTGCTATCAACGCATAATTTTCTATTGTTATTATTTTTTTGTTTCATCAATTCCAGAGCTAATTCTGATCTGATAGCAGAATAAGCATATAATATGTACGAGATGATGAGATATAATAGCAAAATGTGATATAATTGGGTATGATTTTTGTTAATGTTTAGATATGACAACAACTGACTTTGATATTACTCAGTTATGATCCCATAGATTTTTTGATATTATTTTCGAAATTTTACCTCTTATATCAATAAAAAATAATATCAATTTTTGATGGTCTGTTCCAAGGTTGCTTATTATCGCACTGAATCGTCACTCACTATATTTCTCCATCACCGTAGAAGAATTGCAGCCAGGCTTGCCACAAGCTCCCTCAAGAGTCATCAATAAGCTTAGCTCCAGCATATTTTGATGATGATAAATTTTGCTCACACGGAGCTATACTTGATGCTCAAGCAGGACTCTTGCCAATCCGCATCGCTGAGAGATATGCGGAGCTCGTTCTCGGGTGTACATCGACTCTGCCCACGATGGGAAATACATAGGTGCCACAGTCGGAAGAAGTGTTAGTTTGTTTACATAAATGAACCATGCCCATTTTGTTATGGCATGTTTGCTATAAGAAATGCGCCTCGTGTTTATTAGCGATCACATCAAAGATTGATTAATTGAGTAGGAAATCAGTTTGGCACGGCATTTGTGACCAACATGCACCTTCCGGTAGTATGAAACAGGTCAAAAACTGTTCAAATCCGCAGATAAAAATTTTTGTTTTGAATTTCTGTATAGCAAAATAGTGAACTTTTCATGAACATTAACGGCAAAGAACTCACCAACACTGGGAGACTGTGAGTTCCTGCCCACCTGTCATTTACCATCGTGGACTCTGCCTACGGAGCAGAAATTTTAACTACGCACAGAAAAACAAAACTACCCACCGCTTGGGTTTTTTAAACTCAAATTTGAGTTATTTGACCTCAGCCCGTTTCATTTTCTCTCGCTATTGTTGTCAAAAATAGAACGAAAGATTCGACTCAACCGTCTAGTTCCGTACGAGAAGCCAAAATTGAGTAATATGCGATATACCCAAATTTGAGTTAAATGAACTTAATTTTGGGTAGAAAAAATTGAAAATAACTTAGCGATGGGTAATTTTTTTTGCCGTGCTTAAATGCAAACTACTTTGAGCCGGTTTACCCAAATTTGGCTTATTGTACGGAACATGGGAGATGAGTGAAAAGAACTTAATTTTGGGTTGTTTTGAATTTCTGTGCGTGATGTAAACTTGGAGCTTCGTGATGTATTCGTAGAGAGCTTGGCTCTTGATGGTTTCTCCCAGTGCGCATGATGAGTGATTTTGTATTGTATTCGAGAAAGAAATGAAAAAAAAAACAACGAAGAAATGAAAAAAAAAACAAAACATTATGGAACGTATACATACATGCATAAACTTTAATTTGCGTTTCTGGGACAACACAACCAACTGAAGGTTATGAATGTATCGACTCAGACTCCACCTGATTTAAACAACGCTAGACCAACAATTGAAATAGGCGGAACAACCAAACGTAAACAATGGCTTTAAACAAAAAATCCTAGAAAATCAAAGCACATCCAAGAAATCTAACACCATCATCTGATAGAGCAAACTTCCTTTATCGAATGGCAATTTTAGTTTGCGTGTTAGTGTTTTGATTCTCGAGAATTCTGAGTTTAGGCCATTGCTTACGTTGGGTTGTTCCGCCTATTTTAATTGTTGGTCAATAAAGATTTCCGAGCTACCGTGTGTGCAGCGAGGGTAGCGAATTGTCCTATAGTCAATTGAATGTATTGTTGTGTATCATAATACTGAATGGAAGAACCGTGCATAAATCAAGAGCCAGTCGTGCTCTCTCCGAATGCATAACGAAGGTCTATATTTACGGTTTCACCGAGTCCATCCTGAAGTTCAAAATGTTGTTTGATGAGAAGAGCCGATGTAAATCACGCCTCACTCAAGAACGCACCCCGCATCACTCATCGAGCTCTTTTGCGCTCTTTGGATTTGACACCATTGCTCTTTTTATGTGAGGGATGAATTAGCTCACAATGAATGAGCATCAATACGGCATAATCTGAGTTCGAGGAGTTTAGGCAAGCCTGATTGCAGCAATGCGTATACGGTTTATTCTTCATGGGTGAACGCTCTCACTGACGAAGCGATTTGTGGTATTTCGCCTCTCCTACCTTCTCTTCATTCGCTGAGTTACTACATGCACCAATTTACGCATGCGTCACTCACTCACAAGTTGGTAGCAACACGATTCCAATAATCATTCTTCGCAAGCGATACCACTCAATGACGAATATAGGGTTTTTGATCTAATTTCCGTCCTACTAAGCACAACGCGCTGCCCCGTAACGTGGGTAGATCACCTTTTCGTGGTACGTTACGGGATGTAAGATCTACCACCGATTCCTAGTCCTGACTACTTCAAACTAGGGGGGAACAGGATTTTTCAGTAATCCAAGGAACACATCTTAGTCCTTGTTACTATTTATGCCTTGTTGATAGTGACAAGACTCGGCTTTGTCTACCGAGGATGATATTGAAATAAGGCAAAAAAATGAGTTAGTTGTCTTCATCTATGTGATTCCTAATCTTCTATCCGTTGTTCCCTAGTTAGAAGTGGTTAAGACTAGGGTTCTGATGCATGGCCATTATCGGTGTCATACCTTAATTTTGTTGCTAAGGAATCCAATTTTGACTGACAAAGGGACGCGCCTTTGGAGGGTGTTTCAACACTCCGAAGGGTATAAATAGCGGGACCTTTCAATTAGACTCGGATCCTTGCTATAAATGCAAGAGTGGCAACTGTAAAAAAAATCGAATACTTCATCATTTTTCAATAGTGATGGAGTAATACGACATGCACTAAACTAAGGACACGGGATATACTACAATAGATCAATTTACTTGTCGCAGTAGTGTTAGGTCCCGAATAAAGGAAAAAAAAGCACAACGCGCACTTTACCTTTCTTTTCTGAACGAGTTTAAACTAAAAATGGAATATTTCTATCAAAGATGACTTATAAATTTATTCACCTTTCCATACGTACCGTTGGATTTGATAAAGAGCCACAAATTGTTGAGATATTATTTAAAATCTAATACTGCTTCTTGACTCTAAATTCGTTCTACGAGTTTCAATTCCGTCCTAACGCATTGAAACACCATTAGATTTTCTTCGTCCTACAGATAAACGTAGAAAAAGGGGATTCGTAAGGAGCGCTTCTTTTGTTTTTAGAACAATGAGCGTAAATATTCATACAATGCGCTCTAATACGATTTATGTTGTAGCTAATGAACTAACGCATCGGAACAAACCTATTATTGATTTGTGCATGGTGAAATCTTTTCAAGAACGAACATAATCTTGTGTGCTGATTTTAGTGTTGCTGTTTGTCTAGATATGCTGATACGCATATTTGCATTGTAATACCTATATCAGAGGTGAGTGTAGTATCGTTGTACTCATTTAATCTAGTACCACAATTCACGTACTAGATTAAAGGAGTATAACCTTAGAACAATAATCGTGTAACGAAAGTTGAAATCGTTTGAATTTTTGCAATCTTCTTCTTCTAGACTATTGCCGTCTGTAGCGAAGGTTTTGCGAGCCCTGTGAGTAATTTTGTGCGGCCCGCGGAATGATTTCAGTCTGTGAGCTGTATTCAGTCCTAGGTCTAGCTAATCATTTAAAAGATGCTTTGTGCGTTTTGTTGTTTCGTCTGTTTTTAGTAACGGTATATTGTTTGAAAAAGAGTCAAGGATAATGCATAAATAGGAATCTTTCTTTGCCCTAAAGAGGACTCAAAGATTTGCATTACTGAGTTAGTATGAAGATAACTTAATAAACTTGTAAGATCCGAAATAAACTTGTAAGATCCAGATTGTTCTATAAATATTTTAAAAGATATAAAAAATCCAAATCTCAATTTTCCTAAAATTCTTAAGGAAATTTAAGTTTAATTATTTTTATATATTTCATTATTGGGGTATGAAACAGGTCTGGTAAGGTCTGGTTTTTGGTTCTGGTATTTAAAATATGCTTAAATTTTATCATAATTGTCTATGCAAATAAAAGATTATGGCTCTGAAGAGCTAAAATCTTTCCATATTCATTTGCGCCAAAAATGTCCTCGTACAGAATATTTTCAATTTTCAACATTTGGTAAAGAAAAATCGGATGTACATGAAAGATGATTATTCTACACCATTGAACACGGCGTGTGGCAAATGATCACAGCAAATTTTGTGAGAGTTTGTTGCTTTGTAGCTTCAAGATTTGGTTCGATGCAGAAACACTATATCGGTTTTCATTTCCTTTTTATCTTTATCGAAAATTACACATTTTCACCATGCTTTCATATCTGAGTTGTTTCGATGATGTAGTAAGTTATGCTCATGGATGAAGCAGTATGCATAACAAAAGTACACCATAGTACAACGAATAGGTGATTTTCGGTAAAAAATGAGCCATTAACATTTTTTCTTCCACAAAAAAGCTCTTAATTTAAAAAAAAAAACTGTAGGTCTTGTAAAGCTAGTAGCTCCAGGAGAGTTCTTTAAAATGGCATTCTTGAAAGACATGCTGAAGACACCATTCTTCTATAATGATTTATTAAAAAGTTATTAGCAGCGCCGGCCTAGTAGCAGAATTCCTTACTTATTTGATTTCTCAAAATGAAGGCCCAGATGCTAAGGATCAACTTTGCTAAAGACACAAAGCTTCCACAATTATGCATTAATGCATCCTTGAGGAGCTATTGATTGATACCGCGTTTTGGTATTTATCCGACCATGGACACCTTCGCGATGAATAATGAACCAAAAACTTTGCATCTTCATGAAGATAAAAGTATCATTGTTGATTGATTCTCTTCATCGATTTTCTCTTTCGTGAATAACCCGACTGCTAATTGAATTTCCCATTCAGTGTGTTGTTTCAGTCGCAAGCTAACATCATCTTCTGTCGAACTGTGCTGTGAGCTTAGCGAGGAATTCGTTTATGTTGCCGTGGTAAACCAAAGAGAAAGTCTATGAAGAGAATCAATCAACGAGGGTAGGCCCTTTTCAAATGTTACGCGAGTATTCATCTTGCGAAGAACAAGGAAGTGCCGAAGAGCAAAAAACACGAATATTTGCGGATTGCATCGACACTCATAAAGCCGGCGTCGGTGGTGTAGTGGTAAACGTGACTGCTTTCTCACCCCAATGGGTCTGGGTTCAATCCCAGCCGAGGTCGGTGGGATTTTTCTGAGGCATAAAAATCTCTGGTCACGTCTAGGGAAGTAAAAGCAGTTAGTTCCGACCCATGTGTGTGAATGGGTGCAATATCCTACGCAGGTGTGGAAGCTGCCTTCCTACACATTCAATTGCCGTCAATCGATGGCAATCTATGTCCGTCGGTGATTGACACTAGATTGCGGAACAGAGACCGACGTTAAATAAAGGAAAGAAGAAGAAGAAGGAAAAAAAATCAATCCTTTTCCTCTCAAGCAGATCACTCACTATGATTTACTTTTCGGCTGGTATCATCTTTGTTCGATAGTGTTTGTGGGATACCGATGCTTCGAAGACCTTCGCACGCGATGAGCGAATGCGGGAAAATGATGCGAGTATCTGTAACCTTGGTCTGTTCCCTTATTTCAATAGTAAAAATTGCTATTGATTTTGTTGAGGAGTGATATCTTCGTCTACTTTTAGCCACAACCCGGGTGTCCACTGGTGCTCCTATCGTTCTGCCGATCATCCATCCAGTATACAAGCCAGATATAGCAGAAACTGGTAGGAACAATTGGAGTGGTAAACAACCCTTCGTGATGGGAGATTGTAGGAGTTATTGACCAATGCACGGAATGAACTCACGTTAAAATTTGACTTTTGAGCGGTGCCGTGTTTACTAAAAATGAACGCATGATGTAATGCTCGCGTAACTTTTGAAAAAATCCTATCAACTTTTATAAACAACTTGTTAGGCCCTTTTCTCACGAGCCGAAGAACACCCACGCAAACAAAACCACTTTCGGAAAGGAGAGAATTCACCCTACCCAATGGTGTTGTTGGTTTGCATGGGCGTACTTCGGTTCGCGCGAAAAATGTCTAACAAGTTTTGTGTACATAAGTTGATAGGCCATTTTTAAATGTTACGCGAGTATTATTCATGTGTTCATTTTTAGTAAACAGGGCCCCGCTGTTGTGTCACTTTTGTCGAGCGAGTGAACTCAAATCCATCCGTGCACTCGTCTATGCTCGTGGAAGTTGAGCCAGTAAAAAGAGAGACTCTCGCTGTCCCAACGGCTGGCCTCGAATATCATCGATCGTCGGTCTGTGGATGACCAGTGGCATTTTAGGAGAAAATAGTTTTTCGTTTGCATCTCGACTTTCCTCTGATTGTAAGTGCCAGTCAAGAGCCACGCATGGTTAGTTTTTGTATCGTTAGGTTAGGTTTTGATTGTTAGTTTAAGTAAATAAACGTAGTTTGTGTAGTTATTGTTTTTGATAAATAGAGTATTTTTAACTAAGCCGCGAGTGTATACTGACTTTTAAGGAAGAGTTCCCCACCAAAACCTATGGATTACCATCACTAACCCATTCCAAGAAGCCTGGTGTTAAGGATCCACCCAGTCGAAGGAGCTGATTATCCGGTTCCCCAACAGATTTGATATTCTCGTCTACTCGGGTTCTATCATTCAAGTAACTGAAAAAGCGTCTGGTAAAATGATTTGAAGTAGATTTTGAGTTGAACTACATATAATGACTATATTCATAGTGATCAGCAAATCACATCTAGCAAATTCCCGGTTGTTCCCGGAATTTTTGAAAATTTTCCGTTTGAGGGATTTTCATTGAAATTAATCTAATTATTAAATTATTTAATTATTTAATAGTGCTCGGCTCCGTGGAGTAATTGTGATTGAGCGCACGAAAGAAACGAAACGTGCGAAACGTGTGCATTATTACCAGCATTGTGAAGGTCTAGAATTTAAAAATAAAAACTTTTTGCTATAAAAACTGTTTTAAGCGGAGTACACCTTTCATTACCGCATGCACCATGAATGGACAGGTGTATTTGGAAGAGTGTCTCCAAAAGCGGCTTCTCCCTCTTCTGAAGGCTCACGACGATCCGACAATCTTCTGGCCGGATTTTTCATCATGCCATTACACGGACGACGTGCTATAGTGGTAAAAGGCGAATGATGTCGATTCCGTGCCGAAAGATCTGAACCCCCCAAACACTCCGGAACAGCGCCCAATAGAAAAATACTGAGCCATTTTTAAGAAGCACCTTCTAAAACGACCTAAAGTGGTGAAGAATGTAGAATAAATGAAGAAAGCATGGGTTAATTTGCAAAAAAAATGTCGATTCTGAGGTCGTGCAGAACCTTACGGCTAAGGCTAAGGCCAAGGTTCGCGCATTCGGATGTAAAGGCGAAATAAATTAAGTAAACTATGCCAAAAATAACATGAATTGTTTCTTTTTACTCCCTGAAAATATGATGATAATCGGATAAGAACTCGAATTTTGAGATTGATTTTAAACGGTACACCCTTTAATGCTCGATGAATGTAGAAAAAAATGCGTGAAACCCAAACAATGTATTTCTTGAAAATAATAATAATACAACATATGTGCTGGTTGTATCAGAAATACATTTCATACGTGATGGTTTGAGTGTTTTTTTTTTCAAACAGGCAAAAACCCAAAAATTGTTTTTCAATATGTTTGAAAAATATATAACACATATATAACAAATAAATATCGCCACGGTTCACTGTAATTAATACTCTATGAATTAACTGATATTTTATTCAACTGATAAATGTTCAAGAACTAACTTGGCACCGGTTTCTCGAAAGCCACTTTTTTTCGAAACCACGTAGTTCACCAAGGTTTTAAAAAGCATGGTTTAGGTTAAATGTTCTAATTTCTTCGTTATGCTAGTTCTTTATTAAATGTAATAATTGCATAGTTACATTACATGCTGATATCAAAAGATGCATACAAATAAGTTAACGTTTAAACATATTATTGGGTTTAGGAAAACATATTTGAAATCTCCTTCTCCTCTAGTTTTAAGATGTGTATTGTATAATTGAAAATCATAATTTGGCTCTGTCAAGTTTATTCGATTGAGCCTGTACAAATAAAGTATTTCTCAAAAAAGCGATAACACTTATACGATGAAAGCTCGCCGGCAGCTTGATTAGTGTCTTTTGTTGTTGCTATCGTCTTCGAAACAAAACAATCTAATATGGTTGGAGATGGTTAACGTAAAATATCAGACTTAAAGTAATCATTTTATACGATAGATAAGGAGATGACAGTATAGAGTTGATAGTTCGGTTAGAGTACGGCAGTATGAAAACTGTATATACAGAGCAGAAAGTTCAAAATTGAGGAAGGTACGAATCGGCTTGATCATCTCCTTTACCAAACTCCCCACACAAGCGAAAAAGATAGGATTTTTAAAAGGGGATTGAGTATCAACCACGTCAAGGATACCCATTAAATACCGTTTACTAAAACCAACAGACTCATAAGGTTCTTAACATTGCTCCTATTTTCCAACCAATTCAACAACTGTCTTTAAATTCATAGTCAAAGGTCGGGTTGAACAGTCTAATCGGGCCAATACACACTACAACCTTATTGTGCAACCAGGTCGGGTTGGTGCTCGATTGAATTGTACACAGCAAAACATTAATTTTAATATCACATCAAAGTGGATGCACTTCACTCGTGTCGAAAATATGGTGTAATATTACTTGCCATAAAGGACAAAATTATCATTAATACAGTGGATGAACTGACATAACGCTGATTTTACTGAATTTGTTTACAATAAACATGTACCATAAATGAACTGTATCCCGGATGGGTAAACTATCCCACAAATGGTTTGGATGATACCCCGAACACGTCGTTAAGCTCTCTTTTATGGTTATTTTTATTACGGAAACCACAAACATGAGATTTTCGACATGTTGAAGTGATTGGATGTAATATTAATATTTATTTTTTGCTATGTACGTGAAGTGGTTGATAACTATAACGAGAAAGTCCATCAATCAATCGAAGTTAAATCCAACTGGTTGCAGTGTATAGAATGATCACAAAATCACCAAAATCATCAAAAAATTGTAACGGTTCTGCTGCAAACCTTCAATCCGATTTTTTTTAATTGCCAAGGACCATTGTTCCTCGTGAAGGAGGATACTGCTCTCGGGCAGACGGCCATCGCCGGAATCGTTCCGGAATTTCAGCGAGCACTTCGTGGACTGCATTCGTCGTAGTCATCGTCAAGGTACGTACCAGAATATACAACACACCACACACAACACTACGCACTAGACTGATGCAAAATTTGAAATTTTCGCTCCACAGTGCTCAAACGGTTCCTATTCGGGTTTTAATTAGCCTCCAAAAATTTTAACTCATTTAGTTCGAAACTGACTTGGCACAAACCATTTGAAGTTTTGAAGTTTATATGGAAATTACTATGGGAACACCAAATTTGTTGTTCATATATCTCTTGGAAAGAGATGAACCAGCCCAAGGCTGAAAATCTCTCTAATAAAGCAAAAAAAAAAAAAAAAAAAAAATATCTCTTGGAAATAGACATGCGCGCACTCCATTCGAGAAATGTAACCTTCTGGCAGAACACTTCAGACATGCCTTCAACGACACAACTGCCTCAGCGGATCAAGTGAACGAGGCAACCAGAGACACGCCAAATGATGTGTTTCGTTTCGACATCTTTGAGATATCCGAGGAGCTAGTGGAGTCTGCCATTAACAAGATGAAACGTATTCGATTGCTGCTGGTCCTGATGGGATCCCTGCATGTATCCTGAAGAAATGTTCCTCCGCACTTTCTAAGCTATTAAAGAAGTTGTTCAACCTTTCACTGCAGCAAGGTGAATTCCCTAGGAGTTGGAAATCCTCCTTTATGTTCCCAGTATTCAAGAAAGGAGAAAAGCGCGAAATTGAAAACTATCGCGGAATCACTTCACTCTGTGCCTACTCTAAAGTGTTTGAAATAATCATTAATGACGCCCTATTTGCAAGCTGCTGTAGCTATATTACTCCGGACCAGCATGGGTTCTACTCCAAGAGATGTGTCTCTACAAATCTAGCACCATTCGTATCCTCCTGCCTTCGGAATATAGAAGCAGGAGCACAAACAGATGTCGTCTATACGAATTTGAAGGCTGCTTTTGATCGAGTTGATCATGCTATCCTGCTAGCCTAACTGGATAAGCTTGGTGTGTCACAGGGCTTCATTCGTTGGTTCAAGTCTTACTTGACAAATCGAGAGCTCTGCGTGAAAATCGGAGCAGCACAATCAAACTTTTACACTAATACATCCGGTGTCCCTCAAAGCAGCAACTTAGGACCGTTGCTATTTTCAATCTTCATTAACGAGGTTGGATTGATTATTCCGGCTGGCTGTCTCTCTTTCTATGCAGATGATGTTAAGATTTATGTTGTAGTTCGAAGCCTTACTGACTGTTTACAGTTACAGCATATGATCGAAGACTTTGAGGATTGGTGTTCCAGGAACTTCGTCACGCTGAGTATTCAAAAATGCAGCATCATCTCTTTTCATCGCAAGCAGAAGCCAATCAAGTTCAACTATACAATCAACAATGAACCTTTGCCACGTGTGAGCAGTATCCGCGATCTAGGAATTACGCTTGATCCTGGAATTACATTCAAGCTGCATTATTCTGAGATCATCGCTAAAGCTAATAGACAACTCGGGTTTATCTTCAAGATTGCTGATGAATTCCGTGATCCAACATGCCTGAAAGCACTGTACTGTTCTCTCGTGCGTTCAATATTGGAATTTGGAAATGTCATCTGGTGCCCATACCAAGCGATTTGGATAGCGAGAATCGAATCCGTTCAGAAAGAATTCGTACGTTATGCATTACGCCACCTCCCATGGAACGATCCTGTCAATCTCCCAACATACGAACATCGCTGCCAACTTTTGGGCCTTGATACATTAGAACGTAGACGCACTATCGCTCAGGCAGTGTTCGTTCCTAAGGTATTATTGGGCGGTATCGACTCTCCAAGTATGCTAGGAGAATTGGAAATTTATGCTCCTGAACGACCATTGCGGACAAGGAATTTCTTACATCTTGGGGCGCGCGCAACAAATTATGGCCTGCATGATCCAATAAGATTCATGTCTGCTAGTTTTAACAGCTTCTACGAATACTTCGATTTCAACATTTCTGCGGCTGCCGAATTCTTTATCTGAAAGATTTTCTCATTAATCCATTAGTAGTAATGAACGAAGACTGGATGGAAAAAAGTTTAAACCTAGATATACCGTATAAAGTAGTTTATGCTAACCGCGAAATATGGGAATAAGGAGGGCCAATAATTCCACCAGGATCAATAATTTTCTACACAGATGGTTCAAAAATGAATGATAGCACTGGAGCTGGGATCACAGGCCCGGGGCTTAATGTTTCAATACCAATGGGAAGATGGGCAACTGTTTTTCTTGCAGAAATTTACGCTATCTTAGAATGTGCATATATTTGTCGAAAACGAAATTATCGACACACGTGAATCTGCATATTTTCAGATAGCCAGGCAGCATTGAATGCACTACAATCTTTCACATGCCAATCAAAACTGGTGTGGGAATGCATAATACTTCTGAAGCAACTGGCAGTCAAAAACCAGGTTTATCTGTACTGGGTACCAGGCCATTGCGGAATCGAAGGAAACGAAAAAGCCGATTTGCTCGCTAGACAAGGCTCAAGTGTCCAATTTATAGGACCAGAACCTTTCTGTGGGGTATCTAAATGTGTAATACAAATGGAAATGAAAAAATGGAAAGACAATATGATACAGTCAAATTGGGCTGCTACGAATACTTCAAGGCAATCCATATTGTTTATTACTCCAAACAAAGGAATTACGGAAAAAAAATACTAAATTTAAATAAAAAATCACTAAACACGCTTATTGGGCTACTTACGGGACACTGTCCCGTTAGATATCATTTGAAAAAGATAAATCGAAGTCAAACACATATCTGTAGGTTTTGTGACTGTGAGACAGAGACCTCTCAACATTTGCTCTGCGAATGTTCGGCACTAAAGGGTTATACGGTCAAAATTTGGTCAATATCAACTTGACGTATTTCTTTCAATTTTGCATTTAAAAAACCTGAACACCCCTCATTTTGAAGGTGTGTGTGTGTAGAATGTTGCTCCTATTTTGATTTTGGAATTCACTCTTCAGTTGTCGAAATGCCGTCCAAGCAAGAAGAGCAGCGTATCAAAATTTTGCTAGCGCATCGCGAAAATCCGAGCTACTCGCACGCAAAGTTGGCAAAATCGCTAAAAGTTGCCAAATCAACCGTTACAAATGTAATTAAAGTGTTTGGGGAACGTTTTTCGACAGCCAGGAAGTCTGGATCGGGGGGAAATCGAAAACCGGAAGCCGCTGAGACGACAAAGAGAGTTGCCGGTAGTTTCAAGCGAAACCCTAACCTCTCTCTCCGAGATGCCGCAAATAAGCTGGGTGTATCGTCTACAACCGTGCATCGAGCCAAAAAACGAGCCAGACTACCGACTTACAAGAAGGTAGTGACTCCAAATCGCGATGATAAACAAAATACGACGGCCAAAGCGCGACCCCGGAGGCTGTACACGACGATGCTGACGAAGTTTGACTGCGTGGTAATGCCGACTACAAGCAGCTTCCGGGACAGGAGTTTTATACGGCAAAAGGAAGGGGAGAGGTAGCAGACGTTTTCAAGCACATGAAACTGTCAAAGTTCGCAAAGAAATATCTGGTTTGGCAAGCCATCTGTACCTTTGGCTTGAAAAGCAGCATTTTCATAGCTTCCGGGACTGTCAACCAAGAAATTTACGTGAAAGAGTGTTTGAATAAACGTCTGCTGCCTTTCCTGAAGAAACACGGTTGTTCCGTACTGTTTTGGCCGGATTTGGCATCTTGCCATTACGGTAAAAAGGCCATGGAGTGGTACGCCGCCAACAACGTGCAGGTGGTTCCCAAGGACAAGAACCCTCCCAACACGCCAGAGCTCCGCCCAATTGAGAAATACTGGGCTATTGTCAAGCGGAACCTAAAGAAGACCAAAAAAACTGCTAAGGGCGAGCAGCAGTTCAAGGCAAACTGGCTTTCTGCGGCGAAGAAGGTGGACAAGGTGGCTGTACAAAATCTGATGGCAGGGGTCAAGCGTAAGGCCCGGCAATTCGGATTTGGAAAAGCGGAAGCCTAACTGAATATTTTTCCTGAATTTTATACTAATTGAACTTGAAAAAGAAATTTAATTTGATTTTTTAAATAAACGATTTCACCGATTTACACGCGTTTTCCCTTGACCAAATTTTGATCGTATCACCCTTTATTCGTGCGCAGAAGACAATATTTCAACAAAAGCATACTAAGTCCTTCTGAGATATGGTTAAAAAATCCCAAAATGGTGATTGAGTTTATTCTAAGAATCATACCAGATTGGGGTACTCCGCATTATCAGGCAACAATGGCAGTTACCCTAAATAGTAACTCGTCGGCCTGAACAGATGCGATACTAAACAGGGGTATACCACAAAAGATCAGCTTAATGGTCGCAGTGGTACAAACCCCAAAAAAAAAACCGAATTCAACGAAGTCTGCACGAGGGATGAAATCTACTGAAAATTGGAGTAACTCGACGTGCAATGATGGGCAAAATTACATTTTGCAACAGGTGAGTTACATTCCAATGCTCTCGCAGCTTAATAAATGTGCTACCTGAATCTTTTTTGTTTCATGTTCTCTGTATTTAACTTGACGACGAGGTTTGCTGCTGACTGCTGCTGACATCATGTTTGTTAAATGTTATGTTCCTAATTTTCAATTTTGTATTGTGTATTGTGAAAAGATGTGGGGTTTTTACGCCATTTTGGCTTTTCCCCATCAAATTATCAAATTTCATTAAGACAACACAAAGTCAGATGAGAAATATTAAATAAATAAATAAATAAATAAATGTAAAAATTCATCATATTGCTTTGCTCTAAAAAATAATAGCTGTGCTCGTAGGAAATTTTCTCAGGTACAACTTTGAGAAAAACCACTCTTCGATCAAATGTAAGGTACAAAAGTTATTAATGATTCAAACCTCATATGTCTTATGATCATGCTCAGTCAACTGTTCAGCAGGCAACTTTGGTGTTTCTGGCGCGAAGAATAGATCACAAAAATCATGGTAACTAGGGTTAACTACCCCATTCCCGGCCTATTAAGCACAACCCGTACTTATTATTTCTTAATATAGCGTAGTTTAGCACCAAACGGAATGTTATTATAATTGATGGCTTCTAAATGTATTTACCTTTCCGTACGTACCGTAAGATTTGATAAAGAGAAACAAATTGTTGAGATATTGTTAAAAGTCTAACACTGCTTGTTGACGCCAAACTCGGCCTACGGATTCTAAACTCGGCCTAACGCATTGAAACGCCAATGAATTTACTTCGGCCTATCGGATGAAGATAAAAATTGATTCGGTCGGAGCGCTTCTTTTGTTTTTGAGAAAAATTGGTGTAAACATTCATAACACGCGCTCTCATTGATTTCGTTCGGTACCTTTTGAACTAAAGCAGCGTACAAAACGCATAATTGACTTGTTAACTCTGAAACAATGAATTTATTTGAAGTTTTCTACTCGATAGGCCCAAAAAGGGCGATTAAGCCGAAGTCTTTCTCTACCCTATGTCATACTGCAGAATACAGTGTTGTCCACAAAATAGCTGCTTGATCATGCCATAAGATTATTAATCTCTCAAACAATTAATAACTATTTAATTTGACGTTTGGCTGAACAACAATCTTGCGCAAAGTTGGATTTTCCTTAGTAATGGTTTGTGCCAAGTCAGTTTCTTACCAGATGAGTTCCAATTTTGGGATGCTAATCAGGACCCGATCTAGAACCGGTTGAGCACTGTGGAGCGAAAATTTCAAATTTTAGATCAGTCTACTACCCACTGCTAAGTGTATCAATGAATTTTTAGGGAATATAGTGGTTAAGTTGATCCACTTCGTATTATAATTCGAAAGCTTGAGTGCCTTTTTTGTACGCATATCCCCTCCAGTTTGCCCTGTAGTACGCCGACGCTGAGACACAGTTCGCAGAGTCTCGTGCTGCTGAGTTGTTGTTGGGCAGAATATAAGTTTCACAATACGCGAATCCATAATTTCCCACTCATAGGCAGTATATAAGTAGCCATTCCAAAGAATTCGTCACAACAACATCTCGTTTCAGCCATTTTCCTTACCGAGAAGATTGTCATCCAATTTATTATGCCGATCTCGAATATGCTTATTGTATGCGGTGTAATAATTTTAACATAAATCGATGTTCTTACAAGTCATACCCACGTCGTGTATGCGTTCGACGCGGTCTTGCCTCCTCTTGCAAAGTCTTCTTCCCAATCTCTTATCTTCCATCGAATCCATAATATGCGTGTGTCTACCCAGAACCATCTCCATGGTTGACTCCAAGCTAGCAGCAGCAGCAGCAGCCCAAGGAACGCAGCATATCTCACGCAAGACATGCCCCTCCACCATGCCTTTCGTCAGACTGTAGAAGCACATACGTCTTTCTCCCGCTCCGGCGAGCATGGACCATCATGGACCGCGTGGAGAGGAGAACCAAGACACATCACAGACTCTATGCCAACCCAAGAAGCAACGATGTATCGATGTTTTCCCTCTCTTTCGATACCCAATCTCTCTTATTGGTTGCCAGGGGCTACACCCCATAGGATTTCTGCACTGAATATTTAATTTGATTTCTGTGTACCGACGACGAAAACATATCCGACGACTTGGCTGGCTCCCCCGGCCTCACAAAAAGTGGTTTCGTCTTGTCTCAGCTTGTCATTTTTCGATCTTTTCGGTGAATATCCGTCCCATCTTAGTGTGGAGGACACGCGGTGGTGGGCTCAAGAAGACACTAAATGCATGTAGCATTTTAATTGTCCATTGGATTCATTTGGGGATGCACGTCAATTTCGTCTGTTTGGGTTGAAAGTTCCATTAAACTCGATCGAATCAGGCAATGAATGGTAAAAAGGACGCCATTATTAAACAACCATTGAAGCAGCCAGCGTGCGTAAAAATTCAACTTTTCGGTGAATTAACTTGTGCGGCTGTAAGCTATGAGCATCATCGTTCCATGATTTTTCTTTTTGGTTTATTTGTTGATATTTTTTCGGAATAAATTGCACTCAGTGATCCGTTTCCTGCCGCCTGAATGGTGTCGGTACACACGGGATGAATTTCTGCATCGCTGAAGTTAACGGTTGATATAAGGCAGGGTTTATCTAGGAGGCACGTTGAGCAGTTTTTTGTTCTCTGCAGGAATTGTTAAAACGACGGACTTCTACATTGCTTCTTGATTATCTTCGACCGATACGCATATTTTCAACTGGAATCATTCTAAGTGGTATCGATTAGTAATTCAATCTAACAAATCTTTTAGAATATTGAGAAACAATCGGATATCAAGTATATTTAGAATTTGTTTTACAAACTTCTCAAGAATGTGCCCTTTATTGTCAAAAGAATTTTGCAACGCATCACTAATGGTATTGCCTTGACATCGCACCAGATGGTACGTGAACAATAATCGAATCCACAAAATGAGCACACCATTCTCTCCACAGAAAAAAAGATGTTTGTGTATGATCCAAATTGGATTATCCTGAACTACATTTTGCTAGATTCCTTCCTCCAAAATCCTCCAACTTCTTCCTTCTCCCATGTTCGCCGTCAATATCTACTTTGGGAGAAAAGCTCCTATCAATTGATTGTTTGTGTAAAGGATTTTTCGCAACCTTCTCTGATCGATGCCGGCCTACGTAGGAAGCGTGAAATTTCTTCCCTTTCTACAAGACCAGCCAGCGTTCCCAGGGTGCCTACCTCAATCCAATCAGGCAACCGAGCGGCGGTTGATGTTGCTGCTACTCATACTCAGCCGAACCCGAGAGAACGCTGATCCAATTAGTCATCCTCCATAGTAATCGTTAATGATATTCGCATTCGACTCCCTCCCCGGCTCCTTTCATCGTCTACCACAGCCGAGTGGCAGATTGGCATCTCCTTTGGGAAGTTTCATTTTCGAAGCCAGTGGTTTAAATCCCTCCTCCTTCAAGTTCTTTGACGACAGCGTATGCAGCGACCGGCTTATGATTATGCTGTATTATGATATGGCTAGAGTTGTGTCTAGCATAATGGGTAATTTGCATTCATAAAACCATTTCACGCTTCGGAAACCACACTCGCTGCTCATGCTTGCATTATGTATATGAAGATACACATACAGTGTATATCAAAATTTAGCGTACAGCTGTCCCTCAATTCAGCATCATTCGTCATCAAACAATTATCGGTTATTGGTATAGTATTGGGCTTAGTAGGGCTACAAATGGTGAGTCGACAAACTGGAAGGAGTGTTGTCCCAACAGCTCTGGTCCTCACAATTTCCTACCTCACGCTTCCACGGGTCAGCCGATGACAAAGACCGCCAGCAAAAGATGCTGGTAGCGTAGCCTGGGCAATGTCACCACGATAAAAACATGGATCCGGATCGTGGTGATAGCAAAGTGAGGAGGTGCGACCCTCGAGCGTCTGTTCACCATGGAGGTGTGGCTCAAACAGCGTCTGTCTCGGAGCGAGCGGCTGAATAAGAAATGCTGTATCACGTCAGCTACACCTAAGGTGGCAGCCCCACCAACATGATGTAGGTATCGCGACCCCGGTAAGGTAGCATACTGAAACCCCCAACATTACTCAGAAAAACGAAGAAAGAGAAAACAACGAACGGAATTTTCGGCAACCGACCCGGCAACGAAATAAGGACAATGAATGGAAACTCGGTACTTGGAATGTCAGAACCTTAAATGAACCTGGACGAGCGGGCCTTTTGGCTCGTGAACTGCAAAAAGTGAATGTGAGCGTAGCTGCTATTCAGGAAGTACGGTGGCCTAGATCCGGAGAACGTGAATTCCGGGCGGTGGACCCCATCGCCAACACTTCCTTCAAGTATCATATCTATCAAAAGCCTCTCGGACTGTTGGGATCTCCAGCATATGCTATGTATTTTCGCTGACTGGTGCACGAGAAATTTGATGGGCCTGAGCATCGAAAAATGCAACGTCATCTCCTATCACCGTAAAAACGAACCAATTATGTTTGACTATGTGCTCTTTGGACGTTGCATTGCCCGTGTAGAACAAATAAAGGATCTCGGTGTTACTCTGGACTGCGGACTCACCTTCAAAATCCATTATAACGACATCATTTCCCGAGCCAATCGCCAACTGGGTTTTATTTTCAAAATTGCCGATGAGTTCCGGGACCCGTTATGCCTCAGATCACTTTACTGCTCACTTGTGCGGTCTATATTAGAATCAAGTGCAGTTGTATGGTGCCCTTTCCAAGCCACTTGGATCGTTAGAATCGAATCTGTTCAACGAAAGTTTGTGAGATATGCTCTTCGTTTCTTGAACTGGCGTGACTCATCGAACCTGCCACCGTACGAGGAGCGTTGCCGTCTTCTGGGCATCGAACCGCTAGTGGTGCGACGGACGGTCGCTCAAGCTATGTTTGCTGGAAAGCTTCTCACGGGTGACATCGACTGTCCAACGTTGCTGGCCCAGCTAAATATGTATGCTCCTGAGAGACCTCTTCGTCAACGCGAATTTCTGTTTTTGGAGCCACGAGGCAGAAATTATACGCAGAATGAGCCAATTCGTGCAATCAGCCGACAATTTAACTATTTTTATTGCGAATTTGACTTTAACGTATCAGCAAATGTGTTTCGTCACCGGTTACTTGACCGTTTTCGTTTCGTTGACCATAACTATTTAGATTAAGTTTTATTCATTAAGACATTAATTGTCAGTTGAATTATTAAATAAACAAATAAACAAACAAATAAACAAATCACAGCGGTGGCGATAGGGCAGAACATGGAGTAGGGTTCATAGTGATCGGGAAGCAGATGAAGCGTGTTATGCGGTGGAGACCGGTAAGCGACCGCATCTGTGTATTAAGGATTCGGGGCAAATTCTTCAACTACAGCCTGATCAACATCTATGCGCCAACCAACGATAAATCCGATGACGTGAAGGACGCGTTTTATGACAGTCTCGATAAAACTTATGATGAGTGCCCAAAACACGACGTGAAGATTGTAATCGGAGGTCGGGAGGGAAGATTTCTTTCGTCCAATCATTGGTACAGAGAGCCTACATACAGTAACCAATGATAACGGCCTGAAACTGATAAACTTCGCCGCTGCTAGAGGTATGGCCATCAGTAGCACCTACTTTGCACGCAAGAATATCCGAAAGCACACCTGGAGACACCCAAATGGCGAAACTTGCACCCAGATCGATCACATGTTGGTGGATGGCCTGCACTTCTCAGATGTCATTGATGTAAGGACTTTTAGGGGGCCTAACATTGACTCAGATCATTATCTTGTTGTCTGCAAAATTCAGGCGCGTCTATCGACCGTTACGAATTCAACGAACCGGAGATCGATGCGTTTCAATATCCATCGCTTGTCAGTAGAAGGTGTTGCTGCAGAGTACCGCCAGAAGCTTGATGAGCGGATTAGCGAAATCAACGTGAACGAGGACCTCAACAATCTGTGGAACACAATCCACGGAGCGGTGAACACAACAGCACAAGAAGTGATAGGTACAGCTCAAAGACGACCACGTAATGGCTGGTTTGATGAGGAGTGCCAGAGGTTGACGGATGAGAAGAACGTTGCCAGAAGCCGGATGTTAGTGTCTGGTACCCGGCTGAACAGAGAGCGGTACAAGGTAGCAAGGGCAGCTGAGAAACGAACCCACCGCAGAAAGAAAAGGCAATACGAAGAACGCGTGATTGCTGAGGCGCAAGAAAGTATGGAACAGAACAATATGCGAAGGTTCTACGCGACTGTCAATGGTGTGCGGAGTAAAACAGCGCCATCTCCCGCCATGTGCAATGACCTTGAGGGGAATTTGCTGACAGATAAAACAAATGGTGGCTGCCAGGTGGAAAGAACATTTTGAGACATTGTTGAATGGAGAGAGTGAGGGAGTATCGAGGAACAGAGTAAACATCGCAGACGACGATCAAGCTGTGGAGCCTCCAACGCTAGACGAGGTTAAAAAGGCAATACGTGAGCTGAAAAACAATAAGGCTGCTGGGAAGGACGAGCTCCCGGCCGAACTTTTCAAACACGGAAGTGAGCAGCTGCATCAAGCAATCCACCGTATTCTAACGAAGATATGGGAGGACGAAGAACTGCCTGCTAGCTGGTTGGATGGCCTCATTTGCCCATTATTCAAAAAAGGGCACAGACTCGAGTGCGCCAATTATCGAGGAATAACTCTTCTGAATTCGGCGTACAAAATACTGTCACGCGTTCTGTTTAACAGATTGAGACCGCTTGAGGAGTCCTTCGTCGGTGAATACCAGGCTGGTTTTCGTGAGGGCCGATCAACGACGGATCAAATGTTTACCCTGCGTCAAATCCTTGATAAATTCCGAGAGTACAACTTGCAGACTCACCATCTGTTTATTGATTTCAAAGCAGCATACGATTCAGTGAAGAGAAATGAGCTTTAGCAGATTATGCTAGAACATGGTTTTCCGGCGAAACTAATTAGACTGATTCGCGCAACGCTAGATGGATCGAAATCAAGTGTAAGGGTTGCAGATGAGATTTCGACCTCGTTCGTGACCTTAGATGGATTGAAGCAGGGTGATGCACTTTCAAACTTACTGTTCAACATTGCTCTTGAAGGAGCGATTAGGAGAGCTGGTGTGCAGAGGAACGGTACTATCATTACACGATCGTACATGCTCCTTGCCTTTGCGGACGACATCGATATCATCGGAATTGACCGTAGAGCAGTGGAAGAGGCGTTTGTGCCTTTTAAGAGGGAGACGGCGAGGATTGGGCTCACGATAAGTTCTACCAAAACGAAGTACATGGTAGTTGGTAGACAGCGTGGGAGCAATAGTGGTGTTGGTAGTGTAGTGTTGTTAGATGGTGAACAATTTGAGGTAGTGGAAGAATTTGTGTATCTTGGAACACTAGTGACATGCGATAATGATGTTACCCGCGAGGTGAAGAGACGTATTGCAGCTGCAAACAGGGCCTTTTACGGATTACGTAGCCAGCTGAAGTCCCGTAGCCTGCAAACGAAAACGAAATTCGCTCTGTATAAGACGCTGATACTTCCGGTAGCCCTCTACGGCCACGAATCGTGGACGTTAAAAGAGTCTGACCGGAGAGCATTTGGTGTCTTCGAGCGTAAGGTGCTGCGAACAATACTCGGCGGTAAACAGGAGAATGGCATCTGGCGGCGTCGCATGAATCACGAGTTGTACCAAGTGTATAACGGTACGGATATAGTGAAGCTTATAAAACACGGCAGACTACGGTGGGCTGGGCATGTAGTGCGGATGCCGGAAGAACGACAAGCAAATATTATATTCAGCAGAGAACCCGGTAGAGGTCGTCGACTCCGGGGTAGACCTCGGACACGTTGGCTATTTGCAGTTGAGGAGGACATCAGGTCGCTAAACGTTCATGGCGACTGGAAGCGATTGGCTCAGGACCGAGTCCAATGGAGAAGAGTACTTCGTTCGGCGTTGAATCAACCTGGCGATTCGTAGCCCATCAAGTATCAAGTAAGTATTGGGCTTAGTTGGGTGAGTGTGTTCGAAGTTAGAGCTTTAAAGTAAAACGCCTTTTTATCAGAAAACAATATTTTCTTGAAATATTATGAAACTAAATTTTTGACACTTTGCTCATTTGTAGTCATAATAAAGATCTTTTGTATGCCGCTAATTTTACTAAAATCCGTCGACTGCGAAAAAATAAGAAAATCTAGTATTTTAGTAAAATTACTTTATCTATATAGTCGTATAGTCTCTGTTTGCACTCTTTAGTATGACTCGCTTGACATAGATGGCTCACAGCAACTCACGAAGAGCTACTGATTCCGATCAATAGCGGTGCGGCTCTTCCCGCTTCTATGGATGCTCATGTCCACTGCAGCTCGATGCTAGGGAAATCGCTTTTCGCAGGCAATAGGTGATAATTTTAATTATGATAGCAACAGTTGCACATTCGTGCAATTTTCAGTATGGACATTGTGAAAAATGATAAAGTCAAATGCGTAGAAATATTTCTGATTGATTGGTGATAAAATTATTGAAATCGATCCAGGGGCAGCTGATGTATTAACGTTCAAAATCTTTCATAATGTTGTTACATGTTTCCATTTCCGTTTTCACAAAATGTACCCTCATATAGAAATCACAGACGTAGTCCTACGTCAAAAGGTCGAATATCAGATAAAATGTTGGAGCGGCGCCGGTGGTGTAGTGGTAAGCGTGATTACCTCGCCGGGATGTTCTGAAGCATAACATCTCTAATCACGCCTTCCTTCGGAAGGGAAGTAAAGCCGTTGGTCCCCGGTAAATGAGTTGATGGGTCCATAGGTACACACTTAAAAAAATTCATGTAAATTTAGGTGCTCTGAGACTAACATATACGAGCGTCATTTTTGACATAAAATTGAGTCGTAATAGACGCAAAACTAAGCTCAATCAAACGTACTTTTCGTCGAGTACCGAACTTTTCAGTCTCGGAGCACTTAATTTTACATGACATGTTTGTTTACGTCTCATCCTGTATGTCAAAGATGGATTCCGTCACGTGTAAAATTAGGTATTTCTAAGTGTGTAGGGTCCAGGTGTGGGAGCTGCCTCCCTGGCGTCAGTAGCATTGGTGCTCAGCACGGAAAACAAGATCGACGGAAAACAAATCAAGGGAAAAAATAAGATAAAATGTTGGTGCCGAATATTTGGTGAATCACTAGTCTAAAACTATACCTATACATCAATAAATAGTTGATCAGCCACCAGCCAAAATTTCAAAAATCTATTAATTCACAGTGTTTCAACAAATTCCCCATTCAGGTGTTCACTGAATTATGAGATACACTGTAGATATAAGCGTGTAAGTATGTTTTGTTTCGTCGTCCGTCCCCGCAACGACTAGCACAAAACAAACTCACATCCTGCTTCATCGACACCGAACAGGGTAAGTAAAAGTGAACAATCAGCCACCATCCAACCGGGACTAATAATAATCCGTATAATTTGATTACGATATCATCAGCTCGGAAAGACGTATGCAAATATCGTTTGCTTAGCTCATTACTTTGGTGTGGCATATCGCCGATGAATGAATAGAATAGAAATATGGTTACAACGATAAACAGCGCTCAAGTCGTGGCACCAATTAGCTACAGCTGGGTTATCTGGCACCATTATTTAGTTTATAGGGAAAATAATTCCGAACATTGAGACTGTGATACAATTGCAGTGTGAGTTATATTCCAAGATGCTTTGAAGATAATTTATAATTGTAACATAAACAGTTTTTAATAATACATAATATTTAGGTCCCTCCAACTCAAAGGACTACACCTCCTGAGGACGATGTTAAATATTTCATCTAATTGTTGCCAAAAAGGGCATTTTGAAAATCTATGAGAATGGTCTTTTCGGGGTGTCCTGTTGGTTTCACATATAGTTTTTTTGGTTTCTCTTCAATACAAAACCATTTTAAAGGTTTCCACAATTCTGATATATTCCTAAGTATTTGATTTTTTGTCAAGAGAGAGAGAAACTCCATAAGCCACTGTGTGAACACATTGAACTAACGTACCTCCACTATTGGTGCCTTTACCCTACCTAAATAACCACCAAGTCCGTTAATAGCTCGATAAGGGCCCTTTTCGCAATATTAGCCTTATATTAGCATTATATTTCATTTTTTACATTAGCGGGATTAATGATATCTTGAGTGGACAATACTATGATATTTTCCACTAATTTTACATGAATAGGAAAACCTATTTCTTATATGTGTATCGAAAATTAAATCATTAGAAGAATCATTAGTAGTTTTTCATATACGACCAGATCAATGAGTCCAAGTTCTTTTGAACTTTTTCGGAATGTCATTCTTACTCATTGAAACTCTTTAAGGATCGATGAAACATTACCTTAGTGTCGCCGCTTAGAGTATTTCGAGGATTCAGAAAAATAGCAATACCGACTTGAGCTAGTTTATAGTCAAACAGTGAAGTGTGCTCAAAAAACGAAGCTCTTTCAGATGATGTATAAAAACCGATACATTTTTCAAAATTAAAGAACCCAATTCATCCTGTATTTAATCCAAGCCCCTTATCAGGATCATCTTAAATACAGGATATCTTGATTACTAAGCGCAGAAGCATTAAATTTAGCCTCATATTTTCCAGTTTAAGGTGAATCGCTGTGACTTCCTTTTTCTCGGAAACACTTCGAAACTTTAAGTGCACAAATATCAGCTTCTACGACACGTCCAACATTCAAATTGTTACTCCCCGTTTGCTGCACTGCAGCATACATGAAGTAGCAATTTCAAATGAGATGGCGCACTGATTTCCGAGATTTGTGTAATTGAAAATTCGAAGTGGAAGCGTATGTATACCCGAGCAAAGTAAAATATTAACGTGATATCATCTTGAAAACAAGTATCGTTATTCCAGATATCATTTTGTGTTCAGTTGTTATCGCATAACTAATTTAGTTATCAATCTCGACTAAATTTGTTTTCAGTTGATATCATGAAAGAATATGAAATGATGCAAGGTTAGTTCTAAACTTCAAATATTATCCACATAGTGTGAAAAAAAAACACTGCCAATCATATTTCAGTTTTCAGCGTAAGACTTTAATACCAAATCGATAAAATAGTGTGGAATTTTATTGAAAAAATTGGCATGGATCACAGGATTTGTTATCAAGATGTTTTCAATGATAACTAAATCGGTTATTTTTGTGATATCCCAGAAATATTCTTTTGTTATAATTTTTGTTTTGTTGGCTGTTTATTCAACCACAAAGATAACATGTTCAATTATCAAATCTTGATAACCGGCTATTTTTTGGTATCATCCTTTGCTCGGGATTGCCTACGTTGTAGCCATTTGTGGACTCCACAAGGAATCGCCTTAACACATTTTTGCATGTTTACTTTAGAATCTATTAAAAAAGTAGAATTACAAAAGGTCGAACGGACAGAAGGTCAAAACAAAATACGGAAGGTCAAAAGGGACTTAAGGTCAAACGATACTAAAGGTCGAATGGACGATATTCAAATCAAATCCAAATCCAAAATTAATGAAGTGTTACAAGTACATCTGAAAACCAAATGTTAAATAACGAATAGATTTAAAAGAAGTGAATTCAGTATAAAATCAAATTTGAAAATTTTGAAAATTATATCGATATCATAAAAAATCATTTACATAACATACAATTCAGCAAAATATACACTTTTAGGGTCGAAAGGATCAAAAGTTCGATTATGTCATCCTTTCGACCTTATGTTCATTTAAGCTTTTGTCTCTTTCGACATTTTATTCCTTTAGACCATTAGTTTTTCGTTATTTAGCCTGTCGACCTTTTTGTGTCTAAAATAAACTCAAACATTGCAGAATAATGTTTACTCATAAATCATATTCATTAATCATTGTAAATTTAGGTTTATTCATTAATTCTAATCATTAATCATAATCATTAATCACATTACATATTCTATACCTATTTGAGTTGATCTACATTTATTTGAGCGAAAACACAAAACTTGACAGTGTTCGTTTTTTTGAAATCGTTTCGTATCGTTTTTTTGGACCACCCGAACATGGAAATGGTCACCCTGATGATAAAATAAAAATACGAGTCTAATATTTTGAGATAAGGAAAAAAAAAACTAAAAAAAATGTTTACGAAATTCTGAGAACCACTATATCGTTTAGCTATGAAATGCCTGTATTACTTATTCGTATGCAATTCTTTCACACTTTTGGGTCATTAAATGTTGTTGTTTTATAGAGTTATATGGATGTTTACTGGTAATACTTGTAGCCGTCTTTTAAATATATATACTGTGCATCTATAGTTATTTTAATTATTTTACTAAGATGGAATTAGAGGAAGAGAAATTTTCCTAGTTATGGTAACTTGGATCTGAATAAAATTTCTGTTGCGCTTTTAAGAGCTCAAAATCATTTTGACTAAGATGCTTTTGCAATTTTAGAAGCTCAAAATTTGGATTTATTAGGAAGTTGTTGTGCCTCAAAAAGTTTTAAATCTCTGAAAATGTATGATTAAGTAAATGCGTAATCATAAGTAGCCACCCAAGTAACAATTCAAGCTGAAAAGTAAGAACAGATGCTGATTATTGGCTGATTTAAGATGTACGAAGCTGATTAACACCAGGCTGAATATATAGTTGATTAGTAGTGCATAAAGCGAATTGTAGCCCCATAATGCAACCTCAATAAGTTAGCTGAACTAAAGACTGAACAAGACTTATTTAAGCTTAACACTACTCCAAAACAAATATGTTGATAGCTTGATAGAATAGAATTTAACATATTGCACAATATTGTTAAATGTCGTCAGTTCTACGCGTTGCATTTTCGGCATTTTAATTCTTCTTTCTTCAATGTTCCTACTGTGTGGCATATATTAGCGCTAGTGTAAGTAGATCTTAACTTGACGCTTAACAGTGAGCAAGCCGTGTGTGCCGGTAAACGGAGGTCTCTATGGTAACGCTTCATAAACACACACGGGCAACTCTCCACTCACTTTCGGACCGGCTTTTCACCAGGTAAGTCGCGACAAGGAAGAGGAGCTTTTGAGGAATATCTTCAGGTAGAAGTGGACTGCAACGACGTATTCCTGTGTTTTGACTTGGTTGTATACACTCACTGCACTGAATTTTCAGAACTACATTCCAAAAATATAATCCAAATATGGCACTAAATCAGCATCCAAAGCACAATCGAAATAAATCATGCACTTGTTTACTGCCCTTGAAATTGAGAGGAGTGTTTTTTTAACTGTCATCGTTTGTTGTTTACAATTTTACATTGCTGTACTATACTCTTCCGGTTGCTATTATTCAACTTAAATTTGGCGTTCTTCAAGTTAACGATCATAACTTTTGACACACATATGCTTAAGCGGTTCAGTAGGTATGGTGAACACCTGTAGATCAGCGACTGCCAGTTTTAAGACTTAGAATAACAATCTAAATATTTATGTGAATCCAATCTGTCAGCTTTGAGGCAAAACAGGCCCAGTACAAGTATAATATATAAAGCGGTCTTCCAAGATTTTTTAAAATTTTAAAATAGCAGACTGAAAAAGGATGAACAAAGACTGTTATATAATGCCTTGAAAAGCTTTAAATGTATATTACTATTAAGCTTTGGGCTGATTAAAATCACCAGATTTAGATGTTTAAAAGCTGAACAAACGTTAACGTGGCTTATGTACAACAACTATTCAAACTAAGGCTGAATTAAAATCGTTGAAAGAACACTTGGTAAGCATCAAGTTGTTACCTGGACACCATTACAGGGTTACCTAGTATTAGTGCAGAATTCATTTTCTTATATCACGTTCCATGGCCTAAAGTTTTGAAACTCGTTGATCAATTTTGATGGCATTATCACCAGTTATTTGTCAAGCTATAATAATCAAATTGATATAAAAAGTTTCTGGTTCCAAATACTAGGGGCTCGGTGGTACATTGAAACCTGCTTCAAGATTTACTTTTACTCAGGCTTCAATATGATAAAACATTTTGATTATCACTGTAACAACACGGTGTACATCTGATCGTCGGCAATAAACAAATAAATTAATATGGTTGGAGATGCCTAACGTCATATATCAGACTTAAATGACCACTTGTATACGATAGATGAGGAGATTTAAGTATAGAATTGATAGTTCCGTTAGAGTACGGCAGTTTTAAAATTGTATATAGAGAGCAGAAAGGGAGCAAAGGTCAATTTTGAAGGAGGCACGAATCGGGTTGATCATCTGCTTTACCAAACTCCTCTGTTGGGGAGGGAAGGTGTAGGGTATCTCCCACCGCCACCGCTGGCAAAAGAGATGATCGCCAATTTGCTCACGTACCTTCGATGTGTGGAAACAGTTTTATCGGTTGTTTCACACTCAAGTTGCCATTTGACGTAAGCATCAACCCGATTCGTGCCTTCCTCAAAATTGACCTTTGCTCGCATTCTACTCTCTATTTTTCACACTGCCGTATTCTAACGGAACTATCAACTCTTTACGTTCATCTCCTCATCTATCGTATAAAAATGACCACTTTAAGTCTATTATCTGACGTTAAGCATCTTCAATTGCAAATTGTTAACTTCACACATGGAGTAATACAAACATGATTAGTTAAAGTAAATCAATGAAGCTCTTTTGAGTTTCTCTCCTTTACAATTTACCTTTACAAGCTTCTGTTAACATTTGTAACACATTTTTAGTGTTTGTGTGCTATCATCACTTTGTCGTTTGTTTGCATCATTTAAATAATTTATAAGACATTTTCGTCTTTTCGATTAATCCAAGTGCCAACCGGAAACATTGAGAATCCGTTCATTTAGTTCACAAACCGACACCCTGTTTTCTCATACCAAACTTCTGTTCCAAATTCTTGATTCCCAAAAGTAGACCCCCTGCCATCTATATTATCAATTTTTGGACGCTGCAGCAGTTCGATCACGGGTGTGACGGTGACGGACGCGATGGTCAAGGGACGCGCGGTTGTTAGCGAACGAACGATGTGTAAAAATGTTGTTCGCGATCTGCCATGCAGCCGCCGGGCAAATGCGAGCGTTCATACATCCGTGAATCTCAAAGCCGCATATATGTCGTCCTAGGTTCTCTTTATCTCCTGATTCATATCTGCCTACCTGCCTATACGGGGTGGATATTGATGCGCACCATTCGGAACGTTGTATCGGAAATCGGGTTCTGGATCAAATGTTGCCTCACCACTGACTGTTCCACCACCACTCAACTGGTCAGCCGATGCGATGCTGCATGTTTATTTTCTGCAGAATAACATTTCCATACTGCCTGGGCAAAATTTGTTTGGTCTGCATGTTGGAAATCGCGTTCAAATCTTGTAATTTTGGCATGGGAACACTAATTTGAATTTTTCACCAGGCTATCTTTTCCGATGATGCGCGTAAAATTAAGCGGATATTGATGATTGCGAGTCGTACATGGTTAGTAATTAAAAGCTGCCTGTTTGGTGAACAGTAAAAAACAGCGAATAAGAATTCATTACGTTTTACGACGTCCAAATAAAACCCGAAGTGTTTTTCAAACTCTTTCAGCATTTACAGCGAAATATCTTGAGCAATGTTCGATCCCATCAGCATGCGCGATTACTACCAATTTGAGCGCCAAGATAATTTATGTTGCTCAATCCTACCTGCCTAACTCCGCCATGGACTGCAAATCGCACAAGGCTGACTCCGTGCGCCGCACACTTCTTAGCTGCCGTCCATTATCGTGTCCTAGACTTCAGTCGACGGCTCGCACGAGGATGGAAAACCAGAAACCTACCAACCCATAACTACCGACAAGCATTCTGGCTTCGGTTTGAGCTAGGATAATTGGCAACATAATTTATCGATTGTGATTGACATCGCGCGAACATCTCGTCGAATAGGGTACTTGACTTGGTGGCTGAACCATATCCAACCTGAAGCTAACCTGCGAAGAAGGATAAACGAAAAACTCTTGGCTCGCGCCAATCGACAACCTAGTCACTCTCGTACTAAAACCAGGCCCGACCACAACCGAATCGGAGGATTGATGGTGCACCAACCACATCCACCGTCAAGAGAGTCGCACGAGAACACTCAACATCAGTCATCACGGTCGCATTGCTTCAGGGCCCAAGACCTTCTTTTATGACTGTCTCTCGCGCCGTCGATGCTAAGCCTCTGTTCATGGTTGTTTGGTTATTCTTGACTCGATCTTAAATCCCTGACGACGACGACGACGACGACGACGACGACGACGACGACGACGATGATGCGAGACGGTCGCCAGGTAATCCTTCTGGCTCTGACCGTTTTAAAACTGACCAATCGTCCTGTGCGCAATCGCTGACTTAGGGAGCAAGTACGCGCGTGCGATACACCTCCAAAGTTGCAGTTGAACAGTTTTCGAGCACTACGAGGGACTGCGAGGGGGAGGGGTCACTATACTTGACCCCGTAACCTCACGATTTAAGCACGCGCATAACGCCGCCCGAGACAAACATGCTGGCAATGGACCGCCGCCGCATACCATTCTCGGTGCAGGGAAAATATCCCGGCGCATCGTTGCTGTTGGTGCAGATTTTCCTTTCCGCTGCTTCGGGTGTTCAGCAGGGGCTTGAGGTTATCTTGCGGATGGTACGCGGGTAAATGTGCCTGAAAACTAAAAAGAGGGAGGTTGAGCTTGGTGTGTGCTCAATAAATAATGACGAACCTCGTGCGCGGACTCATCGTTTGTGTGTGCTCGAGGTGCGCATTAGGGTGCTTCATTTTGGAAAGAATGTTTGCAATCATTGGGGACACCCTCTTGTTCAATTAATATTCCAAAAGTATGAACCGGTGCAAAAATAAGGGTAAAGATTGATTAAGGTTAATCCTACGTTAGAATTGATAAAACGCTCCTTATGAAAACACCCCAAATGATTCATATAACCCCGGTGAAAATCCCTGAAAAGTGTGAAAGATCCATAAACATATAAATATGATCCATATTTTAAGTAAAATACATACAGCAACACTATTGTAAAATTGTACCGCTAAATTTCTAAAGAATGTGCATTGAAATTGTACAAATTACCCATAAAAATATTGCAAATGATCCATAAAACGTTCAACAATGAACCATGTACGAGCGTAATTGATCCATAGAAAATCAAGTTTGCGCACTACCAAATATTATAATATATATAGAATTCATAAATTTGACATTTATTGTTCATGTTCATGTAAATTTTGATCCATAAACTTTTGAAAATTGCGTAGCTACTCAGATTTACTGTTCTGCCCGTGTTTTTAATCAGACGAGTCTAGCGACGAGTAAGCTACTGCAATAAGTTTTTGAAAGAGCTCCTTAAGAAGATTCTAAAAGAAGCATCCAGAGGATTATTGAGGAAGCTTCTTGTGGACCAATCATACAATTTTCTGTTCCACCCAGTAAAGTACTGTCTTTACTTGGTGGAACAGCAAATTGTATGATTGGTCCACAAGAAGCTTCTTTAATAATCCTCTGGATGCTTCTTTTAGAATCTTCTTCTTCAAAAAGGTGAAACCATTAACGCTTACCGCACCGAAAATCCTGACCCACCATTCCTGGACCCAATGCGCCCACCTATCGTAAGGCTTACAGAACAATCTGCAACAGGCGACGGACGCTTTTTGAACGCGGATCCTACAATCATAGACACTGTGTGAACCTATGTGTCTTTCCTGCATAGCCAACCGCCTTCAGTATAAGTGCAACTTTAATGGAATCCGTACATTGCCATACACGAGGAACGCATAGAATCCGTCCAAAAACAATTTTTTTTATAGGCCCTTCGCTTCCGATCGCTCTCACCTACTAAATGACCAAAGTGATGGAAACGATGGTATACCGAAGGCTTAAACAATTCCTCGAGAACGGTTCCTTACTCGACAACCGGTAACATGCTTTTCGACAGGGATACGGCACCACCACGTACTTTGCGACACTCGGAGACGTTTTCCAGGAAGCCAAGATCAACAGCAACCACATTGTGATGGTATCCCTCGATATTTCTAAGGATTTCAATAGAACGTTCACAACCAACTCGTCGGTTGGGGTTTGAAAGGGTCGTTAATCCACTTTGTCCAAAACTTCCCCACCGATCGTTCTTTCCGAGTCACAATTAGCGATACGCGGTCCCAGCCGTTCCGTGAGGAAACGGGGGTTCCCCAGGGATCAGTAATTGCATTCACGCTATTCCTGATGGAAATGAACTGAAATCGTTAGTCGACTTTCACGCAACATCTTCATCTTTCTTTACTCCGATGATGTCCTCATACACACTAAGATGTTGTTTTCGGTAAATTTTACCGAAATCAGAACAGCTGAACGTTCGGTAAAACTTTGACCTTCATTTTAAAGGCTATTTAATTTGAAAATAATTTCAAAACATGTTCAACCTTGTTTAAATGATCAAATCTTGTCATTTTAGTGGAGATTTAGTTGCAAAGTGGCTGAAAAGCAATTGAATTGAATTGCATAAATTTTACCGAACAGTTCTGTCAGTCTATCCGCACCCGAAAGAGAGCACAGGCAGCCGTTTCCGCGGTTGTTAGATGGGCCCTTACGACCGATGTTGCTTTTTGTGACCATTAAATTGACATGTCTATTCTGTAAAATTAAACCTCCATGTAATTTTGCTCTTATTATGGTGTTTAGAGGTTAGAAATAAAATTATTTTGATATTCTTCTTTTTTTAATTATTTGGAATTAATTCTAGGTATAGGACACTATTGATTGTTTACATATATTCACTAGCTTTGTTTCCAATAATATTCACAATAACACTATTTAGGCAAGCTCTCGTTGAATTAATTAATGTAAATAACGGTGCCTTGTTTGGCACGGATGGGGATGACACCCCAATTAGTGAATCGATCAAACCTGACAAATAACCCTCGTTGACTTTTGCATCATGGTCGAGATTTTGAGGAGCAGATATGGGTTTAGAGACTTGAACAATATCACGTTTCAAACGCAGGAACAGAAAACGGATCAGCAACACAGTCGATTTCTAATGTAGACGGATCGCCCGCATATCAGTTGTTTCTTGACTTGTTGCTGTATGGTTCACACTACGAAAAAGACATGTAAATTTCAGTGCCCTGAGACCGACACATCCCAAGTAACAAATCTAGAGCTGCTTGGCTATATTCAAAATTTATAAAGGTTTTATTGCAGCTGCAACCATTACCTACAGCTTTGTCACGGTCATATACAATGCAAGTCATGAAACATTCTTATAGCTATCTACAAAACCCCTATAAAGCTAATTAAAAAACCAACTGATGCTTATTCTATTTCAACTTATGAAAGGTTTTATGATTGCTTTGAAGCATACAAAAAATCAATATGAATTGCCTTTATAAAACCAAAAAATAAATCCTTTCGTTGCTTTATAAGTAAGCGCAATAAAACTAGTTGGCCATGAAACAGTTATTTTAAAACAATTATAAGCATTCAGTTGCAACTTGTCAGAAATGTAAATAGGTGGTTTATTTTTACAACATAGAAAAGAATCAAAACTTTCCGGTACTTCCAAGCGGAGCGCAAAGAAAATCAACAAAATTGTTAGCATGAGCATGAAAACATTTCGTGTATACGTATACGCGACGTAGTGTGCGTAAGAAAAACGTCAGCAATCTCCATGATTCTTCCGTTCTCGCTCGCATATACATGGGGTGACACGGTCGAATCTTGGTCGAAATACATGGAATGGTGACAGTCCTAGGGCAAAAAGGTTGAAATCACGCATAACTTTTCATAAAGGTTAATGTACCATTCAAAACTTTTCTAAATGTTTGTAAAATTCATCGGTTGCACCCGTAGAATATACATTTGCCCTCAAATAAAAAAATGAATTCAAGCTGAACATTGCATTAGGTCCTAAGTAATATTGACAGATTCGCTTCGTCAACTTTCTCTTTGCATCCCCACGGTCATGTAAAGACATTCCCAGGTATTTTCAGCACATAAATCGATAAAAGAAGCTTTTATCTAGCATCAATACGACAAACACATCAAGAAACGGTTCTGTGAATAAGTTATTAACGAAAGAGAAAGTCGACGAAGAGAATCGATCAATGTTACTTAGGACCTAATGCAAAGTTCAGCTTGAATTGCTCTTGTAAAAAGAAAATAGTTCTCGTAATAAAATCATGCATTATGCTTTTCTGTTCTGCTTTCATCCCATGCACTTAGGTGATTTATTTAAAAAAGTTATAGAAAAAAAATCATGTTCCACTAAAATGAAGAAATCTAAAAAAAACACCAAAATATACCTCTCTCAAATTTTGATATTTTGTTTATCGAGTATTGCTTAATTTTTGCTGAAAATGTCAGGTTGCGATTTTTTGCGCTTTGGGAGATATTAATGTTCAAAAATTGTGTTTTTTCTCGTTTTTTCAACAATATCTTTGAAATTTGAAGCTTAATCCAGTATGTTTCTTGACAAAAGCTATTTATTTAATGTATTTGCATAAGAGAAAAATATAACATTATAAAGCTGTAAGCAAAAAAAACAAAACAGAAAAAAAAAACATATTTTCGACATTTTTTCTTTAACTCCATATAACTTGGAACCAGTAGACAGTGGAAATTTACCGTCTTTGAAAGAGCTGTTTATTTTGTCAAGATAAACAACTTTGCCGAAGACATCAAGTCTCCAAAACGTCAGAGAAAGAAGTTAGATTGTGGCACCATCTTTGCGGAAGAGTTTTGAACTATTTGTTTATGTCAATAGATGGTCCTTATTATGATGAGAAATTTTGCCGAAGACACCAAGTCGCGGAAATGCTTCGTTTCGGAGTTATTAATTTTGCTCCGCTAGGTTGCATTCCTGACCCAGTGTGCAATGTAAGACATTTTAAGAAATTGTGCTTGGTGTTTTTCTTGCCTGCTGTCCTCTGCCGCCATATTGTCATTATGAAAATGCCATTAGTCTTGGAATAAAATCCAAGAAATTTCAATAAAATAATGGCTAAATAAGAGATCCGAAATGATTTCCAGTGTGCATTGGTATGAATTTTTGTATTGAGATCTATTTTCTGTAAAATTAAGGTGATTCCATCAAATTTATTTGATTTCTGAAACAATCTTTTTTGTTGACTTGAATTATTTTGGAGGCGCATTTATTTAACGCTCATATTATCTCAATATACACGATAACATTTCAAGCGCATATGTTTTGGAACTTCTAAAAAGTAATATATTTTCTTTAAGATTTTCACTAATGTCGCCATGAAAAAAAAAATTGATTGCATGGTGATCTTGACACCAACACTCAAACCTATTTTTACCGCTAAAGATTTCCATTTGGAAAAAAAAGTTTCAACAGAACAGAACAACAACAAGCTAATTTATGGCGGTTGCTTTGAAGCCAATAAAAATTAAATTGGCATTATAACTGATTTTCACCAAAGCGTAATAAAACTGCTTGGATACAATATTACTCTTATAGAAGCTATGAGAACCTTTTGTAGAGTATGAGGCTTCCTGACAAAGGGTTTTAAGACAGCTTTATTGTGATTCTCAAACATGCTTTATAAACCTTATCAAGAGTGGTCCACTAAGCTGTATGACGATCTTATAGCGGTTATCAAAAGGTTGCGCTGGAGCTATTAATTTTATTGGCGGTTTTATGAAATTGATCTCAATAACCACTAATAGAGTGCAATAAAACAAGAAATACTACTTGGGATGCAAGCGGCCCTTTTGACATAAGAATAAGTTGAAAAGGACGAGAAAAACAAT
The DNA here is from genome assembly GCF_037179485.1 of Ochlerotatus camptorhynchus. Lineage (NCBI taxonomy): Eukaryota > Metazoa > Arthropoda > Insecta > Diptera > Culicidae > Ochlerotatus > Ochlerotatus camptorhynchus. The sequence goes on along the minus strand of NW_027040497.1, from coordinate 723,774 downwards.
TCAACCAAACGCACTTTTCGTCGAGTTACATATGTTTCAGTTTCAGGACACTTAATTTTACATGCCATGTTTATTTACGTCAAACCTGAATTACGTCTCGTGTAAAAATAATAATTTCTAAGTGTGTTGTGATGAGGCTTCGTCATTTTCCCGTCATTCAGAACACCCACGAGTTAGTTGATAACAACTTTGCTAGATTCAATTTAAAAATAAACCACACTTTTAGAAAAAATCATGTAAATTTAGGTGCTCTGAGAGTGACATATACGAGCGTCAGTTTTGACATAAAGTTGAGTCATAGCAGACGCGAAATATAGCTCAATCAAACGTACTTTTCGTCGAGCAACGAACTTTTCAGTCTCCGAGCATTTAAAATTACATGACATGTTTGTTTACGTCTCATTCTTTATGTCAAAGACGGGTACCGTCACGTGTAAAATTAGTTATTTCTAAGTGTGCATAATCTGACACAATTATTTCAAATCAAGAGCAGGACTGTTTTAAATGCGTGCAACTTTTCTACTGGCCGCTATGATACTTTGCTGACAAACGTCAAACGCTGCAAGCCAAAGACATGATGCGTTTACGTTAAGAACATGTAAAATTATAGCGATTAAGATGGAAATTAGAATGTGCTGCATGAAATTACATGGTGTTTAATTTAAATTTAAACCACTAAGGTAAAATTACACACTTAGAAATACTTAAACTTACACGTGACGGAATCCATCTTTGACATAAAGGATGAAACGTAAACAAACATGTCATGTAAAATTAAGTGCTCCGAGACTGAAAAGTTCGAAAGTACACACTTGAAAATATTGATGTAAATTTAGGTGCTCTGAGACTGACTTATACGAGCGTCAATTTTGACATAAAATTGAGTCGTAATAGACGCGAAATTCAGCTCAATCAAACGTACTATCGAACTTTTTAGTCTCGGAGCACTTAATTTTACATGACATGTTTGTTTACGTCTCATCCTTTATGTCAAAGATGGATTCCATCACGTATAAGATTAGGTATTTCTTAGTGTGTACGTTTGATTGAGCTGAACTTCGCGTCTATTATGACTCAATTTTATGCCAAATTGACGCTCGTATATGTCAGTCTCAGAGCACCTAAATTTACATCCATTTTTCTAAGTGTGTATATAAAAATAGATCCAATACTAAGTTGGATGTAATGTAATTTTTATTTGCGTCTTATTTGATTGAAATTATGTGCAATATTGCATTACGTTAGCATTTATTGAATTACATTTCAAATCAAATCACCGTAAATTTTAATAATTTTTATGTGTGTGTGTGTGTGTGTGTGTGTGTGTGTGTGTGTGTGTGTGTGTGTGTGTGTGTGTGTGTGTGTGTGTGTGTGTGTGTGTGTGTATGTGTGTGTGTGTGTGTATGTGTGTGTGTGTGTGTGTGTGTGTGTGTGTGTGTGTGTGTGTGTGTGTGTGTGTGTGTGTGTGTGTGTGTGAGTGTGTGTGTGTGTGTGTGTGTGTGTGTGTGTGTGTGTGTGTGTGAGTGTGTGTGTGTGTGTGTGTGTGTGTGTGTGTGTGTGTGTGTGTGTGTGTGTGTGTGTGTTTTTTTTTTTTTTTTTTTTTTTTTTGGCAAGGAGGAAACCTTCAAAAAGGCCATCGTGCCACCGCTTGACGACTGGGCGCACAGTCGCGGTGACACGGTGTGTGGGATTCTTACCGCACTAAAACCTCCTTAGACGCCTTGCCCTTTTCCCCCGGAACCACTTGTCGTATTACTTCGGAGGGGGCCGTGCATTACGCACCTCACTTTACCTCAGCTAATTGGCGCTTCCAGTTCGCTGATCGTCTCTCCAATTTGTGAGCCATTTATCTCCCAGCGTCACGTTCTACTCGGTTATCCCTGGTGGTGGATACAGCCTACTCTGACGGAGAGTTCTCCCGGCTTCGGCTTTCAGTTCGCACTTGTGTGAGCACATTACTACTTTCTAGTTGGTCTTCCCGCCATTTTCGCTGCAGCGCTGACATGATCTGCGTTACTGCTCTGCTGACGGCGTTAAAGGTGCCCTCCTCTCGACACATTTCTTCGACAACATTCTCCGTGCTAAGGGCGAGCATATCCTCTCGCACATCATCAAATCTAGGACATTCGAAAACCACGTGCTCTGGTGATTCTTCCACATTCCCACACTCCGGACAGAAGGGTGACGTTGTGTGTCCGAACCGATGCAGGTACTTCCTGAAGCAGCCATGACCAGACAGGAACTGCGTCAAGTGGAAGTTGGCTTCTCCATGCTTCCTGTTCACCCAGGTCGAAAGAGTCGGTATTAGCCTGTGTGTCCATCTACCGTTCTCTGCTGCATCCCACTCCTGCTGCCACTTAGCCATCGACTCCGTTCTCACCATTTTTCGTACTCCTCTGGTTTCTCTCGTCATATAGCACTCGTAGTCCTCCGCCAAGGTGATGCCGATTGGGATCATACCGGCGATAACGCATACTGCCTCCATCGAAATGGTTCTGTACGCACTCACGACTCGCATGGCCATGAGCCGGAACGTACTGCTCAATTTCCTTTGGTTCTGCTTCGTTTTCAGCGCTTCAATCCAGGCTGGACCTCCGTACCTTAGTATTGATGAGGAAACACTAGCCAGAAGACGTCTCTTGCTGCTGCTTGGACCAGAATTGTTCGGCATGATTCTGGCTATTGCGTTGATGACCTCCTTCGTCGCCTTCTCGCAAGCATATTCGATGTGGCTATTAAAGTTTAGCCGGTCGTCGATCATCACTCCCAGATACTTAAGCATGCGCTTCGAAGCAATGGTGTGCTCTCCAACGGTAATTTCTGCCCGCTGCACTGCTTTGCAGTTACTGACCAACATCACTTCTGTTTTGTGGTGGGCTATCTGCAGCTTCGCTCCTTGCATCCAGTTACCAATCGTATCTATCGCCTCAGTCGCCAACATTTCCACTTCTTCCAGCGTCTCACCGGTTACCGTCAAGACGACATCGTCCGCAAAGCCAACGATCTCAACTCCTTTGGGCAGCTTGAGCGTCAGCACGCCATTGTACATTCCGTTCCACAGCGTGGGACCTAGAATGGAGCCTTGGGGAACCCCCGCCGTGATTCTAAGCGATTTCTGCCCCGTGTCTGTCACGTAGACAAGGACCCGGTTCTGGAAATAACTACTTAGAATCCTGCAGAGGTAGCCTGGAACCCTCATTCTATGGAGCGCCTTGGCGATGGCCTCCCAGCTGGCGCTATTGAATGCATTCTTGACATCGATCGTAATCACGGCGCAGTATCGATTTCCTCTCCGCTTCTGTTTGGAAGCTTTCTCGGCTCTGTCAATCACTGTCCGAATTGCATCCACCGTCGATCTCCCTTTCCGGAATCCAAACTGTCTCTCCGACAATCCGTGTTCACTCTCCGTGCATTTCGTCAGCCTGTTGAGGATGATCCTCTCTAAGAGCTTTCCTACAGTATCCAGCAAGCATATTGGCCTATACGATGCAGGATCCCCCGGCGGTTTTCCGGGCTTCGGCAACAGCACAAGCTTTTGTACCTTCCACCTATCAGGGAACTGACCATCGTCCAGACATTTCTGCAGCACCATCCTGAACATGTCCGGGAACGTCTGGATCGCCGCCTTCAACGCCACGTTGGGAATTCCATCCGGGCCGGGAGCTTTATTCGCTTTCAACCCTTTCGCTGCTGCTATGAGTTCCTCGTTGGAGACTTGTTCAACGTTGTCTTCATCTACCTCGCCATATGGTGTAGGTGGCCAGTTCGTTGGGTCATGCTGTGGGAAAAGTCCCTCCACGATGACTTTCAGCTTGTTGTGACACATTTCAACCGGCATCGTTGGGCCTCTGATCTTCGCCATCGCAACTCGGTATGCGTTGCCCCAGGGGTTGGCATCGGCATCGCGGCACAACTCCTTGAAACTATTTGACTTGCTCAGCTTTATCTTTCGTTTCAGTGCAGCCCTGGCCTCTCGGAACACCACCCTGCGCTCCTCTCTGTCTGCTTCTGTTCTTGCTCTCTGAGCACGCCTTCTGGCTAGAAGACAAGTAGCACGGAGGGTGCTAATTTCCTCGTTCCACCAGTAGGCTGGACGCCGCCTGTTCGTTGGCTCCAGTTTTCTCGGCATAGTTGTGTCACATGCCCTTGCTAATAATTCGGTCAACTCATTCGCGCTTAGGCCCGGGACGCTGTTGTCTACCCTTAGAGCTTCGATGAAGAGATCCTTATTGAATGCCTTCGTCTTCCACTTCCGCTCGCTTACTTTCGTCCTCCGCATTTCCACCGGTGTTCGTTCGCCGATACTGTACCGGATCGCCTGATGGTCACTATGGGTGTACTCCTCGCACACCGTCCAGTTCATATTTGCCATTAGCGACGTACTGCAGAAAGTAACGTCGATAATGGATTCCCTACCATCTTTGCGGAAGGTGCTGATGGTTCCTTCGTTGGCCAGACTGACGTTCAACTTTGCCAGAGCTTCCAGCAGGCTATACCCTCTTGTGTTGGTACATCTGCTCCCCCAATCCACTGCCCAAGCATTGAAGTCTCCTGCGATGACGACTGGTCTCCGTCCAATGAGCTCTTCGGTGAGCCCATCTAGCATCTGGTGGAACTGCTCAATTGTCCATCTCGGGGGTGCGTAGCAACTACATACAAAGATTCCATTGATTTTGGCGATCACGAAACCTTCATATGAGCTTGCCACCACTTGTTGTATGGGATACCTGCCCATGACTTGTATGGCCGCCATTCCTGCTCTATCCGCCACCCAGTTACCATTATCGAGAGGGACTCGGTATGGCTCTGCAATGATTGCAACGTCGCACTTTGTTTCCGTTGTTGACTGCCACAACAGTTGCTGTGCTGTGTTACAATGATTGAGATTTATTTGGGTTACCTTCATTATTGCTGGCCCACCATCGCCTTCTTGAACTCAGGGCACCTGAAACTTCCCGTCACATGGCCATTTCCGTCCTCCTTTTTGCAGAGCATGCACCTCGGTTGCTTTGTACAGTCTTTTGCAACGTGCCCCTTCTCTCCGCATTTCCTGCACAGATCAGATCTGTCAGGGCCTTTGCAGTGTCTCGCCTGGTGACCGAAGCCCATGCATTTGTAGCATCTCTCCATTTTCTTAGATACCCGAGGAATAGCTTTCAACGGGCACACTGACCACCCAACCTTGATTCGGCCAGTCTTCAGCAGCTCGTTAGCTGCGTCCGAAGAAAGTCGTATCGACGCCGTCTGCGTGCCACCATACGCCTTTCTCAACCGAATTGCCATCGGTACGTCTCCCAGGTTGCATTGCACCTTTAGCGCACTTTTCAACTCGTCTTCTGTTGTGATCTCTGATCTCGTCCAGATCCCTGCACTCGACCACTGACTCCTGGGATAAGGCTCTTACGTTCGCCGTCTCGCCAAGAGATTTTTCGACGAGCTCCTTAAAAGCTGAGCTCTTAACCGTAGGGTCCCTTTTCAGCTCGAATAGCATCTCGCCTTTCTGGGTTCGCCTGGTTTTCACCACATTCTCGCCTAAGTGTTTCAACTCCGGATCATCTCTCACTTTCCGGAGGAGTGCTGCGTAGGACGTTTTGTCCTTCGCCTCAACAACCAGAGCGTCACCCTTGCTTCTCTCCCTACGAGGCCTAGGATTCTCCTTATTCTTCCTGTCTTCCTTCTTCTTCTCTTCCTTCTTCCTCGCTTCTTCTTCCTTCCTCCTCGCTTCCTCTTCCTTCTTCCTCACTTCATCTTCCTTCTGTTTTTTCTTCCTCTCCTTCTGGTTCTCGACTTTACGCCACGCACCATTTTCTCCCATCTCCTTGATGCCTTCCTCGTCGTCCCTGCGTTTTTTGGGCTCCTCCTCATCTCCTGGCGTGTCCCTATCTCTCTTTTCAGGACGTGGATTTGTGGGTCCCTTCGGAGTCTCATGTGCTTGAGCCAGTCTTATGCTCTCCTTGGCCTCCAGCAGAGCCTTTTCGGCATTTTCGGCCCTTTTTCTCCACTCTTGACATTCCCGATCTGCCACTGTTATGCCGGATTTGATACCGGTCACAAGTTGCTTGATCTCTTTGTGTACGTTGTTTTTATCCTTCACGAACACATAGAGATCATCGATCTTCCTCCTGACCTCCGTCATTTTGGTTCTCCCGAGCTGCAGTTCTTGGGATTTGCTACTACTGGATATTGGTGTGAATATCTGGCTTAGCCCAACGCCTGGCTGCTCTTCTTGAAACTTACTGCTGCTGCTGGAAATCGCAGTGACCCCCAGGTTCGACACTGGTGATCTCTGCAATATCCCACTCCTTGCGAACACGTTTGCTCCTCCGTTTTCACTGTCTGGCGTATTGCCGTCGTTCTTCATATTTTTTTTGGTTTTTTCTTTTTCTTCATTTTTATTTTTTTCTCCAATTTTATCCATTCTGATGGGTCCCCCCTTCGGGCCGCTATCTCCACTCGTTGTATGTAGTCTCCTATCGTGATCCCATGGTTATCTATGCAAGCAGGGAGGCCATGCTAGGGTTGACACGGTCCTTCATGGGGGCCGTGTTCAGAGCCAGATCGGCGTAAGTCAGGAATGTTACATCTGAGCCTACTACTCACCAATCACCAATTGGTGACGAGTTTTGAACGTATCCGGAGGCCTGCCAAGGTTTTACCGGGACGGGGGCAGCCGCACTATTAGCCCACTCGCCATTTCAAGAAGGTGTCACCCTTCTTTACTTAGGGAGCAGAATAGCACGACTGTCAGCCCTGTAGCGTGGTATCCAATCCATTGTGCCGTGTCGTGTCCATAGTTCCATGCCGTATCCAGTATGCCGTAATAAGGATCTTACTGGCGTCGATCCTAATGTGCCGGTTGGCACTCCTGCGGGTTGACGAAGCATTTCCTCTATCGCCGTGTTATGGTTACCGCGCCAGTGTTCGCGTCGCACCCCCTCACTTTGCTATTGTCAGAAGGACAACATTGCCCAGGCTACACCACGGGGAGGCGTGAGGTAGGAACTTGTGAGAACCAGAGCTAGGTTGTCAACTCACCATTTGTAGCCCTGTGTGTGTGTGTGTGTGTGTGTGTGTGTGTGTGTGTATGTGTGTGTGTGTGTGTATGTGTGTGTGTGTGTGTGTGTGTGTGTGTGTGTGTGTGTGTGTGTGTGTGTGTGTGTGAGTGTGTGTGTGTGTGTGTGTGTGTGTGTGTGTGTGTGTGTGTGTATGTGTGTGTGTGTGTGTGTGCGTGTGTGTGTGTGTGTGTGTGTGTGTGTGTGTGTGAGTGTGTGTGTGTATGTGTGTGTGTGTGTGTGTGTGTGTGTGTGTGTGTGTGTGTGTGTGTGTGTGTGTGTGTGTGTGTGTGTGTGTGTGTGTGTGTGTGTGTGTGTGTGTGTGTGTGTGTGTGTTCTCTAAGAGGAAGAGGAGACAACTGGCTTATTATTTTTGTCTGTGACTCGTTCTTTTTCTCTCGCGGAAACGACCTTGCAAAAACTTTATTATGGGCGACGCAGTCGACTGTCAAAATACAAGAAAATAGATTCCCTGTTGTAAAAATTCTCGCGTTTCTAAACGTTCACCCGACCAATCAGGCGCTGGTTCGCGTTTTACAGAAAATTGGTTCATAGAAGTCCCCCTATTGTCTCCTCTTCCTCTCAGAGTGTTCTCATCGACCGGAAGCCTAGCCGTTAAATCCAGCTGTCTTAGCAGGCTAAACCTGATGTGGACTATCTCCAGGCAGTACCGATCCAACAACCGTGACATCCGGTTTAAAGTGGCGTGGGCAATTATTGACAGTCGCTTCCGAAAAGCTAATTAAAACCCTCGCTCCGACCTTCAACAGCTACGGCCGTATTGCATCCGGCCTTCTCCTATCGACGTCCGCTGATGCATGCTGTATCTAAGCGGGAATACTTCCTTTCCGGTTCCGCACCCACGCAGCTATTGCCAGCAAGGCCGCTACCTTTTTCGTAAAAACCCCGGATGCTGATAGGATCTTTCTTCTCCACAAGTGGAAAAGGATCCTCCGCACGGCCGCCAACGTGGGTCTCCCCTTGTGAATAAGAGTCACTGGCTTGAAGATAGCACGGTCGCAAGCAGGCGTGGGCATTGGCGTTTCCGGCCAAGGTGCAACGACTAGTAGCAGCCGGTGTTTTCGTCTGAAGTCAGAGCTATACAAATCGCGGCAACCACTCCTTCTGCCCAACCACGGTTTTCACGGACCCCCACAGTGCTATCCAGGCTCTCCAGTCTGAGGCTCCAGTTCATTCATGGATTCAAAGCAGGATCCGTTTCGCTCCTATCAGCACTGTGTTTGTCTAGATCCCTTGCCACTGCGGAATGCCTGGAAATGAAGAAGCAGGCAGCCTGGCCGGGGCGGGGATTTTAATTTTACATTTGATATGTAATTCAAACTTACGGCGGTGTATTGGTTAGCGTGATTGTCTCTCACCCCAAAAGGCGTCCAAGCACGATTACCTTGGGTAGGGTCCAAATAAGGATCGAAGAGGAATAACAATCGAACAAGGTAGACAATTGCGGGTAATATTTAGCACTAAAAAGTGCTGTTTAAATTTGTTGTAACTATAGGTAGTCAGCAAAAAGTAAATAGATCCGCACGGCAAGAGAACACGATGCGGACTGACTGAAATGTCTTTAATTTGCTTGTGATTTGAACTTTAATGTATCAAACCCTATTTAGAACTTTTCATTGATTTTCCGGATAATTGTGCAGCTTTGGATGTGATAAGATAATCAGCTTTAAGATTCATTACAGTTGGTGATATGCTAAATTCATAAATTGTGTGTTACCAAAATCGGACCCTTACTGTTACTAAAAACAGGTGCTTATAGGTTGAATAACAAATTGTGTTAATTATTTTTAAATTTATAATTAAATTATGCATTCATTTAAATTCCTATAGAGTAGAGCGCTACTTCGTCGTAATCTCCCATTTCCGTTCTATCGATCAGAAAAGATCAATAATATCAATGATTTTACCGTGTAATAATAGGTTTATTCCGATGCGTTAGTTTATTAGCTACAACATAAATCCAATTAGCGCGCTTTGTATTAATATTTACGCTCATTGTTCTCAAAACAAAAGAAGTGCTCCTTTCCTTTCCTCCCCTTTTTCAACGTTTATCAGTAGGACGAAGAAAATCTAATGGCGTTGCAATGCGTTAGAACGGGATTGAAACTCGTAGGACGAATTTAGAATCAAGAAGCAGTATAAGAATTTAAACAATATCTCAACAATTTGTGTCTCTTTATCAAATCCAACGGGTTGTATAGAAAGGTGAATAAATTTAAAAGTCGCCTTGGATAGAAATATTCAAATTTTTGTTCAAACCCGTTGCTTAGTAGGACGGAAATTAGATCAAAAACCCTACATGAGTAAACCAATGGAAAAATAATAATCATTTTCTTTAAACATACTAGAGTCGAAGTAGGGGTCGGAGTTGGCAGACATGATTTTGAGGATTCCGCGTCGGAGTTGAAGTCGGAATATTTTGCAGCGACTCCGCATACCGGCTCAAAACTAGAATAGTTTCGGAACTTTTATGATAGCATGATTTAGGGAAACCCGGTGTGTGTTATCAGTTATCATGCACGATGATTCATTCGTCAAATTTTACTTGAGACACTGCCAGGGTGCCGATAAGTAATTTTTCACTTTAATAGTCGGTAAAAGACCACGATTTGGAAATAGATTATGTGACTGTGCCATTTGTGACAAAAACTACAACACCACGATGGCCCAGTACTTTTTTATTCGGGTTTGACTACCCAAAAAACACGGTAACTTGGTACAAAGCAAACGCAGTTCAATTCGTATCCAAAGAGATGAATCCTCCGAACTGTCCGGAGGCCCGGCCAATCGAAGCTTTGTTAGCCCTGGCAAATTTCTAATCGAGTAAATCGGGTAAACGACCAAAAAAAAACCCAATGTTCTCACTCCTCTCTCACTCGGATCAAAAATGCTAACATATTTCATTCTAATCATGTGAAGTGCTCTGTTTAAGGTATTTATCACCCGGTTTGCTTCATTGTAACAAGAAGGTCGGAAAATCCCCATTGTATGTGTTTGTATGCAACAAATGCCATACTGAGTGCGAACGCAATGGCAAGGGATGCTAATCATCGGAGCAATGTTTAAATAAGAGATCATCCAAGAGCATGTTACCTTTCTGTTGTGCTCGGGTTCGGGCCTCAAACTTGCATCGAAATGAAGGGGTGGATGATTGGAAGCAAACATAAACGAAAGAAACCCCGCTTCGGTTGTGAGTTTGCTACTCACGGTAAACAAGTTAAGTAGTTCTTGAGATTGTCGAGATAAAATCGTGCTAATTGTCATTGTAATAATTAATAACAAAAAAAAAATACAAAGCTCCGATAGCAAAAAATCACAAACGAAATCCAAAACCAATCAAAATATTCAAATCAATGTTCGATTTCTTGATCCAATCGAAATCCATTAGAATTGGGATTGATTTCAAATTATGCCTGGTTGCAAAGGGAAACGAAATAGAAAAAGAAAACCAAAAGAGGGTTCTGAACCGAGGCGAGGGAAGAATTCAATTTACATTTCAAATGTGAGTTTTGAAAAGAAATCTTGACAATTTGAAGAAAACAAGCAGGAGAGAGCCAACAAAATGAAAGAAAAAATCAACATCCTCACGCCGCGGTCAAGTTACGATAACCGAACCAGGGTGCGTGGTGCGGAGAGAGGGAAAAAAATAAAATCTGGTGATTTATGATAATGATCTTTTGATGGTCGCTTTGTTCTCTTGAGTAAGGGAGGAAAATTTACAAGAGCAAGCAGAAAAGAAAACCTATTACAGCACATTAAATGCCTTCAAATTACTGCCCAGGACTAGATTATGTATCCTTGCAAGTTGGGAATTATGACTTATACAACGGAAGTTTATTTGACCTCCAGCTTTGCCGTCGGTATCTTCAGGAGCATTCGAAAGTCATTATTAGTAAATTCGTTTCTGTATTACGTCGCGCAAATTTGGGGAAAACCGAAATGATGTTCTTCTTGTTTGCACACATGACCTGTTTTTAATAGGACCAGCACCGATTCCATTACTTCTGAAGCATGATGGTTGTCTTTTTGGTGAGTGTTGTTTTTTCTTAATGCTTAAAATATATCGAACTAAATCGAAGACAACAAATCAAGAAGACTGGAAACTTTGCCAGAATCCAAGCGACAGATACAATAGCGCTGCGTTTGTGTGAATGTGGAAGCTACGCATAGAAAAATGAGTAAATACACACCTTTCTTCTGAGGATGTCATCTTTGCCATCAAATTCGTTCGAAGCATTTACCTTTGAGCGGCAGATGACGCGATTGTACCAGTCTCATAGCGTTCGTATGAGAAAATGAAAGAGTTGCCAGTCTTATTGATATGATGTAATGCTAATATAGGGAAATAAATGAAAAATCACGTAAATATTGCGTTATAAAAATTTTGTCCATTCGGCATTTTGTTCTTTCGACCTTTTGTCCCTTCGTACTCTGTCTTTTTGTGTTTCTTATAATCCGTTCATCCCTTTGACCTTGTGTCCTACAACAGGGACTCAATTGTGAAGAAAAAGTTCTATAAGGATAACTACTATTGCGTATGTCCCTTTGACCATTTCACCATTCGACCATTTCTCCATTCGACCATTTATCCGTTCGACCTTTTGTCCCACTAGAATTATTTCTATCTTTTGTCCTATTAGACTGTTTCTTATGATCCGAGCTTTTGTCGCTTCGACCTTTTGTCCATGCACCATCTGCCCTTCCAACCCTTAATATCTTCAAATCATCCTGAAGGATAGATCTTGAAGTTCTAAATGCTCAATTAAGTATTTCTCGGTGTCCCGACATAATATACGACTCCAGAGAGCTTTGTAAGACCTCATTGCATCAAAGAATATATGTATTAGAGTAAACAAAATATCTGAGATTCTCAAAATCATCCGAAAGTTCAGATCTAGATGTTCTACCGACCCAACGAGATTTTGAGCGAAGTTCAAACTTAACGTTGGCAATTACGGAGCCTCATGTAGCCCTCTTATATCAGGAAGGATATATCTATAGTTAAAATGAGCATGAGCATAATTGACCGCCCGTGGATGCTACTCCGCTATTGCCAGATCGGCTGTTATTACACAGAGAACCAACTTATGATACTTGGGACTAGCAATCATCCTTAATGTGTATAAACTGGTGATCTAAAATTAGGCAATACCAGCGCTGGCCACGCTTGAATGCAGATCAATAAGGATTCGGTAGGAATGTGTTGACGTGATACTCGCATTGTTGGAAGCCGAGGAGTCCTCTGCACTTCCACGGGAAATCACTGAGATATTGGATAAAAGGGTTGGGTTGCAGCAAGCTTCGTTTTGGACGACCCAATCTTCAATATAACTTGGAGACCCCAAAACACGTAGTCATTACATGTACATGTTCCACATGATGCAATACGCCTCCACGAAATTTTTCGGGTTCACAAATATAGTCAAGACATCGTTCAATACCTCGTTGAATCTGAGGAACATCAAGATCTGAACTCCAGGACAATTTGGATTATGGAACATATTTTGTTAATAAAACTTTTTGTCTCCCTTGATTTTACAAAGTCCCACGGTACTTCATGGGTTCGTATAATACATGTGTGTAAGATTGCTTCCGTTTATTGAAAACAACTTTTCAGTTTACTGATCAGAACAAGACTGAGCTATCGGCTCAGCTGTATTTCATATTTATCGTTCGTTATTTATATTTATATTTCGCGTTCAGAAATAACGTCAAATGGAACTCGAAAGAAGAGCAAATATTGTGCACAAACACCTGGAAAATCCGGAGTGGTCCGGTGCCAAGCTGGCTAAAGTGCTGAAGATTCCGAAAACAACAGTTTGTCGAGTGCTCAAAACCTACAAGGAAACCTTGAGTGTGGAAAGGAATTAGCGGACCTACGAAAAAACTGTAACCAGGGATCGTCAGCTGCGCAGCAAGGTGTTGAGGTGCGTTAAAGCCAACCCCGGTATTTCGATCCGAGATGTGGCCAGAAGGTACAAGCCAACTTTCAAACGGTGCGGAACATCCTTGCCAGGGAAGGATACAAATCTTACTGTTGGCGTAGTAGGCAATCAGCCGTCGCTTTCCCCTGTTACGTTGTTGGGAAGCCCTCCCTGGCAACGACCCGTTACCTGTTTGTGAAAATTAATAACTGTTCATTCCACAATCGCACTTCGTGTGGTACAGACGTTTAAATAAACCTTTCTCCGTTTTTCCTGTTAAACCGTATACTTCGTTTGGAGTCTCCCGTGTGTCCCTTCAAGAGGTTATGGGCACCACCGCGAAGGACGTTTCGTGGAACATCCCGTTGCTGCGTGCAAGCGGAGCAGACTTCCAAAACTGGAGTTATCGAGTGCGCCTGTTCCTGGAAGCCAAAGGCGTCGCAGATGTGCTGACCGAGGTGGCTCCAACGGAACAAGCTGCAAAGAAGAAGTTTGAAGAAACGGACCGGATCTCCAAGGCGTTGCTGGTGGGTTGCCTGTCGGACGAATGCCTCGAGATCGTTCGAGAGAAGGTGACCACGAAGGAGATGTGGGTTAGTCTGGATGAAGAAGTCTGTCGCGAGCCAAACGTTAGTTTGGAAGCAGTTGGCTCGTTTGCGGATGAAGGAAGGGGACATGCGGCCGCATCTACTTGAATTCGACGGGCTCGTGAGAAAATTGAAGAAGGCCGGAGCAACTCTGGCGGAAAGTGATCTGGTGTCGCAGCTTTTCTTGACGCTTCCAGACTCTTTCGATCCCCTAGTCACGGCCCTGGAGAACGTCGCGGAAGAAGACCTGAATTTGGACCTCGTCAAGCAGCGTCTATTGGCTGAAGAAAGGAAGCGATCCGACCGGCAGGGCGATTCAGTTGAAGACAAGTCGGCAGCGTTCTCGGGTGACTCAAGATCCCAAAAGAAGTCCCAGAAATTCCTCGGTAAGTGCCACAAATGCGGGCGTCGCGGCCACATGGAAAAGGATTGTCGCCAGCGTGAAGCCAATTCAGAGAAGAAGGATGCCATCAGTTTCATGACCGATGCAAACATTGCGGAAAAGTGGCCTGGACGAATCCTTTTCAAGCTTGATTCCGGGTGCAGTGACCACCTGGTTGGCGACAAGTTCGTTTTTGCTGCCCTGAAGAAGATGACCAGTCGCGTGGAGATCAAGGTCGCCAAGAAAGGAGAAGCTATACTTGCTGAACAGATTGGCGAAATCAACATGACCAGCAACAAAGGTGTACATTTCAATCTGAAGAATTTGCTCTACGTTCCAGAACTACACCTTCGAGGCAGCCTGTATGAGCTTGAGCTGTCGTTGGAGGAAGTTGAAGCGAATCACTGCGAAGTATCGATTGGAAACCTGTGGCATCGTCGACTGGGGCATATCGGCCAACGCGGATTGAAGACCATGGCCCGGAAAGGAATGCTGAAAGGTATGAATGAAAAAACAACCAAAATTGATTTCTGCGACGCCTGCGTGCAAGCCAAGCAATGCCAAGAACCGTTCAACGGAACGCGAGCTAGGGTCAGCCGGCCGCTGGAGCGGATTCATTCTGATGTTTGCGGACCGATAGATCCGCCGGCATGGAATGGTTCTCGTTACATAGTCAGTTTCATCGATAACCATACTCATTTCTCGATGATATATTTGCTGAAGCGCAAATCAGAGGTATTCGAGAAATTTCAGGAATTCGAAGCAAAGGTCACGGCTATGCTGGGTAAGTCCATTTCAAGAATGACGGTGGACCAAGGACGAGAGTACTGTTCCACAAATCAGATGCAGTTCTACAAGAGAAAAGGGATACAGTTAGAGACAACGGTTGCGTACACGCCCCAGCAGTCGGAGTGCAACAGGTGTAGCGGAGAGATTCAACCAAACCTTAGTTGAAAAAGTCCGTTCCGTGCTCATCCAATCCAATGTGCCGAAGCAGCTGTGGTCCGAAGCAGCCCTCGCCTGCGTTTACTTGATGAACCGAAGCTCAACAAGTGCAGTGCCCTCTGGTGTTACCCCGGATGAGATGTGGTTCGGTATCAGACCGGATAAGGACAAACTTCGTGTGTTTGGCTGCAAGAGTTTCGTGTGGATTCCGAAGCAGCAAAGGAGGAGATGGTCATGGTTGGGTACGCTCCGAACGGCTACCGCAGTGGCTCGAAAGCTTACGATTGCTCAAGACGTCAAGTTTGATTAGTCGTCCTTCCCGTACGCTGTGATGCAGCAAGAAGACGATGTCCCATTGACCGTCCACTTCCCGTTCGAGCAAGAGGGGGAACGTTGCCAGATGAAATTCGTGAAGCCAATGATGAACCTGAAATCAATTGAATTGAAGCAGAACCCGACGATGATCTTGAAAAACCGATTGAAGAACCAAAAAATGCGCTCCCTTCGCTCACAGAAAGACGCCAAATTCCTAGTGAATTGTCGTCGAGGCATAGCGGACGGGAGAACAGGCTCACCGGTAAGTTATTTGATTACTTTATCGGGTATAGAGCTATTTCTGGCGAATTGATTTCCGCAGATATACCCGAATCGTTTGATGAACTGCCCCAGCGTTCTGACCGAGCCATGTGGCTGGCTGCGGTACGAGATGAGTTACGTTCCATGGAGGAGAACAAGGTCTGGCGTCTTACGAGCTGTCCGAAGGGAGTGAAGCCTCTGAAATCGAAATGGGTGTTTCAGCTGAAGGACGATTCGGCCGGCAATGCGGTCAAACATAAGGCGAGACTGGTGGTGAAAGGATTCCGGCAGAAGGCTGGAGTCGATTACGAGGAGACATGCGCTCCTGTTGCAAAACTGGCCACCATCAGGACGGTTCTCGCGGTCGGAGTGCAACAGTGTTTCCACGTCCATCAAATGGACGTCAAGACGGCGTTTTTGCACGGAGACCTGAAAGAAGAATTGTACATGGCGGTTCCCGACGGTGTTGCAGTGTCCCCTAATACAGTGTGCCGCTTAGTCAAGTCCCTGTACGGCCTCAAGTAATCCCCAAGGTGGTGGAACGAAAAGTGAATCTGTGAATCTGAAGAAAGCCCTGAGTTCGACGTTCAAGATGACGGACTGCGGTGAGATCAGTCGTTTCCTAGGTATGAAACTAGAATACGACCGTCGACGAATTCCATGAAAATCTCAAGAAACGTATTTTGAAAAAATATTGATACGCTTTAGGATGACGGATTGTAACCCGACCAAGACGCCTATGGAGAAGAACCTGGTTGTTTCCCGTGATGGTGATTCAACCCAAGAACCGTACCGTGAGCTGCTGGGCACAATTATGTACGTAATGCTGTGCATCAGGCCTGATTTGTGTTTCCCCGTCGGATTCCTGGGCCGTTACCAACAGAACCCAACAGTTAACCATTGGCAATGCCTCAAGCGTATAGTACGGTATTTGAAAGGAACGAAAACGAAGCACCTGAAGTTTGTACGCGACGAATCAGCGGAAGCGTTGGTCGGATATGCTGACGCCGACTGGGCATCGGATGCGGAAGACAGGAAGTCAGTCAGCGGCTACCAGTTCACGGTATTCGGTAATCCTGTATCGTGGTCGAGCAAAAAGCAGGTTACCGTTGCTACATCCTCGAGTGAAGCGGAGTATGTGTCGCTGAGTTCTGCTGTTTCAGAAGCGATCTGGTTGTCCGGAGTGATGGAAGATCTTCAATTGAAGTGGCCTGCGGATCCAGTCGTAATATTTGAGGACAATCAAGGAGCGATAGGTATGGCGAAGAATTGGGAAAGCAAGAGAAGCAAGCATATAGATATCAAGCACCACTTCATTCGGGACCACATTGCGAATGGACGTGTAGCGGTGAAGTATATCAGTACCGAGAAGCAACTGGCGGATTTATTCACCAAACCGGTGGACGCGGTGCGCATGGAGAAGCCAAGGCCTTGGAATGGCCGATTGAGAGGGGGTGTTGGAGTAGTAGACAATCAGCCGTCGCTTTCCCCTGTTACGTTGTTGGGAAGCACTCCCTGGCAACGACCCGTTACCTGTTTGTGAAAATTAATAACTGTTCATTCCACAATCGCACTTCCTGTAGTACAGACGTTTAAATAAACCTTTCTCCGTTTTTCCTGTTAAACCGTATACTTCGTTTGGAGTCTCCCGTTTGTCCCTTCAAGACGTACAAAGCCAGTAAACATCCGAACCGGCACATGAAGCAGAATTGCGTGGCCAAAAAGCGTGCAAGGCTCTTGTACGACCGTGTTTTGACGAAACCAAAGGGCTGCACTTTGATCGATGACGAAACATACGTCAAACTCGATTTTAAGCAGCTTCCTAGTCAAAAGTTTTACAATCGCGACTGGACGTGGGGATGTGCCGGGAAGATTCAAGTTCGTGTTTGCCCACAAGTTCACGAAGAAGGCCATGATTTGGCAAGCGATTTGCAGTTGTGGCCTGAAAACGGAACCATCTGTCACATCCTCGACGATGACATCCCAAGTTTAGAATCCGATTTGGCCAGCTGACACTACTCCAAGGTGGTTCTGGAGTGGTCTGCTGCCAACAAGATCGATGTTGTCACCATGTCAATGAATCCTCCGAATTGCCCGGAATTTCAGCCAATCGAAAAATACTGGGTAATTTCAAAGCAGCGACTTCGACGAAACGGTGGGGCAGTCAAAAACATCCAGCAAATGCGGGCAAAATGGAAGAAATGCGCTGATTCCGTGTCCGTTTACACTGAGCGGGCGCTGATGGGCTCCATCAATAGGAAGGTTCGAGATTTCGTTCGAACTGGAGAAATGTAACCATCTAATGCTGTAACTTTGAGGTTTTAATAAAAGTACTGTAAGGCAACCAGTAATGAACTTTTTAAACTTATTTAATCACGAATTACAGGACTTTTTGTGCGTACCAATTTACTTTTAGTCAGCCTTTAATGGGGCTATATGATGTAAGTTGGGTGAACAAAATATGTTGGTACATCGTACAAGTCACTGTTGCGCCTGTAGAATTCTAGGATCTAAACTTCAGATTGATTTTTAGAACCATATAAAGGATGATTTTCGAGTCTGCTGCTCCCTCCCAGAGGAAAACTACTATTGAGTTTGTCCAGTATTGTCATTTCGACCTATGGTTCCACTAGAATTAATTCGACCTTTTTTTCCCTCTACAATTTATTCGACCTTTTGTCCTTTCGACCTATTTTCCAACTTGAATTAATTCGACCTTTTGTCCGACTAGAATGATTTCTACCTCTTGTACATTCGATATTTTGTCCTTTCGACTTTTTGTCTCATTAGAATTAATACGACATTTTATCACTTCGACCTTTTGTAACTTTGACATTTTGTCACTTCGACCTCTTGTCACTTCGACATTTTGTCATTTAGACCTTTTATCATAAATTCAATTCCTCTTTTGATCTTCACAATGTCCTGGATATTAAATACATACTCACTGAATGAAGAAGGCGAATGAATCACCGTTGTATTCAATCTCGATCCTATGGAGAAAAATCCTGTGTAGTGGAGTTTTGTTCCTTTTTTACCAGGTTGCGAATAGTTTAGACAATATTTCTCATATGCCTACCCCGATAAGATCGTATCCCTCGCTTATGGGCATTATCCTCCTTCAAGCCGAGATTCGTTCTAGTGCCTGAGTTGATCAGACCGTATCCGTCACTATGATTTTATTTATTTTTCTCCTGCACCTTCGTAAACAAGAAAAGTGGTTTGGACTACAAATTTTCAAAATCGGCTAACACAGCAATACAAATATTTTGTCCAAGAATGTTATAACCAGTGTACGTGAAGAATCTTGACCGATCAACTCCCCGTTGATGATACCCACTTGACGTTTCCTCTCGAGCCAATCCATTTCACATAATCGCACCCATCTATCAGGCTAATTACTTTCCAACAAATTGCTGAAAGCTGTCGCTGGCTGTTGTGACAACAAAGAACCAGATTTAGTGGCAAATCGCTTCAACAAACATCAAGAGCAGGATGAACACATCATCAAATGGCAAGCACTGTCAGCATTGTCGGAGACAGATAATACCACAGACAATCGAAAGGGTCACCCTCCAGTATAGTGGTGCTGTTCCTACTACACATGCTGCCTAGAAACGGCGGTGGAATGGAACTCGGAATGGAATAATGCATCTGCAAATAACATGCTCAACATGGCCCTGTTTCTTGCTCAATGCCTCCATCCGGACGGGCGTAACAAGAACCAGTGACAACTGTCTACAATCGAACACGGTTCGTTGGTTCGAACAGATTTCCCAACACGCACTCACAACTTGTCATATCCACCCCTCTAGGATTAAGTCGTCCTAGTTTCGATAAAAAATGAACTCTCACCCTCGAAAAGCGGAACTACGGCTAAGAACAAGGCATAAAATTAATTGAATCCCTAATTGAGGGTGTAATAGCGTATTAAATAGTTTTGGTTTTACAGCGCCGCTTTGCGATCGGGTGTTCCGTACGTCAAATGTGAAGGGGATAAAGCGTGGAATTATTTTCTCCTCGAATGTTTGTTTTTTTTTTTTTTAAGTGGACCCTATTTTTATATTCTCAGAGAATTTGGAAGAGGGAAGCAAAACCAGGAATCGATTTTCCTTCCCAGCCCGAGCAAGTCACGCATGGTGCGAACAATGTTGAAAAATCGCTGCACTAATTTCAATTACCTCAATTGAGCTATAATAACGATAATAAGAAAATTAGCTTCATGATCCAAAATTTATCATTTCATGCAACTTCAACAACAAATTGCAAACGAAAACGTAGTCTCATCCCGTCGTATGTTTGTGTAAATTGGAAGTAAATGATACCGAGGAGACCCCGAAAGGGATTTTATCTCTATTAGAGGAATCACTTGAAACTACCAACGCAGCCTAATGACAGTGGCATTAAGGCCAAATTATCACCGCGTCAAGGAAAATCCCTTGCGGTACGAAACCTCGTGCCTTTGGACTCCTTACTATAATCCATCCCGACTCCGACCCCGAACCCGACCAATCCCCTCCAGAGCCATCTCACTGAGCCACTAAGCCACTGAGCCTGTGAGTGAGAGACTGCGAAAAAATAATCATCCCAAAATGGTCCTAATTATAGGGATGCTGGTTGAGCTCGGAGACGACATAATTTCGGTGTCTTCGACTTGGTCAGCCATGAGCCAGAATCAACGCCCTTTAATCCAGTTACCACCACTTGACATGATATCCAGAGCTGCTGATGAAATCAGAAACCAACAACCTGATACTGCAGTCGAGAGATTGGAATCGCCGGGAAAGGACATTAAAATACGATTTGTGGTTTGCAGTTCGGTCTAGCTCACTACAGTCGGATTTTGAGCGAAAGTGCTGTTTGGGAAAATTGCGACTGTGAGAAACATATTTAGAGGTATTGCGTTTTGGGTGTGGTTAGTGTTTACTTAGAGAATTAGTATTTTATAATATTTCATAGGCTATTGAATGCTTAACCTTCGCAGAAATGCTAAAACAAGAGATTCATACCCAAGTAACCAAAAGTTCCGCATTCAACGATTAAAATCACTTCCAAGTTCCATAAAGTTCAAATAAAGCTCCGACAGAACTTTCAAGCCACATGAAGCAATCCGCACAAGTCTATATTAGTAACAAAATGTAATGTACGCAAATATGAAACGATCAGTGGCCCGAATAAATCATAATTCTTATATTTATGCAGTTGATTAAAACAAAAAAGAGTAATTTCCTGGATTCGAACCCATGTATTCGGCATGCAATCTACGATTGCTAACCACTGCGCCACAAGTGTGTTGGGATTAGCAATGGGCGATCTAGGATCGAAACACAAAAGATCGATTATTTTGGTTCGATTAATAGATTTTTTGAATCGATCTCAAACACGACAAAAATCGACTGGATCGATCCTTTTCATTCGATTTTTGTATCGATCCATAAACAAAAATTCAGTGCATTTGCATTTGCAATTAAATATTGAGGGGGTTAGATTTTGATAAGTTCTTTAGTGGGAATGACACTGATGAAGACTGCACATTGTAGTCGAAATACGTATCTGTCATGGATACCAACATTAATTAAGTGGAATTAAATGGAAGATAACCTTTTTTGCTGTTTTATTTAGCATTCCGCTAACAACCCAATTTCAT
This sequence comes from Ochlerotatus camptorhynchus, assembly GCF_037179485.1. Classification (NCBI taxonomy): domain Eukaryota; kingdom Metazoa; phylum Arthropoda; class Insecta; order Diptera; family Culicidae; genus Ochlerotatus; species Ochlerotatus camptorhynchus. The sequence continues at coordinate 702,640 of NW_027040497.1, read as the reverse complement.
TACTTCATTGATTTTTTTGTCTTCACCTTTGCACATCACTTGCCTTGAACATAAATTCTGCAAACAACCAGTGTGACAGTTCAGTAGACAAGAACGAGAATCGTCATAAGGGCATATCGGCAGAATAACAAAATTTTCTTGCATCAGCCTGTTTTCCCACGTTCTGTCGATAATTTTCAAGCATGGGAGAAAATCTATTGTAAATATACCCATGTATACCCCATTGCTCGAGACTATTTAACAAGTGTTCCGTCATAGAGGCTATTGTCTTAAACTGGTGAAACCACACAAAATCTATATCGGCTCAATGCAAAACGCATGGCTCAATTAGCTTTTTGGGATCCCTCTCGGATGAGTTTTGGGATATCTGAATTAAGTACATTCGGTACTTACCTGCTTTTACACTCCCCATGGACATGGAGGTTGACGGTACTGAAGCAAAGGGTTATGTTTAATTTCTTTATATTTGCCTCGATATTTGCAACGATGATGATTTCCTATAGTGACACATATCACCTTCTTAATGCTTCAGTATGCCTCAAACGATTAGTTTTTGGTTGTTAATAGAACTTCCTTGATGAAATCGGCTGCTTCATGCAGACTGAGCAATTCTGATTATAGTATCAGATTTGTTCTATATACAGAGGAACTGGGAAGGCTTATTAGAAACTTCTCACCAATAAAGTAATGATCGACTAGTAAAATTTTGCATATCATTTTATTAATATTTTTTTTTTATTTAAGCATATTATTTTTGCTACAGTCAATTAGCATTAGCATACGATACAAGATATTTAATATTACTTGCTCGTTTTGCGTAAAATAATCTATATTTATTTTACTTGTAATTACCTTTGAAAGTTTTTTTCAAGTTTTGTTTTTGTGATTTGAAATTTTTCCCACTTTGGTTAGAAGTTTCGAAGCTAACGCATGTCCACAAGCCTAATAGAAAGATAGAAAGAAAAAGAGTATCATGAAGAATGGTTGCATGCAGGGTTGCTTCCACTCACTTGCTATAGATGAGTGATTTTCGGAGTTTTGAATTCGTTAGATGTTGTAATGGAGATTTGTGTTGTTGGATGCGCGAGGAGATTGGAGGGCGGGTGTTTTACGCATAGAGCCTGTCAATTTCGCTTTCAGAGTGTCGCAGTCAGTGGTTTTATGATCCGTGAGCGCTCGCGATTCGTAGAATCGTTGATTGTGACTGCAAGTGGATCTGGCGGGTTTTGTGTGTCGGACGCTTGCGTTTTGGCCTCTTCTTGTGTCTAATATGTGCAGAGTATCATTATAACGTCTAATGGTTTTGAGATTCCTGGTTGCGTGAAATTTAGTTTAGAAAATTTTAGAAATTTGTGAGAATATCTTTTTGAGATTTTAGTAGTCACGTTTTGTTTGTAGTTTATATTTTATTTCTTTCATGTAATTATCGTAAAAAATAGTTATTCAATAATAGATAGTTCATCCATATATTCGTACTTTGACGCGAAGCGCTGTGGATTATGAGATGCTCGATGACCCTGGAGGGATCGATTTTGCTTAATAAGCAAAAAATCATGGATTTAACCCCAAGCTCTTCCACAGCACAATAAATCGCCACCATTATTTGTATATTTGATATTGAACCTTAACCTCGGAAACTATTTGCATATCAAGCGGAAACGTAGTCCTGTATTGTCGCGAAGCGTTATGGTTCTGAGATGCAATCTCAACAAAAAGTTGAGATTTCCCATAGTAATTTACATGTAAACTTCAAATGGCTTGTGCGAAGTCTGTTTCTAACCAAATGAGTCGTAACATTGGGAGGCTAATCAGGACACGATTTGAAACCATTTAAGCACTGTGGAGCGAACAAGTCAAATTTTGCATCAGTCTACTACCCAACCCTCCAACTCCGCAGCACTTATCAGGGTGTCGCTTAGTCGGTGGCCTCTCGTTAAGTTAGTACTACATCCATATTTCCTTCCCTATCCGTAGTTATGGTAAAGATGGGCGTGGCCGGGAATACCGACAGTCATGCCTCTGTTTTACTCTTGTTTAGATTGGAACCAATGTTTACCCCCAGCATTATTCCTGAAAGTAGTCTAAATGAGGATTTCAGAAGAGACGTGAGTGTCGCTAGTATCCAATCTACGAAGTATATCATAACAATGCTAACGCTAACGCTAACCTGATTTTACACTCCGACCATCTAATCGTTTTGTTTCATATGTTAATTTTTCGATTTTTAAATCGTTCATTTAATACCAATAAAACGAATATCATAACCTATTACATCAAAATCACTCACCTAATCAAGTATCTACACAATTTATTTCTAAATGATATCAATCATCACACTAAATGACTATTATAAGTGAAATGTCATAACAAGATAGCTTATGTAACGAAATATCGACTTTGGATTGAACTTGGCGTTAATCTTCGCCAACTTTCCTATGATCCGATATGTTTGAAACATTTTTGTGCCATTTTGAAAAAGATCGATTCAAAATGATTGATTAAATCGGTGAATTGATTATTTTCAAAAAAATTAATCGATTCGCTTAGTTCGATTCTTGCCTCAAGATCGCCCAATGCTAGTTGGGATACCATGCGGGCAAACACCAATTTCAAATTCATCGAGGTGTTTTGTTTTGTATATTCAAGCAAAGACAACATATCAATCATATCAGAGACGTTGAATAGAGACACGCATAGACTGAAGCAAGAAGAACCAAACGAACCATCAAACGCTGAACCAAACGAGCAAAGTAAATAAACATTACTGTTCGCTCAATTCATCGAAAGGAGTATTGTTCTGAATGATGAAAAAAGTGTTCATTTTTATTAGGTTCCGGTCGAACGTTCAAATTTTCTCAACAGCATTGCGGCACTGTGTAAAAGTCATTTGAAGCCACTCGAAGAAACATGGTTGCCAGTGACATTGCCAAAAGATTCCTCAAAAACCGTGCTGCTTTTTTGAGAGAAATTTTCCTTGCGCGTCTCTATCAAAGTCTCTGAATCATATGATGTCTTTGATTCAAGTCAGTCAGCTGACACTGAAAACTCCAACAGTAGGCGGGACAACAGCTCACTTTAATGTATCTCAGATGACGTAGCGGTTCGTGCTAGGGCTCTCAACGCAGACGGACTGGGTTTAATTTTTCAAACAACAGCTCCAATTCTTCTACTACTAATGCTGATAAATCAATACACATTAATACCTGCCTTTAGAAATAACTTTCATAAAAGTGCGAACTAAATAAAGAATTGGTGTAGAGGACAAAAACCTTTTTTTAATTTATTTTCTAAAAGTTACGTTGAAGTTCCGCCAGAAGCTGCTTAGAATAAGGTGATCCAAGAGACGTTTCGCAGTGGAACTGACAGCTAGAAATCAAGAGTGTGTGAGTGATCTGGTGCTAATGGTGCTGAATGTAAACATAAACAAAGCAGAAATTCATATGAAAGTTCTACTGTGATCTGTCAAAAGTTCTTGGTAAACAAAAAAGTCAGCTGATCGCAGCTGTCTCGTGGACAGCCTTATGCTCTTCAATTATGGTACCGGAACTTTCCAGTTCTTATAACAACTTAAAAATGAGGCTGCTTCGAATTCTAGAGACCACCTTCAACCAAGCTGCTTAAGCCGCAAATAGCCTTTTATCAGAACTTTTGGTTACTTGGGTAATAAGTCATACATACTTTGTATTAAGATATTGACCCATATATTCATCACCTGTTCGAAGTGGTGCGTTTCGGTGTAGGATATACAGCTTTCCCCCGAAGAAAGCGTTACCCACTGAGTTGCACCCACCGATTTTTCTCGGTGGGTTTTCAACCAAGCGCTCTGATTTTCTGCGAGTGACTAGTTCTCTATTGGCACTACTCACATGCAAAAAATCAGACCGACTGGTTGAAACCCCGCCGAGAAAAAGCGGTTGGTGTTACTCAGTGCGTAACGCGTTCTTCGGGGAATAGCTGTACCATAAGACCATATAGGCATAGAGGTAACTCTAAGACCACTGGGTCCCGAAGAAAATCATTATTATTTTTGGCTCACTCAGTACCAGAACAACGGTCCCAAACAGTCCCAAGCTATTTCACTCACCCCTGCATGTTCTGCATGAATCCACACACCCCTGATGTTATCTGTCAAACTTTCATAGCGAATCAAAACAAACATAGTGAAGTAATAGAATTTCAACTAGAATAGGGTACGTTAATCGTTTGCTTGGGACCAATAGGCTACTAAAGTGGTGAGCCAATTTAAAATCGTTAGTTTCGTATTGATTGTTGCTATAGGGGTGATGCACATATTATATCACGCTCTAAAGGGGGAGGGGGTGTATGATTTTGAGACAAGCAATGCATTAGGTATAAGAAAAACGTCACGAAATGGAGGGGGTGATTTTTCTTCAATTTAGTGCGACAAGTCTCGGGTCGCATCCACTGAAGACGTGATCTTGAAGCAAGGAAAACATGGGTTTGCTTCCTGTATGATAACTAATCTTCTCCTCGTTGAAGTGCCGTGGCTCAACTGAGAGACAACCTTGCACTTAAAAATATTGATAATTGAAGATAGTATAAAGTTTAATCATTTTACGACTAAGACATGTTTATACATTGATCGGATTTAAATTTGGAAGCCCTAATAAAGGTGTAGAACTCGTTCAGTGTATACCATAGAGAGATCGAAGTAGGTTCTGCTCGAGAGTGGTTGATCTTCAATTGGCAAATCAAAGTTGGCACTCGTGGAGAATAGAAGAACTATGAGAGTGATGATGGTTTCAAAATTTTACACGGTGAGGTATACGAGTGCAATCTTAAAATGCTTTTATTTTGCAAATGGAGCATTTTATTTAAATCTGGTTGATGCTATGTTAGTAGAAAACTTAAGGACTACTCAATAGACAAATAATACAGAAAAATTAATTTCTTTTCAGATTTTTAGGTGTACTCATAAATTTGAGCTTTTCTACCACTGTAGCAGCAACCAGATTTAAATAAAATGTTCCATTTGCAAAATAAAAGCATTTTAAGATTGCATTCGTATACTTCCCCGTGGAAAATTTTGAAACCATCATCACTGTTATAGTTCTTCTATTCTCCACGAGTGCCAACTTTGATTTGCCAATTTAGCTGTCACGTTTTTGGGTTGGTTCGAATTTTCCCTTATGACCGTTTCCAATAACGTCGCGTGTTACCACCATATCAAGAACAACATGTGAAACGGGCATACAAGCTTTTTGTAAACAAACCTCCTTATGCCCTTTTCTCGCCACCCATATGACACCAACGCAAACCATCAACATCACCGGATAGGGGAAGCTTTTCCCTTCCCGATGATGTTATTAGTTTGCGTGGGCGACTCTCGGTTGGCAAGAGGAGGGCCTACAAAGGTTTGTTTACAAAAAGCTTGTATGCCCTTTTCACATGTGGCTCTTGATATCATGTGTTCGGTAGTTGGTAAAGTCATATAAGCGAGTGTTTTTATATAACCGGAAGAGGAGGATCCATTGTGTACTAAGGAGAATGTGAATGAGCAAGTGCAATCGAAATCAGGCTTGTTACAGATCATTCCTGTGAATCACGAAATGAGATGCAAAGTGTCGAGAAAAACAAAACTACACGGAGATGACAAACTACCCAACATTAAGTACTTTTTCCTCAATTCCGGGGTTCAGCCCAATAACCCAAATTTGAGTAAATCGCATATAGTAGTTTTCATTTAACACCTTCCAACAAAAAATACATACTGTTAAGTATATTCTACCCAAAATTAAGTTTAATTCACGTAAATTTGAGAATATGCATTTTACTCAAAAGTAACTTATTGGGCTGAACTATATCGTTGGGTCGAATCTCTTGTTCCTTTTTTGACAACAATAACGAGTGCAAGTGAGAGGCTGAAGTCAATATTAAGTAAAAAGAACTCAAATTTTGGGTAGTATTTTTTCTCCGTGTACGGAACCCATAGAGATTGCTAAAGTATGATTGTGTCAGTGATTTATTTTCATCGGGAAAATTTTCCGCTATGAAGTTTTTTTTCCCGATGAAAACATTTTGCGTATACGTATACGTGACGTAGTGTGCGTACGATAAACGTCAGCAATCTCTATGGATTGGAGGATCAAATCCAACCTGGTTTCTTCTTTGGTTACTTAGTGAGTGAGTAAAACGCTGTCCAGACTGGAGAGTTATAACACAAACGAAGTGACAGACGGAGCGGCTCGAAAACTTTGGTGACTAACCTGCTATTGCAATTTTTCAGTGTACCACATGGCAACACCACTACCACTGGATTGTACCACATGGCAACACTACTACCAACAATCAATACGAAACTAACGATTTTAAATTGGCTCACCACTTTAGTAGCCTATTGGTCCCAAGCAAACGATTAACGTACCCTATTCTAGTTGAAATTCTATTACTACACTATATTTGTTTTGATTCGCTATGAAAGTTTGACAGATAACATCAGGGGTGTGTGGATTCATGCAGAACATGCAGGGGTGAGTGAAATAGCTTGGGACTGCTTGGGACCGTTGTTCTGGTACTGAGTGAGCCAAAAATAATAATGATTTTCTTCGGGACCCAGTGGTCTTAGAGTTACCTCTATGCTACTACTGGATTGAACTAGCATTTTCACCAAATGTACTAGAATGTTTTGGTTCTATCTCTTTCACTCTACTCAAAACTGGTATGCATAAAAAAATGACAAAATGATATACCCTCTTTGCACACTGTCAAAGAATCATTGTACACAAAATCAACTTTGTGCAAAACCAAAACAAAAATACTATCCCATCTGGTGGATGATAGAACAAGCTTCTAAGAAAATTCTATTACAGCGAACCACATTATTTTAATTGATTTCTTCGCCAGTTAGTCGTCTGTCATAGAGTCGGTGTATAATGAGTCACGCCAAGAGAAAAACAGTTGAACTCGCATCACGGTTTTCGAAACATTCCCTTTCTTTTCACTTGGCAACAGAGGACTGCTACATCAACTTCAAATGACTTCTAGCGAGCAAAAAAAATAGCGGCTGTTGTAAATCATTCTATCAGTGATTTTGTCCAATCATCTTAACAATAAATAGTAGAAATTCTCATTACTGATCGTAACCAAACGTATCCCATGACAATTTAATGCTCACTGCGTGTTTATGATCATTTCTTCGATTATATTTTATATTTTATTGCGATACCTTTCGTGGACCTTTCATAGCATCGTAATGTTTGTTTACTTTGCACGATAGGTAGCCAGTTTGACAGTCCAATAGGTAGACTTGGCTTCACTCTTGGCGTGACTCATTATACACCGACTCTAGTCTGAACGTATCTGAGCTATGAGTAAATTGGCCTCATGGTTTCCTGTGAAAACCCTAAAACATCTGGCGGAAAATGAGGGAAATTGACGAAAATTTTACAGTTTAGGAGTAGTACCAATAGACTGAATGAATTCAATCTTTACTTTTCTCCTATTCGGGAAGTTTTTCCTGGACAAACCTGGAAAACCTGGAAAAACATGAGGCAAATTTACTCATCGCTGAGTTCCTGCACTTTATGTGATTTATGAGTTAACTAAACTCAAAGTTGGATCATAGACAAACAGACATAACACATTGAATATTTCTCACTGTAGAACATAATCGCTAAAACATTACCGCCATCTATTGAGTACACTGTGGTGGGCACTACACTGAACAGATCGCGGTAGTGTGTATACGTCAAACGCAAGGGAATTGACTATGCGCGTCGCAGGTTGCCGTACTACCTAGAAACACTGGAATAAGAGACCAGCGGAGACACTGTTATGATTCCAATCGAACTGTCAAAAGCGGTTCCAATTTGCAATGTTTACAAATGGTTTCCTTCGATTAGGGAGGAGTATTAAAATCTTTTAACAATCACTCATGAACTCGCTCGTCGGTTCATTGGCGAAGTCACTCGCAAGCAGTTACAAATGCAAGTGATGCCAGGATTGCTTTGATGTTTATCTTGTTGCCAAATTCATGTTTTTTTTTCTCCGCTGGTCTCTTATTCCAGTGTTTCTAGTACTACCAACTACGATACTTTTAAACTGTCCGTTAAATGCTTGTTCGATGAACAACTTGCGAGTGTCAGACATAACATTTGTCTGTTGTTAGATTGTTCTCATTTGACGTGTATACTCGTAAGCTGAGTGAAGTTTATCTCGAATTTCCTCGTATCAAGCTGAACATTGCATTTGGTTCAAAGTAACATTAATCGATTCTTTTTGTCAACTTTGTCTTTCGGTAAAAACTTGAGTACATAACCGTTTCTTGTTGTGTCAAATTATAAGCTAGATAAATGCTTCTTTTATTGATCTGTGCTGAAAATACGTGGGAATTGTAGAGATTGATACAACATTGGCCCTTAAAGAAACTACAACGGATCTGGCAACCCTGCAGACAGGATTTGAGTTGGCGTGAGATAGGGTCGATGGCGCGAGACAGAGGACGGAAAAATAAAGTGTATTAACGTGGTTAGACAATAAAATGTAAGTTCTATTTTCAATTGTGCAGTGTTCGAATTATTCATTGATAATCTTAAAATATCCTACATTTTGGCGACGAGGATAAAACAGTTCAACTGAGTGAATATTGTTATTTCTAGTGGGCGTATTTTCGGTGGAATTGGTGGAGTAAAAGTTTTGTGTTGGATAGCTGGAGCGCTAGCAAGTGGCAGTGGGAAATTTGAGGTTATGGTAACCAACGTAAGTAAATAGGAACCTCAGAGAAAAATAAGAAGTGGCAAATATATTTTTTTTTACTGTCACTGCAATTTTTTTGTTTGTTTCGGGTTTGTTTACATAATGTGCGGCTCCAGTGTATGTTAAGGAAAACTTTAACGGCAAGAGGAATGGCACAATACACCAGTACTCACAGAAGCATGAAGCAAATGTTTTAAAAAGTATTTATAAGATAATTGTTATTGTTGTGTATAGGAAGTCGAAGTTGTATGGTGAGCAGTGTACCAATGCAAAATTTTTTAATAGATGGGGAAATAGGCGGTGAATTGGTTATGCACCAGAACGGTGATGGTTGTGTACTATTTATTGTAATTACATATCAAGTGTGCTGGTTGTGTACCATATTTTAATTGATTGAGAACAGAGCTGGAATTGGTTGGGTACCAAAATTGTGATGGTTGTGCACCAATAATTTTGTTAGCATATTGGCGGGGCATGTGGATCTCTTTTCCTATTATTATTTTTTTTCTGAATGTTTAAATGGTTGATAACTATAAATCTCGTGGAGGCTGTTATATGATGGATGCATTTATTTAGCTATGATTAATTGATTTTTAAAATACAGCGATATCATTCCTCTTGCGTCCATGTCATATTGCATGTGACACTAGAATGCAAGTTTTGGAGTAAAATGTAAGCCTTAACATGATTTAAATATCTAAGAGCGTACTTTAATATTGTTTTACAGGATGGCTTCCTCGCGAATTAAACCATTTGATGTGACATTAGAAGCCAGTCGCCTACCATCTGAGTGGGAATCTTGGAAGAATGATTTGGAGTCATTTTTCTTAGCGCAACGCATTGATTCGCAATTCGAAAAGCGAGCCCAGCTGGCCTATTTGGGAGGACCCGGGCTACAAGATTTGCTCCGTTATCTTCCAGGAGTTAACCAGGTACACCACGTTACTGCAGACCCACCGTATTTCGATGTGGCAATTAAATGTCTGGACGACTATTTCGAGCCATTCCGCCGTAAAACATATGAAAGACATCTTTTTAATCAAATTGTGCAAAATTCCGATGAGAGATTTACCGATTTTGTCATGCGGCTACGGAAACAAGTGACTAGGTGCAGCTACGACCAGTGTGTAGTGGATGAGTTGATTGCTGATCGTATTGCACAAGGATGTTTTTCCGAAGATTTGCGTACCAAGCTGTTGCAGAAAGATCGTAGTCTGGAGGAAGTAGTTGCACTGGGCACAAGTATGGCCGAGTCGCTTCAGCAGTCTAAGAAGTTTGGGAAACCTGGGTTGCAACCCAGACAAGAACATGAAGTAAATGCTGTTTCTCGACCGTTCCGTCGTACATTTCGAAGTGATTCACATACCGAACAACGTGTTGCTAAATATCCTGAGACGAATATTTTTCGGAATCAGCCAAGTGGAAGGTTTGTTTGTTATAGTTGTGGACGTCGAGGCCACACTCAAGGCAGCTATGAGTGTCCAGCAAAACAAACGAAGTGCGCAATCTGTGGCAAGATGGGCCACTGGGCAAAACGTTGTTTTAGTTCCAAAGGAAGTTTTAAACGTCGATCAGGAAGTCCATCATCGGGACCAAAAGTCAAGCGCATTCGAGCTATCTCTGAAGAAGCTGAAAAAGATTACATTTTCTATGCAATGGGACGTAATGTGTTTATCTTCAAGGTCGGTGGGGTAGATATACCTATGACAATTGATTCGGGTGCAGATGCCAATATAATCACAAAGAGCGTATGGAAGGAAATGAAGGAAGCTAAAGTGAATGTGTCAGAAATGAGCATTGCGGCTGATCGATCAATTCTCGCATATGCATCCAACGAGCCCATGCAGATAGTAGGCATGTTCAGAACGGAGATTGAAGCTGCAGGTAACAAAACTGTTGCAAAATTTTATGTAGTAGAAGACGGCCAGCGATGCTTGCTGGGAGACCAGACAGCAAAGGATTTACACGTGCTTAAGGTTGGTTTTGACGTAGGGTCGATCGAAATGAAACAAATTAGTCCGTTTCCGAAAATTCGTGGTGTAGTCGTTGAGATTCCCATCGATCCAAGCGTGCAGCCAGTTCAGCAACCATACCGGAGACCACCGATTGCCATGGAAGCAAAAATTGAAGATACATTACGATCGCTATTGGAACGTGACATAATTGAGCCTGCACCAGGACCATCACCATGGGTTTCCCCGGTAGTTCCGGTGGTTAAGGACTCTGGTGAAATTCGGCTATGCAATGACATGCGGCGGGCAAATCAAGCGGTATTGCGCGAAACACATCCGTTGCCTTTAGTCGACGAATTACTAGGATCAGTCAACGGTGCAGTAAGGTTCTCCAAAATCGACATTAAAGATGCCTATCATCAGGTAGAAATCTCCGAGCGCTCCAGACCAATCACAACGTTCATTACCAAATATGGTTTGTTCAGGTAGACAAAATGCCAATAAATGGTTTTCTTATGAAAGGGCAAATATTTTTATTTTGTTTTATTGTTTTTCTCTTATTTTGTATAATTAGGTACAAACGATTGATGTTTGGGGTTAGCTGCGCGCCCGAGCTATTCCAGAAGGTTATGGAGTCGATTCTTGCTGGACTAGAAGGGCTTATTGTATACTTGGATGATGTAGTAGTTCATGGTAAAACTAGACAAGAACACGATAAAAGGCTTACTGCAGTATTAGATCGATTGTCGCAGTATGGAGTTCTCCTTAATGAACAAAAATGTGTGTATAATGTTGAGAGTTTGGAGTTTTTGGGTCACCACCTTTCAGTCCAGGGGATTCGACCGACAGAGAGTCGAATAGCGGCTATTCAGAACTTCCGAGAACCTGGAAATATTTCGGAGCTCAGAAGTTTTCTGGGACTAGTGTGCTATGTCGGAAGATTCGTACCAAATCTCGCCTCTAAAACTGATCTTCTTAGACAGCTTCTTCGATCAGGTGTTCAATTCAATTGGACAGCCAAAGAAAGTTCAGCATTTCAAGCAATCAAAAACGCAATGTGTCAAATCCACCACCTTGGGTTCTTCAATCCGAAGGATCACACAAAGTTGATGACAGATGCTAGTGCAACTGGTTTGGGAGCTGTTTTGTTACAGGAGGATTCTTATGGCAACTGTAAGATTATATCGTATGCTAGCAAGGCATTGACAGAACTGGAGAAAAAGTACTTTCAAACAGAACGTGAAGCACTGTCATTAGTGTGGGGGGTTGAAAAATTTCGATTGTACCTCCTACGACGAAAATTTACTCTGTTAACTGATTGCAAGGCTTTGAAGTTTTTATTCAACCCACGGTCAAGGCCGTGTCCACGTATTGAGCGCTGGGTCCTAAGGCTACAAGCCTATACCTTTGAAATTGAACACATAAGAGGATGTGCTAATATTGCCGATAGCCTGTCTAGGATGAGTGAATGTTCAGCTGAACCGTTCGATGAAACAATCGAAGGGTATATACACAACGTAGTTCAGTTAGCAATCCCTTTTGCAGTAACGCTCAATGAAGTCAGAGAAGAAACCCTAAGAGATGATACTATTCAAGAAATTTTGGATTCTTTGCAAGCTGGTTCGTCAGAAACATTACCGAAGGAGTTCAAGCCATTCGCAAGTGAATTATACAGTGCGGACGGAGTACTGCTAAGAGGAAATCGGTTGGTAATACCTTCGAGTTTACGGGATCGTATAATCAGTCTGGCGCATGAATCACACCCGGGGATATCTGCGATGAAACGTCGTTTGCGTCAGAAAGTTTGGTGGCCGTGCCTTGATAAGCAAGCGGAGTCCTGTGTAAAGAAATGCAAGCAGTGCATTCTGGTATCTTCATTAGGACCACCGGAACCTCTTAAGCGCACGAGAATGCCAGACCACCCATGGACTGATATTGCTGTCGATTTTATGGGGCCGCTTCCAACCGGTCATTCGCTATTCGTATTGGTAGATTATTTTAGCAGGTTCACGGAGGCAATAGTCATGAAACAAATCACAGCAAAGCGAACAGTACAGGCTTTGCATGAGACTTTTTGTAGATTTGGTGTTCCGGAAACTATCAAATCGGATAATGGACCTCAATTTATCAGTGAGGAAATTGAGCGGTACTGCAAGGAATATGGCATTGTTCTCCGTAAAACGACACCTTACTGGCCACAAGCAAACGGCGAAGTAGAGCGTGCCAACAAAACCATATTAAAGCACTTGAAAATAAGCCAGGAATCCAACTCTGATTGGATCTGGGATCTACGGACATTTTTACTAATGTATAATTCTACACCGCACAGCATAACCGGAGTAGCTCCTTCATCGCTTATGTTCGGTCGAATACTCCGTGATAAGCTTCCGGAATTCAGTGAATCGGGTTGTCGTGTAGATCAGGAAGAAGCGCGAGATAAGGACTGGGTGAAGAAACTTAAAGATGCTGAATATTGTGATTCACGCCGTCAAGCTAAAACATCACAAATGAGGGAGGGGGACGTGGTAGTTACTAAGCGAATGCAAAAAGAGAACAAGTTATCGTTGACGTTTACCCCGGAAGAATTCGAAATAACTAAATTGAATGGCTCTGATGCAACGCTACGATCAACTGATACTGGTCGAATCTTCCATCGTAATGTCGCCCATCTTAAGCTGTTGTCAAGAAGCACCACTCTGGGTAATTCAACCGAAGAATCAACCAACTGCCATGAAGATCATCAGACCGAAAACCTTACATACCCGATCCAGGAAAGTGTCAACAACCAGGAAACAACGCTTGACACGAATTTTCACAAATCCATGAAACGGTCAATCCGTACTCTTCGCAAACCAGCCTATCTGGATGAATACCAAATAAATTCGCTCGGCAATGTTCAAGTACAGGGGGAATGTAGAGATTGATACAACATTGGCCCTTAAAGAAACTACAACGGATCTGGCAACCCTGCAGACAGGATTTGAGTTGGCGTGAGATAGGGTCGATGGCGCGAGACAGAGGACGGAAAAATAAAGTGTATTAACGTGGTTAGACAATAAAATGTAAGTTCTATTTTCAATTGTGCAGTGTTCGAATTATTCATTGATAATCTTAAAATATCCTACAGGAATGTCTTTACATGACCATGGGGATACAAAGAGAATTTCGACGAAGAGAATCTGTCAATGTTACTTAGGACCTAGTGCAATGTTTAGCTTGATAATCGAGCAGATTTTTGGGGATCACTGCTATAGGTCATTCCTATGAGCCTCTACTGAGTATAATTGACCACTTTGTCAAGCAGTTTTGGTGTGACTTTCTACCAGCGATTTCACAAAACTGGACCAACTAATTTCTATTTTTTTATGAAACGTACAAATGTTGGCTACTTTTCTCGAGGTTCTAGAAGAAAAAATCTCAAAATAATGTTTCATTTCAAAGTTCGAGTGGTAGTAAACGTCATTTTATCTGCTCGAATGAAGTGGTTAATTTTCCTCGCTTTCCTAAAAAATCTGTTCGAATATAAAAAAAAATCCATAAAAAAATTCTCCTTCTAATGTTGTCAAAAACGGAGGAGCAAAACCACCCAACAGGGGTAGTAAAGTGTGGGAACTCAACGTTGAGTATAATCATATTTATCTACTGTTGGGTACATCTAACTTATTTTTGGATTGAAAGCTAGTGGAAAATTCCACGAATTGACCACTTTGTCAAGCAGTTTTGGCGTGACTTTCTACCAGCGATTTTACAAAACTGGACCAACTAATTTCTATTTTTTTTTATGAAACGCACAAATTTTGGCAACTTTTCTCGAGGTTCTTGAAGAAACAATCTCAAAATATTGTTTCATTTCAAAGTTCGAATGGTAGTAAACGTCATTTTATCTGCTCGAATCAGCTGGGTGGCATGCCGCCATGTTATTGAAACCAACATCTGAAACGTCACAATTCCAGTGTGAACTGCAAAAATGGCGTGACTGAATTGTCTTATTTTTATCAAATGAAATTATTTTCCCTTTTATGCCATATAAATGGTTGACTTCGTGGTAGAAAATCAGAAAATAATATTTTATGAGTCCTAAGTTTATTTTTCACAAAATGTAAGCAAAAATATTAAGAATATCCATTATATCAGTCACACCTTTTTTGAAATTCTGGATTGAATCTTCTATTTGTTTACAAATTATGAGCTGTCAGTGGGGCCCACGATTCGCGGGCCCGCAGCGATGTTAGCTCTTTTCAAGGCAAGGCAAACAAGATAGGGATGCCATCCAGGCATGGAAAATCATTTACATTCATTTGCCTCTAACGTTTTTCATCAACATAATTCCGCAAAATAATGTACAGAGCTTTTAGAGGTTTTGTTATTAGCTACAACTTTTGCTCATAATTCAAATCTTTATCTCTTATGCATCACGAACTAGAGCGGGCATAACTTGTTACTATTTTTCAGTGAATGTAAAATACATTCACTGAAAAACAGTAGTGGATTCTGTTTGCTCTGGTTTGTCATGCATAAGAGATACGGATTTGACATTTTGACAAAAGTTGTAGCTAATAACAAAACCTACAAAAGCTCCATACACCATTTTGCGGAATTCTATTGATGAAAAATGTTAGGGGCAAATGAATGTAAATGAATGCACGAAATGAATGCAAATGATTTTCCATGCCTAATGCCATCCAGCTGGCTCGAATGAAGTGGTTAATTGCACACAAGTAAATGAAAATTACTTTGACCCGCTTTACCTTTGGGTTCCGGCACTGTAGTGCCGAGATGAGTGAAAATAACTTAATTTTGGGGACTTTTTTTTCTAACCGTGTACGCTTTTAGAAAATTCTCCATTGAGATTTTCACGTCCGGTAGATTGGTGGTATATGTGAGAGCGTGTTAGTGAAAATCCGAGGAAATACCTAACAAATCGCTGGCAAACTCATTTTGATTGTTCTTTTCTTTTTTTTTCTCTCTTTGATTTGTTTTTCGTGCTGAGCACCAATGCTACCGACGCCAGGGAGGCAGCTCCCACACCTGGACCCTACCTATCGACCCATCAACTCATGAACCGGAGACCAACGGCTTTACTTCCCTTCGGAAGGAAGGCGTGATTAAGGATGTTATGCCTCAGGACATCCTGGTGGCGCCGACTGGGATTGAACCCAGGCCTGCTGGGGTGAGAGCGAAGACAACAAATCAAGAAGACTGGCAACTTTGCCAGAATCCAAGCGACAGATACAATAGCGCTGCGCTTGAGTGAAGGTGGAAGAACGCATAGAAAAATGAGGAAATACACAAACCTTTCTTCTGAGGATGTAATCTTTGCTATCAAATTCGTTCGAAGCATTTACCTTTGAGCGGCAGATGACGCGATTGTACCTGTCTCATAGCGTTCGTATGAAAAAATGGAAGAGTTGCCAGTCTTCTAGATATGATGTCTTTGGTGAGAGGTAATCACGCTTATCACTACACCACCGGCGCCGCTTTTTTGATTGATCTAAATTCATTCATTTTTAGGTTAGCCAGAGGAAAATAATAAACAACTTTCACGGTGATGCAACCCGCTACACAGCAAAAAAAAATGTAATATCGATCAACGTAATTCAAGCTGATGTATGAAATAATGATGTAATAGCAAAAAGTAGATACAATATTACATCAATGGATGTAATTTTGTTCGCAAAATCGATGTACATCGTACAATGTGATATTACACAACCGATGGATTGACCTGGTTGCATCAGTTTCGATGTAATATTCAACAACTTTTTTTGCTGTGTAGTGTGCGTACGTTAATCACAGGCGTGCGCAAGGGGGGGCCAGGGGGGGCCATGGCCCCCCCAAATGATTTGTGTTTCATACCTTATGCGCCCTCCTGATGCTCCTCATGCTAGACCTTTACTGTTAACGCCCTCTTATTGTTTTCATACACATTATAAAAAAATCAAAAGTCCATAAACATAACACACACCTTTCTTGTGATGTATCAGCAAGGTGAACAAAAAAAACCTAAGTTCTCTGAGACAGCCGCCGTAGGCAATCATGAAGTGTTTAACAAAATTGTAAGATTAGTTTAAATGCCTCTACACAAAACGATCTTTAAAAACTTGATTTATTTTCTAAATGTTAAGCAAAAGCAAATTCGACGGAGGAATTAAAAAAGATGATTTTATTTTTAAATTACAACAAGCAACAGGAGGCGCTAGGAGAATCTAATTTAAATTTAATTTGTTTTTACTTCGATGATACTCATGTCATAAAACAGCAAGGCGTTTGGAAAATAAGGAATTTGAAAGTGTGATTCAACAGAAGGGCACCAGGGGTATTTGATTAAATTTTATATATTTTTTACTTTGATGACATTCATGCTTCTGGATGCTGTTAGAATGTTTAATAAAATTAGAATAGTTTGTTTGCGCTAGGGGTCTTTAGTTGAGTTTGATTTTATTTTTTAATTTTTGTTTCCTGAAATTGAAATTGTTGGTTTGTATCAGGGGCGGTAGGGGTCTTTAATTGAATTTTTTTTTTGTGTTTAATTTGATGATGAGCATGCTCGTGGAGGGCGTTTGAAAATGGGGAAATTGGATGTGTGATTTCAACTATCTCTGCTGTAACAGAGGGCGCTAGGGGTCTTTAATTGAATTTGATTTTAAATATTTTTTTCTTCTATATTTTTTTTTCTGGAAGGCGTTTTGATTTTTTCATTAAATATAAATGGTTTGCATTATGGGACGCGAAGAGTATTTATTTTTGTTTCTTTTTAATGATACTAATGCAAATTGAAGACGTTTGTGATGTTTGAGAAAATTTGAATTTTTGCTTTTAATTTCCTTGAAGCAAAAGGGGCGCTAGGGGTCTTTAGTTGAGTTTGATTTTATTTTTTTATTTTTGTTTCCTGAAATTGGAATTGTTGGTTTGCATCAGGGGGCGGTAGGGGTCTTTAATTGAATTTAATTTTTTGTGTTTATTTTGATGATGAGCATGCTCGTGGAGGGCGTTTGAAAAATGGGGAAATTGGATGTGTGATTTCAAATATCTCTGCTGTAACAGAGGGCGCTAGGGGTCTTTAATTGAATTTGATTTTAAATATTTTTTTCTTCTATATTTTTTTTTTCTGGAGGGCGTTTTGATTTTTTCATTTAATATAAATGTTTTGCATTATAGGACGCTAAGAGTATTTATTTTTTATTTCTTTTTAATGATACTAATGCAAATTGAAGACGTTTGTGATGTTTGAGAAAATTTGAATTTTTACTTTAAGAATACTAACCTTAGATTGTAAGTTTGATTAACCTTGTGTTTAGTTTGTGTATTGTGCGTGTAGTTTTTTTTTTATTATGTTTGTTTTCAAGATGAATAGAAATAAGTTCATGTTTTAGGATTAATTAAATATTTATATAATAAATCATATTTCAAACCTCCTTCTCCCTTTCCCCATCCAAAAAATTGTAAATCTCCACTAACCTCGAGACGACCGCGAGTAATCGGTTCAATTCCTTTAACTCTAGATTTAAGACATTATTCATGTATAATGCAAATGATAACTCGGCTCTGTAAAGTTTATTCGATTGAGCCTGTACAAATAAATTAATATAAAAAAAAAAAAAAAAAAAATTTGAATTTTTGCTTTTAATTTCCTTGAAGCAAAAGGGGCGCTAGGGGTCTTTAGTTGAGTTTGATTTTATTTTTTAATTTTTGTTTCCTGAAATTGGAATTGTTGGTTTGTATCAGGGGGCGGTAGGGGTCTTTAAATGAATTTAATTTTTTGTGTTTATTTTGATGATGAGCATGCTCGTGGAGGGCGTTTGAAAAATGGGGAAATTGGATGTGTGATTTCAAATATCTCTGCTGTAACAGAGGGCGCTAGGGGTCTTTAATTGAATTTGATTTTAAATATTTTTTTCATCTATATTTTTTTTCTGGAAGACGTTTTGATTTTTTCATTTAATATAAATGGTTTGCATTATAGGACGCTAAGATTATTTATTTTTTATTTCTTTTTAATGATACTAATGCAAATTAAAGACGTTTGTGATGTTTGAGAAAATTTGAATTTTTGCTTTTAATTTCCTTGAAGCAAAACGGGCGCTAGGGGTCTTTAGTTGAGTTTGATTTTATTTTTTAATTTTTGTTTCCTGAAATTGGAATTGTTGGTTTGTATCAGGGGGCGGTAGGGGTCTTTAATTGAATTTAATTTTTTGTGTTTATTTTGATGATGAGCATGCTCGTGGAGGGCGTTTGAAAAATGGGGAAATTGGATGTGTGATTTCAAATATCTCTGCTGTAACAGAGGGCGCTAGGGGTCTTTAATTGAATTTGATTTTAAATATTTTTTTCTTCTGTATTTTTTTTTCTGGAAGTCGTTTTGATTTTTTCATTAAATATAAATGGTTTGCATTATAGGACGCTAAGATTATTTATTTTTTATTTCTTTTTAATGATACTAATGCAAATTAAAGACGTTTGTGATGTTTGAGAAAATTTGAATTTTTGCTTTTAATTTCCTTGAAGCAAAACGGGCGCTAGGGGTCTTTAGTTGAGTTTGATTTTATTTTTTAATTTTTGTTTCCTGAAATTGGAATTGTTGGTTTGTATCAGGGGCGGTAGGGGTCTTTAATTGAATTTAATTTTTTGTGTTTATTTTGATGATGAGCATGCTCGTGGAGGGCGTTTGAAAAATGGGGAAATTGGATGTGTGATTTCAAATATCTCTGCTGTAACAGAGGGCGCTAGGGGTCTTTAATTGAATTTGATTTTAAATATTTTTTTCTTCTATATTTTTTTTCTGGAAGTCGTTTTGATTTTTTCATTAAATATAAATCGTTTGCATTATAGGACGCTAAGAGTATTTATTTTTTATTTCTTTTTAATGATACTAATGCAAATTGAAGACGTTTGTGATGTTTGAGAAAATTTGAATTTTTGCTTTTAATTTCCTTGAAGCAAAAGGGGCGCTTGGGGTCTTTAGTTGAGTTTGATTTTATTTTTTAATTTTTGTTTCCTGAAATTGGAATTGTTGGTTTGTATCAGGGGGCGGTAGGAGTCTTTGATTGAATTTAATTTTTTGTGTTTATTTTGATGATGAGCATGCTCGTGGAGGGCGTTTGAAAAATGGGGAAATTGGATGTGTGATTTCAAATATCTCTGCTGTAACAGAGGGCGCTAGGGGTCTTTAATTGAATTTGATTTTAAATATTTTTTTCTTCTATATTTTTTTTTCTGGAAGTCGTTTTGATTTTTTCATTAAATATAAATGGTTTGCATTATAGGACGCTAAGAGTATTTATTTTTTATTTCTTTTTAATGATACTAATGCAAATTAAAGACGTTTGTGATGTTTGAGAAAATTTGAATTTTTGCTTTTAATTTCCTTGAAGCAAAACGGGCGCTAGGGGTCTTTAGTTGAGTTTGATTTTATTTTTTAATTTTTGTTTCCTGAAATTGGAATTGTTGGTTTGTATCAGGGGGCGGTAGGGGTCTTTGATTGAATTTAATTTTTTGTGTTTATTTTGATGATGAGCATGCTCGTGGAGGGCGTTTGAAAAATGGGGAAATTGGATGTGTGATTTCAAATATCTCTGCTGTTACAGAGGGCGCTGAGGGTCTTTAATTGAATTTGATTTTAAATAAAATTATTGAAAATTTATAGTACAAATTTAGCTCCGAGCTGGTGTATAGGAGGAGGGAAACCTCCAATGAAAATTGATGGTGGAAAATTTACACCCTTCTGGTGATGGACGTGCAAGCTTAATTGCAGAAAATTGGTGTAAATTACTAAGTGCTGGTGAATCGAAGGGCAAGTATTGAAAATATTGGAGGAAAATTTGCACCGTTTTTGTAAATGGAGATTTGTGCAAGCTTTATTGAAAATTTGTAGTACAAAGTTAGCTCCGAGCTGGTGTATAGGAGGAGGGAAGCCTTCAATGAAAATTAGTGGTGGAAAATTTACGCCCTTCTGGTGATGGAGGGACAAGTTTTTCTGAAAATTTATGGTAGAAAATTTACAGCGTTCTGGTCAATGGAGGGGCAAGCTTTTTGTTTTGGAAAATTGTGGTGTGAAATTTGCACCGTTAAAGTGAATAGACGGGGTTTAACTGAAAATTCCTGATGTAAAATTTGATAGTACTGTTGAATAGAGCTGCAAGGTGTATTGAAGATTTATACACAGTACAACAAAATATTCAGAGTTGGTTGGAAATGCTAACATGAAGCTTTAGTGTGATGATTTATTAGCTAGAGAATGATCTTTGGAAGAGGGTAGGTGGATAGTTCCGTTAGAGTACGGCAGTATGAAAATTGAATAGAAGTTGAAAATGAGCGAAGGGCCATTAAAGCGACAGTTTACAAGATGGACGCACATTTTTGCCTAGCCCGTACGATGTACGCGGGGACTTGAAGTATGTCTCCAAGTCCACAGGCAAAAATGTGCGTCCCTCCTGTTGCTCATAAACTGACTGCGGCTGTGGAATAGTTCTAGCGACGTTTTCATCACTACCTAAAGCCCCACGTTTGCGAGAGCATTTCCAGTCGATGGTGTGTTATAATGCAGTTCTTCTTTAACCAACTATTGTGTTGCTCCTCTCGTCATGACCAACGTGATCATCTCAGAGAGAAAGCAGTAGGGTGGTTGTTGCGTGCTGTACCATCATCAGCATTGTTGACGGCTACTCCCGCCTTGAGTTGTTACATTCAAAATTGTATGTAACAAAATATTAAAATATCAGCCTGCGGTTGAAAGTCTCTTAAATAAAAAAAATAAATCAATCAATCACTTCAGTATCACATCAAAGTGGATGTACTTCAATCTGTCGATAATATGGTGTTAAATTACTTGCCAAAAAGGACAAAATTATCATTAATACAGTGCATGAACTGACATTACGCTGCTTTTACTGCAATTGTTTATTTTTGTGACCATACAAATTTCATGGGGTTTTTGACATGATTGAAGTGCATCCTCTTGGATGTTATATTAAAATTTATTTTTTGCTGTGTAGTGTTAAATTTGCAACGTTCTGATGAATGGAGGGGCAATATTAACATTTATGGCATTATTAACATATTAAAAAATGGCCTATTAAGACAAGCTTTATCGAAGATTTCTGACTGGAAATTTGCCTCATGCTGATGAACGGCGAGGAATAAAAATATTATAAATAAATATTTCTCGTGGAACAATCGCACTGAAATGGTCCATGGATGTCTAGTTTTCAGAAAATTTCTGCTGTGAAAATAGCACCGCATCGGAGCATTTTGGGAGGAGGTTAGTTTCATAGCAAATAACGGGTGCAAAAATTGGTATGAAAAAGACAAATACTCAAACTGACTCTCTCATACCATCGCAAATTCTGCACAGTGTATATACACACTATAGTAAAATGAAGCAATCGTTCTGCCCTTTTTCGGTTGCTGCGCTGTATGGAAGCAGGTTTATTTTTAGCATTTCTGTTGCCCTCTCGTTCTGAATGAAACCTTCTGCGTGTAGATTGTATCGTACCTCTCGTCACTCATTTTCCATGGGCCCAAATAGACAACTAGTGAAGACAAAAAATTTAGGATTGAGATTGAGATGTACGCTGTTCGTATCCGATGTTAGAGAACTTGCATTTCCCTTAATTATTTCGATGCCACCTTTCATCTAAGGAAACAATGAATGTTTATGTAACGAAACTGTTTTTCAGGATGAATGAAAAAAAAATAAAATCTTTTCCCCTAACCCGAAACAAGAATCGAACTCGAAACTTCATGATTAGTGACTCCGCACTTTTGTGCTGTGCCATACTCAACAATTAAATTAGGGGTATCCAGTAATCAATTTATATCAATATCGAATATATTCATTGCGATGGAATTGAACATGTTCAGCCCAGAAACAGACGCCACTATTTTAGCGCGAATGTGCTCTTCCAAGCGTTAGAAAATAGGATTGTGATTCGAGTTTTGGGGGCATCTGTTTTGTAAACAAACATTTAAATCACCGATTTCTCGCGGATTAAAGCTCAATCTTGCAATCCAACTTAACTAAAAGGATAGAGGAATGATTCCTCTATCATCTGGTTGAGTCGAATTGCAAGATTGTACTTTAATGCGCGAGTAATCGACGGTTTAATTTTTTGTTCACCAAATAGATACGCTCAAAACTCAAATCACTCCGGAGTTTCGGAGGAAATGTTTTTAGCCGCCGTAAGAATTTTTGTAACAAAATGGCTTAAAGCATTAATTTGTCAAAATGGATAATTCGATCACGAAAACTAACAAAACCGTCAGATAGCGTAAAGTTCTTTCTAACTGTTAGTAATGTTAGTTTGTGAGGGCAATTAACTTCTGAATTCTTTGTTTACAAAAGCACTTAAGTTGACTTGAAAATGTTTGAGTTGAAAAATCAGCTATAATCAGAAACATCTCATGAATAGGGTTAGTAATACCGGGCTTGTTTTCCCAAAACCGGTTTTTCTGTACTCAGAAATGTAATACCGGTAAAACCGATACTGGGCAACATTTATAAAAAAAAATGTAAATTGTTGCTCATGAAGTCATTCTTCCTGTTAGCGCGATTAATTGATACCTCACTTGTGTAACCGCTCTGATTAACTCTACGTTGCATATGGGATTAGAGCTAAATAATTCCGGGATCAGGAGGTGTCTTTTAAAAGAAAAACGATTTCTTTCCATTTATTTTAAATGCAAAATTCTTATTATACGGCCATTGATACCTTCTCAAAAGTGAACAGGATTCCACTAATTTTTTTTTTAAATTGTAGTTACTCAAATATGCGCAGAAACATTGCTCAAAACTGAAGAAACGTTACTAAAAATTTAGTTAACTTGACTCAAAAACGGGTACTCAAAAGATGCGAATAAAATTGGGCAAAGCCTGTTTTGATTTCGTTGGCAGGTTTGCTAGAAAATATTTTGACGTAGGTTTCCAAGATCAAATGGTCTGAGTTTGCTATCCTACAAACATTTTGCTGACTTGAAGCAGAATAAGCTTCTTTTTAGCTTAATAAGATTATTTTATCTGAATAAGATACTTTATAGCAAACATTTTTGCTAACCATTCAATTGTTCAAACAGTGTTCAATTGATAGTACAAGTTATTGTCTGTATAATTCCGGCATGATGCATAGTTTTAGTTTATAATAAATGATCCCATCGGAATTGAATACTATTTCAACTCTAATCTGTGGTACTTTATGGACTTCAAGATAGAAGCTGTTATTTGGATAAATATCGTGTCATTTTCTTGTAGAAACCTGAATAACTCTTAAAAAATCTCAAAATGTGGATGGCTTGATTGGGGTGCTTTTGATTTGAAAGATTTTGTGTGTTCGTCGGACGTGTTGAGGTAAGTCCACCTTGCCGGCTCTCTATCAAATTTGATTGGTTTAATACGATATGTGATCGTTATATTCAAGACTTTTTTTTTACTAAACATTCTGAAGATAATCCAAGTTAAACATAAAAAATGTATTACAATAATACCGAAAATACCGGTTTTTAGTTGACAGGACAAACGAATGTTTCGTACCATTTGTGAAAGATGTGTTTTATATACGATATTCAGTTATACGAAACGGGTTTAAAAGAAATAACTAATATTTATTTTCGATGTATGTTCTATTTACAAGGACAAATAACTTCCGGATATTCAATCCGTAGTAATGTGCTTTCTTAAAGAAGTACATAATTTTTTATTTGTTCGAATACATCTGTGTCACACTGTATATATGCTTACAATAAATAACAACCCCTGAAAATTTCGTTAAGAATGTGCAAAAAAAATAATATCGATTTTTAACTGGAAAGGGTAAATGACACATTCTAAGTGACGTTTCAACGGTTGTGATCTATCTTTGTATAAGTTTTTGTACGGTAACTTAATAAAAATTAAAGTAGGGGGTTACATTTCCTCCGAAACTCCGGAGTGATTTGAGTTTTGAGCTTATCTATTTGGTGAACAAAAAATTAAACCGTCGATTACTCGCGCATTAAAGTACAATCTTGCAATTCGACTCAACCAGATGATAGAGGAATCATTCCTCTATCCTTTTAGTTAAGTTGGATTGCAAGATTGAGCTTTAATCCGCGAGAAATCGGTGATTTAAATGTTTGTTTACAAAACAGATGCCCCCAAAACTCGAATCACAATCCTATTTTCTAACGCTTGGAAGAGCACATTCGCGCTAAAATAGTGGCGTCTGTTTCTGGGCTGAACATGTTCAATTCCATCGCAATGAATATATTCGATATTGATATAAATTGATTACTGGATACCCCTAATTTAATTGTTGAGTATGGCACAGCACAAAAGTGCGGAGTCACTAATCATGAAGTTTCGAGTTCGATTCTTGTTTCGGGTTAGGGGAAAAGATTTTATTTTTTTTTCATTCATCCTGAAAAACAGTTTCGTTACATAAACATTCATTGTTTCCTTAGATGAAAGGTGGCATCGAAATAATTAAGGGAAATGCAAGTTCTCTAACATCGGATACGAACAGCGTACATCTCAATCTCAATCCTAAATTTTTTGTCTTCACTAGTTGTCTATTTGGGCCCATGGAAAATGAGTGACGAGAGGTACGATACAATCTACACGCAGAAGGTTTCATTCAGAACGGGAAGGCAACAGAAATGCTAAAAATAAACCTGCTTCCATACAGCGCAGCAACCGAAAAAGGGCAGAACGATTGCTTCATTTTACTATAGTGTGTATATACACTGTGCAGAATTTGCGATGGTATGAGAGAGTCAGTTTGAGTATTTGTCTTTTTCATACCAATTTTTGCACCCGTTATTTGCTATGAAACTAACCTCCTCCCAAAATGCTCCGATGCGGTGCTATTTTCACAGCAGAAATTTTCTGAAAACTAGACATCCATGGACCATTTCAGTGCGATTGTTCCACGAGAAATATTTATTTATAATATTTTTATTCCTCGCCGTTCATCAGCATGAGGCAAATTTCCAGTCAGAAATCTTCGATAAAGCTTGTCTTAATAGGCCATTTTTTAATATGTTAATAATGCCATAAATGTTAATATTGCCCCTCCATTCATCAGAACGTTGCAAATTTAACACTACACAGCAAAAAATAAATTTTAATATAACATCCAAGAGGATGCACTTCAACCATGTCAAAAACCCCATGAAATTTGTATGGTCACAAAAATAAACAATTGCAGTAAAAGCAGCGTAATGTCAGTTCATGCACTGTATTAATGATAATTTTGTCCTTTTTGGCAAGTAATTTAACACCATATTATCCGGGGGGGGCGACTCTATCTTCGATGCAAAAACGATTTTGTTTTGCTGTGCTTAGCTGCACGTACGATGAGTAGATTTTAAGAAGATTGATGAAGATTTTGAAGATTTCCTGCAAAAAGATGGAAGTCGATGCGAGTAGATGGATTTAGATGCTTAAAATGTCAAGAAGATTTTACGTAGATTTATTCGCTGGCGTGAGATTTTTCGAGCATCTATGATTGGGATTTAGATGTGTCGCCCCCCTCGATATTATCGACAGATTGAAGTGCATCCACTTTGATGTGATACTGAAGTGATTGATTGATTTATTTTGTTTATTTAAGAGACTTTCAACCGCAGGCTGATATTATAATATTTTTTTTTGCTGTGTATAAATTTTCAATACACCTTGCAGTTCTAGTCAGCAGTACTATTAAATTTAACATCAGGAATTTTCAGTAAAACCCCGTCCATTCACTATAACGGTGCAAATTTCACACCACAATTTTCCAAAACAAAAAGCTTGCCCCTCCATTGACCAGAACGCTGTAAATTTTCTACCATAAATTTTCAGAAAAACTTGTCCCTCCATCACCAGAAGGGTGTAAATTTTCCACCACTAATTTTCATTGAAGGCTTCCCTCCTCCTATACACCAGCTCGGAGCTAAATTTGTACTACAAATTTTCAATAAAGCTTGCACAAATCTCCATTTACAAAAACGGTGCAAGTTTTCCTCCAATATTTTCAATACAACTTGCCCTTCCACCAACACTTAGTAATTTACACCAATTTTCTGCAATTAAGCTTGCCCCTCCATCACCAGAAGGGTGTAAATTTTCCTCCCTTAATTTTCATTGAAGTTTTCCCTTCCCCTATACACCAGCTAGGCGCTAAATTTGTACTACAAATTTTCAATAAAGCTTGCACAATTCTCCATTTACAAAAACGGTTCAAATTTTCCTGCAATATTTTCAATACTTGCCCTTCGATTCACCAGCACTTAGTAATTTACACCAATTTTCTGCAATTAAGCTTGCCCCTCCATCACCAGAAGGGTGTAAATTTTCCACCACTAATTTTCATTGAAGGTTTTCCTTCCCCCATATACCAGCTAGGAGCTAAATTTGTACTATAAATTTTCAATAAAGCTTGCACAATTCTCCATTTACAAAAACGGTTCGAATTTTCCTCCAATATTTTCAATACAGCTTGCCCTTCAGCAAACCCCACACGCATCAATATATTGACGCGAAGGGGAATTATTGACAATAATATTGATGATGTGAATTCAGAAATATTGTCAATCTCGATATATTGACGTCAATATAGCATGTATTGACAATACGATTATTGTCAATAAAAGCAATCGTGTAGGGTTCCCTTTTCACCAACACTTAGTTATTTTTCACCAATTTTCTGCAATTAAGCTTGCCCCTCCGTCACCAGAAGGGTGTAAATTTTCCACCACTAATTTTCATTGAAGGTTCCATTTTCCATTTACCACCAGACATTTTCAATATAGCTAGCTTCTCCTATTATCAAAATGTTTCAGATTTTCCACCAAATATTTGCATTAAAGCTTGCCGCTATTTTCAGGTTTTTCACCATAAATTTTAAGTTCTTCCTTCCAATCATCAAAACGGTGCAAATTTTACACCAGAAATTATTATTACAGTTTGTTTCGCTATACAACAGAAGAATGCAGATTTTCCACCAGAAATTTTCAATGTAGCTTAATTTTTAATAAAGCTTGTGTCTCCATTTACCAGACCAGTGCAAGATTTCCACCAGAAACTTTCTGTTCATTTCATTTATCAATGCGATGCAAATTTTGCACCAGAGATTTTCTATAAAGCTTGCTCCTCTATTCACCAGAACGATGCACCATAAATTGTCAGTGAAGTTTGTTTCACAATGCACCTTTTGTGGTGCAATTTTCAGACTTTGTCTCTTCATGCAGAATGGTGCAATTTTTCCACTATAAATTTTCAATGAATAACTTCCGGATATTCAATCCGAAGTAATGTGCTTTCTTAAAGAAGTACATAATTTTTATGTGTTCGAATACATCTGTGTCACACTGTTTATATACTTACAATAAATAACAACCCCTGGAAATTTCGTTAAGAATGTGCAAAAAAATAATATCGTTTTTTACCCTGGAAAGGGTTAAATGACACATTCTTAGTGACATTTCAACGGTTTTGAACTATCTTTGAATAAGTTTTTTTACGGTAACTTAATGAAAATTAAAGCAACCCCCATATATTATTGCAGATTTATCAAGTTTTGCACTACAATACGTTATACGTGACGTTATATAACCGCTCATCAAATCGTTTAGAACTACTCAAATCATAAACTTATGACCAATTTTTATTGAAAATTTATAGCACTAGTCAAATATTAAGAGTATATTTAAGGGTGACTTAATGGACTTTACAGTAACAATACCAAACCTGTTAAAAAAAACTGGTGAATACAAGCCGGTAGAATGTGTAATATAACCAAAGAAGAAAGCTAAGATGAAATGAAACAGACAGAAGAAAAAACATAGGGAATTGAAAGGCCGCCATTTTGCCAAAAGTTTTTTTTAAACCATCCATCGCAGCCTGAATTGACTTATTGTTGAAATTTTCGATTTCATACGAAAAACATGAGTACAAAGACTTTACAATATTCATTTCTATTATATAGATCTTTATATTCCCAACATCGTTAGTATTTCTTTAGCAATAATTTGCATTAGTTAGAAAACTCTTCATTTTAGGGAGATTATGTAAATACATTTTGGCACCATGAATTTATGACTAATTTATATTTATTTGTACCGGGAACATTTGAAAGCTGACTAAATGGATAAAATTCTAGCAAAGTTAAAAAAAACAGTTGAAAACTGGAATAACTGTTCAAAAACTATGAAGAAATGCTATTTAAGAATATTTAAAGAAAATTCAAAGTTTTATGTTGTCAAAATCGAATATAATTTTGGCAACATCGATTTAAACTTGTTCTTACATGACGCAATCATTTACAACTACCTCTAGCGTATAATTTCATCAAATGCAGCATTATTTAAAAAAAAAAATAGCAATCGAAGCTTGTGAAAATGAACATGGAAATACATAGAAACTTGTTTTTGATTGAAAAATTTAAAAACACCGGTGTCATATGACTAATAAGTTTGACAGAAAATTCAGTTTCGGTTAAACTAGTGATCACTCCATCCAGTCCAAATCATCATCTTACCGCCCCTCGGTGGGTGTTTGTATGGGAGCGAGCTGTCAATTTGTTAATTAAGTGTTAAATAACGAAATTATAATTTTGTTTTCAATTCCGATTTAAACATTGAGATGAAAATCTTTGGGATCGAAAAAAATATCATTGTGCTCAGAGCACCCCGAAAAAAAATAACAACAAAAATACATTTAAAAACAATGTAACAAAAACCAAAACTAAATTGTCGTGGGGTACAAAAACCATCATTTTCATACATCCTTTGTCATTGACGAAGAGAAGCCGACAGTAATCCCTTTGAACAAATCCTATCTCATCTTTTACCTTCACTTCTCTTTTTTGTATTATGCATGGACAAAAAAAAAGCAAATACCGTCGAACGTGCATGTGAGCAGACTAGCAACCACACTATGAGCGCTTCTTGTTTTCCTTTAGCCTATCTTTTTCCAAAGCGTTTATAGACTAGTGAGAAAGACTCAAGTCTGTAAATCTCAACGTTGCTTGTTCGGATCCGTTTTTTATACCCATTTTAAGTTTTTTGTGTTGCTTCCAACGATCATAATTTTTGTCAAACAAACGGAACGGCTGACTAAAACATGCAGTTTTTAATCCTCTCCGAGCAACCGACAGATCTAAGAGAGAGAACGTACTGAGCTAGTTTTTTCACGACGTAAATAAAAATGGACTGTCTTCATACGGAATTTGTCGTGCGCTGCTTGGAGTGCGATGAAGATAGTAGGGTAGAGAACTACTTCGGCCTAATCGCCCATTTTGGGCCTATCGAGCAGAATACTTCAAATAAATCCATGATTTCAGAGTTAACAAGTCAAATATGCGTTTGTTACGATACTTGAGTAAATAAGCTACCGAACGAAGTCAATGAGAACGCGTGGTATGAAGGTTTGCACCCATTATTTCCAAAACAAAAGAAACGCTCCGACCGAATCAATTTTCATCTTCCTCCGATAGGCCGATGTGAATTCATTGGCGTTTCAATGCGTTAGGCCGAGTTTAGAATCCGTAGGCCGAGTTTGGTGTCAAGAAGCAGTGTTAGACTTTTGACAACATCTCAACAATTCATTCCTAGTTGAACACTCAGTCGGTTAACAACGTCCCGGTCTCAGTCACGCGGCATCTAGTTTTTTTCGGAGTTTTTTTTCCGCCCGAGCGGTTTTTTCACCCCCCATTGGGTGCCCCAAGTGACCAGTGTGCAACAGAGGAAGTGGAATTCCATGGGCCGAGCCCCTTGGAGTTGCCATCCAGCTTTAATTCACCCCGGTAATCCATCCGGTCGTCAAGCCATTTTTTCATCATCGTGCCGACCCACCAACACCAACATCACCACCAGCAGCAGCAAACGGACCATCTAGCTGCAACGGCTGATAGGTTGTTTACAACCGGCATAAGTATTAGACAATACATTTTGCAAGTCCATTGCCTCCCTATTGTAGTTAAATTTTGCCTCGTGGCGCGTGACTCTGTCTCTCACCCCTGGTAGGGGAGTATGGGTCATAGTGAGACAACTTTTTGCAAGTAGATATAAGTTATTTTTGTTTTTTTTTTGTTTCGATTTTTTTTTTCTTTTTGATTTGTTCGTACGTCGGGCAAAAAATTTAATTACTAGTAATTAAAATTAATTAATTAGTGAAGGTTTTATTTTTTTTTTCCTTCTTAAGTGGTTGCGCACCGCTTTTGCGCAACACTTATGGCATCTTCCGATGCCTACGTTACGCGAACCAGATACTATGAACCGTCTTCGAAAGGACCATGGGTTGTCTTTTTTCGGCCCAAAAATAAACCTTTGAAAACTCTCGACATAACGAGAGATTTGCTGCGTAAGTATCCGGGAATCTTGGTACACAAAGAAAGATTCAACAAACTGCGTGTAGAAGCACCGACTTATGATGTGGCAAATAAAATTGCTGATCACGAGCTTTTTAGTGTTGAGTATAACATCTACATCCCTTCTCGAGATGTGGAGATAGAAGGCGTGGTCTCCGACGCGAGTCTGACTGTCGAGGACTTGAAACATGCCTCGGGAACTTTTAAAAACTCGACATTCGCTACCGCGCTAGTTAAGATACTGGATGTAAGGCAACTGCATTCAGCATCTTTGCTAGACGGTAAAAAAGTTTATAAACATTCAGACTCGTTCCGGGTGACTTTCGCAGGTTCAGTTCTCCCAAACTTTGTTAAAATTGATGGTGCTTTTTTTCCGGTGCGGTTGTTTGTACAGAGGGTATATAATTGTACCAACTGCAAAAGGCTGGGACACTCGGCCAGCCATTGCGGCAACAAAACTCGTTGTGGCAAATGTGGTGAAAACCACAAAGAGGATTCTTGCCACAAAGAATCAGTAAAATGCGCTTACTGTGGCGAGAATCCTCACCCCTTGCAGGAGTGCCCGATGTACAGACAGCACTCCGATAAAGTGCAGCGTTCAATCTCTGGACGCTCCAAGCAGACATATGCTCAAATGTTGAAGGCTGCATCAGCCGTCCAAGATGCAAACCAATTTTCGGTTTTGTCAGTTGAAGAATCGGACTCTGACTCATCCGATGAAGGTGATTCTACGGTGGTACACGCACCTTCAAAAATGGACGGTTCCTCAAAAAGAAAATGCCCCTCCCCGAAAGTGCGCCGTAAGAAAACTAAAGTCACCTCCAGACGATTGCCAAATTCCCAGGGTAATGGGGATGAAAAAACAAAACCGAAGGCTCCTGTTGATCCAATCCCTGGATGCAGCAAGAATTTTCCGCCATTGCCCAACAAAGATAAAAAAAATAAAAAAGCTGCTCCTCAAACTTCTCAAAAGAAATCCAAGTCCGAACGAGGTTTGCTAGCTTTTTCGGACATTGTGGAATTCATATTAAATATGTTCAACATACAAGACCCTCTTAGAAGCTTAGTTTCTGCCTTGCTTCCAACATTAGAATCATATCTTAAGCAATTGACTGTTTCATGGCCCCTCCTTGCATCAATCATATCTTTCGATGGATAATTCGTCGAACGAGGTTGAAGATATGATCACTGTGCTACAGTGGAACTGCCGTAGTCTAGTGCCTAAACTAGACTCGTTCAAATTTTTACTTCACAATTCTGATTGTGATATATTTGCTCTCTGTGAAACATGGCTTTCTTCCGATAAAGAACTCAACTTCCACGATTTTAACATTATTCGCCTGGATAGAGACGATTCTTATGGAGGAGTACTTTTAGGGATCAAAAAGTGCTACCCTTTCTACAAAATTTCCCTTCCTGCTCTATCAGGCGTCGAAATCGTCGCTTGCCAAATAAATGTGAAGAACAAAGATCTTTGCATAGCTTCAGTATACGTTCCACCAAGAACCTCCATTAGCCGTAGTCAACTCTGGAATCTAGTTTCAATTCTTCCATCCCCAGTATTAATTCTGGGTGATATGAACTCCCATGGTACTGGGTGGGGCGATCTATATGACGACAATAGAGCGGCTATTTTTTACGATTTATGTGACGATTTCAATTTGACTATTTTGAACAGTGGTGAAGCGACACGTATAGCAAAACCTCCGGCTCGAGAAAGCCGACTCGACCTATCTTTGTGTTCAAGATCGCTATCATTGGATTGTCAGTGGAAGGTTATCAATGATCCCCATGGTAGCGATCATTTGCCAATCATCATTTCAATAAAGTGTGGCCCTCACTCTGCAGAACCATCTCGGGTTCCATTTGATCATACAAGGAACATCAACTGGCAGAAATATGCAACGGCGGTGACAATCGGTGTCGAATCAATAGATGCGCTTCCACCATTGGAAGAATATCGATTCCTAGCCGATTTGATTTACAAAAGCTCACTGGAAGCACAAAAAAGAAAAGTTCCAAGTGCACCCTTTAAAAGGAGACCAGCCACACCTGGTTGGGACGAAGAATGCACAAAATTGTATGTAGAAAAATCTGATGCTTTCAAAGCTTTTCGTAGACACAAAACCTCCACTTACTTCGAGGAATATTCAAAGCTTGAGACAAAGCTGAAACAATTAATCAAAGCAAAAAAACGCGGTTATTGGCGCAATTTCGTCGAGGGACTCTCACGAGAAACCTCAATAAACACCTTGTGGAGGGTGGCTCGCAACATGCGTAACCGCTCATCTTTCAATGAGAGTGAAGAATACTCCAACCGATGGATATTCGATTTCGCTAAAAAGGTCTGTCCGGACTCAGTTCCAGCACAAAATATTCTTCGAGAAGCGTCTCCTAGCGGCGGCTCTCTGGATAGACCATTCACAATGCTGGATTTCTCTATGGCTCTTCTTTCATCAAATAACTCCTCACCGGGAAGCGATATGATTAAATTCAATCTTCTGAAAAATCTCCCAGATATCGCTAAAAGACGCTTGCTAGATTTATTCAATTCCTTGCTAGAAAACAACATTGTACCGCCTGAATGGAGACAGGTCAAAGTAATAGCCATTAAAAAACCTGGCAAATCAGCGTCTGACCATAACTCATACCGTCCGATTGCTATGCTTTCGTGCATTAGGAAATTGTTGGAGAAAATGATCCTTCGGAGACTCGATCACTGGGTTGAATCAAATAACTTGCTATCAAATACACAGTTTGGGTTCCGCAAGAGCAAAGGAACAAACGATTGTCTAGCGCTGCTTTCCACAGATATTCAACTGGCCTTTGCGCACAAGGAGCAATTGGCTTCAGTATTCTTGGACATTAAGGGGGCTTTTGATTCAGTTTCCATTGAAATTCTGTCAGACAATCTGCACAGATGTGGACTTTCTGGAATTTTAAATAATTTCTTGTACAATTTGTTGTCAGAAAAGCAAATGAACTTTTCTCTTGGAAAACTGACAACTTCCAGAATTAGCTACATGGGCCTGCCTCAAGGCTCATGTCTCAGCCCTCTTCTTTATAACTTTTACGTCAAAGATATCGACAACTGTTTGGCAGAACAATGCACGCTAAGACAACTTGCAGATGACGGTGTGGTTTCCGTAAGAGGTCCACATGCCGTGGACTTGCAAGGACCATTGCAAAATTCCTTAGATAACTTGTCTTCTTGGGCTATGAATCTAGGGATCGAATTCTCACCGCAGAAAACTGAACTGGTAGTGTTTACTCGAAAGCGGTACCCAGCCCAAATGCAACTTAATCTTTTAGGCAGAAACATTACTCAATCATTGTCTTTCAAGTACCTTGGGGTCTGGTTTGATTCAAAGTGCACTTGGAATGCCCATATTACGTATTTGAAGCAAAAATGTCAGCAGAGGATCAACTTTCTCCGTTCAATTTGCGGCACATGGTGGGGTGCTCATCCGGGAGACCTCATAACGCTTTATAAAACAACTATTCTCTCTGTTCTAGAGTACGGCTCTTTCTGCTTTCTCTCGGCAAGAAAAAGTCACCTAATAAAATTGGAACGAATTCAATATCGTTGTCTGCGTATTGCTCTAGGCTGTATGCACTCAACGCATAACATGAGTCTCGAGGTTCTGGCAGGAGTAACACCCCTCCAGAACCGTTTCTGGGAGCTCTCTCTCAGAATACTAATCAAATGCGGAGTGACGAACACACTTATAATTGCTAATTTTGAAGAAATTCTTGGGCTGAACACACAATCTCGATTTATGAGAATCTACCACCACTACATATCATCAGATATGTGTCTTCCTTGTTATACTCCAGACCGTGTTCACTTCACCAATCGCAGTTCCTCAATTGAATATGATCTGACCATGAAACAAGCAACTCATGGGATTCCCGATCAACTTCGACCTATTATTATTCCGCGTATTTTTACTGAAAAGTACCAACAAGTCAATTGCATAAAAAGATATTTTACAGATGGGTCCCGTCTCAATGGATCCACTGGCTTCGGTGTCTTCAATGAAAACTCTAGCGCCTTCCGCAAACTTCAGGAACCTTGTTCCGTTTTTGTTGCTGAGCTGGCAGCAATCAACTTCGCATTGGGGATGATTTCCAACATGCCCGCAGACCATTACTTCATCTTCACGGATAGTCTCAGTTCGATTGAGGCTATTCGGTCGATGAAACAAGGTAGGCACTCATCTTATTTCCTTTCAAAGGTAAGGGAGCAGATGTGTGTGCTGGTCGAAAGATCATATATGATTACCTTTGTATGGGTCCCCTCACATTGCTCAATCCCAGGCAATGAGAAGGCGGACTCTCTCGCAAAGGTGGGCGCGCAGGAAGGCGAATTGTATGACAGGCAAATTTCACACGATGAATTTTACCATTTAGTGCGTCAGAGTACCTTTTCGAGTTGGCAAACTGATTGGGACACTGGAAATCTTGGACGGTGGTTACATTCAATTATTCCTAATGTTTCTTCGAGAGCGTGGTTTAAAGGCTTGGGCTTAAGTCGTGACTTCATTCGCGTGATGAGTAGACTTATGTCCAACCACTACTCGCTAGATGCTCATCTCAATAGAATAAACCTCGTGGACAGCAACATCTGTCGGTGTGGAAACGGTTACGATGACATCGAACACGCAGTTTGGCAATGTACGGATAATGACGCCGCCAGAGAGCGACTTTTGAATACCCTCGAGGCCCAAGGAAGACAACCCTATGTTCCTATCAGAGACGTGTTGGCAACCCGTGATCTCTGCTATATGCAGTCCGTTTATGTTTTTCTTCAAATGTCTAGTATAAGAATTTAATTCCTTTTGTCTTTTGTCTCTCTTTATTAGTTTTTGTTTGTCTTGTCCCCCCGTCTCGATGAGTCTCATCGTCGCCCACTGGTCACCCACCATAGCCAGTCGAACTCCGGACGAAGCTAGAACAGCACTACCGTTCATACTGGCGACAACGCTCTGATGAGACAACGAAACCCTACCCCAAGCTCCTCCCCTGATCCTATCCTTCAAAAATGTACCCTTCTAACCTCGAGTAAGCCGCGAGTAATCGGCTCAACTCCTACTAGACATAGAATTAAGTGAATCTTGTTACACACAGTGAACAATGAATTATCGGCTCCGTAAAGCTAACGCGATTGAGCCTTCCAAATAAACGAACTAGATAAAAAAAAAAAAACATCTCAACAATTGGTTTCTCTTTTTCAAATCTTGCGGTACGTGCGGAAAGGTAAATAAATTTGAAAGCCATCAGTAATAATAACATTCCGTTTGGTGCTAAACTGCGCTAGATTAAAAAAGACTAAGCGCGGGTTGTGCTTAATAGGCCGGAAATGAGGTAGTTAACCCTAATACAATATTTTTCATCACTGACTTTGCTCTCTCTACGTTGATGCAAGACAGCCCTCAAGACAGTCACTTAAGAATTTCATAAGGCTCGACTTATGAACGACACATATGAATTTCATAAGCGCGACTTATGAAATTCGGATGTGTAGTTCAAAAGTCGAGCCTTATGAAATTCTTAAGCCTCAGTGTACCATAGAGATTGCTAAAGTGTGATTGTGTCAGTGATTTGTTTTCATCGGGAAACTTTTTCGCTATAAAAGGTTTTCGTCTAACATCAGATAGCTTTTATACGCCTTTAGCCACCTCATTCTTTTAAGCAATGATATACTAGTGTTGCAGACCCAGGACCTGTGATCTTAACGTCCATAGTTCGGTTCCAGTCGTCTCAGTTTTATTAGTTTTTTGTCCACATTTTTTTCAAAAGGCAAATCAATGAAATTCATACCAATTTATTGTGGTTAAAATACATAAGTGGCCTCATTGACAGTTGCTAATTAGAACATGGACGTAGCAAGGTTTCGAATTAGGGGGAAGGTTGGGGGGGGGGGCTGCTCTTTTTGATGGAAGATTAGGTTGGGTTCTTTAATTTTGCCAAAATATATCATCTTCTGAAAGAGCTCGTCCCGAAAAAAAATTACAGTAAAATTTTCAGTGGAAACAATGTTCTAACATTAATACCTATTTATTGTCGACAATAAAAATGATTGTTATAATGTTGTACCCTTCCGAAAACGGCAAAACTGCTACCTAGATGTACAATGAATGTACATAATAAAATGTTGTTACAATGATTTTTATCGTATTTTTCATTTATTGTACTGTTAACATGATTCGATCATGAACAATAATGAACAACTCTATTACAATAAAAATTGTTGCTACATTAAATATTGATGTGTTTTCATTGTGGGTTACGTCACGAACAATAAAAATAAATCTAATTGAAGCATGCAGACTATGAGAGGGTCAGCAACATTGCCAATGTAATCAAGATAGGCGCTTCTCGTATGGCTCTGGCTTTGACAGTTCGTTTGACTCAAAACCAGCCAGTCCACGTCCGCTCATCTCTTATCCTAGACCCTCTCTAAAGCTGGGTTTAGACTAGGCAAGTCATTTGATCAACTCAGTTGAATTTAATTGGCTTGAAAAGTTGAGCCTGGTCCAACTTTTTTCAATTCAAGTGAGTTGATCAAGTCAGTTGAATGGCATGGTTTACACGTTCAATTCGCATTCAACTCAGTTGAATTCAACTGACTTGATCAATTGACTTTCCCTATCTAAACCCAGCTTTAAGCTGGGTTAAGATGGTTCAATTCAGCGTTCAACTCACTTGAACTGCGAAATGAACGTCCAAAAATCTGACCGATATCGGACTTGCTCTATTCGTTGCCAAGTCAAATGAACGCCGACGACCAGATCGGTTTGAGTTGAATTCAACTCACCTGCCTCATCTAAATCCCGCTTAATGCAGACCTTTCCCGTGCAGTCAATAATCATAATAATAATAAAAAGAAATCCACCACTTGAAGATGTCAGGAAGGAATTCTCAGGTGGAAGCATGTTTCATGGGCGATTCTCTCCAGTCGAATGTATTAACTTATCAACGAGGAAGATCGAGTGCAGGGGAGTTAGCCTGCATTTTCTCACAAGTTTCGGATCGAATCTCAATTCAACAACCAGTAAAAAAGGACTCACACCCGGCAGCGCCGACTGGGATTGAACCCAGGCCTGCTGGGGTGAGAGGTAATCAAGCTTTACCACTACACCACCGGCGCCGCTAGAGAAAATTTACACGGGAAAAAATAACATCTCCGAAATGAGATAAATGACTCATGATTTCATGAACACAGCGTATTTTCATGTTATGAAAATACACCATGAATAATATTCATGATATCATGAGCAACTTTTGCGTAACGCAGCAAACATTCCCAAAATCATGAATCATCCGAGTTGAAATCATGAGCTAAATTCATGGGTTTAACTTTTAACCAAAAAAATGTAAAAAGAATAAAATAATGCAACAAAACTGGATTCGAACCAAGAACCTCGAGATCACTAAACCCACACTTTGACCACAAGACTATCAGTGCTTGTATAAGATTGAAGGCAAAAGGCGAATAAGAGATGCCTATGTAGTTCGGTTTATGAACACGGTTTGCCAAGTACGTGTAACCAGTGCTGATAAAAATCCTTTCTTCTACACTCAATTTAGCTGAATATGAAGAAAACCTTAACAGATAGACCAACTACCTGCATGAATTTGAATTTTGATATAAACAAATTCCGTTGATCTAGGCAACCTCTGAGCAGTGGTGGCACGAGTCCTGGAGTTTAACATTTTTTCCTTAACATTTGATACTTTTTGCGATAACCATTTTGACGACACACAAAAACAAACTGGCAAGCGGCAAAAATGTCATGACATTTCTAAACTGTTTTCTGCCAGCGACAGAACATTTTCGCACAAAGAAGCAGACAAGACCGGCGGCGCGCGCGACATAAATTTATGTCGTGTAGAATTTTGCTGATTTCTGGCTAATTACTGCATTTATTTGATGTTTATTGCATGGAATTAAAAGATAAGAATGAAGACTGACCACTCATAAGCATTGATGTTAAAATTATGCGTAAATAAGGGAGTTGGTAATTTACTGTCACACGCAAGCTTGCAGCTAAAATTTCATTACAATAAACTGTTTGGAAAAATCAGGCTGCGAGATTTTATTTATTCTCTATCTCCGTTGTTCGCTTGGAATGTAGTTATAAACGGCCGCCCGTGTGCTGGCTGTTTTGTTTCGCTCTGGACGATGGTTTTTCAAAAAATGTACTGTTGCCACCTCTGCCTCTGAGTATCAAAAATAACATTTGTTTTTCTTCATTCGTGGCTGGATTCTCATTATCGCCTCTGTTGTTGTAGATATTGATATTCGTCTTCATCTTGGTCGAGATGATATTGAGGATCAAATGCAAAATGATTATTTTCATTTTAAACAAATATAGCGCTGAAGAACGTGGTTTTTAGACATAAGTCGACGGCAAATTATTGCCTCAAGCTGAACTGATGATAATATCGATGATTAAGACAGTGTGGTCGACAATATTCAAAATAATCATTTTTCCCAAAATTTCGTTGATTATTTTGCTTTTGAGGATTTTGACAATTTTGGGTTTGATAATCGAGCGCTGGTGAATAAAAACCTCCACCTGAAGGAATGATTGCAAAGGCTCTCAAATTTTCAAAATCGACTGTAAATACCGTGCTAACGTTACCGGGAAACACTGAAGTTGGATCGTACAAAACAAAACAAACGTTGAAGTGGAACATATGACCGAAAACTACGATCAAAGGTTATAAGAGCACTCCAAAAGAATCCTGGGATCTCCGGCCGTGATTTGGCGAAAAGGTTCAGTGCGGCAGTTCGGCGAATCTGTATTCGAGAAGGTTTCCGGTCGTACCATGCCAGCAAACATCCCAAAAGGACGCTGAAACAAAACCTGGTTGCAAAAAACCCTGCAAGGAAGCTATACGAGCAAGTTCTTACCAAGTATAACGGATGTATTTTGATGGACGATGAAACTTACGTAAAAATGGACTTTGGATAAATCCCGGGCTAAAATTTATAACGGATAAATTCAAATTTGTCTTTGCAGATAAATTCGCTCGCAAGTTGATGATTTGGCAAGGCATCTGCAATTGCGGAAAGAAAACAAAGGTTTTCATCACAGGAGCGACTATGAATGGACAACTTTACAAGGAGTGTCTCCAGAAAATAATTTTGCCGTTCATTCAATCACACGAAGGTCCCATAAAGTTCTGGCCTGACTTAGCCAGCTGCCATTACAGCCGCGATGTCAATGTATAAGCAGAATAATGTCGATTTTATTGAGAAAAGTATCAATCCACCAATTTGTCCAGATTTTTGTCCCATTGAAAATTTTTGGGCAATTATCAAGCGCAAATGGAGGAAAAGGATGGTAGATGAGGTTGACAGTACTACCGATGAATAATTTTTGTTGTATTTTTCCCTTAAAGTTAAATAAAAATCCAACAAAATGATACCTTAAGCCTTTTTGTACTTTATTTCCCCTTGGAGAAATAACCTATTTTGTACGGCCAAATTCTAAATGGAACAGAATTTAATTTCAAAAAGAGTACCGAAAAAATAAAATTTTGGGTGAAATTCCAAAATTGAGGAAAATTTTAAGGTGATTCCGAGTATAATGTCTAGCTCATTCCGGGAAAAATTCTGGAGAAAATTGAGGAAATTCATCAGGAACTGTGAAATCGTGAATAATTTTAAAAATAATTCCAAAGGAGTTCTGAGAATAATTTCAAAAGAGCTCTTAGGAGAGTTCTAAACATTTCCGAGAATAACCTCAGGGATAGTGTATTCTGAGGACAGTTCCAAAAGATTTCTGGGGAGAATTTCATGAAAATTCTGAGGATAATTTCTGGTGATTTTTGCAGATAGCTAGATTTTAAATAAAAATTCAAGGGAATTCCAAAGAAAATTTCAAGCTCAGTTCGGGAAAAATTTCTAGAGAATACTGAAGAAATTCTTCTGAAACTCTAAGGAAATTTCAGTTCCAAGGTGGTCTGAGAAAAAATCGTGAAGAGTTCTAAAAATAATTCCAAAGGAGTTTTGAGAAGAATTTTAAAGAACTCTTAGGAGAATTCTAAGAAATCCGAGAAGAATATCAAGGGTATTTAATTGTGAAAACAGTTCAAAAAGATTTCTGAAAATGATTCCAAGAAAAGGGATTTTGAGAAAAGTGTCAAGAGAATTCCAAGGCTAATTTCTAACTTATTCCAGGAAGGATTTCAGGAGAATACTGCGGAAATTTTGCTGAATCTCTAAGGGAATTTCAGTGCCAAGGTTTTCTGAGGAAAAATTATGAAAAGTTCTAAAAATAATTCAAAATGAGTTCTGAGAAGAATTTTAATAGAGCTCTTAGGAGAGTTCTAAAAAATTCCGAGAAGAACCTCAAGAAAGTGAATTCTGAGGACAGTTCCAAAAGATTTCTTGCGAGAATTCCATGAAAATTCTGAGAATAATTTCTAGTGAATCCTGCAAAAACTGAATCTGATTGAAACTGCAAAGGGATGTTGAGGAAGATTTCAAGGGAATTTCGAGGATAATTTCATGCTTATTCTGGGAAGAATTCTGGAGAATACAGAAAAAAAAATTCTAAAACTCTAGGGGAATTTCAGCTCCAAGGTGTTCTGAGAAAAAAAAAAGTTCTAAAAAATTCAGAGAAGAACCTCAAGGATATTGAATTCTGAGGACATTTCCAAAAGATTTCTTGGGAGAATTCAAACAAAATTCTGTGGATAACTTCTAGTGAATCCTGCAGTTAATTCCAAGATTATTATTTTTTAACTAGTTAATTGCAAGATAATTTCGAAAAGAATACAGAGAAAATCAAATTTGGAGTGAAAATCCATGATGATGATTTCTAGCTCATTCCGGAAATTTTTTTTCTGAAACTCTAAGGGAATTTCAGTTCCACGGTGTTTTGAGAAAAAATCACGAAGGGTTTAATAATTCCAGTTGACTTCTAAGAAACATTTCATAAGAGCTCTTGAATTCTGATGACAGTTCTGAAGGATTTCTAGGAAGTATTCCAAGAAAATTCTGCGAATAATTTCTAGTGAATCCTGCAGATAGTTCCAAGACAACTCCGAATGGAATACCAAGAAAAGTAAATTATGAGTGAAATTCCAAAGGGATTCTGAGGAAAATTTCAAGTGAGTACCGATAATTTCTACACAGCAAAAAATAAATTTTAATATTACATCCAAGCGGAAGCACTTCATCAAGCGGTGTTGATCTAGTTATGTAGTAACAAGTCTACCACGCCAAGGATCAGTGATCGAATCCCATGCTCAAGATTTTTTATTGTTTTTTTTTTGTCGCTGGTTTTAATGATGTTTCCAAAACATGTTATAAGACCAGTATTTAGTTGTATAAGCTCCGCGTCTTGCGCTTTTTAGGTTGTATAAATATATTAAATGATGTATATTAAAGTATTAGTGATTCTTTGCGTTAGTCATTACAAAGTATTTTCGACTTCTTTATGACAAGCCGTGTTGCTTGGGTTGTTAGTCTGAAATATAATTGTAATTTTAAAATAAGGCAACTTTAACAATTCAGCTGATTTATTATGCATCCAAAATTTTAGTAATTATTTTGCGAGGAATGCAACCGCCCTTCTTGTGCGTTTGCTTACTTGTTTAGAAGGCGTTTGCAAGTCTGAAATATAATTGTAATTTTCAAATAGGGCAATTTTAAAAAATCAGTGTATTTATTATGCATCCAAAATTTTAGTAATATTTTGCAATCAATGCAACCGCCCTCCTAGTGCGCGAGCTCACTTGCCCATTACA
This sequence comes from Ochlerotatus camptorhynchus, assembly GCF_037179485.1. Taxonomy (NCBI): domain Eukaryota; kingdom Metazoa; phylum Arthropoda; class Insecta; order Diptera; family Culicidae; genus Ochlerotatus; species Ochlerotatus camptorhynchus. Next base: position 659,886 of record NW_027040497.1, on the reverse strand, counting down.
CATCTGGGTGTTTACCTGGATTCTACGTGTTCATGGGAAATACATGTAAAACAAATAGAGAAAAAAGTAGCGGCTTTATGTGGCGTTTTGAGAAAGGTTTCTAGCTTTGTTCAGCAACATGTCTTACTTAAGTTTTACTATGCTCACATACATTCTCAATTACAATATATTATCATAGCTTGGGGCCTTGCATGTAAATCAAAATTAGTTAAACTACAAGTTTTGCAAAATAGGTGCTTAAAAATAATTTTCAACCTACCTCCGTTATATTCAACTTTTGAACTCTATGCAAGCAGAAATCATAATGTCCTTCCAATTTTAGGTTTATGTGAACTACAGACACTCTTATTGGTACACGATATTATTCATAATGATAGAACACATTCTAATCTTGTAATCAATATTGGCAACCGTTCTCACAGTACCAGGCAAGCCGGGAACTTAATCCACAAGTCAAGGTCAAAAACGAATATCTTATATAGGTCCATTTAAATATAATGCTTTACCTAGTGAACTAAAACAAATCGTAAATCGAAATCAATTTAAACTCAAAGTTAAACACTACCTCAAAGGAAAAATCAATGAATTTCTTATGTAAACTGTATGATTCATTATAAACAGTAGTAGTAGTAAATTAGTTTATTTAACTTGGTGTTTTTAAGGATCCCTTAAAAGGAGAATAACTCCACTGGGAATCCATAGAAATAACTATAAGTAAACATTAACTCTTCTAAATAATTGGCGCCCTCAAAGCTATGAAGCGCCCCATTTGGTAGGCGGGCCCCCCCAAATGAAGAGGGCTGCGCACGCCTGTGATTATTATACTAATAAAAATTTACAGATTTAAGGCAGAGTTCATTACAAAAAAAAATATATATATAATCAGGTTGTGGTTGCAGACACTAAGATGATTCAAACCAATGGATCAATGAAAATGCTGAGTTTTTGACAGAACTGCGCTGTGGCTACCACAGTATTTTACATTTGATCGTCCATATACAGTAGCGCCAAAAGCTTGCTGTGGTGGTTTCAAAACTTGACCATCTAAAATGATCAATTGTGTGCTTTTATTTGTATTATCGCCATCATGATCACATCCGTATTCAGAATTGACGCGATAGCACTTATGAAATTCGCCTCCCCATTATTCGTCTTTCCAATAAACAATACTATGGGCAGAACTCCTAACCGATAGGAAACGATGACACGAAATGATCATTGCACAGGACACGAAATGATCGTTACCGATCAACTTGAAACACTCAAGTTATCCGTGCTGGGAAGACAATTGCATACTAGCTGCGATTTTTTCCCGGAAGTAGCGCAGCGTGTGAATGTCCAAAGTATTCACCAGCTGCAGTGTCCGTTCAGCTCTTTCTCTTAAGCGCTGTTCATAAACTACGTAGACAGTATAGAGGGGGGGGGGGGGTTGACAATTATGCACGCCCCATACTAATTTTAAAAATTTTGTATGGACAATTGTCTACGCAAGGGGAGGGGGGGGGGTTAATAATCCAAAAAATAATGTCTACGTAGTTTATGAACAGTCCCTTATCGGCCTCAAAAAAAAACTTCTGATCCTGCGAAATGGCCAGCGAGAGAACTACCGCCTTCTGCGCCTTTGTCACCGTTCCCGCTTGATCAGGTACCACGTACAGAAATCGATCATCGTCAGTCAAACACAGACACATCGGTGACTGATGCTTTCAAATACTATTGATTTCTATATTTCTGAAAAAAACATGCTTTTGAATTTAATTCAAAATACATATTTTAGTTTTAAACATGTTTTCAATTTACTTTGAATCATTCATATGTTTAGAGTATAAACAGATTTATTTTTGATTTGAATGAACAAAATTCGTATCCGTGGAGAAATAAATAGTATTTTTACATGTCAATTGTGTTAATAATCTAAGAAAAAAAAAACTGATTTTCTTGACATTCAAAGTGTTTTTATGTTACTTCATATGCGAAGTTAGCGTTTTCAGAGTTGGTTGGAAATGCTCACATGAAGCTTTAGTGTGATAATTTATTAGCTAGAGAATGATCTTTAGAAGAGGGTAGGTGGATAGTTCCGTTAGAGTACGGCAGTATGAAAATTGAATAGAAGTTGAAAATGAGCGAAAGGCCATTAATGCGACAGTTTTTGAAGTCAGACGCACATCTTTTGCCTAACCCGTACGATGTACGCGGAGACTTGAAGTATGTCTTCAAGTCTACAGGCAAAAGATGTGTGTCCTCGTTGTGCTCATAACTGACTGCGGCTGTGGAATAGTTCTAGCGACGTTTCATCACTACCTAAAGCCCCACGATAATGTATGAAAATCGGTATATTTTTCGAAGTCAAACAACCGAATTAAAAATTGGGTATTTTTTATAAGCTAATTTAAAAAAAAAAAAAATCAAACATCTCGTGTTTTGTAAATGTCAAAACACCATATTTTAAAAAAAAATGGCAGAATGCGGTGAATTTTAGCACGCAAATCGGAGAAGTTCGAGTCAAGAAATCAGTTTTTTTTTATATTTGACCTGATACTGCTCTCTTTTCACATGTTACACACATATATTATTATACTGGGGTCTGTATTTTTTCTAGTTTTCAAGTAGTTGAAAAAGATAGTAAACCGAAATAACCGTCACACGCAATGAAATTAACAATACAAACGTATAATATTATTTATCATCAAATAACGTGAAAAGAACACAGTCTGTATGTTGAGAAAATTTTCGATTGCTGTTTTACAACTCTATAAAAAAATATCGAATAGGGAGGCCGTGAGTTTGTGTGTACGCGAAAATTATATTGAAAGTACTGACCCCACTAACGAAGGATTCACTTAAGTTGTTTTACTCCCTTCACTTTTTGATATTAAAAGAAACGCTTAAATTCACATTCACATTGAAACCTTCTTTACCCAACTAACATTTTCAGCTTTGTAAGCCAACTTTTCCAGCGTTGTGCTGTAAAGTAGCTGAAAAGAAGCTGCAGATACAGCTACAAGCAAAAGCTAGCAAAATAGTTTTGGAGAGCGTTTACTCAACTTTCTCACAACGATTATTCAATTTGTCAGTCGCACTGAATAACATCAGCCAATAAACGCTAATGTCACTTCTATACACACACTAATCAACTTTCAACTTGTAGCTGCAAAACAAAGCTAACAAAGTGAATATATTACTCATTTGATGGCTTCTAAACAACCAACCACTCTTGCTGAATAACATAAACATCAAAAGTGCTTTTTCAACAACTAAACAACCTGTACTCAGCTTATAAACTGTGTTAGAGCAACTTCGGAAGCATTTTCACAGTCAACTAGGTTTATTTTTAGACGTGTGCAGTTTTACAGCTTTTACTCTGCTCTTTTATAACTAGTCGAGAGCAGAGTGCAGTGTGCACTATTATAAAGCCTCTACTCAGCGATTTTGTTGTAGAAGGGAATGTTGATTTGTTTACATAAGTTCAAAGTGTTGGCGTACACAGCAAAAAAAGTTGTTGAATATTACATCGAAACTGCTGCAACCAGGTCAATCCATCGGTTGTGTAATATCACATTGTACGATGTACACCGATTTTGCGAACAAAATTACATCCATTGATGTAATATTGTATCTGCTTTTTGCTATTACATCATTATTTCATACATCAGCTTGAATTACGTTGATCGATATTACATTTTTTTTTGCTGTGTAGTACAGTTGGTAGTGTCAAGGTTTGCCAATGAGGTCGTCTCGAGTTCGATTCCAGGTTCCGGTGCAGGGTAAACTAATTTCGATTAATTTGATCACAGCAAAATAAACTCCTTCATAAAAAAGCGTAAACAGTATTTAACCCGGCTTCAAGAGAAAGCTGTGTAGTGATTATTGGATAACCGGGAAAAGGTTGAATAAGCGCCTTTCAAGTTCACACACAACTAAACAGCAGGATAACAGCTGTATAGAAGCGTTAATGGATATGCAATAAGAGCTTCTCCCGACCGTTCCGACAGCCATAAGTAGCTGACTAAGTTCGCCAGATTTGCTTGTATAGAGGTTGAGTAAAGGTTTCCTCATATCGTATAACGTTTGAATACAGCTTGAGGCTGTATAAATGAAATGAGTAAAGCGCTTACATTGTGAAAATTGTTAGTTGGGTATTTAAACACATATGTAAAATTCCGAACAGTTAAAACATCTCAAAGTATTATAACTGAAAAACAAAAATCTTTGGATTTAACAATTGGAATGGAATTTCGAGATAATCTTTTCAAAATAGGTAAACTCTAATGTTGCACATTTAAATATAGATCTTACACCATATGTTTAACGACGAGCAGGAAACATGATTCTCTTCATGGCCTAAGGAAGAACCACTGTGCACGTGTGGCTCCACGATTGAAAACTCGTTACTTGTTGAAGATTGATTAAATGGCATTTTTTTGTAATTGAAGTTTATTTAAGTTGGCAAGGGGAAAGGTAACGGCAAAAGTAAAGGCAATTATTACTGAAATCGTTCAGGTGTACTACTTATCACCAAATAAAGTCACGAAGGCAACTGGAAGTTGAAACTAGGAAGTAGTTGCCAATTTAATATTAAACCAGAAACTTTATGGATGTATGTAATGATAACCCAACAAACATTGGGCGTTGAATAAGAGCTTATTCAGGCAAAAACATGCTTCTTGAGCTAAAAAATAGCTTATTCAGCTGTTGATCAACTCAAATTGTTTGTTGGGAATGGCTTACTATAATAGATCCAATTGTCAGTCGTAATGGATTTATGTTCTGAACAGAAAAAAATGGTAATAGCAACATACAGTCTGATGATTTTTCAAATGAATTGGTAATGTATTGAAAGATTTATTGTAATTGAAAAAAAAAGTTAAAATCTAATATTGAGTAGTTCCACACCAAATGATGAATAAATATGACACTACCTTCTCCGATTTGCATGTATGCATGCAACTCTGTATAATTATTTTTCAAGTTCAAAGCTTTGCCAATTTTTTTTTATATTAACACTCTTCGGTCATTCGCGAATTGTCCGGTGATGAGATTTGAGCTCGGGACAAATAAACGGAGTTTTTGATTGGATACAATATTACATATTGTTCTTTCATAAGACAGAGATCTCCATTTTATGAATTAACAATTGTATCCAATCAAAATTTTTTGTTAACTATATCTATTCTTCTTCTTCCTGACATTGACATTCCCCATCCACAGTTTTCCAAGCCAACCAGGGCATACATATGTATATTGTGTGGCATGCTTTATGCACAGGGAAGTCAAGCCGAAAGACTACGAAGCAAAAACGAGTTTTTCTTTTCTTCGTCACTAAAACGTCACTGAACATGTGCGTGCAGTCTATTCCTTCTCGCTCTACTCACGAAAATTCAACAATAATATCAGCACCTTTGTAGTCCCGAAACCGACTCTTTATTTGTATTGTAATGTCTATCGGGCCTAGGCTATCTGAAGTCCAGCACAATAAATGTAAGGCCTAATTTAATATACTGCTGTTAAGTTAAATAAAGATTCAATTGTTTATCCAGATAACTTCTGTTTTAATTAGATCCTGATACCAGCGGAATCGTAACTTTTATGCCATAGATGCTGCCACGTGTTCTCGTGTCTGTTATCCACTATCCGGTACCGTTACTAAACCGGTGAAGCGTGATGTTCTAATTCATATGCGCAATAAAACGATTGGCTTGGCTACAATCGTTTACTTCTACATTAATGTGAATGCAAGTACACATCGTTCGAATGTTCTTTCATGAGCTGCGGCGCTGGACAATAGTCGAAACGGGGAAAAGTGTATTATTACTGTTTGAACAGGAATTTGCACTTGATAGCCGCAAATTGGTTCTGGTTAGAAAGTAAATAGATACATTGCCTATACCGAGCAGCGAGAAGCGACAGATGTGATTAAACTTGGTGAACAATTTTGAAGTGAGAAAATTGTAATTTGTAATTGCGGACTTTTACACTTATTATATAATTTAATGATTCCGCTTCCTTACGCTTGAAACTTCCTGATTGCATATTTACGAGGAAGTAATTGAAAAAGTGAAGCGTTTTCCATGCTTGGTAATTCAACAGTAGCCTACGTCAGTGATCAAACTATTTTTTTTAGTTAGTTTAAGGTGTTTTCTGGTAAGGACTGTATCGAAAATAAGTTGTAAACAAATCCATAAAACATATTTTAAAATTTAAAAAAGGTTTTTCAATCATGTATGTCATGCCCTTCTTAAAAAGTTTACTTCACAAAAACAAATAAAATACTATTATTTTAGGTACTGTCATGATCTTAGATTTAGGTGTTCTTATGATTTTTTGGACAGTGAGGCAGAACTGGTTTTTGCGCTTTCTGTACACATTGAAGTTTGAAGTTGTTTCATGATCTAAATAGCTTTAGTATCCATGGAAAAAGCTGTGAAGAAAATACAACAATTTTCAATTGTTTTGGCATAATTTGACATTAATTTTGTATTTCATATCAAAAAAACAAAAACAAATAGAAGTTTAGATATTTGCCGTGAGCAACCCAAGCCAACTTATTCGCAACTATAACCTATTGAAAGTCGATTATTGATGGTATGGTTATTGTAAAGAGCATCTTAAACAAGATATTAAGAGTTCTAAAACCATGCAACAGTCAAAAATATACTGTAACGGTGCGTTAAAAACACACGGAAATGCTACATCTAGGAACTACTTCAAACATGATATCAGTTTAGCGATAGTAGTAGTAAGCGTGACTGCTTCTTACTCCAAAGGACCTGGGTTCAATCCTAGTCGGCACCGTCGGGATTTGATGATGATGATGATGATATGAAACTACCACTCACTTAGCAAGACAACTGTCGGTAGACTGTGGACTATCCTCGGTGTTCGACTTGATCAAGTTTAATAACTTCTAATTGTACTCAATCTGCCATTGTATGAAGGGCCAAAAACGGCTTGACTGAATCTGAGGGCAACATCGCCCACGTGCATCCACGGGATAAATGAGAATCTCCTTCCAAAAACAGGATCATATAACCGGTCAAAAAACAGACCATCCAACAGGAAGATGTCCCAATGAGTGGGAAGAAAAGCCCGCCCTCTTTTCACGAAATGTCCCGTGGCATTTCCATGTCGCTTCAATCGATTGCCCTGGTGGACCGTCCCATACCCAGCATATAATGTTGTATATACTAATGGAATAAAAGTTAATAGAAAAACAAAGGAAAGATCTCCCCAGATATGTTGCAAAGGAATCCATGACATCACGACGATTTCGAAGAGCTCCCATAGATATGCTGCCGCTACTTCTTAAAACGGTGTTAAAAACAGCACTCTCGCCTTTCCTTCCTCACACAGCAGCGGAAACTCCCATAAACCACGAAACACACTCTAGCTATACTCCGGCTAGAGAGATCTCAGCAGAGAAAAAAAGGGTTGCGACCACTTTTCATCATCAATCACGGCTTCAGTTCACCGTCTTTAAGACGCAGTATCACCCAGCCGAATCAACTTGCGACCAACGTTGGCGCCGTCGGGATTTTCTGAGGCATAAAATCTCTGATCACGCCTTCCTTTGGAAGGGAAGTAAAGCCGTTGGTCCCCGGTCCATGATTTGATGTGTCAATTTGTAGGGTCCAGGTGTGGGAGCTGCCTTCCTAACATCGGTAACATTGGCACTGAGTACGGAAAACAAGATCGACGGAAAATCAAGGGAAACAAAATGATACCAGTCTCTTAAAGGATATTGTTTGGTTTGTTTTACTTTGTTAAGTTTTAAAGAAAAATATGACACTCATAATCGAAGATCTTTTTTTTTATTACAAAATATATTTTTACGGATTTGGAAGGAAAATTTATTAGCGATATAGTCCTTGGAGTCCTTTTCCTTATCACAATTCGCATTTTTAAGAGCACAAATCTCAAGATTTATGAGGTTTATAAATCTATAAATAGCAATCATATTAAGGACTGTATCTAACATAAGCGGCTGTTCATTAACTACGTAGACAGTTTAGGGGGGGGGGGGGGGTTAAAATTATCCACGGTCCATACTAATTTTAAAAATTGTGTGTGGACTATTGTCTACGCAGTGGGAGGGGGGGTGTCAAGAATCCCAAAAAACTGTCTACGTAGTTAATGAACAGCCCCTAAGCTATGAACAAATTTTTCTTTCCAAACCCATAAACAGAATATGTTAAAATGAAAAAGGTTAGCATAGCATATGCGATTGTACAAATTATGGGTGATGATGATGAACCCACTTCTTACCCCTACAAAGGTTTAGGCTAGACGATTTATCAGTTATTACAGTATATTACAGTTACAGATATAGAGTTTACAGTTGCATTACAGCGATATAATTGTGAAAAAGCTTAGGCGTTCACCTCTTTGTTCACCTTAAATATTCACAAGCATTCCCAGCGATCAAGAGTTCCTTTATAAACCACAAAGCATCCTAATGCACTAGCAACCCCGCCATCTGACGGTATCGTTATTTTCAGCAACGTCAGGAATTCTCACAAACCCCCGATATTTAGTCAGAAAACTTATTACTAATTCAAGGAATCTTCCAAATAAGCTTCAAAGTTCATTTTTTTTTTATCACATGTTAAATTCAGTGTTCTATATCCGTAATACGTGCGCGAGGCTCATACCTTTGTAGACTGCTCACAATTTTTGTTTAATTAACTCCTACACACATAGAACAAAAATTGTTGCTATAAAAATAATGCATAATCAAATTAAAAGTTTCCCAACATTCGTAGTTTCAACTATGAAAGTTTTCAAAATTAAACGTATATTTTTGGTACGTGCTGTCAAATCAGCCTACTTGATCATTCTTGTGTGAAACTGGTTCCAAACGTAAACAATCGCTGTAGGTTTCTTATGGCTTGTTTACTTTTGGAACCAATTATGAGAGGTAGGCGACGATTGTTCGTATTTGACAGCCACCTCTCCCCCTTGGACTAAGTTCGCCAGATTTGCTTGTATTTATAGAGGTTGAGTAAAGGTTGCCTCATATCGTATAACGTTTGAATACAGCTTGAGGCTGTATAAATGAAATGAGTAAAGCGTTTACATTGCGAAATTGTTAGTTGGGGTCCCCACACCGAGCCCATCAGGAAGTAATTATTCCGATATCAACTGTACCATTTGTGTAAAATGCTTCCAATGGAAGGTTCCATAATGCAGTGGCTTTTCAGTAATGATTGAAAATTTTAATAAACTAAAATAAATTAAATTAAATATGTATGTGATTCATTTTTGGCTTTAGCCACCGATTTCTCATGAATAAAAGCTCACACATGCGTAGTAACGAAACACCAAATTTAAATTGCTGAAAATCAGCAAAATTTTGCTGATTTTTGACTTGATGACAGATTAGCAACCGTTCCAGCAAAATAATGCTGCTGAATTTTTCAGCAATTCCAAATTCTGTCAAAATGACAACCTTTTACCGAAAATCAGAAATGTTTCTTTACTGATTTTTCAGTAATTCAAAATTCTGACATTTGGCAGCATTTTGCTGATTAAACAATTAAATTCAGTAAATCGAATTTGTTTTCACTATATGAGCTTCCAGCTTCTGTAAAAGATTGTTGATCTTTTCCAACTATCGAATGCAAAAATACTTGCGACTGTGATGTTAACAGTTTGACAGCTCTTTGACTGGATGTTAGTTTATGTTAGCTGTTTTTTTTCGGTAAAAATATCGTTTGCTGTTTTTCAGTAAAGCATTGGATTGCTGATCATGATCCAGCAATGATAATGAAAACTTAAATTTGGTGTGTATACATTAGGCTAGGACACGGATATATGAAAAAAAAAATCTCGTTGCAGTATGCTTTCCGGGGGCCTTCTGTTCTGGGTCCTAGAATTACTGTGTAAAATTTCAGGTCGGTCGGTGGAACTATATTTTAGCGCCAGCGGTTTTAATTTTACATAGGATTTTCTATGGGAAAACGTACTTTTTCAAATATTAATCGGTCACCCATTGTCTTCTAAAAATAAATTAATCCAACTTCTCCCTAGGAAATTTTACAAGGAAACTTTTCTTCTAAGACTGCAAAACGATCCGACGCTTGTGGAAAAAGTTATTTAGCCATAACTGATTGCTAACCAAACGAACTGTTCATTATTCTTTTTTCTAGCAGCACTGCCAGCTGCCGCCTGCTGCTGTCTGCGCGAGACAGTCCCGTTGTGTGGGGGTTCACTCAAATGGAGGAAAGTCGATATCATGCGCAAAGAATCTTCGATTTGGATTAAAATTTGCACCGGTTTTCGGTATAGTACAACAATTATGTTTCACGGGGGTCATTTGGAAACAAGCGTAATTTTTCACAAGGGTGTATTTGCTTTGGCACACAATTTATTCAATCAATCCTACTTGGAAAAACTTCGAGTGTAGAGTGTTTTTGGGTGGAGTTGCTCCAAAAGGATTAAGATTCCACAAGGCAGGTAACCTCAGTTGGGCGAGGAGGATGGGTCGCGGCATATACCTTTTGGAATCGTGGTTGTGCAGCGAAAATTTCGATAGTCAGTCTCTTTGGAAGCATTACACATCATCAGCGAGATCGCACACATCAGCATCAAAATATTTTGTTGTTGATGTGCCATGTTCATAAAAATGTATTCACTGTTGCCAACCAAAAGAGAGTGATACATTTTCATAAACATTGATTCGATTTTGAACAAAAAAAGTGCTTTAAAATTATTGAAATTGACGATGGTTCTTTTCTACTTAACAGCGCAGCATCGATATCAGGCTCTTGGGGTTGTGAATGATGTCGCGGAAAGGGCCGTAAAGCTTGTTTCCGACCTCAAAAACTCGGTAACCAAGAATCCTGAACAACATGAATACCTCTTGCAAGTTGTGGAGTACCACCGGAAAATAAAGCCGATGAAATATTAAAGTCTGAACAGCGGCACATCGACCAATAAGGTTTAATTAAATGCGTTGCTTTCTGTATGAATAGCTATAAATTTTCTGCATAGAGATTTGTAAGTGATATTTGTATTGCAAAATAAGAATTTGTTTCGAAATATTTTGAGTAAATCTTCTGCAAAAGATAGATTTTGATTTCTTTGTTTTCTGATCATATCTTTTTCATCCTATATTTTTTTCCTAGACGGTTTTGCTCTACACTCGAAGTTTTTCTTAGTAGGATTGATTGAATAAATTGTGTGCCAAAGCAAATAAACCCTTGTGAAAAATAACGCTTGTTTCCAAATGACTCCCGTGAAACATTGTTGTACTATACCGAAAACCGGTGCAAATTTTAATCCAAATCGAAGATTCTTTGCGCAGGATATCGGCTTTCCTCCATTTGAGTGAACCCCCACATAACGTGACTGTCTCGCGCAGACAGCAGCAGGCGGCAGCTGGCAGTGCTACTAGAAAAAAAAAAAGAATAATGAACAGTTCGTTTGGTTAGCAATCAGTAAGTAATGGCTAAATAACTTTTCCACAAGCGTTGGATCGTTTTGCGATCTCGCAAGAAAAGTTTCCTTGTAAAATTTCCTAGGGAGTAGTTGGATTAATTTATTTTTAGAAGATAATGAGTGACCGATTTTTATTTGAAAAAGTAAGTTTTCTCATAAAAAATCCTATGTAAAATTAAAACCGCTGGCGCTAAAATATAGTTCCACCGAACGACCTGAAATTTTACACAGTTATTCTAGGACCCAGAAGGCCCCCGGAAAGCATACTGGAAAGAGATTTTTTTCATATATCAGTGTCCTAGCCTAATGTATAGTTGGGACTCCCTTGATTATTTTGATACCGTAAGATTCTGTAACAAGTTTTCCACGTAACGAAAAGTTCCGAAACAAGGCTATTTAAGGCTTAAGCAGCTTGGTTGAGAACTGTTCATAGTATTTTAAGCAGCCACATTATAGAGTTGATACAAGAACTTGAAAGTTCCAGTACCATAATTGAAGAGCATTCTAAGAAGGCACGTGACTAAATTCCCTTTGAGATAAAAATGTCGATAATGGTGCCATTTGTTAGACATATTATTTCTACATTATGTCGCTATTACTAAAAATAATAAAATGAAGAAATGTATTCACCGCAAGAAACAATGTTTGAAGATAAATTTACGTTTTATCGAAAATCTGCATACCGCAAACCTATTTTATCCACCGACAAACCGAAATGAAACTTAAACCTTACTCTTGATCGAGAATCCATAACGGTTGATTCAAATGTGCAGCGATCCCATCTGCCAAAACCATAGAAATGTTTTATCTAGAAAATAATTTGTCCAAAATAGATTTGACACGACAACATTTTGTACGCGTGTTCGTAGCTAGGATACATATTTTCCGCGAACACGGTGGCAGATGTTAACTTTGTGCTTTGATAAAAAATATCTTTGTAATTTGTATGATCATTCATGTCGGTTTGTCGGTGGTTTACCCACCACTGGCGGGACGACATCTGTTGGATTTGCAGGTGGAAAGTATTACCCAATTAATCATGTCAGCATGCTTCTGTTTTAACTTTCCTTCAGATGTCAGTGCTGTTCTTTATGGTGATATCTATCGGAAATTACACAAACAATTAATTCCATTAACTGTTAACAGAGAGCGGCGCCGGTGATGTAATGGTAAGCGTGATTACCTCTCACCCAGCAGGCCTGGGTTCAATCCCAGTTGGCGTCACCGGGATGTTCTGAGGCATAACATTCCTTCGGAAGGGAAGTAAACCTGTTGGTCCAAGGTTCATGAGTTGATGGGTCGATAGTTAGGGTCCAGGTGTGGGAGCTGCCTCCCTGGCGCCGGTAGCACTGGTGCTCAGCACGGAAAACAAGATCGACAGAAAACAAATCAAGGAAAAAAACAAATCTCTTTCACAACTCTTTCTTCAAATCCTTGTCGTGTTTGAAGACTTTCTTTGTTTTCCGGAGCTTGCCCTTCATTATCGCCCAGAATTTTTCTATTGGGCGAAGTTATGGCGAGTTTGGCTGCACAAAAACAACATCGTTGGCTTCATACCACTCCATCACCGGTTTCGCGTAATGGCACGATGCCAGATGCGCCCAAAACAGAGTGTCACCTTCGTGGGACTGGAGGATGGACAGCAGGCATTCTTCTTTATATATTTGTTGTCTGGGTCTCCTTGAACGATTTTACCATAAGGAACATGGTCGAATTATCGATTCCAAGCTATTTCCCGATCCACCTGTCGGACTGGCCTGGATTTTTCACGACCGCTCCCATATTTTTTGTCGAAGCACTTCTTACTTGGAAGCTTGACAGATTGTGACGAGATTTTGCACATGTGAACATTAAAATCTAAAGTAGTTTCCTCAAAATTTCATCATTTTTTACCCATGCAATAAAAAGGTATACACAACAGAAAGTTTTCGAGTCTAGCGCTGTGGTAAAAATTATTTTTTGATTTGACATTATTGATTTCGTAAAGATTTGTATTAAAAATCAAAATTTCATCAATTCGCTTCTAGAATCACCGAAGATTATATGGGTAATAAATTTAATTCTGCACAGTTTCGTATACAGTAATCGACCATAAAATGGCCATCTCTTGATCCCACTTCTGATGAAATTCAATTGAGAATCAATTTGATTTTTTTTTTCCTTTGGTTTGTTTTCCGTCGATCTTGTTTTCCGTGCTCAGCACCAATGCTATCGACGCCAGGGAGGCAGCTCCTACACCTGGACCCTACCTATCGACCTATCAACTCATGAACCGGGGACCAACGGCTTTACTTCCCGTGATCAGAGATGTTATGCCTCAGAACATCCCGGCGGCGCCAACTGGGATTGAACCCAGGCCTGCTGGGGTGACAGGTAATCACGCTTACCACTACACCACTGGTGCCGATGTTCCATCACATTTAATCGTCAAAGTTTCAAAAGTTCTTACACCGTATGAAAAAAAAATAAAGTAAATTTCTGCGACGGATAGCGCACACATTTTGAACGCTATATTTGGCGTAATTTTACACAATACTTCATGTTGAATTAAGCGCATTATTGCTTACAAGTTTGAAAGCAATTTCAAATTCGATTTCCTACACCATAACACATTATAATATGAAGAAATTTATGAACTTCTTTCAGGGCTGGTAGCAGGTCACTTTTTAGTGACTTGGTCACTATTTTCAAGCCAGTCACTAAAAAATTATAGACCCAATAGCTTGGTTATTTTCCTTCGAGATATTGCATGTTTTCCAAGTCTAAAATGTCAAAAAATAGTCTAGGAATGTGTTCAAGCTCTCGACATTTTTTTCTAAGGTCAGAAATTTGAATAATCTCTGACACCCGGTAGCTTTGGCATTTGTCCAAACTCCGAGAAAAAATCATGTCAAAAAATCTGGAGTTTGTTTTTAAGTCCATTAAATTGTATTGCATTTTAATTGCAATCCAGTACTACGAAAACAAATTTCCAGGTTCAGGTTTTATAAAACAAAATATGTCCATGATCATAACATATTTTCTATAGTTGTACATTTTCTATAGTTGTCACTTACATTCTATAAGTAGGAAAATATACAAAATTATTTCATGCCTTACAATTTTCTCAATTTGGTTGCCTTAAAGATCTCGAATTTTTAAGTCCAGCAAAAAAAAAATGGTCTATAATAAAACCCTAAATCCCTAATTTTTCGCGATCGAGATTTTAAGTCCTAGACGCATTCAAATTTAGTTTTATTTCCGTGACCTTTCTATCTGGGATAATTTTCTTCGTTCCATAATACTGAGATGTTTTTTTAAACTGCTATCTAGAAAAGTGGTCTAGGTCCCACAGTTATGAATTTGTTTCTATGTGTTACATAAGATTCTCTTCTTGGAAGGAATGGAGACGACCAGTGCGCTATAGCGGCTACAAAGAGGAGAACGATTTTTTTTTATTAAGATACTAATCGCTAATCGCATCAATTCATATATATCATAGATATTTAAAAATGAAATGTCCTGAAATTGTCAATATTTATCTAAATCTTTGAATTTGAACATTTTTCTCTGTGCATCAATTTTGCGATCTAATCACCAATGTGTGATTTGGATCTAATATCAACTTAGTAAATAGTTTGTTTAAAAAAATTGCTTATTCAAGTTATACTTATTTTTTTAGGAAAAAATTTATGGGATTCTTAAACCGTTTGTTTTATTTTTTAGAAACATGAAAAATGTGCATGATGGGTTTGTGAGTTTATAAATTTTCTCGAAGTGGCAATCGCAATCAACGGAAGATTGAAACCATATCTCTCTGATCAATAATTGGTCACTTTTTTATTGTTTAATAGTCACTATCTATTTTCGTTATTTTAGTCACTAAAGTCACTACTATTAAATCACATACTCACTAGCAGCCCTGTTTTTTTATATTTTTTAAACTCTTTATTTGTTTCAAATTCAAAATAAATTAAATTTCATTTTAACCTAGGTGCTCTTGCTACTACCAACAATCAATACGAAACTAACGATTTTAAATTGGCTCACCACTTTAGTAGCCTATTGGTCCCAAGCAAACGATTAACGTACCCTATTCTAGTTGAAATTCTATTACTACACTATGTTTGTTTTGATTCGCTATGAAAGTTTGACAGATAACATCAGGGGTGTGTGGATTCATGCAGAACATGCAGGGGTGAGTGAAATAGCTTGGGACTGCTTGGGACCGTTGTTCTGGTACTGAGTGAGCCAAAAATAATAATGATTTTCTTCGGGACCCAGTGGTCTTAGAGTTACCTCTATGGTAGTACCATAGAGTTGGAGGCGAACCAGCCCCAGGCTGAAAGCCCCTCCCTAATAAAGATAAATTTATTAATTAATTAGTACCATAGAGGTAACTCAAAGACTAGAAGCACAAACGAAGTGACAGACGACTAACTGGCGTAGAAATCCATTAAAATAATGTGGTTCACTGTAATAGAATTTTCTTGGAAGCTTGTGCCATCATCCGCTAGATGGGTTGGTTTTTTTTTGTTTTGATTTGAACAAAGTTGATTTTGTGTACAATGATTCTTTGACAGTGTGCAAAGAGTGTATCATTTTGTCATTTTTTTATGCATTTCAGTTTTGAGTAGAGTGAAAGAGATAGAACCAAAACATTCTAATACATTTGGTGAAAATGCTAGTACAATCCAGTAGAAGTGTTGCCATGTGGTACAATCCAGTAGTAGTGGTGTTGCCATGTGGTACACTGAAAAATTGAAATAGCAGGTTAGTCACCAAAGTTTTCGAGCCGCTCCGTCTGTCACTTCGTTTGTGCTAGAAGGTCCCGAAATAAAGTGCTCAACTTTTTGGCTCAGCTCTGGTACTCTCTTCGGTCCCAAGCTAATCGATTCACCCCTCGAAACATAGGAAAATCCACTAACCCCTAATTTTATCTGTCAAACTGTCATAGCGAATCAAAACAAACATAGTGTTGTACTAGAATTTCGACTAGAATGGGATACGTTAATCGTTTGCTGGGACCAATAGGCTAGTCAAGCAGTGAGCCAATTTAAAATCGCTAGTTTTCACCGGTTGGTAGTACTGTACCAGGAAGGCAATTTCTTAATCATCTTTGGAACTTTGTTCTCAATCCTAAATTTATGTACTATTTTGTGCATGGTCATGGTAGACATTGATAATCAGCTTTATGGGGTGTCTGAATGCGGGGACTAAGTGCCCGTATTTTGATGCTTTACGGTATCAGTTATCGATCCTCTAGCGATAGTAACGAAATGCAACCGGATCCATTGTGCGTGGCCCTTTATGTTTTCACAGCCCTACACGGTAAGAAAAAAGTACCCAACGGTCAGTTCACTTTTACTTACTTTTGACTAGTTTGTCTCCTTTTCTCCTTCTAATGTTGTCAAAAACGGAGGAGCAAAACAACCCAACAAGAGTAGTAAAGTGTGGGAACTCAACGTTGAGTATAATCAAATCATGTTTACCTACTTTTGGGTACAACTAACTTACCTTTGGGTAGAAAGCTAGTGGAAAATTCCATACGAATTACACACAAGTAAATGAATACTACTTTGATCTTTTGGGTTCCTGTACTATAGTGCCGAGATGAGTGAAAAGAACTTACTTTTGGGTACTTTTTTCTTACCGTGTATATCAGCAACAGAATCATAGACAAACAGACATAACTCATTGAATATTTTTGATTTCGTCGTTAAACCACTACTGCCTTCTATTGAGTACACTGTCACTGGTAGCACGCTCAACAGATGGCGATAGTGTTTAATGCAAGGGAATTGACTATCAACGCCACAGGCGGTGGTACTACCAACAAAGAACATACGATAGTTATGTCTGTTTGTCTGTGGTAGAATGTCCCTTAATAGTTTTATAGCAACATGAAGCATAACATACTTATTTAAAGGTATAGCATGTGCGGTGATGTACGTCACGTCACAAAGCATATGTGCAACATTTTTATGTCTCACACGAGAGCTGCAACAAACAACGGTTATTCCAGCATGCCGGCGATTATGATCAGCTGTTCGCTTCGTTATTTTCCGTAGTCTACACTCATTCTATATACTGCCGCTATTCGCATAACAGTCTTATGTCCTGTGGATTTCCTATGTACATGGGGCTGCTATGCGAATTGCAGCAGTATAGCTATAGTACATGCGGAGTTCCAACGGTGTGGATGCGTTTGTCGTGGTGGGTGCATAACAGAACACGCATCTAATCGCATGCGCGAACAGGTGTTTCTCGGGCCGACTTGGGGTGGAAAATTAATTTGTTTGCGATAGGAGCACCTTACTTACCCTACGTTCGGTACTTCACTTTGCAGCAAGACGCAACGGAACGACACGACGATCGCGGAAAATGGTTTGTTTACACACTTTTACCGCTTTATGCCACACGATCGGTCGGTTTGGCTGTACACATTCAGTTGTGTACAAGATCGCGGTTGAGTAAGACGCATTTTTACCTGGCTGCATTCTCTGACAAATTCGGATGCATACGTACGTCTGGAAGTGATCGAGTAAGCTTGCGAGCACATAAACTGCACGTGCAGGTATTGCAAGACAAGTTGTGATTGATTCGGAAATTAAACGGAAGTGTGAGTCTTATCGATTTGCTTGGGAAGTAAGGTGAACTAAGAGTTTAGCGCAATTTAGTTTCAGAAGCTTTAGAAAGTTTTAAGCATTTGTGAATTGAGACAAGAATTTGGCGGTGTCTATAAACTTCAAAATAACTTGAAAGTGTATTTTTTTTTGAAGAAAAATCTTTAATTAAAAAATATCAACGTGTAATCAAACAGCCGTTGTTTATCGATCTATATTCTTTATACAGTTGTAATAAGTGCAGGCTCATTCAGTAGAAAGTGGCTTAATGGTTCCGTGAGATTCTAGTCAACCATTAGTATTGATGCGTGCCATTCATTGTTCCTTTTAGTTGGGTGAATTGCTGATTTTTGAGTTCGTGAAGAGTTTGCACGCCTGTTGAGCTCGGAATTACACTCATAGCGCAGATCGGGAAAACAGGTACGTTTAGTATAATTTAGAGTTTTTTTTTCCATATATGGATATACCACATTTCATAAATGTATTAGCCTATCATTCGTTGCTGTAAGAAGGTAATAAAACTTATCGCATTGCTGACCTGCCAGTGACGCTGCCATTATTGTGCAGATGAATGACTGACACGTGCCGTAAAAAAGAGTCGTGAATTAATGAGGATATACTCAGTGTGCGGTTTTTGCAACAATTTAATTCTAACAGTAGCTGTTCTGGAAACAGGTGGTTGATTGATTATTGAAGTTGATCTATGCAATTTGCTAATCCTGCAACGGCAGATTGGCAAAGACATTTACAGTATGAATATCGTCTTCTTAGTCCCAAGTAGAACTATACATTTTCCCATAATTTAATGCTCTTTACAGAATTGGTATTTATTTATTTTTTCCTCTGTACGGGACCTATAACTGCGACCAGTAGTTTGATCTATTGTAGTACATGTCCTTAGTTTAGTGCATGTCGTATTACTCCATCACTATAGATAAATGATGAAATCTTCGATTTTTTTACAGTTGTCATTTTTGCATTTATCGCAAGGATCCGACTCTATTTGAAAGGTCCCGCAATTTATACCCTTCGGAGTGTTGAAACACCCTCCAAAGGCGCGACCCTTTGTCAGTCAAAACTGGATCCCTTAGCAACAAAATTAAGGAATGGCACTGATAATAACCATGCATCAAAACCCTAGTCACTTCAATCCTCTTCAATAAAATAATAAATAAATAAATAGTCACTTCAAACTAGGGAACAACGAATAGAAGATTAGGAATCACATAATTTTTTCCTTGTTTCAAGATCATCCTCGGTGGACAAAGCCGAGTCTTGTCACTATCAGCAACGCATAAAAAGTAACAAGGACTAAGATGTGTTCTTTTGATTACTGAAAAATCCTGTTCCACTAGTTTGAAATAATCAGGACTAGGAATCGGTGGTAGATCTTACATCCCGTAACGTACCACGAAAAAATGATCTACCCACATTACGGGGCTGCTATATAGTTCCTCACACGTCACTTTGCTGTAAAAAGAAGATTTGGCTACGAAATTCTGCAATAATGTAACTTTTGTCATACACAGTTCGCTATAATAACAGTCCATAATTCAGTTTGTTTACATCAATAGTTGGTTGTGCTGCATTTGGAAATGCAAATATGTGAAAATAGACCAAGTATACGTCACTTTGTCGTTTGTTTTCCGTCGATCTTGTTTTCCGTGCTGAGCATCAATGCTACTGACGCCAGGTAGGCATCTCCCACACTCGGACCCTACCTATCGACCTATCATTCTTGATCCGGGGTCGAACGGAAATGTTATGCCTCAGAACATCCCGGCGGCGCCGACTGCGGTTGAACCCAGGCCTGCTGTAGTGAAAGGTAATCACGCTTACCACTACACCACCGGCGCCACTGTCACGAAGCAGTGAATTTGTAAAAAAAAACATGCTATGGATGGATGACTTTGTCTTCAAACAATAACAAAATTTATATTATAATGCCTATGAATGCCATTTGGGACAAGAAAGATAAAACAGCAAAAAAGGGCTATTACCATTTTTGGTATCCATGACAGATACGTATTTCGACTACAATATGCAGTCTTCATCAGTGTCTGAAGACCTTTCATATGATATTTTGATCATCCAAATCAGCTCAGTAGTTCAAAAGTTATGATATAAAAAAATATTTTGGACCACCTTAACATGGAAATGGATAAGGAACAAAACTACCAATTTTTACGAAATTCTGAGAACCAGTATATCGTTTTGCTATGGAATGGTTTTATATCTATATATATATGTACATATATTATACCGAGCAAAACTCAGCCACGGTTGTCAAAACCTAACTTCTTGTCTGTCAGAAATAACCGAGCATGGTGCATGGATAGCAGGGTTAATCGGTAACTTTCTATCTGTCAAATTTTAAGCAATAGTTTTAAAAAACTCCTCCAAATGGTTCACAGCCTAAGTAGCATTTGTAAGTGACTAAAGTCATAACTATTCATAACATAAATCAAAGGAAATCATGTCTACTCTCTATTGGTTGCCTTATTTAAGATTACTATGAGTTTCCAACAAAAAGCAATTTAAGGGATTGATAATTTGTGGAAAGGATAAGTAGACTTATTAAAAATAACCATTAAACATAGCATGAATTTTTTTTTTCTAATCATCCAATCAAAATAAGCGCTAATATTCGTATAATCGGTTCATAGTAACGTTTTTAGTTTTATTGTGTACCAATTTGAATACCAATTCTAACTCCATCATTGAATCCTCCTTATAATTACATTCCAGCTATTAAGTGGAACAACATTGCAAACCTTTGCACACTTAGAAATAATTACTGACTTCGGTCATTTTTACCGAACTTTCAACAGCTGGAACCGTTCGGTAAACATTAGGCATTTTAATTCATTCGTTTTAAGGCTTCAAAACATGGAAAACCTCACCACAATCAGGGTTGCGGCCATTCGTTTGCTATCAAAACTTTTTTTTTTTAGAATTGTGAAATCAATTGATATTATGATGAGTTTTTGTACTTGTACAAGGTTGGAGGCGAACCAGCCCAAGGCTGAAAGCCTCCCTAATAAAGTTAAATAATAATAATACTTGTACAAGAGGAAGTTGCTATTTATGTGTTTGACATATACAATCGGTCAATTTAGCTTTTTTTCTTCATGAAGAGTGGATTCATTGATCCTCAAATTATGACTCTTTGAAAGCTTAATTGACAGGTTTCAAATGTCAAACACATACTTTACGATCATCTCTTCTTCTATATTGTAAGTGCAAAATATCATCATAACATCTAATGATTTCATAATTCCGAGAAACAATTTGTCATAGCAATCGAATGGCTGCAAACCTGACAACAATGGCAATAATCGATTATTTAAACAAGACTGACAGTGTTTTGAAATTAAAATTTAGTTAAACAGTTTTTGAAATGAGGCTCAAAGTTTTATCGAACGTTCAGCTGTTGAAAGTTCGGTAAAAGATTACCGAAGTCAGTAGTAATTTCTAAGGCTCTGAACCATTTGGTGGATTTTGTAACTTTTGGTTAAAATTTGACAGATGGAAAGTTATCGATTAATCCTGCTATCCGAACGTGGTTATGTCTGACAGACAAGAATTTAAATTTTGACAACCATGGCTGAGTTCTTCTCGAAAATCGGTCGATCGACAGCACAGGGATTTTCGAACATAAAGAATAACTTTCGAAATGTCACTTTTAATCACGAGTTAAATTTAACTCGGCAAATGGTTCACAGTCTTAGTGTGTAAACCATGTTTAACCATGTAATGTTTCACAATTTTCTTTTTCTGTGGTGAAGTTAGAAAATGCCTGTGGGTACCATATTTTCTATGATTTTTTTTTTCGAATTTTTTGACGTCAGTTGCATTAAGCTTGTTTAAGTTGAACATCGGAAAAAGGAAAATAGGACCGCGCAAAAATGGGTTGGATGTTTACATCTTTAAACCCCATTTATTCTTCAACAATACATGCTCATAGTTGTGTTCAATGCCGTCATAAACTTAAACCGATCATAGCTTACTTTACAACTGGATCGTTAACTGTTTAGTTTCTGTGGTTATGTTTTTTACGAGCAATAGAAAAAGGAACAAAGCTTTCAATTGTTGTCATAAACCGATATGAAGTGATGTGATCAAAAATACTATTAATAAGTATTAGACCATTTTAATTGCTCATAAATGGCACTTTGAATTTGAGGTAAAGAGTGTTCAGGAGCATTCTTCTTCTTTACTGGGTTATGAAGCTCTTACACAAGCATGCGCGTACTCTATGATAACTTTATCGTTCTATTTGATGTTTTGCTCATTTTAGGACATTTTTGAAATCTCAATATGAAAATCTCAATACGGACTGAAATTGAGCAACCCTATCCGGTGCATTTCTAGTAAATGTGTTTATAAATTTGGGTTCCCCGTTAGAATTCTTGTTTCGCACAGTTTGGCCTGAATGTAGGCTATTTCTTCCAAAATCATTAGAAATTTGACGAAAATCCCCCATTTTCTTGGCAATCTTGGGAATCTTTTTTTCGTAAAATTAATTTCGTTAAAATATTTTGGGTTCAGTGAGACTAAGTTTAGAGAAGCATCCTCTTGTAAGCTAATGACAACTGTCCTGGCAGCCCTATAATCGATTATTTGAATAATGATATTTTATGCTATTTAACACCAGTAACATAAAAATGAAATTAATATAGTGAAATATACTTTTTTGTTGACAAATACTCATAAAAACAATCACTAGAGGGCCTCGATAAAATTCTATCAATATTTCTCTTGATTTCTATTACCGAAAATTTTCTACAGAACATCTGTAAACGCAACGCATTATAATAATTCTCACCCCGGCGATCAATGGAAAAGAATATTTCTCGACGAACATTTCAAATGGTCCTATCTGTTTTGATCGGTTCTCTTCATCGACTTTCTCTTTTCATAATCACTGCTGCAAACAGATTTCGCGCTAATTGTATCACATAGTTTGATAAAGGACGTTCTTATCTAGCGTCCAAAAACGTCAAATATAACAGGTAAAGGTTTTGCAGCTGAGTTATTAACGAAAGAGAAAAACGATGAAGAGAATCGATCAATGCAGATAGGACCTTTTGAAATGTTTATCTAGCAACAGACACAGCGTTGCGTTCGAGCGAAGGTGGAAGCAACGCATAGAAAAATGAGTAAATACACAAACCTTTCTTCTGAGGATGGAACCTTTACTATCCAATTCATTCGGAGCATTTACCTTTCAGCGGCAGATGACGCGATTGTGCCTGTCTCATACCAGTCGTTTGAGAAAATGAAAGCGTTGCCAGTCTTCTTGATATGTTGTCTTCGATAATACGGTAATTTTTTACAGTTCAGATATTCTGCGATTTACGGAGTTTTCAGCAAAAGCAAAAACTACTGGGTTGATTATTGAAAACTCAGCTGCTTGAAAACCCAGTACAATTTTACCGTCTTCGGTAATCTAAACTCTGTGTGTAATAATACCGTGCCTTAACTTCCTAGGCTATCTGAGGATCCAATTACTCAACACACCTGAAATAGAAATTACACGGGCTGCAATTAATCACACATTCAAGCAGTTTTGGGACGTCCTTCTACCAGGGATTTTAAGAAAAGGCCAGTAAATTTGGAAATTTTATGCAAAATCTTCTTTTTGCGAAGTTCTAGAAGAAAAAATCTTATAATGATGCTCCATGATAAAGTTCGAGTAGTAAGAAACGTCATTTTAATCAGATCGAATGATATGATCCATTCAATTTTGACGCAAATCCTAGTAAACAAACACATTAAGGGTCAATGTACATTAAGGGTCCCTAGTCAGCAAAATATGTTACATTACGAAAATCACCTTGAATTCAATTCTTGTTTTTGTGTGTGACTAACCTTTGTGGCATATGGGCAGTAATGAAAAAGTTCACCACAACTTATGCCACGGATACACTTTTATCACAAATTATGAACATGAGAACATTATCCATGATCACACTTGTATAGTTTTTGTATAGTGCTCATAATTATTATACACAGTGCAATACAGTGCGAGTCCCAATAATAGAACCAGCTCAAATCATACTATCACTAAAACCATTGTAGTTTATATGAAATGTTCAGTGTTTTTGAACACACCAGTTTCATAGTTCTAACAAATTTCACACAATTTTAATTACATTACCATGCACATTAATAAACATAATCACAAAACTTGACGATTATTAAATGTTACAAATATTTTTTTTATAAATACACCGACAATTAATCTATGTTTGAAACCTTTTGAAATTTTTCAATTTTTACTTTACACAGCAAAAAATTCTGAATTTTTATTGTAATGTGAACATTGGTTCACGTAAACTTGAATTTAATTTCACGCAAACGAGAAACTTGTAAGCAATGTTGTTTACAAATATGGCCTTTTGTATACAAATGTCTCAGAACTTTACACGATTTATAATGTAAACTTAGATGATATATGACGCTCCTTTTGTGTGCATCATATTAAAAAGAAATTTACACTACTTTTTCGAACTGTGTAAGATTAAATAGGATGCGGTGCCATTTTGGCACACCTTGCTTCACTTCGCCATGCCATGCCTATCTGTAGGATTTGAATCTTTCCGTTCGTTTCGAAGATCAATTATAGCGTTGTTTTTGTTCATCAATCATTTTAGGAGTGGCTTCAACTTTCTCAGCCGCTCTTAAGGCACGTGTTATATTAAAAACAGAACTCACTTTGTACATTGATCTTAAGCCCTAGAACCAGGTGATTGTTGCATAACTTTGCTTCATAATTACTCCTCACCTCTTGTATAAGAATATTAAGAATTTATCTTTTAAAAGGTAAAAAGGTTCTCTTCAAATAAACCTCTTCAAACTATAGAAGACGTGTCACTTGAAACCCTTAGGCCACTAGCACAGTGAATGCCGAGTTGACCATAAGAAAGAATAATAATAAATAATAAAAATCCCTATAATCTTTTGACAGTTCAGTTTCTTGAATTCACTATGCTAGCGGCCTTAGGCTCCTATTAGAGTGAAACCTTCAACTCAGATTAACGAGAAATTGAAAGTTTATCATAATGATAAATAATAAAAATCCCTTTAAATATTGTTTAAGTTCGGAAAATCTATTGCTATTATCTCCAAGAAAAACACCTTCAAGATAACCTTGTAACACGTTAAAACTCAGTGCGAACATAGCATAAGCATGATTATTACACAGTGTTACAAATAAGAAAATAGAATGAAATTTTCAAGTGCACTATTGTAGGTTGTTAGTTTAGTCGAGTCAACCATGAAATCATATTTGGAATTGTTCGAACAAACCTAAAATTCAAAGTTAATGTTAAAAAACCGATTTTGGATTAGTGAACGTACACACTAAGATTATTTTAACGAAATCTGTGAAATTTTACCGAAATCTCGACAGTAGTAACTCAATCATTTTTTTGGATTTTACTGGAATTGGTTGAGATTTTTTAAATTAAATTTGAAACAATCGCATTTTTCTAACATCAGATGCCATTATGGTGACTAGAACATGATGCTCCCCCCTTACCATAATACCATGTTTTCTATGCAGTATTGAGGCTTTCTTCAAAATTTGAGCGAAATTGGTCAACATTTACCAATTTGAAGCTATTTTTCCCAAGTTGAAGTTTAAAATGTATAAAGAAACAACATTTTCAAAGCTTATTCCCTAGGTGGCGTTGCATATATACGTCCAAACACCCTGGTCATGGGTACTAGGTATGGCTATCGATGAACTTGTTTTTGAATTCTCATGTTATTTGAGGTGTCGCATGATGAGGATTGGTCAAGTCAGAGACTACCCATCAAACATTGGAAGCAGATTAAGAGTTTATTCCTCCAAAAATGTGCTTCTTTGGCTAAAAAATGGCTTATTCAGCCTTAAATCCGCACAAATTGTTTGTTGAGTGGTCAATTCCCCGTAGGCACTCGGAACATGTCCGGATGTAACCAATGTAGTTTTGGGCACTCAGTATGACCACAAATGAACTTGTTTTTTTTTCTTTGATTTGTTTTTTGTCGATCTTGTATTCCGTACTGAGTATGAATGCTACCGACACAAAGAAGGAAGCTCCCACATCTGGATCCTACCTATCGACCCATCAAATCATGAACCAGGGGCCAATTCCCTTCTGAAGGAAGGGGTGATCAGAGATTTTATTGCCTCAGAAAATCCCAGCGGTGCCGACTGGGATTGAACCCAGGCCTTTTTATAGGTGAGAGGCAATCACGCTTGCCACTAAAGGGTGATACGGTCAAAATTTGGTCAAGTGAAAACGCGTGTAAATCGGTGAAATCTTTTATTTAAAAAATCAAATTAAATTTCTTTTTCAAGTTCAATTAGTATAAAATTCAGGAAAAATATTCAGTTAGGCTTCCGCTTTTCCAAATCCGAATTGCCGGGCCTTACGCTTGACCCCTGCCATCAGATTTTGTACAGCCACCTTGTCCACCTTCTTCGCCGCAGAAAGCCAGTTTGCCTTGAACTGCTGCTCGCCCTTAGCAGTTTTTTTGGTCTTCTTTAGGTTCCGCTTGACAATAGCCCAGTATTTCTCAATTGGGCGGAGCTCTGGCGTGTTGGGAGGGTTCTTGTCCTTGGGAACCACCTGCACGTTGTTGGCGGCGTACCACTCCATGGCCTTTTTACCGTAATGGCAAGATGCCAAATCCGGCCAAAACAGTACGGAACAACCGTGTTTCTTCAGGAAAGGCAGCAGACGTTTATTCAAACACTCTTTCACGTAAATTTCTTGGTTGACAGTCCCGGAAGCTATGAAAATGCTGCTTTTCAAGCCACAGGTACAGATGGCTTGCCAAACCAGATATTTCTTTGCGAACTTTGACAGTTTCATGTGCTTGAAAACATCTGCTACCTTTCCCCTTCCTTTTGCCGTATACAACTTCTGTCCCGGAAGCTGCTTGTAGTCGGCTTTGACGTAGGTTTCGTCGTCCATTACCACGCAGTCAAACTTCGTCAGCATCGTCGTGTACAGCCTCCGGGATCGCGCTTTGGCCGTCGTATTTTGTTTATCATCGCGATTTGGAGTCACTACCTTCTTGTAAGTCGATAGTCCGGCTCGTTTTTTGGCTCGATGCACGGTTGTAGACGACACACCCAGCTTATTTGCGGCATCTCGGAGAGAGAGGTTAGGGTTTCGCTTGAAACTACCGGCAACTCTCTTTGTCGTCTCAGCGGCTTCCGGTTTTCGATTTCCCCCCGATCCAGACTTCCTGGCTGTCGACAAACGTTCCCCAAACACTTTAATTACATTTGTAACGGTTGATTTGGCAACTTTTAGCGATTTTGCCAACTTTGCGTGCGAGTAGCTCGGATTTTCGCGATGCGCGAGCAAAATTTTGATACGCTGCTCTTCTTGCTTGGACGGCATTTTGACAACTGAAGAGTGAATTCCAAAATCAAAATAGGAGCAACATTCTACACACACACACACACACCTTCAAAATGAGGGGTGTTCAGGTTTTTTAAATGCAAAATTGAAAGAAATACGTCAAGTTGATATTGACCAAATTTTGACCGTATAACCCTTTACACCACTGGCTCCGGTAAATGAACTTGTTGTTGACGTGTAATTTGAGGTGTCACATAAAGGGTTTGGCCCGTTTTATTAACCTCCACTTTCATTGACTGACAGTTGCTTTGGTCACCCAGAATTAGACAAAATTTTCGTGCACAACTAAATGGATCATGGGTCTATAAGTTTTCAAACGTCTAGCAGGAAAGGTAAATACACTTTTTAAAACACCATGTTGATTTAAGAAATAAGAGTACGCTAATCTTTTTTCAAAAATACAATAGCAGTTTTTTATCAGTGTTTAAATCTCTGACCATAAAATGGCATTTGATATAGTGTTCTATTGGTAAGAGACCTTTGAAATAGAGTACTGTAGGACGGGGTGACATTGAATATACATAAATTGATGACTAGATCATGTTTCTTAACCTACTGCAGTAAAGTGAAGATAACCTACACGGAGAACAAATTCATTAAGTTAAGATAATAATCCTAATAGTTACTTTCACATGGAAAAATATTATTGTTTGAAAGAAACCTAAAGTTATTCCAACATTAATTTGACCGTCAACTCAAGCATATCTACCTAATAGATTCAACTGTTCAACTTTTACTCAATTCAACTATAACTTTGATCAATTATACACGCAGAAAAAAATATTTTAAACGTAATAATATTTGACGTAAATGCAATAAGAATTTCATGTTGTTTTGGCTGCAAAAAGAAATCATTATTGTTTCAACAATCCAGTATTGTTGTCCCTTAAAACCCATGGATTGTTAAATCAAAAAGAAAATCTTTTCGAATTTACAAGAGCTTTCATGGTTTTGACGTAAGCTGTCAAATTTGGCAGCTGGGTTAACAAGAAAATATGTTTGTTTTTAAAAGAGATTTCTTGTTGATTCAATCAAATTTATTTTATGAAGGCTGATAATTCACGCAGTAGAAATAACAATATGTTTATTGATTCAAAAATAATGTCGATTTTTTTTTTGTGTTTTGTTTTCTTTTTGCAACAAACAGAATTGCAATTGAATTTTTGAGGCATAAAATCACTGATCACGCCTTTCTTCGGGAAGGGAAGTAAAGCCGTTGGTCACCGGTTCATGAGCTGATGGGTCGATATGTAGGGTCCAGGTGTGGGAGGTGCATTCCTGGCGTCGGGAGCATTGGTACTCAGTACGGAAAACAAGATCGACGGAAAAAAAAATCAAGGAAAAAAAAACTTAAAAATTGATTATATTTAACAACTGCAGCTTCAACTGCAGCTTACTTGCTTACCTCAAGTCTCAAGATGTTCGGAAATCTCGTACTTATTTCCCGAAATTCACAATTAAAAACAATACTTAATCAAATGAGAAAATTTTGTTATTGTTTACATTTTTGTCCGGGTGAAAACGAAGGAATGGTTGGTAGTTATTTTTGTATTCATGGCCCGGGGAATGGACACAGCAAATAAATGCTAAATTAAAATTAACTATTGTTGGCTTAATAATAGAATATTATTATTTTTACAATAGTTGCAATTGAAAAGTGGCTTATTAAAACAAAAAGAATCTTATGTTGAATTTATTTGAATAAGTTTTATAGAAACAATAAAATGCAATATAATTTCAACCGGAATTGTTTGTTTAAATACAACTAAAGTTTTGTTTGGTTCAATGCAAACAATTTTCTGTCCGTGTAACAACCGTCAAATGTAATTTATTTATATAATTTGGTTTCAAGTGTCTATAAATCCACATACTTTTAACTTGTGATGCGTAGAGCAGGCGATAAGATAGCTGGCTCTCACGCAGATGAACACGGTTCAAATCTCAGCTGAATGTTCTTGTTCACTCTTTATGATTTTGCAGTTGTGTTTTTGAGATCGATAAAGCAGCAAAACAAACTTCCTTAATATGTCGATAATGAAGGGTAGTTCGTTTAATAAACATTGTAAAATTGTGCTTTCCTAACAATAGTTTTCTTGAATCAACTAAAGCATAGTTGTATTTTGAAGTTTGACGTTTGTTCATCTACTGAAAAATATAGTTAAGCCAACCGAGGAGCCAACTATGGACTATAGTTGTTGCCCTCTATATATAGTTAAATCAACTATAGTTTCGGGTTATCTCTAAAACAATTAAACAATATAGTTATTTTAACCGGAAAATAATTGCGACTGCTATAATTTGTTCTCCGTGTAACGAGTGAGTTGTTTTATTTAAATAGCGCTGTAAAGTCAAGTGTCAGAAATAGTAGCAAAAAAAGTTTTTAAACATGTTTACAGGCAAACAACAGTTTGAACACACTTGTACGTGCATAGACGAGCGTTGCATGCACTCTTTACCCATACATACAAGGTCATGTTCATAACCAAGTGTACTCCTACTTAATAGCTAAGTTACATTTACATTTTACATATTTTAAGATATTTTTTCAAAATTTATTAATTTTACCCAATGTCCCAATGTAAGGTTTGGTCTATTTTTTATTGATGATTAGTAAAATGAGATATCAACTTCAATCAGACATTTCCACGACTGTCGTAAATATGTCATTGATGAATATATTTACATGCTTAACATTGTTATCCTAGCTAAAATGTGATTTCTTTTTGTCCAATGTCGTGGGGGTACCGTATAAATTTATATATTTATATTTATAATTGGGGTGCAGTTGTCTATGGGCACACTTTTGTGGAAGTGATGGAATATTCAACTTTTGACTGTTCTCCAATATCCTATCATAATCAGTATACCTTCTGGTGCTTTTCCTCTCTGTTCCATCTGTTGTGAAAATAAGTTATGCTATTATTCTATTGTGTTCTTAACTTGCATCATTTAGTTTTTTTTTTCTTAAAACGGCACGAAATTTTTTTACACAAAAGCTAGAGACTGGGAAGCGTAGTCCTGACTGACCGTAGGTATCCAACAACGCAGCGCAACGCAAACACAACCACACTCTTCGCTCTATCGAAGGGAACTTATGTCTTTCTGGTGCTATGTTTGGCAATATATGACTAATTTTACTTAATTTTTGGTCGCTGAATCCTGAATCTAAATCTGTAGTCAGATATAGGAAAAAGATCGTCGTCGTATCATAAAAAGTATAGTATGTTGTCTCTCATATGATATTGGGATAATATCATCATTATCGGTGACTTCAACCTCCGTGGCATCACTTGGCAGTTTATCCCCAATGGGTTCTGTTATCCTAACGCCACTTTTTCCGGGAATAGCTTCACATCCGGATGTTTGCTGAATGCTTTCAGCACCCCTTGCCTTAGACAGCTGAACGGTGTCGTGAACGAAAACGATCGTTAGTTGGACCTCTGTTCTTAGTGTTGTTAGTTGTTAGTGATAAACAGTCGGTAGTCACTGCAGTATGACTCGAACTTCATGTTTGTTGGAAAAAGATTGTAGGCATCATCCTCCTTTGCAATTATCGTTGTAGTGTGATGTTCGGAGTACTTTCGTTGATGCTAGTGCTAATACCATATACTACGACTTAAGTAAAGTCGATTACGCCAGTATGAACTCCTTTCTCACAGGTATTGATTGGGCTGAACTAATACGTGGTTGCGATGTCAATCTAGCTACTAGCATTGTTTGTAACATATTACTGTACGCAATCAATCAGTTTGTTCCAAAGAATTTACAAAAAGAACAACGTTACCCAGTCTGGATCAATTCTCGTTTGAAAAGTCTAAAAAAAAGTTAAAAGGAAAAATTCAGCAAAGCAAAAACTGCGTCGTCGAAAGCCCGTTATCAAGAGCCAAAAGGGTAATAGGGACTAAATAAGCAGCTATTTCACGTACATCAAAATCGTTTGCAACGGAGTCTAAAATCGAAACCAAAAGGATATTGGTGCTATGTTAGTGATCAACGAAAAGATACCGTACTTCCTTCCATCATGTGCAACAGTGATTTAAAAGTTTCAACAACTGATGAAATTTAATCCGTTTTTCGTGAACAATTTACCGGCGTTTTCTTAAACGAACCAGGCTCCGATGGCATTCCAGCCATTATTCTTAAAAATTGCATCCATGCAATTGCATCTCCGTTAGCATCAATATTTGATTCTTCGTTGGCTTCTGGTGTTTTTCCTAGCTGCTGGATAAACTCTTTTTTTCGGTTGATAAAAGAGAATGCAAGCGTACTGTTTCCAACTATCGAGGTATTTCCACCTTGTGTGCGTCGTCAAAACTTTTTGAACTGATTGTCCTGGACTTTTTATCACAGAAATGCTCACAATCGATTTGTTCCCAAACGGTCGACTACCACCAACCTTGTTACATTTACTTCTTTCGTCGTTCGCCAAATGGAGAAAGGTTCGCAAGTAGATGCGATTTATACGGATCTGTCGGCTGCTTTCGATAAAATGGATCACGAAATAGCCCTGGCCAAGTTTGAAAGATAAGGAATTGACGGTAACCTTCACTGTTGGCTGCGCTTGTACCTGATTGGACGGAAAATGTCCGTCAAGCTTCGTGATCATGTGTCGTCTTCTAGTTAAGTCCCGAGTACCACAAGGCAGTCATCTTGGACCTTTCCTTTTCCTGCTATATATCAACAATGTTAACAACGTCCTTAAATGCCGTCAACAAACCAAGTTTCGGTTTTTTTTCTTCAAGAACATCTAGAAGCCTTCACAGTTTGTTGCAAGACGAATCGTAGTGTCTTAAATGCTTCTAAATGCTCTATTATTACCTTTGGACGTCCATGACTATGTTTTAAGCGATTTTGAGTACTTCTTGACTCTTCACTGACGTTCCAAGATCAAGTGTACTGTGGTGTGGGTGCCATATTTTCAAAACAGAATAAATAGAATTGAAGCCGTTTTTGAAAATCAACCAAGCACGATAATTGCATACATACATTAGAAAAAAAAAGTTTTAGAGAGAGGTATTTGTTTGCATATCGAACATATTTATCGATAAATATCGATTTTTATTAGTAAAAATTGATCAACTTGCATCCTAGTTTCCTTAATATTAATAATATTAACATTTAGAATCCATATTGCTATGCTGGTTATATTTGTGAAATATGGCTTACAAATCACTTTGCTAAGTATGTTTCAAACTTAATTAATTGAAGTGTGAATGGTGGATTGATGTTGATTGTTTTTGATCACTGGTACAGGTCAATTTTCTCAGAGTTTTCTCATACAGAAGCATACCTACAATTAATCAATCATCTAGAATTTCCACGACGTTAACCCTATCGTTTCTATACGCTACCGGTCACTTGAAACACCGTTCCTACCATACAGTATTCTTAGAAAACAATAGAATTGTGTAATTGTACGAGCCACATAGCGCGGTGGATCACGTACATAGCGCCGGTGCTTTTTACCCTTCGCGTGTACGGTTTCTTTCTGTGTTTTGCACTTTTATGCATTCCAATCAAACTACTCCAGTTAAAGGTGTCTATGTGTCTAGAGAAGTGGCTACCAAGTTACGTGGCTAGACAGCCAGTTATGATAGTATCAAGAATTTTGCGCAAAAGCTCTATACTCTTCCTACTTGTTAGCGTCCATCCTCTATCAATTTCCGTTTATAAAAAGTATCTATATACTCAAATGTCTACATAGCGTTGTTTAGTTTGCATCATACCATCTTTTTATTAGACATGACTCAATTTAGAATACACTCAGTGCGGAAATGGTTGACCTACGATTGTGAAACATGTTTTCAATCGATTTTTCATTTGCAGCACTAATCAGAACGTTTCGATTAAGTTATTTTTTTTAACGAGACAGATGGGTCATTCACACGTTGGGGTAAACAAACAGATACCTGCTGTAATTGGCGTTAACCATTCTTAAGTTGAAATTAATTATTTCCGACTTCAGGTCTTCGCAGTTCACACTTCCTTCACTCGATGATCAATAAGTTTCAGTTTCACTTTCGATCTATTCGTTCACTTGGTTGATCGTAATAATTCGGATCAATTAGCAACTCGTTGAAAACGAATCATCATAAATGAGTGGCTGCTTTATCTAGTGGCTATGGCATTATCGGTGTAGATATTTGGCTGGCTCCGGTCAGATGACTTGCATATTTAGGAAACCGGCGTGTTCGTTTTGGAGTGTAGGAAAATGCAGGTCAAGTAAACCGAGTAAGTACTGTTCAGTTCAATATGTCTTCAAGGTTGGAAGTGAAGAGGTGGGGATGTGGGGCTTGGATAATTTGTGACGTTGCATGCGAAATATGTCTATACCTTTGACCGTTCCATGGCCATGAGTATTGGCTCTGTGTGATACTCATCAGTACTATATAGTGTGTTGTGTGTCGATAAATGGAGCCATTAATTCACAAAAAAAAAACGTTGGAAATCAACGGACTTAATGACGAGCAAAAAGTTTACAACAATCGGTGTAGGGGAAGTGAGCAACCAACCAAACTGCGCTGCATGAATGGCTTGTTTTGGCAACTTTAGACAGTGGAACCTGCTGAGGTGTGCAACTACAGCACGGGTTCTTTCACTTTGCAAGGCCAAGTGTACGCTATTTATTTATTTTACGTTATTGACAATCACAAACTGTTCGGAAACGTTAGATTCCTATTGTGTGCTAAAGGTGGATAACTATACCGAAATTTAATGAACCATCTTGACATTGTCAAAACAACTTTCTCGTGTAGGATTTGGAGGTGAAAAATTGGTTTATAGTTATTGAAGAATATGCAAACGAAATCTAAATGTTTCAACAGTTGATTGAAAGGTTTTACAGGGACTGCCTTTTACTCAACAGATCACACCAATTGGTGATGTTTTCGAAAAGCTACAGTGAAAATTTTGATATGATGTATCTTTTGTATGAATTTTGTAGACATAGAACACGATAAAATCAATAGTGGAAGGTTGATTTTATTTCTCGGTATGACTGCGTTTCAGCTCATTATTTCCACGTGTATTCAAGTAATGGCATAACCTTGGATTTTTTTTTATTCTTTCTTTCTTACAACCCGGATAATCAATTATCATAAATAAATCATTAAAAAGATAGATATAATATAACGTCTATAGTTTGCAATGAGCTTAACAGTTCATTTTATGCTACATTTATCTTATAACAACAACCGGTTGCGTTTACAATATATTTGCAAAACAACCTGAAGATCACAAAATTTTACAAAATCAATAAATTAGATGGCACAACATTGTTTGCAAAAATAATGATTTTGTACCGTAAATATATCTAATTCCTTTAATCTTAAATAGTAGATTTATTGTCTGTACAAATGGTTCTATTGCTATGGTTTTTTTAATTAAGTGCATTTTTTTTTATTTCAAATAGAGTAATTAAAAGGTTTACGTTAACTATGATAGATTCTAATAATCTATAAGTATCATATTAAATCAATCAAACAATATTACGTTTTAAGATTTTTCAAAGCCTTTTCAGCTATCTCCATAACAATCTCAAGTAACCACCAAGACCGCTACCCGATAATTGCCTTTTTTGCGATATAATGTAAATATAGAGTTTCTGTACTTTGTATTACTCGTACATCCGCCTTGTATTGCAAAAAGGGCGATTAGCGGGCTTGTTGGTTACTTGGGATTATATCTAAAAATTCAAAACACTATTTTGAACTAAAAACTGTTTGCATCTGGATAATCTTAGTATGTTACAGATTGGAGTCAAATTGATAACAGCACTGGTTAACATCTCTGGTTTGCCATCTTTAGTTTAAGCTGATATTTTTCTATGCTGCTTTACGATGATAATCCAGTCGTTTCGAGCTTTTCAACTTAACACTTGAATTGACAATTGCCATGTAGGATTTGAATCTTTTCGTTCCATACTGCTTCTATTGATTACTGACAGTTTTGAGCCTTGAAGTGTTGTTTCATTTCAGGAGTGGCTTCAACTTTCAATATCACCCCACGAGTTTCGGCAGCAATCATTGATCTCGCTATGTCGTTAAAGTCATTAATAAAGTACAAAGCCGTACTCAGGATTTTCTGTTAGGTGGCATACTGTCAACTTTGCATCCCCAAGCGTGAAGTTGTGGAGTCACTTTTAACGCGCTTTTTAAGGGTGGGTTTTTATGAGGCGGATTTACACGGTTTTTGTACGTTGTCCTTTTCCAGATTGTGGCTGTAGAATCCTGAATAAAGAGGAAACCTTATCATTTTTGGAGCACACACAATAGTGATGCTAAAGAAAAGAGTCCCTGTAAACAACACAGATAAACAGACGTAAATATTTGATAAAATTTTTCTAGAAAACATTGTTCCTCAATAAATAGGATATCAGTAACGACATCTCTCGAGCTTCTCGCGAAAAACAAGCTAGCTCCCCGTTAAAAAAGAACGATAGATTTACAATGAAACGTATTGTAACCATGAAATAGAGTTTATCATACATAAAATAAATAGTGTTGTCCACAACGACAAAACAACCATAGAATTTATGGTAAATGGGGAAATCTACAATAGAACAAGGGGGTTGTTATTTTGTTAACCGAACAAACTTGAGCCATTTACCATACATTTTATTGTTTTTCTTTGGATGAAAACTCATACTATATGTAACGTATCGTAGATCTATTGTAATAACAATATTTTAAATTTACTTGTATGATATACATACAATACGATCGATTGTTGGCAATAGATTTTGTTGTGATTTTATATTATTTTCTGGTAATTGTGTGGTTATTTTTTTCCGGGTCGTTAAACAATGTTGCATGCAATGTAATAAGAATATATAGAAAAGGGTTGAGCCGATGCAGCACTGTGGTGAGCAGTTCGAGGAAATTTTCAAATCAATCGTTAAATGCATGAACGATGATCCAGAATGAAGAGGTACGTCTGTTTGTGTGTGTAAACTAGTCCCTGAACTATGAAAATATTGTTCCTCAATCAATAGGACATCAGTAACGACAGGAATCGTATTTTTAGCTGAATTATTTACGATAGAGAGATGTGAATGGCCTATTTAAAAAATGCATCGAGATTTAATTAAAGATTGACACGAACCGAAAAGTTGTGGATCACCTGTGCTACCTTGGGAAGGCCTTCAGATGTGAACCAGCCAAAGGCTAAAAGCCTATTTCTCGATGAACCTTTTAAAAGGTCCTATCTGCTTAGATCGATTCTCTTAATCGATTTTATCTTCCTTGAATAACTCAGCTGCAAAAACATTCCTTCAGGAGAAAATATCTAATGAATAACTAATTCTGATCCACCAAAATTTGATGTTGATCAGCATGACATAAGAGGAAAAATACAAAAGCAAAATACCAAAGAAAAATACCAAAAAAATGCATGCAAAATACTTTGTTAATAACAAAAAATTATATTTCGATACCGAAATAATACCTGTTTGGTATTGTTTTGGTATTGCATTATCATAATTTGGTATTGCCATTTAATAATTTAAAAAAAAATTAATAATTTAATTAATAATTACCATTTATTGGATTGGTATTAGAAGACCTTTCAAATAGCAAGTTATGTAAACCGATACCCGAGCAGGAAAAAATAACATATTAATACCAAATTCAGGTATGAAAATAGCATAACTGGCAACCTAAATATGGTATTAGTGAGGCTGACATAAGAGGTAAAATACCAAAAATAATACCTTAAAAATATTCTACGAATAACAAACTAATAAATAATTTAGTTATTACAATAACAAACGGATAACAGGCACTTTTTGAGATGCCAGAATACCTTAGTTTGTTATTTAGAAGGTCTTTTAATACCAATTCAATAGCTCTTTTAGGTGTTATTGTCTAAAAACTGAAAGATTACATTTTGTTATTTTGGTATACATTTGATATTTTACAAAATAAATCGATAAATGAATTATATCAAAACAAGGTTACCACAAGCATACCAAAATCTGCGTACCACATTGAGATGTGCATTTGTTATCGATTAGCTATCGGTTCCTGCTTGGGTAGCTAATCGATAACAAATGCATATCTTAATGTGGTATGATACCAGATTTTGGTATGCTTGTGGTATAAAACCTTGTTTTGATATTATTCAGCTATCGAAATATTTTGTAAAATATCAAATGAATACCAAAATAACAAAATGTGATCTTTCAGTTTTTAGACAATAACACCTAAAAAAGTTATTGAATTCGTATTAGAAGACCTTCAAAATAACAAACTATGGTATTATGGCATCTAAAAAAGCGTCTGTTATCCGTTTGTAATAAATGTGTAATAACTAAATTATTTATTAGTTCGTTATGCAGATCGATCAAAGCAGATCAGGACAAATCATGATAGACCCACCTTTTACCCTTAAAAAGGTTTTAGTCGAACGATTTATCTTTAAGATTAATGATTTAATAAAGAAAACTAAACTAACTAACCATAGGAAGGATAGGGTTGAACAAAATAAAAAATCTCTGTGACATCTCAACGTTCCTCAGAAATCTCAATCTGATAATTAATAATATATTCGATTTATTTGGTTTCTTACATGTAACTGGCATTTAAAATTTTACCGACTTTGTCTGCTGTTCAAAAACTTAGTAAAACTTTACCGACTTTGGTGATCATTTTAAGGTGTTTAAGTATTGACTTTGTTTAGCTTATATCATATTCTTATCTTTGATACGGACGGTAAACATCTAACCGTATGTGGTCCAAATCCCACTCTGAAAAACTCAATTCGGTTACAAGTTAGAATTTATCCAAAAATACCCAATCTGACCAACTTAATGTATTAATTGTTAATTGCGCGTACTACTACATTTTTACCTCGCGTTTAGATTCTAGGGATTGGACAATTTCAGATGATTTATACTCAGTTCAAATTACTGAAAACTGAAACTTGTATCAATTGCACTGCCAACTCCATGTCTACAGTTATTTTTAGACATGCTTTTAGTTACTCCATACTGTCGCAACGATAATGAGAGTCCACGTTTGTACATGCAAACATGTTATACAACATTTTCCTTACTGGTGCTCTGCAGACGCAGATCTTAATGCCGGTTTTCCACATGATTGATCTTGAAGTAGAGCGTAATTGGATTTAAAAAAATCAAATGACTTTTGAGCCATACCTCAATCAAACTGAAATTAATATTTCAGTAAGCCTCCTGTCTGTCGTTATCAGTTCCGCCTAGAAACTTCCGGTTCGAATGTTTCATACCAACTTGCTCGAAGAAGGTCATCAACAAGTGTATGGAAAACGATCGTCTATCGTCTAATTTGCTTAGCAAATTGCTGATGCACCTACAAAAGGTGAAGAAATTAGCAGTGAACAAGCTTTACAATCGGCAGTGTGCCACCTCAGGGCAATTAGATGTGACAGTGGTATACACAATGAGCAATTAACAAAAAAAAAATGCCTTCTTCCAAGAATATCGGGCTGGCGAAATCAATAGTAACTACCTGTTTTGGTAGTATGAAATTTATGTTTACCTGTGTAGCTAATCATAGAGTAAATGATAAAGAGATTTTTTTTGTTTTGCTTTTATGTGAACAGTTAATAACCGGTATACAGGAATGCTGAAATGTTGAAATGTTCGCACGTTTAAAAAAACTGACGAAAATTTCGATACAGTGATCGACGGGGTTTCTATTTGGTTATTAGATTTTTGCAGTGAATTTCACTTCTTCAGAAACAGGAAGTTTCATAAAACATTCGACATGAGCTGAACTGAGCTGAGTCCATTTGAACACTTCGAATTTCTTTCTGC
Organism: Ochlerotatus camptorhynchus; assembly: GCF_037179485.1. Classification (NCBI taxonomy): domain Eukaryota; kingdom Metazoa; phylum Arthropoda; class Insecta; order Diptera; family Culicidae; genus Ochlerotatus; species Ochlerotatus camptorhynchus. The sequence continues at coordinate 620,623 of NW_027040497.1, read as the reverse complement.
TACCTCCTACGACTTTTCTTGGACGCTGCTTCCACGTTCATTCTTCAGTAGTCTCAACAGTTCGATTGGTGAAATGGCTTGGACACTAATGACGGAATCCATTTTCCATACAATTTGTTTTACCACTTCGCTTTTTCGCGGGCACACATCTGGCGATCTAATGAATCTACATGTCTGCTGCAGAGAAGCAAGCATCTCATTAAATTTTCAGATCTGTATGACTTCTGGATGGCGAGCAGGTGAAATCCCGTAAAAACCAATCGAACCAGGAAGTTTTATTTCGTATACTTTTAGAATTCACCTAATAACTTATTTAAATTTTAATTCATCGCCGATATACGAAAAAGATTGATACGTTCAATTATCGCCAACTAATTGGAGCGGGATATTGCATTCAAAACGTACTGTACTAGATGAACAGTGTTTTGATACTACCAACGGCTAGTTTGCATTGAAATGTCTGTCGTAAGATACACGGTCTATGGCACGTGCCAACGGCCCGGGAAAGGAAGGCTCACAGCCCGTAAAGTGGCAGTCTATAGGCACAATTCCATATTTGCTCACCATAGCGCTTAGCACGCACAAACAGTAGCAACTATTTGTGTTCATTCCACCTAGTTACATCAATCCGAACCGAGTTTTTGTTGCCATTGGTAGCAGCCGCGAATCCGATGTGTTATCAAAATGATTATGCTTACTGGTTGGAATTATAAGCTCCCAAGTAGCTGTAAAGGTACATTTAAAATTTACTGACCAGATCTATAGGAATATGGAACGTAAATGCTGGATATCAACAAAAACGTGCAAACATCAGGATTACACTCGTTCGTTTAACAGTCACTATTAACTGAATACTTCCGCACAGCTTTTGTATTGTATGCACTTAACTGCTAGATTAGTACGCACAATAAGCATAATTAGATTCTACTACCTGAGCAGATAATTCCGTTGGAGAAGATCTGTTCTACACCGGGTACAAGCGTTGCAGTAAAGGTCAGACACGTTAGCTGATGGTACAAAAAAGGTAAATTTACAGCTACGCTTCAATCTAGACTAAACAGTATATCGCAGACTGACTCACAGGTAATAACATAATCGTAGCTTAATCAACATTCCAAGCACATCGCAGTCGCATGCATGTCACGCATGGACAGCTGATTTGTAGAAGTATTCTACTCATTTTTATTGATTTACGATCATACGCTCTTTATCAAGATCGATGCACCTTACTCGATTAAGAAACAAATTGCTCACGCGACAGTTATCGCTATTATGACAAAGATGGTAGCAATACTATCCACACAACGTATGCAAATCGATCCAAATAACAAGCAATAACGTTGCATGATCTCTGTAAAAGAAGGTGGGAAATTTCCTATCCTCTCTGCTGCTAGTTTGCAACGCCTGATCGAGAGCATGATGCTATCTGATACCCGAAAGCGTCCGGAAAGACCTTGAAGTAAGTTAAGTGTTTTGCCACAGCGATGGTTTCCGTATGCATACCAAAACAACGGAACTTTGAGTAATCTCTTGTATCTCTTGTGACGAAACGAAAAGAGAGGAAGTAAGATGTTTCTGATTCATAGGCGTGTGCGGAATAATTCTTCAATAATATTGGGAAAAGTTTTAAGAATATTAATAAATTAAAGGTAACGAATGGTTATAACCAGGAATGGATAGCTCTTTTGGGACTTCTTAATTACTTTTAAATATAGAATGTTTACGTTAAATCCAATTGAATTTTCAGTTAAAACATCTTAAAATTGATAGTATAGTGCTATTAATCTCCCTATCAATAAACATTTAAAATTTCCGCACCGCAGAGCCACATTCTGTGTTTTCACCGGGGGAAGAGGGATGCTTGAGACTAAATCCGTCTTAAAACGAATAAAAAGGACTAAGTGTCATATACCATTCAACTCAGAACATGTCTGTATATATGTAAGTTACACAATTTTAGGCGACGTGTTTTTTAGCACCCACTGGACCGAATTGCACGTAATGATCACCAAATGAAAGATATCCTGGTCCCACCGAACGGAACTGGAACCGGTAAACTGGTTCTAGAGATATGGGTGGAACATGTTCCGGTGAATATAGGTCATGAGTGTAGAAACAACCTGAATCATGCTAAATCCATAATTTGACATCTCAAATCACATGAGAATTCAAAAAAGAGCTCAATGGTTATCATGTTGAGCATCTAGAATAAAATTGGCCACATTCGGACATATACGCCTACCCCAATGGAAGTGACCAGTTTCTGATATGGACCCAAACCTATCATGTGCCACCTCAAATCACATGAGAATTCAAAAACAAGTGCAATGATGGTTATATTTAGTACCCAGGATCACATTGGACACTTCCGAACATGTTTCGGCTACACCAGGGGAAGTGGCCAGTTTGCGACACCTCCAAACACATAAGAATTCAAAAACAAGTTGGAACCCTAGGGGAAGTGGCCAGTTTTAGACTTAAACCAAAACCCAAAGAGTTCAAAAACAAGTGCAATGGTGGTTATATTAAGTGCTCAAGATCACATTAGTCACATCTGGACATGTTCCAGGTTCCAGGTAGTTTACAGTTTTCTTCGAGGGCCAAAACACATCATACGACGATACATAAAATTAATACGTAAGAAGGGTCAGATCTCACCATAGGTGGATACATCCAGGTTTTAACCATACCTTTGAATACACTCCATGTGCTGCAATAACTTGGTTAGCCTTGCAGCCCCTGATCCAGCCCATGATCTAGGTGTGCCACTGTATGACGACGCACATTCAACTTTAAGCTCACTATCTTCGATCGTTGTTGTTGTACGAATCGAGTCAACCAGTTTAGAACTCACTCTCACTGATTTATGGAGGCGCGTCGTTGTCTTAAACACTTCAGTTCATGGTTCACTATTCCTCCATTCAACACATATTGCAAACCAGTTGTTGAGCTGTAGCGAGTAATATGAAAAGTGTTTATAAACATTGCTGTTCGAACAAACTGGTTAGTGACCGATTCATGGTGCTTTGTTTAAGATCAGTTCTTATTGGTAATAAAAGGAGACACCGGAGAAAGAATTGAAATACCATAGGGTTGGTGAGTCAATAATAGAGGAACTACACATTTTTGTTTATTGAAATATTATAATATTTCTTGATACAATTTTCAAACGATTTCACCGGGAAAATATTACATTGTGTATAAATTATATACATTAAATTTAAATTTATACAAATTCTATAGCATTGGTGCTGAGCACGGAAAACAAGATCGACGGAAAACAAATCAATAAAAAAAAAATTATATGCATTTTTGGAAAACTCGTCCTCCAGAAGTAAAATGTTCGTATAGTTGTAGTAATTGCTAGTTTTGGTTCCTATAACAGTGGAATCTATAAAAATAAAATTGGAAGAATACTATCGACTCAAAATCTTAAGTTAAATTAATTTGTTTGCGTCATTTTTTAGGTTTCAAATATATAAGCCATAATCAAATATACAAAATTGTTTAGGTTCAAATAGTAAAATCTTTTCTACCATTATTCAAGCAAAACTTTCTTATTGCTTTAAAAAAACAGAACACCAGTTTTACTGGAATACCTTCCTTTTGCGGTGTTTTTCAAATAATCAATATTTTTCTGTAATATTCCGTAAAAAATGTACAAGCAGGCTGAATGGTGGAGCTAGGATCCTGATATATTTCATACCTGGATAGGGTAGATGTATAAAGTTATGGCTATTCTTTCCTATTATAGTGTGTTCTATTTATTGCACTTTCCATTAAATAAACAGTTTTGATAAAAATAGTTTGAAATTCACCAAGAATCCTCTAATTTCTTGACAAAGGAAATTTACGTAATATTATAAATACTTCGAATTCATTGGGGCCCATGCATTAGTTATGTCACGCTAAATCGAGGAGAAATCAACCCCCCCCTCTTTCGTGACGTTTTTTCTATACCTAATGAATTGCTTGTCACACAATCTTAGACCCCTTCCACCCCCTAGAACGTGACATAATATATGCATCAACCCTTGACACTAAGTTTAGCCAAAAGACTTCTTTCAAGCTAATGTCAACAGCCGTTGTAATAGTTTGTGATTTTAAGCTATTGGTCGCCAATAAATCAATGTTGAAATTTATGCAGTAAAATATATTAAAAAAAACTTATCCAACAATCATTAGAGTCATTTGATGAAATACTATTGACGCTACAGCTGAAAATTTGAGAAACCTACCAGCGAAAATCGATTTTACTCTCGTTCTATACGTTATACATAGTGTCAGGAGTAGTGCGCTGTAATCGCACATTGATGCGCTATCTTACGGTATACGAAATCTTGATTATAAATGAAAATATCCATGTGATATTCATATAACATAATTGGAAATTGCACTACTAAATCATGTGTCCAATGAAATCTATATGATTACTCACATAGAATTTCTTATGTTATGTGACATCCCTAGCAGCACACTTGTCACTGAACAATTGTGGTTACTTGTGTGCAATCCATTCCAGTCACAATCAAGTTGCAGCAACTTATTTTGATGAAAGTCTGCTGCTTGGGATTCAGATAAAAATCATTATTTTTGCTATTGGAAAATATTATGTGCGTTCCTAATAGAAACTAAGTGAAAACTTTTTTCAGTGTATGAACGAGATCATGGATTATTATTTTTGTTACACTCATGATCAATAACAAAAGCTAAAACAGTAACAGTAACCCTTCCAGATATGCGGTGGGTGGAACCAACCATCTACCGATACTTCTCGGCTGCCCTTCAACCAATTACGCTGATTTTGTGTATCTGATTAGCGTCATCCATAGCCTAGGTATCTACAGAAAATCATCTCCATTCGTTTTTTTATGGAGGGATTACAGATTTTTTTGTGGAACTTGACTTTTAATTTCGCAATGAATGCTTATCATTTGTCAATTTGTTTAACTTTTGTGGACTTATTCGGTAAGCTGTGTTATAGTATAGTACTGTATAGTACACATTTATACCAGATCTGAATATTAATTAGACTAAAAGAGGTCTACATCAGGAAGCTTTAAGCAAATAGCAAATGTTTTATTTAATCTATTCCAAAGGCTCTCCATAATTTTCTTTGCTCAAATTTGTTGAAAGAATTCCAGTGATTCTACTGCATACATTTGAAAAATGCTTCTCTAGGATTTATTAAGAATACTTTTTAATTTCCCAAGTAAATTACCCAAATTTCGGTGAATCTATCATAGAAATCAACAACATTGTTTACCTCTTCTCTCTTGGAATGTCACGCCTCTGGTATGTCTTATTATTGACTCGAACAATAAACTGTTGCGTCATTGCGTGGGGTTCAATGTAAGTATGTGTGAATTCAAAAAAAATCCCTTTGTAGATTCAGTAGGTGATAATTATTGCATTCCTGCATGAACATGGTAACGCGAAATAATGATTGGATAAGATAATTATTAGCTTTCATTTAACGGATAATGATTTACACGATGACGTATGTCGACTTTAGATACCCTCACTGGCTACTTTTATTGTTTATCTCATCGTAATTTAATAACACAGCTTGCTCACAGGGCAGCAACAGGAAAAATTTTATGAGAGCTCAATCAATTGAATTGTTTATATAGTCATAATTGTGCTGGCGTGCTGAAATATGATTTGATCACGCAGATTGTAGCTAACACGAATAATGTGTACAATAAAATCAACTAATTTCTACATATAATTGCTTTTTTTTTAGCTCTTTATTTGCTACAAATTCAAAATAAATTACATTTCATTTTAGCCAAGGTGCTCCAACTACTACAGTAACTTACCAGCCTTAATTGTTATGATATATATCTAAGTGTTTTTACATTGTTCCTGTCTTGGCAATTCAGTATTTTAAACAGGTTTTCTAAACATGCATGTCAGTATAAAAATTGACATCTTAAAACTAAAAACATTTGTTCTAAAGTCTCAACATTCGAAATTCCATGTACCTCTGTAGTACTGTACCAGGGAGGGAACTTCAAAATCATCCTCAGAACTTTGTTCTGAATCCTTTGAAGTGCTTTTTGTCAAAGTTTGGATTTCCTGTTTATAAGAGTATGTAAAAATTTTATATATTTGTTACTTTTGACATGAATGCCCTCAATTTGATCTTTAAAAGTTAATTTTTGGTACAGTACTAATCCATGATATTTCACTTGGTTTTACCAGGAGATTGAAACTCCGTTCATAATGACTATGTGAATACTACTGGGTTTTAAAAAATTAAAGGGTTGTGTCCTAGACACGACCGCAGTATGACGTAGAACCACACAAAACTGATGTTTTTCATGCATTTTTGACTATTATACTTTATCTTAAAATTTTCAAGTATTTCAATGTTTCGGTTATGGTTCACTCAAAACAATTTAAACATTTTTCTTGACAAATATATTAATGTGAAATTCCACATGATTTTCATTTGACCTCACATAAACAGAATCCACTCAGAAGTACACATGAAATTTATACGCAAATGAATAGTATGTGTGGTCACGCATGGTTTTTATATGTACATATATTAAGTATGTGGCCGACACATAGATATTGATTTGTTGATCACGTTGCAACAATTTATGTGTGGAACACATAAAACTCCAGAACAAGATCCTTAGGATGACATCCTAAACAGAAATTCTGAGGTTTACCGCCTGGCTGGCCTTCAGCCTCTCGAAGAGCGACGAACGGTATCCTTGGAAAGGTTCAGAGACACCTGTCTGGGTCAGATCTTCAGATCATACGTGATCTGGCACGTTAGTTAAGTTAGACTCGTAGTTAGGTAGGTTATCAAATTTTTCAATTAAAACAGAACACACCCCCCAAGCGGTATTCTGTCAACTAGATGAAATACGCAAATACTAAATTAGAATATCCAATGAACAAAGATGAAGAGCCAGATAGGCTTATCAATTGAAATGTAAAATCAATGTATACACCATAATCAACAGAAATAAACGAAATTTTACTACTACTACTTTTAGAGTCAGTGATGTGTAATTCATCAACATAATAACATAATATCCGTGATCCACCTTTAGCCGCTGACTTAGTCCTGCTTGCTGCAGGACCTAGTGCCACGCCGTCCGAAGCGGGAATGAGCAGAGGCAGGAGAGCAGCGCTGATTTATATCTTTTCATGTTCAAACAGAATGATGTGCAACCAAGTGGTATTCGTTAATGATGACTGGGTTTGGGAAAAAGGCTTATTTTATGAAAATAGTGATAAAATTATCATTTGTTCATTTTCAATAGTTTAACTACAGAAAATTTGGAAAATATTTATTTCAGCAGGTTTGTAATGTAATATCCTATCGATTGGCGTATTTGGATTTTAATTTCAACTATTAATGACAAAGTTACAAGCGTACAAAACCTAACACTCCTTCACCACACATATTTTTTGATTTGCACCCCAGTATAGTCGACAAAGACGTAGTTCTACGTCAAAAGGAAGCTTATGTGGAAATATTATAAGTTGAGTTTTGGAAGCGTTGGGAGAAACCTTCATTTTTTGTGAACAAGAAGAGAAAATATCTAAACTTTTCTGCAGTCTGCTGCAAATAACACGAAGACTTCTTCCTTTAACAGAAATGCCTGTGACGTCGGCGAACAAACATTTGTGGCAACCCTGAGGCAAATCAGGGAGGTTCGAAGGGAAAATGTTATACACTATAGGCCCAAGAATGCTACCCTGAGGAACTCCTGCTCTAACAGTTAGTCGTTGGAATTTTAATAATTTACCTGCAGAGTTCTGTCAATTAAATAATTTTGAACTTATTTCATAATATAGAGAGGAAAATTAAACTTTTTCAATTTAGCAATCAAACTTTCATGCCAAATACTGCACAGTGGTCCAGAATGCAGATTTAGATGGAATGATATGTTTTGAGCCTGAAATTGAAACTTTAGACTAAAAGTCTCTTCTACAAAGTTGTTCCTTATAGTTAGGCCCTCATTTTTATGACAATGAATTGTAGGGTGGTTCTTATTATCATTAAAATTAAGAATCTAACTTTTTTGTTTGAATAAATTAGGGTATACATTCTTCTGAAAAGTTATAGCTAATTTCAAGCAACTTTGTTGAAAACAACTTTTTTGTATCTTTTAAATTGACCGATTTAGAGCTATTTTCTTGAATTGAGTTAGGGTGTCTCTAAAAAAAAACAGTTGTTTTGCTCTGGTTTTCTTATATCAAATTTCTCAGCAAAGATGTCTTCAAATAACTTTGCCGCACATAGCTTGTCAATTTCTTTCGCCGATCAAGCGTTTTTGACATTTTTCTACTAAAAATATGCACTTTTCAAATGTTAATATCTCTGGTTGGGGCAAGCAAAAAACAGGTTTTTACGGCATTTGAAATGGCGTATGTTATACTATGGAAGAAAATAAAAATCATAAAAATGAGGGCCTAACTATAAGGAACAACTTTGTAGAAGAGACTTAAAGCCAAAAGCTTCAATTTCAAGCTCAAAACATATCATTCCACTTAAATCTGCATTCTGGACCACTGTGCACTGTCGAATGCTTTTTCTATGTCTAGAAGAGCAAATCCAGTTGAGCAGCCTTCAGATTTGTTTGAACGAATTAAATTCGTAACTCTTACGTGTTGAATGCCCATGGCGAAATCCAAACTGCTCATCTGCAAAAATTGAGTTCGTATTGATGTGAAGCATCATTTTATTTAAAATTATCTTTTCAAAAAGTTTACTTATTGAAGAAAGCAAACTTATTGGACGGTAGCTGGAAGTTTCAGCTGGATTTTTATCCGGCTTCAAAATTGGAAAAACTATGGAAGTATGGAAACATCTGTTAAATAATTTTACCAAGAAAGACAAGGTACTCTCTGGGAATTTTTTGATGAGGATATAGAAAATTCCATCATCACCTGGAGCTTTCATATTATGAAACTTTTTTGTTACAGATCTTACCCCCAGGAATCATCAAAAATATTTTCCCGAAAGAGAAAATATTCAGATCATCCCGAGCAACCTGATTCTCAATACGACTAGTAAGACCCAAACTGAAATTATGGGAATTCTCGAATTGCTTAGCAAGTTTCTGAACTTTTTCAGAATTTGTGATCAAAATTTTACCACCTTCTTTAAGCGCTGGAATAGGCTAGGATTTGGAGCAATGGTCTAATTTAGAAACATTATTTTCAAAAATTTTGTTCCTCAGGGTAGAGAATCGCCTTTGAATTTGTTTTTGCAAATCTCGTCACATAACTTTCATGGCAGGATCGCGTGTTCTTTGATATTGCCTCCTACAGACATTTTTAAGACGGATCAAGAGCTGAAGATCGTCGTCTATTATAATTGAATCGAATTTAACCTCGCATTTTGGTACTGAGACAGCTGTTGCTTCAACTATAGAAGGACTCAGAGATTCAAGAGCATAATTGATTTCATCTTTGGTTTGCAACGGAATGTTTGGATCAAAGCTGTATTCCATAAATGTTCGATATTGCTCCCAATCAGCTCTATGGCAATTGAAAGTAGAGCTGTTGGGATTAGAAGTTATTTCTTGGGATAGCTGCTTTTACTGCATTTGTTTATTTTTGTGGCCTAAAAATTACATGAGATTTTCGATATGATTGAAGTGCATCCTACATGTAATATTAGAATTTATTTTTTGCTATGTAGGCCACTCTCTAGTTCAATTGAATACACCAACATATGAATCTATGCGAAAAATGGTAAAGATTGATGAAGGTTTGGAAGTGTGCCAATGGATTAAAGTTTGTATGGAGATTTCGGTTAATTACTATGGGAAATTATTGAGTTTTAATTACATGGCTCTAACTTTGGTTGTACTTGTCCAAACGATGAACAAATAGATATGTGACTGTCATGCCAATAAATAATACGCCTGTTGTGATAAAATTGGTGCTGATGTCTTGCACATTTTCAACTGTAAATCTATATAAGATATAAGTTATAAGATATAAGTGATTTTTAAAATTCTTCCATAGTTATTCCCATGCCTCTAAACCTTCATAAATCTTTACCATTTTTAGCACAGTTATGGGGTTACAAATCGAACTGCTGGGTGGCCTATAAGCATTTTTTTTTTATCATGATGAAGCACCTTAATGGAAAACCCCTTACTTTTTATTGTATGCTATTCTATACAAACTTTATATATCGAGGAATTTGTATCTTCTTAACTACAAACGGAGTCTGACGGCAGTGGTTTTTTTTTTTTTCTTTGGTTTGTTTTTTTCCGTCGATCTTGTTTTCCGTGCTGAGCACCAATGCTACCGACGTGCCAGGAAGGCAGCTCCCACACCTGGACCCTACCTATCGACCCATCAACTCATAAACCGGAGACCAACGGCTTTACTTTCCATCCGAAGGAAGGCGTGATCAGAGATGTTATGCCTCAGAATATCCCGGCGGCGCCGACTGGGATTGAACCCAGGCCTGCTGGGGTGAGAGGTAATCACGCTTACCACTACACCACCGGCGGACGGCAGTGGTTAACGGGGCTTCTTTCTAACCCAAGTGGATTAGGGAAGTAGACCCCCCAAGTAGCACAATTTTGTCCCAAAAAGTTGCAGCAACTTGTTTATAACTGAAATAAGTCGTATATAATTTTCCAAGACATATTTATAACAAGGGTGCTACTAGGGCCGTTGGTCCCGGACCATGTGTTGATGTGTTCGATATCCAGGGTCAAGGTGTTGAATCGCCTCCCTGGCGTCAGTGATTAGCACTCACTTGCGGAATAGAGATCAATGAAAAGTAAACAAGACTTGGAATGGAGTTAAAACTTATTATCATTAATTGCAAATTTGTTTAAAATCTTTGCACAGAAAACAATGTCTATGCGTAAAAATGTCTAACATGTTGAGTAAATAATAATATTTTAAAAATTTGTCCAGATGTTGGTGCTCTAGGATTTTTTGTTTTTTTTTTTAAGTATCATCTTGAAAATTTCACAGAAGTATTTTTCAAATGCTTTTTGATAAACGTATGCAACAAATATTAAGGAAGGAGATTTTTTGCAATTGCATTCCTTATTAATTTTGTGGTGTTTTTTTTTTTACAAATGCACCAAACTTATGTAGCACCACATTATTAGACACACTTTAAAAACAGTTGATAAGTGCTTTGATGTATGCAATCCATGGTAGTTTGGTGTTCAATTTGCATCGAATAGTAGTTCAAAGATTATATAGATATTGCAAAAAAAAAACCACTATGGTTACAGTAGTAACTAAAACAAGTTAATCGATTATTTGATCTACGAAAAAGACAGCATCTATTCGAAAATTGATGGAAAAACACTGAGTCTGATAACATCGATTGTGTAAATTTGGGTCTAACATTGAACATCAATCATTTAATCAAAAATTCGCATATTCTCAAAATATTCCATCTGCAATCAAACACACGCCTTGCGACACGCGCGACCACCTACCTATATGAAGAATGTTATTATTAAGTAATGCTTTGAACTGAGCAGTGATTCAACACAAATCGACAGGGTCGTCCCACTTCCAATGAATTTTCAGTTTCATCCCCAACAGCGCGGTTTCAACCGGTCTTTGGGTATTCAATTACAGCAGGTCGTTTCCTCTGACCCGCGTCATCCTTCATAATCGCTAAACGGGAATAACAATCATCACGTGCTTGGCATGAACATTTTCAATTGCTCCTCATAGCTAGCCAGTCGGAGCGCTAATCGTTCAAACGGCTCACGTAAACGTATGCCGCCCTCGGTGGCATTGAGTGCAGTTGTAGTGTTGAGCAAAGGCAGCAGAAATGCTTTCACTGAATTACAGCTTTTTAACGAGCTCGTTATCAGTTTATTGGCAATCGCCAATCTGTTGCAGCTTTTGCTCTAGCTACGGAAATTTCGTTTAAATTTTATGGACGGACATCTAACATAATATTTGTAACGCAACCAAAATGGTATGCAACAGTTTAAAAAATTGGGTAAACAGCAAATACATTATGAGCATTATTATTTCGATAAATTGATTAATGTTAAACTTTCAGCTTTGGTCAAAAACCAGTAAAATAAAACTATGAAGCTCTCCATACTGCATCGACAAAGTAACGCTTTTTACCAGCTGTTTTTAGGATTGTTAATAGTCACCATCTTTCACCCATTAATAATACTAAATCACCATTGTTTTAATCAACTTGATTGAAATTAAATTCTTACTTTTCAATAATTTACGAGACTAAATTATGGGCCATTTTAACTGTTAATCAAAATGAATGCAAATCAGGAACGATGAGAGATGATTAATTGAACTGAGGTTGTTTTTTTACTTTGTAAACAGCAAACGTAACAAGTCAGATAAGGCTCAAACAAAGACTGTCAGCTAACGGACGTTTATTGATCAGTCATCTTTAGATATGTGTACTTTTTATTATACAGTGCTCAATAAATGTTCTATCATGTTGTACATTTTTTATATCTGGATTGAATTTGCTAGTTTTTTGCCCAAGAGGTTCCCTAATTGGCCATATCTTAATTTTAAACTGTTATAATTTGTTACCCAATTTATTTTCAGGTTAGAATATTGACTTTGTCATATGTCTATATATAAAGCCATTAAATCTATGTCATATTTGAGTTAGACCCTAGGGCCAAAAATTGGAGCACGTGTTATAACTGGCTCACTTACCCTATGTTTTTATCAAATTAAAAAAATAGATAATTTCCTGTTGATGGAATGTTTGTATGATGTTGTAGTCTAAGTAAGCTGATATGTTTTTGTATGTGTAATAAAATTTGATTGGTTTGGAATGGCAAATGTCCAAAGTCCATTCCATTTTTTAAATGTATGGATGATTGTCCACGCTGGGGTGGTCTAAATCCTTTCTAAAGAACATGGGATGTTTGCCGCTTTATTTCGCATCTCTAGACGTACATGTAAAAGGGCCAATGAGCCAAGTGTAAACAATGAGTTTGACGTCGATTTCTTACGGATCACAAAACTCCCACGCAATCCAACTACACCAACTGTCCTAGAGACTGCTGATAGTTTGCGTGAGTGTTTTGTGATTCATGATAAATCGACGTTTAAAGTTATTGTTTACACTTGGCTCATTGAGCCTTTTCAAATATTCTTCGAGATCTAAAAAATGAGACTCACGTGTTACAACATGCTGATCGACTAATCCGGGCAAATGTAGAATACAAAATAATAAAGTTATTATCGTCTGCCAATGGTTCTTGGGGAAGCAAGCTGCCGTTTGCTGTCATTTGAGCGAGCAATATCTCATTTCCCTTTCACATGGAGCTAACCGTTTTCACAATCCGCATAATGTGATTCATAGTACGCCAATCGTTGGGTTGTTTTGTATGATTTCACGTCAGCCGCAACCAAACTCATTAACTGCATTGTTCTCCCATAGCAAGCTCCCTCGGCCACCTCGATCTTGACCATGGCAGTGGGTTTCCGAAAGGCATAGCGATCGACGCTGATATTCGGGCTTTGCAATATCTCACTGTTTCACAACAGGTGTTGGGAATGGAGGAAGATATACTGCTATTATAGAATGCTTTCTAAGTGGATGTGTTTGATTTTATTTTCATTTTTCATTTGAGAATGCAGATCGTTCTAAAAAATAAAGATGCTACTTGAATGTATTTCAGTAATACTTTAACTTGTAATACAATTAAATGATCACGATACTAATATGCTTCAAATTGATTAATGAGCGGTTGTTGTCAGAATTTTTTTCCAATATCGGTAGCATCCGTTAACAGAAATCGGTATTTATCGGTGTTTAGATTAATTTACTAAAATTAACTGGGCTATCGAGAGCAGTGCATTGATGTTTGGGGCGGTGCATGCATGTTATAAGGGCGCTATACAGATTGAGTAACGTGTCAGCAGTCAGCGTTGATAATCGATAACCGACGTCATCGCCATCGGTCAGACGCGAAGTCAGCGCTGCGTTTATTCCGGATGTCAAGAAGACTCCGTTGATTTGCTTTTTGTCCATCACGGGACTTTGTGCACTGGTCGATGGAGAAAGAGTGAGTCGCTGATTTCTCCGAGACCATGGCGTCACATGACACGCTCATAGTCCGTGTTGTTGAAGCGTATCTTCGCAATGAAGTCGCCAGTGCACTACAGTGTAGATCTTGATGGCACCCTTTATACACGACGGCATGCAGATGGCAGACTGTAAAAATTCTCCTTGTCATGTATCTCGGCAGCATTGGATTATGGTAAGGTTTCGATCCCGTGTTTTAAATCTGGCAACGATTATCCTCTTATTAATAGGCTCCCACTTGATGAGCGCAGCCTGTACCTGGGCGCTGAATAGGAAACCAACTCCACAGTGCCGGGGAGCGTTTTCACCTTGAATTCCAATTTATAACAGTACCTGTTCCGACGGCTGTTTCGAGTTTCATGCGTCGCGCATTGGCGAGTTGTGGCAGGATAAGCTGAGCTAACGTTAGTATATTCCATGTTAGAATTCTTGTCCTTTGATTGCGCTAAAAGTCGTTGCCGTAAAATCGGTTCGTAATCTTTCTCTGTTGGTATACATTCTTAACAATTTACCGTATGCGTGATAATGTTTGCACCATTGAGCAATGTCAAAATTAAAAAATTCAGAGTTTTTTTTATTTATTCAAAGGGGGGATGTTTCTCAGAGCCTTAAACTATGTTAATCATCGATAGAGTTTCCATTTGCTGCAATTATGGCTTCCACACGCTTTCGGAATGCACGGCAGGTTCTAATAATGTAGTAGCTGGATCCATTTATCTCCAGGTACGGGTCAATGTTTGTCTGATGCTTGCTGTACTCGGGTGGCGTTTAGAACAGGCCTTGGCCTTCATGACGCGCCATATTGAGTAATCCAACGGATTAAGATCGGGGCTGGATGGCGGCCACATATCCTTCGCCCAGAACGGAAGATGTTCCTGCAACCACTTCTGCGTGCGGTTCGAGGTGTGGCACGGAGCCCCATCTTGTTGAAATGCAACATTTAGCTTCGGACCGTACTATTTTTGATCCACGGAAGAACATACTTATTTAAAATTCCGATGTAGACCTCCGTGCTGACCTTGTCGCCTTCTGGAATGAACACCGGTTCCATTTTTTTTGCCATCGGAAGCCACCAATCCAAGCACCATAACGCTAGTAGGATGCTTGTCAGATACACGTTCTTGTGCTCGTCGGCCACGTCTTTTACCGGAAGAGAACTAATATACCGGTCGGTTCTAGAATTTGATACGGGATCGACGGTAAACATGCTCTCTTCGGTGAACAGGATAACCGGATTTTTTCGCTTAAGGAAGTTCAATATTTTCTTGCATCGTTCGACTCGGATGCGGTTGGTAATAATGTGAGTTTTTTTTTCGTGCCCTCGACTTTGCCCCGCAATCTTCCTTTACGATCTTCCGTGCCGTAAAGTCACTGATCCCGTGTTCCTTTGCCATTTTCCTTATTGAACGCACTGGATTCACCCGAATCTTCCTTTTGATAGCAGTGATAACCCTCGGAACCCGAGCTGACCTCGGACGACCTGTGGCCACCTTCGCGGATAGTTGTCCTTTCTTTTCTTGGTCTAAAACCCTTTTGACGGTGCACCGGGTCACTCCCACGGTGATTAAAATGTCTTTTTGCGACATTTGCGCGTGGGACAAGTCACGAATACGCTGCCATTTCGTCATGGTGCAACTGTCAAACTAAGTAAACCATTTTCTTTTATACACAGCCTACTACGGTATTAGCTATAGGTTACGTGCATACAAATAAAACCAAGGCATTGTATGTACAGGTGATACGGGAACCTTATTTGTACGATGGTGCAAACATTACCACGCATACGGTATATATTTCGTAGACGGTGGCTGGCCTATCCTGCCATATTAGGTGTAGCTTCCGAGGAAGAGCATATCTTATTCAGCCGCTGGAAGGTGGCGACCCCGGCGTAGTGGTTAACATCCATATTTCTAACGCCAAAGTCACGAGTTCATATCTCACCCTCGGACCCAAGAGCGTAAAAGTGATTATAAAAAAAATCGGCCGCTGGATGCCTGTCAGCCAGCTGTTTGAGCCGCACCTCCGTAGTGGACAGACTCTCAGATTGGTGAAGCATTTCCTCTACCGCCGTACTATGGTTACCGTGCCAGTGTTCGCGTCGCACTTCCTTACTTTGCTATTGTCGGTTTGACAACATTGCCCAGGCTACGCCACCCAGCTGTGTCCATGTTTCAGCTAGTAATAATTTCAAAAAATTGGCCAATAGTTGTCGTTAATTTTTATTGTCAGTTTCCAACTTGAAATTTTCACAGAATATAGCATTTTTCATAAGCTGTTTAACTTAACAAATATTGGAAAGGTACATATTTTGTTATTTAAACCTAAAACACTTGTTTGAATTTTTACCAACATTATTCATGTTTTTATAGCGTGTATTTTTTTTCGTAATTCAAATTTTGTTTTGTTTTCCTACAACGGATACTCGAGACTCTTTAGCATGCTACCTAAAACAACACATCGTAGCATGCCTCTACCTGTTGGAGACTAAATTTAGGTACCTGTTTAGGTAAATTTTGACATGGCAGTGGATACCTGCTGATTTTTAGTACCTATTGATTAGTATATAACTCGTAGATAAAAGATGGATTCTTCAGTGGTGTTGAGTACTTGGCACTGATGAAGTCTGCAAGTAGTAGACGAAATACGCGTATCTGTCAAAAGATAAGCAATTATAACGGAATTTAAAGGAAATAAACCAACCCACTCAAAGCTCTTCATAAAGGGATTCCGTTAAGAGGTTCGACAAATTTAAAGGATTACAACTTTGTTTTAGACTTCATTTCGATTGGAAATGACGTTTGCGAGTTATGATTTGTTGAAATATCTCAAATACGCCTTTTTGATTTTTTTTGTGAAATTCAAAATGGCTTTGTTTTAGCAAAAATGTGAATGATTGAGCATAACGAACAATTATGTAGTTTCATGTAATTAGGAGAATGTCGTATCAGATCGATTTGGAATGGATTTGCTCTTTGATTAGTAGCTGCTATTCGCTACCCAATCTCATGTTCAAATTACTCTACTATTCCGGAGACAAACCAGCGTTCGGCTGAAAGTCTCCTTAATAAACTCTACACTCTTGCATGTTCCGAGTTGTCAATCAATAGTGAGCAGTGAAATTCGGTTATTTAATATTACACGAAACAGCCACTTGACACCGGTAGGTAGATTAATACCGACGGGGGGGGGGGGGGGGGGGTGACATTATCTACGATGCAGGAAAGATTTTGTTTTGCTGTCGTTAGCTGCGCGAGTAGATAGAAAGAAAATTGTTGACGATTCTGAAGGTTTCCTGCTAAAAGATGATGCACGATGCAAGTAGATGCGAGAAATGAAAGAAGATTTTTCGATGATTCGCTAGTGTGAGATTTTTTGAGCATCTAGAATTGCGATTTAGATGTGACGATTAATACAATTAAATGGAACTGGTTGCACTCAAATAGGTTCAACCATCGCTGAGAAAAATGCGTGAGTATTTGTGTTATTGCAAAATTGCACTATTTTGCTGTTCATATTTTCGAAACCAGAAGTTCGATTGATATCAAATAAAATAAAGTTTTATCTTTGTGTAACCCCCCTTAAGAAAAAAATTTCACCACTTAAATAAAGCGCTTAAAAATTTAAGAAACACTGTAGAAGACATCGAAATGCTACACTCAATAGTTTTGTCGCAAATGGCCATATCCCACTTTTTTTTTTATTTCGTCCCACTGTGCGGCGTTCGGATGAACTCGCAGACTTTCTTTGGAATTCTCGCCATCATCTGTCGCACACTGAACTGGTCAAACTCAGCCGCCATTTTTTTCCAACATCGAGCCACCTGTGCAGCGTCGTGAGTAGTTTTTCCCGTTTTCTTTAACTTCCTTTTTTAGTAATTGCCCAATACTTTCCGACGAAATCCACCTTATTGTCGTGGTACCCCTGTAGCACCTCCCAGCTGTAGTGGCAGCTTGCCACATCTGGTCAGAACTTCACTGGACTTTTGTGAGCCTTAATGAAAGGTAGTATACATTTCTTCAGGCACTTTTGCTAATACAGCTTCGAGTGATAAAAAGATTGATTTTGACTTCGCAGCTGAAAATTCCTTGCCATTTCCGGGCGAATGTATCGACGAAAACAAACATGAATTTGCTGGAAACATAATCCCGGGTTGTGGTCTGATAAAAGTTTTGTCCGGAAACGAGAAATTTTCAACTTTTTTGCGACTTTTCGAATTGACCACGTCGAGTTTTGGACGTGGGTGTGCAGGATCAATTTTCTTTTCTCGTCTTCCATCTAGTACAACTTTTCTAATATTGCACGTATCGATACGAAACTTTCACCACTGAAACACGTGTACTTTTAAAACAAATCGATGTCTATTTAAACATCCCAAATCCGACTGCTAGAGGTGCTGCTATAGAATAAATAAAGTGTCCGGATTTTAAGTGGACCAGACTTTACCTCCAGAACTTAACATCTAATCGGGATGAAATTTAATAAGGTTCTATGGTTAACAGACACAAACAAAATGGAATATGCTGCACTCAAATCGGTTATGTCATCACCGAGAAAAATGAGTGAGTATTGCTGTTTTATTGCAAGATTCCATTATTTTGGTCATATCTCCGGAACCAAACGTTCGATCGGTTGATAAGTTGACAAGCATATTGAGTGAGTTCGCATATGAGGCCATTGCATCCATTTGGTTCACTAAAGCACAACTTCGGAGGTCATACATAGTCACAAGGTCAGAGGGTTACACCTTCGTAGACAACTGGTAGACATTTATTAGCCCTCTCCTTCCTTTACTGTCTATATACATAGTTAATGGCACTTTAGAAGTAATGTATTCATATATAAAATTGATATGCCTTTCACGGGTGTTTCCAACCTGTTGTGATAGCGTATAATTATCTGATGATGAAAACCGCACAATACTGGTTATAACTCGTCATTTGAAATCATGGTTCATCTGATACTAATTTGTTCTACCGCAGAATCTGAACTGACTGATTGAGTAATATAATATGTTCGTGTGCGGAAAACAAGCGATCTCGTGTATTTCAGCTACCAGCTGCACGATTTTAATATTGCGATCACACGATAATTTTAACTGTCTCAGAATACGTCATCAACTCACACCGATTTACGAACTACGTTTGTTTATAGTACAGCCATTCTAGTGACAGCTGTGGGAAGCACTTTTTGCACAAACTTAGTTTTTTACGTGTCGTTGGATTATTTTTGCCTTAGTCACACACGTAGTCATCATATAATTTTGATAACATTGTGCCGAGTGGAATGCAGACATTTCCTTTTTTGCTAAAACTCCTATTTATTACCTTCCATATTCGTTTTAGCGGCCACCACGTAGTGAAATCATAATAGAGATGGTATTTTGGCTTCAACTCTGGGTTTTAATCATTGCAAAACAATAAAATAGAAAGATGGATTAAAATAAAAAGAACAATTAGGTATTCCCAGTAGTATGATGAAACGTGAAACGAATCAGAACCTGGATAAATAATGTCACTAATAAACATCAACCGACTGCTTGTCTGGTTGGAAATCTGTTTTTGCTTACTACCCCCTTCTATTTTCCGGGAGAACCAATCCAGAAAATGAGATCATACGACTCTAACTTTGTTCTGCTTCACTGGTCGGTAAGCCTGTGGGAAATAATTTGCGCGTGAAAGCATACCCTTAGGGTAGTTTGTCATGTATTGAACACGTAATTGCGGTCGAGCAAGTAACGCCTCGGTCAACTGAGGTGGAATGTTTTTTTTAGCTATAAATAGGTAAACTTCTATTTCATTGAGATCACTTTCAAGTATGAATGAAAAAAATTGACAACATACGTTAAAAGAACAGCTAGAACTTGAAAATGTTACCGCACATTGTGGCTAGGCCACGCGCCTGTGGGTTGACCTGGGTGTAATCCAGCAAATCTATTCAATGGCAGTTTCATAGTCTGATCCTGTGACTCCCCTGATCTAGTAACCGTAAAAGTATTGCGTTTTCCAATTGCACTAGATCCGCGTGTCACTTTATCGAGATTGATTAATATAGCGCAAGGAGCTATCTATCATATGGCTACTTTTGTTCTAGTATTAATTTATTGACTAATTCGTTTAGCTTCTTGTCAGTGGCTGCCACCGCCCTCTCTATATATGTGCATTATTTCTAAACCGCTATAATGGCGTGTGCATATGCGAGAGAAGTTTGATTATAATTTTATACAAATACAGTTTTACTGACCGAATGGTGGTATAACTAGTTCAGAGGAATCGTGTCCGGATGCCGTATGAATAATTCAATTAATCAGTTTTAAAAGCTGTTCAATTCGTATTAGGACGTATGTTGAATAGATTCTGGTGGGTTATGTGTTTTTTTGGTTTTGCTCACCTGAAATAAATGTTCATAATTGCATCACTACTTCCATACAGTTATGCCTACCGCTTGAATGGGGTTTTGTATAGAAAAAGCATAGGGCGCGTGAAACCGACATTTGACCGTGTGAACTTGCAATAACAGGTTTGCTTGGACCCAATTGTTAGAGTTGATCAATTTAATTTGATTAATTCCAATGAGTTGTCTTTAAATATTAGTTGTGGTCATGTTCGCTGAGATCTCAGTTATTTTTTCCCATGCTAGATGGCAAAAGTTAAAACAAAAAATGTGTGAAAAAAACACCAATTAAATTTTCAATTATTTATCGGATTTAAGAAAACCTGATTTAATACACCTAAAGAACGTGCCGCAACATTAGGTTCTGTTCCTAGAGCTACATGTTCATTCCGGAGAATCTTTTTAAAGTGAATTTCGAAAGTTTGATGATATTAATTTTCCTTCTTATGTTCGTTCTTTTTTTATTGCTCTTGTTAATTGGTCTCGTGAATAAAACAGGCATTCGTTTGTTCTCTTATTTTCATAGGTGTTGAATCTTTATTTTTTTTTAAATGTATTACACCTATCGAGGGGCCTACAAAAAAGAGCATCCCTAAAAGCTTGTCACTAATTGATTCGTAATCGTTCCGACGGTCAGACCATTAATCAATCGCTAATAAATTTTACATCAAATTAATCTACCGGACTCGTGTGAATATCAACACAAAAGGAATTAAAAAAGGGTGGAGCTTGTAGTTACTCACCAGCTTCCTTCTTTGGGCAGTATGACTTGCGACTAACCATAAAGGCTCACATGTAAATGGTTGGGAAATGCTGGGAACTGACCACCCGCACCAAATGCCGTTCGTTGTAAAAAATGAGAACGTATTATAATGTTTTCATAATTGACTTACTGACACTAGTGCAGTAAATATACCGGTGTTTGTCGCTGATCACGAACGTGTCCGGTTTAGCAGCTATATTCGGTCGTATTCCATGAAATCTGTAGCTCTGATTCGTTATTCTAATCAAATGCAAATTAATTGCTGATAGCGCGTGGACTGGAATCCTGAGTGACAAAAGTGTATCAATCAGGTAATGTGTAGGGGATCGGACCAAGGTTATTAATTGATTTATTAATGATAAAGTTCCTACACACCCAATTTTGATTGCCGCAGACCAGCAAAATTTTGCTGGATTTTGCCGAGCTGGAAGTTCAGCAATCTTTCCAGCAATTTTTTTTTGCTTTATGACAAGTAAACTGGTATGTCAGTTAAGCTGATGCTTCAAAAAAAAAAAAAAAGAAAAAGCAATTAATTTACAGCGGGAGGAAATGGAAAATTTTTTTTTCGAATTCAATCGATGTCACAAAATCCTCCCAGATATCTTTATGTATTCAAAGCTAAACATATTTAGTATCATGCTGGTATTTGGTACACACATTTTTCGATTAATTTCAATAGTAATGCAGACAAACCTGTTCCTTGTGGTTTCGATTCAAGCTGCAAACATAAGAAAAAAACGATAATTTTTTCTTGAATTCAGCATGAATTTTCACGATTAAACTTGAAAAATGTTGGACTTACTTATTGGTGGTACAGAAAACATCATTTTCAAGAGCAAATTTTGCTAGAATTCTGCAAATTTGTTGCGAATATTTTAGTCAGTAATCAACCATACGACACGGGAAATTGAATTTTCTACAAGTGGCGTTTCATTTGACAGATCAAATACAATTTACTGGGTATCCAGCAAAACATTACAGAATGCTTTATGGTCAGTGAAATGTGGTTTTGCTGGAACCAGTTCAGCACTTCATTTTGCTGGAACATTAATCTAAATTTTGGTGCGTACAGATCAAACACTATCTTCTTTTTTCCCTTGATTTGTTTTCCGTCGATCTTGTTTTCCGTGCTGAGCACCAATGCTACCGACGCCAGGGAAGCAGCTCCCACACCTGGACCCTATCTATCGACTCATCAACTCATGAAACTTCCGAAGGAAGGCGTGATCAGAGATGTTATGCCTCAGAACATCCCGGCGGCGCTGACTGGGATTGAACCCAGGCCTGCTTGGGTGAGAGGCAATCACGCTTACCACTACACCACCAGCGCCGCTTAAACACTATCTTTATCTGCTATTGTTTTGTCTAGGATCTATGACCCATGCAATGAACAAACTATTTGATTGCCCTTTTTGTAAGTTAAGCCTGATGTACGTCTAGTAGAAAGTTCGGAAGCCCTATATTAACCTTATATTCTGTTACGTTAATATGTTATTGAGTATGTAGAAAATAAGTTCAGTATGCAACCCGAAATAAGGAATCAAAATGAAGTATGTTCATCGAGCGTACATCACTGAAACGTCGTGCTGCATGGGACGTCCAGCGAAGAACTATCCGCACCCACATCCCACACGGACAACATTGAACTAAAGAGCCTGAATGTATAAAGAGACGACATGTCAAAATTGGAACGATCGATTGTCTGTAAAAGTCATAGGAAAAGTTATTCCAATCGAGCAGAAGACCTTTCAAATGAATAAGATGTCGCCTCTTTACCCAATTCAGGCTCTTTACATTGAACAAGTCGTTAAGAAACACACCACGGCATAGAACGATTCAACAGACGCATTAAACGAGACAAAAGAGCCTTCTCTGGAAGTAAGACTCCATCGCACCGTGTTGCATTACTCGGACAAACGGTATTCGTCCGTAGGGCTTTTTTCCTTTAATCCTCAGTTAAGGAGATTTCCTTCATACACGTTTTAGAAGCGGTACGGATATCGACACGCACGGTTAGTGCACACCCGCACTGAATCGGGTTCTATAGTGGCGAGCGGTGACGTGCAGCAGCAGCTGGATACGATACCATCTGGGCAGGCGTCCTCCTTCAAGCAGATCCTTGTCGGCAGCCCGGTAGTCGGTGCGACGCACCTTTGCGAGTGGTCATCGGAGAAGGAAGGTGACTATCGGACGGCGTCCCGAGACGCCCATGAGAGTTCACCAACACGTTGTCTATCTAGGACCGGGAAGACTATGAATATGGTAGAACGTTACCCCGGCCTAGTTCATATTTTCGTCCTATCGAGAAGAAAACATATCTAAGATTTCAAACTGAACGAATCAATCATACGTTTTGTACGAAACTTTAGTTCAAACACTACAATTTAATTTCAATAAGAATGCATAATATGAATATGTGACCTCTTTTTTTTCAAAAAGAATTAAAGTACTCTTACTGCAGTCCTTTATTTTTACCTTTATCCATATCACGAACTAAATCTAATGACGTTTCAATCAATTTGTACGAAATCGAAACATGTAGGATGAATTTGTAATCAAGAAGCAGTGATATCAACCGGTGGAAACTAACGATTTTAAATTGGTTCACAACTTGACTAGCCTATTGGTCCCAAGCAAATAGATTAACGTACCCAATTCTAGTCGGAATTCTAGTACTACACTATGTTTGTTTTGATTATCTATGAAAGTTTGACAGATAAAATGAGGGGTTAGTGGATTTTCCTATGTTTCGAGGGGTGAATCGATTAGCTTGGGACCGAAGATAGTACCAGAGTTGAGCCAAAAAGTTAAGAACGTTTCTTCGGGACCTACTAGTCTTAGAGTTACCTCTATTGTAAAGTCGTTGGTCCCAGGTTCATGAGTTGATGGGTCGATAGGTAAGGTCCTGGTGTGGGAGCTGCGTCCCTGGCGTTGGTAGCATAGGTGCTCAGCACGGAAAACAAATTAAGGAAAAAAAAAGTTGTGTGTATTTGCTCGTTGCTTTCTCCTCTCTAGTTTAATCTTTTAATAAAAAGTCTGTCATAAGGTGCTACAAAGTAGTAGAACTGTTTATTTTAGGCAACTTTATTTATGAAACCAATTTTAGACCTCTTATTGTTTATGTTTTCTATCAAGTTGTAATAAGTAGCTAAAACTGATGTCTACAAATAGGTTTTTCCATTGATTTCTCTTAAATAATATATTCGAGACCGTTTCAGAAGTTTTCATTAGTAATATTTTCGCTCAAGTAACCAATTTGCTATTTCTGTTTGTGGATAGCTATAACCGATTTTCGTTTAAAAACTTCATCAATCTTCATATTATCTACAAGCTCGACGTGCGGGCACGGTGGCAAAAAAAAAATCCTTGGGTAGAGTCGTCCCTTTCGCTTCCTATTTGCTTTTGAGAAGGACATAAGGTCAATGTGCTCCGGTGTCACCGATGACTTCCGGGTTATCTACTGAGTTTTATCATCGCTTATCACTCTTCCGGCATTCTTTTTACAAGTCCAGCACATCATTACCAGCCATGTTGGGTTAGCATCCAATCTATTCCATTATATACTTGGCAGATGCCATTTGCTAGTTATTATAGAATACACGAATGTTAAAAAAAAATTTCAAATTAGTCTTCGAAATATATGTGTGAATTTGCAATAAAATTGTAGAAACACCATACTGTTCAGTATATTTTTTTCCCGGGTTGTTGAATTTCGTATTAGTAGGAAGCACTTTAAAGGGTAAATAGTTTCCATGTTAAGTAATTTAATCGCTATTATTTTTCTTATTACAGGTATTTCACTTGGACGACCATCTATCTATACACATGATAAAAGGATTGGTAAATCACAGAATAAGTACTAAATTTTGTTATCAGTGTGCTGTGTATCTCTTAGCTCAGTTAGTAAAGTCGCAGCTATAAAATAAAACCAGGCTGCTTAGATTGCTGACATAAATCATAAGGTCTATACATGGCAAAAATGGAAAACTTATAAAGTACATCATCCCGATTAGACGATAATATTGATTTGATAGTTTTACTATTACAATTGGGGAACAGAACATCAAAAACCTATGGAAACGTAGCTGAGTAGTATAAAAAATCATATGAAATTAACATCACATTTTGTATTATATCTCATTAAATTAATACATTTAATGAAAACATATTAATAGCTTATTCTGCTATCAGATCAAAATTAGCTTTTGAATTCATGTTACCAAAATATCATATCAATAGCAAATTATGCTTGAATATGAGAATAAGCTATTTACTTGTAAATAATAGCGCAAAACCTATCATAAACATAATAAGATATTGATAGTGAAATTTTATATTATTTTAGCAACTGCAGATATCTGCTCTTCACTGATTTGTCAAACATGGTGACATTTAGTGATTAGTCCTCAAAATGCCTACGGAGTCGAAATGGTTTGGCTCATCATTTTGAACAATATCAATACCGTATTATCGAACAAACTGTGTGAATTGAGACAAATCACATTATTCAATGTTAATTAATTGAACCCACACGGCGAATGAGAACGACCCAAATTTGAGTTTAGTTCACTCATAATCGCTAAAAGTGCAGGAACTCAGCGATGAGTAAAATTTGTCTCATGGTTTCCTGTGGAAAACCTTAAAAATCTGCCGAAAAATGAGGAAATTGACGAAAATTTTATTCAGTTTCACAGTAGTACCAATAGACTGAGTGAATCCAATCTTTTCTCAAATTCGGGATTTTTTCCCTGGAAAATCCTAGGAAAACATGAGGCAAATTTACTCATCGCTGAGTGCATGCACTTTTGGCGATTATGAGTGAACTAAACTCAAATTTGGGTCGTTCTCATTCGCCGTGCACATCCTTTAGAAATCTTCGTACTCCTATTGTTGTTTTAACCATTTCCTTTCTAACTGGACAAATAAGCGTGTTTGCGGTTAGGCTTCGCGCACATATTATGTAACGAATGGAGGGGAGTTGATCTTGCGGCACTTATTGTTTAATGTTACACGGATAGAAAAAAGTACCCAAAATTAAGTTCTTTTCACTCATCTCGGCACTATAGTGCAAGAACCCAAAAGTAGGTAAAGCGGGTCAAAGTAATCTTCATTTACTTGTGTGCAGTTCGTATGGAATTCTCCACTGGCTTTTTAACCAATAGGAAGTTAGTTGTACCCAACAGTAGGTAAATATGATTATATTCAACGTTGGGTTCCCACACTTTACTACCCTTGTTGGGTGGTTTTGCTCGTCCGTTTTTGACGACATTAGTAGGAGAAAAGGAGACAAACTAGTCAAAAGTAGGTAAAAGTGAACTGGGTACTTTTTTTTTACCGTGTACGTAACAGATTAACCAAAGTGGAAAAAAATCAATAAAAATTGCTGTTAGTATCGAATTTTACCTGTTTGTTTACAATAACTGTAAAAAAACATGAAAAGTAGCCCCTGATCAAGAGATTTTTTTATTTGAGTAGCTCAAAACGTGTTGGTGAGTAGTGTAGTTGAGAAGAGCAAAACGTTCTACCGGCACGCATCATAGTCGCTCTTCAAATTATATTGACCTTCTTAAATCATAAACTTTTGATCAATTATTGTAGAAAATTTATCACACTTTTCAAATCTGCAATAATATTTAAGGAACACTTTTTTTCAGTTTCAGTACAAAATTTGTCAAAACTTCAGCCAAAAACGTGGATAACTCCCGGTAGAATGTGTCTGTTACAACACCCTGACCCGCTCTACAGTTTCTATTTGTATTGAGTAGAGTTGTTAATCGATAGGTGTCAGCGTTAATGTGAAGTTTATCGGCACGAAAATAAAAATTGTAGGCGCGTTTTGATTTTAATGTCATTACAGTTCTGGTCCTGAAATGATGTGTTTCCATTGCACATTAACTCCGGGCATAATTATTTTTTACATTTTAACTCAGGAGACATAACATGTTGTCAAATTTATCTGTCCTAGAAAGTCAGTGTATTTGTTGTCGCTTTGGACTATTGCCAATTCACAGAAAAATTAGCATTTTTTGTCAGATTAGAAAACCAAAATTGACAATCGTCACGTCTATGCCAATGAAACCTTGAAGCACTGAATCAAAACCATTCGCAGAACGCTATGCCCTAATAACAACACGAAAAGCCTCACTAAGCATAAATAAAACAAATGAAAGCTCCGAGTAAAAATCGAAGAAAAATGAAGTTTGTGTGCGGATTTATAGCGTTACAGCTGTGCCATCCCTGATTTGCATGATTTAGATAGAAGAAAATAAAGAGTTAAAATATCTTAAGTACAAAACAAAGTGATGCAGTCAAGAATCGAGCTGACAATGCAGCCGCCGTTCAACCCAGCAATCATGCCTATAAATATACCAGAAGTTCATCGTGCATTCTAGCCTGCAATCTAGTTTTTTTGCGATCCTTGAGTGATCCAGCTATACTCAACACGTTCGAAGCCGTCCATCAAGCGGGTCAGCGGAAAACAGTTCATTTTGACCTTAAATGGGCAATAAAAGATATTTATTACTCTCAAGCTTCCAAAAATTATTTCATTGTAAATCTCTTGATATTCGGGACAAACAGGGTCCTTTAATGTCCGGAGGACCTCAAAAAAGGTCAGTAAACGAGGTTTAAGAATCATACACAATTGATCCGGTTGTGATTACATAGTAGTGTCAAATATGCCCAAACCTGTGCCTGAACGTGTCTCTGTAGAATTTATTTAGACTAGATCTTAACACTTTGTCTGTATCTTGGGGTCATGCTAAAGTCTTTCTGATATGCCTGTCTCTTAGTTGAGACATATTTCAATTTTATTTAATACCCGTTTTAAGGATTTTTGCAATAAAATTTGCTTTATTTTAGTGGTACAGACAAAGGGTTAGTTTTATAATAAGTTTTTGTTTCAGTGTTTGGAATGTATGATAGCTGCGGTTGTGTCTTCTTCTTGTTTCTGAAAAAATAATGTATGCTAAGATTTCTGTGAAGTGGCAATAACATCCTCCTTGAGGATAATCGTAAGAAAATGGCTAAACAATCACTTCCGAAATAGATCTTCCAAACGAACTGTTTTATATAGATTTTTTTTTTCATGGGCACACAATCAATTGATTGAATTTGAATAATTGATCGTGTGAAATTGTACTATAGCTCCAGCTATGCAAATTAATGAATTAACATCGTTTATCAGATGACAGAGCAACCTAGCTAGAAAATTCCATCGGAAGATTTCGACAACGTGACGTCAGTAATAGAGTTCTGAAACAAAGGAACAAGCATTCGATCATATCTTTTTTTTATCATTCATCGTCGCAATAAGCTGAAATCTGCAGCTCATCACGTAACAGAGTGATGCTAATATGAAGTTCATAGAACATGGGAATGTTATGAGGGTAAAATGTTTCCTTCGAAGAGATGATAGCTTTTGTTTTTATACTTACTCTAACCTGTAACGCTTTAGATCAATGATAGTTGTACTAATTAAAGCGCAACGCTCGCCAATCTCACTTACATAATAGATAGAAATCACAGACGCTTTAATCGCGGCTTGAATAAAGCTATCATAGTAATTCAATTAACATACAATCGAACAGTAGAATCGGTCTACTACATCATTAGAGTTAAGGGACTCACATAATGGATTGGTTGCGTTTGCGTTTGTGTGGATTTGATAGTTAACGCATGGTTTATCTGTCAAATTTACGTGAACGCAACGCAAACTGCAAGTTTTGCAGAACAGATGTTTAAAAATAGTTTATACTCTACCAGGTTTATATTCTACGCTTCTATTCCACACTAACGTGCATGACCGATGCTTTACCAATACACGAGTTGTGTGAGCTATAATAATGTATTTATTTACGATATTATAATAATTCCAAACATGCATCACAATTTGGTTTACCTAATAACTCATGGTCACAACGCGAGATATGCAAATAATTTAGTGAGATCTAGTGATCTTGGTGATCTTGGTCAAATGCGACTATCTTTCTATGGTCCTTTACTATATAGGGTAATCGCTCCTATAGTTGCGGTACGTTAGAAGCATTAGGAGTCTCCATACACAACTGTATAATTTATTAATATACTTTAACATATTATTATTTAAAACCAGTTTAGAACAGTATTACAGAACTAAAATCGTATCAACTACCATTGCATTTCCAAATACACTATATAAATGATATTCAACACTTTATAAAAAAATATCTAATAATTAATGTAATCATCTAAAACATTGTATTCCTTTTCGTTTTTTCCGATTTTTCTAAAACTCATCGTTAAAAATAGACAATGACTTGATCCTCTTAAATGCATTTATACTCTTATATGAATTTGCACGGGGTCACGTGTGTACAAATTCATATCTCAGGATTAAGTGTGTTCAAGTATTAGGGGATCAAGTCTCTCCAATAAACTGGCCCACATTTATATGGTAGAATTTTTTTATCATTTTTTTCAACGGGCCAACCCCTAGATTTGTGCCATTAGGGGAGAAAACCACTTTCTGAAAATTTCACCACAGTAGGATGCAGTGTTGGGAAAATCACTCTCAAATCATGCATATTCACGCACTCAAACTCACAACGCCGAAAAATCATTCCAGCTTTAAACTCATAAAAACCACTCAAACGTCAATTCATGCATGTTGTATTGGTTTTCCAACCCCTAATGTAAAAACAAGAGTAATAACAATTAATAGCTCCGACATAAAGAAATGAATTTTTGAACCTGAAAACTCAGCGGTGATTTCTGCAACGTTGAATTTTGGCAGGCAAAACTCATAGGCGCATAAGCTCATGCATGAGATTTGAGTTTTTGAGTTTTTCCGAACATTTGTAGGATGTAACACGAGCTGGCGCTTTTGATTTAAAGTTTATATGATGGTATTGGTTGAATTGGTAAATTGAATTGGTCTGCATTCCCATTACCATCTTATGAAGCGCGCTGCATGCTCATCAATATACAAACACTTAAAGAGCCCCGCCAATTTGCAATGCTTTTCTTCATCAACGACAGTATTTCAATGCGCATAGATTCGGCAGAAATGCTCGCACAATTAAAGTTTTAATCACCTTGTCGATATCTTATAACACGGAATTTATTTTCTGAAAAATCGTACAGAACAAACTATGCAAAAAATAGCCCAATCAATGGAATGATGCGCCTGTATAATTTGCATTGCGGAACTATTGACATCACTATATCCAAGCAGCAATTAAAAACTAAGCTAAAACAGAATAGAATTAGTGCATAGTGTGTAAGTAAACATTGTAATAATCATTGTATGTAGTCTACACTGGCTTGACGAAATAAATAAATTTATAATTTATTTATTATAAAAATGTACGGAAATAAAGCATTCCTTCACTCTTTCGTGTGGTTCAGCAAACTCGATTAAGCTCAGAATTTTAGCACACGTAGCTTAAACTACAAGGAACAACATTGCTAAAGACAGCATCACGATTCAAGTTAGTGTTATGGAGATATTAATTATTTTACTCGTATATTACTACAAAATACAGGCAGATTATGCACTAAAAACTAAAAGTTCATATTTTGCACGAGCTAACATCCAGACTCGTGTCTTTAGGTGAGATAGTGTTTCAGCTGTTTTTGGCGTAACATTTTTTTTTTTGATTTAATGTTTATAAATGGGATTTGGATGAAGTATTCAATTACTAAATGCTCATATACATTCACAAGCGAATATCTCAATGAAATACAGTTATTTATGATGCAATCTTGAGCAAAGTGGTTACTAATTAATTGAACTAGATGTTTTGAAAATCTGAATCAAATCTAGAATAAGGAAACTTTTATCCGATGATCGATTGAGTGTAGGAGTGTAATTTTTTTAAGTACTTTATCCAAATTCCCAATAAAAAATTCAAAAAAGGGCCAGCTCATCTTAGAACCAAATGAGCTGAAACTTTCGGAAAATGGTTTTCTATCCTAAAGGTACAAATGGTTGGCCCATGGAAAATAAGAACTTTTATTTTTGTGGTCCAGTCTACTATCCAAACTAAGTTTTCAATTTTTAATCCAACTAAATAAAATATCAAAAGAACAGCACCAAACAGCATTGATTAAAATTGATTCTACTTGTACATAGCATTGTGTTGTGAAAAACTCCTACTCCTAAATAATATGACTGCCGGCTCTGACGCTGACTGAAAAATGTTTGAGTTTTTTAGTGTAAATCACTATCATGCAAGTATTAAAATGAAATCATAAAGTTATACGTTGGATAAATGTTTCTCATGTACTTTTGATTAATGCACAAAAGAATTTTGACAATATTTTTTAACGAAATCTCAGAACCAAAAATTGAAAAGAAAAAACAATATTGGTTTGAATCCAGTTCTCAATATCTTGCATTCAGAATAAATGCAAGATGCAAGGCATAGAAAAAATGTTAAAGTATCGAGATTGTTGTATTTGAAAACGAAAAACCAAGATCGTGGATATGTATGAAAAAAAAAAAAAAAATGTAAAATCTGTGTCTAAAGGGTTAGGTTACGATCAAAATTTTGTCAAACAAAAATTTACACCTATTTTTATTTGACCAAATTTTGATCATAGCACCCCTTAGACTCTAATTTTGCAATTTTTATTTAGAAAATCAAATAATTTATCTTTTTTATGTTTAATTAATATAAAATAGAGAAAAATATTCAGCTAAGCTTCCGGTTGCCCGAATCCGATTCTGCCATAAGATTATGTACAGCCACTTCGTCCACTTTGTGCTCCGCAGAATGCAGTGTTGGCAGGATTCTTATCCTTGGGCACCACCTGCACGTTTTTAGCGACATTTCACTCCATGGCCTTTTTTTTCGTATTGGCAGAATGCCAAATCTAGCCAAAACAGCACGGAAAAATCGTGTTGCTTCAGGGATGGCAGCAGATTTTTTTTGTGCAGACACTCGCTGCTTGTTCCTTTGTAAACAGCGAACTTCGACAGTGTCACATGCTTGGAAATGTCTGCCACCTTTCCCCTTCCGGTTACCGTATCAAACTCCTGCCCAGAAAGCTATTTGATGTTGGTTTCGTCATCTATTTCCACGCAATTGAACTTCGTCAGCATCGTCGTGTACAGCTTCCGGTTTATCGTCCCGATTTGGGACTACACTACCTTCTTATAAGTTCGGTTCTTTTTTAGCTCGTTGATTTAGTTTTTTAGTATGATGGCAAATGACGTACTAAGTTTGTATGAAGCAAATTAATTTGCATTCCAGGACCCCAACCGGCAAACAGTGTAATTATCATTATTTGTCCATCTTTCCAACATTTAGAATTTTAGAATTTTGCCTTAGGAATGGGATACTTTGTATTCAGCCTTCTTCTATCGTGGAAAATCAAGATAAAAATGTATGGTGAAATTCACTTTTAATTGATATATGTGATAATGTACTAAATGTATGAATTAGATTGTCGATTAGGGTTGATGCATATATTATGTCACGCTCTTTTAAGATTTTGAGACAAGCAATGCATTAGGTATATAGGAAAAACGTCACGATAGAGGGGGGGGGGGGGGTAAATTTCTCCTCGATTTAGCGTGACATAATTAATGCATAGGCCCTTATTGCATTCGCAGGAAATTATGTGATTTTCCGTTATTAAAAAATGCAAATTTAGAAGCACGGGAAAATTCAGAAATCTATCCAAAAGATTCTCTATGATGTGAAGCATTATTGACCAATGCACGGAATGAACTGCATGAACAAATTTAACGTTTGAGCGGTGCCGTGTTTACTAAAAATAAACACATGAATAATACTCGCGTAACATTTAAAAATGACCTAACAACTTATGTACACAAAACTGGTTAGACATTTTTCGCGAGAACCGAAGTGCGCCCATGCAAACCAACCACAGCAACGGGTAGAGCGAATTCTCCCCTTTTTGATAGTGATTTGGTTTGCGTGGGTGTTCTTCTGTTCGTGAGAAAAGGGCCTAACAAGTTGTTTATAAAAGTTGATAGGACCTTTTCTAAAGTTACGCGAGCATTACATTATGTGCTCGATCTCGCCAATATGAAGCGGCCCCGAGGCAGCTACGGTGCTGTTGTTTGTTCCCGATCGGTTAAATAAACGGATGGCTTAAGCGCCACCTCCGAAGAGGACCACCTGTCGTGTTTTACGATGCCCGACTAGATACTGATTAAATGAGCCAGTTCTAAAATTCATCAACAGTGTCGGGAACAAGACCAACAGACCCGAGAGACTCAAGAAAGGAGTGACCATACCCACCGAAATCCCAAGATCCTAACTAACGAGTCCGAAAAACTTCCAATACCGGAAACCAATCCGAACAGGGGTATCATCACAGAAAGCAATCCCTCTGACCCATCAATTCGAGCTTGATTTAGAAGACACAACCAATTCAACAACAAAAATACTAAACATGACGAACGGAACGTGAAACAACCTTCATACTCTCTCAATCAAAACTTACTAACACTGATTTTTTTTGTGATTGGAAATTCTACACCTATTCAGTTTTATTTTACCTACAAGGTTTTTTTTATTTACATAATTACATTGTCGAAGGCATGGATCATTCTCATTTGAGAATCGCTATATATCATTCAATTGAGTGTAATCTACAGATAAACGGAGCTCTGGTCGACATTCCGGCGAAAAAGCTAAGCCAACCCGACACCAACCTGACTTCTACCAAACCCCAACCCTATATTGACCGACATAAACCCAAAATTGACCCGACAACAACACAACATAGGGTCGACATCGACCTTAAATTAGCCTTACATTGATCCGACATCGGGTCGACTTGTTTGTGTTTGGGACCATTTTGCTGGATTTTTTCCATACTCCACTGACTGTCGTATATCAAATGATAGTGAGTGACTCAATTGACGGTGACAATGAGCTTCGAATGAGAAAAGGGCTCTTCAAATTATGGTCATGTGAGAATTCGTTTACACAGAATTGATTGAATGGTTGTATTGGTTCATCTTCAATCGAATGATATGAAAATTTACAGCACTGCGTTAGCGTTAGCGTTAGCGTTGTTATGATATAGTTCGTAGATTGGATACCAGCGACACTCACGTCTCTTCTGAAATCCTCAGTTAGACTACTTTCAGGAATAATGCTGGGGAGTAAACATTGGTTCCAATCTAAACAAGAGTAACAGAAGCGTGACTGTCGCTATTCCCGGCCACGCCCACCTTTACCATAACTAGGGATAGGGAAGGAAATGTTGATGTAGTACTTACTTAACGAGAGGCCACCGACTTAGCGACACCCTCATAAGTGCTTCGGAGTTGGAGGGTTGGATAGGGTATTCGGTTAGGATTCACCTCAAGTTGGCGATGCAACCAAAATGATGTATTGTTTAGTGATCGTGAATTTTAAGAGTCATGACGGAGAGCTTGGGATTAAACCTATGTTTTCTGCTCAGTAAGCAAAAACGATCCCTCCAGGGTCATCGAGCATCTCAGAGTTATAACGCTTCGCGACAATACAGGACTACGTTTTCGCTTGATATGCAAATAGTTTCCGAGGTTAATGTTCAATATCAAATATACAAATAATGGCGGCGATTTATTGTGCTGTGGAAGAGCTTGGTTTTCTGCTCAGTAAGCAAAATCGATCCCTCCAGGGTCATCGACCATCTCATAATCCACAGCGCTTCGCGTCAAAGTACGAATATATGGATGAACTATCTAATATTGAATAACTATTATTTACGATAATTACATGAAATAAATAAAATATAAACTACAAACAAAACGTGACTACTAAAATCTCAAAAAGATATTCTCACAAATATATTTCACGCAACCAGGGATCTCAAAACCATTAGACGCTATAATGATACTCTGCACATGTTAGACACAAGAAGAGGCCAAAAAGCAAGCGTCCGACTAACAAAACCCGCCAAATCCACTTGCAGTCACAATCAATGATTCTACGAATCGCGAGCACTCACGAATAATAAAACCGCTGACTCCGACACTCTGAAAGCGAAATTGACAGGCTCTATGCATCAAACACCCGCCCTCCAATCTCCTCTCGCATATAACAACACAAATCTCCATTACAACATCTATCGGATTCAAAACTCCGAAAATCACTAATCTATAGCAAGTGAGTGGAAGCAACCCTGCATGCAACCATTCTTCATGATACACTTTTTCTGTCTATCTTTCTATTAGGCCTGTTGACATGCGCTAGCTTCGAAACTTCTAACCAAACTGGGAAAATGCTCAGATCCAAAAAAAAAAACTTGAGAAAAACTTTCAAAGGTAATTACAAGTAAAATAAATATTGATTATTTAACGCAAAAACGAGCACGTAATATTAAATCTCTTGTATCGTATGCTTATGCTAATTAACTGTAACAAAAATAATATGCTTAAATAAAATAAAATATTAATAAAATTACATGCAAGATTTACTAGAAGATCATAACTCTATTGGTGAAAAGTTTCTAATAAGCCCTCCCAGTTCCACTGTATACAGAGCAAATCTGATACTATAATCAGAATTGCTCAGTCTGCATGAAGCAGCCGATTTCATCAAGGAAGTTCTATTAACATCCAAGAATTTATCGTTTGAGGCATACTGACGCATTAAGAAGGTGATATGTGTCACTATAGGAAATCATCATCGTTGCAAATATAAAGAAATTAAACATAACCCTTTGTTTCAGTACCGTCAACCAGTGCTGCAAAATCTCGACAGTACACGGTGATATTGACAATTCTGCTTTGGTCACTCATTTGAGCAAACAGTCATAGTCAAGGCAAACCATGTCAATTGTCAATGACAATGGTGTCAGTGACGAACATGTGCAGATTTGTTTATTAGCTAAATTTGTAACGAAATTAAATGACTTGAGCAAAACAATTACATGGATCCATTTCAGTGAACAAGTATCTACGTCCTGAGCTACTTGGATAACAATAATGTGACACAGAATGTACTAAATTACACTTTTTGTTACCAGGTGAATCTTTGTCATTGACGAAAAAATGAATGAGATTTTGACGAAGGTTTTTTTGAGGATCAAGTCTGTCAGTGACTATGTGACGAACAATTTTGTCAATATCGCGCGAAAGTCTGTCAATGACAATGACAAATCTCAGCACTGCCGTCAACCTCCATGTCCATGGGGAGGGATATGAAAATTTATGAAAATTTACAGCACTGGACCAGATATATTATGCCCCACAAAATCCCAGCGGCACCGACTGGGATTGAACACAGACCTTTTGGGGAGAGAGGCAATCACGAAAAATATGCGTTGTAAGCTATTGTTTACCCCATGCTAGGAGGGGGAGGGGGGTTTGTTGTTACGCAGTAAATTATATATTAGGGGTATTCTCTATGCGCATCGTAAACATGTACACTATCGTATAAATACCAGGGTACATTGAAGTGTAATGGAAGATTCCGCATTTACGAGGGTGACGTTTACGATGCACTTTGTAAATACACAGCAAAAAATAAATTTTAAATTACATCCAAGAATGATGTCGAAAATCTCATGTAATTTTTATGGCCACAAAAAAAAACAAATGCAGAAGAGCAACCGGTGGAAACTAACGATTTTAAATTGGCTCACTACTTGACTAGCCTATTGATCCCAAGCAAATCGATTAACGTACCCCATTCTAATCGAAATTCTAGTACTTCACTATGTTTGTTTTGATTCGCTATGAAAAATTGACAGATAAAATGAGGGGTTCGTGGATTTTTCTATGTTTCGAAGGGTGCATCGATTAGCTTGCGACCGAAGAGAGTACCAGAGCTGAGCCAAAAAGTTGAGCACGTTTCTTCGGGACCTTCTAGTCTTAGAGTTACCTCTATGGTAAAAGCGTAATGTCAGTTGATGCACTGTATTAATGATAATTTTGTCCTTTTTGTCAAGTAATATCAACAATCAATACGAAACTAACGATTTTAAATTGGCTCACCACTTTAGTAGCCTATTGGTCCCAAGCAAACGATTAACGTACCCTATTCTAGTTGAAATTCTATTACTACACTATGTTTGTTTTGATTCGCTATGAAAGTTTGACAGATAACATCAGGGGTGTGTGGATTCATGCAGAACATGCAGGGGTGAGTGAAATAGCTTGGGACTGCTTGGGACCGTTGTTCTGGTACTGAGTGAGCCAAAAATAATAATGATTTTCGTCGGGACCCAGTAGTCTTAGAGTTACCTCTATGGTAATATTACACCATATTTTTGACACGATTGAAGCATAGAGGTAACTCTAAGACAAGTAGGTCCCGAAGAAACGTGCTCAACTTTTTGGCTCACCTCTGGTACTATCTTCGGTCCCAAGCTTGTCGAATCACCCCTCGAAACATAGGTAAAACCAATAACCCCTCATTTTATCTGTCAAACTTTCATAGCGAATCAAAACAAACATTGCGTAGTACTAGAATCTCGACTAGAATAGGGTACGTTAATCGTTTGCTTGGGACCAATAGGCTACTAAAGTGGTGAGCCAATTTAAAATCGTTAGTTTCGTATTGATTGTTGATTGAAGTGCATCCACTTTGATGTGATATCAAAATTATTTTTTTGATGTGTATCCCTATTATTATTTTGCATTCGAATGTTATGTGGCGTTCACTAATGGCGGTAAGCTCCAATTCGAATTAACTTTTAATTCCGTCCCTGTTTGGATGATCTGCAAATTGTTTGCTTAGAATTGTGTTGATTAAATCTTATGTCGATAACAAAGCAGCCAAGGACCGGTTGGAGCTTACCACTATAATATTGTATAATTGTGCTTGCATACGACTGCGATTCCTGGTCCAGTCAAGTCCCTCGGTATGGCTGGACAGGGAATTGAACCTGCCACCTCCGACATGGTATGCCTCGGTAATAAGTCAATAATGACTAGACTATCAGGAGATTTCTGTTTTGTAATGTTAGAAAATCCGGAATCATGTTATTTGGTATACGTTTTGTAGTAATTTATTTTTTTGCTTTATTGATACCTTCTGACATTCTGGTCTTCATGATACATAGTTATGGATGGTTACCTGCAGTCAGTGGTCGGTGATTTTTGTGGGCTATATACAAATATACGTTCTTATTATGGTTTGTTCCAATTATGGCTTTTGGAATTCCCAAATACCATAATTGTTACATGCTATAATATGAACGTATAGCTATCTACCCTATATGTTAGTCTGACGAATAGAGGCATACAAACAACACCGTGATGGTAAAAAAAAAGTGATTATCGAAACAACGGCCAGTTCGATCACTGACCATTATTGCAGAACAGTCCCATACACATATAGATTATCGATTGTTATTTTGTTTTTTATTGTTTGAATAATAAATTTCCGTTTAACTTATTGCTATGCATTTATATGAGAAAGTTTTTTTCCGAGCAGAAAAAAAGTTACATCATTTAAGCAAATCAGTTGTATCCTGAAATTTTATACATTAAAGCTGCTCCTATTTTTTCTCCCAATATATTTAAGCATGCTCGTTTATACACTTCCCAGTTAAAAACTTGTTCACCTTTTTTTTCAAATAGGACTGATATGCGCTTATGGGCAGTAAAGTTCGCGGAAACTTAATCTGGCACTTTTTTTTATATCAATGTGATGCGGAAAGAGTGGTGGTTGATCGTCTGTCCACGGTGTGCAGTTTCGCACCTCGATGCTATGAAATAACGATGTAGGTAGGTATGTATGAATATCTTCGCACAGCTGCTTTGTATGACTAAGCAAGTGCGAATTCGGTGAAGAAAGGAACAGCAAAATAATACGATGGAAAAATTTCATGTGCCCCCAAAAACGATCCCTGCTACTAATGTTGTTTTGATGGATAGAGAACTGGAAAATAATTTTTATTATTGTTGAAATAACGTAGCTATCATTGGATCGGGTTGTTCCGCTTTTGTAGGTGTTTGATACAGAGAGGTACCGTTGTTGCGGATGGAGTTTTAGGCAGTATTCGTTTTTTGGATTTGTTGATACCTAATTTTTGGTAATAAGGATACCTTTTATGATCAGTTTTCTTACTACCAAAGAGCAGGCAGCTAGGAATTGGGAAAAAGTAATACAGCTTGTTTTCAAGCGTATCCGAGTTGGGGTCTGTTTTCGATGGTTTAACTTTAACAGAATCTGGGAAGTCCATATTTTGGAGATTTGATTATGTGATATTTTGTGGCAACATCAGCAGCTGTTGAATCAAGGACATATGCTGCCAATTTAATTTGTTTTGTAAACTAAATGGTAAATATTGTTCAGGTTGGTTCAGCGGTGTTCCAAGCGTTTCACGTTCTGCATTGAAAATAGTTTCAAATATTTTATAGCACTCTTGATGCTATGCTATTCTAAACATTTGAATGTGTTCATCGAACTGAATCCTGCCTGTTAAGTCTGTTAAGTTTCAAGAGGAAGAGGAGACAACTGGCTTTTTTGTCTGTGACGTGTTCTTCTTCTCTCGCGGAAACAACCATGCGTGTCGACTGTCAATATACAAGAAAATAGATCCCCTGTTGTAAAAATTCTAGCGTTTCTATACGTTCGCCCGACCAATCAGGCGCTGGTTCGCGTTTGACAGAAAATTGGTTCATAAAAGTCCCCCTATTGTATCCTCTTCCTCTTAGGTTAAGTCGGACTGGAGTTAAGATTACCAAAAGTTGTACGGCGCCTTAGGGTAACGTAACAATTAAAATCCTCGCGCCACGTCTCATCCCGAACAGGAACGAATATCTCGATACCTTAACTTGGTAAGGATGAGCCTTACATAAGAGGTAAAATACTAAAAAAATGTTCCCACAATATCATTCCAATACCAAATTTTGCAAATGCAATACCTTTGATCTGATACCAATTGGAGGCGAACCAGCCTAAGGCTGAAAGCCTCCTAAATAAAGCTAAATAATAATAATAATCTGATACCAAAATTTGGAGATTTTTTTCCTTGGTTTGTTTTCCGTCGATCTTGTTTTCCGTACTGAGTACCAATGCTACCGGCACCAGGAAGGCAGCTCCCACACCTGGACCCTACACAGCTAAAAAAAAGTAGTGTAAATTTCCGTTACTATGATGCACATAAATGGAGCGTCATGTATCATACAAATTTAGATTATAGATCGTGTAAATTTATGAGACATGTCATGCAATATCCCATAAATTGTATGCAACTGTCCACTTTTGTTTGCAACATTTCTTGCAAGTTGCTAATTTACGTGAAAAGGAAGTTTACATGTATGAATGTTTGCATGCATGGATGTTTACATCGCCAGTAAAATTCAGAATTTTTTGGTGTGTACCTATCGACCCATCAACTCATGGACCAGATACCAACGGCTTTACTTCCCTTCCGAAGGTAGGCGTGATTAGAGATTTTATGCCTCAGAAAATCCCGGCAGCGCCGACTGGGATTGAACACAGACCTTTTGGGGTGAGAGGCAACCACGCTTACCTTTACACCACCGGCACCACTCAAAATTTGGTGTTGAGCAGCATAACATAAGAGGTAGAATACCAAAGAATAATACCAAAAAAATACATGCAAAATACTTTGTAAATTACATTGGATATTTGGATACCAAAAGAATGCCTGTGTTTTATCATAATTTGGTATTGGAATAGTATTGCGGGAAATTTTTTTGGTATAAGTTTTTGGTTTTTTTACAATACATCTCTTAAAACTAAACCCGCATAAACAATAACCATAAGATGCGCCTAACCACTAATTCGAGATATCATCCCAACTTTATGTGGTATGGTCACACCATCTAAGATATCGTCAGTATATGGTACCCGTTTATTAGGGAAGTCAAAAGGTACAACACAATAAACATTTTATCTTCCGCTATCCAATAAGCCTCCTCCACCAGAACGGGAGCCGCTTCCAGTGGTTTTATTGTATGGCAGATTCGCCAAACGGGGCTCAGAGCACTTCTATTACAGCAATGGACGCAAAACGTGGTCAGCGCTCACACTTTCATCACGAAACGGTTGCTTTCCAAAGTCGAGGACGCATCGACTGAAAGAACTGCTGATTAAGAACAATGAGGAGGGCCACACTATGGCTGCTACCGAGTAAACAGACGATCGCGTGGCACACATTGAGAGTGGTCTGCTTCTGTCGACAGCGGAGTGAACACTGGATTAATTTAAAATCCACTTTTTTTCCCCAATTTTAACTTCTATGAATAGAAGTGGATAGTATTTAAATATTCTTATTTTATGATTTCATACTATAAACTTCAAATATATGCGGTAATTAGCCAGAAAACAGAAACAATCAAAAAACTGTGTCGCCCTTGCCGCTGTGTCTCGTTTTCTGTAGTGTGCGAAAATGTAGCATAGCTGAAAGAAAAACAAACAACCTCTTAGTCTGTTTTCACAGGTTTAAACAGTATTTGTTTGTTTATAATATTTAACCATTTCCCCTCAGAAAAAGCAATATTACCTCGGCTGGGATTGAGTCTAGACACACTGGGGAGAGAAAACACTCACGCTTGCCAGTCAACCACGGGCGCCGTCTACGTTGACGGTGATAATTTATGATTATTGAGATGATGCGTTTCGGATCCCCGAACAACCATACGAAACCTTCATTATTAATATTTTTTGTTGTTTACATAATTCCAATGGTAAATGAAAACTACATTTTGCCATGATTGTTTTTTTTTCAATTATCACTTTGGTCTCTTTTATAATCCATGAAAATGAATGTTTTTTTTGCCATGGGAACTGGTTTTTTTCTCGATATTATTGCATAGCATATGCTGAATGCATAAAAATATGCATCAGTTCTGTGATTTATGAGGGATTTTGTGAACCCTTAAATATTGTATCCACATTTTCCCTGATTTTATTTTACAATTACTGGTAACTGAAAAAAAAATAAAAGTAACCCTCAAACATAATTCAGATTTGGAAAGTTTACCGCTTATATGAAATCCACATTCTTCTGCGGCGGTATACCCGCATGATACTCGTAAAACTGTACCATCTGAAGTTAATCGTTCTATGTTCATTTTATTAGCATCGCATAATGTGATTTTTTAATAAAAAAGCATAATAACTAGAGGTTGGAGGTGGCATGAGATGATAAACCTATGAGTGCAAAATGGGAAAAACTTAAAACGCTCTCAATTAACAACTGTTGAAGAGCTCATGTTAGAGCTTTATGTTAAAGGTCGCCGATGCTACTAGAGACCGAAACGTTTTTGACAGCGGGAAGGGTAAATTAGATCTGGATTAATTTTGGGAAGTGATGCTGTCTTTTAAAGCATGATACGGCCCTATTAATTCAGTAATGTAAAGGAGCCAGGGCAGAACCCATGATATTCGGATCAGTAAGCAAATATGGTCACCACTAGGCCACGAAGACCCTTACAACACTGCAAACCACGGAGACCGACTAAGTTTTCCGAGATGTTTTCAAAACCCGGAGCAAGCATACACACTGAAAGTACTTTACCGTGATCGATAATTAAATAACAGCTAAACGCACGGTGGGCATGTCGGTAAAATGCACTCTTATTTAATGCTCAATCATATGGCGTGATTTTTTCTCCAAATCATCAAGCGAGACATTTTCCTGGAAAAGTGCAAACAGACCTTACACAAATGTTACACTATACCCAACTTGCCACTCTGACAATTGGTCAAAACGGAAGTACTAACGGACGGTTGAATATACTTGATCCATAAGAAGGGGGTAGTTCCAACAATCAATACGAAACTATCGATTTTAAATTGATTCATTACTTGACTAGCCTATTGGTCCCAAGCAATTAGATTAACGTACCCCATGCTAGACGAAATTCTAGTACTGCACTATGTTTGTTTTGATTCGAT
Organism: Ochlerotatus camptorhynchus; assembly: GCF_037179485.1. Taxonomy (NCBI): domain Eukaryota; kingdom Metazoa; phylum Arthropoda; class Insecta; order Diptera; family Culicidae; genus Ochlerotatus; species Ochlerotatus camptorhynchus. Next base: position 577,581 of record NW_027040497.1, on the reverse strand, counting down.
TTCTAGATAAACATTTCACAAGGTCCTATCTGCATTGATCGATTATCTTCTTCGACTTTCTCTTCCGTTAATAACTCAGCTGCAAAACCTTTCCCTATTGTATTTGACGTTTTGGATGCTAGATCAGAATCTCCTTTATCAAACTATGTTGTAAAATTTGCGCAAAATCTGTTTGCATAGCAGTGGTATATGAAAAGAGAAAGTCGATGAAGAGAATCGATCAAAGCAGATAGGACTCAATTCATTAAATGATCAAACACCATCATGGAACTACCATAGAGGTAACTCTAAGACCAGTAGGTCCCGTAGAAACGTGCTCAACTTTTTGGTTCAGCTCTGGTACTCTCTTCGATCTCAAGCTAATCGATGTACCCCTCGAAACATAGGAAAATCCACGAGCCCCTCATTGTATCTGTCAAACTTTCATAGCGAATCAAAACAAACATAGTGTAGTACTAGAATTTCGACTAGAATGGGCTACGTTAATCAATTTGCTTGGAACCAATAGGTTAGTCAAGTAGTGAGTCAATTTAAAATCTTTAGTTTCCACCGGTTGCTTGTACCATGTATACCATATCCCAGGTTCCTTTCAGAACAATGTAAGACCTTTATGATTCTTGATACTCCTTGTGACTAGAGCATGTTTTTTTATTATCGGGCAGGTTTGGGCTGAAGAGTTTCAGAATTTTATGGAATTTTGCCCATAGCTAGAGTTTATGATGGCATGAATTAAAAAAAAAGTTTATGTATTTTCCCGGACATAACGTATTCTGAAAATTCATAGCTTATAAACCAAGCATCGTAGAAAGAACGTTGTGCAGAGGAAACTACTAAGGCAATTATCTCAGTAACCCAAAAAAATACAATTAGAAAAAAAAATCGATGAAAATTTTCACGGTGGAGGCAAATCAGGGATTGAATTTATTTTAATGATTTTTTTTCATGCTTCAATATTTATTCTCTTTCACTGGTGCAAATTTATATTACTGGTTTTGAAATAAAAAAAAAACTAAGAGGAAGAGGAGACCATAGGGGGGCTTTTTCGAACCAAGAAATGCGACAATTTTTACAACAGGGAATCTATTTTCTTGTGTTTTGATAGTCGACAGCGTCACCCATAATGCAATAATTTTTGCACGGTCTTTTCTGCGAGAGAAGAAGAACACGTCACATACAAAAAGAAGCCAATTGTCTCCTTTTCTTTTAAGCAAAAAACTTACGCCAACTGAGCCAAATATCGTAGAAAAAACCGTTTTAGTGAAACGATAAGGGGCTGTTCATAAACTACGTAGACAGTTTTTGTTTTTGGGATTCTTGACCACCCTCCTTCCCCTGCGTAGACAATTGCCCTTAAAAAATAAAAAAATAAATGTATGGGTCGTGGATAACTGACAACCCTCCCCCCCCCCAAACTGTCTACGTAGCCCCTAAGGAATCCATAAAAAAACTGAAAAAAATGTCAGTGAAAATTTTCATGGTGGAGGGAAATTGCATAGATCAACAGGGAAAACATCTTTTCGAGTGGTGATTTTTTTCAATAACTTTTCTATTACTAGAAAAGTTTTTATCTTTCATTGGTGAAAAATTCAGAGTGATAGGTATCTTCTACCCTTTTTTAGTAGTTACGGTAAAATTAATGGCCGGTTAGGCGCCATTCTGAGAAAACGATAACTTTCATAGTTTTCCTATGACTGATCGTTAGTTTTTCGGTCATATCTCATAAACGGTATGAGATAGCATACTGAATTTTTTACCAGAAGTTTTCAAAATTGGGTTTCTTTCGATTTTGTTTAACCATAAAAATTTTCACCGAAAACATTTCTCAGATTATATTTGTTTATTAATTTTTGAGATAATTTCATTATCATTTTATCACACAACGTTCTTTCTACGATCAGTTATGAATTTTCAAAGAACGTGATGACAAAAAAAAATAGAATGGGAAAATTAACCACCCCGAAATTTTTTTTTTTAATTTTTTTCGAACATAAAGGGTGGTATGGTAACAAATTCGTCAATCATGTGTCATATGTAGCTAAAAACCATTTACGCCAGTGTAAGAATTGAACTTACTAAATTTTCCGATAAGACAGAAAAATGCATATCATTGCAATTGCACTCACCTCTACCATAGCCTTGCCAAACAGAATTATTCATTTACCTTTCCTACACCCAGAGCAGGGAACCCGAATGCGTGTATCATGCTACATCTTTCAATACGCTAATAGCCTAGCAAGCACATTGACACCAATGAAACATATATAGAATTGTCACACCGATATAGGCATCTCACTTTGCTTACAATAATTAAATGTAAATCACACCATATCAGTGCAACAATTTGTAAAATGTATTATGACAATAATTCCGTATATAAACCCAAGCAGTTCATTAATAAATACAGATAGTTTCGATCAAAAAATCACTTTGGATTGTGATCCTCTCCTGCCCAACTTGGGATACACAGGTTTGGACACCTGTAAAAGGAAAAGAAATTCCCCAAGGTTCTGCGATCCTTTTCTGCCCTCTGGGATAAACAAATGAGGACACCGCATCCATTCCTTGATTATGCCGCGAGCCTGCGGCATTATACGTGATTAAGAGCACACTGACTATGTTATGGGGCCTCCCTTAGCTCAGTCGGTAAAGGCGCAGCTACAAAGCAAGGCCGTGCTGGAGGTGGCAGGGTTCGATTCCCGGGCCGGTCTAGGAATTTTTCAGGTTGGAAAATGTCTCGACTTCCCTGGGCATAGAAGTATTTGCCACACAATTATACTAATGCAAAAATGGTACAGGCATCGAAAGCTCTCAATTAATAACTGTGAAAGTGCATCTAGAACACTAAGTTGAGAGCACGCAATAAGCTAATATGCGATATGCAATAAGCTTGAAATGCGAAGAAGAAGAAGAAGAAGAAGACTATGTTATTGTATAAATGATCAAACTTGTTTTTCTTTTTGAAGTTCAGTGACTTCAAAATACAGGAAAAATTTTCAAATGCGAACTGTCGAGCTTTACGTTTCACACCTTCCTTCAGATTTTGTACCACTAAGTATTGCATCAATCTTATTTGATGTTGAACGTCAATTTCCTTTGAACTGTTTCTCATTTCCATCTGTTTTCTAAGCTTTCATGCGTTTCCGTTTTACGATTGCCCAATATTTTTCAATTGGGTGAAGCGCCGGCGAGTTTGGAGGGTTTTTGTCATTGGGTACGACCTACACGTTGTTGGTGGTATACCGTTCCTGAGCCATTTTCCCATAGTGACAGGAAGCGAGGTCTGGCTAAAACAGCACGGAACAACTGTGCTTCTTCAAAAAAGGCAACAACCGTTTTTGCAAACATTTCTTTTCATAAATATCTTGGTTGACAATGCCAGTTGTCACGAAAATTTCGAATTTCAGCCCACAGGTGCAAATCGCCTGCCAAACCAAGTATTTTTTCGGGAATTTTGACAACTGTTTCTGCTTATCTTGAACCTTTCCTTTTGCAGTAGCCGAGCAAACTCTTGTCCTGGGAGCTGCTTGAGATCCGCTTTGACGTATATTTCATCGTTCATTATAACGCAATAAATTTCTGACGCAGTCAATCTGCATGGGAATAATTTAACTTCGCGAAACGCTTATGCGCGAGCAAAATTTTGATACGCTGTTGCGCTCTTGCTTCGATGCCATTTTGACAACAGAATGGAAAATGTCAAAAACAAAATAGAGGCAACATTCTGTATGCACAGGCTTACAAAATGAGGGGTGTTTAAGTTGTTATAAATGCACGATTAAAAAAAAATCACCAAATTTGTGCCACAAATTGTTGACCGTTCCACCAACAATCAATACGAAACTAACGATTTTAAATTGGCTCACCACTTTAGTAGCCTATTGGTCCCAAGCAAACGATTAACGTACCCTATTCTAGTTGAAATTCTATTACTACACTATGTTTGTTTTGATTCGCTATGAAAGTTTGACAGATAACATCAGGGGTGTGTGGATTCATGCAGAACATGCAGGGGTGAGTGAAATAGCTTGGGACTGCTTGGGACCGTTGTTCTGGTACTGAGTGAGCCAAAAATAATAATGATTTTCTTCGGGACCTACTAGTCTTAGAGTTACCTCTATGGTTCCACCCTTTATATCCATAAACTCTACATGTGATCAAACTTTCATAACATTCTGATACCCATCGGCCGATTTAAAAAATCCTCTTTAGCAATCTACGGCATTTTACATTGTCATGCGATTTAATGAAATGTAATGGGTTTTTGGCTGGCGAGAAGCGTAGGCGTGTGGCTAAGATATTAGAAAAATAAACAAAATCATTTATCACCACCTTCCCCTATGTATCGGAGCAGCCCGAACTGCTATCCTAAAGTTTGGTGAGGAGGTTACCGGCATCGATTCGACACACCGCAAAATAACCTAAGCCCAAAACGTGTAGATCGAAAGCAGTGCCTCTGTTATAGTACGTTCAGACTACAGAGTTATAACAACAATCAATACGAAACTAACGATTTTAATTGGCTCACCACTTTAGTAGCCTATTGGTCCTAAGCAAACGATTAACGTACCCTATTCTAGTCGAAATTCTAGTACTACGCAATGTTTGTTTTGATTCGCTATGAAAGTTTGACAGATAAAATGAGGGGTTATTGGTTTTTCCTATGTTTCGAGGGGTGAATCGATTAGCTTGGGACCGAAGAGAGAACCAGAGCTGAGCCAAAAAGTTGAGCACGTTATTTCGGGACCTTCTAGTCTAAGAGTTACCTCTATGGTTATATAGCGCTATCTTAATGGTGGTTTCTGTGTTGCAATTATTTGACAACCGTTATAACATGTTATAACTGCTCAGTCTGGCCAGCGTTTTAAAGTTTTGGCTAAAAACTGGGAACGTTCTAAGGCGAGAAACGGTCTTAAGACGTTCAAGATGCAGAAGAATTCGAAACGGTGCCAAAAACAGACTGCATTCGTCAAAACGAAGACTCATGAGTTACACTTCCGATCAGTGCTGATAAAAATTGTTTCTTCTACACTCAAATAAGCTAAAAATCAAGGCAACCTTGCGAAAAACCAACTATCTGCATGAATTTGAATTTTGACATGATAACATGCTCTTCATCAAGGAAACTGCTGAGTTTCGAAGTCAACATTTCAGTGCCAACATTTCAAAGGGGCGTAATTGCATTTGTAAACAATAGTTTAAGTCGTAGATTTCTCGCGAATGAAAGCTCACTCATAAAAATGAATGATACCAGCAGGTAGAGAAATGTTTCCTGTACCAGCTAGCAGTGGTAATTTGGAAGGGTTGGCTTTAATTTGCGAGAAATCGACGGCTAAAGCCATTGTTTACAAAAGCAATTACGCCCCTTTGAAATGTTGGCACTGATTTGTTTTTGTTCATTCAAAGATGCGTATTCATTATCGCCTGTTCTGTTGTCATATCAATATTCATAATCATTTTGGTGGGGATGATTTTGAGTATCAAATGCGAATTGATTATTTTCGTTTTACATATTACAAAATATATATTACAAAATATACCGTTGTGGAACGTGTTATGATGCTTTTTTCATTCAGATCGATGAAAGATTATTGCCTTTTGCAGAATTGATGATAATATCAAGGTTTTAGACTCTGCAATCTATAATATTCAAAATAATCATTTATGGCAAAATGAATTTGATTTTTTTGCTTTTGAGGATCGTTTCCGATTTTGACAATTTTGGGTTGGAAACTCGAGCGTTGATGAATTGACCAATGCACAGAATGAACTGTATGAACAAATTTGAACATGAACAAAACACGGTGCCGTGTTTACTAAAAATGAACACATGAATAATACTCGGGTAACATTTAAAAATGGCCTATCAACTTATGTACACAAAACTTGTTAGACATTTTTGGCGCAAACCGAAGTACGCCCATGCAAACCAACAACACATCGGGTAGGGTGAATTCTCCCCTTTCTGATAGTAGTTTGGTTTGCGTGGGTGTTCTTCGGCTCGTGAGAAAAGGGCCTAGCAAATTGTTTATAAAAGTTGACAGGACCTTTGCTAAAGTTACGCAAGCATTACATCATGTGTTCATTATTAGTATACACGGCACCGCTCAAAAGTCAATTTTTTTCGTGAGTTCATTCCGCGCATTGGTCAATATCAACAAACGCGTATTCGTCGATGGATAATGAACTCATGTGTTCATTTCCCTCGTACGATGACAGCGAAGGTTTTCAAAACAATCGAAATTCATCTACACTGGGTAGAAGCGATAGTCAGTGCATGGAGGGTAAATGATGTAAACATACACTGCTCCCGATTATAAGTTTGGGGTCACCCTTTAAAAAACATGTACATATGTTTTGCTCATATCTCTGCCATTCTACGACCGGTTTTCAATCTTTATAGGTCATTTGAACGGTATTGACTGAAACTTACCCCGCACTGTTTTAAATACGTCTATCTTCGTATTTTTTTGTAATAACCAGCAATTTTTTTTTAACCCTGCTACCGCATATTTTTTTATCAAAACGGTCTAGGAAAGGATTCTGCGTGGGATAGATAACCATATTAGGGGCTGTTCATTAACTACGTAGACCGTTTTTTGTGAATTCCTCCCCATGTGTATGAACACGCAATTTTTTAAATTTGTATGGTTCGTGGATAATTGGAAAAACCCTCCCCCATAAACTGTCTACGTAGTTGATGAACAGCCCCGTAGAACTCTATTCTTAAAATAATCATAATAATTACTGTCACATTTCAAGAGAATTAAACTTGTTTAAAGACTGTTCGAATGGTTGAATATTATGCATTGCAAGATGATTTTTTTTTTTTATTAGTTACACGGTTCTACATTAAATCTTTTTGGTGTCTTCGGCGCACTTATTCCTTATGAGCTAAAGAATAAGTGCCCCGACCCCAAGACACCAAAAAGATTTGAAGTAAAATCGTAGTTTTATAAGCGCAACTAATAGAGTAAATGTTACGCGCAATGTGCAAGTTGTGCGCATACGCTTCGAGTAAATTATTCCGTGGCTCATAAATCAGTAAATCACGCTCTAAGGGAGGGAGGGGGGGTGTATGCAAATGTGTAGCTAGCAATACATTAGGTATAGGACGAACATGACGAAATGGGGGGGCATGGGAGCGTTGATTTCCCTAAATTTCACGTGACGTACTTAATACATGCTCCTTAAAACGAATCAAACCATTTCATTAATCGTCATAATACCTCCGTCCTCCGACGTGAATGCAATGAATAATTAACAATAAACTGCCTATTCTTGCTTAGGGGTGATTTTTAGTGTCCATTCTATAAAAGATAAAACCCACCTTGAATGGAATATTTCCACTGGGGACAATTTCCTCAACGGATTGAAAATCCCCGAGATTATATTTTAAATTTACAGCACCAAACGCAACACAGCATGTACCAACTCTAACATTCTTGATGAGCCCATCAAATTGAAACGTGATCAGTGGGAATTCTGTGATTCCAAGAAAACACGTGTGGAAGCAACGTTTAAACCGATGAAGCGGGTGACTTTCCGCGTTTGAACCATAAAAAATAACTTGTTCGGAAGCACAGACAGTGCGTATCAATGGAAAGCCCCATAATCTACACAACGGATGAGATCGACTCAAAATTGAGTGGTTTTTCACTCAAATTCACAAAACGTTGGTAGACTGTGTAAAATTTTCCTCACCTTTCCGTAAAAATCTGTTGGAATATGATGAATATGAGAATAATCGACAAAAATTTTACCAAGTAACTTATACGTTATTGCGATGTTTAGTGCACGAAACTCAAATTTGGGTTGGTTTAATCGGCCGTGTGATCAAGTGTATCGGCCACTGATCAAAAGCCAATCTATGACTGTGAGGAGATGGATTTAAATGTGCAGTAGCCCTCCTAATCATATTTATACATCAGCGGGTTACAGGGAGATTTGGTTTGCACTGTTTAGCATACCGGCAGCAACAGGGGGTGTTAGAAATCAACCGTGCCGTCGTCGTCGCTGTCTGTGGCGTCGATGTCTATGATGCTGGTATTGTTGGTGATGCGAGCGCGGGAGTTTGTTATGATATCAACCGGGAAAAAATTACTCTGCATGCGCAGTCATAGTTCGATCGCCGTTGAGTCAAGTTGTAGGTAGCCCAGCTCAGTAGCAGAGTGGGGGACTATTCAAGTGACGGGTTTGATCAAGCAGCAAAAAATAGTGACCTTGTGCTTTGATTGTCCAAAAAGGATACGCGGAAGCGGACTGTGTCGTGATTAGTTGGCTGTTGAAAGGTGATTGAACATATTTTCAGCTTTGTTTTGCCTTTCTCTTTTTTTTAATTAAATATTTTGCTTTAGCGATTGAATCAAAAAACGTTTTTTTGTTTTGTTTTATTATAGTTCCGTAACAATTCTAGAATAGTTTAGTTCTACAATTCGCGTAATAGTTTATTAATAGTATTTTCTTTCAAAGTGTTTTATGTTGCTTCATACGTGAAGTTTACGATTTTCAGAGTTGGTTGGACATGCTATCTAACATGAAGCTTAAGTATAATAATGCTAGAGAAAGGTCTGAAGGGGGTAGGTTGATAGTTCCGCTAGAGTACACAGAAAAAAAGTTGTTGTATATTACACCCAAACAGCTGCACAGAGGTCATTCCGCTGTTGGTGTAATATTACGTTGCACGATGTATACCGATTTTGCGAACAAAATTACATCTGTTGATGTAGTATTGTATCTGATTTCTGCTATTACATCATTATTTCATACATCAGCTTGAATTGCGTTGATCGATTTTACATTTTTTTTTTGCTGTGTACGACAGTATGCAAATTGTATTGAAGTTGAAAATAAGCGAAGGGCCATTAAATTCGCCGTACTAGTCAAACGCACACTTCTTTACCTAACGCATACATTAATGGATGAGGAAATCTACAGGCAAAAACGTGCGCATTTGACTTGCTCATATACTGTCTGCGGCTGTGCAATAGTTCTGTGGAATAGTTCTACACGGTTAGAAAAAGTACCCAATGGCCAGTTCACTTTTACCTACTTTTGACTAGTCTCCTTTCCTCCTTCTAATGTTGTCAAAAACGGAGGAGCAAAACCACCCAACAAGGGTAGTAAAGTGTGGGAACCCAACGTTGAGTACAGTCATATTTACCTACCTTTGGGTACAACTAACTTACTTTTGGGTAGAAAGCAAGTAGAAAATTCCATACGAATTGCACATAAGTAAATGAAAACTACTTTGACCCGCTTTACCTACTTTTGGGTTCCTGCACTAGTGCCGAGATGAGTGAAAAGAACTTACTTTTGGGTACTTTTTTCTTACCGTGTAGCGACGTTTAATCACTACCTAAAGCCCCACGTTGCCGAAAACATTTCCAGTTGATAGTGTGTTATAATGCAATTCTTCTTTATGCAGCTATTGTGTTGCTCTTCTCGTCATGACTAACGTAGTCATCGCAGAGAGAAAGCATTAGGGTGGCTGTTGCGTGCTGTACCATCATCAGCATTGTTGACAGCTACTCCCGCCTTGACTCACACAACACGAGAAAAGGGCCTAGCATTGTTAATCGATTCTCTTCATCGAATTTCTCTTTCGCGAATAATCCGACTGCAAATGAATTTCCCATTCAGTGTGTTGATTCAGGCGCAAGCTAACATCATCTTCTGTCGAACTGTGCTGAGAGGTTAGCGAGAAGTTCTTTTATGTTACCGTGGTAAACCAAAGAGATGCTGATGATGGTACAGCACGCAACAACCACCCTACTGCTTTCTCTCTCTTCTCTCTTTATGTTACTTCATACGTGAAGTTTACAATTTTCAGAGTTGCTTGAAAAGGCTATCTAATAGTACGTTCAGACTACAGAGTTATAACATGTTATAGCGCTATCTTGATGGTGGTTTCTGTGTTGCAATTATTTGACAACCGTTATAACATGTTATAACTCTCCAGTCTGGACAGCGTTTAAAACGCTGTCCAGACTGGAGAGTTATAACATGTTATAACGGTTGTCAACTAATTGCAGCACAGAAACCACCATCAAGATAGCGCTATAACATGTTATAGCTCAGTAGTCTGAACGTACTATAACATGAAGCTTTTGTGTGATAATGTATTAGCTAGAGAAAGGTCTGAAGAGGGTAGGTTGATAGTTCCGCTACAGTACGACAGTATGAAAATTGAATAGAAGTTGAAAATGAGTACCTAACTTTTTTACCTAACTCATACAGGAATGGATGAGGAAACTTGAAATGTTTCTTCAAATCTACAGGCAAAATAGTGCGCGTTTGACTTGCTCGTACACTGTATCATTTTTGTATTAGGGTAAACGTACAAATTTTCGACCAAGAAATATCGATCGACCCATCCATATAAATTAAAAAATCGATACTTTGTGACTAAAACTTAATCGAGTTTATCGTTATCAAAACGTTAAACTGCATCCTAAATAGGCGAATTATGTGCAAATTTATTGAAAAAAGGTCGGGAAACAGTTCACTTACCCTTGTTTCTTTCCTGCACGTGGACATGTTATGGAAAAAAACACCACTTCAACCAACCTATCCTGTTTTGTTGAAAAATGGGTCTGTGCAGTTATATAGTGATCCTCGCGTAACATTTGAACTCTACGTTGATCGATTCTCTTAATAAATTATATAATATATATTTTGTTGTTTTTATTATAGAAATTATAAACCTTTGGCTGGTTGGTCTCTTTAGCAAAAATATTATTTAGTCTCATATCTCATGATCCTGACCATACGAAAAGTTCCTGTATTCGTAAAACTTATTCAGATGAGTAACCTTTTTTTGATTATGATGACAAAAATAGTTCACTACGTGGCTTTAAAGAGTAAAAATATGGGTTTGTTTTGTACTTATCTAATAATCTAATGATTCTCGCCTTTTACAAAAGTTATTCAGTATGTGAAACCTATCAGTTGGACAATGGTTTTATTCAGACTTCTAACCATTTGCACGACCTCGAAACCATTATCAATCTTTTTCATTTTTTGCACTGATTCATATTTTGGGGTTGTGAATCAAACTAACGTCGTTGAAGGAAGGGATTGCAAATATTTATTTTTCTTCCAAAATTGTCATATGGAAGTTGTCCTATATCCTTGCAATTCACTTGAAGCTCTCCGCATAGAGCTCTTCTTTAGAAACTTTGAATGCTCCAATGGAATTCTTTTCGGGATTCCTTTGAAATCCTTCTGAGAATTTAACTTGGAGGAGGTCCTCATAATTAAAAAATTGGTAAAGGGTGATACGGTCAAAATTTGGTCAATATCAACTTGACGTATTTCTTTCAATTTTGCATTTAAAAAACCTGAACACCCCTCATTTTGAAGGTGTGTGTGTAGAATGTTGCTCCTATTTTGATTTTGGAATTCACTCTTCAGTTGTCAAAATGCCGTCCAAGCAAGAAGAGCAGCGTATCAAAATTTTGCTCGCGCATCGCGAAAATCCGAGCTACTCGCACGCAAAGTTGGCAAAATCGCTAAAAGTTGCCAAATCAACCGTTACAAATGTAATGACAGCCAGGAAGTCTGGATCGGGGGGAAATCGAAAACCGGAAGCCGCTGAGACGACAAAGGGAGTTGCCGGTAGTTTCAAGCGAAACCCTAACCTCTCTCTCCGAGATGCCGCAAATAAGCTGGGTGTATCGTCTACAACCGTGCATCGAGCCAAAAAACGAGCCGGACTATCGACTTACAAGAAGGTAGTGACTCCAAATCGCGATGATAAACAAAATACGACGGCCAAAGCGCGATCCCGGAGGCTGTACACGACGATGCTGACGAAGTTTGACTGCGTGGTAATGGACGACGAAACCTACGTCAAAGCCGACTACAAGCAGCTTCCGGGACAGGAGTTTTATACGGCAAAAGGAAGGGGAAAGGTAGCAAATGTTTTCAAGCACATGAAACTGTCAAAGTTCGCAAAGAAATATCTGGTTTGGCAAGCCATCTGTACCTGTGGCTTGAAAAGCAGCATTTTCATAGCTTCCGGGACTGTCAACCAAGAAATTTACGTGAAAGAGTGTTTGAATAAACGTCTGCTGCCTTTCCTGAATAAACACGGTTGTTCCGTACTGTTTTGGCCGGATTTGGCATCTTGCCATTACGGTAAAAAGGCCATGGAGTGGTACGCCGCCAACAACGTGCAGGTGGTTCCCAAGGACAAGAACCCTCCCAACACGCCAGAGCTCCGCCCAATTGAGAAATACTGGGCTATTGTCAAGCGGAACCTAAAGAAGACCAAAAAAACTGCTAAGGGCGAGCAGCAGTTCAAGGCAAACTGGCTTTCTGCGGCGAAGAAGGTGGACAAGGTGGCTGTACAAAATCTGATGGCAGGGGTCAAGCGTAAGGCCCGGCAATTCGGATTTGGAAAAGCGGAAGCCTAACTGAATATTTTTCCTGAATTTTATACTAATTGAACTTGAAAAAGAAATTTAATTTGATTTTTTAAATAAACGATTTCACCCATTTACACGCGTTTTCCCTTGACCAAATTTTGACCGTATCACCCTTTATTCGAGTTAATCTTTCGGTTTCACTAGGAGTTATTGTTGTCTATCTGTTTTATTATAGTTGGATTGGTTTGGTTGTCTATATTAAAGAAATTGTATTACTTATTGTTTTAACTTTATATATATTATATTAATATTATATATATTATTTTTTTCCTTGACGTTTAGTAGATTAAAATCATTGAAACATGTTGGAATGTGTCACCTCTGGGACGAATTAATAGTTATAGACTGCAACTTTCAAATTGAGCAGCTTCAATGCTATAATTTATTGATAAAGTTAGCATTTCAAATACAGATTATCATAGAACTTTTCTTATATTTTAGGATTTAACTTCGAGTTTTCCAGTATTCCTAGAATTTGCTCATTAGAAAATAAATCATAAGCAATATTTAGATGCACTTTAATTTAAAAAAAAAATTAAAAAAAAATTCAACTCTCACGATGAAAATACAATTTTCAATAACATCAACTGCTAGTCATCATAAGGTCATTCTATTTTGTCTCCTCTATTCTCAAATTTTAATCTATCCTGAATGTAACACGCCCTTTCCTTGCCTTGGGACAGCGTTGCCTGTTTCATTACAACTTTTGAGCGTACAAACTTCCACAGCACTCTGAAATATATAAATATTTGTTTTTTGATTTTTGTATTTTGTACATTCCAACGTTCGGAAAACTATGACTCAGTCTTAAATTAGAACATCTATATCTGTTGTTTTGAAGTTATATTACCAATACATCCAGATGCCTTAATTTTACCGAACAGTTCATTAATATTACCGAAGTCGGTAAAGGAGGAATCGTGCAAGGAAGGGGCTTGCGTGAATTACAATCAAAAGTTGCGAGACTAACGGCAATGAAATGTTCTTAACCAAGGCGAAATACGGTGTTAATTGGACTTTAGCACCTCTGAAGAGTTAATAAAGTGTGAAATAAAGTTAGTCATGCGGATATTTCGGGGTTCCTTTTTAAGTTTCTGTTTATACTGAAGCGCTAAATGATAAGAGAATAGGATTCAACAGCTTTTAAAATAGCCACAAATAAGTTCAGTAAAGATAGAAATTAGTTCATAATGGATCTCTATACTCTATGATATAAATAGCACTGGAGAAGTGATCAGAAAAACAAGCACGCTCAAAAAGAGTTCTCCAGTAAATTTTTATTAGCTTCTACCTGGTTGAATCTTCGTCTTAATCAAGTTGCACAAATTCGTTGGTGGTACAAGTCCTAGATTATTGTACGAGTATTGTGAGCGTCCATCCGTTACTTTATATGCTGCAATTTTTCATTAATCACTTACTCTTAGATGGAAACGATACAACTTCCAATGATCGAGAACTGCCTGACCACGTTTTGCAACTGATTGGGTTTGGAAGGATTCCTAGTTGGATACTTACATAAGAGTCACGGAAGGAGTCGAATTTCGTTAGTAGGAAGTGTAAGCCAAAATAAATCAAATATATCAAAACGATCAAAACTACAAATATTTCTAATGGACGGGCCTGGGATTGAATTCTGAACCTTCTGATCGAACCACCGAGCCCATTTTATATTAGCTCTTAACTATTTTCCGGTTGAAAAAGGTTAACTTTTCACCTAGCGAACGGCATTCTCTAACTAAAATTTTAAACGCAAATCACCTTTAAAATGCATTTAAAGTGCATTGATTTTTTTTTTTCTTCATGATTTGTTTTACGTCGATCTTGTTTTCCGTACTGAGTTCCAATGCTACTGACGCCAGGAAAGCAGCTCCCACACCTGGACCCTACCTCTCGACCCATCAACTCATAGACCGGGGACCAACAGCTTTACTTCCCGAAAGGCGTGATCAGTGATTTTATGCCTCAAAAAATCCCAGCGGCGCTGACTGGGATTGAACCTAGGCCCTTTGTGGTGAGAGGCAACCACGCTTGCCACTACACCGTCACTGAAAGTGTATTAATGTACACTAGCGTGCTTAATCGCGTATAGTTTACTCTATTAGTAGTGGTGCGTGTTTAGTATTAGCAATTTTTGTATAAATAAGAGCACTTCACTCTTCTGTCCAATTTTAGCTGTTTCTTCACTCTTCTGTCCAATTCTCGTGCCTATTTTTGAACTCGTTGTCCTTCTCGGCATTGCTGCTAGTCCCTGCTAGCATTCTTGTAAGTGATCACCGTAGTCGACACATTTTCTATGATAATCGACTGCCTTTGCTTCCGACACTTGCAAAACAAGCTATCGAATTACAGTACCAAATTAAATTGTCATATGAAAGCCCTAATAAAAATAATTATAAAAAAAAGCTTAACGACGTGTTCGGGATACCATCCGGACCATTTGTGAGATAGTTTACCTATCCGGGATACAGTGTGCTAGTGTGAATTCTGAAAATAGCAAGCAACGATGTCCTAGTAATAACATTTCTGGAAACATTGAGGAATTAGAACGAAATCACAGATGTCATATGATAGTTATTTGATAATTTTCTTTTTGCTCGAATGTTGTTGAGACGACGGTAGAGCATGAGAGTACGAATACGAATAGACGTTCGCGCACGACAACGAAGCGAGTATAGTAAAAAACATCGACCGTTTCAACCCCTGCCTGCTAGTCTCACATGTTATTTCTGATGTGTTCCACGATATTTCAACGTCCATTATCTTTGTATCATGATCTTGAGTTCCTAGTTACGTCTTATAAAACCGTAACACCAGTGCGGAAAATAGACATTGCCCATCTCCGGGTATTTTTTTAACGAGCATCACTTCATTGTCGTATCGCATGTGCCCCTTTTGCTGCCCATCTTTCGCTTTTACTTTCTTGACTCCATAGTACTTTAGAAGATATAAATGTTTACTCCATAGTACTGTAGAAGATATAAATATATACATTATTAGCAATGCTGTGATATATATGGCAATATGAGCATCCTAGTAAAAGTTAACGTATTGACATGTTTTCTAAAGAAAATAACATTTTGAATCATGTGAAATATAAACAAAAGGTATTTTAGCAACTGCAGCGCTTATTTTGTTGACCTCAAATCTTAGAGATTTTGAACTAATGTTACATTTTCATCATTATCATAGACATATAATTGAATTTTGATACGGTTTTCATGGAGATGCATATTAGAAGCGTTTGTAAAAAATGAGATTGAGTTAATAGGTCGTATGGTTTTCTTGCCCCAATTCGCTACTTGAAAATTTTGCTTTATATTTTTTACAAAATACTTACACGATCCTTTACCATATTACTTACTGCTGATACTTACTTTAACAGTGCTTACGAAGCGTTCTTTCAACACCCATATTATATTTTTCGCAAAGCTTGTGAGACTATGACTATGAGGAATTCGTTTTTTATTGCCAGTTCCAACCCAGTGCGAATCCGATGCGATTTTTTTTTGTTAGTGTGAACCTCAACCTGGGGTAGGATTTAAAAACAAACGATCAAACTGACGTTTGACAGAAAACATGTAGACCCTATCTTGATGCCCGGATCCAGGTTGGAACTGAATAATAAACGCATTCGCTATATGATTACCTATGACTACCCACAAGGTATATTGAAAATTCAAATAAAAAATAAGTTCCTTCCAATGTATTGACGTATGTAAACAGAGTGACGCACATGTTCAAGACATCTTTTCAGGTTCCGTGATGTCTGGGAAATTTTGTGGCCATCTGTGATTATGCCAAGCATCAAATTCTACCAAGCACACGTGTTTGGGCCTCGATTGAGGTAGCTTGAAGTAGTATGATCTGGAAATTCCGAGTAGCTCCTAGATGTATCGAGTTATTTGACCGAGCGGCGATGAGTCTTTCTTAGGGGCGGCCGACGGTGGTATGTTTTGCATTCCCTTTCTTATGTGTACGCCTGATTAACTGGTTTTGTGTCGTTTGTATCTCTTCCGGCGCATTGTAGAGGGGCATTTTACAATCTGCTACCCTCGGTGGAATGAAAATCGTACATGATGAAGATGGCGATCCCTCACAAATATTTTCAGTTGTAGAAATTTAGTCGCGTGAAGGACATCACCAAGCTGTTCGGGTGAATTTGTTTGTTCGTGGAAGGACATTTTTTATTCGCAAATCTCCTTACGACCATTATGCATGTAAACGTTGCCGCGTTATTGTAGTGATAAAATCGTTGTGTATCGTTGGATTGTTCTGAAATTAGCAAGATATAAGTGTTAACAAGGTGCAAATAACAAATATTGTGTGAACATTAAACATTTTAAAATCCTAGACAATGTACAATGTGGGCAATGTACAAACTGTAGAAAATACCCACACGTGAATCATAAGCGTTGAATTAGCAGTTATTGTAGTTATTGCAGAAATACAAGTTCTGTGTATCGTTGGATTGTCCTGAAATTAGCACGATATAAGTGTTGGCAAGGTAACGCAAATAAAAAATATTGTGTGAACATTGAACATTTTTAAATTGTATACTATGCGTGGGCAATGTACAAACTGTCGAAAATACCCACACGTGAATCATAAGCGTTGAATTAGCAGTGACAAACCAAAGTGAATATTAAGTCTAATTTTTATTAAGGAATCTTTAAGAAAGTTCGATTCAAATGAGTAGATCTGTGCTTAAATCGTGGGAGTATTTTTGATTTAACATTTCATGGTAGAGATGTTCAGCTAAAAGTTTTCCGCGAATAATCGTAGAGATTTAAGTAGTGTGCAACGATCATATAATTCATTGTAACTTCTATGGTAATTCATGACGGGTTGGAGTACATACGAATTTTGTCTGAGTTGTATCTAAATTGTTAAAGAAAAATCATATTTTCGCTAATTATATGTATTATTAGTCTAAGTAAACAAAAAATGTTCAGCGGAATTTGTTTGAAGTGTTACAAAGCTAAATTCAGCAACGTTTACAGCTTCTTCACATTTCAAGCTTCTTGCTTATCGCATATTAGCTTTTTGTGTGCTCTAAACTTAGTGTTCTAAGTGCACTTCCACAGTCATTAATTAAGAGCTTTCGATGCCTGTGTACCATTTCTGCGTTAGTATAATTGTGTCTGGAATATGCCCCGGGGAAGTCGAGAAATTTTCCAACCCGAAAAATTCCTAGATAGGACTGGGAATCGAACCCAGCCACCTCCAGCATGGTCTTGATTTGTAGCTGCGGTTTTACGGACTGAGCTAAGGGAGGCTCCTTCAACGAATACATCCCCCCCCCCAATTGTGGGACACCTTGTTTAATTTTAAAATTTGCACCGGATATGGATGTTGAGATTAATGTCCCTGAAAACGCGAAGAGGATGGAAACCGTCAATCTTGTCCTTAAGTATTTGCTCGCACTGCAACAGTATTGCATATTTTACATTTAATTAGACAAATAAGTACGTTTGCACTAACTAAAAAAAAGGTGATAACTGGGCGTGTTTTTGTATAATCGTTCTAATGAAGCACGAAATAAGTGCTCCGATGAGCATGATAATGATAATTGTCTACCACTCATTGTAGCACGGACACTAAGTCCGATAGCAGTGGGCTCTCCTCACTATTTGGCTATTTGGCTTAATAACCTCTGATTGTCCACTGGGCCAAAAACAGGTTGGGTGGATCTATAAGTAAATTTACGGGACCATAGAGACTGTCCTTCCAGGAACATTGTCAAAAATTTGGTAAAAAAATAGTCGTCAAACAGAAGGATGCCCTAAGGAGTGTGGAGAAGTCCGCCCTTTATCCACAGGGAGTTGAAAATTTCACTCTCCCCATCCAAATGGCTTCAATTGGTCCCTCACAATCCTTAACATTTTTGATATACAATGAATGATGAAATATGATAATTAAAGCAAAACGTTACCAATCGAATATTTAACGTTATCAAATCGCCCAGCATACACGGTAAGAAAAAAAAAACTTTTATCTACTTTTGACTAGTTTGTCTCCTTTTTTCCTTCTAAAGGCCTGTATAGAGATCGAAGCGAAGCGAAAAATTCATACAAAATACTAAACGCAATTGGCAAATATTTCGCTTCGCTTTGAACTGTAAACAGATGCGATCCAGCGAAATCTTATTTTGTGGATCGTATCTTTTTCGCTTACGTTCATTTTTTTTTTCGCGCATGCAGCGCTAGCGAAAAGAGCAGCAGGTAAGCGAAAAGTTGACGTTTCGAGAAAGAGCGTATCTGTCATATTTTCACTTCACTGGAGGTGTAAACTGACCGATTTCGTTTCACGTGAGCTGTAAACTGCGAAAAAAGGAAACTGGAAAATGTTCCACAAACATTTTTTCACAACCTTTTTCGCTAGCGAAATTTCATGATTTTTCGCGTGCTTCAATTTTTGTTTCGCTTCGATCTGTATACTAGGCTTAATGTTGTCAAAAACGGAGGAGTAAACCACCCAACATTACTGCCTTTGTGAGTGTGGGAACCCAACGTTGAGTAAAATCATATTTACCTACTCTTGTGTACAACTAACTTATTTTTGGGTAGAAACCGAGTGGAAAATTCCATACGAATTGCACACAAGTAAATGAAAACTACGTTTACCCGCTTTATCTACTCTTGGGTTCCTGCATTATAGTGCCGGGATGAGTTAAAAAACTTACTTTTGGGTACTTTTTCTTACCGTGTAAATAGAAATGAGTTGTTTTACACTGAGGCAAAAGAACCACATTATGAATTTTAGTCACAAGAAATCGGTGTGAATTTCAAAGATTTGCCTTATGAAAAATTATGTCAACAAAAAAATAATAAAATTGAGCAGACTGGAACCGAACCATGGACGTTGAGATTACTGGTCCTGTTACTGGAGCACTCGTCTGTCAACGCTTGGGAAAATTGTATGGCTAATGGCGTAGAAGGGCAACCTCATGTTAGACTATGCTATGTTTGCAGGAAATTTTCCCAGCTACTACTTTGTTAAATACCACTTTTCGATCAAATGTAAGGAACAACAGATATTCATGATTCAAGTCACTGATGTCTTATGATTATGCTCAATGGCGCGTAGCATAAAGCACAAAAATCATGGCTACTATGTCACACTGCACAATACAGTGTGGCCTATAAAACAGCTGCTTGATCATGCCAGAAGATTATCAATCTCTTAAACAATTAATAACTATTTAATTTGACGCTTGCGGAAAAACGATATTTTGCAAAGTGGTAGCCCATAAGAATAGTTATAGAACTTTTCAACAGTGCAATATGGAAAAAGGCTAGATAACAATGAACAAAAAGTTTGGTTTTCCCATAGTAAGTTCCATATAAACTTCAAATGGTTTGTGCCAAGTCAGTTTCTACCAAATGAGTTTAAATTTTGGGAAGTAAATCATGATCCAATTTATAAATGTGGAGTAGGGTGCTTCATTCTGAAAAAAGTGATGAATTTCTGATGGGCCACCCTCCAGTTCGATTCATAGCCCCAAAATATGAACCTGTGCAAAAATTGGTAAAGATTGATGAAGGTTTAGAGGTCGCGCCAATGATTTGAAATTTGTATGGGAATTACTATGGAAGAATTTAAAAAATCGCTTATATCGCTATAACTTTGCTTCTACTTGTCCAAATGTCGAAAAAATTTAGTATGTTATTGCTATGGCAATAAACAAAAAGCCTACAGTTGCTACGCTCAGTTTTGCAGCGTACCAAGAATTATAAAAATGTGAAAAAATGGCAAAATAGGGTAAATTGACAGATGAATATGTACAAGGCAACAACGCCAATTTCATCGCAACAACAACAGGCTTGTTGATCATTGTCATGACAACCACATATTTTTTTTTTTCAACGTTTGGACAACTACAACCAAAGTTAGAGCAATGTAAACGAAAATCAATAATTTCCCATACTAATTCACCAAAATCTCCATACAAAATCCAAATCATTGGCGCGACCTCTAAACCTTCATCAATCTTTACCATTTTTTGCACAGGTTCATATTTTGGGGCTATGAATCGAACTGGAGGGTGGCCTATCAAAAATTCATCACTTTTTTCAAAATGAAACACCCTAATGTGGAGCGAACATTTCAAATTTTGCGTTAGTCTATTGGGCATGGAGTATGATCGTACTTGCCACACAATTATACTGATTCAAAAATGGTAAAGTCATCGAAAGCTCTCAATTAATAACTGTGGAAGTGCATCTGTAGAACACAAAGAGCACGCAATAAGCTAATATGCGATAAGCAATAATCTTGAAATGCGTGGAAGGAGGAGGAGCTTAGCGTTCTTTGAAACATTTCCACAGTTAAGAGCCTTCTATGCTAACCAATACATGTATTTGCATATTGTATAGATACAAGGAAATTTCCAGCATGAAATATTGTCAAGGCCTTAACGACAATCTATCGTCCCAGTTATAGATTAGTAATACCGTGCTTACTGCGTTATCTAAGGCCCACAAGCACTTAGTTACTTCTAAAGCACTAGAAACACGTGTTTTTTTCGGATTTTAATTTCATCTATAAATGATTATGTTATAAGTGTTAAAACCCTAACACCTTTTCGTGACGGTCGCAATTTAGATTTAGAATTAATGTAGGGTCACTGTATCTGGAGGTTTAAATTATAAAATACATAACGATAGTAAGAGAAGCACTCATTTAGTAATTAAATCTTATCTCTGTCCTTATTTCAGACATTCACACTGTTTACGGAGCTACGATAATCACAACAAAATGAGAACACACGTCAGCCCAGATGGATCTTACGTTAACGATGGGATGAACTGTTCGTCTTTAGACATAACAATACCAAATGGAGAGCCCCATGGTGGTCTGACCGGATCCAATGAATTCATATGTAAGTTATTCCTTAGATCGACTTAAAAAATCTTAATTAAGCTTGATATTTATTAATATACATTGGAACAGTGTTGGAAACGTTAACCAAAACTCACTATGACTCGCGATTTTTTCCAACACTGTGTTGCATTATGGAAAATTTCCATCATACAATAGAAACGGCGGACTCTATTCTTTCTTCGTGTGTGATTGAAAAAGGAGACCAAACTATGCTGCAATATTCTAATATCGACCTTACATAAGCAATGTACAGGGTTTCTGTCGTATACGTATCGTGAAAATTATAGCAGAAACGTTTTATGAAACCACGCATGTTGTTAGCACTGTTAATAATTGTGTTATAATGATCGGTGAGAGTAAGCTTTGAGTCTAAGATAACATCCCAGATCCCAGACTCTATCACACTTTTCTACGTTTTGGTTCCCTTTAGTAATTTTTATACCGGGTATGTGTCGTTTTCTACTGAAGGTTATTGAGTTACATTTTTTACATTTAATTGATTTAATTTAGTTAAATTTAATTTTGTTGAATGTGTTAATGTCTTTAAGACACTTTTTATTTCCAACAAAAATTTGATTAAATTTTTCATTTTCTTAATAATGAAAAAGATGTCATTGACGAATAGAATAATTAAAAGGGGAGCGTAGTTTCGTAGTTCGTAAACGGCTTTTAAAGAAGCCGTGTTGCATAGTAGTTATTTTGTTTTCAGTTTGAAGAAACAATTTTTCATTTACAATCGCCTCGAAAAGTTTCGGGATGCAAGAAATAATGGCTATGCCACGATAATTAAGTATGTCAGATTTTTGCCCGTGCCTATATTTAGCACTTAAAATGAGTTTTTCCATATTTTAGGGAAGTAGTTCCTACGTTTATTAACAGCGAAATTTGAAGTTAAGGTTCTAGCTGTAACTTTTTTAAAGATATTATGATTTCTTTCATGAAAAAGTTAGGCCTTTTTCAAAAGCTGGTCATGAAATATTGAAAAATGTTATTAATTAACAACATATTTTGATTCACATCAACACATTGAGATTAAATAAAACTACAAAAGTATCAAAACAATCCTGGCAAATGTTTGTCCTCCTGCACCTGCTTGAATTTCTTGAAACCTCCCATAGTGACCGAAATTTTTCAAATTGCTTTATTTTCAAATAGTTGGGGCAGGATTTTCCTCCAGTACTTGTTAGGATATACTAAAAAAATGACCCTGAGCTACGAATTAGCCTTGAAATCAAAAGTTTGTGATCAACAGATACCCTGGGAACCAAAAAAAAAAAAAAATCAAAAAAATTGTGGGGTAATTTTCCTTAAAAATTTTAGTTGATATTTTCGTACTTTCCCCGACATAACGTACTTTTGAAATTCATAATTCATGAACGTATTGTCGAAAGAACGTTGTATAGGTAAATGACAAAGAAATTATCTCAGCAATACTTTAAAAATCTAATCTGAAAATTGTATTCCACCGACATGTTTATGGTGAAAAAAAAAATCCACCAGCGTGAAAATTTTCGTGGAAAATATTTTTCAAATTATCCTTGGACTGCTGTGATAATTTTCTTATCGTTTCACATAATTGAATTTTTGGAAAAAGAAATTCTTTCATATAACCATAAACCCTACCTGTGGGCAAAATTTCATAGAACTCTGAAACACTTCGGTTCATTTTGATAATAAAAATATCCGGTGTAGTCAACACTCAAAAAAACATAATTTTAATTTTTGAGCATGTTTTGGAATGAAAATTTAAATTCATCAAAATTAATAATCCTGTATCTAGCGTCTACCAGTGCCTATAGCTACGCTAAAGGAAAGGGTTCTAATCTCACGCTTGATGCATTAGTCTCGACAAATTAGTGTACTCTTATATTACGAAATCGTTTAAATGTTATTAAATTAAAAAAAAATATTTATACATACACATTACTTACCTTTTGGTTTGGTTTCAGTGTCACCAAGCGGTCAGAAAATTTCCTCGGATAGCCGCCTCGAAGGTGTTAATCAATGGTGCCAACGCAAAGCTAGAAGTGCCTGTTCTAGAAAGATGTTGTTGAAACGGCTACCCATTTTACGGTGGTTACCAAAGTGAGTAACGCCTGCCTTTATTGCGTTCGACGAATTAATTAAGCCAATTCCAATGCAATTGCGGTTCAATTAATCTGTGGTCACTCATCGTTTGATTTGTTTTCATTCTTTTTAATCAGGTACAATGGATCGGATGCTGTGGGTGATCTAGTAGCGGGAATAACCGTTGGTCTAACTGTGATTCCTCAAGCACTTGCCTATTCTGGTATTGCTGGGCTTCCCGCTGCGGTAAGTTCCTACACAATCTTGGTAGTTTTAGTCAGCTATATTTGTGTATGTTGTTTTTTTTTTTCTCTTTACAGTATGGTCTTTATGGTTCCTTTCTTGGCTGCATCGTGTACATATTCCTCGGTAGTTGTAAAGATGTACCTATGGGTCCAACAGCCATTTCTGCGCTTCTTACTTATCAAACTGCGCGCGGAAATGTATCTAAAGCTATCATTTTATGCTTCCTTTCGGGAATAATTGAACTAGTGATGGGTGTCTTTGGATTGGGATTTCTAGTGGATTTTGTATCCGGACCTGTGTCGTCGGGATTCACGTCTGCGGTATCGCTGATCATCGTAACATCCCAAATTAAAGATGTATTGGGAATTTCGGCAAAAGGAACTACGTTCCTAGAGATCTGGCAATCAATCTTTAAGGATATTCACAATATCCGTGCTTGGGACACGGTCCTTGGTATCACCTGCATTGCTGTACTGCTAATTATGAGAGTAAGCTACTAAATACAGTCACTAAGAAAGACAATAAGTAACGAATCGTGTATTTCAGATTGTAGCAGGACTGAAAGTAGGGCCTCACGAAGATGACCTCAAATCGAAGAAGCATCGAATTATCAATAAGTTTATGTGGTTAATCGGAACATCACGCAATGCCATTCTAGTCGTAGTGTGTGGTGCCATTGGATACGTGTTCCAGTCATCGGCTTCAGCGCCATTCAAGCTAATTGGAGATATTCCACCAGGTCTGCCATCATTTGAAGTTCCTCCGTTTTCACTCAATGCCAATCAAACTGCTAGTGGTAGAGAAGAAAGCTTCGCCGAAGTCGTTTCCAGTTTGGGGTCGGGGCTAATTGTGGTGCCTTTGATCTCTTTGATGGAAAACATTGCTATTTGCAAAGCATTCTGTAAGTAACGTGCTAGATTTCTACCCATATGCTGCCCAGATTTCATTATTTACTCTTTTACATGCAGCTAACGGCAAACCAGTTGACGCTACCCAGGAATTGATTGCCATTGGAGTTGCCAATATTGCAAATTCTTTTGCACATGGTTTCCCAGGAACTGGAGCTCTTAGCCGTAGTGCCGTATTCAACGCTTCTGGTGTTCGAACACCTTTAGCAAACATCTACACCGGAGCCTTGGTGGTGCTTTCGCTTTTATTCTTCACTCCATACTTTTCATACATTCCAAAAGCATCACTCGCTGCGATTATCATAGCAGCAGTCGTCTTCATGGTAGAGGTCAAAGTTGTCAAACCCATGTGGCGAACAAAAAGTGAGTCTCGTGCATTGAAATCAATGACGTATAAACATTACTATTTATTTCTTTTTTAATTCCAGAGAGTGACTTGATTCCTGGATTAGGAACATTTATCGCCTGCCTAGCTCTACCACTAGAAATTGGAATTCTTCTAGGAGTTGGTCTTAATGTGATATTCATTCTGTACCATGCAGCCAGGCCCAAGATAAACGTTGAGCGATTAACTGTAAGTAAACATTTGTCCTTCAAGTTGACACAACCTTTACAAGAAATATTATTTAACAGAGTCCTGCTGGTACCGAGTATCTGATCATCACTCCAGATCGATGCTTAATTTTTCCATCGGTGGACTACGTGCGGAATTTAGTGACAAAGCATTCCATCCGCCAATCACTTCCAGTTGTGATAGATTGCTCGCACGTCTATGGAGCCGACTATACCGCTGCAATGGTTATCGGAAGCATTACCCAGGACTTTGCCAAACGTGATCAGCCACTATTCTTCTATAACTTGAAACCAAGTGTGTGTGCAGTGTTTGAAGGACTATCACCTGTCGACTTTGTGGTTTACTACCGAGAAGAAGATCTAGATGAGTTGATGATAGAAAAAGCATACAAACCGAAACAGGTACTCAGTGCTTAGAAGTTGTACTAAATTTTCAATGGCGTACCAATTCAGGAATAATCATCAGTATTACTGAAGGGGTTTCCATCAAAGCATAAAAGCATGTCTTTACACATGCCAAGAACACCCCTTTAACGATGCATGAATAATTACATAACAATCAAATCAGCTCTATGGCGTGGCATTCAACTGCCATCTTTCATAATTTAAAAAAGCTGTAAGAACTATTTTCTGTTACAGGTAAATTAAAACTATATTAGATGCATATGTATTTATTACGTGCCTTTGGTACCATAACAACAAATATAAGCTTTTTATCTGACTAAGCACTTTGTTCTCGACGGTTGGATATCAAGTGAAGCGTGCCTTCTCTGAACCAACACCCCATCACTTACCGCATGGATAAATAGACGAGTGCACCTGCTAGTAGATAGGAACATGAGTTAAATTTTATTCACGAATATGACCAAATTGCTATGCGCCTTTTAAGAACCACTGCTTGTTTTCAGAATCCTCAAAATTATTGAACTGCAATTGTCAAGCCATAAAAGAATGTGAAGTATTGTTTTTAATATTTTAAGTTTTTGTTAGTAAAATTTTAGCCAACTAACTAGATGAATGAAAGTTAAATTCTTCATTCGGATGCCACTTCTCGTTTAGGATGATATTGTACTATGATACTTTAAAATATTCTATAAATAAAACTGTGATAAGGCTATAATTTATTCAAATAAATGCAAAAATTAACCATGAAAAATGAATAGCAATATCACAAACCATATATACACATTTCTACCCTTCGTAGTTCTTACCCTCATGCTAAGAGGAAGAGCTGGTTCCCGTTTGACAGAAAAATGGTTCATTTTCGCCCCCGTATTGTCACCTCTTCTCTTAGCCCTTATACACCTCTATTTTGTTCTGTTAGCATACGTTGCTAGTTCGTTGATCGTCTCTCCACTTTCGCTGCAGTTTTCAAAAATAGTGGGACATGACTATTTGCGACGAACCTATTGAGAAATCCAACTTAAACTCCTGCGCGTCTGGTGGCAGGAATAAGCACTAACCGACGGTGATAAGTCTGTGGCAGCCCTTGACAATTTCATTTATTGTTTGCAAAATTGTTTAATTTCAATGTAATTTCATGAAAATTTCTTGTCAGCATGAATGAATCTTGTACAAAATCCATAAAACTATTTTATAATGCATTGTTCTTAAATAAAAAGCTACTTCAAGACTTATAAATTACTGAAAACATGTTAAGGTTTGAAATCATCTGCCGATTAAACAACAGACAAAGTTGGCCGACTAAATCAATCGACGAAAAACTATTAAATAGGCCGATTGCTCGGTGTAGCACCAGACGAAAAACGATTTAATCTGCTGATTAATACACCGACTGAAATTAATTTTTAAGTGACAATAGATTTAGTCGGTGGACGATTCGGGTGATTTGGATGATGTTTGTTTATTTGGAAGATATTTTCGAAACAAAGCACGATAAAATTCAGCATTATATACCATTATTACGAGTACTACTTTTTTGCTCGGATCATGTTTTGACTTCCACAGAAACTCGCTAGAATAAATAGAAAATAATAGTTTTTTGGTTTAAATTTCAAAAATGTATTCAGTTTGACACATTATTTCGGACTTATCACGGTCGATTGAAACATGGATTTGTCAATTGAGTGTAGCATTTTGATGTCTTGAGGAATGTTTCTTCATTTTGTGTTCACTTTAATTGGAAGATTGCCGTAAAATCTCAACGCAGATGTCGCCACTGCATGATGATGATAATGTTGACAGACTGCATATAAAATTCGTGAAAATTAGCGTTAAATCATAATTTTCATCAAGCCTGTGTAAAATCCTTCCAATATAACATTCGAATTGAAGAAGAAAACGTTTTCACGATCAGACTGATATGCATCTTTGACTTTTCCAGTTGAACTTTCATTAGATATATTCATTTCATTTCGCGGCTCCATCAATGCTGCATTGTAAATATGATGTAAACAGAAGTAAATTGCTCAATTACTCAAAATAAAGATGATTTGTATTCTTGTTATCACTTTGAAGACCATCTAGCACCATTTTATAGTATGGTGCGTGTTGAGTAAAGCAAGTTCCGTTGCGTTTTCCGTCGAAAATTGTGAGTATCAATTAATTAATTTAGCTTTATTTAGGAGGCTTTCAGCCTTAGGCTGGTTCGCCTCCGAAGCTGTGAGTATCAATATGTTTTCTTAGAAAAGGCCAAAATGAACATTTATTTAATATTGGCGTCCTATACAACCAATTCTCCATTACCACCAGCATGATACAACCTTTCATAAGTAAATGAACTTAATTTCCACTTTCATCTTAGTGTAAATCTCACATATTTACCATTTTCTGAAAAATGCAGCTGCGCAGGAGGTAACCTCTCCCTGTGGGTGCAAACTTGTTATGCATAATTTGCCATGAAAACATCTCCGATCCATACCGAAATAATAACAAATAGTTTTCAAACACGTTTTCTTACACGATTCAAGCAAAAGTTTCCACGGGAAATTATTAGTTTTTCTTAATGGACCGATTTGCCCCAAAAAGCGTCTGTTTTACTTGGAAAATTTGGAAACTATCCTCCTTCTAGTAGTTCTCACTTCGAAATGTAGGTGGCGAAAGCTTGGAAAAGTTTCACTGCAAGACGCCAATTGAGTAGTGAAAATGTTCGCTTAAGGGGCGTATACACTCAGATAAAAAAAAAAAACTTTTTTATGTTTTGTTAAAATTGATTGACGTGCTGTCAAATCAGACTACTGATCATTCTTGTATGAAACTGGTTCCAAACGTAAAAAAACGCTGTACACACTTAATCTAGCTCGGTAAAATCTCCAACCTCGGCATTTACTTTTCCTGATATCTCTGCAAAATATCTGTTTGTTAGCTGATATCTTTGCAAAATGTTATTTGTTAGCTGAGGCTCGGCAATTGTTTTACTGAATCTTAGCAAATTAAATTGCAGAATCGCTCGGCTGTTGGAATCTCGGCGAAAAAAATTAAGTGTGTAGGTTTCTTATGGCTTGTTTACGTTTGGAACCAGTAACTGTTATGCGAGGTAGGCGACGATTGTTCGTATTTGACAGCCACCTCCCCCCCTTGATAGGACCCAAGCTAAGTGAACACGCTAAGATGCACATACCTTAAAGTCGGTAAAGAATACCTAAATATCGGTAGAAATTACCGATAATCGAAGAAAGTGCACATACCTAAATTATCCGTAATCATGGGAAGGTCGAGTTTCGAACGCCTTTGGATACGGTTGTGTCTTAAGTTTCTCCTCTGTTTTGTGCATGCATTAGCTTCCATAGTCTTCGGCTGCATTTGCTGGATTAGCGCTGGCACTCTGCCTCCCGGACGGTTATACGTGTGTGAGTGGTGGTTTTCTCGCTTTCCGAGAAGTTTTAGAATCGAGAAAGAAAACATGATTCATCATGTTTGCAAGCAACAGAAGATTTGACGCTATCTGCACAGGAGTGGAACTTTGGATCAGAAAGTGGCTCCACTTGTCATTTGCGAACACTAGCGCACCTAGCGGTAGAAGGCATCTTCTGCCTGCAGTTAAGATAGGCAGCATG
Source organism: Ochlerotatus camptorhynchus (assembly GCF_037179485.1). Taxonomy (NCBI): domain Eukaryota; kingdom Metazoa; phylum Arthropoda; class Insecta; order Diptera; family Culicidae; genus Ochlerotatus; species Ochlerotatus camptorhynchus. Next base: position 548,460 of record NW_027040497.1, on the reverse strand, counting down.
CTATGATAGTGTGAGTGCAAGTCCGTGTGGAACGCTACCACAATACATCGCTTGTTAAGCAGAAAAACGAGCACTTTTTGATTCACCGATTTGTTTGCACTTCTCCTTCTGTTCTGTGCTATCTGCGTTGTTTGATTTTTTCTCCCGTTCCAGAAATTTGTGGCATCGCAAGCGATAATTTTAATTTTAGTTTATTTACGCGGTAATGATGTTGGTTCGCAACTATTTTTGAAAAAAATAAGTGTTTTCGAACGAAAGTGTACCAAAAGTGCTTCTGAACGTGTTTCGTAGTTGGGTGTGGTGAAATTCGTGCATTCCCGGTTGATTTTGGAAATCCGTATCACAAAATTACCCACCGATTCCTTTTTTTGCCGTTCGACGACGACGGGTGTGCTTTCGCGAGAGTGACGTTTATTTGATCCGTTTCTTTGTACGGGCACAGACAAACAGACGTAACTCTTTGAAAAACTTGTTCTTGAAAACATAGTATCTCAAAACATATAACCTCAGTAACGACATCTCTCTGGCTTCTCGCGGAAAACAAGATTGCTCACTAACTCGTAAACAATATTGCATAAAAGTTCTATAGAATATATAGAAACGTCAAAGTGATCCGATGCCAGCGCTGCGGCGAGTAGTTCGCGGAACTGATAATATTCAAATCAACCGTTAAATGCATGAACGAAGATACACAATGAAGAGTTACGTCTGTTTGTCTGTGGTACGGGTGTGTGTTTTTTTTGTAACTAGCGTAAGTGTGCCTGCGATTTGCATTGAGTGTCGGAGATTGTAAGTAATCTGAAGGATGCCTCGCTGGATACGCCCAAGACTGGACGGGCAGTAGCTGGTGGCCGTGAACGGTTCCTGGGGAAAGCACTAGATGCGACCCTCCTCCCAGATGAACATGGCAATACACGAAGTATTGGTATTGGAAGGTAATTGCTATTAGATATTTTGCAAACAGTGACAGATAGCGGACATGAAGAACCAGTGGAGGTGCCGGGTAAAGATGTTTATACTAGACAAATGGTAAGTTACAAATTCGCTGTTGTCGTTGTCGTAGGCGCCGTCGTAGTCGCTGTCGTAATCGCCGTCGTAGTCGTAGGCAGTACCGTTAGTATATTTAAAATTAACCACCAACCGCTGAAAATATGAATTATCACGTATTTCTGTTGTTCATTACATGCCAAGTAAAATTCGAGAACGTAATTTCATTTGAATAGCTTGTTCAACCAGGTCTTAAACAATCGTAACGTCGGTCATAGTTTGTTATGATTACCTGAACCATGCGTAAAGAGAAAATCGAAACATTTAACGTCACGTGAAAATGGATCTTAATGAAGGCCTCTTTCATAGCTTTTAGTTTAAGGATTTCAAAGATCGTCGGTTGCAGTGGCTTGCTTACTGAGCAGTAAAACGCGGTCCCAGATCATTTCATATTACAAATGTATGGTTAGATCGCTTGTTTATCGTGTATTTCGTAAAACTTTTCGTTGTCGTCGGTGCCGGGTCTGAATAGTCATAAAAACTTGAGTAACGCTATAATGTGATATGAGGGGCTCGGTGGCCTTAGAGCAACCGGTTTTGCTTACTGAGCAGAACATCATGAGTCTAATCTCAAGCCCATCCATATTCTAGATTCGTCAATCGTTGTATTTGTTAACATGACTACATGGTAATAACAGCAACTCGATGATTAAAAAGGAGCTCGTTTGCCTAGTGGCAAACGTTTTTGCTTACTGAGCAGAAGACCATGGGTTCAATCCCAAGCTCCTTCGCGTTATATGATTGTTAGGACATCAATTCAGCTTATCGTTTACCAAAACGAACCCTGCTGCAAACCCAACCCTATTACCCAATATTCCAGTGCTTCCTCGTGGAAGTGCAGAGGTGTTCTCGGCTTCCATCAAAGCGAGTGTCACGTCAACACATTCCTACCCCTTCCTTTCTTGACCTGTGTTCGGGCGCGGCCGGCGCTGGTATTGCCTAGTTTGAGATCACCAGTTTTTACACATTGAGGATGATTGCTAGTCCCAAGCATCGTCTAATGGTTCTCTGTGTAATCACAGCTGGTCTGGCAATAACTGAGTAGCAACCGTAGGCGGTCAATCATGCTCATGCTCATGCTCATACCTAAATTATCCGTAATCATGGATTACCAATAATCAACTTTAAAAATTACATTAATTTATAGAAAAAAAAACCTATTTAAAGTAAAGAGTAACGATTTTTTTCGGTAAAAATACCGATAACTTTTTACCGATAATTTTAAGTAATCGTAGCTAAGAGTGAAGACAACTGGCTTCTTACTCTTGAATCTATATCTATATCTGTCTCTATCTTACGCACTTTTTTCCTTGATTTTGTTTTCCATCGATCTTGTTTTCCGTTCTGAGCACCAATGCTACGTCATGTTACGCCCTCGGTTACGCCATAATTCCAGCTCTATTTAGAAATATTATTTTTTTTATAGCAAGCATTTACAGCAGCAATATGTTTATTTACTTTACTCGATAGGTAGGTGGTTTGACAGTTCGATAAATAGATTTCGCATCATTCTTTGTTGGCTTTACACTGATCATTTTGCTTAAAATTGAATCAATTTTACATTAAACTAAGTTTAGTTATATCGAATGATTAAAAATTAATTATCTCTTGCTAAAAAGTAATCATCTGATATTTAACCCAGTTTAATCATGTTTGATTAAATTGAACATTATCTTGTTTGAATTAATTTTAATCATTTTTGATTTCATTTTAAACATTTTTTATTGAATTTTAATCATTTTTGATTGAATTTTCATCATTATTGATTATGTAATAATATTCTAATTTTTTATCAAAAATGTTTATTTCGAATTTAATCATACATGACTACTGCCGAAGTAGTCATGGCTCGGACTCAATAAGGTGTAGCGGGAATTTGCATTCTTTCTAGCTTTTTTGATTTAATTTATTATTGAATGTAGCGAGTACGATTTTGCAAATTTGAGTAAATGGAATATAAATATGAGTTATATTCATCGGCCGTGTCATATCAGTTTTGACCGAACTGTGTGGATTCTACCTAAATTTGGGTGTTTTGAAATAGCGTGAGTATAGGAATGCAGTGACCCTGCGCATTTTGGACGCACATGTTTATTTTTGCATGTAGTAGTGTGGTCGGCTGTCAACTATAAAGAGTTAAACAACAAAACAACGTGTAGTCGCTTCGCGTTAAAAGTTACAATAAAATTTGAGTTAGTTTATCTATACATACAATTTTACAATATGAAGCGACTATCCGAAGAGAAAACCAAAGTTTTGTTTGAAAAGCTATCCAAATAGTAAGTAGATAGTGAGATGTTTCCCGTGGATGAGAACGATTTTTTTTAACGATGTACATTTACAGCATTGGTCCCAATGTGAAGCTACTAATCGACCGACCGGATGGAACGTATTGTTTTAGAGAAATGAATTCCCGTGTTTATTATATGTCGGAGAAAATACTGAAGCTTGCTGAAGGGCTTAAGAAAAATGAACTTGTTTCCGTTGGTACATGTTTCGGAAAATTCACGAAGGGAAACAAATTTATCCTTCACATAACCGCCTTGAATTTCTTGGCTCCTTATGCTCAGTATAAAATTTGGGTCAAACCGTCAACAGAACAGCAATTCCTTTACGGCAACCACATAACCAAGACCGGTTTGGGCAGGATTACAGAGAATACACCAATGTACCAAGGCGCGATTGTTATGTCGATGAACGATACACCGTTGGGATTCGGCGTGGCGGCCAAATCGACGGCAGACTGTAAGCTGGCTGATCCATTGGTGACGGTATGTTTCCATCAGGCTGATATTGGAGAGTACATTCGATCCGAGGATACACTAATTTAGGTGAAGATGAATAAACATTTTGGTTCAAAATTTCTTTAATTTCTAATATTATATAAAAAAGTTAAAATCCTTTGCTCTTCTATTACTCAAAACAATCCACACGTCAATGCTACGTGAAAACACGTATACACTTAGATTTTTTTGCCGAGATGGGCACCACCGAGCAGCTCGGCATTTTATTTTGCTGGAAATTCAGCAAAAAATATGTTTGTTAGCTGAGATCTCGGCAAAAATCCCGTTTGTTGGCTGAATCTCGGCAAGTCTATATTTTTATGCCTCAGAAAAAGCCGGATTTTTCTGAGGCATAAAAATCTCTGGTCACGTCTTCCTTCGGAAGGGAAGTAAAGCCGTTGGTCCCGGCCCATGTGTGTTGAATGGGTGCGATATCCTACGCAGGTGTGGAAGCTGCCTTCCTGCACATTCGATTGCCGTCAATGGAAGGCAATCGATGTCCGTCGGTGATTGACACTAGATTGACAAAAAAAAAAGAAAATTTCATTATATTTAATAGTGTTTGTGCAGGCGACTACTACTGCCTCTACCCTTAACATAAAGTAACTACTGTACCTACTTATAGATGTCACCACTTGTCCCCGTATCATTGCTTTTGTAGTTTCCTTGTTATTTTACAATAAACGTGTATAGTTCTCTTACCTCCGCCATGGCAGGACGGTCAAATATGTAATAGTTCTCGTTTAAATTAATTATCACACAACGTACAAATCGGGTCCTATCCGTGCGCGATCAAATAGTTTTGGCAAGGTCGTTTCCGCGAGAGAAGAAGCACACGTCATAGACAAAAAGAAGCCAGTGGTTTCCTCTTCCTCTTAGTGGAATACACCCAGATCGGTCAAAACTAAATCTACAAAAAAATGGGTAAACTATGTGTAGAATGACAACTTGACAAATGAACAAAGACGATCGGATTCATTTCGATGTTGTCCATTTGTCAACTTGTCACTCCAAACATAGTGTAACAATTTTTGAGTAGGTTCAGTTTTGACCGATCTGGGTGGATTTTACCCAAATTTGGGTAGTTTTGAAATAGCGTGAATACCTTTCACAGGCTTTCACCGTTTGTTTTGGTTCTTCTGTACGTAGATAAGCTTTTCGAAGTCAAATCAGCATACTCTAGCCGCTACGCTATATACATTAGCGACTACATGTAGGTAAAATCCAGTAGTAGCGTGAATCTAGTTTATTTAAAATTCTTTTTCTTTTCCCTTTTAAATATGTATCGGTACTTATATCATAAGAAAGGAATACCTGTAGTACATCTAATCTTTCAATTGTCGTTTTTGTACCCACTGGACAGGCTTTACCTAACGTGAAATTGAAAGTCATTCAGTTGAAGTATTCCAGCGATTAAAATTGTATTTTTATATATGTATTGTCCATGTTTACGCGTGCTGGTTGTTACCGAGTTGATTCCAAAGTCCATCGATCGCTTTGAGTGTTCAGTCAGTGTTATAACGTAGTGCGGTTGTTGATTTTTATAAGCCATAACGTTATTGGTTGAACGTCTATTTCGTACCTATCGGAAGTTTTCTTTGCATTTTCATCGTGAAATCCAGGAGAAATGAACCGTGATTCTATCTACCATCTACCTGAGGGCAGCAAAGAAACAACCTTCTGCTACGATGAATCGCTACCAGCTCTTCCATTGCCGAAGCTGGAAGATACCCTCAAAAGGTACTTTGAATCATTGAAACCATTTGGCACTGATGAGGAATTGAAGACTTCAATACAAATCATCGAGAAGTTTCGGATGGGCGTCGGTGCTAAATTACATCGTATGCTAGATGAGAAGGCGCAACATGAAAAGAACTGGGTAAGTGATCATGACCATTTGTTTCTGGTAAATTTACTCGAGTTAGTTATCTTTATTACGGATACTTTCAGCCGAACGCTGGTTCGTCTCCGAACCTCGAAGGCATAACCAAAGGCGATATATTTCAACTTGATAACAGTCTCAAGGGTGACTTTATCTTATCGTTTTCTTTTAATTACATCGTGTTTCTGGGTAACTGAGTTCGGGAAACAAATATGTGAAGCCAAGTTGACTGATTCTGCGACTTGTTTGTAGATCGTCTTTGTTTTTATTAAAGACGATCATTGGCTTTGAAAGATGTCTGTATTTCAGATCTCAACAAATCATTTGCTCGTGGTAAATGTCCTGTAACCTTGGTTTTATCCGCAATGTCTTTAAGATCTTGTCTGATTTCCAATGGAAAATGTTGAATGAATTCTTCAATCGTGGCATCTGATGGCAGAACGTATGCATTTCGGAGTTGTTCCATTTGTTCATGCACTTTTTGACGAAGCTTAGGTGATAGATGCTCTAAACCACCCCGCAGAAATAGTTCTTCGAGAATTTCCCTTAGAAGTTTATCTGGTAAAATCTGTTGCAAACGTTTAGGGCTGATGAGAGTTGGATGAAGTGGCTTGGTGACGGCTGGTTTCTCAATCATTCTTTCTGATAGTCCAATTGCCAGAGCTTCTTTCAATGATTTCTGCACATCTACCTGTTTGTCCAAGGGAAATTGGTCGAGAAAATTGTTGATTGCATCGGAGTTTGGAAGCTGGCTTAACATTGATTTCACATGGTTTTGTATTTTGTTATTGAGATCTGCTGATATTAATAAATCGTTGCCATTTTGATGTAGCTCTTCGGCAAAATGTATATGAATTGCCACTGGGATGAATTGGTGAATCAGATCTATTAAAATAGATGATTCGGATTTGCTTGCCTCAAGGACCGAAAATAAAATGAAAACAGTGAATGTAATGAACATTCTGTAATGTTTCTGTTGAGACTGACATTCCGGTTTGACCGAAATTGCTGAGAAAGGTTGTCGCGTTCTATCTACTTCATATCGTAATGGAGTCTTGTTCAATGATAGTTATCAGTTTGTTGATTGCCAAGATGTAAGGTAATGTGCTTATTAATTGACACCGTTTCCAATAGAAAAATGAAATAAGTTTATTGATGAACAGTAACAACTTGTTACTATTTTAGCTGCAGCTTACAACATTTTTGGACTTGCATACTCTTTAATGAAATAATATCAACCCAGTGGCAGGCGCGTAGACAACATGTTATACCGTGACAGCGGGCCCAGCACAGGCCCGGGATGCCCGAGATATGCTGCCTACTTTCAAACACTGTTGTTGGTGGCCTTGTCACTGACCTGAGTGCTGTTTAACGTTTAACTTTTACCACTGCACTAGTTAACTGAAATGCGTCTTATCACACAAACGCCTGATATTAAAAGAGCCCGGTTTTGGGCAACGGCCGTTATTTTTACAAATTTCCCTCATCCCGTCTTCGTAGTTTAGCCATATTGTATTTTGGTCTCTGCTTCTATCGTAACGGCACAACATTTTCACAGCGGTATACAGAACCTACTGTTCTTGCACAAGAAACGTGAAGGTCCTGAATATCAGAGATGTTATAATAAGAGTCCAGCCAAGAGAAAATGTTGCCAACAAGCAGCACTGTCTGTGATTTATTTTTCGTCAGAGTAAACGGAAGTGAAAAATTTCATGTCGATAACGGAGCTTCTGGGAGACAAAAACAATTATAGAACCTGAAAAATGTTCAAACAAGTGCTTGGTATAACTTATAAATATTTTTTTTTTTTTTTTATTATAGTCACTTTAACACTCTTGTGTCATTCGTGACTTGTCCGGGGGTGAGATTTGAACTCGTGACTTTGGCGTGAGAGGTATGGATGTTAACCACTACGCCGGGGTCGCCCCCCGACTTATAAATACCACAATGTACTTAAAAACCATAGAAATGTTTTTCATCTAAAATTACTAAAATATTGTCAGTAATGAATGCAATACTTGTAGTTCACTGGCTGTGCGAACAATAATGTTTATTTGGTTTATTTACTTTGCTTGTTTGGTACCCCGATTGACAGTTCTATTGGTACTTCTGGCTTCACTATAGACGAGTGCACCGATGGATTTGAGTTCACTCACTCGACAAAAAGTGACACAACAGCGGGGCCCTGTTTACTAAAAATGAACACATGAATAATACTCGCATAACATTTGAAACGGGCCTACCAACTTTTGTACACTTAACTTGTTAAGTCCTCTTCGCGCGAACCGAATACGCCCACGCAAACTAACAACACCATCGGGTAGGGGAAATTCTCCCATTCCCAATAGTGCTCTTGGTTTGGGTGAGCGTACTTTGGTTCTCGTGAAAAGGACCTAGGAAGTTGTTTACAAAAGAGGATAGGCCCTTTTCAAAAGTTACGCGAGCATTATTCGTGTGTTCATTTTTAGTAAACAGGGCCCCGCTGTTGTGTCAATTTTTGTTCAGTAGATGAACAAAAGTTCACCCGTGCACTCGTCAATTGGCGGGACTCTTATTAAAACCACAGACAAACAGACATAACTCTTAGAAGAAAATTCTTCAAAAATATTGTCAAGCGTATTTTGCATGCGCACTAGCACCATCTATCATCCACATTCCCAAGCATTGTTTTGCAACCGGAGCATCCCTCGTGCATGACATTTTTTTCAGTTGCTTTTCCCTCGTTCTGTCAACGCGTCAGCTTTGTTGAATAAAAACAAAACAGATGGATGTCAGTGATGTCGGTTCTACGAAATTTTCCGAAGATCTATAGAATTGACTGAATTCTGCAGAAATACGGATCCGTAGGAAAAATTCACAGAAGATAAGATTTTTTTTTAGGGATTTGTTTTGTTTGCTTAGCGTGTTTTTTTCTTTTGCAGGAAACAAGTTTTTAAACGAGGTAATGCATCACTTATTAGTGCCCTTTCTACCACCGCTCATCACTTTAATGTGTACACAGAAGAAAAATAAATAATATGTATCAGTCAATGATATTCATGGTGAATTATTGAACATTAATATTTACCAACTACCAGAATATTACAGTCATCAACATGATTTGTTCTCAAATTCTGTGTACATTGTACAACGTAATATTACGCGAACAGAAAATTGTTTGCATTGAACCAAACAAAACTTTAGTTGTATTTAAACAAACAATTCCGGTTGAAATTTTTCAATTGCAACTATTGTAAAAATAACAATATTCTATTATTAATCCAACAATAGTTCATTTTAATTTAGCATTTATTTGCTGTGTCCGTTCCCCGGACCATGAATGCAAAAATAACTACCAACCATTCCCTCGTTTTCACCCGGAAAAAAATGTAAACAATAACAAAACTTGTGAATTTCGGGAAATAAGTGCAAAATTTCCGAAAATCTTGAGACTTAGGTAAGTAAGTATGCTGCAGTTGCTAAATATAATCAATTTTCTATTTTTTCCTTGATTTTTTTTTCCGTCGATCTTGTTTTCCGTACTGAGTACCAATGCTCCTGACGCCAGGAAGGCAGCTCCCACACCTGGACCCTACATATCGACCCATCAACTAATTAACTGGGGACCAACGGCTTTACTTCCCTTCCGAAGGATGATCAGTGAAAAAGAAAACAAAACATAAAAAATTTGCCATATTATTTCCGGAGTGATTTGAGATTTGGGCGTAATTGCATTTGTAAACAAATACGTCAATCACCGATTTCTCGCGAATGAAAGCTCAATCCCGAAAAGTAATAACACTATGAAGTAGAGAAATGATTCCTCTATTATTTGGTATAGTTTGTTTGTGAGATTGAGCTTTTATTCAAGAGAAATCAGTGATTGACGTGTTTGTTTTCAAAAGTAATTACGCCCAAATCTCAAATCACTCCGGATTTTTGAATCAATAAACATATTTTTATTTCTACTGCGTGAATTGTCAGACTTCATAAAATAGATATGATTGAATCAACAAGAAATCTCTTTAAAAAAAAAACATATTTTTGTTGATGACCCAGCTGCCAAATTTGACAGCTTACGTCAAAACCATGAAAGCTCTTGTAAATTCGAAAAGATTTTCTTTTTGGTTTAACAATCCATGGGTTTTGAGGAACAAAAATACTGGATTGTTGAAACAATAATGATTTCTTTTTGCAGCCAAAACAAAATGAAATTCTTATTGATTTTACGTCAAATATTATTACGTTTAAAATATTTTTTTCTGCGTGTAGGAACCGAATGACTAATCTGCAGCAGTTTTGATGTAATATTCAACAACTCTGTATTCGTCAGATGTGGTATGTGTCTCCAGTGGGATGCCTTGACCAATTATCGTTTTCAAGAGCTGGCATCTACTAACTAGACGTGAAAAAGAACTGACATCACTGATAAGTTCAAAATGTGGTAGCTTGCTCAATGCTTCAGTGGCGCCACCATGACAAATGCAAGCACATTCCCAACTAAAACATTATTTGCGATGAATGTGATTGTGAGTGTTATGTCTGTTTGTCTGTGTTAAAACATTGACTCTGCTGAATATATCAGGCGTAACATTTGATAACGGCACAAAAGCTTTTGTAATCAAACTTTGTAAGGTCCTTTGCACGCGAACCGAAATAACGCTCACGCAAACCAACACTCAAAAAATTTCACACGTTTGATCGAAGTGTTTAAACACTTGATTTTTTAAATGCAGAATCACATTTACTTTAAGTGTATTTCACCTTGGTTCGATGTGTTATACACGTTAATTTAGAGTGTTTCAAACTTTGAAATGTTGAAAGTTTTTCACTTTCTATTCAAGTGTATTGCACATTGAATCACGCTACTGTTCAAAACAGATGGATTTAAAGTGTTTTGCATTTCAATACGATGTGAATTGCTTGCTCAGAAAGGTAAACATCGAAAACAAGAGTTGTCACTTTATCCTATTAACCCGCCTCATATATGAGAACAACCATGGCACAGTGAGATAGAACGAAGACTCCGGCAGCAGCTTACCCCAACAGTCCATGATCGAATCCCAAATCAGACCCATTAAAAAGATATGTGAAAGCTCTGGCCTCTGGCAGTTTTGATTATATATTTGTCGTTTCAATTTTTAGAGTCGGTAAAGTAGAAGTCGATAAAGTAGAATATTGTAGAATATTGAACTATGGTGTGCAAAGCTATTGATATCACCATATGAGACACATAGAATACAAGTGTGTCACAATTCAAATCCATAGTGTTCAGGCATGGTTCATAGCATAAGATTCACACATGAAATGGATGTGTTTCACAATAAGCGCAAAATTAAGTGTGAAACACATGATGATGGCGTGTGGAATTTTTTGAGTGAATAATATCATCGGTTACGGGCAACTCTCACCTTTCCGAAAGTGGTATTGGTTTGCAAAAAAAAAAAATCCCTAAGTAGTCGCTATTTTTTTTAATGTTACGAACACGTTTTAAGAAATCGCAAACCTAAAAACTTACATGTAGCGCTGGTGGTCACTGCAAGTCATGCAAACATTTAGCTCCAGTCCTGGTCGATGTATTAGTGCTGAAAATTGCTCCCTCGATGAACAAAACGAAGTTTTTGTCGGAAGGATTCGGCGTTTCACTGAAAACATGAAACCATTGGATGAAGATTCCAACGGGAATGGAACTTGCGACCAACAGAAAAAACAAGCAACAACATCGGCCATCTGTAGCAATGGGTATTTCTTTAGATTACGAAAATTCATTACTTACGGAAAAAAAACTGCGATTCGCTCATTGGTGTTGCTATTGGTCCATAACAGGCTCCATCATTTAAATTTTTATTTTTCACTACACACTTGATCTACTTCGGTAAAATCTTCAACAGCCGATTATCTCGGCATTTACTTTTGCTGATATCTCTGCAAAATATCTATTTATTAGCTGATACCTATCTCAGCAAAATCTTATTTGTTAGAGCTGAGTCTCGGTAATTGTTTTACTGAATCTCAGCAAAATAAATTTCAGAACTATTCGGCTGTTGGAATCTCGGCGAAACAATTTAAGTGTGTATCACAGTTTCCACCGAGGTTTCCACTTACGTTTGCAAAGCCGACCAAAAATCATAATATGGCAGATTTGACGTTTCTCGCTGTGACCGTTACCAAACTAGGTAATGGAACGCTTTTGTTTACCGAAACTTCAGTAAAATATTAATTTTTTTACCGAACTCATGGTCTCTGTTTAAGTGTTTATGAACTTGTGACCAAACGGTTACGGTTATTATTAGATGATGTAACGATATGTTGTACTTGTAAGTAACAAGAAGAGGGTGTTAAGTATGTGTTTGACTCATAAAACCTGGCAATTTTGCTTGCAGAGCGTCACAATCAGCGATCGTGTTCACTCAGAGTGAGCGCTCACGAATCGTAAAATCACTGATTGCGACGCACTGAAAGCAATATTGACAGGTTTTATGTGCTAGATACATGCTTAACAATCTCTTCTTGTAACTTACAAGTACTAATTATCATTATAACATCTAATGATTTTAAAATCTTTTAAATTTATCGAACCTCTTATACGGAATTCCTTTATGAAGAGTTTTGAGCTCATATGCAAGCTCCACTGTATCAATCTCAGAATAATACTTTAGCCCGAAGTCTGCCGTGACCTTCTTTAATTATAACATGTTAAAATTTAAAAATTCCGGCGTTATATCCGCCATTGCTTCTCCACGCTCTTCCATCTGATGAAGTATTTGGTCAAATATGGAGTTTACTTCCTGTTGAAAGCTATCTTCACTCGATCATTGAAGTTGTTGACAGCTCAATGGATTTTTCCTTTTCCTGATGGATAGCACGATCAGCTCCATCCTTTTTCATTCCCTCAAAGGATGTTTGCAAGTCTCTGATCAGTGTACTTTCCACGGTGATGGTGATGGTTCTTCCTTGCAAAAATTCGATTACTCTGTCGTTATTATTGAGGATTCTCTCCCATAGTTCTAGAAGACAAAGAAAATTAAAAACAATTTGTTTCAATAAAACGAGAGCATCGTACATCGTGGCACTATCCTACTTTGTCTGATCTGTTCGGTAAGAACGGAAAAGAGGGAACAAATGGATCTTTTTAGAGATGACAATTGCTTGTCGTTTTAACCATAATCTTTTCTAACTTTCTTGTATGTGTGTTTCTTGAAGATGTGTTCATTGCATTTTACTTGCCTACCGGAACACAGTGAACGTATTTTCATTGACAGAAATTCGTTTTTTACTGCATTTGTTTATTTGTAGTATCATAAAAATTACATGAGATTTTCGACATGACTGAAATGCATCCTCTTGGATGTAATATTAAAATTTATTTTGTGCTGTGTAGCTAACCTCGTGGATTCACACTATGTATAATAGCAAGACATCATTCTATTCAATAGGTCATTTTTGGCATAGTCTTTTCTTTGGTTGTTCTTCTTTTTTTCCTTTATTCAACGTCGGTTTCTGTGCCAATCACCGACGGACATCGATTGCCATCCATTTAAGGCAATCGAATGTGCAGGAAGGCAGCTTCCACACCTGCTTAGGATATTGCACCCATTCAAATTCAACACACATGGGCCGGGACAAACGGCGTTACTTCCCTTCCAAAGGAAGACGTGACCAGAGATTTTAATGCATCAGAAAAATCCCACCGACCTCGTCTGGGATTGAATCCATACCCATTGGGGTGAGAAAGCAGTCATACCGGCGCCGGCATCTCTTCTTTGGTTGTTAATACTAAAGAAATTTCTATTCCGAAGTGAGCAAGTGGGGGAATAACAATTGATATTTTTCCTAAATCTCTGGGCTGTTAACTCTTTGCGAAATTACATCGTTTATAAAAGCTATGTGTTGTGACAAGCGTTTCTGCTTTCTCACCCCAATGGGTCTGGGTTCAATCCCAGCCGAGGTCCGTGGGATTTTCTGAGGCATACCAATCTCTGGCCACGTCTTCCTTCGGAACGGAAGTAATGCCATTGGTCCCGGCCTATGTGTGTTTGAATGGGTGCGATATCCTACGCAGATGTGGAAGCTGCTTTCGTGCACATTCGATTGCCGTCAATGAATTAACAGTTTTTTTTTTTTTTGCAAAAACGAGTTATACTCTGGGCTGTGGAGTCGGAGTCGGACGTATTTCTGAGCATAAGGAGTCGGAGTTGGAGTTGAAGAAATACTACCGATTCCGACTGTTATGAAAAAATATGTTAATACTAAGGTACAGTGTGTTCAATAAGTTCGAATACACTTCAAAACTGTGTTTAAAAAAAATGAAAGTACAAGATATTCTATTCAGAGTCAATTTTTATTGAAGCAATGTTTATTAAGAACCTTTAACATACTAGCTGGGAACACCTCCCCCCCTGGGCTATATGACGAGCTTGAGACGTTTCTCAAAAGAATCGCACGCGGCACGCACCTGCTCCTTCGGCATCTTCATCGTGCGCGGTAAACAAACAACAAAAGACAGCAAGTCGACACCGTCCGCGTCGATTAGCCTATATATGAGGCAAAAGCTGACACCAATGCCAATACACAGACTTCACATGGTGCGCACCTACACAACGATGAAAAGTTGTATTCGAACTTATTGAACACCCTGTATGCGCACAGCGAAAAATAAATTTTAATATTACATCCAAGAGGGCTGCTCTTCAATCACAGACAAACAGACATAACACATTGAATATTTCTCATTGTAAAACATCGTCGCTAAAACATTACCGCCATCTGTTGAGTACACTGTGGTGGGTAGTACGCTGAACAGATGGCGGTAGTGTGTAAACGTTAAACGCAAGGGAATTGACTATGCGCGCCACAGGTGGCAGTACTACCAACTGAGATACCTTTAAATTGACCGTTAAATGCTTGTTCGATGAACAACTTGTGAGAGTTATGTCTGTTTTTCTGTGCTTCAATCATGTCGAAAATCTCATGTAATTTTTATTGCCACAAAAATAAACAAATGCTGTAAAAGCAGCGTGATGTCAGTTCATGCACAGTATTAATGATAATTTTGTCCTTTTTGGCAAGTAATATTACACCATATTTTTGACACGATTGAAGTGTATCCACTTTGATGTGATATCTAAATTAATTTTTTGCTGTGTAGCCAAAGAATAACTCTCAGTAAAAATTTATTTCAATTCATTTTCGAAACAGGGATAATTCATTAAAACAAAAGATAAGCTGATATCATATTCACATAACAGAACTATAAATTCGACGCCTTATATCCAAATGTTCGAACCTAACGTATGATTCCATCCATAAGGATTTGCACAGTGCCCTCAGTCACCAGCTTGGAAGCTTTGACCACTTTTTTGAAATCAGTTTAACATCATTTGCCTTTCGTATCGATTGTCTCAGGATTTGCTGCCCAATATCTTGCAATTAACGTTCAGATTACAGAGTTATAACATGTTATAGCGCTATCTTCATGGTGGTTTCTGTGTTGCAATTATTTGACAACCGTTATAACATGTCAGTCTGGCCAGCGCTTTATGCTGCTTCTGACAGCAATCATCACCAGAAGGAAAATGCCTCGTATTCGCTGGTGGAAAATCGACTTGTGAATCTATGGCGAAATTCACTTTTAATTAAATGTATCAATAATGTTGCAATTTGTCCGATATATTATTTCTACATAGTTTCACTATTACTAAAAAGAACAAAATTTATTTATTTTCTCACCACTAGAAGCAAGGGTTGAAGAGAACTCGACGAGTTTCCAAAATCTTCTTACCGCAAAACTGGTTTAGCCACCACTGGCGGGGCGACATCTGTCGGATTTGATGCAGGTCTTCGTTGAAATGTTGAAATTATTATCTGCATATCACTGAGCTGCTTTTCCGTAATGGTAAGATGCCAAATCAGGCCAGAACTACGCAGAACATGTGTCATGTTCAATGTAGTTGACGGTATCCGTTTTTGTACTCACCCTTTGCCGTAGACTTGTTGAATTATCGAGCCTGGTGTTCTGAAGATTTTGTTCTTCAATCTCCAACTACGTATGGTCTGCCATACCACATAATTTTTTAGTGAACTTCGAAAATTTTTGTTTATCTTAAAATGATCGCCGACCTTGCCACGTTGAAATTCGATGTAAAACATAAGACCAGGAAGCGGATTGATGTCAGATTTCGCTATGTCATGATGTGACAGACAAATTTTCAACACCTTTGTGCAGATTTTTTTCAAGCCCCCGACAGGGTGATAGATAATCTTAGTTTCACGTTTACTTTTTGTTTCACCATATGTGTGGACGTAACCACTCATGACTCACCACTCAATGATGATGCTAATGTTGACAGACCGCATAAGAAATTAATGAAAATGAGCATTACAACATAATTTTCATTAAACCTGCGAAACATTCTTCCAATACAACCTTTGATTTGTGTAGGAAAACGTATAATTTTCTCATTTTCTTGAAAATAACAGAAACAGTATTTTCCAAGAACTGGTTTATTACAAAAAGCTCCCTAAAATTACTTAAGTAACATTTGGTTTTATGTTTTACAGACGTTTTTTGTGCTTGGTCAGTCGACTGATGCAACATTTTAAATTTTCGTTCCACAGTGCTCATTTTTTAAAGTAGACCGATATGGTGCATTGTAATGATTTTTGTGCCAAGTCAGTTTCTTTCTATTGCTAATCAGGACCCGACTGAAACCAGTTTGAACACTGTAGAGTGAAAATTTCAAATTTTGCATCACTCTATTACCCCGTTTTTTTTTTGAAGCATGGGTCTGAGTTCAATCCCAGCCGAGGTCGGTGGAGTTTTTCTGAGGCATAAAAATCTCTGGTCTCGTCTTCCTTCGGAAGCTAAGTAAAGCCATTGGTCCCAGTCCAAGTGTGTTGATCGGTGCGATATACTCCTACACAGGTCCCTGGACATTCGATTGTCATCAGTGGATGGCAATCGATGCCCGTCGGTGATTGAAGAGACCTACGTTAAATAAAAACGAAACTCGAAATTATTCAAAAGTTATGCTTCACAAAAGATCCACGGAGCACACGTTGGTTCAGCGGAACACCAAAACCTCTGCCCTAGGCGCATAAGCATTTTCGCCCTTTTGAAATGTTGATGCCAAAATCTAAAATTATACGAAAAAAAAAAAATTATATGATTACCTATTTTCTATCTTATTTAGCATTGATTCCTATAGGTATCTAGACTTGACAAGATTAGTTGAATCTTTATCTTTAACTTTATGCAAGTTCTGTCACACAGAAGACACAATTCAAAACGCCATATTCAGTAAACGTCATGTTTCAAAGAATCACCGTGACTAATGAGCTGGCATTGAACAATGCGTTTTAAGATAAGATTTACATACATATATATTATATTTCATCTTTATTTTTGGAGAAATCATCAGCTCAATCATTGATAGATAAGAGTAGATGCTATATAAATTGCCTCGTTTTCATTTGTTCAGTAGTCAGTTACAAAGCTCGAGTTCCAAAATGAAGTTGATCGCGGTCTTTCTGTTGGCCCTAGTGGCCGTCGCCAACTGTGGCTCCGTGCATCATCGTGCATCTCGTTCCGTGCCCCAGGAGACGTTGGACATGGTATTCAACTCCTTTGTGACAATTTATCGTACGGTCGTCGAGAACTATCCTTCGGATTTGATGCAGGAAATTGTTCATGAAGTTTTGGAAAATGATGGTGCATTTAACTTTTCACCGGAGCTACGGGCTAAGCTTGATGACAAACGTGGTGAGCTGAGTGCTAAACTGAAGGTTGCATTGGTAGAAATTGCAGCCGATGGACAGCCTCTTCCGGAGGAAATCCTGGAGAAGCTCCACACCTACTTTGACTTTGCTGTGGACTCTATGCTTGATTTGGCTCCGTTCGAATTGATGGAAGCTATCACGAAGGAAGTTATTGCAAATGGAGGTGCTTTCAACTTGAGTCCAGAAGTGCTGGCTATGATCGATGACAGTAAGGTTGCCTATAAAGAAGGCAGCAGAAAATTGCTGGATTACGAGTTCGAAGTATTTGAAGATTTGATCGACGTGGATGATGAGTTTCGTCAAAAAATATTCCTGGCGACTGATTATATGATTGATCGTATGTACGATGCTATCCCATGGGAACTGATGGAAGATACTTTATACTACGTTCTGAGTAACGATGGCTCTGTGGATCTTTCGGCCGACTTGTGGGACCGTATTGAGGCTACCAAAGATGATCTGCGCGAACAGCTGCGTGAGGCTCTGGATTATATCGATGAACTGCTACGTGGTGGTCTGAAGCGCATCATGCTCCTGTAGTGTGGAACAAAATGTTATCTTATGTGTTTATATTTGATATAAAATATAATAAATGAAAAAAAAAACCTGTACGTACTAGCTTATTTACTTAGGTGCCCTAAGCAGAGTCTATATGGTAAGCTATCTACCATGGTGGGTCAGTCGCACGTGCATCATGAACTTACTCTCGAGAATCGTTAGTCTTATTTTTTTCAATTGTCACGATCTAGACCCGTGGAAGCATTACATAGAACATTGTGCAGAGCTTTGACGTGTTCTTTGCTCTTTTCTGGTTCTCAGCTCTCAAATAAAATGGCTGTGGTACTGATTAAGGGTATCTGGTTTAAGTCGGAGGGGCCTCCCTTAGCTCAGTCGGTGTAGTCGCAGCTACAAAGCAAGACCATACTGGAGGTGGCTGGGTTCGATTCCCGGTCCGGTCTAGGAATTTTTCGGCTAGGAAAATTTCTCGACTTCCCTGGGCATAGAAGTATGATTGGACTTGCCACACAATTATACCAATACAAAAATGGTACAGGCATCGAAAGCTCTCAATTAATAACTGTGGAAGTGCATCAGTAAGTTGAGAGCACGCAATAAGCTAATATGTGATGGGCAATAAGCTTGAAATGCGAAGAAGAAGAAGAAGAAGGTTTAAGTCGGAATGGTTTTGCAGGCCAGATCTTTCAGTAGAATACAAGATTTGCATTTCATATTTCCGGAAATAAACAATTTCAATTCGTTTCGTTTCGACACAAAATGGTCGGAATCTAAATTTTGATTACGGACAATTCTGAAGTAAATTTGGGTACAATTTGAATTCATAGGGGTGTACAGAAGCACACGTTTACGTTTATCAACGCTGCAAACGCGATGAAAATCTCCATGCTTCTCGTTAACAAACGCGTGTTCACTGTTCCTTCAGCAGTCTTCGGCTGTCTCTCAAGTGGTTTTGTAAGGATAGCCATAACGACGCACAGGTAGAGTGTTTTATTAAAAAATAATAACGATTTGGGCCAGTTTGATTAATTTAGAACTTTCACTGTTGTTCCCGGGTCTTACAGAGGATCAGCTCGTGGCCTGCCTGGAAAAATTATCCGTTGAGAATCACGTTGCAGGATGGAGCAGTGGAGGTGGGGCTCTACGATTTGTCCGAAGTGTCAGAACTAAAAATCACCGAGTTCCTTGATAAGTGCGATGACGTGATTTCAAGCGATTTGAGAATTTTTCAGCTAATAATCCTCAGTTGAAAAATAAGCTTTTACTAGCTTAAAATTTATTTAACTTAAGTAATCTGTACGGAAAACTTAAGGTTATTTATTTATCTAACAGACTATTACAAAACATTTATCAACCAAGTAAAATTTATAGGATTAACATGAATGTTCAATAATTGAATTGTATTTGAAGTATTGGTCCTGGATTGTTGTGTACGGAGATAACGCCTAAAGGCATGCAACGTTTCATGGAAAACAGCTTCTTTGTATTAATTTTCCATCTATAGTTGCCCGGTCAATAAAATAAATAAAATTACTAATATCGAAAATTACTGAAAAGCTACGTTCAATAATATAACAGAATATCTGAATGATTCTTCTTACTGAAAAGCAGACGTTTTTACTAAAAACGACTCAAGTCGACGCAAACTTGAACTAAATTGATCCCAGTGCAATCCAAACCAAAACAACCTCCGAACCAAGCTACCTGGTCTCGGTTCGAACCAAACTCGGACAACCGCTACCGAAACCAATTCCCCACCGGCAACAACAAAAGCTATTACCATCGCCAATTCGTACTGAACAGTATTTCCCTACGTTAGCCTTTCAGCTTCGATTCCCCCCTCGGACAGCGGGTCGTTGACTCCCTTTACAGGTCAATAGCCCCTGCTAACGGCGGAGTGGACTGCAAAACTGGTTTATCCAGCACTGGCGGGGACATCTGTATGATTTGATGGTGGAAACTATTATTCAATTCTCGCATGCAGAGAAGAGCCTGGATGGCCGTCTCATCGCTTTGAGGGTGAAAACACGACACTCTGCAATGTATATGCGCCATCGGTGACAGTTGCTCGTGCGAAAAGAGAGATTCTTCAACGGATCGTATACTACCTTCGCTACAACACGTAACACGTCATCGTCGCTGTCAATTGTAACTGCGTGCTACGTAGTCCAAGTGACTCTACGAGTTCCAACGCAAGCCCGGCTCTCCAGGCGACCGTATGACAGCTACAGCTTCACGATCTGTGACTGATACTGTTTTGGAAAAGATTCATGCCCATCTGAGCGATCGAAACATCTTACCAAAACTCTCCTTTGGATTCAGAAGAAATGTTTCTACGTCAACCTGCGTTAATTACGTGGTGAATGTAATAAAAAAAAATAAAAAAGATGAATTTATCACAGCCGTGACATTTCTGGACTTGACGAATGCATATAATGCTGTTAAAACAGATGTTTTGGAAGAGATTATGCACGAAATGATATTTCCATCAGAAGTGATAATTTGGGTCACGTCTTTTTTGAAAAACAGAAAAGTGGAAATGAAGGTTGGAGAAAATACATTGGTTAGAATAGTTAGTAATGGACTTCCACAAGGCGATGTGATGTCTCCATCGCTTTTTAATGTGTATACGACTAAATTGCATACAAACGAGGATGCGGATGTAGTATTAATTCAGTTCGCGGATGATTTCGCCTTGATAGTCGAAATCCATTGAAGCTATAAATCAGAAGATGAATTACCAACTAACAAACTTCACACTTAAAGCAAAAAACTTGAACCTAGACATCAATCCAAGCAAGACCAAAGCAATCCTATTCCATGGAGGAAATAACACGTTGAACATCAAGCTTAACAATGCGCCGATGGTTAACAGTCACAGATACCTTGGACAACAAATCGATAGATTTCTGGGATTGGGAGCACACATACGGATTGGAAAAGAGAAGATACAAGAACGGCTAAAAATGTTAAAAGTTATCAGTAACATTCGAAACGGAGGTCATCCACAGACGATGAACTTGGTCTAAAATGCCTTAGTGAGAAGCTACGTTGAATACGGATCATCTGTGGTCAACAATGCGTCTGCAATAAACAAGAATATAATTCAAACGGTACTAAATGGATGCTTACGGAGGGCCACTGGATGTAACAAAATGTCACCACTGAACTCATTATTGGCAATATCAAGTCAGGAACCGTGGAATATTCGAAGCGAATATATAGCATGCAAGGAGATCGCCAAAAGCGTTGCATACCGAAATCCGATCTACGAACAACTTCAAGTGATTAAAAATTATGAAGGAGACGACGGCAAATTGACATACCTAGAAAAACAATACCTGGAACATCAAAACGTCTTCCAGACCATTAGTCCTATCCGAACGATTAAAGCAAATTCCAGTTCGGACGTGATCGAGGTCCACATGAATGTGAGGGCCGCATTCAAAAAACAGAATACTAACCCGAAGATGATGAAACAAATGGTCCTAGGGCTACTAAACGGAAAGTACAGATCCATAAATAAAATTAACACGGATGCTTCGATTACGGATGGAACCTGCGGTGTAGGAGTTTGTGTGGAATCCATGAACAAAAGGATTTCGCTGACTGCTGAGTTGGTAGCAATTAAGGTTGCAACAGAAGAGATCAGTGGAAGTCGACTGAAGAACGACGTGATTCTCACGGATTCACTGTCATCTTGCATGCTGTTGGATCATAGCCAGAGGCATCTGGAGAGAAGCGAAATAGCGGACGAGATCATTCGAACATGCCGGGAATGGAAGGTGGACATTTAGTGGATTCCAAGCCATATCGACATCCGAGGTAACGATCTGGCCGACTCGTTGGCCAAACATGGAGCGCAGCACGGCGAGCTTCTAAAGCACCCTATATTGTTGAAAGACGCATATTTACAATTGCTGAAAACAAAAGAGATAAATACAAATATTTGGTATAAGGATTATGCCAAGGAGAAAGGAAAGAAATTCTTTGAGATCCAGCTGGAATTCAAAGAAAAACTATGGTACTACAACTTATCTCTCAACAACATTGGAACGATAACGCTAAAAAGACTGCTAACCGGACACGATTCTAGTAAATACTGGATAAAATTAAACTGAGAGACAGTCCAAATTGCGATACATGCAACGTGACTGAAACTGCAGAACATGTTGTACTACATTGTAAACGATACACTCAAATGAGGCAAATACATGGCTTTGATGGTAAATTTCAAACCATCAAACAGGTATTCGAAGCGAAGGACATCGGATTCCTTCGAGAAGTTGTGGATTTTTTGAAAAAACCCAACTAAACATATGAAAAAAAAAAGAATGATCAAAAAATAGTGTTAAACAGTTAAAAACAACAACTACCTATTACAACAAAATACAACAAGGCAACGGCTGATTAGACGATCGGCTATCCCACCTACTCAGTCCGATTCGCTGCAACTGCACCCATAGGGGCGGGCTGTCAAATCGACGTAAAAGAAACAGATGGATTTATGGTTACTGTCACCTGTCGAACCTTAACAGAAGTGAAAAAGAAGAAAATTAAAAAAATTAGAAGGGTCTGTGCCTAGGGGCACGAACGGAAGCTTGACGTAGGACCGCCAGTGGACGGAATAAATGTGAAGATCATTTAGTTCTTTTAATTGATCAATTATCTATTATATCAACTCTTTCCGTTTTTGAATTTAGGCGTATAAAATTTGTAGTAATCTTTTTCAAAGAGAAAGTTGATTAAGAGAAAATTAAGAATTAAGAGAAAAAATCACTTGCACCCCTGCTTCCAAGTTTTGTTACAAGATTAAAACTCTGGAGAACATTTTGTGTGGTCGTTGAGGGCTTGTGGTTCTGAATATGGACAAACAAGCACAGATAAAATCTATTCCAACTCTTTACTTATGTAAGCTTGATGGCCCTGAAAAGGGCCGTTTTATTGAGAGGACATCCATGGCCACTTACGCTTGGCGTGTTTAGTGTAGGTGACAGCATCACGGACCTCATTTTCCAGGAACCCCTTCAGCACACCTCGTCGATCAGACCGGAGATACGTCAGACACTGCCACGGTGAGCCAGACGACGGATGGTAGTTATCTCGAAGAATTTGCGTTTGGTTCTGAATATGGCGATGAGTGTGCAAAATATTACGCAATTCCATCTTCCCTATTCGCACGCGCCCGAGGATCGGAGGCGAATGCCTCTTCGATTTGTTTCGTCTACTTACTACTCTCTGACAACTGTGCTGGGGAAGCAGCATATGCATTAGACTGATGCAAAATTTGACTTTTTCGCTCCACAGTGCTGAAATGGTTTCAAATCGGGTCCTGAAAAGCCTTCGAAAGTTACAACTCTTTTGGTTAGAAACAGACTTCGCACAAGCCATTTGAAGTTTACATGTAAATTACTATGGGAAATCTCAACTTTTTGTTCATTGCCTTCTAGTTTTTTTTCCATATTGAGCTGCGAAACAGTTCGATAGCTATACTTATAGAAAATTTTCTCAGCTACATCTTTGCTGAAGATCGTTTCTATGTAAAACGAGACAGGAGAAAGTTATTAATTATTTAAGAGATTAGTAAACCTATGACATGATCAAGCAGCTGCTCTGTAGGCAACACTGTATTTTGTAGTCTGACATAGTAGCCATGATTTTTGTGTCCTATTCAACGCCCAGAAACACCAATGTTGCCTGCTGAGCAGTTGATTGAGCATGATCATAAGACATCAGCGCATTGAACCATTGATAACTTTCGATCCTTGCATTTGATCAAAAAGTGGTCTTCAGCAAAGTTGTAGCTGGGAAAATTTCCTACAAGCACAGTTGAAAACTTTTGAAGTAGACCGATATAGTGAATTATTAGATCGACATGAACAAAAATCTTGGTTTTCCCATAGTAATTCCCATACAAACTTCAAATGGTTTGTGCCATCTCAGTTTCTCACCAAATGGGTTCAAATTTTGAGAGGTTAGTCAGGTCCGATTTGGAATCGTTTAAATATTGTGGAGCGAAAATTTCAAATTTTGCATCACTCTAATATGCATGTAGGTAATTGGTTAGTTAATTCAACGCTTTTGGACAATGCTGGACATTTACCAGTTTTTCAATAGTTTCCTGTTGAAAATAAACATTCGGAAGCGTAGCCATATTTCTGATCGATTGGAGATAAAATTATTGAAATTGGACCAGGGACAGCTGAGTTATTAACGTTCAAAATCTTTCTTAATTTGTTACATGTTCCATTTTCGGTTTTCACAAAGTGTACCCCCATATAGATATCAAAGACGTAGTCCTACGTCAAAAAGAAGTGACTGATACTGAACCTTACATCCCCCGCACCCACGTACGTTACACACAATGCGGCATCCAGGCTCGACCGCATCTGCGGAGCGCTGCCACGCACGTATGGTCGTTCACTGACCACAAAGCTTTGTCTTCCCCAAATTGGTCGAGAACAGGAACGTGGTTTCTGGTCCCTCCGCCCTCAAATCTTAACCGCAGAGAACATTCGAAGTGTGGTGGTAGTTTTGGACCCACCAGCACAGGAATTTCCCCACCTGGATGGCATGGTGGCTCTCATGCGTAAAACGGAAACAAAATTTTTTTTCGCTGATAGTCGAACGAAGATTTAAAATCGTCAACGTTGAACAACGTCTATACGAACAGTTACGACTCACGTATGATGGCTACTATCAGAATCCTGCCATGCTGGTAACCATCAACTACGTAAAAGCGGAAATGCTCTCGTTGCAGCGGTAATAATTTTCAAATAATTTCATCCGCCCTTACTGGCGAGAGAGAGCATTTTAACCTCCAACTGCGATAACATGACTGCAGAATGAGCGAGGAGAACAAATTCAAGGCTCTCTAGAGATCGAATAGCGCATGCTCCGATACTTAAGGGACCTGTAAGCGACGGAAGAGTCGAGGCAGGTTGGGGAATAAACTTTCGAAAGCCAACGTGATCAAATTGCCCCTGCCTCCAAAATGTAGGCCATTTCTAAAAATGGTTGGAAATTCAGAAAAAAACCTCAAATTTATTTACATTGGAATTAGTTTACTTTAATATCTCATAATTCGAATTCAGTGTTGCTTAGTTAAGTCAAACAAACCACTTTTAAACTAAAAACTGCATTCTCTGTAGCCCTAAAATCGATTGTTTGAATGATGATATGCTAAAGGGCGTCAGTCAAATAATATTAAAATTCATGCAATTAAACATAGGGCAATTTGACAATTGTTGGACACTTTACATTGTTTACTGTGCAGCATTTAACTATGACCATGACATCTTCAACTATGTAAATCGTTGACTTCACGCAGAAGTAAAACAATAAAACAAATAGTTAAAGTATGACCATGGCATTTACCGATCATGGTGACATGCTAATCAGTAATACATTTTGAATGATAAAACATGTTTGTTTGATATTCAGTACATATTAGGAATATTGCTTTTTTTTTCCTTGATTTGTTTTTCCGTCGAACTTATTTTCCATGCTGAGTACCAATGCTACCGACGCCAGGAAGGTGGCTCCCAAACCTGGACCCTACCTATCGACCCATCAACTCATGAACCGGGGAACAACGGCTTAACTTCCCTTTCGAAGGAAGGCTGATCA
The DNA here is from genome assembly GCF_037179485.1 of Ochlerotatus camptorhynchus. Lineage (NCBI taxonomy): Eukaryota > Metazoa > Arthropoda > Insecta > Diptera > Culicidae > Ochlerotatus > Ochlerotatus camptorhynchus. The sequence continues at coordinate 522,846 of NW_027040497.1, read as the reverse complement.
GAGATTTTATGCCTCAGAACATCCTGGCGGCACAGTCGCGCAATGATGCGACATTCAGCGCACTACTTCCGACTCTATGTTCAATGTACAAAACGAGGGTAAAATTGATTGTCGCCAGTTGGTTATTCCGATTTTCAACTGTACTAGAAACAAACTGATGCCGTAACGTTTCGAAAACGTTTCCAATCCAAAATGAACTTTGTACCACTCGAACTTTTGCCCCATCTTACTTTTATCGCTAGATCTTTACTTTTATCATTCGAATCTTTTTAAAACATGCGTATCATTTTTGTTCTGTGGAGTTTTCGGACAAATAACTCTAAATTTATGAACATTTTATCGCTTTATTGATTATTATCTTTGTCCTTATTGTGGTTTTCGATTGCCTGATTTTCTGGCAAGTGTCTCATTACTTGTTGCAATTTTTTCCACACAATGGGTTTTCCAGACAGTATTCCGTACAGTTGTTTAACAATTTCGTTTACTTTGGCGTCTTCGTTATCCGGTTTGACAACATCTGGAAATTGATCATCGTTACCTTGTGGGTTCAAAGGTAACTGACCAACAATTTCCTGTATTCTGTCCCAAATAGAATGTTCATTAGAGACATTCACCATGGATGGTGCCAAGCTGTCGAAATTCTGGTGTATTTCATTGTGAATATCTGCTTTCACTTCAACGTTTACGGTCACAATATCACCAACGGTGTTCCCAGAGATGATTGGATCGCCTTGGACAATCACCAAGAGGAGACTAAACAATACTGTAGTTGCAAGAATCATTGTAACGAATGTTTACTCACTGTGATTATTGACTCAGTAACTTATATAGAGAGGAGAGCCTTGTAGAATCTATTGTTGTGATAGCTGAAGATCGAGTTTAATTGATGAATCGATTGTTGCTTATCGCTAAAGATTGATTGATTATTTTTTCTACTATTTCCATTTCAGGTTGACAAATGGTGGGAGGATTATGGCTATCTGACGTTACGCATGCCCTTGATGCCGTATTGTGTAATGGCACAACCCCTGATATTCGAAGCTGTGGGTCTGGATCCCGTTCCAGATAATTTTTTGAAAAGTGCATCCATTTGTTGCACTATAAATATGCGTTTTTGGCAGTTGCTTCGAAGAGAAAAGCTGCGACCTATTGTTAGCATCGATAAAAATATAAAATTTTCGTCTGATCTTTACAAACGATTATTCAACACGGTGCGAGCTCCAGGGCTGGAAATGGATAAGGTTATAAGCTATTTTAAGACTGAAAAGGAAGGTCACTGCCCCTCGCATATTTTGGTGATTTATAAAGGAAGGATTTTCAAAATAGAAGGACTCCATGAGGATGGGGAGATTTTGACCCCACAAGACTTTCTTTTATGTTTACAGCAGATTAAGCATAAAGTAGACAGCGAGGATGTCAAAGATACAGACCTACCGGTGTTGACTAACGACGATCGAACGTCATGGGCCCGCAACAGAAATCACTTGCTGGAATTGTCGGAGAATAACAAAAAAACGTTGATGGACGTTGAGAGTGCCATTTCTATTTTTTCGCTGGATACAAACTGCCCGAATGATCATTCGGAGGTGGCTGCAATAACATTAGCTGGTGATTTAAATTCGAGGTGGGCGGATAAAAGTTGTGCGACGGTATGCTTCCAGAATGGAAGGATGGGTTGCCTAGGCGAGCATTCTTGCTATGATGGGACAATTTCAGTCTCAATGAGTCTGTATGCTATGCTGAGCGTGTTTGAAGATGGAATTCCAGATTGGTCGATACCTCCGAGAAAATTGGTGCAACCGACGGAACTAGTGTTCGACATAGATGATGAGATTCGAGCGGAAATTATTCGAATGAAGGATGCTGCGGATAAAGTGGTACTAACTTACCTTTTTATTTGTTGGTACATTTAACATTCACGAGCTAATACTTTCAGCAAAATTGTGTTGCCGTAACAGTAGACCAGTTCGTCGGATATGGAAAGGAGTACATGAAATCTAAGAAAATCCATCCGGATTCCTGGATTCAGACTGCCCTGGTTTTGGCTTATTATAGACTTCATGGAAGCTTCGCTCCAACTTACGAAACGGCAATGATGCGGCAGTACTACAAAGGTAGAACGGAAACTTGCCGATCGTGCAGTGTGGATACGGTGAATTTCATTAGGGCCATGGAGAATCCACAAGAGACGGCTAGTGCCAAAGCAAAATTATTCCGAACTGCGGCAAATCGTCAAATGGAACTGATGAGCGATGCTAGGAAAGGAAAGGGAATAGACAGACATCTTTTCGGTCTATGGTGCATGGCATATGACCAAGGACAACCCATTCCAGAGCTGTATGATGATCCTTTGTATAACAAGAGGTAATGTAACTAAATAAATGTAATTAAATTTTGTTCTCATATATCGAACTGAATTTTAGTGGTGGCGGTGGAAATTTTATCCTATCAACCAGTACCTTAGGATTTACAATCAACTGTGGTTTTGTGGCCCCGATGGTTATGGATGGGTACGGTTGCTTTTACTCGATGCTAACGGATAACGTGTGGTCCATACTGACGGCTTACAAGGATTCCGAAGTAACAAGCTGTCACAAATTGCGTGCTGCGTTCCACCAGGTCATGGAGGATATTAGGAACATTTTGGATGCGGAAGCTGAAACGAAGCTTTGAAAAACTGGAATAATTTTAAATCCAATTCACATGCATGAAACAATTCCAATGGTATTAGGTGATTATTATGCTGATTATTGTTTTATTATGTAAATAAACCGGTGAAATGCTTTTTGTTGTTTGCTCAAAATATAATGGCTCTTTTGCTTGGATGGGGCACAAGTAGGGTTGAAAATGCAAATATACATAAATCAGTATGATACAACTGATTTATGGAGTACGGGACGTGACATCTATTGCGAGTGGAAATTAAACTCTCTTCTCGCACTGACATGTGCCTAATGTGTTTGTAAATCTGATTTTTCCACTATTCCGCATCAATATTGTGCAAATATCGAAGCTTGTCGCACTTGATGATGATGACCGCTGCCGGAAACCACGAAGTATACCTACGTAGACGTGGACAATTATTTCGGTGGATGATTTCCATTTTCAACATTTGCGGTTTACTTTTGTACGCGCGCGAGGGTGACAATTTACTTGATATGAGACGGGGATTTTTAGTTCAGCCGAAATAAAAAAAAAAGCGCTTCACATATTGTAAACATTTATCACCGTAATTACTATCCTCTTAGTTGCCGTTTGTGGTCTATTAAATTCAATTTGTTGTGTAATATGGTGCCGCTATACGTATAACAGTTCCATATAAATCTAAAGCCCACATGATATGAGACTGATATTCGAATAGCGGTAACATTTGAAGCCATTCACAAGATTGCAGGAGCTTTCCGAGACTACAATTGTGAAGAAAAGTGGTTTAACTAAATCAATGAGTAGTTTTTTTTCCATTAATGAGCATCTGTTACCCATTAATGAGTAACTGTAACTCATTAATGGTTAACAGATGCTCATTAATGGGTAAACACATTTATTCATTAAAGAGTTAAGACACTTTTCTTTAAAAAGGGTCTTTTCTTTACCCATGAATGGGTAATTTCAAGTTAGCTTGTGAAGCTGTCACTATTTGCATAATCTTCCCTTGTAAAAAGGAATTTCACTGGATATGGAACTTTTATGTGGATAGTGATAGAATAAAAGTTTGATACAAAGTAAATAAAATTTACTCTACTAAAGATCAGCGAAACATGGTGTATTTCAGTGAAGAACACACAACAGCTACCGAAGCCTGCATGCCTTTATCATAATGCACTGAAAGAAAGTAAATACCGACGACTTTGGCTGTCAATCGGTTAAATTTCTGGGTTTTAATTTGACGCCTAGATGGATGGATGATTGTGGAAGAGAAAATTTCAGTGATTAACGTTCCCTTTCCCGCCCGATGGTTTCTCGTTCTTTTGAACAGAAGATGTTCCATACTTAGGGTTACCATATCAAATAATCGGAAAGGAGGACTTTTCGCTTCAAATTATATACAAATTATATAGTAGGGTAGAGAACTACTTCGGCCTAATCGCCCATTTTGGGCCTATCGAGCAGAAAACTTCAAATAAATCCATGATTTCAGAGTTAACAAGTCAATTATGCGTTTGGTACGATACTCTAGTTAATAAGCTACCGAACCAAGTCAATGAGAACGCGTGGTATGAAGGTTTGCACCCATTATTCCCAAAAACAAAAGAAGCGCTCCGACTGAATCAATTTTTATCTTCATCCGAAAGGCCGAAGTGAATTCATTAGCGTTTTAATTGCGTTTCAATGCGTTAGGGCGAGTTTAAAATCCGTAGGCCGAGTTTGGCGTCAAGAAGCAGTGTTGGACTTTTGACAATATCTCAACGATTGGTTTCTCGTTTTCAAATCTTACGATACGTACGGAAAGGAAAATAAATTTGGAAGCCATCAGTAATAAAACATTCCGTTTGGTGCTAAACTGAACTAGATTAAGAAAGACTAAGTGCGGGTTATGCTTAATAGGCCGGAAATGGGGTAGTTAACCCTAAAAGAGGACAAGATGAAAAAAAAACACATTTTCTGCTCTACTTTATCGTATCACATTTTTACAGTAAAATAACGCATTTTAACCAACCACTTGTTAATCATTCTTTTCCGAGCTTCCAATTGCATCAAGCAGTTTGTCATTTATAATCAAATCGGTATAGAAAGTAGAACATGTTTATGTTTCATGTTGTATTTCACTTGCAAGAGTGATTTAATTGAAGTAATATTAAACCTGTTTCGTTCTTTCGTTCACTGTGCGTTCATCAAAGAAAAAACCCTTTCAACGTTTGCGTTATGTGTGGGAATGCAAAAATAGTACTGGCATATTAGGTACTTCTAGTTCTAAGAAAGTGCTACGGTCAGGAAAAGCTTAAAAAAACTTTGTCCATTGCTCATGGAGCATGAGCTTTCTAAAAAATCTGAATCGATATCTAAACTGTCTAGAAATGAAATAAGATTACAAAACTGATCGTAGTTTAACATCATCAATTTGAATACCATTTTTGGTCAGATAGTTTATACAGAGAATAAGATCATCATATGGATTTATAATTGCTTTCAATCATCCAACGGAACATATTAAAATCTGCAAGTGGTTGAATCCATTATTCCATATAATTTAAGGGGAGGTTTACTTCCCAACAAACAATTCACAGTCACAAATAAGCATACACATTGAATAAATGCTGAATAACAGTGTACAATGCTGAATAAAACAGGATGTCGAATTATGTGCTGAAAAAAGTTCATTGAGATCGATAGATGCGGCTTTATTCCGCCGTTTGCTTTGATATGACTTATTTACTTATTAAAAGCTTTATAAACGTTGACTGTCTTCCTAATTTAGAACCAGAAGTTTGATCTAATAACAAACTGAACACGTGTAATTTGCACATACATTGTCGCTTTAATTCAACTGTTTTCAATTGCTTTAACAAAATGCTTTATTAGACGTCTTATAAATGTTTTCTAGCTCCATTATTAGATTTCATTGCATTGCTTTACAATATTGCTGAATAAAGGTGAATACAGTCAGCAAAATAGCTCTTATACCCCGATGCGTCCATGTTTCAATTGAATGCTTTGTAAATGCTTCATAAACGACGTATTAGATTCATTATTCCACAACACTATCCAACAAACAAGTTGGAGTCACAAATAAGCATATAGATTGAATAAATGCTTTACAACAGTGTACAATGCTGAATAAAACGGGTTATCAAATTATGTGCTCAGAAAACCTCATTGAGATCGATGATGCGCCTTCATTCCGCTGATTGCTTTGATTTGATTAATATACTTATTTAAAGCTATACAAACGATGACTGTCTTCCTGATTCAACACCAGAAGTTTGATCTAATAACAAACTGAATAAGTGTAATTTTTACATACATTGACGCTTTAATTCGACTGTTTTAAATTGATTTAATAACATGCTTTATTATACGTCTAATAACTGTTTTCTAGCTTCATTATTAGATTCCATTGCATGGCTTAATAATATTGTAGAATAATGGTGAATACAGTCAGCAGAATAGCTCTTATACCACTATGCGTCCATGTTTTAATTTCATGCTTTGTAAATGCTGTCCATGTTTTAATTTCATGCTTTGTAAATGCTTTACAAACGGCGTATTCACTCATTATTCCACAACACTGCTTCAGGCTAACAACAAAACGAAATTGGTAGCATAGTGGTTACCGTTTCCGCTTGCCAAGTAGAGGGTCGCGAGTTCAATCCCAACCTCAACCCTTTTTTTTATTTATTTTCTAATTTATTTTCTACGCCTAATTAATTTAAATCGTAATCATAGATCGTATCACTAACGACAACCAATTCATGGATCTATTGAAAATAATAGCATTCTTTCCATCGAAATTAGAGAGATGGAGAGGTAGCGTTGGTCTCATGTTAAACAACTATGAATGAATTAATCATTCTCACATCTCCTTGAATTAGCTAGAGTTACGGCTGGGAGTGCTGATAGGTTTTCAGATTCAAGCTTTTATTACTTATTTAGCAGCCCATTTGATGTATTCTAGGATAGCTCAGATGGCAAGGCAAGCGTCTGGTGATCGGAAGGTCATGGTTCTAATCCCATCCTATGATATGTGTGTATGTAATAAATTTTCTAGGATCTATGTGCCGTGCAAAAGTAATGACACTACAAACACTAACGAGAGAGAAAAACACCCTGCCTGCTCTCTCTGTCCCGTTCTTATTTTCGGATTAATTATCCCGTAGTTGAATAATCGTTTAATAAATATATAAATAGTGTTTGATCAAATATTATTTTAACATGAAAATCAAGCGTCTCTATATACCTTTATACCAACGCTGTTTAAGGAAGCATGATGTCTAATAAACGCTGAATAATCAAAAATTTGATCGAATAAAGCTCTGTTACAATTGTTGAAAGTCGAATAAAAGCTTCTCGACCTACCTTATGCAACACCAAATATTTCGATGTTGTGGTTGAATAAATTCTCCAGATTTGTGTGAACAAAGCCTGAACAGAAGTTATTATTAAAAATAGTACAAGTATTATTAAGCATGAAGTGGAATAAAATCGTCAAGAAGTCGTCTCTTAAATAGGCAATTGTTTGTTGAGTTGAGAGCTGAATAAAGCTTAAGAACACTTTCCACAGACTCAACCATCGAGTTTTGCTATGACTCGGTAATGGTTGGTAATTAAGTCCACAAAATACTCCAAGTCCTTAGCCTTACCGTGTAAATTAAAAAAAAATGTAAAAAAATTCAATGTTATAGACTTCATACCCACACTTATAAGATCAATGCCATGATGAAGGCTGTTGGAAACTATGTGTACAGGGCAGCCGACACCAACTAAATTTGGGATTTGCAAACGTTCCATCAGCAAAGTGAAAACGTTTCGACCAGGATTTCGATTGATGCCACCAAAATTTACATTAGCGTTATCCCCTATAAACAGGGTTACTTCCACTCACTTCGCTATAAAAAATGTTTTTCGGAATTATGGAATCATTGGATGCTATTATGAAAGTTTGTACTTGTCAGAAGCAAGAAGAGGTTGGAAAGTATGTATTTGACACATAAAACCTGTCAATTTCGCTTTCAGTGCATCACAATCAGCGAATTTATGACTCGTGAGCGTTCACTCAGAGTGAGCGTTCACGAATCGTAAAATCGCTGATTGTGACGCACTGAAAGCAATAATGACAGGTTTTGTGTGTCAAACACCTAGTTTACAACCTTATCTTGTGACTTACAACTACTAACTATCATTATAATATCAAATGATTTCATAATTCCGAAAAACAATTTTTTATAGCAAGTGAGTGGAAGCAAGCCTGCCTGTAAATGCAATTCACTTCTCAGCCAGTCCATGGGTCTTTAAGCATGTGAGTGAATACTCAGCAATTGTATTAGAAGCCGCGTTTGGTAGGCTGTTTACATCAATCAATTTAGTTTCTATTCCAAGACTCACCCAATTGTAGAACTGAATGATGACAGGAAATATCTTCTCAGCATTGTGGTTGCTTGCATCTGTGGCGACCGAGATGAAACGAATGTCCTTTAATGCCTCCAAAGTTTTCTGCATAGTGTGGGGCACGATGACACGGTTCACGATGGCTTCGGTTTTCGTTCGGGCACATTTAAGATTGTCAGCAATTTTTGAATCGTTGAATAGCTGTCGCAGCCAGGGTCGCAGATTTTAGCTTGTCCTTAAAAGTTGCTTCATCACCATACTTCCGAATCGCATTTCGAACGGCTCCGATGCGTACACCTTCAAATTTCGCTAATTGACTCAGAAAAATGTTGGCGATAGTACACCATTTGTGCACGATCTTTCTGCGCTTTTGAAATGTAAAGAACCGACACTTGCGATACACGAAACTGTAAACAATGATTCAGCGTGATAATCAGCTGTTTAAACGTCATCTGCAACAAGCAGGGGTGTTCCAAAGTCGTGCTTAAACATTCTGGGACACCCTATAATTGATTGTCTTTTGACAGATACGCGAGTTCCGTCTACTACTTGCAGACTTCATCAGTGCCAAGTACTAAACACCACTTGGCACAAACGATAAGCAATTATAACGGAATTAAAAGGAAATAATCAACACACTTAACAGCTTGCTCAAAAGCTCTTCATAAAGGGATTCCGTTAAGAGGTTCGACAAAAATTAAAAGATTACAGCGAATATTCAACTTATGGATCTGACCCACAACACCATTTCCATCAGTTTAATTTCCAAAACTGCTTTCATAGCCAAATCAAAAAAGTTTCGTAAAATTCAGAACAATTCCGTCTTACACTGCATACTGAAAATTTCAGTACAACGATTCCCAAATTCAACTTTACAACCTAGATTGCTGAATCGATGTTTTCTCGCCCGACTTACAACTGAGACTGAAGCTCAGGACAGGTTCCTCCAATCAACCATCAACTGATCAAAAATCCCGAAAAACAATCCAAACTCCTTACATTTTTATTAGGGTATCAACACAACAAATCACTAATGTCCGAACACTGCACGGTAAGAAAAAAGTACCCAAAATTAAGTTTGTTTCACCCAACTATCAAGTTCCGTGCGCCAAGTTAAAATTGAGTTGTAATAGTCAAACCCAAAATTGAGTAGTTTCATCAAAAGTTTCGAATGGGTTGTTTTTACTCAACTCAGGAACAAGCCAAATAACCCAAAATTGGATACTTTTAAAAGCGAATCTAATGCCTTGTTCATGTTATATCGCCATCTTGATGGGGTTTCAGTATTGCAATTATTTTACAACCGTTATAACATGTTATAACTCTGTAGTCTGAACGATAATAAGAAGGGCTAACATTTTTCTTAAATGCGGGTTGAACTAAAACACAAAATAAACTTAAATTTTTGTTTATTGAATAACAATCAATTGAAATCTATTCAAATTGACTTTTTACTCCTGTAACCATGAATCTCTTCAAATCGCTTCGCCAAATTGATCACGGTTTGGCTGCGGCAGTTTAGGGCTGTTTTGAACACTCTTAGCGAAATCAGCTCGTAGAGCTTGCGGAGGAGTACCGGAACATTAGCACCAAATACCTCGAACATTTTGAAGAACCCATCGACAGCTTGTGCAGACGAATCTCCACATGGAATCACATAGCCTTCAAAGATTATATAGTACGGCCCTTGAGTAAATAACTCAGCAAGGCATACAATATGCGGCATATCAGATCTCTTGACGTGATTATTTATTACATCAATGTCAGTTCCGTCTTCACTCTGTAAAATAAAGTTTTATGTTAAAATATTGCAATGTCAATGAGTGTGTTAATATACCTTTAGCCATCTAATCAGCGGTGATGCCATCATTTCTTCCAGTTGCATTTCATTGTTTTCGGCCTTCCGTTTGATTCCTCTGTTCGTTAGGCATTTAAAAATCCGAAGCATTCCTTTGATATGCTCTAGAAACAAGTGAAAACCCAATATAATACTAACTATAAATACACACGAATTTCAGATTCCCACCGAGAATCGAACATTCCCTAAATCAAGAGCAACATGTGAAAAGGGCATACAAGCTTTTTTGTAAACAAACCTTTGTAGCCCCTTTTCTCGCCAACCGAAGGTCACCCACGTAAATCAACAACACCATCGGTAAGGAGAAAGTTTTCCCTACCCATTGATGTTGATGGTTTTCGTGGGCGAAGCTTGTATGCCCTGTGAAAACATGTTGCTCTTGAAATAGATTTTAAAATTGACGAAATTAAATTGACGTTCACATTACAGCCTATATCACGTAATATCAGCTGTCTTGCGATGAGCACCAGGATTTCCAGTGAAAACTAGTTGTATGAGTGCTCATTGCAAGACAGCCCATATTACGTGATATAGACTGTAATGTGAACGGGGTATTTTAAATTATTACTGTCATGCACATTGTTCCAGTTTTTGTTATCCAGCATTATTCCTGTTGAAAGAAATTCGCTCAAATTCGCTGAGTCATCATAATTTATCATCAGTCGTTCGAATACTTGTTGGATCTAAAAAAAATAAAAAAAATTAAATAAACAAGCAATATTTTATGGACTTAAATTAAAACTTTAACGTACCAAAATTCCGCGGTATGATACCAGATGAGGGAATGCCTTTATAATGTCATCAGTTCGTCCATCTTTCCGTGATTTTAAAATCCATTGGTGCAGTGAGAAACACTGTTCCATACCTTCGGAGATATTACGAGCGTTTTGTGGAGCTGAGGTCAACGCCGCCAAACGACCTGCATAGTCCTCGATTCCATCGGGTACGACAATCTTTGGAGCTTTTTTCCGTTGAAACAATCTTTCGTCGCGTGGTACATCCTTCCGCATATTCCCCACTCGAGTCTCAATAATGCCAGTATGGCAACCCTGAGTTTTTCCTCCATTCCGCCAAAAGAAGTAAGACTATAAATACAGGAGTCATTTTATATACTTGAGAAAAAGTAATATTAGTGTCATGTTTAAAATACCTCCGGTGGGGAATCTTCACTCACGCGTGTTGATTCTAGCTGAGGGAATTCTTCGAGAATTTTCCCTGCGAGCGTTTGCTTATCGTACCAGGATGGATACCTTTAATAAAAAAGAAGCATTTACAAGATGGTTAAAGTATTCAAATAATAATAAACATGGATTGATTGGAAAATGCATTCAATTTAGCTGATTCTCAGATAATATGAACCGTACCTGTTTTCACGAAGCATCTGATACTCGAAGAAGTGCTTTGTTAGAATGCACAGGTAGATTGAGGTTAAGGCGCCGCCACTGCGTTTGGGTTTAATTTTTTCTTCCCAAATTCGATCTAATTTTCGACAAAACTTACCTGCTAGCTTGGCATGAACGTCACCATCCAGCTTTCTTCCCAGTGCTTCCATTCCGAGACTAAGACAGATCCTGCAAATACGAAGAAATTACATTATATGCTTTCGACTATGGTACTTAATCATTGGGAGTTTCTCGGCTTCGCAGTCAAACATTAATCAAATGGTTAATATTGCCATTCATGAAGGGCAATAAATAACCGTTTGATTGCTGTATGCCACGAAGCCGAAAAACTCCCAGTAGAAATTACATTAGAAGCTTATAGTTTATAATAATAGCTATAGTTTAACTTACTTGAGGAATCGTCGTCGCAAAGCAGCTCTCAAAAGACGTATACGATGATAATAAATTCGTAAAAATCCGCGAACCACTTCACCTGTTGTCACCACTTCACCTGCTTCCAACTGACTGACGCTGCGGCGCCGACAGCGCACCGCTAGATTTTTTCATCCAAATTTGAGTTAAATCTACTCAACGTCAAGTTCGCTGAAGTAAACAACACGGTGAGTAGTATCAACGCAATTTTGAGTTTTCTGAATCTTGTAACTTAATTTTATTTACCGGGTTTAATGATGGTGATGACATGTAAGTTATGCAATTTCTTTATAATTTAACCTCGATACAAATAAATAAATGAACTTATGATTATGCACAAATCAAAACAACAATGAATCAGCACAACTGTTGTAAATATATAGTCAATAGTTTTTCGGTATCAGCAAAGTTTTTTTTTACTCCGTGATACCGTATATGCCCTAGTACTAACCAACCCGGGGGCAACTTGACAACTCCAGTACTAACCAACCCGGGGGCAACTTGACAACTCCAGTATATTGCCAGTACCCCAACAGTTTGGTTCTGGTGGTTCTGTCAAACTCACAAGTTTCAGAAGGGTTATCTGAATAGGGCGAATGCGGAAATGATGAACAATAAATAAAATCCAAGCTTAAAATTCATATCATTGTCGTGCGCACACCAAACCGCAACGCGCGTCTCACGTCAAAATTAACATTAGTGGCATTGGGAGTCCAGTGATGCCAGCGAGAAATGTCGTTTTGATTTTCAGTAGTATGCGAGGTCGCATGCACAATTCATAATCAGTTTATTAAACTATTTTTGTAGTCTCGTGTGTCTTTGAGCAGAACAGAACCAAATTTGATAATCTGACTGTCAAGTCCAATGTAAAAAAAGCTACGTTAGAGACCGTGATGTCGGATTAAGGAAAGCCGGAGGAGATACTGTATACCAGAGTACTGCGAACTAACTCAAAATGTTTGTCATCTGGGAGCCGAGTCAAACTGTCAAACGGGAGCCAAACATTCAAAAGATCTCAGAAGTAACGTAGGTAGTTACTGTTTGAACCACAAGAGGAGGTGTTGCCACCTACTGAAAACAAATTAAGAATTATAATTATGAAACTGCCGAAACATCAGTGGGCGGATAATGTAAGCGTGATGCTCGAAAAAGTGTTTTTATTTGATACTAGCTGAGTGTGCCCGGTCTTGCTCGGGATTCAATATTAGCTTGAGTTTATGCGCCGATTTAAAAAAAAGCATGCTATATTGTACGTAGCCCCCCCCCCCCTATTATCTAAGGGCCTACCCCCTATGATTATCTCTTTATACCCCACCCCCCCACTCGCCCCCACATGCCTAATTTGGTTCCATTTGCTTGATTAGTTCTCGAGTTATGCAGAAATTTCTGTTTCATTTGTATGGGAGCCCCGCTTACAGAAGGGGGAGGGGTCTCGAACCATCATAAGAAACTTCCACGGCCCCAAAACCCCTGTATACAAATTTTCACGCCAATCGGTTCAGTAGTTTCCGAGTCTATAAGGGTCAGACAGACAGACAGACAGACAGAAATTCATTTTTATATATATAGATTAATAATGCCAAAACTGGGTTGCTGAAACAAGAATGTAATCAAACTTGATAAGAGTCATGTGAGCTTTGTGGGCAGGTGCACTCCCATCACCATGTATACGTTATTTCTGGAGCAGAGGAGAAAGAGCCAAGAGTTCATTTGACAGCATGTATATACAATTTCGTGAGCTGTTTCAGCAAAACAATTTGCTGTATACGCAGCTAGTACTGCAAAATGTACAATTTGAGGAACTTGCTTAAAAGATTACAGTGGTGAACTTTGTCCGTCTTTCGAAGGCCTTAAATGCATTTAAGCTAAATATATAATATATCATGCAATTTGACTAATTTTAAATTTCAGTAGTTTACTTTACTTACGCCGTAAGAGAAACACGGGAAAGTAAACTTTTTTTTTTATTTTATGGGCCCAGGACAAGTCTTCATTGCACAACTATGCTGAAAGCAATAAACTGAAGGATAGTCAAATTCAAGAGCAAAAAATAACTGAAGAAACCAAAGTATTGTTATTGCCATTAGATGATATAAGAAAATTAAACTAGGTTCAATTTGTATGGATTTATTTCACTTCACCACGAAAATCATAAATTAGATCTTTTCATATGGCATTCTTGTCCGTTGTTTGGCATCCACACATGGTGAAACAAAAAGTTGGCTTTCCATAGAGAAATATCGCAGCGGCGGTGAAGGACAATCCCTTTGTTTACGTCGTATGGTGACATCTACTATTTGCAAGTGGGTACGTGAAACTAAGGTTATCTGTCACCTTGCCGGGGACTTGGTACTAACGTTACTGGTGTTTTCTCGTTGCGGCCGTTCTCCTGACGATGCTGCTCTTCTGATGGTTCTGGAAGTAGTAGATTTCCACGATCCACGATGTGGGTAGCGAAAGGCTGCATGCAGTAGTCACGTGTCAGCGTCGATGTATACTAGTGACCAGCATAGCTTCCAGGAATCGATCGTTCCTCGTACCTGTTTAATCCGTCTAATTGTCCCAGAACACAAAAAACGATTCTCACACTAACTGGTGCATATAAGGTTCAATTAACTTTGATGCTTTTTGGAAAATTTCAAAAGCAGTTTTTTTCCGACGCATTATTTCAGATTGCGAAAAGCTCGCACTATTCGATTCCTGTTGATATTTTACACAAAATGACGCGAGTTTTTTGCAATCTAAAATAATGCGTCGAAAAAAACTGCCTTTGAATTTTTAAAAAATGCATCAAAGTAAATTGAACCATAACTCCCACACGTATTTAGCAACCATGAGCGGTCAATAATGCTAATGCTAATGCTAATATAACTCCCACACGCATTTGCTTTTATAAAGGGTGATACGGTCAAAATTTGGTCAAGGGAAAACGCGTGTAAATCGGTGAAATCGATTATTTAAAAAATCAAATTAAATTTCTTTTTCAAGTTCAATTAGTTTAAAATTCAGGAAAAATATTCAGTTAGGCTTCCGCTTTTCCAAATCCGAATTGCCGGGCCTTACGCTTGACCCCTGCCATCAGATTTTGTACAGCCACCTTGTCCACCTTCTTCGCCGCAGAAAGCCAGTTTGCCTTGAACTGCTGCTCGCCCTTAGCAGTTTTGTTGGTCTTCTTTAGGTTCCGCTTGACAATAGCCCAGTATTTCTCAATTGGGCGGAGCTCTGGCGTGTTGGGAGGGTTCTTGTCCTTGGGAACCACCTGCACGTTGTTGGCGGCGTACCACTCCATGGCCTTTTTACCGTAATGGCAAGATGCCAAATCCGGCCAAAACAGTACGGAACAACCGTGTTTCTTCAGGAAAGGCAGCAGACGTTTATTCAAACACTCTTTCACGTAAATTTCTTGGTTGACAGTCCCGGAAGCTATGAAAATGCTGCTTTTCAAGCCACAGGTACAGATGGCTTGCCAAACCAGATATTTCTTTGCGAACTTTGACAGTTCCATGTGCTTGAAAACATCTGCTACCTTTCCCCTTCCTTTTGCCGTATATAACTCCTGTCCCGGAAGCTGCTTGTAGTCGGCTTTGACGTAGGTTTCGTCGTCCATTACCACGCAGTCAAACTTCGTCAGCATCGTCGTGTACAGCCTCCGGGATCGCGCTTTGGCCGTCGTATTTTGTTTATCATCGCGATTTGGAGTCACTACCTTCTTGTAAGTCGATAGTCCGGCTCGTTTTTTGGCTCGATGCACGGTTGTAGACGATACACCCAGCTTATTTGCGGCATCTCGGAGAGAGAGGTTAGGGTTTCGCTTGAAACTACCGGCAACTCTCTTTGTCGTCTCAGCGGCTTCCGGTTTTCGATTTCCCCCCGATCCAGACTTCCTGGCTGTCGACAAACGTTCCCCAAACACTTTAATTACATTTGTAACGGTTGATTTGGCAACTTTTAGCGATTTTGCCAACTTTGCGTGCGAGTAGCTCGGATTTTCGCGATGCGCGAGCAAAATTATGATACGTTGCTCTTCTTGCTTGGACGGCATTTTGACAACTGAAGAGTGAATTCCAAAATCAAAATAGGAGCAACATTCTACACACACAAACCTTCAAAATGAGGGGTTTTCAGGTTTTTTAAATGCAAAATTGAAAGAAATACGTCAAGTTGATATTGACCAAATTTTGACCGTATCACCCTTTATGCATGCAAGTGTGTTCCCTCGAACTTGGGAGTGAATTCTTCACGGTAAGAAAAAAATACCCAAAATTGAGTTCCTTTCACTCATCCCGTGGCTTCCGTGGGGCTAGGTAAAATTAAGTTAAAGAAGAAAACTCAATTTTGAGTAATCCTGATCATGAATCCACGTTGACCAAGTTGACAAAAAAATAATAAAACGGAGCAGACTGGAACCGAACCATGGACGTTGAGAATATGGGACCCGTGTGTTGACCACTCGTCTATCAACGCTTGTGTAAATGAAATGGTTAAAGGCGCATAAGAGCAACCTCAATGAAAATAAACTTATATTTGAGTTCATTTATTATTACTCAATAGTTGAGTAAATTTTAATCAACGTCGCTTTTCTGATTCACTCAACGGCGGACCTCAAATGATAGAACCCAACGTTGAGTTTTTTTAAACTTAATTTTGAGTATTTTTTCTCTCCGTGTTGACAGTGAGATGATTACACTCCTCTTGATTTGAATTTCGAAAGGCGAAATTTAACGGAAAAGAAGCCTGATGTTTAAACTGTTACAAATGATAATCGTTACAGTTGAGCAGTCTGGCGAGTTCAAACGATACACTGAAACAAAATCCATTGGCAAAAATACTATATTGATGGTTAAGATTAAATACCCTCACCAATTGATTTTTGCAGAAAACAATTTCATTTAATTTTACTATTATTTACTATGTATTTTGAGCAAGCATAGTAGTTTTGCCAGAATCATAGTAAATTTGTTAACATTCATAGCCAACTATACTGAATTCATAGTAGATTTAACAGTAATAAGCGTGGTTATATTGATAATAAGTGTTTTCTGCAAAATAGTATTCCTAACTATGGTCATTGTTTCAGTGTAGGTCTATAACTAGAGCCGAAATTCTTACAGATCACCAACCAACATGAAGAATGAAGCTTGAAATTTTGGGACTAAGTGAAGTCCTTTGGCTGAACTTTTGAGAACAGAAAGTGTCGTCGGTATAAGGACTGTTATATTCTGGTATTCGAGGTGAAAACGCTCCTCTGGTGTCCTACTAAGCATTCAGGCTCAGGCCGACCTCATCAAGAGGGTCCCACTTTTGAGAGGGTTATCATTGCGACATTTAGAACACGGTTTCGAAACCTTACCATAATTCCGGCTGTGCTTTATTGGCAATTCTAGAGATGAAGAGGCAACGTTCATCTCTAACTATGTATTGTTGAATTATTAATCATTCCCAAAAGACCATGCTAGAGTCAAAGTTGTATTCTTCAGTGCTGATAGCTATTCAGTGGCATGTACGCATTTTTATCATTGAGCTGGTCGTATGTTGTATTCTAGGTTCGAAACCAATGCAACGACGTAGATGTAATTAATTTTCTAATAAAATTATATTGTGCTTGCGTGCTTTTCGTCGGTATCATCTAATGTAAAACATAATCATTTTTTTCAATCCATGTCTCCATTCTTATTTTCGGGTTGTTTTTAACCGTAGTTGAATAATAGTTAATAATGCTATACCGAACTTTTTGTCAGTGCGAACCTCAACCTGAGCTGGGTTTTAAAAACAAACGAGCAAACTGACGTTTTTCAGAAAACAAGCAGACCCAATCTTGATACCCGATCCAGGTTGGAACTGAATAATAAACGAATTCGCGATAAGTAAACGTTACTTCATATGAGAATCGAGCGTATAGGTAGAGCATTGCTGTTTAACCCTCTCCTTACCATGATACATAGATGATCCACAACTTTTCGGTCCATCTCATGTATGTCAATCAACCATTAAATAGTCAGTACCTATTTATCTATTCTTACCAGCTTCTCCGTGTGTTCTTTATTCTAGTCTAAATGTATTCTTGAAGATTCAACTAAGTAGCTATGAAAACAATAAGCATACTATTTTAAACAAAACCTCGTTTTGATGGATTTGATAAATTTAAGCTGTATGGAACATCGTTTGTTCAAGCATTTAAAAAAATCGTTTCTGCATCTCAAAACAATGAGAAACCTTCTGGGAAGCAAAGGGTTAAGAAATCAATGAAGTCTAATAAACGCCGGCCAATCAAATTATCGAATAACCTCTGTTACAGCACATGTATAGTATTATAAAAGCATTTCGATGTACCTTGAACAACACCAAGCAGCTTATTGATGTGGCTGAATAAGTTCTCCAAATTTGTGTAATTATACAACATATCATAACATCATGCCGAAGTTGTGTGGCACACGTCGACATGATGGATGGACATGCTGACAGATACCACACCTCCGCCATATTAGTGGGCGCCCGGGCTAAGGTAGCAGCGTAGCAAAGCAGTGGCCGGCCACAAAGAATGCTACTACAAGTGAGAAAAACCTGGGTGAGCTGAGCATTCAGCGGAAAAAGTGGATCACAGATGGAACCTGGCGCGGAGTGAAGAGAAGCAAAAGCCACAAAAGAACCCATGGATGCCCGATGTACAGCCATTTGATCATTCATACAGACTTCATACAGAGTACAGCCATTATACAGACATTGGTTTAAGATATTTAGATTTAAACAGACATTGATTATTAGCCATTAACATCTTAAAAGAGTTCAATAAAAAATTGACTTGCTTAAAACATTTTTTTTACAGCAGCTATTTGTCAAAATGCTGGGTTATAACATAGAGGTAACTCTAAGACTAGAAGGTCCCAAAATAACGTGCTCAACTTTTTGGCTCAGCTCTGGTACTCTCTTCGGTCCCAAGCTAATCGATTCACCCCTCGAAACATAGGAAAAACCAATAACCCCTCATTTTATCTGTCAAACTTTCATAGTGAATCAAAACAAACATTGCGTAGTACTAGAATTTCGACTAGAATAGGGTACGTTAATCGTTTGCTTGGGACCAATAGGCTACTAAAGTGGTGAGCCAATTTAAAATCGTTAGTTTCGTATTGATTGTTGGTTATAATCAGCCTTAACATTCGCTAGCTGAAAGAATTTCAACAGAAATGTATTTTATCTGAAAGGTCTTTTAACTGAAATGTCTTTTAACTGAAATGTCTTTTAACTGAAAGAAGTTTAAGTTATCGAACACTTATCTGTTAAATTTGTGCATTCCTTATCATCATGATGAATCATAACTCGATGGTAAACATTACGTATTGAACATTGATGCATTTTCAATGGATTCACCAAACCACAATTTGCTTCAATAATGAGTGATTCATCATCGCAGGATGTGAGTGGAGACCGCCTGTGGAGGATGAGATATAGCAAGTTACGGTCCTAAGAAAGAAAATGGAGGCCGAAAAAATGAGGAGTGTGTGAAATTAATTATGTCGAAAAACGATATGAGTATCAGACCTTGACTGCTCTCTCCATGCTTCGGAATATGGATAGGCTAAAAGCGAATAGGAAGTGCTCATAGCGTAGAGGTAACTCTAAGACCAGAAGGTCCCGAAGAAACGAGCTCAACTTTTTGGCTCAGCTCTGGTACTATCTTCGGTCCCAAGCTAATCGATTCACCCCTCAAAACTTAGGAAAATCCATTAACCCCTCATTTTATCTGTCAAACTTACATACACGCTTATTCTGGTCAACTCAAAATTGAGTCAAATGTACTCATCTCAGCGGCAAGTATGGCTACTCAAAATTGAGTAGCCTTATGTTGACTCACTTTTGAGTAAACTACGTTCTCACGTAGACTGAGTCAAATCCACTCGCCGGTATTTTCAGTTGCGGGGAGGGTGTTTGTTTTTATTTTCATTCAAAGAAATGGAAATTGCCTGCTCCGGATTCATTCTACCGGAGCAAAAAACGGTTCAACACCGTTTCCCTAAGCAATTCGTACTTACCTGAAGGTATTTCAGCCGGTTTTGAGTAACATTTTCTAGGAGGTTTCCTCCGACATGACTGGCATTTTTTCCAAGTCCAGGATTTTGCTGACTGAGGGGCTTTTACTCAGTTTGACATTTCTCGTTTACTCAATTTTTGACAACTCGATACATCGGACGAAAGTGAGTACGATCGACTCACCTGGTGAGTTAGCAGAAGTTAGCGTGTAGCGAATCAAAACAAACCTAGTGCAGTACTAGAATTTCGACTAGAATGGAGTACGTTAATCTTTTACTTGGGACCAATAGGCTAGTCAAGTAGTGAGCCAATTTGAAATCGTTTGTTTCGTATTGATTGTTGCTCATAGTACGATAACTCGATTTCGTGCTTTTCCAGCTGAACGGAAATTGGAGAGAATCATGGCAAGTGTGTGCGTCGTTCTACAATGTTATAAATAAAATGCTTCCTTGTATAGTCGAAAGCGTAGACAGAACACGAAAAAAAAAAAGAAAAAAATATCATTGCATTGTTTTGTCGTTCCTTTATTTAACGTCGGTCTCTGTTCCGCAATCTAATGCCACACAGCTAAAAAAAAGTAGTGTAAATTTCCGTTACTATGATGCACATAAATGGAGCGTCGTATATCATACAAGTTTAGATTATAGATCGTGTAAATTTATGAGACATGTCATGCAATATTCCATATATTGTATTCAACTGTCCACTTTTGTTTGCAACCTTTCTTGCAAGCTGCTAGTTTACGTGAAAAGGAATTTTACATGTATGAATGTTTGCATGCATGGATGTTTACATCGCCAGTAAAATTCAGAATTTTTTGGTGTGCAATCACCGACGGACATCGATTGCCATCTATTGACAGCAGTCGAATGAGCAGGAAGACAGCTTCCACACCTGCGTAAGATATCGCATCCATTCAATTCAACACACATGGGCCGGGACCAACGGCTTTACTTCCTTTCCGAAGGAAGACGTGACCAGAGATTTGTATGCCTCAGACAATGGAATTGAACCCAGACCCATTGGGGTGAGAAAGCAATCACGCTTACTACTACACCACAAGCGCCGGCTCATTGCATTGTCAACTTATATCATTCGCTGCAGAGAATGATAGGAAATGCGACTAACATTCAATGTAATATATGTTTGGTTTGCATGTTCTAGTTGATGTGTATTAAATGCATTCTAGTTGCAAATGTTGACACATCAAATAAATTCCAGTTAGCGAACGTCTGGTGTACTACTCGGGAGACACGTGTTTAGCAATTCCATGGATTTCACTCGAATTTGAATTTCAGATTTTGGGTCTGGCGTGACTTTCACACGGATTAGATCTACTTAGTCTGAATTCCGATAAGTTTTAGAATTAATTATTTTAAGACTCAATTCCAATCATTTTAAGGTCAAATTTTCAAATAGGAGGAACGTCGATGATTTCTTGAGGCGATTAAATAAGTGTTTTTAACAGAGTCATTGGAAGAATGCTGTGGTTTTATAAAATAGCAGTGTTTGATGGTATTTTCCGAAGATCCTCTATGGTTTCAGAACGTTTCAGAGAAGTTCCCAATACGTATCTGAATACAAGTTTTATATATTGGCAGATCCTCTCTTATAGTACGTTCAGACTACAGAGTTATAACATGTTATAGCGCTATCTTGATGGTGGTTTCTGTGTTGCAATTATTTGACAACCGTTATAACATGTTATAACTCTGTAGCCTGAATGTACTATAACATATCATATAACTTTACATTATATATCATGTAAAGTTCTGAGACATTTCATGCAATGTAGCAAATATTGTTTACAAAAGCCCATTGTTTTAAACAACATTGTTTACAAGTTGCTCGGTTGCGTGAAATGAAATACAAGTTTACGTGAATAAATGTTTACATCACTATTAAAATTCAGAATTTTTATCTGTGTAGAAAAGGCATAGAATAACAAGTTATGATCAAATTTTTTAACTTTTCGTTCACTTAAGGTACGTTGAACGAAGGTACAACGACTCGAACTCCGCAATGTGAACACTTGAAAAGTACCCGTTAAAATATTACATAACGCAAGAGGGGATGGGAGTAGTCTTACAGAGCATTACACGTATTAGGTATAGGAAAAATGCGCTACTGGGGTATTTATAAATTCTCCGGAAAATGTTTGATATAATATATTGTCTGTTTCATTGGTAAAAATAGCACCGAAACCGTCGCAGAAATCGTTGCCATAGGAATTTCTATGGAGACGATTTCTGTGTGTTTTGCCTCCAATGAAACAGACAATATGATTGAGCCCAAATTGAATGGTGTATGACTCCCCCGCTTTACGGCACTAATAAAAATATTATTCAGCTTGTTTCAGTGGTCAGGCTTTGAGATTTTTCTGAGTGATAACAATTAATGTCATAGTCAAATTGAGTAGGTACTTGTTATTAAGTTTGAGTATATATTTTCAAGGCTGCAACGTAACCCATTTAAATCCTCGTTAGCTTTATCACCAACTGATAAACTTTTGATCGATATAAAGTTGATTTTCAGCATTACCTTTAGTATATTCCACAGCTCGGCGCTAACATGAGGTCGGCAGTGATTCTGCTATTAGCCATCGCAGTTGTTATATCGGGGACCGAAAGTAGTCCTGTACCAGAGAGATGGCCAAACATTGGACAACAATTAGGAGCCAGGATTTCCAACAATATAAAAGGAGATGATGGAGCATGGGACGGCATTTCCAAGGCATTCCGGAGCATGCCATGGAGATCTAGTTTCAATAGCATTCCTTTCTTTAGCCAGGAGCAGATTCAGAAAATGGTGGATGCAATTAAAGAATCACAGCAGCGTCCTGCACCACCAGCACTCACGCCGAATCATGTTCCAGCAGTTTTGCCACCAACCGCACCAATTATGGCTGACATTGGTAACAACGTAGACTAATAAAATTCCGCTTATGGTTAATTATTCACTAAGAAACAATTGCGATATTTTCATTGTGGAAAGAACGGAGTGGGCCTCGAAATGAAAATTTAATTATTCGTAAATACATAAATTTGATTGAATTATGATAATGCAATTTTTTTTAATTAAAGCTTTCATCTCATTGAAGCACTGGAATGCCGAAACGAACCATACATTTTTCAACACTTGGTTTCACAGACTGGCTGACCGGCCATTCAAAGAGGTAGTCCATGACATTTGTTTTGCAATATATATGAGTGAATGGGGCACAGATAAAAAAGTTGCCAGACGAGTTGTAGTTTTCTATTCTTCTGAAGTTGTTGTGCTATTTTTTTTAACATTTAATGTTAGTGATGATTAAGCCAGATCAAGAATGTATTACTTTGGGAATTTCTTCTTTTCTATTTCTTCTCTAGAAAATTGTCTGGCCAATGATACCCTGTGTTCAGGAAGCCTTTTGCCACCAGCTCTGTAGGGACCATGCATTTATTACGAAAGATTTTTTTGGGGATTTTTCTATCCCAGCTTCCCCTTAGTATTGTTTGTTGCAGTGGTGACTGGATTTTTGGGAATATTTTGAGTCGCACTTTGATGGTACGCTGACGAAAAACAACGAACTTTTTGGTTATTTCACGCCTAGAACGCTATTGAGTTTAACACATTTGGAAACAAAAAAGGTGTACCATTTGAATTTAAACACGTCTCAAAATCATTTTCAATCTAATTCATACTTGGAAAACCATATAATTGTTCACAAATAAGTAATTTAGAATTGTTTGCAAAATTGCAAATATTTTGCAAAATTATTTTTACACGTGTTTTGAGTAGAATGCAATGAGAGTGATAAGCATAACTGATAAGCATAACTGTCACTTTGACAACTCTATCTGTCATACGCATGGCCCGCACTTATATTTTCATCCACGCACTTTCAAAGTGCGGAGTACAGTAAGGTGCAAAATGCGCAATAAAATAAATAAATAAATAAATATTGGTGATACATACACACTTCCAGGTTCGAAAATATACATGTATTTAGTTTAATTTTGAAATTTAATTTGTAAACAAAAATTTGGACAGCCCTCACCATATTCTGCTCTTCCACCGCCGTTAATTTGGATTCCCTTGGACTTTTTCCCGCCTTTTTTGGTCGGTTTGATGTCCACCATATGTTATTGAATTGCCATGGTGATCTGGGACGAGGCTCACGTCCAAAGTCGCTGGTCCACCGAGCGCTCCGTGTGCGGAAGGAGAATGAAAGAAATACGAAAGGGATCAGTTTCAAGAAGTGACAGTTTCATCAGAATCCCCAACTAACCATACTCAAGCAAAGTAAGAATATACAAGCTATATTGCGACTATATGGTTACTTGCAGAACGAGTTTTTGCCGAGATGGACACCACCGAAGTTCAGCAAAAAATATGTTTGTTAGCTGAGATCTCGGCAAAATTCCCGTTTGTTAGCTAAATCTCGGCAAGTTTTTCAAAAAAAAAAAAATGCCGAGCTGCTCGGTGGTGCCCATCTCGGCGAAAAAATCTAAGTGTGTGGGTACTCATATGGCCGTCAGAATGGTTCATCGGTTGCGAAGTGAAGTATTTCTGCGTGTTATTTCTCAATGTTTTGAATTTATCCTAACGTTACCTCAATGTTATATCCCAGACAAGCAGACACAACACATTGAACATTTATCGTTGTTAACCCTACCGCCATCTGTAGTATACACTATGATGGGCAATACACTCAACAGATGGTTGTAGTGTGTAAATATCAAACGTTAGGTAATTGATTATGTGCACCACAAGTGGCAGTACTACCAGCTAAGAAACATTTAAATTGACCGTTTTAAGAGTGTTATGTCTGCTTGTCTGTGAGCATACCTTCACTATCGCAACTTCGGGTAATTTGCGAAAGTACTTGCATTTTTCTCAGGCATTTTTGATCTAACTGCAATTACTCTCTCATACTCGAAATGTGCCACGACCAAATTGGTTCAACGACGCCCTATACGCTCTCTGACCGAAGCGCAGGGTTCATTACAATCTGATGATTTGACATGAAATTCGTCTGTTAAGATTTTATTCACTGCAGGCATGAAACAAATTGTTTTTGTTGGAAAAACTTTTTTCCAAAAAAGTGCCTATCTTGCGATGTATCGAAGACTTGTAGGTTATGATATATGATTTAAAAATTGATATGTTTCAAACATTATTTAAAAACTTTTAGTTTTTTTTTCAGTGTATAAACTCTTTTAATAGGGAAAATTGATGTAATGTCGGCCTAAATGCCCCTAATTTGGACCCATACATAAATTCAGCAATGAACTGAACTAAAAATATCCATTAGTGCCGTCCCAATGACGCGTTCTTCTAGATAAAATTGATAAATAGCAGATTTTTAGCGATGGGCCCAATCTTAGATCCATAGACAAACATTTTCCCTAATTTCTTTTATATTTTTTTTTTGAATAATCGGGCGGTTTCGATTATTTCTTATACACTTTTAGTAATATATTTTTTATAAAAGTTAGAAAAATAGTTTTGCCTTTTCAAAACGAAGCCTTGTTTTCTTTTCTAAGATTATAAGTATGCAAAGTTACTTACATAGTCGATGTCTTTAAACCAACAAAATTTCATTGGAATCTGAGATGGTGCTATCAAGTCCGGATGAAATTCATCTACAGCCTATAGGAATCGGTGTTTATTTTTATCGAGAAACTCGATTTCTTTAGTTTGAAATCAGTTTTATGGCGGATAAAATACAGTTGATCAACAATTTTTGTTTACTGTCAGTTTAACACATATTAGGCCAACATGACAGTTTTAAAACTTTTATTACGGTAGCAGTAATTTATCTGTTTTCTCCCATACATTTTCATACTATAGCAACCCATATGAACCACAAAAGCAAAAAAAAAAACGCATACCACTGCTGATTGCGAAATGGAAAATTGATGGTGGGAGGGAATCAGTGTTTCCTGGTACCAGTCCAAGTATGAAAATTGATTCAACTTTTAATTAAATCGTTTCGTTATAACAGACGCAACAAAAATAAATATATATAATCAGATGTGACATAACACGCCAGTTGCTCCTGACATTGTTCTTGTGAATGGTTCACATCTCGGAGTATGATGAATAACGGACCAAGCGTCATAGTCTAATAGATTTGTGGTTTTCTTAACATATTTCAATGTCAACAAATCTATCCATGAGCAGTGGTCTATGTCTCCTTCGATATGCAGCAGCATCCAAAGAGGGAGCTGTAACCGTCACTTTGTTGGTGCTATGGATGTCATAAATTTTGTCGTGGTGTAGCAATGAATGTCCTTATATTTTATGACGGATTATGACAACGTTCCTGAGAAATGAAAATAGAATTCGTACAAGGAGGGAACCAAATGACATGTATGAAAAACTGCAAGGAAATGATGAAACATTATTACTGTCAAAATCTAGATGAAAGAAAAAGAAAACACTGCACGCGAAATCAGTTGATGATTATTGACATTACATTATTTTGAATGAACTCTATGAAGTTTATGCACATTCAATGCGTGTCAGGATAATAGAGCCAACCTTAATCATATTCTCACTAAAAATATTGTATCTCTGTTGTTTGTCAACCAATCGTTATGCAATTATTAGGGCTTATGAAATAACCAAATTTCATCTTTCCTCATAATTACACGTCATTATAATATAAAACTCCTGAGATAATGGCAATTATATAATATTGGATGACTATTACTGAAAAAGTTGATGGTCTTCATGTTGTTGATATCATACAAAAACATATAATCATTATACATATAATACAATGATATTATGATACAAAAAGTTGCCCATAAATTATCGAAACACTGATGAATATAAACACATAATTTCACAGGAATTTGTTTACAAAATTGTAAAATTTGCATCGCTAAAAATTTGTAGAAAATATACTTAATTAAGCATTTTCATATTTAACTAAATCTGATTCTATTGATGTAGCACAATTTGAAAAGAACAGATTTAATAAAATAGAAATAAGGCCACCAGAAACTCGCTTTTCCGGTGGTCATAGGGTTACTGGAAGTGCAAATTAAAAATAACCCGCGTTAATTTGCACGAAGTGTCGTTCAGATTAACGGGAGTCCACGATATGCATTATGCCTTGACGCATAACCCAGAGCAATTAACTTTCCATTATGCTGATGGAAAAGCAGTGAAAGTACGAATGTCGCTTGCGGGTGGAAACGTTCAAAGGCCTCTACTCCATTTTGTAAACAAACCTTGTAAGGCAATCTTCTCGCGAACCGAAACCTACATTCGCAAACCTTAAACACAAGCGGGTAGCGGAAAATTTACCCTACCTGTTCTACCGTTGGCGGATTTTGGTTCGTGACAAAATGGCCTTACAAGGTTTGTTTACAAAATGTAGTTGAGGCCTTTTCAATAGTTGGTCTTGATATATGATTCGATACATGATAAAGGTCTTGCCTTTGTTAAAAAAAAAGGCGAAAGTGAAGCGTGTCAGCCGGGAAAAATTTCCGCCAGAGTTGGGCCTGGATGTGCATACAGGTGTGAGAGGTATTTGAATGGACGTGGAATGGAAGATTCCCTCCTCGCTTAATTTCCTCAATCGGAAGGGGGATAAGGATAAAGGCTTCCTGTGTAAGGCGGAGGAATTCCTGTTCCAAGCGGAAGGCCCACAAGAAACCGGAAGAGGGAAAAGGAATGGATGGACATAAAGAACGGACAAGACAGAGCAATAGGTACTCTCAGGATGTAGTCAAGATTCAGCATTAGGAGTTGGTAAAAATGGACGTGGTGACGCCGGAAACCAGAGCCACCCCCAGTCGGAACCCGACCTGAAAGCAAACATTGGGCGAATCTTGTGCCTCACGAAGCGATGGAGATGTGATGTGAATATTTATATTGATAAAAAATGTTAGTCCCTCGGCTTCAGGAGACAATGAGCCTAAAAAAAAAAAATATATATATATATATATATATAGGGAAATTTACGTATTCTCGGCAACCTAAGCAGCGACCTTCTTTCTATAGCCTTTTTCTTTATAGAACGCACACATATGCAGTATTGGTTTGTTTACAATCTTTTGCTGCCAGCTACTCTAACAATTTCAGTCGAAAGAATTGTCAAAAACTGTTTTGAAACGCTTTTACAAAGCTCCAATTTTCTCTAGTGAGAGCGAGTATTGTCGGCAACCAGTTTTTCTTCGGCAACCGTTCCATTTGAACTGCATGTAAATCTGCTGTTCTATTATCGGCAACTCGAAATCAGCTACAATTTGTAGTGCGTGTGTTTCATTTCAAGAAAACCCTGCTAGATTGCTTTTTCTCAGTGGTAAAGATATAGTCAAATTGAAGCTGAAAGCATAAAGAATCGTTTGCATGCATTCAGCGAAGTGTTTTCGTAAGAAAATCCAGTGAAAATAGTGTTTCAATTTGGGTTGCCGAAAATAGTCTGTCATGCCTAAGCCGTCATTTCCCCTATATATATATATATATTATGCAAAACAAAAACATATAATTTTGAGATTACCTATTTTAATGCTCAGGTATTCTGGCATAAATATATTGACATCTTTTTACTGAGATTAAACAACTCTTTTCAGTCATGTTATTTATGATTTTGGAAAAATTAGAAGATCCTGAGAAGCAAAGTACACCTGATCGTCAAGACACATTTGTGTGAGAAAATTTGCGAAAAAATCTACGGCAACCGTTGGGGTTTGAACCCACAATACGTTTACATCACGAAAAGAAAATAGTTAACCGAAATATGTCCAATAATTTTTGGTGTTGTACGGAATACTTTTTCCTTCACTGCTGGGCTTCCGATCGGTGGTCAACCGTTCCTCGAACCGCTTAATCACTCGCGAAACCGTGGAATTCGCGATTCCCAACGTTTTAGCGATGGAACGATGCGAGAGATCCTTGTTCTCGTGATGAATGCGCAAGATTTTATCACGCACGAGCTGTTCTTTCGACTCCATTTCCGCGAGTTTTGATCACAGGACTTTAAAACTTGCAGGATGTAAATAATGCACTGTGAACTAAATCCACCCAAATTTTCATTAAATTCTACCCAACGGTTAAAAAGTTAGAGCAATTTCATAGTGTGGCAATTTCATCGTGGACACCCTTTATTATATAATTATCCCTAGTCTCAGAAGTTTATCCTAAAAAATTATGTGAAATTTTGTAAAACTAAGCAACACTGGTTTGTCGGCCAAACAGGGCTGATACAAGTGCTTTAGTGACACTATGTGTTCCCAACATGACGTCAACTACTGCAACCTGTTACCGTAGTAACCAATAACAAATCTTAGTTGTCAGTTTCTTGTGGAGTGAATTTTTTCTTCCTTCGTTAATTTGTCTCCCAGTTTACAAGAAGTTTTCGTGAAAGAAAAAAAAATCGCTACTAAAAGGAACATTAAACGTGGTTTTTCTTCGTCTGCCGCTGAAAGTTAATAGAAGGTAGCCCCTGGCCGTCAGCGACCAGAACTGTTACATTTTTTATGCTTCTCTCTTCAGATACCAAACACCAACACCCGGCCGTCAACGACCAGGACTGTTACACTATGCTGGTTCTATTGTTCTGACACGCACTATATTTTTAGGTTCTAAGGTAGTTTCGGATTATTTATGACCATGGTTCAAACTGTTGTCGTAAGATTATACTTTATTTTAATCATTCTATTATTATCATCAATGTTAATTATGGATCATTTCGTGGTACCTTAGCCATATAACTAAGCAAGGCTGCTTGCACGTCGCTCATGGTAATCCCATAATTCCCAAAGTTATTTAACGCCGTCACCAGTACATTGACTAATTGCATAGAAATGTCGGACTGGATCGTACCGTTTATGTTGATAGTAATGCTTATGATATCTCCCACCGTACTTTCTCGGATGCTAATTGGTCCATTAGCTGGTGCTCCTAGGCCTTCGTTTTGTCTGATTCCTAACAGTGTTTGATCAAACAGACTGTTCAAGGGAAGAGGATCTGCTGAAAGGGTTTGCATCGAGACTAGCAGAGCAAAAATATAAACTAAGGTATGAGTAGTTGATTTGAGCATTATGACTGGAGGAAGCAGCGACGAGTGTGACTAGTCAAATGGTGAACTTCGAGGGTACTAAGCATACGAATGGAATAACGAACAATTTCGTTTTGCTTATCAAAATCAAGAGATTTCCGGTTCCGATAAGAAGATAAGTTAGTCATTATCGCAACTGGGTGTACAAAGGTGATCTGATCCATGAAAACGGAAAGCTATGTATTAAATGTTTCCGCTCTTCATAAATCTGAAACCCCGATAATCATTTTGATGCTGTGTAGGAGAAAAATCATACGCTTTGAGTAAACTTCGGAAATGCCCTTGATTCAGAGCAGCGCAAAGGGATATGCCTGCCCTTAACGCGGAGAATGTCGTCGATGAAATGTGACGAAAAGAAGCTACAACGTAAATGGAGAGATTAACAGGAATCTAGCAATGCCAGCTAGCGCAGAGATTTTGAGATGTGCATGAGCACAGATGAGCTGAAAAACACAATTAAGACAAGGAAGGCAATGAATGGAAGTGTACTATTGAAAATCAGAAGGAAAAACGGTCAGACCGCATCGTGCGGATCTATTTGCTTTTTGCTGAAGGAAGTGTTACTCCTACCTAAAGGTACAACAAATTTAAACAGCACTTTTCAGTGCTCAACCTGTAAAATTTCTAACTTGTTTGAATCTAATTCCTCTTCGACAAGGATCGACCGACCCTACCCGAGGTAATACCAACAATCAATACGAAACTAACGATTTTAAATTGGCTCACCACTTTAGTAGCCTATTGGTCCCAAGCAAATGATTAACGTACCCTATTCTAGTACTACGCAATGTTTGTTTTGATTCGCTAAAAAAGTTTGACAGATAAAATGAGGGGTTATTGGTTTTTCCTATGTTTCGAGGGGTGATTCAACAAGCTTGGGACCGAAGATAGTACCAGAGGTGAGCCAAAAAGTTGAGCACGTTTCTTTGGGACCTACTTGTCTTAGAGTTACCTCTATGCTATCACCGCGTATTTCCTCGAAAATAGGGTACGTTAATCGTTTGCTTGGGACCAATAGGCTACTAAAGTGGTGAGCCAATTTAAAATCGTTAGTTTCGTATTGATTGTTGGTAATACTGCTTGGCCATCGACTTGAAAAATTCCTCTTCGATCCTTTCGATTCTTATTGTAAACTGCTTGGAAGTCGATTTGAAGAAACTTGGTCATGGCGCTTAAGCGTAAAAGAAAAGGGCAATCGCTTGATCCCCCTTCTGATGTCAATTGAGCAATCAATTTGATATGCTCACGAATGATCCATCATCCAGGCAAAATTCCATTTAACATTCCCGGCTTGATGCCAAAAAGGAAAAGGTTCCCCATATTGTTGTAACCACTTCCGATTTCTATGCTCTTCGCAAAGAACTTTCCCGATAAATGAAAAAATGCGAAAGTTGTTCCAATTTTGAAGCCAGGTAAACATCCAGCTGAAGCTTCTAACTACGGTCCAATAAGTTTGCTTTCTTCAATAAGTAAACCTTTTGGAAAAAAATGAATAGAATGATGCCTTACACCAATACGAACTCGATTTTTGCAGAAGAGCAGTTTGGATTTCACCATGGGCATTCAACTACTCATCAACTACCAATTTAATTCGTTCAAACAAATATGAAGGCTGCTCTACTGGAGTTACTCTTCTAGATAGAAAAAAAAAAAACATTCGGCAGTGTTTGGCATGAAGGTTTGGTTGCATAATTGAAAAGTTTAATTTTTTATTATGCAATTATTTAACTGACCGAACTCTGCAAGTAAACTATCAAAATTTCAAATCTGAACGACTACCTGTTAGAGCTGGAGTTCCTCGGGTAGCATTCTCGGGCATATATTGTATAACATTTTCACTTCGGACCTCCCTGATTTGCCTCAGGGTTGCCACAAATCTTCGTTCGCCAATGACAGACAGTTTAGATATTTTCTCTTCTTATTTACAAAAATGGAAGATTTCTCAGAATGCTTCCAAAACTCTACTTGAAATATTCCCACATAAGCCTAGAGCTTTCTTTTTGAAACCTAGTAGTAGTCACACAGTCACTATGAACGGAGTTCCAATTTCGTGGTCAAGTCAAGTGAAATAGCTTGGATTAGTACTAAACCAAAAATTAACTTTTAATGATCACATTGAGGGCATTCAAGCCAAATGTAAAATATAAATAAAATGTTCGTATTCTCTTATAAACAGGAAATCAAAACTTTGCCTGAAAAATAAACTTCTTATATTTGAACAAGTTTTTAGTTGTTGCACTACCAAGAAAATAGCACTTCAAAGGATTCAGAACAAAGTTCTGAAGATGATTTTAAAGTTGCCTCCCTGGTACAGTACTACCATAGAGGTAACTCTAAGACTAGTAGGTCCCGAAGAAACGTGCTCAACTTTTTGGCTCAGCTCTGGTACTCTCTTCGGTCCCAAGCTAATCGATTCACCCCTCGAAACATAGGAAAATTCACTAACCCCTCATTTTATCTGTCAAACTTTTATAGCGAATCAAAACAAACATTGTCTAGTAGTAGAATTTCGACTAGAATAGGGTACGTTAATCGTTTACTTGGGACCAATAGGCTAGTCAAGTAGTGAGCCAATTTATAATCGTTAGTTTCGTATTGATTGTTGGTACTACCGAGGTACATAGAATTTCGAATTTTGAGAGTTGAGACTTTGGAACAAATGTCCAACAAAATAATTAATAATTTCAGGAAAAAATCGTTGCAAAGATTAAGTCCGTTGCAAAATACCTTGATAAAATTTAGTTTTATTTAGTATTTTTTTTTTTGTTTTAAGATGCCCAGCTTCCTGGAACGAGACACTGTCTCAGAGCCAGAAGACGCGCTTAGGGAGACTCAATCAGACAAAGATAAGCGTAGAGAGGTGTTCCGAGTGGCCAATTGAGATTTTTTATTATTTATTAGTTGGGTGTTTTTTCTCTTGGCTATTGCATTCAAACTACACACTTAAGGCCGAGGGGGGCGACACATCTAAATCTCAAGTTTAGATGGTCAACAAATCTCACACTAGCGAATCAATCTTCGAACAATCTTCTTTCATTTGTCGCATCTACTTGCATTGCTCATCAATTTTTTGCAGGAAATCTTCAGAATCGTCATCAATCTTCTTTCTATCTACTCAGCGTGCGTGCAGCTAGCCACAGCAAAACACAATCTTTTTTGCATCGTAGATAGAGTCGTCCCCCTCGCTTAAGGCCCAAGCGCAATGACAGCGGAAGCGGCAGCGGAAAAGCCCGATCTGAGTAAGCGTACACAGCAAAAAAATAATTTCGATATCACATCAAAGTGGATGCACTACAATCATGTTGAAAATTTCATGTAATTTTTATGACCACATAAATAAGCAAATGCAGTAAAAGCAGCGTAATGTCAGTTCATGTATTGTATTAATGATAATTTTGTCCTTTTTAGCAAGTAATTTTACACCATATTTTCGACATGATTGTAGTGCATCCACTTTGACGTGATATCAAAATTATTTTTTTGCTGTGATCTGTCGGATTGAAAGCTAGTTAGTATCAAATTGACTTCAGTTAGACATCTTGATGGCATTTGTGACAACTGTCAAACTTTCCTTTTCTGTTCAGCTTCCGCCCACATTGCTTTTGGGCCTTTAGAAATAACTAATTTTACACGTGACGGAATCCGTCTTTGACATAAAAGATGAGACGTAAACAAACATGTCATGTAATATTGAGTGCTCCGAGACGGAAAAGTTCATTGCTCGACGAAAAGTACTTTTGATTAAGCTATATTTTGCGTCTGTTATGACTCAAATTTATGTCAAAATTAACGCTCGTATATGTCACGCTCAGAGCACCTAAATTTACATTAACTACGCACTTCCTTCAACTTAATGTGCATTGAGCACTTCTACAGCTGTAAAATTAAAGCTGTGTCAGGGAAAACAAGACATTTTGTAGCCAAAAAATTCCTTGAATTGACAGAGTACTCACCGCCTGCAGCATCGTTTTACTTTATAGTCGCACTTTTACT
The DNA here is from genome assembly GCF_037179485.1 of Ochlerotatus camptorhynchus. Lineage (NCBI taxonomy): Eukaryota > Metazoa > Arthropoda > Insecta > Diptera > Culicidae > Ochlerotatus > Ochlerotatus camptorhynchus. The sequence continues at coordinate 489,050 of NW_027040497.1, read as the reverse complement.
AGTCCACGGGAGGCTATTTTCTTTTGCAACATGATGCAGAAGGATGGGATCTGAATGGTCATTGAATGTTTATGTTATGATAGTCAATAGCTATGATGGAAAAATAGGTTTTGTCTGTGAGACGGCTATTATTCGTAGGTACTTTGAGAAAGCAGCAAGCAATCTGCGATAATGTAAACTCAGAACTTTCAAGATAAGCTTGTTTGAAACCAAAGCTGAATAACACATCTGATTTTCACATCATCACACTGCTCTATCTATCCCAATTGCTCCATGTTTAGATTATTAATTTAATTAAACATTTTACTGCCCACACCCGTGGCATGCCATCCGTTGCATTTCGCTTTTTGAGCTTCCAGACATTATGTCTATGTATATCTTCATCGTTGAAACAAGTTATGCCCTATGGACACATAACATTTCCACTGACAACGATCGGAACATCAGTGACAATAAGATATAAGATAGCTTTGAAAATGGACATGTCACATTGTAGAGAGCATAGATGGCTTTGACCATTTGACCACAATAGAATGTGGTCACTGTTGGTTGCCATTAGTAATTTGTTAGGAAAATTAAACCTAGATTACCTGATGATAGATTGTATAAACCTATTCGTATTGATGCCATGGCGTACCGTAATGCATCAAAATCCTGATAATCAACGCTTACAATGCCTTACATGCTTTAAATAGAACTCAGGTGGAAAATGCTACTTAGTTACAGCGCGTTCTCATATTAGGCACAACTGCTATGATGTCAAAATCAAGACAATGCCATTTCAAGATCTTTTAGACGTACCGTGCCGATTCAAATTTCGGACACTTAAACTCGAATTTCGGACACTTTTAAAAGTTGATTATCTCGGTCGAATGTGATCCACATGTCTTGTAAATTTTAAAATTTTTTGACTAGTGCCCTCCACGATCATCTAACATTATTACTTTGTTTCTAACTGGATGTAATATTTAATTAAAAATGAAAGTGTCCGAAATTTGAATCGTCCGAAATTTGAATCGGAACGGTATTTAAATTGAGTACTACTACAATGGCTTTACAATAAAAATAAAAACTCCCTCTAGTTAAAAACTGTTGCAGAAAATACTATTTTAAAATATTTTAACGGGTCAAGATGGACTTCAAGAGTCAGATGGACTCCTATTGCTGGTCAAGCAACGACAACCGTCTGTGGTGGGCATAATAAATGCCTCTTTTTGGGTGGTAGTCATTATGGTCATTTTTGTTGACGGTTTTTAAAAAAAATATCCAACTACAGAGGACTTACTTTCCACTGACTTGGTCATTGAACTAGAGGATTACAATTTTCACTAACAAAAAAAAAGCGTTTTTCATGGGGTAATGGGTTTAATTTGAGAATTTTCGAGGAAATACGCGGTGATAGGATGTTGCTCGCGGACATTGCAAAAGTGTGGTTTACATCTCACTGCAGTCTGAAAAATTATCGAGAAAATCTACCCATGAAAAAATCGACTAAGTCCACGTAAATAGTACCACTGAACGGTCATCCGATTGAGGTTAACTCCCGTCGTTGGCTCTGACCACTTTTGTCCAGTTCACGTTCACTTCAGTTAATTCGCACCACAGCTCGCTCGAATTCTTGTGTGTACGATAATGATAAATGCGGGGTTGACTCGGCCAGCTTTTGCGTGTCTTTTCACTAAAAAACCGTGATGCAAAGATCTGTATAATTTTCGTCCTACTAAGCACAACCCTGGCTTTTGCCCCGTAATGTGGGTAGATTACCTCGGATCCTTGCGATAAATGCAAGAGTGGCAACTGTAAAAACATCGAATACTTCATCATTTCTCAATAGTAATGGAGTAATACAACATGCACTAAACTAAGGACATGGGATATACTACAATAGATCAATTTACTGGTCGCAGTAGTGTTAGGTCCCGAACAGAGGAAAAAAAGCACAACCCGCGCTTTATATTTCTTTTTTGAACGGGTTTGAAAAAAAAAATGACATGTTTCTATTAAATTTGACTTCTTAATTTATTCACCTTTCCATACGTACCGTTGGATTTAATTATTAGTCACAAATTTTCACACATTAATAGTCACAAATAAAAATCTAACACTGCTTTTTGATTCCAAATCGTCCTACGAGTTTCAATTCCGTCCTAATGTATTGAAACGCCATTAAATCTTCTTCGTCTTACGGATGAAGGTAGAAAATTGTATTCGTCACGAGCAGTGCTGGCACGAGTACTTATTTTTTAACATTTTTTCCATGACAGTTGATACTTTTTGCAATGACTATAGTGAAGACACATTAAACAATCTGGCAAGTGACATTTATGAACTGTTTTCTGCCAGTGACAGAACATTTTCGTACATAGAAGCATTTGATGTTTATTGCATGGAATTAAAAAAATAAAAATTAATACTAACCACTCTTTAGGTATAATTTACTGTCACACGCAAGCTTGTAGCTAATATGTAATTATAAATGTTTGAAAATGAATGGGCTGCGATATTTTTCCTATTCTCTATCTCCGGCGTTGTCTTGCAATGTAAATAACGGGTGTTCAAAAAAAAAAAATGAGAATAATTTCAGTGCCATCCAGCGCTCTTGTGAGAGAATCGCGACTAAGTTGCGTCGTACGTTTTTGAAGAATAAACATTATGTTTTTAATAAAAAATACTGAATTCGTTGAAATTTTTTTTTACTTGCTGTTTGACTGAAAAAAATCTTATTTTTTATTGAACACCCGTTATATACCGCCCGTTTTCTGGTTGTTTTCTTTTGCTCTCAACGAAAACCATTGCAAAAATTGTATATTTTCCACCACTGGCTAGGAGTGCTTCCTTTGTTTTGAGAACAATAAGTGTAAATAATCATGCGATGTGCTCTAATACCTAGGCTTTGTGTTGTATATAATCATTGATATTATAGATGTTTTCTGCTCTACCCTATTTAAAACTGTGATGTATTTAGGCTGTTCTATATTTAAGTTACATCAAATATACTGTTTCAGTATGGGGGCGACCCCGGCGTAGTGATTAGCATCCATTACTCTCACGCCAAAGTTACGAGGTCTTAGATTTTAAAACAAACTATGGTCTAACACTGCCAAAACGCGATAGACTTGCAAAATCGGAATCGTTACGCACAACGTCTTCACTCTCCTTGACTGGTAATATCACTCTATTGTTCTTGCCTCTATTTATCTGATTTTATTCTAGGTTTATATGTTTCCAATTCTGATTTGAAATAATTTGGACAAAAATAAATAAAATTAATAAATTAATTAATGCCAGGAATAGCACCATATCATCTTTTTAATCATATTAGTATACAAAGGGATTTTATTTTAACCACAAATCGGTGGGTTACAAAGTTCGGACTAATATAAGATTAGCACACAACTGCTCTTGTAAACAATGACTTAAATCCCCGATTTCTCGCCAATATTGTAGGTTTCTTTAAATTTTATATAATTCGAGCCTTTTGTTTAAAAATTAGATTATTAGGTCGTCATAGTCTTAGCTAAATAAATGTACAGTTAAAAGTTGCACAGCTGAGTGCCCAGATAAAAGTTTTTTTTTTTTTTTAATCTGAGTAGGAATTACGTGATGTTTGTTGGTTTTCATTAAAACATTTTCAGCTACCATTCGTCACTTTTGTATACATTTTACTAAAATTTGTTTGCCGGGACCTTGACTGTGTAAACCTCTGCTGAAATGGTCATTATTCGGCACACAAAATCATGTTTGTAATTTTATTCTAGTTTGAATGAATTCGATTATACTCTTAAGGTTTAACATTTAACTTTAGTTAAAAATGTTTTACCATAAAGTTATATCATTTTGAACATTGATACATGTTTAAATCGTAGGAAATCCTAAGAAAAAGTCGAATATTAATGAACGAAAAAAATACTTTAGGCTTCAAATATAAGACACTGCTCTTAATTTTCATTTGAATTAATTTTTAGCGATTGACCGCATAATTGACATTCTTCCAAGCATAAGATATTTAATATACTCAATTCTGTTTAGAGCAATTTTAATTTTTGCAACTTTGTCCAAATTTAGGGCGAATACAAACATTTTAGTAGAATTAAATATCCCATTTCCGGCCTATTAAGCACAACCGACACTTAGTCTTTCTTAATACAACGCAGTGTAGCACCAAACGGAATGTTATTATTACTTATGGCTTCAAAATTTATTAGATGAATAGTCCGAAGTAGTTCTCTACCCTTGATTTTTTTTTCTTTTTTGGCTGCAATATGAGATCAACTATACGGAACAGAAAAAGTGTACTGTGAATATTGGTGATATTATAGTTATTTTCGGAACTATTTAAATATACACAGAATCATAAGTGAATCGATTGCAAACTATTTATTGAAATTAGTTCATTTTAGTGTATGTTTGCCAATAATTGCTTGGTTAATTGTTCGGAATTCTCCCTCCAGATCTGTTCTTTCTGCTCTTTGGTCAAATTTGCAGCTGACGCTCGTTGTTTGATATCTTGGATGGCTTTGATCATATCATCTATATGAACGTTTGAAATGGAAGTCACGGCTGTGGTGGTAGGCTGCTCAGGGGTTGTAGTAGGTGGAAACGGTGGTGGTGGTGGTGGGGCAGGGAGCTCTCCAATATTTGCCATCAAAGCAAGTAGCATGTTCACAATAGTAACGTTGATGTCGCTTTTAACATTGGCTTCCACATTAAGTCCAAGTGTGATGATGTCTCCAATGTTGTTATCACTAACCGAGATGGGACCACAGGTAACTCCACTGACGGCAATCAGAGCGGCAAGAAAAACAGTCTTCATTTTGTTGAGTGTCGGTTGATTTTGAGGATCGTTTGAATGGAACTTGAGTTGGTTTGCTCTCAGTAGGGCAAGTGAATAGTTGGATGCAGGACTGCGATATTTATAAGGCTTGCGGGAATCGATGATAAGAATCTTTTTTATCGGATTGATGGATTTTGCCTGAACCAAAACACCTGATTTGATATGATGAAATTAAGCGTCGTTTTCTGATTGTATAAAATGATAAGAAAAGCTTTTTGTGTACATTATACATAACTGCTGCAGTTGTAAAACTACACCCGTTAATATGTTATATAAAGACAATTTTCGAAGTACTGCAATTTCGGTCTGGCGTAATATTGTTGTAGGATAAGTGCACCAGTGTTGGGGCCATAGTTTCCTATCTTGGCCATATCTCAGAAAAATGATTAATTACAATCTTTGTGCTTTTTATGGGCGATTTGTGTATGTTCCCCGAAGAATAAGATTTGAAACAACATCTTCAACATTTAAACACATCTTCAGATCTCAAAAAATATCGTCAAAACACGATAGCCAAAATAGGAGCATGGCATAAATAGGTGTGTTGCCCCCAGTAGATTATTACTGCATTATTTTTTTATCGAATCATTATGCTTGGCATGCTAAAATATGATAATTCATTTAATATCATCATTTGAAATGTAGTTTCTTACCATTGAACCTTTTTTTTCCTTGATTTGTTTTCCGTCGATCTTGTTTTCCGAGCTGAGCACCAATGCTACCAACGCCCGGGAGCCCACGCCTGGACTCTACCTATCGACCCATCAGCTCATGAACCGGAGACCAACGGCTTTACCATAGAGGTAACTCTAAGACTAGAAGGTCCTGAAATAACGTACTCAACTTTTTGGCTCAGCTCTGGTACTCTTTTCGGTCCCAAGCTAATCGATTCACCCCTCGAAACATAGGAAAAACCAATAACCCCTCATTTTATCTGTCAAACTTTCAAAGCGAATCAAAACAAACATTGCATAGTACTAGAATTTCGACTAGAATGGGGTACGTTAATCGTTTGCTTGGGACCAATAGGTTAGTCAAGTAGTGAGCCAATTTAAAATCGTTAGTTTCGTATTGATTGTTGGCTTTACTGTCTCAGAACATCCCGGCGGCGCCGATTGGGATTGAACCCAGGCCTGCTGGGGTGAGAGGTAATCACGATTACCACTACACCACCGGCGCCGCTGCCATCTTAAACCTTATCATTGATCATTCCTTCGAATTTTTTTTGCAACAATCATAAGAGTAATATCATAGAGGTAACTCTAAGACTAGAAGGTCCTGAAGAAACGTGTTCAACTTTTTGGCTAAGCTCTAGTACTCTCTTCGGTCCCAAGCTAATCGATGCACCCCTCGAAACATAGGAAAAGCCATTTTATCTGTCAAACTTTCATAGCGAATCAAAACAAACATAGTGCAGTACTAGAATTTCGACTGGAATGGAGTGCATTAATCGATTTGCCTGGAACGTTTGAATTCGTCCAAGGTTTCAGCCAATACACGGCATTCACCCCGACGGTCAAGTGAAAACTTGAATTTAACGAAGTTCAAAAGCTCTGGAATTTTGCCTGGATGATGGATCATTCTCATCCTCCGACATATCAAATTGATTGCTCAAATAAATTTATTTTGAAGGGGGATCAAGAGATTGCCCTTTTCATTTGCGTCTAGGCGCCATGGTGGCAGAACAAAGTTTCTCCAAATCGACTTACAAGCAGGTTACAATAATAATCCGAAGGGTTGAAAAGTAATTTTCCAAACCGATATCCAAGCATATGCGAGGAAATGGGTAGGGTCCAAACAAGGATCGAAAAAGTATAAGAATTGAACAAGGTAGAAAATTTGCAGGGTATATTTAGCACTGAGAAGGGCTATTTAAATTTGTTGTAGCTTTAGGTAGTAGTAACACTTCCTTCATCATTAATCAAATAGATCCGCACGGCAAGAGAGCACGATGTGGACTGGATTTCTCTCTGCCAACTTATTAGTGTTTGTTGATCAACATAATCAGAGCATAATAGACTTTTTGCCGCAAGATCTCACTAAACCAACCGTGCTGGTCTAACAGTGTAAAAACGATTTGTTTATTATTTTCAACCTCCCCGGTTCATGAGTTGATGGGTCGATAGGTAAGGTCCAGGTGTGGGAGCATTGGTGCTCAGCATGGAAAATCAGATCGACGGAAAACAAATCAAAGGAAAAAAAAAATATTTTCAACCACGAAATCAACTGTCAAAGTGTTCGACCTGACAGTGGTTTGTTTTTTATTTTCAACCATAGAACGCACATATTGGTGAAACTGCTCACTAATACTAACGGTGGCAGAGAAGTCTATAGATAGTACTTCATTAGTTAATGAGTAGTTCCAGGCTAAATAGCAAACAAAAATTAAAATTTAAAACCAACCTTCTTCGATTTGCATGAAACTTTGCATAATTCTCGAGTAAAGTTTGGAACGCGCAAAAATTGGTCAACTTAAAATTGGTGTATTTCTGTTGAAAATGCATAAAAAACTGAAATGCTACATTTTGAAGTTGAGTTTTCACCGTTTGCTCTCCAGTTTTCAAAATGACGTCCAAGCAAGAGGAGCAGCCTTTTTTAGAAAAATTTTGCTCGTGCAGCAAAAGAATCCGACGTTCTCACACGCCAAGTTGGCAAAATTGCTGGATGTGGCCAAATCGACCGTGGCAAACGTTTTAAAAGTGTTCGGGGAGCGTCTGTCGACCGCCAGGAAGCCTGGAAGCGGCGGCAATCGTAATCCGAACGTGGCGGTGAAATATAAGCGGAATCCTAACCTCTCCATCCGGGACGTCGCTGTCAAGCTCAATGTTTCCCATATTACGGGTTGTCGACGTTTAAGAAGACGAAGGTGGCGAACCGAGAAAACACGTCGGCAAAGCAGCGGTCCCGAAAGCTGTATACGAATCTGCTCACAAAGTTCGACTGTGTCGTCATGGATGACGAAACTTATGTGAAGGCGGATTTCAAACAGCTTCCGGGACAGGAGTTTTATACCGCATCAGGAAAAGGGAAGGTGGCTGAAATTTTCAAAACCATCAAATTATCGAAGTTCCCGAAAAAATATCACGTCTGGCAGGCCATATGCACGTGTGGTCTAAAAATCGGCATTTTCATTACTACGGGAACCATGAATCAAAAGATCTACATCTAGGAGTGCCTGAAAAAGCGGCTGCTACCATTCCTAAAGCAACATAGACCTGTGCTGTTCTGGCCGGACTTGGCGAGCTGCCACTTTGGGAAAAAGGCAATCGAGTGGTACGATGTGAACAACGAGGTTGTGGTACCCAAATACCACAATCCTCCCAACAACCCAGAACTCCGCCCTATCAAACGGTATTGAGCCTTGGTCAAAGAGAATCTAAAATAAACTAATAAATCCATGGAAAACGAGCAGCAGCTTAGATCTAACTGGCGTTCGGCTGCGAATAAGATCGATGGAAGGGGTTAAGCGGATGCCATGCGTTTGGATTTGGCAACCCACAAGAATAAACGGACATATATTCCTTTAAATATATAAATTGAACTACCAAAAGAAAAATAAGAAGTTATTTGTGATATGAATTTTGACTGAAAGAAACGATTTTTTGTCGACCAGTTTTTGCGCGTACCAGTCTTAACTTTTTCAAAGGGACGTATCTGCTTTTGCAAACAAATATTCAAACGTCATATTTTTTCGAAACTTTTAGCACTCCCATACAACTGGGGTATTAGAATATTGCATGGAAGTGCTATGAGTATCGACATTGACGTTTGATTTTTTTTGTTTACAAATGTAGGTTCTCCCCTTTTAAAAAGTAATCGAGATTCACGGGAAATCATACAAATTAGTGCTAATTTTCCGTCATTTTGAATTGATCAAAACATTTCAAAATAATTTATTATTTTCAATAAATTATAGTGTGGCAACGTTACTTCTAATCGAAATGATATCTAGCACAAAGTGGAAGGATAAAATAAACTTTTTCTAGAATTTTTTGCAGAATACATGATTGTAAAAATGTTAATTTTAGGAAAGAAATAAATAAACTTTATAAGAAAATGAACAACAAAAAATATACCTGTCCAATATTTTTTGAATATTGTTAACAAAAATGATTATGAAAAATTATATTTTTTTTGTGAAATTTTCATGTTAGCCAAAAATCGTAGATGTTCTAAGAATGTTGTCAAATTTAAAGTGTCCATCTTGAAATTTCACAAAAGTTACCATTTTTATAAGCTTTTTAAAGAAAATTAGTTGACAATATTGCTGATGGTTATTTGTAACATTGCTGTGAGTGCTGTCAGGGCAGCCAAGCAGAGCAGTCGCATGTTCTCAACTTAGTGTTCTATATGCAACTTCCATAGTTATTAAAAAGAGCTTTTTATGCCAACCAATGCTTGAATTACATTCAATGTAAGTTGGATTTCCTATCATCCTCCGCAGCGAATACCATAGAGAATTAGATGAGTTGGCCATGCAGACGATGCAATGATTTTTTATCTTTTTATTTCGTATTTTTTTTTCGCTTTCGACAATACCACCAAGATTTTTATGCAAAACATTGTTTTATGCAATTCCCGTTCAGCAGAAAAAGCATGTGACATCAAATTATTTTACTATGAGCGCTTCTTATTTGCTTTTAGTCGATCCATGTTCCATAGCATGGAGAAAGCACATGTCTGATAATCGCAACGTTCGAGGTTCGACATAATTAACCGCCTTTTTCGGTCTCCTATTGTCATGCATTGGACCGCAGCTCACCGGTATATTTCATCCTTAACTCACGGTCTCCACTTACATCTTATACATCATACACATTGTTATTTTTAAATTTTTTCGATTAAAATTTTAAATTTGTTTATGAATCATATCTAGTTTGATTATAGAGACTTCACCTACATCAACTAGATGATTTTTATTGAAAACAATCGCTTCTTCTACAATAAAATTTACGTTTTTTTTTATATCTGAAAAGTGCTTCGTCAGGTCCCATGGATTTAAAACGCTGTCCAGACTGGAGAGTTATAACATGTTATAACGGTTGTCAAATAATTGCAACACAGAAACCACCATCAAGATAGCGCTATAACATGTTATAACTCTGTAGTCTGAACGTACTATAACTGTAGAAAACTGAAAGCTTACAATTAACCTTTAATTGAAACTTACATGTTACAATCGTGGCAATGTGGCCCTCAATGCAGAAAACGTTATCTAGACCACTGGCTAAATCATTAATTGCTTATTTTCCTTATCGTAAATTGAAAAGTGGTTTTTTGCAAAGATGTTGATGAGAAAATTTAATGAATGTTTTTTAATTCCGTGAAAATTGACCACCCCTTATTGTTTGATTTTTTTTTATCGGTCATGAAACTATTAACTCAATCCGTAGACAAAATTTCATAACATTCTGTGAACCTTCAGCTCATTTTGTCTGATAAATAAAAAAAAAGTCGCCTGTATTGAGATTTACTACTGCATTTTACTTTCCCGGTGTAACACATTTGAACGTGCTTCTTGCCTTTCGACGAGGCTACTAGTGACATGGTTTTTGAATTCTCATGCGATTTCATAGGTTTAAGCAAATGTCATAATCTATCCACTTCCCATAGGGTTACGATTATGGCCATTATAGGCCGGGGAGCTTTGTTTCACCAACGAAAGATATTCGTTTTGATCTATTATGTGACTACCCGAGTAGCACACTTGTCGCAAATCGGTCGAGGAATCTTCTATGTGACTTATTTCAGTAGCAATCAAGTTGCTGCAACTCTTTGAGACTGAAGTGTGCTACTTGGGTAAGTGGTGGACTTTGTAACGTGCAGCATGTCCGGATGTGAACAATGTAGTCCTGCTAACTCATTATGACTTCGATTAATCTTACGTTAGAATTCTCATGTAATTTATTATGTCTCTGGATGAGTACTGATTAGACATGTTCTGGATGTATATCCATAACTAGACAGATTCCAAAATCTCGGTCTATGATAATAATACCAGGAATTTGTCGGCGAATCAAAATTATACTGGCGGCGTATCAAAAATTACTATGGCGGCGCGCGACTCAAAATTGTCGGTGGCGGCGGCGACGTGGGTAAAAAAGCCGTCGGCGGTGGCGTGGTGCGGTGGCACGCAGTTCTACTTCCAAGTTTTCAACGCAAAATGGAACCGCCTTAAGGACATGAACACAAAATTTGGATATTCCCTAAATTATTTCTGTACTCACGTGTTTTGCAAATTCATTCAAATGAGCTACAATTTTGGGAGGATGATCAGAACCCATAAAAATTACAGTTTATCTGTAACCAGGAAACTCTTCCGAAAACAGTGCCATATTGTGTGAGTCATTTGATGGATGGGTGCCAGCAGCGTGAAGTGACATTAGCATTACACCTCGCGTTGAGTGAGTTGATATATGTGAGACTATTTTTCCATTTCTCACATCCTTCGTTTTTGTTGCGGTTTTATGCTTCTTTCCTGCTGGAAACAACAGTTTGGAAAACTCTGTGCCGTTAGAAAGAAATCCGAGTAAAGGTTTGTCACAAGCGCTTTATTCTGTCGTAAATATGTTGCTTTTCAACTGGCAACTCATGGTCTGACGAACCTTATGCTTTGTGCTTCTAGTTTATGATCGTTTCGGTTTTGTGGCTGAGATAGGTTGTAACTGAAGAGACATCATGATGTCAAAGGCTTTACAATTTTATTTGATGTCACACGAAGTTTACACTACTTCAGTGCACAATTACATGAAAGCCATATTATTTCAGGTTTTTGCACACCGTAATTACTTCAACCCTGTTCCAGTTGTGCTTATTGCTACAGGTGATGTCATGGGCTAGTGCATGAAATGTATTTTCTTTCATATATACATTAGCTCGTTGACAGTACTTCCCACGGCGTTATCCTTGTTCCAGGTTCGTCATATTTCTTAAAAATTAATTTATTCTTCACCTGTCACATGATACGCTGACTGGTTTTAATTTATTATGTGTTGCACGGTTACTCTTTAGTTTCTTTTTTTCTGACATTTCCTTTACCTTTTTGCATGTAGTTGAATGTATATAACTTGGCAAGAAACATGAATTTATTCAGCAATGATGAGATTTTCAATTAAATTCTGACAAAAAAAAAAACAAGAATCTGAATGCTGATGGGTAGTACAAAATTCCAAATTCAATCAATTTCTGTATGCTAACAATGTTAGGCTTTGTGCATGAATAACATTACACATGGAGGGGGGGGGGGTGTCAATGCGAAATGTTACGTAACAGATTAACCAATGTAAAAAATAAATAAAAAACGAACAAAAAAAAAAAAATTGGTGGGGCGTCGAACGAGTGAGCGTTAGGTAATTTTAGGGGAAGGGAGTGTTGTTAAGTGTTACCTACTTTTACATATAGGAAGTGGGAGGGGGTGTGAAGTAGCTTGCCAACAATTTGGTCGTTTCCTTCAACCGGCCCAAGCGAGCTATATTGCAAAGGCGGTTTGTCGTGAAAAAAAGGGAATAAGATTAGATCATTATTACTTTCCATTGCTGACATAGCGTTATCATTTGGCTACTTGATCGCTTGTCATTTTGTCATTTTGAGATATTTTTGATTCCTTAGTCCAAACGCATTGAAACGTCATTTGTATTTCTAGGTTTTTCTTCCTTCTACGAATGAATGCAGAAAAAATTGAATTGGTGTGGACGATTGTTATGTTTTGATAACAATGAATGTAAATATTCATACAACGCGCTGGTATAGGCTTTGTTTTGTAGCTCATGAACTAACGCATCTAAACAAACGTTTTATTGAATTATGCATGGAGAACCCCTTGATATTATTGATGTTTTTGCTCGATAGAACGGAAATGGGTGATTACGACAAAGTGCAATCGATTTCTTGGAATTTTTTTTCAAATGGTTGTTAACTATATGCCTTTGTGTTTCAACAAGCACACGAAATTGTTTTATTTTAGTCTCCGATTAAAGAACCATTTAGGGAAAACGGGCATTTGCCGTCGTCTGAAATCTATGAGACCTATCGTAATCAATTTCCTGAACATTTTTCTCGACCATATACGACGATATTGACAAAACAGCTTTGGTCACTACCACGAAATAAAAATTATCTTCAAAGGATGTCATGTCATTTGTCAGTGACAAAACAGTTAGTGACGAACATGTATATGTTTCTTTTTCAGCTAAATTTCCAACAAAATTCAATGAGTTAAAGGAAATAAATGCATAGATCCGTCAAAGTAAACTACACATAATTATACTTTTTGTTATCAGGTTAATCTTTGTAACCGACGAAAAATGAGTGAGATTTTGACAAAGGTTTATGTGAGATTCAATTTTTTTAGTGACAGTGTCAAACTTAGTTTTATCAATCTCGCGGGAAATATTTTCATGACAATGACTAAACTCTGCACTGACTTTATCATTTGCCATTGGATTTTACATATGAAAGATGTAAGAGTTTTGGGATGGTCCATTAATTATGTCACGCAAATTTGGCCCATTTTCAACCCCCTCTCCCCTTTGTCACATTTTTTGTATGGACCTTAATTTTTTTTTGTATGGCTCGTCACAGTTTTCAAAACCCCCTCCCCCCTAAATGTGTGACATAATTAATGGACGACCCCTTTGACGAAATCATCATCTTCTTTTTCTGATTGTAAAATTGTAAAGTTGTCATGTCTATTTTTATATGGATGTGTTAAGATTAAGATGGCGTTCGATTGTAGTTAGCATTGATTGTTTTTCAAGAACAATTATGGTGATGATTTAAGGCTTAATTTAACACACTAACCCAATGACGCACATTGAAACGTAACGAGCAAAAACAGTAACATATTTTATTAAATTACCCATTGCACTTTTGTTTGCAAGGCAAGGGTAAGCTTGTTGGTGGTTATTTAATTCTTCAAACGTAATCATTTGCCATTCGTGTTTAACTGTACGGTGACCACACTGACTATTCCGAGTAGCCACGCAGGGTATTTGTTTCACTTCCTCTTGGCAGCACCGTAACTTGTTTAGCTCATGTAAACCTTCTCCTTCATTCATCACCGTCACTCGAAGCTAAATTATCCTAAGCCTGACCGAAGTGCATGTGCATGTGGTTGCATTGCATTAGCTTGTTTCACCATTGCATTGAGTGAGCGGTGAGATGACTTTCGCGTTGGGAGTAAATTATGTTTCGTCCGAAAACTGGCCATCTCAACACAGCAGAGGCTGGAATGGAAGGCTCTCCAGTAAGCTTATAATCTTTAGAGCAACAACAGGAGGTCATGTTGCAAAAACACTGGTCACCGTTTCTGTTGTGACAGCCAACAGTGCGCGAAACGCGAAACGGTTTGGTTATTTATTCTAGGATTGCAAACATTTACATTATTTTCAACATTTATGAGCATTAATGCGGTGATGTATGTTGAGCGATATAATTTTCTAAGCACATACACAATGCACGACGATAGCGCCAACGACGACGGATACTGAAGTCAGGAACGTAAGCCTCCTTTTGTTGTTCTACGGTTGCACATGAAGCATCCGGTTGCGGACACGGCTAAGCTGAATACGATTAGGCAGAAGGCAAACTTGAGACCATTGTTGAAGGTGTAGGTACGTGCATGTCAGCTTCAGAACAGGAAACATGACGAATGCGAATGTCACACATCAAATCACATTTAACAGAACAGTTGTTGCATTGCACTTTTACTGGCCAGCTGATGAATGATCGGTGGAAATATATCATGAGTTAGAAAGTAGAAAGATGTTATGTGGTTTTTCGTACATCTTGATATGTTTAAATTCGCTCATAAAGGAAAACCATCTTGAATGGATGTGTCTATCTCAGATTCAACTCAAATGCTCCATAAAAGTTACTTGAATTTTAAAGGACTAGATTACCTTTACCAGCTATAGTAGGTAAAATAATGGCAATAACAGTCATAACTTCAGCAACAATAATAAGAGCGAGAGAGAGAGAGAGAGAAAGTTTGTTCAAATGTTAAATTTTGAAGTGGAGTGAAATATGTACACACTTATTTGCCGGTACCGAGTCCAAAGGAAACGCAACACAGGAACAGAGTCGGAACAAAGCAACGATAAAAGCATATAAAAATTTACATAAACTTTTCCACTTCACCCAGTGTAGAAACTCCTCCCGCTGGTAACAGGATATAAATGTAAATGAATGTATTCCGTTTGGTGTTTGGTTTTGGAGCACAGTGCCCTTGCTGGTGGAATATTTTCGGTTCAGAGCCACGAGTTTCAATCTTATGATATCAATTACAAATATTTCCGGGTAAATGATCCTACTGTTGACGTCATCGACAAAAAACTTTTGAAACATTGTTCTAAATTTCTAACGGTAATTAGGAAAAACTACATGGTACAGTTTACTCTTCAAATAGTAGTATAGAAAAAAAAAATATTTTTATACCATATTTATAATGCATCAAACGTTCTTGGATGTCTCTGAACCAGCAAAAACAGAGTTTCATCGAATGCTGCTTCGATTGATTTGAAATTGGTTTTCAGCATATCCTGTAGGGTGTGTAATTTTTCCTTGATCTTTTGAATCTAGCTGTCCCCATTAAATATTGTATTTTAATGTGGTAAATGTATTAATTTTCAATGTAGCACTAATTTTCGACCTTTTTGCCAAAAGAAATGCTAAACATAAATCTTTTCCTGGCAATGGAATACCTACTTTGGAGTAGATGTTAGTAGTGAATAAAAGCTACGAACATTTGCTTTGCATGCAGATACCCGGAAAATGTTAATTTTAACAACACTTTATCCGAAAATAATATGTTATGACGATGCTTTGATTTTTTATCTTTTTTATATCGTATTCAAGCATGTTATTTATAACATTATAGAACAGCACACACTTGCCACGAATCTCTCCAATTCCTGTTTAGCAGAAAAAGCATACGGAATCAAGCAATCGAACTATGAGCGCTTCTTATTCGCTTTTAGCCTATAATATGTGTCGCGAACAACGCGAACAGTTAGCACAGAATACAATTCACCAGACGAAAAACCCACACAAATTATATTATACCACACATCACACAACCAACAGATATAAATACAACCAGCATCCCGGCCAAGTATTCAGTTCAAACCAAACTATTGTCTCATCTACACGTCAAATACAACCTTTCAAAGCAACGCAGTGAAGTCGACTTCATTTTCTCCCTTCGACCGAAGCCAACCAAACAGCCTTTGTCAAGGCTAGAGTTTTGAACTTTCAGCCGTAAACCAAAAACCAGTGACCTACCCCAAATCATTCCACTCCGCCGTTGCCAGGCGTGGGAGCTACCGAAGAGGATTCCGTGGCTCGGACAATATGGATTCAGAGCATAGAAAAAGAAGTGAAGAAAACATCATGATTATCGCAACATTCGTGGTTCGAGTCCAGTTGGCAAACTTTTTCTATTTTTTTCGACTTAATTAGTTTCACTCACTTATACTTCTTGAACCAGCTCCTTAAAGAAGCGTCTAGAATAAGCTTCTAACAGAAGCTTCTTGAATAAGCTTCTAAAAGAAGTTTCAAGAATGAGCTTTTAAAATAAGCTTCTAAAATAGAGAGGTTCTTAAGGTTCCACAAACTGTTAGTAAAATATTTATGCTTCTTCATTTAATATTATTCAATCATTATTGTCAATCTATGCTCCAGAAATTTCTTCTGCAAAACATGTTCATTGTATTTTAGAATGTAAAACAAATGTCGGAAAGTTAACTTGCTCACCCCCAGAATGATATTCTAGACTATTACAAACAATAGCTTTATGCATGCAAACTCCCTAAAAAAATCCCTAATTGTTGCAGCTGCAATTTTTTGTAAACAGAACATATTTTTAACAGAATTTTTGTGTTTAAAGGGTCACCAAAATATTCGATATAAGGTTACTCAATACCATTGTAGGATTGTAATTTAAGACCCCAAAGACAAAAATTGGTGTTGACTTGGGTCAATGAAGTTGATTTCTTTTGTTTAAAAGTATTTATTTAGTCGAGTTTCCACAAATAACAAAAAGGCTTAAGAAAAAAGTACTTAAAATAGTTTGCCTTTCTTGCGAAGAAATAATGTGTGCAGAAATTTTTATGTAGGTTCATTTTGCCGCAGAAAGATTTTCGCTAACTACTTTTTGGACCGATATATTTTCATTTTACAATCCTGGTTTTTTTCAAAATTCCAACAACCCAGTTTTGGGTCAAAAAATTTACTTTGAGATTTTCATTTTGGTGATGAGCATGCAAGAATTTGTGCTTAGAAACACTACAATAGACATTCAAAATATTGTTGTAAATATTAACTCATCTGGGGCCGTAGCAAGTGAATTGTTAAACGCTGAAATATCCTCGGAAATATCGTCAAAACTAAAAATTGTACAGCCATGGTATGTTCGGACAAACATTGTATTTTATTTGCCTCTAGGCTTTAGTGAAGGTAGTTTTGTTGTAAAAAATGTGTTTGTTTTGTTTTCGCGCCGAATATGTGGGCACTTGCATGTAAATTTTGGAGCAACACGCGAAACTTTTATTTATATTTTTGTATTTTCGTGCATTATAAGCATCTACTTTCTTGGGAAAAGCTATGTTATAGACCATACAGACTCTATGAAAAATATGTTGAAAATAGTTGAGTGACTTCAAAGAGAAAAAATTGCCAAAAAAGCATTTTTTTTCAATGTTCTCTGGGCCAGATCCTGTGTAGAGCAAATAAGCTGATTTTCTACCCAGAGACTACTGAGGCATACAGAAACCGAATTAAGGATGGGGAGCAAAAAAAAAAAAAATGAGAACATTGCTGATAAAATGGGACAGCAATGTGAGCAAAAGTAAAGACCATGATCATTGATGGCCGACTCCGGTGAACCAGTATTTTCAAGATCATTATCGGTGCCGTCAAAGTCCTTAGGGTCATCCGGGAGGGAGTTGTTAGTCTGTGAACCATTTGCCGAGTTAAATTTATCTCGTGGTTAAAAGTGACATTTCGAAAGTTATTTTATATGTTCGAAAATCCCCGTGCTGTTGATCGACCGGTTTTCGAGCCACGGTTTTCAAAATTTAACTTCTTTTCTTTCAGAAATAACCATGCTCAGATAGCAGGGTTAATCGATAATTTTCCATCTGTCAAATTTTATCCAAAAGCTAAAAAATCGCCAAATGGTTCAGAGCCTTATTAAGATTCCCGTTATTACAAGAAACTGAGTATACCTCTGCATCTCCATGGTTGTCACACAAAGGACGTTTTTGTTAGTGGGAAGCTAGGTTGCTGCGTTTTTGATTAGTGAGCATTCACTCAGAGTGACCGCTCATGCAATGCTGCAAAAACTCGGTAATACCAATCCTCTGCCGAGAAGGAGGGTTGCTGAAGCCACCACCATTGGTGGTGTCAGCACTGTAGCCTACAGTTTTTATGCTATGTTTATATGTACATTGACGACACGTATGCGTTAAAAAAAACTTATGTGAATAGTTATTAATGAAACTTAAATGTTTCATGATTAGCTTGCCTAATTTAAAAATAATATAATAATTATTTACTTCCTACAAGAACGCGCTTGTTGAACATTTATCACGATTTTTTTGCCGCGCAACAAATCAAACATCTATGTGGACGGAGCATAATGTATCGATGTTTGCATCAGCTGTCTTAGATTGGCAGATAATCGAGCCAAAGAACCAACGACTGTGACTTCAAGCAAAATGTTCGTGGATGACGTTTATGCCACCGGAGTGGTCATAATCAAAATTATGCTTGGTCGCTCATTTGAGCTAATTGTCATCATCAAGGAAAACCATGTCAATGTGCATTTTTAATTAGCTAAATTTGTAACGAAATTAAGTGACTTGAGCAGTGAATCAAGCATCTACTTCCTGAGCTGCTTGGATAACAATAATGTGACACAGAATGTACGAAATTAAATGTTTTTTTTTTCCCAGGTGAATCCTTGCCATTGACGAAAAAAATGAATGAGATTTTGACAAAGGTTTTTTTTTGAGGATCAATTTTATCAGTGACTAGTGATAATTTTTTTGGTCAATATCGCTCGAAAGTCTACCAATGACAATAAAAAATCTCAGCACTGCGCTCATGAATAATAAAATCGCTGATAGTAACTCTCTAAATGCAAAATTGACAGGTTTTATGTGTCAAACACATACTTTGCAACCTTTCAATTTAACTTACAAGCACATAATATCATTTTGACATCTAATGAATTCTAATTTTTCTTATAGGGAAGTGAATCGAAGCAACCCTGGAGGGAAGCATGTATTAGATTTGAATACACTTTAGCAAATAATCCAATCTTAAAATTATTGGTAAGCAAATTATACGAGGATCCGACCCTATCAACTTAGGTCTAGGATAGAACCTGTGGTCTTCTGACCACTATGTAAAAAGGATTGGCGCTAGACAACCAAGCTCTTTCCATCAAAACAAATCAACTGCAACCTTCGATCAATCCTACACACTAATCCAGGCCTCCTTCGTTCGGTAAATTTTGAACTACAGAACTGTTCGGTAAAAGTTTAAAATTCAGTGAAAAATCCAATTATTAAAAAAAAAGTATCTCGAACTTGTACACATTTTTTTCAGTTTACCCCATTGATTGATGAAAAATAAAATTTATAAATTTTCTTGATTTCTCACGTGTAACGGTCATTTGAAAATGTTACCGAGTTATTCTGCTGTTCAAAAACCCGGTAAATTCCTACCGACTTCGGTGATCTGAATTAAGTGTTTAGAGAGAGGAAGCTACAAAAAATCAGGTAGAATTAGTCAACTATTCCATGTACAACGAAATCTAATTGGTCAAGTACTAAGCCTGTATGTTTATTCGCGATCGTGACATATATTTTCTCCCTTGAAAAGGATCATGTCTCAGCATAAAAAATGCTTTACTTGTCACACATACTGAATCACACCATCCGAACACTAGAGCCCGCACGATTGACGTTATCCCGACAGGTATTCAAATTCATACGAACTTACCAAATTAATCCATGATCTATGCCCAAAGTAGAGGATTTAAGCACTATATATATCCAAATTGCACCACCTCTAACTCATATGAAATGTATGCCCCGAAACATTCTCTACGTGCATCGGGTCCTGATTAGCCTCCCAAAATTTGAACTCGTTTGATTAGAAACAGACTGTGCACAAACCACTTGAAGTTTGTTTGGTACATACAACTTATTTGATCATTGCCTTCTACACGTTTGTTATATTGCTTTGCGAGAAAGTTCGATAGCTATTCTTATAGGACATTTTCACAGCTCAAACTTGATTAGAACTCGTTTAGAACGTTGCTGAAGATCGCTTTTTTTTAGTTAAATGAAGAATGAAATAGTTATTATTTATTTAAGAGATTGGTATTCTTATGACATGATCAAGCAGCTTCATTGTAGGCAACACTGAATTGTGCAGTGTGGCGTAGTAGCCATGATTGTGCTCAATTTCATGCAATTGATTGAGCATAATCGTAAAACACCGACAACTTTAATCATCAATATCTTTTGTTCCTTACATTTTATAGAAAAGCGATCTTGAGCAAAGTTGTAGCTGAAGTACAGGTTGTAATATCGGCCTAAATGATCCTAATTTGGGCCCATACATAGATTCAGCAATCGACTAAATTTTCTATAGTGACCAAAATATCCATTAGTACCGTCCCAATGACGGGTTCATCTAGATAAAATTGATAAATAGCAGATTTTTAGCGATGGGCCCAACATTAGAGCCATTTCTCCTATCTGTCATTTTAAGACCAATTTTAGATTTTTGTAGGTAATTTGAACGGTATTGACTGCAATTATCTTATAATCTACACTGTGAAATTATAGACCTAAATATGTCGCCCCTAAAACTGAAAAAATATTTCCAAACACTGCGAAATCATAGATCATAAGTTATGATGTTATTATGTAGTCTACGTTTTTGATTGACGAATAAATAAATAAAACTGAAATTTAGTTTGCAAGTTACTGGTTCAATAAATATTGATAATTTGTGTACACTAAACATCTCTTGTAACACATTTTCAAACGTTCACACCGAATATTCATGACTGATTTTCTATGGTATGGTTTGTCGCTTTTGTAGGTTTAGTAGTAGTTTTAGTGAACAAAAGTGGAAAATATGTTGCACAACATACCAACAAAATTAGTTGCATTTATTTCCTCTTTGCAGTAGAAGTAAAATTGGACAAAAATGGCAGATATATGAACAAAAAGACCAATCAAGGTCAGCCACAGTATGGTTTAACCGCTCAAACATTTGGGGTCAATCTAAAATCAAAACATTGGAATGTTGTTTTGTTTATATCCCAATCATTTTTTGTCCAATTTTAGTTCTCTTTGCAGCATTTGGCAGGAAATGAATTGATTCTTCTTCGTTGTTAAGTAGATAATCATATATTTCTATTTACTTATACTAAAATTCCAAGTCAACTTACAGCAGCGACAAACCATACTGTGGGGTAACTCCAAACTTTTGGGGTTACCTCACAGTATGGGGGTAACTTTTGATCGATGACTAGAATAATTATTTGATATAGCATATTTTAAATTTTCCAACCAAACTTTGACAAACGTATCTCGGTAGATATAAAATAAGGGTTCTACTTCCACTTTTATTTCAAAATTTGGGCGACCCAATTCTGAGAAAATCAGTTATGATTATTTAGTGAGAATTTTGGAAAATGCCTTAACTTTGAGAGAAGTTGTAGCATACAGAAATTGTAGAATATATTAAACCAATCAAAACGAACAGTCAATACCATTCAAACTAACTATCGAAAATCGATCGTAAAATGCCAGAGATATGAACAAAAAACATTTAAATGTTTTTTTTTTTTTTAAAGGGTGACCCCAAGCCTATGATCGGGAGTGTAGTTCAATATTCGAGTAGGATAGTTTAACCAGTTAAGGTAAGAGCAATTGTTATGGTGCACTTGCCATAACTGTATGCATAGTATTCTCCCTATTATTCTTTCTTCTCTTGGGCTTTTTATATTTCCTTTGCGTGAGTTTTGCCACCTCTCAACTCAGTATTCTTGATGCACTTCCACAGTTATACAGTTATACACAGAGCTTTATATGCCAACCATGTATGCATTTTAATATTGTGTGGGAAGCACAATGATACTCTATGCTCAGGGAAGTCGAGAAAATGTCCAACTCGACCGGACCGGGAATCGTACCCACCACCTCCAGCATGTCAATACCGATTCTTTATTGATAATGCTATCGATCTGCCCTTGAATTAGGTATGAGCTTCAAATAGAGCAATGATGTTCTGTTAGTTATGAAATTGATGGTACATACTAAGATTATTTTACCGAAATCTGTGAAATTTCACCGAAATCTCAACAGCTGAACGTTAGGTAAATAGTTCGGTGATTTTTCACAGATTTCCTGTAATTTTTCAACGAATATCTGTGAAAAATCACAGAAAACCTGTGAAAAATCACCGAACTGTGTTGAGATTTCGTCAAAATAATCTAAGTGTTGTTGAAATTATTAAGATTAAGATTTGATTTCTTTTTTAATTTATGATGTTTAGGTTTTAACTCATAATTTTGAGCTATGAAATTACGGAATTAGTCCAATGTTTAAAAAGAAAAGTTACCAAGAATGGATGGGATGTGTGTGTGTGTGCTCAACTTTATTTCGGTTGAATATTTGTTTTCTTCTAACTATCTATATTGTACCCGAACTAGAGAATAAATGTTTCAAATATCCTTATGCTATGCCATGTGCTCGGGCGGTATATAGTTTCCGGGATGTGGCCTTGTGTTGTTACCAGGCTCTACATTCGAATTGGTACTTGCAAAACCAGCAAAAGCAGCAAACCAATGCACCAACCTTGCCGTTACCGTTTCGAAAGATCGAAAACAAACAAATAAACACAAAGGGATCAGCAGTAAAGCAGGAGCATGCGGTGTGCATTATCGGTGCCACTTGTGTCATGTGTAGAACGCAAATTGTCACCTTTGGCACGAAACGTTGGCTGATGTTGCAGCTACCGTTCGATTAACCGATACCAATCGAGCGATACGGAAGCCGGATTTCGAGCGGCAATGACAAGAACAACAATAACACTTGGTCCTTTCCGAAGCCAACTCATCATAAGCTGCAACAGTAGGAAGCACCAACGGCAAGAAGGCAAATTAATTCATTTGTTTGCAGTGTAGATTTGCAATTATCGCCTACTCTTTGGGAAATTTGGATAAGCGCATTGTGACATTTTCAACGCCCAAAGGGTTATTTCAGTGTATGCTGTGAAATTGTGATTCTAACCTGTGTAGAAATCTACAAGTAGGAATAGCAGGCTGCTTACCGATTTCGTCAGGTTTTCGTGTTTATTTTCGATCGATCGTTTTATATGAATTACGTTTCAGGACATCTTTTGACTGGAAGGATTTGAAGTAGCCTGCTAGTTAAGATTGTCCAAACTAGATAGGAAATAATTTTCAACAAGGGAGTGTTTGGCGCATATTTTGAAAACTAAAAGCTATTTTATCTCCGGCATAAAAAAAAATCAAAAATTGCCCGTACAGTTGTCGTTATTTTAGATCAGCTTAGTGTAGCTAATATAACAACTGTTTGAGCTTTTCTTTTTTTTTTCCTTTGGTTTGTTTTTTTTCCGTCGATCTTGTTTTCCGTGCTGAGCACCAATGCTACCGACGTGCCAGGAAGACAGCTCCCACACCTGGACCCTACCTATCGACCCATCAACTCATGAACCGGGGACCAACGGCTTTACTTCCCATCCGAAGGAAGGCGTGATCAGAGATGTTATGCCTCAGAACATCCCGGCGACGCCGACTGGGATTGAACCCAGGCCTGCTGGGGTGAGAGGTAATCACGGTTACCACTACACCACCGGCGCCGTTATTTGAGCAATTCTGATAATATAAGTTAATAGGTTTATCATCAATGAATCAACTGAATGGGGCTGGGACTCGGTTCTAAGTGTTCAAGTTTCAGTGAAGTTTCTTCATATGAATTTTGTTGTCTTAATCGATCCTGATGGAGAAAAGCTTGTTTGAATTTGATAGACGTACACAAATTGGCGTAAAAACACATATTTTCGTAAAACTAACATAAAATACATAATATATGAAGTAGATAAGATGATTAAAACAACAAAAAAATAAATTTTCTAAGAAATATGTGATTAGAACCAATTTATTCTTATGCAAAAGTGTTGTGTTTAAGCATTCATCAGGATAAATAAAAACACTCTTGGTTTTTTCGACAGTTATTTTATGTTCCTGAAATCAGATAAATTTTTAAAAGATCATTTGAAATCAAAGATTCAAACTGGAATTAGTCAAAAATCGTAGCTCACTCACGCAAACTAACATCACCATTATGGGGCCAATTATATACTACGTGGACTATCAACAACTCCCATACAACTGTATTAGTTTTATGGTTTCTGTAGACTATGATTTAAACTTGAAGAATGCTTTAAAATCTCGATAACACTTGTAGTAGGATTGGTAAATTTGCACGGTCCATAAATTTTTGACGTAGTGCTACCCGAGTAGCACACTTTCATCACAATAAGTTACAGCAACGTGTTTATGACTGAAATAAGTCGTATATAAGTTTCTACATTTGATTTGTGACTAGCGTGCTACTAGAGATACTGGGGGTCACATTAAGAAAACCAAAATGAGGCATGTAACGAAAAGGGGGTGTTTTCAAGCACATATTTCTCCAAAGCACTAATATGAAATATGTTATGCAATATGCCTTTCGTCGAAGAATCCACCCAGCATTTTTTGGCATGTACTACAAATAGTGAAAATAGTTATGCAACCAAAATTTAACAGAAATGGCAAGCATCAAAATTTCCCATACATTTGCTTATATCACTAGGTGTCTTTCCTAACAGAGCCATCACATAGTTGGTACCTTAAAGCCAGGCCAGTGACAAGGCCTATACCAACAACAGCGTTTGACAGTAGGCAGCATGTCCCGGGCTCAAATCAATTATATTGCTGTACTGGGCCCGCTGTCACTGTGTAATATGTTGCCTATGCGCCTGCCACTGGGGTGCTAAAAGCAGACGATATGCGAACAGGAGGAAAGGCTCCTCGCTTGCAATCAAAGCTGCCTGCAAGAGTGCTCCAGCCAGAGAAGTAGTGAAGAAGCAACAAGCAACACCGTCACTGTTCGGGTACAGTTGCTCATCGTGCGATACCCCGCTGTTGGACCATCTTCACCAAGCGCGTCATCATCATGCCGTAGAACATCTAACTATACCAAACCCGTCGCTATCAGAAGAATACGAACCTGTGTGTAATCCACGATTGGGCTACAAAATGGTGAGTTGACAACCTGGAAGGAGCGGAATACCTAGCCCTGGTCCTCACAAGTTCCTACTTCACGCCTCCTCGAGTCATATGATAACAAAAGACTACCAGCTGAAACATGGACACAGCTGGTTGGCGTAGCCTGGGCAATGTTGCCAGTCCGGCAATAGCAAAGTGAAGAGGTGCGACGCGAACACTGGCGCGGTAACCATAGTACGGTGATAGAGGAAATGCTTCACCAAACCTGAGCGTCTGCTCACCATGGAGGTGCGGCTCAAAACGGCGTCTGTTCTCCATGTTAGGAGCGGCTGATCACCGTCCTAGTGCCAGCGTGGGACTCTAAACAGAGCTGTGCACGATGGTCCCCCGGCGAGACAGGGGGTTGGGGCAGGCCCAACAAGCCGCCCTGGAAAAAAACAAAGTTGCAAATACCGAAGAAAGAAATACGGATCGGAACAATCGGCACAGACCTACGCGACGAAATAAGGACTACGATTGGAAACTCGGAACATGGAACTGCAAATCGCTCGGCTTCCCGGGTTGCGATAGGTTAATCTATGACGAACTTCAACCACGCAACTTCGAAGTCGTAGCACTGCAGGAACTTTGCTGGACGGGACAAAAGGTATGGAAAAGCGGGCATCGAGCGTTCTACCAGAGCTGTGGCACCACCAACGAGCTGGGAACCGGCTTTGTAGTGCTGGGTAAGATGCGCCAACGCGTGATTGGTTGGCAGCCGATCAACGCGAGGATGTGCAAGTTGAGGATTAAGGGCCGTTTCTTCAACTACAGCATCATCAACGTGCACTGCCCACACGAAGGGAGACCCGACGACGAGAAAGAAGCGTTCTATGCGCAGCTGGAGCAGGTGTACGACGGCTGTTCGCAACGGGACGTCAAAATCGTCATCGGCGACATGAACGCTCAGGTAGGACGGGAGGCAATGTATAGACCGGCAATCGGGCCAAACAGCCTGCATGCCGTATCGAACGACAACGGCCAACGATGCGTGAACTTTGCAGCCTCCCGGGGTATGGTAGTTCGAAGTACCTTTTTCCCCCGCAAGGATATCCACAAAGCCACCTGGAGATCACCTGACCAACACACAGAAAACCAAATCGATCACGTTCTAATCGACGGGAAATTCTTCTCCGACATTATCAACGTCCGCACGTACCGCAGTGCGAACATAGATTCGGACCACTACCTAGTTGCAGTATGCATGCGCTCAAAACTCTCGACGGTGCATAACACACGTCGAAGTCGAACGCCACGACCCAACATTGAGCAACTACGGGACACCGGAGTTGCCCAGGACTACGCGCAGCAGCTGGAAGTTGCACTACCCACGGAAGAGCAGCTTGGCGCAGCTTCTCTTGAAGATGGCTGGAGGGACATCCGTTCAGCCATAGGTAGTACTGCTGTAGCGGCACTAGGTACTGCAATCCCGGACCGAAGAAATGACTGGTTTGACGGCGAATGCAAACTGTTAGTAGAGGAGAAGAATGCAGCACGGGCGAGAATGCTGCAACACCGCACGAGATTGAATGTGGAGCGATACAGACAAGCGCGGAACAGACAAAACTCGGTTTTCCGAAGGAAGAAGCGTCAGCAGGAAGATCGAGATCGCGAGGCGATGGAAAATATGTACCGCGTAAACGACACACGGAAGTTCTACGAGAAGCTAAATAGTTCGCGCAAAGGCTACGTGCCGCAAGCCGATATGTGCAAGGACTTGGACGGTAACCTTCTCACGAACGAGTGTGAGGTGATTGAGAGGTGGAAGCAGTACTATGACGAGCACCTCAACGGTGAAGCAGCAGAAAACGAAGGTGGCACGGCAACAGACCTTGGAGCACGCGCAGAAGACGACAGGCTACCAGCCCCTGATCTTCAAGAAGTTGAGGAGGAGATCGGTCGGCTGAAGAACAACAAAGCAACTGGTGTAGATCAACTACCAAGTGAGCTATTGAAATACGGTGGTGAAGCACTGGCTAGAGCGCTGCACTGGGTAATTGCCAAGATTTGGGAGGAGGAGATATTACCGGAGGAGTGGATGGAAGGTGTCGTATGCCCAATCTACAAAAAGGGCGACAAGTTGGATTGCTGCAACTACCGCGCGATCACACTGCTGAGCGCCGCCTACAAGGTACTCTCCCAAATTCTATGCCGCCGTCTGTCACCATATGCAAGAGAGTTCGTGGGGCAATACCAGGCGGGATTCATGGATGCCCGCGCTACCACGGACCAAATTTTCGCGATTCGGCAGGTTCTGCAGAAATGCCGCGAATACAACGTGCCCACACATCATTTGTTCATCGATTTCAAATCCGCATACGACACAATCGATCGAGATCAGCTATGGCAGATTATGCACGAGTACGGATTTCCGGATAAACTGACGCGATTGGTCAAGGCGACGATGGATCGAGTGACGTGCGTTGTTCGAGTATCGGGGACACTCTCGAGTCCCTTTGAATCTCGAAGGGGGTTACGGCAGGGTGATGGACTTTCGTGTCTGCTATTCAACATCGCGTTAGAAGGTGTGATCAGAAGAGCTGGGATAGACACGAGTGGCACGATATTCAGGAAGTCCATCCAGCTCCTTGGTTTCGCCGATGACATTGACATTATGGCACGGAACTTTGAGATGATGGCGGAAACGTACATCAGACTGAAGGCTGAAGCTAGACGGATTGGACTTGCCATCAACGCATCAAAGACAAAATATATGAAAGCAAGAGGTTCTAGGGAAGACAATGTTAGCCTCCCACCCCGAGTTCAGATTGACGGTGACGAAATCGAGGTGGTCGATGAGTTCGTGTATTTGGGCTCACTGGTGACCGCCGAAAACGATACCAGCAGAGAAATTCAAAGACGCATTATGGCAGGGAATCGTGCCTACTTTGGACTCCGGAGGACGCTCCGGTCGAATAAAATTCGCCGCCGCACGAAGTTGACTGTCTACAAGACGCTGATTAGACCGGTGGTCCTTTACGGCCACGAGACCTGGACTATGCTCGTGGAGGACCAACGCGCCCTTGGTGTTTTCGAACGGAAGGTGTTGCGTACCATCTACGGTGGAGTGCAGATGGATGACGGAACGTGGAGGAGGCGAATGAACCACGAATTGCACCAGCTGCTGGGAGAACCATCCATCGTCCACATTGCAAAAATTGGGCGACTACGGTGGGTTGGGCACGTCGTAAGAATGCCGCACGACGACCCAGTGAAAATGGTTCTAGAAAGCGACCCAACAGGAACAAGAAGAAGAGGCGCGCAGCGGGCAAGGTGGATCGACCAAGTAGAAGGTGACCTGCGGACCCTTCGCAGACTACGAGGCTGGCGAACTGTGGCCATGGATCGAGTAGAGTGGAGACGACTTCTTCGGACAGCAGAGGACAACAAGGCCTTAGCCTGATTGGTAAGTAAGGTAAGTGTAATCCACGATCAGTGTGTCATCATCCCAAAAGACCTCCAGCTTGCTCCTCATATTATCAGCCTTCTACAAATAAGAGCTGTATAGAGATCGAAGGGAAATGAAAATCTAATATAACATACTCGAATTTTCACCAGCATAACCTGTTATTTTTTTTTAATTTCACTTCGCTTACAACTAAACATATACGATTTAGTGAAATCCATTTTTTTCATTATTTTTTTCGAATCCATTTTTGACTTCGCTTCCATCTGTATACTAGGCTTTAATTGTGACTAAAAAAAAAAAACGGCACCTGTCAAGGACATTAATATTTTTTTGGCAAAGGAGTAAATTTAGAATTCAAGCAGAACAATGCATTAGGTCCTAAGTAAGTTCCAATACGAGAAACACAACAAACAACAAACGGTTCTGTACCCAAGTTATTAACGAAAGAGAAAGTCGATGAAGAGAATCGATCAATGTTACTTAGGACCTAATGCATTGTTCAGCTTGAATTGTTTATAACGACCATCCGTCTTGCTGCCAGACATACACGCCCATCACTCGTATATAGTCAACCAAGGACCAAAACGTTTTTGGGCAAATTCTTCGCTGCACACAGCGTAAATATTCAGGTTTTTTTTGACAAAACTCAGGCAGTCATGACATCCTGACGCAGTAGGTCTCTTTTTTTCACTCGTGTTGTTTTCAAAGATCAAAATGTCATGATTACCTGAAATTTGTCAATGATGGAAATAGGGTTAACTACAACAGCATTTTTAAGTTAAGCACAACACGCATTTAGTCTTTCCCAATCTAGCGCAGCTTAACCCCAAATGGAATAATATTATTACTGATGGCATCCAAATTTATTTACCTCTCCGTACGTACCGTAAGATTTCATAAAGGAAACCCAATCGTTGAGATATTGTCAAAAGTCTAACACTGCTTCTTGACGCCAAACTCGGCCTACGGATTCTAAACTCGGCCTAACGCATTGAAACGCCAATGAATTCACTTCGGCCTATCGGATGAAGATAAAAATTGATTCGGTAATTGCGTTTCTTTTGTTTTTGGGAATAATTGGTGATCACGCGTTCTCATTGAATTCGTTCGGTAGCTCATTAACTAAAGTATCGTACCAAACGCATAATTGATTTGTTAACTCTGAAATCATGGATTTAATTGAAGTTTTCTGCTCCACAGACCCAAAATGGGCGATTAGGCCGAAGTAGTTCTCTACCCTATTTAATAAATTTGCAGCACATCTACTATTTATCGATTGAGCAGAAGTAGTAGTAACATTACGTTTATTTCCTATGACTATGCTTTTTAATATATATCTTACATTGCAGTTGATTTGCCTAATGGGCTCTTTATCTTTTATTGAATGGTTGATATAATTTTAAATTAAATTTTCTGTTTTTCAATTAGTTTACCTACCCATTTGGGGTCGTATTTGTTTCGAAACATTTGATATCCTACCGAGCAGATGAAAATATCTCAGTCATACAAAATTATGAACATGATAACAGAAAACGATATGGATGAGCATGACATAAGAGGTAATATATCTCAAAATAACATCGAAAACGTTCCCGGAATTCCGTTTGAATATCCAAGTAAGCAATAATTTCTCGATACATCTTTTATTTATTGCTTGAGCCAAAAAGTTGACAAAATATGTTGTTTTTAGATTTCATCCGTTTTATGGACGCACATCAATCATTTCGCATAAGAAAACGGTCCGTTTCTGTGGTTTATTAGAATTGAGGCGCGGCATAGCAAGCCGTTCCATAGTATAAATCTCCAAGTAGGAGGAGCTTATGCCGCAGATACACTTGTATGACAAACTATGAACATGAGCACAATCGGTAACGGCACAGCTACAAAGCAAAACTATGCTGGAAGTGGCTGGGTTCGACCAGGTCTAGGAATTTTTAGGGTTGGAAAATTTCCTCGACTTCCCTGGACATTAGACTGATGCAAATTTTGACATTTTTGCTCCACCAATGCTCAAACTGTTCCATATCGGGTCCTGATTAGTCTACCAAAATTTGAACTCATACGATAAGAAACTGACTTGGCACAAACCATTTGAAGTTTATGTGGAAATTACTATAGGAAAACCAAATGTTTTGTTCATATCCATCTATCAATTTACCATATTATAAAATGATAACTGAGCTCGTAGCAAATTTTCTCAGTTACAATTTTGTCCAAAACTACTTTTCAATATAATGTAAGCATCAAAAGTTATCAATAATTCAAGCCACTAATGTCTTATGATTATGCTCAATCAACTGTTCAGCAGGCAACATTGGTGTTTCTGGCGCTTGGAATAGAGCACAAAAATCATGGCTACTATGTCACACTGCAAGATACAGTATTGCTCACAAAACAGCTGCTTGATCATGCCATAAGATTATCAATCTCTTAAACAATTAATAACTATTTTATTTGACGTTTGACTCAACTATATTCTGCTAAGTTGAAGCTGAGAAAATTTTTCATAATTATAGTTTTTGAATTTTTGATCAGTGCAATATGGAAAAAGGTAAGAAGACAATGAACAACAAGTTTGGATTTCCCATAGTAGTTTCCATTTAAACTTCAAAAGGTTTGTGCCAAGTCAGTTTCTTATCAAATGAGTTCAAATTTTGGGAGACTAATCAGGACCCGATTTGGAACCGTTTGGGCACTGTGGAGCGAAAATGTCAAAATTTGCATCAGTCTACTGGACATAGAGTATAATTCTTGATAGAGCTGGAATTAGGGCGAAACAGCTTTTGTAAACAATGACTTCTCTCGATGATTTCTCGAAACTCAAGGCACGCCCACGCCACCCAACATAACCAACGGGAAGAGGAAGTCTTCCCCTACCCGATGGTGACGTTGATTTGAGTGGGCGAGCCTTGGCTTTCTAGAAATCATTGAGAGAAGTCATTGTTTACAAAAGCTGTTACGCCCTAATTCCAGCTCTATCTAGAATTGTACTTACCACACAATTATACTAAGGCAAAAATGGTACAGGCATTGAAAGCTCTCAATTAATAACTGCGGAAGTGCATCTAGAACACTAAGCTGAAAGCACGCAATAAGCTAAAATACGATAAGCATTAAGCTTGAAACCCGAAGAAGAACATCAAGAAGAATCGTTCACAAAATGCCGTGCTGAGCACCATGCTACCAACGCCAGGGAGGCAGCTTCTACACCTGGACCCTACTACGTATCGATCCATCAACTCATGAACCGGGGACCAACGGCTTTACTTCCCTTCCGAAGGAAGGCGTGATCAGAGATGTTATGCCTCAGAACATCCCGGCGGCGTCAACTGGGATTGAGCCCAGGCCTACTGGGGTGAGAGGCAATCACGCTTGCCACTACACCACCGGTGCCGCTGTCATCAAATCAATCAAATGTGGATGCCCTTCAAGCGTGTCAAAAATATGGTGTAATATTACTTGCCAAAAGGAGAAAATTATCATTAATACAGTGCATGAACTGACATTACGCTGCTTTCACTGCATTTTTTTTATTTTTGTGGCCATAAAAATTACATGAGATTTTTGACATGGTTGAAGTGTATCCTCTTGGATGTAATAATAAAATTTATTTTTGCTGTGAAATCTTAAAGAAAGCAATATTTAGTAAAATGTTTTTACTCAATCGTTAGATACGATATGTAGGGTAGAAAAGAGGACAAATGCACCCCGGGCAAAACACCCGATGTGGCATTTCATTGCTATTTTACTCTAAATCCTGGGATTTTTGTGCAGAAATGCTAGTTTAAGTATTAAACTGGCATTTCAGCTTGACAAATTTTATGATCTAAAACCGGGATTTCTATAAAAAAACAGCATCGAGCGTTTTGCACCGGGGTGCATTTTGGACTGTTTTCCCCTACCGAGAACTTTTTGGAGGGAATTCAAGCTAAAATGTTCTGATCACGAGATATTCGTTATATATTACGAAATTTCGCATTAATACTGGTTTTACTTTTGATATCCATTACATTCAGTATGTAGCTTGTTGAAAAAATTATTTGAATAGAAATAAAAGTAGCAAACTTGTGTTGATTACAGATCCTAGCAACAGCGAGATTGTTCGGTCGACAGCATTAGTGCTCAATCATTCGGGTCCCTTTTTGACACTGCAACAATCCATTTGAGGAATACCAGATATAGCAACAAATGAACCACCATTTAAAAAATTATAGAGTTAAAATTATAGAATTTTGAACATTTAAAAGAATCTAACCCAAAAACAAATGCACCGACCAATCGCGGTCCTACGTCAAGTTTCCATTCGTGCCCATAAGCACAGACTCTTCTACTTTTTTTTTTAAAGCTGATTGTCCACGCAGGAGGAGGGAAAGGGGTTCTAAAAACCTCTTAAAAACTGTACACATTTCAGTTGGAATCATTGATTACAAATGGGGAAACTTCCGGAGGTCATTCGTTTTATTATCATTAATACCGACATTATTTGTGGCAACACAACAGCACTATAGTGCACCCCTTTTAAAGAGCAATCGCAAAAATATTATCAGCCCATTTTTTTTTTCAAATTTGGACGACCATTTTTTAATTAAGAGCAAAAATTGTTTGAAGCTCAATATCTACTTCCAAGAGCACCCGTTGCTATTGGAGTTTTCCTTTAGTTATGACCTTCTGCCTTTCAAGTTTATTATTTGCTTTCACAATACCCACCTTGCTACTTTTCATTGACTGACTGATGCTTACATGCTATTCTGCCCAGCCTGCGGTTGGGAAACCGTAAATTTGCAGCCAGATAGCTAGCAGGCATGAAATGTGGTAGCCAGATGATTGTAATAAAGCTCCGATATGGTTCGTTGACTGTACCTGTGATGTTTGTTGTATACTTTACAAAGGAAAAGTCCAATGGAAGTGCTTCCCGCTGTGAAGACCTATGGAAAGGATAGTCGCTCAGAATCAACTGACCATTTCAATGGAAAAAACAGTCCCTACTCAATCTCATTGCTGCACTAGGTACCATATAGCTTCCCTTCACAGTGCCGTCGGGTCGGAAGAGAATCAAAGACCTGGAAATCGTAATTTTCCGAAGCCTGGTTGCTATTTACCACTGCTTGCGTTCACTGCATTATCAGCAAAGCAAGAGGACAATCTTAGGGCCTCCCTTAGCTCAGGCGGTAAAGTCACAACTATAAAGCAAGACCATGATGGAGGCCGATGGGTTCGATTTCCGGTCCAGTCTTGGTTTTTTTTTCGGGATGACAAATTTCTCGACTTCTCTGGAAGCTAAAAACAATTATGGATCAGTCAGTCTAGGTTGTTATGGGCGATCCATAATTGTCGGTTCAGTGTACTTGCCACACAATTATACCAATGCAAAAAGGGTAGCTTTCAATTATCAATTGTGGATGTGCTCAAAGAACACTAAGTTGAGGGCTGGCTTAAAGTCCCAGTAGCGTCGTAATAAATCCAAAGAAGAAGAAGAGGACAATCGATTTAGCCTGCTACAAAGCACCGACACTCCCATTTTTGCTGCACGTATCAAGAATACTCTGCACTGGTTTGATTCGAGTACCAAAACTCATACGGTCTTCTAGGAATAGCCAATGTCATTTTTGACTAAATTTGGTAATGGCTGGTGAATTTATTGTATTGGTAGGATACTTAACTTTAGGACCTTCCTTAGCTCAGTCGGTAAAGGCACAGCTACAAAGCAACACTATGCTGGAGGGGTTGCGTTCGATTCCTGGTCCGGTCTAGGAATTTTTCCGGTTGGAAAATTTCTTGACTTCCCTGGGCATAGAGTAGCATAGTGCTTGCCACACAATATACAAATTCATGCATTGGTATTGGCATCGAAAGCTCTCAATTAATAACTGTGGAAGTGCACCTAGAATAATAAGTTAAGAGCACACAATAAGCTTATATGCAATAAGAAATAAGCTTGAAATGCGAATAAGAAGAAGAAGAAGGATAATAATTTACTTCGGCCAAAGCACCTATTTTCGTCCAATTGAGCAAAACTTAAATGTATATATATGATTTCAGCATTAACAATTCAATTATACGTTTGGTAGGGTACATGTCCCTAACCTAAGTCTAATGAGCATCCATCAATTGCGATTTTATTCATATCTCAACAAATAACAAATGTGAAAAAATTCCACTACAAACATTTGAGCTAATCTAAGCTAGTCATTTTCGTAGCATTTGGGCACAATAAGCAATTGAAAAACTTGCCATTCTCACATGAATACATTTCAAGAACATACATCTAATATCAGTCTACTGTTTCCAAGTAAATTGAGCGTTTTAAAAACTGTAAACCTTATTCCTGTTCCTCCAGCGAACGCAGAAAAGCGAGAGGGCTGGAAATGTACTCATTTTGTCTCATTACTAAGTGATTAATTTACCTTACCGTACTTGTTGTCCTCTGCTGTCCGAAGAAGTCGTCTCCACTTTACTCGATCCATAGCCACACTTCGCCAGCCTCGTTATATGCGAAGGGTCGGCAGGTCGCCTTCTACTTGGTCGATCCACCTTGCCCGCTGCGCGCCTCTTCTTCTTGTTTCTGTTGGGTCGCTTTCGAGAACAGTTTTCACTGGGTCGTCGTGCGGCATTCTTACGACGTGCCCAGCCCACCGTAGTCGCCCATTTATTGCAATGTGAACGATGGATGGTTCTCACAGCAGCTGGTGCAATTCTTGGTTCATTCGCCTGCTCCACGTTCCGTCATCCATCTGCACTCCACCGTAGATGGTACGAAACACCTTCCGTGTGAAAACACCAAAGATGGTCCTCCACGAGCATAGTCCAGGTCTCGTGGCCGTAGAGGACCATCGGTCTAATCAGCGTCTTGTAGATAGTCAACTTCGTGCGGCAGCGAATTTTATTCGACCAGAGCGTCCTCCGGAGTCCAAAGTAGGCACGATTCCCTGCCATAATGCGTCTTTGAATTTCTCTGCTGGTATCATTTTCGGCGGTCACTAGTGAGCCCAAATACACGAAATCATCGACCACCTCGATTTCGTCACCGTCAATCTGAACTCGGGGTCGGAGGCTAACATTGTTTTCCCTAGAACCTCTTCCTTTCATGTATTTTGTCTTTGATGTGTTGATGGCAAGTCCAATCCACCTAGCTTCATCCTGCAGTCTGATGTACGTTTCCGCTATCGTCTCAAAGTTCCGTGCCATGATGTCAATGTCATCAGCGAAGCCAAGAAGCCGGATGGACTTCCTGAAGATCGTGCCGCTCGTGTCCATCCCAGCTCTTCTGATCACACCTTCTAACGCGATGTTGAATAGCAGACACGAAAGTCCATCACCTTGCTGTAGCCCCCTTCGAGATTCAAAGGGACTCGAGAGTGTCCCCGATACTCGAACAACGCACATCACTCGATCCATCGTCGCCTTAACCAATCGCGTCAGTTTATCCGGAAATCCGTACTCGTGCATAATCTGCCATAGCTGATCTCGATCGATTGTGTCGTATGCGGATTTGAAGTCGATGAACAAATGATGTGTGGGCACGTTGTATTCGCGGCATTTCTGCAGAACCTGCCGAATCGCGAAAATTTGGTCCGTGGTACGACGGGCACCCATGAATCCCGCCTGGTATTGCCCCACAAACTCTCTTGCAAATGGTGACAGGGTGCGGCATAGAATTTGGGAGAGTACCTTGTCGCCCTTTTTGTAGATTGGGCATGACACCTTCCATCCACTCCTCCGGTAATATCTCCTCCAGGCTTGCAATTGCTCATTACAGCTAAAATGCTATTTTTCGGTATTATGAAACAATGGGATACTATAATGATAATTTTTATTTGTAAAATGCAAGAAGAGGTGGTAAAGTTTGTATATGACATATAAAATTTGTCAAATTTGCTTTCAGAAGGTCACAACTAGCGATTTTATGATCGCTGATTGCTCGCTCATCGCGTAACTCATCGTTACAGGTAATCGCTAGTTGTGACCTTCTGAAAGCAAAATTGACACATTTTATATGTAATATACAAACTTTACCACCTCTTCTTGCATCTTACAAATACAAATTATCATTATAGTATCCCATTGTTTCATAATACCGAAAAATAGCATTTTAGCTGTAATGAGCAAATGCAAGCCTGATCTCCTCCTCCCAAATCTTGGCAATTACCCAGTGCAGCGCTCTAGCCAGTGCTTCACCACCGTATTTTAATAGCTCACTTGGTAGTTGATCTACACCAGTTGCTTTGTTGTTCTTCAGCCGACCGATCTCATCCTCAACTTCTTGAAGATCAGGGGCCGGTAGCCTGTCGTCTCTGCGCGTGCTTCAAGGTCTGTTGCCGTGCCACCTTCGTTTTCTGCTGCATCACCGTTGAGGTGCTCGTCATAGTACTGATTCCACCTCTCACTCACCTCACACTCGTTCGTGAGAAGTTTACCGTCCAAGTCCAAGTACTTAGTGTGGCAGGTGATCTGTGGGTGCGGCAAATTCAGCAAGCCGTACATAATGACCGGCACCATAAACGGCCAAATATATCAAGAAGAATGCCTCCAGAAGCGCCTGTAGTCCTTCCTCTGGTCTCACGAAGGTAACACTCTGTATTGGCCGGATTTGACCTTTGATGGAGTGGTACGAAGCCAACGATGTTGTTTTTGTGCCGAAGGATACAAATCCGTCATACTCGTCAGAACTTCGCCGAAGAGAAAAAATCTGGGCGATTATGAAGGGCAAGCTCCAGAAAGCAGGGAAGGTCTTCAAAAACGACAAGGATTTGAAGAAAGAGAGGATGAAAGTGTGTAAGAAGGTTGGCGCAAGTGTTGCATAGGATTTAATGGGTAGCGTTAATTCCAAGGTGTGGGAATTTAGCCTAGGAGAGGAGGTTGAATAAACCAACTTTGCAAAATCATAGCTAATATGTGTTTATTTATTTCCTGAGAGTTTCAAAAATATCCGACTTAAAATGAATTTTTGGTGATTATTTTTGTTTGTTGCATTTTTTTTGAGTACAGTCTTTACACCGACGTAAATAAATCTAACTTTTATTTTCTTCTTACCCAAGAGCTTCGCCTGATCTTTACTTCAAAGTGTTATTACACAGTTTTTATATGAGAGCTATTCAGACCAATAAGATACATGAATTTGATGATTCTTTTCCTACCACACGAAAACAAATCCGATTCCATTTTCATGAATAAAAAAATCATAAAATGAAAAAACTTGCCATCCCATGAAATCGTAACAATGATTCATGATTTTGTCATGGAAATTCATGATTTCATAATGTAGTGGAATCAAGACCACTACAAGCGTTACACGTACTTGGAAAACCGTGTTCATAAACCGCACTACATAGGTATCTGTTATACGCCTTTTGGCTTCCATCTTATACAAGTACTGATAGTCTAGTGCTCAAAGAATGTGTTTAATGATTTAAAGGCTCTTGGTTCGAATCCAGTCTGAGGCTTTATTTTTATTCTTTTTTACATTTTTTGGTTAAAAGTTAAACCCTTACATTTAGATCATGATTTCAATTCGGATGATTCATAATTTTGGGAATGTTTGCTGCGTTACGCAAAAGTTGCTCTTGTTATCATGAATATTATTCATGGTGTATTTTCATAACATGAAAATACGCTTTGTTCATGAAATCATGAGTAATTTTCTCATTTCGGAGATCAGATTTTTTCCCGTGCACAGGGATGTCGAGATAATTTCCATCACAAAAGATGTTTTACACTGGTCCGCGAATCAAACTCGCCCTTTCTGGGTTGAAACAACCGATCTGTTATTGACCAGGCTATCTGAGACCCCTGTGCACATTTATCCAACTTGTTTATGTCTAATTCACGTGGGGTATACAGGGGAAACAGTCATATTATTGCGGTACGTTAGAAGCGTTAGGAGCCTATTGTTGTGTATGGAGGCCTCCATTTATGACAATCGTCCATTTGTTCAAATGTCCATATGTCAAACATCCTTATATCAAACGAGATATTATCCTTCAAATGGAGCTGCTACTAAACATGCTGGCTATATTGAAAAATCCATGTTTCAATCGACCACCGTGACGCTGCAATCGCAGCGGTGATAAATCCGAAATAATGTGTCAAACTGAATACATTTTTGAAATTTCAACCAAAATACTATTATTTTCTATTTATTCTAGCGAGTTTCTGTGGAAGTCAAAACATGATCCGAGCAAAAAAGTAGTACTCGTAATAATGGTATATAATGCTGAATTTTATCGTGCTTTGTTTCGAAAATATCTACCAAATAAACAAACATCATCCAAATCACCCGAATCGTCCACCGACTAAATCTATTGCCACTTAAAAATTAATTTCAGTCGGTGTATTAATCAGCAGATTAAATCGTTTTTCGTCTGGTGCTACACCGAGCAATCGGCCTATTTAATAGTTTTTCGTCGATTGATTTAGTCGGCCAACTTTGTCTGTTGTTTAATCGGCAGATGATTTCAAACCTTAACATGTTTTCAGTAATTTATAAGTCTTGAAGTAGCTTTCTATTTAAGAACAATGCATTACAAAATAGTTTTATGCATTTTGTACAAGATTCATCCATGCTGACAAGAAATTTTCATGAAATTACATTGAAATTAAATAATTTTGCAAACAATCAATGATATTTTCAAGGGCTGTCACAGACTTATCACCGTCGGTTAGTGCTTATTCCTGCCACCAGGCGCGCATGAGTTTAAGTTGGATTTCTCAATAGTATAATTCAACTTTAAATATATCACGATGATTTTGGGAAAGGGCCTTGCGTAGCGGGTTTCATTCTTACCTCTTACTCTGAAAGTCACAAGTTCAAATCTTATGCCGGGATAAGTCACGGATGACCTTAAATGTGTGAAAGTGATATAGTATATAATAATAAAAAATATCGCCTACTTGCCATCGGAGACATACTTTTTAAAACACGTTTTTACGGCATGCTTTGACGATTTTTTTGGTGAATGTAATATAAAGGGTGATACGGTCAAAATTTGGTCAATATCAACTTGACGTATTTCTTTCAATTTTGCATTTAAAAAACCTGAACACCCCTCATTTTGAAGGTGTGTGTGTGTAGAATGTTGCTCCTATTTTGATTTTGGAATTCACTCTTCAGTTGTCAAAATGCCGTCCAAGCAAGAAGAGCAGCGTATCAAAATTTTGCTCGCGCATCGCGAAAATCCGAGCTACTCGCACGCAAAGTTGGCAAAATCGCTAAAAGTTGCCAAATCAACCATTACAAATGTAATTAAAGTGTTTGGGGAACGTTTGTCGACAGCCAGGAAGTCTGGATCGGGGGGAAATCGAAAACCGGAAGCCACTGAGACGACAAAGAGAGTTGCCGGTAGTTTCAAGCGAAACCCTAACCTCTCTCTCCGAGATGCCGCAAATAAGCTGGGTGTATCGTCTACAACCGTGCATCGAGCCAAAAAACGAGCCGGACTATCGACTTACAAGAAGGTAGTGACTCCAAATCGCGATGATAAACAAAATACGACGGCCAAAGCGCGATCCCGGAGGCTGTACACGACGATGCTGACGAAGTTTGACTGCGTGGTAATGGACGACGAAACCTACGTCAAAGCCGACTACAAGCAGCTTCCGGGACAGGAGTTTTATACGGCAAAAGGAAGGGGAAAGGTAGCAGATGTTTTCAAGCACATGAAACTGTCAAAGTTCGCAAAGAAATATCTGGTTTGGCAAGCCATCTGTACCTGTGGCTTGAAAAGCAGCATTTTCATAGCTTGCGGGACTGTCAACCAAGACATTTACGTGAAAGAGTGTTTAAATAAACGTCTGCTGCCTTTCCTGAAGAAACACGGTTGTTCCGTACTGTTTTGGCCGGATTTGGCATCTTGCCATTACGGTAAAAAGGCCATGGAATGGTACGCCGCCAACAACGTGCAGGTGGTTCCCAAGGACAAGAACCCTCCCAACACGCCAGAGCTCCGCCCAACTGAGAAATACTGGGCTATTTAATGAGAGAGAGAAGGATTAGTATTTTCCATTTAATTCCACTACTTTATTTGCTTATCCTTGACAGATACGCGTATTTCGTCTACAATGTGCAGACTTCTTCAGTGTCTTGTACTAATACTCGACTGCACATTGTAGACGAAATACGCGTATCTGTCAAGGATAAGCAAATAAAGTAGTGGAATTAAATGGAAAATACTAATCCTTCTCTCTCTCATTATACAGGTATTCCACTAAGACGCCCACATTCATCAGGACTGGGCTATTGTCAAGCGGAACCTAAAGAAGACCAAAAAAACTGCTAAGGGCGAGCAGCAGTTCAAGGCAAACTGGCTTTCTGCGGCGAAGAAGGTGGACAAGGTGGCTGTACAAAATCTGATGGCAGGGGTCAAGCGTAAGGCCCGGCAATTCGGATTTGGAAAAGCGGAAGCCTAACTG
Source organism: Ochlerotatus camptorhynchus (assembly GCF_037179485.1). Lineage (NCBI taxonomy): Eukaryota > Metazoa > Arthropoda > Insecta > Diptera > Culicidae > Ochlerotatus > Ochlerotatus camptorhynchus. The sequence continues at coordinate 448,040 of NW_027040497.1, read as the reverse complement.
AATATTTTTCCTGAATTTTATACTAATTGAACTTGAAAAAGAAATTTAATTTGATTTTTTAAATAAACGATTTCACCGATTTACACGCGTTTTCCCTTGACCAAATTTTGACCGTATCATCCTTTATTATATTGCGGATACACTTGGATGACAAACTACCCAAGTAACAATTTTGGTTTTATGAGGGTTCTGAAGACCATGATTTAGACTTGTAGAATGCTATAAAACCGCGATAAAACTTGCAATGTTGCTTGGGTATGATCATGAGCATTATTTGTATAATAATTATGAGCACTATACAAACTATACAAAAACAATACAAGTGTGACCATTCGACTGATTCACAATTTGAAATTATCGATCCACAGTGGTCAAACGAATTCACATTGGGTCCTGATTAGCCTTCCAAAATTTGAACTCTTTTAGTAAGAAACTGACTTGGCACAAACCATATCAAGTTTATATGGAAATTACTATAAGAAAACCAAATCTTTTGTTCATAACTATCTGACAATTCACTACATAGTTTTGTTTAAAAAAATTATTACTTGTTGGAAATTTTCTTAGCTACAACGTTGTTCAAGACCACTTTGCGATTAAATGTAAAGAACAAGAGTTATGTATGATTCAAGTTGCTGATTAGGCTCTATCAAATGCTCAGCAGGCAAGATTGGTGTTTCTAGCGCGTAGAATAGAGCACAAAAATCGTGGCTACTATGTCACAATGCAGAATACAGTGTTGCCCAAAAAACAGCTGTTTGATCATGCCATAAGATTTGGAATTTCTTAAACAATAAATAAATATTTAAAATGACTTTGACTGAAAAACGATGTTTAGCAAGTTAGTTTGTAACCAAATGAGTACAAATTTTTGAAGGCTAATCAGGAACCGTTTGAGCACCGTGGAGCGGAAATTTCAATTTTTGCATCAGTCTAGTGACCAGTGACATCACATTTATTATACAAATAATGCTGATGTTCACAGTTTGTCATAAAACTGTATCCGCGGAATTAGCTTATTGGAAACGAGTTGAAAATGCCTGTATTTTGAGTTGAGCACTCTTGAGATCTAAAAATCCAGCAGAGCTGCATGGATGTTGATTCATAACCACATATGAATGACACTTTCCGGTTGGATAATTCTAAAATCAGTGTCGTTCAAGATCTGGTCAAATCAGTTGAGGGGGAAAAGGGCACCCGTATCAGTCATCCGTACTAATCGGCCAAATTTGAGCCGAAAATTTGCAAAATATCATCCATACACAGTACAGTAGGACTGAATGGCTAGAGCTCAACCCATACCTGACGAACACTCTTTTCAAACAGCAATCCTTCTAGTTGAAAAGCTTACTGAAGAACCGTCACATTCACCGGCGACAGATGTCCATTGGATCCGTGTATACTCTCGCCATCAGTTAAGTTTGAATTTCTGCGAAATAGAGACGGCATGATGAAACCAACGACTGTTCTGGTGCGCTAGGATGAACTCGAAAATGGGCTTTTGTGATTCATGTTTGCTCCTACAGCAAGTGGTAATACAGTGTGCAGCAATCTGCAGGCCTTGTTAGAGTGCCAGTGAGAAGGACAACGTTCTTTTGGATTGCAAAATGCCATCTGCACATCAATGCTCGAAATGCTTTTCAATTTTACCATAGAGCGAGCAAATCTTGTAGTTTCATCGTATGTTTATGCTCACGTATTACATGTTCTACTCCAGATTACTCAATGCATATGATTCAACACACCTTTTCATTTCGAAATTGACATCGCCTGATATAATAAATTTGATCAAGTCATGGTTGTGCCCTTGGACAAAATTTAATGCTCATAAATACTCTTATCAGCTGTGATTCTTTTTTCTGACGTTATGATATGAAAAAATCGATGCATGTCATCAGCAGCTGCCTATCGATTAAACTTTGCCCATATCTACCCACCACACCATTCAGTTGGACTTTTGACGGGCAATAAAACCAAACCTTCCATACATTTCAAATCTGAGGTGTCATTGTTTTGAGTTTCATAGTATCATAGGTTGTTGCTTCTGATTTGTCTGGCATTGAAGAAAACCAATGTTGCAACTGAGATATGAAACGGATTATAGATATTTTCGTGACTTTGTTCCCCTGATTCCCCTTTGGCAAGATAAAAGTTCACGTTTCATGGGGTTTTTGCCTATCATTGTGAATCGAGTATTTTTGCCTTTCTTGTGCAGAAAGACATGTCACTCTAAAATCAAACCTTCGTCATAATGCTCGCCCAAAGAGTATCACACCACTCAGCTCGAAGCTTGATGAAATGAGTCAGTGGCCTCTTGAAACCCTTATGAATTATCGTAGAAATTTTCTTGAAACTATCTTCAGTTTGAAATTCGGCTATGTTTTTTTCCAATTAATTAATTTAGCTTTATTTAGGAGGCTTTCAGCCTTAGGCTGGTTCGCCTCCACTGTTTTTTTCCAGTTATATTCAACATTAGGTTCTCTTGGAGTTATTATCGATGTCCCCTGGGAATTTTTCATAGATTTTTTTTTTATTTGAATGATTGATTAACATTATTAACATTATTATATTAAGTGATCATTAGGAGTAATCCATTTAATAAATAAGTGTGTTTTAAAAATTCTTTAGAAATTTCTTTAAAAATTAAGTGTTAAATGTTTAAATCCTTAAGTTTACTTTTAGTCCTAGAGTCAGTTTTTTTTTGTTATCTGAGGTTTTAATATTTTTTTTCAGAGTTTTTAAAGTCTGAAATTCTGAAGTGTTTAGTAATATGAAAAAAAACTGGCCTAGCCTCAACATCTTGAAAATTGTCTCTTGTGATTTTGAAAAACAATCTTTGCCCGGGATCTCAAAAGTTCTATACGGAATAGGAATTCAAAAGAGTTCTATTTTTTCTAATTATAAGAATTCTGTGTTTATTCTATCACTGTATAATAGTCAGTCCAATTACCCACTCACCCTGTGTTGTTCAAAATTCGAAATTCTACGACAATAAAATCATTTAAAATTTCAAACCTCAAAAATGTATTTAAATTATAGAATATAATTTAGCAATCTTATGTGAGCTTAGAGAATAAACCATATCCGCATTATGATTTTTTTTTTATCAAATGAGGTTTTTTTGTTTTCGGATCTCTGCCTTTATTTTTTTTTGTATGGTTCGACTGGTAATTGATGTGTGTTGTTAGTGGCGTTTAGTCTCGAGAAAATCAAAATACTGCTATTTTATTTTTTGCCAACGTTTCGGTCCATTTGGGACCTTCTTCAGGGACTCTTAAATTGTTTATTAACATTTTAATTGTTTGAAAATGTGTAGTAATAATTTTGTTATTTTTACCAATAGTTACAGTTTTCTCGTCTAGTGTGGTTCTGTAGAAAGTGGAAATGTCCCGAGGTCAGAGTTTCTGTTTTCTTAATTTTAATATAATTAGCATTTGGTATCTACCCACACTGAATTTTATCATGTACTTCTCCCGCTCAAACGCAAACGGTTACTTTTTCCCCGCTGACATCTATTGCTGAAATCAACCATGCTTCATCAAATTTTGCTGTTTATATAGAACTGAAAAAAAAAATATGATGCGCACCGGGAAAAATCAATTCCATTTGAATACCTTCATATAGCCAGGCTTTAGCGATCGTTAGCCGTAATGGTTTGATGTGATGAAAAGAGATTGGTGACTTAGCAGCGACCGATTTTGCTTACTGAGCATTTTATTTGTTTTTGTTATTCCAATATTTTTTAGCGCGCAACTTGATTTTTTTAGGGGTCAATTTCATTAGTTTTTGGATCATTGTTCAACGTTCTATGGATCATTCGCAATATGTGTATGGGTAATTCATACAATTTAAATGCTTATTCTTTAAAATTTAGTATTACATTTTGACAATTTGCTAAATTTTACATAAAATATGGATTATATTGAAATTTTTCATGGATCATTTACACTTTTTTACGAGTGTTTATAATTTTTTTATGGATCATTTTTTAACTTAGATATGCAAAAGTACGTATGCCGTTATTTATGGAACTTTCAAGGTTTTTATGTTTTTGTTGTTTGAATGTTCTGTTGCAACTTTCAACTTATTGTTAATTTTTGCGGTTTCACCCACGAAAACAATCATTTCCTATAGCAACTTTTTTTTATTTCCAATTGCCATTTTCAACTAGTCTATTGCTCATTTTTAATAATTTATTTCTCGTGAGCAAGCAGGTTTCTTGGAAATTATATTGAGTGCAAGATGGACCTGTAACGTGGGTAGATCACCTTTACGTGGTACGTTACGGAATGAAAGATCTACCACCTATTCCTCGGCTTTGTCCACCGAGGATGATCTTGAAACAAGGAAAAATGAGTTAGTTAGTCTTCATATATGTGATTCCTTATCTTCTATTCGTGTTCCCTAGTTTGAAGTGGTTAAGACTAGGGTTGTGATGCAAGGTCATTGTCGATATCGTTCCTTAATTTTGTTGCTAAGAAATCCAATTTTGACTGACAAAGGTGCTTTTGGAGGGTGTTTCAACACTCCGAAGGGTATAAAAAGCGGGATCTTTCAATTGCGATTAATGCAAGAATGACAACTGTAAAACAAATCGAATACTTCAAGATAGAGCTAGAATTAGGGCGTAACAACTTTTGTAAACAATGACTTTGCTCGGTAATTTCTAGAAAGTTAAGGCTCACCCACGTAAATCAACATCATCATGGGATAGAAGAAGACTTCCCCTACCCGATGGTTATGCTGATTTGCGTGGACGTGCCTTGAATTTCTAGAAAACATCGAGAGAAGTCATTGTTTACAAAAACTGTTTCGCCCTTATTCCAGCTCTATCTAGACTTCATCATTTCTCAATAGTACTGAGGTAATACGACATTCACTAAACTGAGAACACGGCAATCGAATGAACAGGAAGGCAGATTCTACACTTGCGTAGGATATCGCACCCATTCATCAACACACATGGGCCGGACCAACGATTTTACGTCCCTTCCGAAGGAAGACGTGCCCAGAGATTCTTATGCCTCATAAAAATTCCACCAGATTTTTATGCCTCATAAAAATCTAACTATGAAAATAGTTAAAACACCAAGTTTTTTTTTTTAAACCAAAAGTAAATCTCTGGAGCAGCCACCACAGGGAGTCATTCCGTTTAATGGTTATGGTACGTAAATATAAACAACTTATTTATACTTAAATGACAATATTTGCCCTAATGACTACTGTTCTTTCATAGTGTTTCTATCCTAGAACCTGGTGATTGTGGCCGGTTCTTGGTGACTTGGAAGTTCATGCTCTGGTGCAAGTGATTGAATCGATCCACGATCTCGAACCCGAGCACGTACCGGAGTCTTCACCGCTTGTACCTGCGCAATCTGAGTTTGGAGATTCTAAACCGTTTGTGATGATGATGATAGTGGTTTACCACCCATTGTAGCACGGAAACTAAGTCCGACAGCAGTGAGCTCTCTTCTCTGTGTGTCTTGATCAAGCTTAATAACCTCGGATTGTCCTCAACATGTCGCTGTATGAAGGGCCAAAAACGGATTGGGTAGATCGATAGGCAAAGTCTCCTATCCGCATCTACGGATCAATAAATAATCTCCTTCCAGCAACTTGATCAGCCAATTAGTCGAAAAGATAAGCCCCCCCAACAGGAAGATGCCCCAATGAGTGGGGAGAAAAGTCCGCCCTTTATCCACGAAATGTTATCAACAGGGAGTTGGCATTCCCACTCTCCCCGTCCAAATCGCTTCAATCGGGTGCCCTGTTGGACAGTCCTTTTCCTTTTATACATGTATTTCAATGTGGGGGAAATGGCTCTAATGTTGGCCAATGGATCTAAGATTGAGCACATCGCTAAAAATCTGCTATTAATCAATTTTATCTACATGAACGCGTCATTGGAACGGTACTAATGGATATTTTTGGTCGCTATTGAAAATGAAGTCGATTGCTCAGTTTATGTATCGGCCCAAATTAGGGGCATATAGGCCGACATTACATCCATTACCCCTATATACGAGCTGATTGTTATGATTATTGTCAATAATACTTACATTTCGATGAAGATCGTGCTACTTATTTTACCCTTTTTGTGATACTCATCATCACAGAATCCAACCTTGAATCGTAGACCAGAAGGGGCTCATGGTCATCTTCTTCATCTTCAGGTTCGCTCACCACCCGGAATGAAGGCTTGGTGCGGTTAGTAATATCAAACAGTGCTACAAGCAAACGAAAAAGAGATACAACAAGAATTAGCTTTTTAAAGTAATAGTCATCTGAATACCCAACTAACCATATTTCAGTGACATTGTCTCACTATGAACCTACATTAAAAGTTATTTTGTGATTATATGGTTACTTTGGTACTCACATGAAATGTTGTGCAAGTACCACAAGTTCAACAACGCCCATCTATGGACAGCTCAATGTTAATACCATTTACTCTTTGAATCAGCGTACACCAACATGATAATCTTCTAAGAAACACCCAAAAATGTATAGAGAAAAAGCTCAAAATACAGTTTTAGCTGATGGTACTTTGCAAACATCGAACTGTCCAATATTGGACCCTGCCAACACACAGCGCCTGCACGGTAATGTAGGCTGTCAGAATGGTTCATCGGTTGCGAAGTGAAGTGCTTCTCAAACTGAAGCGATACATTTCTCAATTTTTCAACATTATCCTAACGTAAACTTAATATTATCACCCATATGCCCGTCCACGCCCGAAACCCATCCAGCACACAAAATCAATTAAAATGTTTTTGTATGACAAACACGTCCAGACATAAACGAGAATATGGGTGTATATCTTCACTGAAGCAATCACGGGTAATCATCGAAAGTACTTGCATTTTACTCAGGCACTTTTGAGCAAACTGCAATCACTCTCTAATACTCGCAATGTGCCACTACCAAATTGGCACAACAACGCCCTATCTGACCAAAGCGCAGGGATATTCTAAACAGTTTGTTAGAGAAATACTAAATAATAAAGATACTCTCGGTTCTTCTTTTCGAATAATAAAAACTTTTAATTTGATATTCAATAGAATTTGAAATGAAAACTGTTATATTTAAATTGAAAATATTTACTTTGTTGAATTACCAAATGACACATGTGTCATGTGTATGTTAATGCAACTATACCAGACTTTAACCTCAAGTTTTGATTTATAATAAAAAGTTATTCGCTTTTAATTTCAACACTGTCAGACTTTTCATTTTGCAGCAGTACAATTTATTTTAAAATTTTTGACTTTTAATAGTACTGATCGGGAATCTTTTGATATGAAAGTTGTTTGACTTTCATTTTGAAAGCTGACCGCTTTCTACCAAAAAGAAACAATGTTTTTTTTAGCAACGATTTTTCTTTGTTTAGGGAAGTTCAGAGGACTTTTCAGAGATGCCTAAACGACATCTTGAGGAATTTCATACGGATTTTCAGAAATGTGCATTGGAATTTGTCGCGGTCTCCATAGGACTTCTTTAGAGATTGATGTATTCTCTGGCGTTAGTTGAAACAAACAACAATACAATTTTAATTTTACGTGAAAATATTTAATAATCCATTATTTGTACTGAATTTAACATGCCCCTGTGGTTTTAAATATCAGTGAACAGTTCAATAGAAATTATTTGAATTTTTAGCGGCGCTGGTGGTGTAGTGGTATGCGTGATTGCCTCTCACCCCAAAAGGCGTGGTTTCAATCACAGTCGGTGCCGCCTTCGGACCGGAAGTAAAGCCGTTGGTCCCCGGTCCATGAGTTTATGGGTCGATAGGTAGGTAGGAGCTGGTGAAGGAGCTGCCTCCTTGGCGTCGGTAGCATTGGTACTCAGTACGGAAAACAAATAAAGGATAATAATAAATAATTTTAAACGAACATGAACGCGTAAATTTCAGCTTTAATTAATGGAATTTCAGATTGTTATACAAGTAATTTTATACTTAAAACCTGTTTAAGTTTGTAGTTGAAAATTACAAAATATTTTTATCAGTGTAGACATTTCGGCGATGCCCAAAAACTTTCCAGGGATGTTCATTAAGTACTGCAGCGTGACGTCACGAATGAACTTAGTGTTAATCGGCTGAACCTTTATGACATTTCAATTATACTGCTTACAACGTTTACAAGCACTTAGAATTTTTTTCGATTTTTTTTTTAAATTTCCGAATTTTAATTTGAAAATTTTCGAAGAAATGCGTGGTGAAAGGATGTTGCTCGCGGACATTGCAAAAGTGTGGTTTACATCTCACTGCAGTCTAAAAAATTATCGAGAAAATCTACCCAAGAAAAATCGACTAAATCCACGTGATCAGTACCACTGAACTGTCATCAGATTGAGGTTAACCCCAAATGTGCAAAACCTTATAGGACTTTTTGGGAATGTTCATTTGACTTCTAGGGTAAGTTCATATTGTAGTTTGTAACATTCTTTTGCGTTCTAAGCTAAACGGCTTAAGTGCCACCTTCAGATAGGAGGACCGTTAACTCCGATTAATATCCCGGCATTAAATTTGTATTCATGACGTAAATAGGGCTTGAACTATCCATTTGGTATCATTAGTGATGATTTTCTAAATACGGTCATAATGGCCTAGTTTCCCCTTCAATTTGATTATCCGCTTGAAATAGAGGCATTCCATGAAGGCTTGTGATTTTGCTGAATTTTTTTCTTTTCAGTAAATAGTCATTTTATGTTATCAGTTCTTCATATTGACTCACGACTACTTTTCGAATACAAATACAGCTTTTTGCCCACAGGAAGTATTTACAGCTTAGGAACAATGTCCACATCTACTGAAAACGACCAAATTCGTTTAATGAATGAATTCTTCCGCAGCGATAAACTGCTGTTGCTTAATCACTAATACCTGTGTTACTGATATCGTCATCTCTTTGTGATAAGGTTAAAATTCGTCCATTGGTGGATATAAAACAAGCCTTCGATTTCATGTTATCCATCAGTACGTAAACGGAAACATAACCAGCTACTTTTTACCTTCCTCTTCGTTTAGTAATTCTAATAAAAAAAAACAATGAAGGTCGCTTTTGCCATTGCCACCATTGTCGCCCTGGGTTGCTGTTGCAGTCTGGTAGCAACTGATCCCATCCAAATTTCGGATAACAATGTGGGCGATATTATTACTATGGGAGCGAACATTCAGGGCACCATCGAGAGCAACATAAACGTGAGCATTGTCAACATTCTGGTGTCCATTTTGGTGCAATTGGGTGAATTGGATCTAAGCCAACTACCACCGTTCCCAGAGTCCCCGGAATGGCCTGAGATGCCACCGCTAAACCCAGAGGAACAGATGCTGGTCAATGCTGTTGTGCAAAAGTTGAGGAACAGGAAGCAGCATTAAAGTAATAAAAATGCGTTAAGTAATATGCGAGGGTTGTGATTATGTCCGAAAATTCATAAATTTTAATACTCGATTGCTTATATTTCATTAGTCAAATTGGTGATTGATTTGAGGGTGCTGTAATTACATGAAAAGTTTGATTGAATGGTTGCTGATAAATGAAAGATAAGCAATTCTTCAGCTAATTAATTTCGATTTCAACTGTCATAATTGATGTTCCGTTTCTTGAAATGGTGCAGCATCAGTATGAAAGTAAGTCTGTTACTTATCGTTTATCAGTTGTGACTGAAATATATATTCAATTAAATCTACGGTGCAGCTAGGAGGAGGTGTTACTGGTCCAAATCCTATTTAAAAGGTCTGAGACTTCATAAAAATTAAAAAAAAAATTCATCGAGTTTACTATAATATAAAATTACGAGTCATTGTGATTTTTGTGAGATCATAGCAAAGTGTACTCCTAAAAGCTACGTTACATTCACATTTTTTTAAGATATTTGAACCAAATTTATGTTTTGGCCAAATGTCACCCCCTATAAGGTTTTACATTATTTAAGTTTAGTAAAATGAGACACTAATTTCAATCAACCTTTCCATGATAGTCGAATATTTATCATTGACGAATATATTCACATGCTTAAAATTGTAAGGGAACGTAAGTTTTTGATTTTTCGGCACATTGTCAGCCACACTTACGGTATTTAAACATAATTTTAACTTAATAATTTTGGTTTGAGTAATCCAAACTCAAACCGATACTGATTGAGAAAATTCCTATGAATCTTGACTTGTAAATTGTTTATTGAAAATAGTCCATAGAAGCCCGCCACAATTAGGGGTACATATCTATGTTATCAAATTACATGGTGAAAGGAATGGTATAGATGTGCAAAATAAATGGAAATTCAGTTTTAAAATCTATAAACACATTAAAATAATAGAATATGCCAATTTTATCATATTTGTTCATTAGCTCAGAATGCATGTACCTACTTTTCCAATGTTATATTAAGGTGATACTCTAAGGAAGCCTTAGCGTGAAATTTCAAAGGCACAAATGTCAGCTTCCACAAAACATACAAATTTGAAATTGCTACTCTCTGTTTGTAGAAGCACAGCAAACAAGGAGTATCAATTTCAAATTTGTATGTTTTGTGTAAGCTGACATTTGTGCCTTTAAAGTTTCACGATAAGGCTTCCTTAGAGTATCACCTTAAAGCACAGATTTAATGTGTTCCTGAACCGAATGTGAGTCTTGATCCTTGATGTCGGATTTGACTGGATGGACAGCCTTGTCTTTGCTGTTTCAATTTCGATAATTTGCAACATTTATAATCCCAAGTACAATCAATGTCATCGTTTCTGATTGTTGCTGTCATGCAGCTATATTGTACCACCAGCTCTATACGACGTGCATTGTGCTACACTTCCTGGATAGCTTACGGTGAAGCGATAATTGAAAAAGTCAGCAACAGACACTGACGAGGATGGTAACGACTCTTAGTCCAAACTTATATGGAACGTTGCTACTGGCTCATCTGGTTGACTTCGGATCCGGATGGATGGATACAAGGTCGCTGAGGCAGGAAGCCGATCCTAATGTACACACACTCTACATTGATGCTCCGATTTGGATACTACTGAGAGTCTAATGGCTAGTGGACAATAGAAACAATCCAATCAATGTCTTTATCGTAACAGTAAAATTTAATCGGAATTTAGATGGGAGCTTATCACATGTCACCGATTATTTTCTTCAAGTTGATGGCGCTTTTCTACGTTATGCATATTGACCATATATGTGATTTGATCTTTGCGGATAGACGATAGAAGCAATGATATTCGAAAGAACTAGCTAGGTTGTTTATTTTCCCAACGAACGGTACGTATCCATTCGCAAAGATCAAATTACATATATGATCAACTTGCCCAACATATAGTGGAAAAGGTTGAAATTTTCCTGTTTTTTTCACTTTATTTCCAAGGCGATACGCTTCGTTTCGACTTTCTCAATGAGTTTAGTTTAGTTTAGTTTTCTTTATTACCGTTCTCAATGAGGCCCCAGGTTGGTCAGTGCACCAATATTAAAATTGTCAATTCCAATCTGTACAGTAATACGCCCATGATACATGATGCCTATCCGTGGAGAGGTCTCAAATGCTGCAGGTATAGGGTTGAGGCAGCGCAGCTGTTATAATGAAGAAAATGGTCACGTATCTGTTATAGTGAAGAAAATCAGCACTCTCATTTGCACAAATTTTTGCCAGCAGTCTGTTTCAGATACAGCAACAGCGCATATTAAGAGAAAATTTTCATTTTGTCGAAAGTAACATTCGCACTGATCCGAGCAAAATAAAGTTTTGTTTTGATGATCGAAAAGTTATTCCTATTTCCAATTTAACGCATATGATCTCATAGTGATAGCAATGCATATTAATCAGGGTTTTAATCATACAAAGCAGATCACTGGTTTTCATGCTAAAAAATACTGGTTTTTGAGTCAAAAGTTATTATACGTCGTTTGGTGGCACTCTAATTTTATTTAAGTCAAAGTGTATTTACCAGGATATTCGGGAGAATTATCAATCACGTCTCCTTACGTGCAGCCCATTCCTCATTTTAGGACCACCGAAACCATCTTAACAACAAGCAGTTCGATTTATTCACTTTAATAATGAGAAAGCGAAACGACGAACGTGCACCTTCACGGGTTTCTCTGTGCTGTTACTTAAGACAAACGGCATCTCAATAGAAATCGGGTATCTTAAGTAACATCGAAAAATATTACGTGATTACGACAAAAAGCAATTTGACTGTCAAATAAATTTAAAAATGGGATGTGATCCTATATTCGGACAGTGGCAGGAGCATCAATTGACACTGATAGCTCAACTTTGTATACATTTGTTTCTTTCGACGTAATGGAAATTTGCTAAACTTCTACTTAGCTTATGTTTTGTTTACACTTAAATTCATAGACTAACCATCATCCGAAGTGAATGTTTTTTTCCTTGATTTTTTTCGTCGATCTTGTTTTCCGTGCTAAGCACCAATGCTACCGATGCCAGGGAGGCAGCTCCCACACCTGGACCCTACGTATCGACCCATCAACTCATGAACCGGGGACCAACGGCTTTACTTCCCAGGAAGGCGTGATCAGAGATGTTATGGCTCAGAACATCCCGGCGGCGCCGACTGGGATTGAACCCAGGCCTACTGGGGTGAGAGGTAATCACCAAGGTTGCAAATACTCATTTCAGCTAAAATAATGTTTTTCGGAATAATAAAACCAAAATATCGTATGATGACATGTTTTACTAGTAACTTGCAAGAAGAGGTAACAAAGTATGCGTTTGAAACATAAAACCTGTAAATTTTGCTTTCCATGAGTCACAATCAGCGATTTGCCTTTGATAAAAAAACACGTCTACTGAGGATTCATATTTATGAAAAAATCATATATCGATGAAACAGTCATCGGTCGTCATTGAAAAGCAATGCAATTATGTTCTGTCAATCTAATTGACTTTTATTGGTTCTGTTGTCTTGTGAATTTTAGCTAAACGGCCTCTTTTCTGATTTTTATCTCTCAATCTATGAAATATACACGAAAACTATGTTGGAACGAAACTTCTAGAACAATATGGGGAACATTATGCCGTACACTACACATTTTTATATCATATGGGTGGAAAATTCGTAGAACAAATACTTTAAAATTCTTCACATTTTAAGATATCTTCGAGCATGAAACTAAGTCAAACTTCAATAAAATCACTTCGAATAGTCAACCTTTGGTTACAAAGTTGTTACATGACACATTAAACTTTGCTATGAAAGTTGTTACAGCAGCTTTCGTTGTTTCAGTCTCGAGATACAAATATTATAAGCCGTAAATTACCTTGAAAACATAAAATTAACTAGAAGCACCTCTAAATCAACACCGATTTTGCTGAAAATTTGCACAAAAGTTCAAATTAACATGACGAACAGTAATCACGGTTGACCCGTTACATTCCGAACATTTCGTTTAAAATGAACAGGTCTAATATATATATATATATATATTTTTTTTTTGTTTGGGTGGATTTGGTATAGACGGTGCTATTAATCAATTCGATCTTAAGCAAACATTTGGCAGGTTCTCCAAACGGGGTCGGTATTAAAAGTAAACCCGGGTTGAAGCTTACCGCTATTAATGTATTCTGTGCAAAGCGTACTAACACGATTAGATGCAAAAACGCACTTTTATTACCGTTACTTCTTTGTGTTCTACGCATTATTTAAACTATACAGATATTGATACAGATGTTTCGTAGAAGAAATACAGATGAAAAGATTTTTATAAACAAAAGGGACAGGGCACACCTGGAGCCGGTGGAAGCATAACTGCCCCATGTGACATTTTGACTTTTTTGAGGTTATGATGCTTAACGTTATAAATCAATACATATTTTTAAAATATTATATTAAACCATGCTGTTTATTCTAGAAAAATTAAAAAAAAGATGTGAAGTCGTTTTGTCCCATTGCAAAAATGGACGCATATCTGTCCCACTGCTCCAATTTTTAATATGTATAAAAAATTCTTCAAAAGTTATAGTCTGTTATCCAAATAATACATCGCAAACATGTTATAAGATCCAAACGATTACCCAAATGGTAAAATTAATCTTTGAATTATATGGATGATATCTCGATAACGTCGTAAGCACATTAACACTTCTTTTTTGTAAAATTAAGGCTATCATTCTCAGTTCTGTTGCTATTTACAAACAAATAAATTATATAATGTACTAATCAACTTGCAACGCCTTGCCTTATTTGTACCTTTTCGTGACACATATGATAATTTAATATTGAAAAACTAAAGGGTTTATTTTTTTTATTTTTTTTATAGTCACTTTAACGTTCTTGGGTCATTCGTGACTTGTCCGGGGGTGAGATTTGAACTCGTGACTTTGGCGTGAGAGGTATAGATGCTAACCACTACGCCGTGGTCGCCCCCAAAACTAAAGAGTAAAATGATGAGATTTTTTTTTTAAATAAAATAAATGCATACAATGGTAAATAACTATCATTCCGATGCATGTTGCTTGGTTGGAAGACCAACTAAAAATGATGTTTCATCTTCTCCAATAACAGGTACGACAACTGCCAGCAGAGAGGCCTTCCTATCTACTTCAATTTAACGAAGAGACCTTTATCAGAGTACGTTAGTTTCAGTAGAGAACGTATCGTTGGCGATCAGCTGAAGTTGTTTCTTGGAAAACAGTTTGCAGTATTTAAAGTCTTCACTGTTGATGTTGCTTACGTATCCTAGCTCATATCGTCCCTTTTGAGAAAAATAATTTTCTCATGATGTCCACGTACGGGCGAGGATTGAGTAAGTTCAACGTGTACTGTACGTGTAACGTGTACATGCAGACACTGGAAATGATCGTGCGTATGCGCCAACAAGAGCAATTGTCTCGTTAAAGATTAATAGCTATCACTACCACTGGAACCACCGTATTGCTTTTCATATTCTATGGCAGACGTTTCCGGCCCACATTCAAATCAGAGTCTACATTTCAAAGAGGCGTTATTGCCTTTGTAAACATTGGCTTTAGCCGTCGATATCTCGCAAGTAAATGCTCACCCCTCCAAATAAGCAATGCTAGCTGGTAGATGAAACATTCCTCTGCCTGTGTCTCTGTGGTGTCATTAACTTTCATGAGTGAGCTTTTTTCCATGAGAAATCGACTACTAAATCCATTGTTTACAAATGTAACTAAGTCCCTTTGAAATGTTGGCACTGAAATTAACAATTTTAAAGAAAAAATTCCAACAGTCACTCACGAAGTGTCAAACATAACAACAGCAGCAACTGAGAAGTTGTTCACAGTGGGACAGATATGCGTACATTTTTCAACTCGTCAGAGAAATTCGCAGCATAAGTGTCACAGAAGATTTTGTAATGGAAAATTTCAACAAACTTTCTATGGAATAGTTGTATTACGTCTCGAAGCACAACCAAAATTTTCCGAGAAATTTTACGATAGCAGCAAAACGTCTGTTCAATCTTTAACTGCAGTTTTCTCATTTTTGTGTTTTGTAACATGGGACAGTTATGCTTCCACCGGCAGTTTACTTCCCTCGGATCAGAGATGTTATGTTAACATTCGATGTTATGCTAATACCCCGTTCACATTACAGCGTATATCACGTGATATACGATGTCTTGCAATGAGCACTCATACATCTAGTTTTCACTGGAAATCCTATGTATGAGTGCTCATTGCAAGACAGCCTATATTACGTGATATAGGCTGTAATGTGAACGGGGTATAACATTCGCTTGGGGATATAGATAGACTAAAAGCAAGCATGAAGCGAGGGGCGATCAACTTCATAAATCAGCTGAATTGTAAATACACACTTCGAAAAATACACAAAAAATACGTAACTGCGTACACGCTGAAACTAAAATACCCTTATAAAAATACTCAAAAAATACTTTCTACACGAAGAATAAATTTCATAATGAATTTAATACACTTTAATACAAAAATAAACAAAACTTAAAAATACATAAATACGAAAAAATACAAAATACACCTTTTCAAGTCGGGTAGATGAATCGAAAATACTCAAGTTGACATCCCGAGGGCAAGAAGCGCTCATTTCCTCGCATAAAGGGTGATACGGTCAAAATTTGGTCAATATCAACTTGAAGTATTTCTTTCAATTTTGCATTTAAAAAACCTGAACACCCCTCATTTTGAAGGTGTGTGTGTGTAGAATGTTGCTCCTATTTTGATTTTGGAATTCACTCTTCAGTTGTCAAAATGCCGTCCAAGCAAGAAGAGCAGCGTATCAAAATTTTGCTCGCACATCGCGTAAATCCGAGCTACTCGCACGCAAAGTTGGCAAAATCGCTAAAAGTTGCCAAATCAACCGTTACAAATGTAATTAAAGTGTTTGGGGAACGTTTGTCGACAGCCAGGAAGTCTGGATCGGGGGGAAATCGAAAACCGGAAGCCGCTGAGACGACAAAGAGAGTTGCCGGTAGTTTCAAGCGAAACCCTAACCTCTCTCTCCGAGATGCCGCAAATAAGCTGGGTGTATCGTCTACAACCGTGCATCGAGCCAAAAAACGAGCCGGACTATCGACTTACAAGAAGGTAGTGACTCCAAATCGCGATGATAAACAAAATACGACGGCCAAAGCGCGATCCCGGAGGCTGTACACGACGATGCTGACGAAGTTTGACTGCGTGGTAATGGACGACGAAACCTACGTCAAAGCCGACTACAAGCAGCTTCCGGGACAGGAGTTTTATACGGCAAAAGGAAGGGGAAAGGTAGCAGATGTTTTCAAGCACGTGAAACTGTCAAAGTTCGCAAAGAAATATCTGGTTTGGCAAGCCATCTGTACCTGTGGCTTGAAAAGCAGCATTTTCATAGCTTCCGGGACTGTCAACCAAGAAATTTACGTGAAAGAGTGTTTGAATAAACGTCTGCTGTCTTTCCTGAAGAAACACGGTTGTTCCGTACTGTTTTGGCCGGATTTGGCATCTTGCCATTACGGTAAAAAGGCCATGGAGTGGTACGCCGCCAACAACGTGCAGGTGGTTCCCAAGGACAAGAACCCTCCCAACACGCCAGAGCTCCGCCCAATTGAGAAATATTGGGCTATTGTCAAGCGGAACCTAAAGAAGACCAAAAAAACTGCTAAGGGCGAGCAGCAGTTCAAGGCAAACTGGCTTTCTGCGGCGAAGAAGGTGGACAAGGTGGCTGTACAAAATCTGATGGCAGGGGTCAAGCGTAAGGCCCGGCAATTCGGATTTGGAAAAGCGGAAGCCTAACTGGATATTTTTCCTGAATTTTATACTAATTGAACTTGAAAAAGAAATTTAATTTGATTTTTTAAATAAACGATTTCACCGATTTACACGCGTTTTCCCTTGACCAAATTTTGACCGTATCACCCTTTACTCGACTTCGTTTGCTTTTTCTGCTGGAGAGAATCGAGGCTAGTGTGTGCGTCGTTCTACCATGGTATACATAAAAATCAAGACAGTTAAGTTAAAGCACAGACAAACAGACATAACACTCGCAAGTTGTTCATCGAACAAGCATTTAACGGTCGATTTAAAAGTATCCTAGTTGGTAGTACCGCCATCTGTGGCGTGCATAGTCAATTCCCTTGCGTTTGACGTTTACACACTACCGCCATCTATTCAGCATACTACCCACCACTGTGTATTCAACAGATGGCGGTAATGTTTTAGCGACGATGTTTTACAGTGAGAAATATTCAATGTGTTATGTCTGTTTGTCTGTGGTTAAAGCATAGACAGAAAACGGGATAAAAAAAAAGATTAAAATCATTGCATCGACTACAAGGTTAACTTTTAACATTCGCTGCGATGTTCATGAACAGATGATGATAGGAAATGGAACTTAAATTCATTGTAATAAATTTTTGATTTGCGTGTACGGTTTTATAAGACGCAACTAGGAACTCAAGATCGTCATACAAAGATAATGGACGTCGAAATATCGTAGAACACATTAGAAATAACATGGGAGACTTTCGGGAGACTAGTGATGCAGAGAAGGACAACGAGTTCACAAATAGGCACGAAAATTGGAAAGAAGGATGAAGAAACAGCGAAAGTTGATGAGATCGTTTTAGATTTTTAATTATTATTATTGCTCATATAGGGTTAACTACCCCATTTCCAGCCTATTAGGCACAACCCGCAATTAGTCTTTCTTAATCTGGTGCAGTTTAGCACCAAACGGTATGTTATTATTACTGATGACTTCCAAATTTATTTACCTTTCTGTATGTACCTTAAGATTTGATAAAGAGAAACCAATCGTTGAGATATTGTCAAATGTCTAACACTGCTTCTTGACGCCAAACTCGGCCTACGGATTCTAAACTCAGCCTAACGCATTGAAACGCAATTTCACTTCGGCCTATCGGATGAAGATAAAACATGATTCGGTCGGAGCGCCTCTTTTGTTTTTGGGAATAATGGGTGCAAACCTTCATATCACGCGTTCTCATTGACTTCGTTCGGTAGCTTATTAACTAAAGTATAGTACCAAACGCATAATTGACTTGTTAACTCTGCTCGAAGTTTTCTGCTCGATAGGCCCAAAATGGGCGATTAGGCCGAAGTAGTTCTCTACCCTATACAAAACAATCCTGGGATTGAGAAAGACCATCAGGGCACTCAATTTAAGCGATTTGGATGGGGAGAGGGAAATGGTCAACTCCCTATTGTTCAACCCCCTAACATCTCGTAGAAAAAGAGCGGACTCTTCTCTACATCCTTCTGTCGGACGGCTCGTTTTTGACCAATTGTATGATCATGTAGCTGGAAGGAGATTCTCTACCATCCCTTGGAGGCGTATAGTTGATTTTACCTATCGATCCACCAAACCCGTTTTTGGACCTTCATACAGTGACATGTTGAGGACAATCAGAGGTTGATGACACGTTGAGGATCAAATCATACAGTGAGGAGCGCCCACTGCTATTGGACTTAGTTTCCATGCTACAATGAGTGGTAGACAATTAATATACATCAAACATGATGTAGATAGGGCTTAATTTATTAATTATTAATAATTCTCACCATACATATTTTTTGATTTGCACTCCAGTATAGTCGACAAACACGTAGTTCTACGTCAAAATGATTTTAAGGGTCGTGTAGGAAAAATACAATTCAACTAACTTAAACGAGCACATGTAAATGATAGTGTCTTTAGCCAACTGTCTTCTAATGATATGTCCTATAACTTTGCTGAAAGACACCAGTGCATTACATTGACATTTGATTTTTCATCTCACTTCTAGAGAGGTTTAATCTAAAAACGAGTGGCTTCAAAAGATAGATCTTTCAATTGAAAGAAACTTTCCAGAAGACACTTCACACATAAAATGAAGTTTTCCCACTCAAATCTCAAACAAACACTTTTTTACGTTTTTGACCACTGTGCAATAGTCCGAGCGTAATAAAAAATCACGGTTCTATGGGTCTCATCGAATGAGTAAATTACTACAAGTATTAACATTGTTTTTTATATAATTAAATAGTAAATTAAATAAATTTAACGGATTCCCAATTGTGACCTGGATTCAGTAAATACATAATCGTTTCCAATGCGTTACATCTTGAGGATAGTAGGCTTGATTCTAACACCTGGCCAACATTATTTACTGTTGTTTTGAGTGATGTTAGACATGGAAACAATATAAAAAGTAGACAGTATTAATTTTGATTCAAATTGAAAATAACTCAATTTTTTTTTATGAAAATTTGCCAAAATTGCTCTCAATTTATGTAGAACATACGGTTTTCAAAATGCTCACCAACGCCAACCCGGATGAGTTCAGCTGAGTTTATTTTTTCTTATTTCTTAGCTTCTTAATTATTATTTCTTATTATATTATGATCATAATGTGTTCATACACTCGTCGATAGTTTAAATTATAAAATCACGCAGAATTAAAAAAAAATAGCGATTTTCAAAGTTGGTTGGAAGGTTGGAGGTTTCCAACCAACTCTAAAAATCGCTAACTTCGCGAATGTAACAACTCAAGGTGGGAGTAGCCGTCAACAATGCTGATGATGGTAGAGCACGCAACTCTCTGAGATGACCAAGTTGGTCATGACGAGAGGAGCAACACAATAGTTGGGTAAAGCAGAATTGCATTATAACACACCATCGACTGGAAATGCTCTCGTAACCTGGGCCTTTAGATAGTGATGAAACGTCGCTAGAATTATTCCACAGCCGCAGTCAGTAATGAGCAAAAGGAGGACGCACATCTTTTGCCTGTAGACTTGAAGACATACTTCAAGTCTCCGCGTACATCGTACGGGTTAGGCAAAAGATGTGCGTCTGACTTTAAAACTGTTAATGGTCCTTCGCTCATTTTAAACTTCTATTCAATTTTCATACTGCCGTACTCTAACGGAACTATCCACCTACCCTCTTCTAAAGATCATTCTCTAGCTAATAAATTATCACACTAAAGCTTCATGGTAGCATTTCCAACCAACTCTGAAAATCGCTAACTTCACGTATGAAGTAACATAAAAGCACTTTGAATGTTAAAAAAAAAAGCTTTTTGTTGCAGGTACTCCTCTGTGCGACGCTTTGGATTTTAGTTGAAACGTAATTACCAAGACAGTAGAAAAGTTTAATGAAATTTCATCCATCCCAACATTACGACCAGTTCTTCGAGCCATCCATCAAAAATCCACTCAAATATGATTATGTTTGTTAGTTTGCGTTTGTTCATTCTTGACTCTGTGAGCCATTCTAGTTCCTAGAATTAGCAAAGCTAATCCAATCGTTCTTTGTGAACTTTTTCTTGCACAAAACGCTTCTATTGATTAATTGGAAATTATTCGACAGAGTGTTGTCAGGTAAGAAATTTATTATATTCGTCGATTTCTATTCAGTTGGCCACCCTAAATTCTTTTTAGAAGCTTTTTGGTTTCTCAGCGATAAGATTAAAACTCAATCATCATTCTATAGGAGCATAATGAATATTAATATTTTGAATGTTTTGCACATCTACTAGCAAACTTTATCGCTCAGCACCAATATATTATTTTCTTTCCATTACTTGGTTCTATCAAAATGCGTTTGGCATTGTTATGGATTGGTTTAGTGTTACAAATCTGCACTGCATTGGTAGGGCATTCAGCATCTGTGTCCACAAACAATGCTGAATGTCGTTGGGTTTACAAGTGCTGTGATAGCGAACCAGAGCGAGCAGATAATTGTCAACAACTTTGCCGATATCCGGAGATAATTTGCGAATCGAGTGCATCGGAAGCTGAACCAACTGAACCAAGCAACGCAAGGCACATTTTGTTTGCTAGATCCTGCAACGAAGGTTTCCGCCTGGATCACCGAGGCCAGTGTAGACTCGTGTTCAGATAAGAATGGTTCGACTGGTGATAATAACATCCATGGCTGGTGCTTTGTTAATCCTCAGTGTGCTTGGTGAATTTCTTAATAGTAATGGTGTGCAATGTGAGTGGCGATATGGATGCTGTCGGAAAAATGACGAGGATGAGTGCGTAGAACTTTGCCGTGAACCAACTTCAATCGTATGCGATGACATCACTGGATTGCCGAAGCCGACTAACATCCTCAATGTTTACAACTGCCCAGAAGGATATCTTAAAGATGAAAAAAACATCTGTAGAAAAATCGCCTTTTAATGTAAAATTTGTTTGTACAGATTAAAAAAGAATTTCGAATGGATGATAAAACCATTTAGTTATGTAATTTTAATACAACTTTATAATTGTTTTTCAAAAGAAACTTTTGGAGAGGCTATGAACATGTAAGAAAAATATTTCAAGTGCTTCAAGTAATAAAAAATCAACCTTTGGTGGAATGTATCTTGAAGAATTTAATTTCACCTTAAAGTAATTATTAAAGAAGGTCTAGTATAAGAGAGGAGTGAACTGGCTGGTTTTGAACCATACGAACTATCAATGCCAGAGCAAATCGAGCAGCGCCTATCTTGATTTTCTTTACAGTGTTGCTAGAAACCAGTTTGGATTGAATCCGCTTCTCTCTTATACTAGACTCTCTCTTGCATCAAAAGAAATATCCAGAAATACTCCTTCTGTAAAAGTATCGGCTAAGCACTATGTACATGCTTGGCAGTTTTGCAGACATATTTTAAATAACTTGAGATGAGCTGCGTCTACAGCAACCACAAACTCTATCAGTTGGTAAGGTTTCTTCAGTTCAGTGCAAAATAATACATGAGCAATTTGTGCACATTCATGCCAAACAGAATCGCAGAATTATAGAAGCTCCTCTAGTGGTCGGTTCTGGATTGTTTTGACAGCAGTATGTTTTTTTTTTTTTTTTTTTTAAATTATGCCAGGAGGAAGATGGCGTGATCAGCATAAAAAAGTTAAGGGTTGTTACCAAAGCACGACCGCATTGTTGACGTAGGACCAGTGCTGCGTGCTGTCAACAATGTCAATTGATGTAAGATATTGCGCTAGCACTGAATTTTTCTTCCGACATTGATATGCATAGGAAGCATATCAAGCGGTATGGCTTCGACATTAGTATCCGTATGAACATCACTAGGGAAGAATTGAAAATCTTTCTTTTATCTAAATAAATCAACATTTTCGAATAACCATTGCAATATTTTAATATTACTGATGAGTACTCTAAAGATCGGTGATTAGCTAGCGTATATAAGAAACATTTGCGGCAAAACTTTGAATATCAGTGGTCCCTTTACGGTTTCAATGTCATTTACTGCATTGAGACGAATGATATTGATATTCTAACTGTGTGAACTGATACTGGCATCAGGCAGCTAGTAAAATTCAACATTTTGTAGGTATTGATATTGATTGATACTCACTGGATTACGAGATTATTATTGCTGCTCTATTCAATGATATATTAACAACAAAATAAATGGTTTAGAGATTCAACACCAAAATGAACAATTTATTATTCAATGTTTTGAAATAGGGCGATTGTTGAAAAAATCCTAAAATTAGGATTCAATTTTTGACATTAGAAAATCAGTTCCTTTATTATTCATAATAAGCATTCATTCCAAGCATGTTCACTCAACATAAGAAAACATACTAATGTTTGTCATGGCAAAATCACTTTATATATCAAAGTGTACCTGACATCACACATCTTTATGTTGCAGAACTATGGCTTTCAACTAAAACTTATTTAAATTACCTTAAATTCAGTTTATCTTTACCTATGCTCAATTAAAAATCTATAAAATAGCAAACATTGTAATTGAATACATGTAATGTAAATTAAAGTAACGGTAAATAAAGTTGAAGACACACACATAATTCCAGTTAGAACGTGTAGTAATACAATTCGAAATTTGTTGTGTTAATATAAAAAAAAACTTTTATAAAGACAGTCTTCTAGGTAGAAGAGCAGTCAAGTTTTTTTTTTTTTTTTTTTTATAATGCGTTTATTTTTCCAGGCTCATTTGCCGTAGCTTTGCGGAGCCGATATTCATTGTTTAGATTACAAAGTTTCTTAAAACTAACGTTAGTAAAGCGGGGGCCGATTACTCGCGGCTATCTCGAGGTTAGGGGTAACACATTTTAACAAATGGATGGCAGGGTAGGGATTGAGAACACAAGGTTTGGAGAGCAATGTGCTCTTGATCTCGAACTAAACGACCAACTGATGAAAAAGACAAACATGGGGGTACACCGATGGGCAGCTAACAACTTGGGGGAACACAAGATGACACTAACTACTAAATCCTCAGATCGATCCGTTTTAAAAACACATAAATTAAATTAAAATATTCGAGATCTCGGCTCGCCAAGATGTCTCTAACGGGCAGCAAAGGTTGTTTTCCTCGGGCCCTGAGGGATGCGGATAACTCGGATCTAGCAACACAATGGAGGGTGCATGACCAAAGCACGTGGTCGATATCGTGATAGCCACTACCACAAGCGCACAAATTGCTGCCTGCGAGCCCGATTCGGAAGAAATGCGAGTCTAACGAGTAGTGATTGGACATGAGCCTTGATATGACCCGTATAAAGTCACGGCTCATGTCCAATCCTTTGAACCATGGCTTGTTCGACACCTGTGGGAGAATAGAATGTAACCATCTTCCCAGATCACTCTCATTCCATTTTTGTTGCCAGTTGGTGAGGACGTGCTGACGGGTAATTGAGAAAAATTCCGCAAAGGCGATTTGTCGATCAAAAATATCGCCTTCCATAGCGCCCACCTTAGCTAGCGAGTCCGCTTTCTCATTACCCGGAATTGAGCAATGAGATGGGACCCAAACTAAGGTGATAGTATAGGAGCAGTTAGATAAAGTACTCAATTTTGCTCGGATTTCGGTCAGGAAATACGAGAAGTGCTTCATCGGCCTCATTGATCGAATAGCCTCCAACGAGCTAAGGCTATCAGTAAAAATAAAATAGTGATCAGATGGTAGTGAGGCAATTTGCTCTACTGCGTAGAATATGGCTGCTAGTTCCGCAACGTATACGGAACAGGGTTTTTGCAGTTGATATGAGGCGCTATGAAATTCGTTGAATACTCCAAATCCAGTGGAAGCGTTTATAGTTGACCCATCTGTGAAAAAACTCTTATTGTTACTGACATGGTGGTACTTGTTTGCAAAAATTAAGGGAACAACCATCGACCGATGGTGATCTGGTATTCCACGGATTTCTTGCAACATGGTCAGATCAAAATTTACAGAGGAACTATAAAAGTCTTGGAGGCAAACACGAGAGGAATTGAATGAAGAAGGGCCAATCTCCAGCGTCATGTACTCGTAATAGAGACTCATGAATCTTGTTTGATGATTTCTGTCGAGCAGCTTCTCAAAGTTTTCTATTACCAATGGGTTCATTACTTCACAACGGATAAGAAACCGGAAGGACAGTTCCGCGAAACGATCTGTCAGTGGGAGAACACCCGCGAGTACTTCGAGGCTCATCGTATGCGTCGAGTGCATACAGCCAAGCGCGATTCGGAGGCAACGGTATTGAACCCGTTGCAGCTTCAAGATATGTGTTTTCGCCGCGGATTGAAAGCAGAAGCTACCGTATTCTAGGACCGACAGGATGGTTGTTCGATATAACCTGATCAGATCTTCCGGGTGTGCTCCCCACCAAGTTCCGGTAATTGTACGAAGAAAATTGATTCTTTGTTGGCATTTTTGTTTCACATACGCAATATGTTTTCCCCACGTGCTTTTGGAATCGAACCAGACACCTAAATACTTGAAAGATATACTTTGAGTGATTGTTCTACCCTTTAGTTGAAGCTGTAACTGTGCAGGATGATGCTTCCTAGAAAAAACAACCAACTCAGTTTTCTCCGGAGAGAATTCGATACCCAGCTTCATAGCCCAAGTAGACAAATTGTCTAAGGTATCTTGCAATGGTCCTTGCAGGTCCGGTGCACTTGGCCCTATAACGGACACAACCCCGTCATCTGCAAGCTGCCTTAGCGAGCAATTTTCATCAAGACAACCATCAATGTCTTTTACATAGAAATTATAAAGAAGGGGGCTTAAACATGAACCCTGGGGGAGACCCATGTAACTAATTCGTGAAGTTGTCGAGTTTCCATGAGAAAAGCTCATATATTTTTCAGACAACAAGTTGCTCAAATAGTTGTTCATAATTGGTGAAAGCCCACTATCGTGGAGTTTATCCGAAAGGACATCGATACAAACAGAATCAAAAGCCCCCTTAATGTCCAAGAAAACTGAACCCATTTGCTGTTTTTGCGCATAGGCCAGTTGAATTTCAGTTGAAAGCAACGCAAGACAGTCGCTCGTTCCTTTGCCTCTCCGAAATCCAAATTGCGTATCTGAAAGTAAACCATTCGACTCGACCCATTTGTCTAGACGAAAAAGAATCATTTTCTCCAACAATTTCCGTATACAGGACAACATCGCGATGGGACGGTACGAGTTATAATCCGACGCGGGTTTACCGGGTTTTCGAATGGCGATAACTCTTACTTGCCTCCAGTCATCCGGAACAATGTTGTGCTCCAGAAATTGATTGAATAAGTTCAACAAGCGTCTCTTCGCGACGTCTGGGAGATTTTTAAGCAAGTTGAACTTGATTCTATCCATTCCTGGAGCTGAATTGTTACATGAAAGGAGAGCAAGTGAGAATTCCACCATCGAAAACGGGGAATCTATTTCGTTATTACCCGACGGACGATCACGAACGTTGGTTTGAACCGACACCGAATCCGGGCAAACTTTCCGCGCGAAGCTGAATATCCAACTGTCCGAGTACTCCTTGTCTTCGTTAATCGGTGATGACGCGTTTCGCATTCTCCTGCCGACATTCCAGAGTGTTCTCATGGAAGTCTCTCGCGACAAACCATCGACGAACCGACGCCAGTAACCGCGTTTTTTGGCTTTCGTCAAGCCCTTAAAGGTTTTCTCGAGGTCGGTGTATCGCTCGAAATCCTCGACCTTACCGTGTTTGCGGAAGCGTTTAAACGCGGCGGACTTCTCGCTGTTCGCGTCGGTGCATTCCTTATCCCACCACGGGGTGGGAGGTCGCTTCCGAACGGAAACACCCGGAATACGTTTCGTCTGTGCTCGCAGCGCGCAATCGATGATGACACGCGCGAGAAAGGAGTACTCGTCCAGCGGAGGAAGTACGTCAACCGATTGACTGGCATCAAGAACCGAGGTCGCGAATTTTCGCCAGTCAATGTTTTTCGTAAGATCGTACGCGATGTCGACCGAGCGTGTAGAAGATGAACCATTGGTAATAGAAATTTTGATTGGCAAATGGTCACTACCGTAGGGATCTTGAATTACTTTCCACGAGCAATCCAATGATAGTGAACTCGAACAAAGTGAGAGGTCTAATCTGCTTATTTTTGCTGGAGGTTTGGCTACTCGTGTTGCTTCCCCGGTGTTCAGAATTGTCATTTTGAAGAAGTCGCACATGTCGTATATCAAGGTTGAGCGGTTGTCGTCGTACAGTTCCCCCCAGCCTGTACCGTGAGAGTTAAAATCTCCCAAGATCAACCGTGGCTCCGGCATAGCCGTGCAGATATCCGAGAAACTTTGACGAGAAATCGCAGTTCGCGGCGGAAGATATACTGAGGCAATACTGAGGCATTTACCTCGAATATTAACCTGACAGGCAACAACTTCAATGCCTGTCACCGAAGGCAGATCGATTCTGTAGAAGGAATGGAGCTTGTTGATCCCCAGAAGCACCCCTCCATACGAATCTGCCCGATCAAGGCGAATAATGTTGAAATCGTGGAAAGCAAGATCGTTGTCTGAAGAGAGCCATGTTTCACAAAGGGCAAATGCATCAGAAAGTAAATTGTTAACTAAAAATTTAAATGTGTCAAGTTTTGGCATAAGACTTCTACAGTTCCACTGAAGAACAGAGATCATATCCCCGACCTCATTCGGAGAATTATCCATCAAAGGATATGATCGATGCAAGGAAGGACCACCTAGAAGCTAGTTGCTTCAAAAGAGTTTTCACCATTGGCAGCACTAAATTAATAATGCTCCTCGTTGAGTCAGAGATATTGAATATACTGAAGAAGCTATCCACAATACCAGAAAATGTGAACATGGGGGCATGTTCTTGCTGATTATTCAGCTGATTTTCTGGCCGAAAAACTGGGACATCTGGGGTTTTAGATGATCCTGGAAGTGACGGAAAGTTCTTGTCATAATTACAAGTTTGAAAACCCGGTGGAATGGGCTTCGGTGCATTTCCGTTACCTCTTGATTTTTCCAAGGTGGAAGGGTGGTCCGTACGAGTGGCCTTACGAGGCTTTTCGGTGGTGTGTTTTTTTGCTCGTTTTCTCGTATTGCCTTTAAAGACAAACGGACTACCCTCACCGACCTCTGAGTCAGAGTCTAGATCATCAACTGGCAAAATGGAGAACGTGTTACTGCTTTTTGGTGTGGTCTGAGAAGATGAAGCGGTATTCTTCAAGAGTTCTGCTAGTGTTCTCTTGGAGCGAGCTTGCAGAGACCGCTTAAGTTTTTCTCCCTGCTGTTTGTACCTCGGGCAGTCAGTCAGGGTATGCAGGCTTTCCTTGCAGTACACGCATTTTTGAGGAGCACCGCAAGGGCCCTCTTGATGTTGCTCGCCACACTGATCACAGCGTGGTTTGTTCGAGCAGTAGTCCGATGTATGGCCAAGTTGTTTACATTTCGAGCAGTTCATTACCCGAGGTACAAACAGACGTACAGGTAGCCGAACCTTGCCAATAGCGACGTAGTGAGGTAAAGCTGAACCCGAAAAGGTCACACGAAACGAGTTTGACAAGGAATAAGTTTTTTTGGAGCCTACTACGGATACTGACTGCATTTGAAGGCAGTCCAATATCTTCACCTTCGGCAGAGCACGGTTTTTAAAGATTCCGAAGGAATCGGGACCCAAGAAATCGTCACTAGTCAAACTCGCTTCGGTGACCACTCCTTCAATTTCTACCTCACTACTGGGTATGTAGACTCGGTATTCCAATGAAAAAAGCTCGCACGCAACAATTTGGTTCGCCTGCTTCCGGTCATCAACGGTAACGCGCAGTTTTATTGGTGTTACCTTGAAAATATCGGTAACGGCCGAAAAATGTGTTGTTAGATCCTTAGAGATCCTCGGAATGTTCAAAGGTTTTTGTTTGGGCCGGAAAAAAACAACCCATGGGCCTTTCGAGGCTTCTGGGTAAGCCTTTAGGCGGGGGAGCGCAGAGGTTTTCGGGGGCAATGGTGTGGGGAGTGCAGGTGGGCGAGGAGGAGATGGTGGGGGAGAGGGTTGTGGGCGATACCTTTTCTTGGGATATGCTCCAGTATTTTCGCTGGAGAGCGAGTCAACTGGAACGTCAAGGGTTTCCATTTCCACAACTTCCTCAAGACTTTCGTGTGAGGTGGAATTAAGAGTTTCGTCGTCTGAGATGGAAAGCGACCATCCCCCGCCTTTATCATTTTCATCCATTGCGGTTAAATATCGCCGCAATGGTGTTTTTAATAAATATTTTACAAATAATTACAATAATTTCAAATAGTATCAAAACTAAAAAAAAATAAATGCAAAAAAAAAAAAAATTATATAAATAAAAAAATACAAAAAAAAATGATATAGTTTTACTCTACTAAAGAGTAACACAAAAGAAAGAAAAAAAAAAAAAACAAGAAAAAGAAAAAAAAATATATACCAAAAAAAAAATTTTGGATCACCCTAACTATGCTCTACTTAAAAATAGTACGAGAAAAAAAAAATCAAGAAAAAAAAAATTATGGATATATACTATTTACAAAATTTTGGATCACCCTAATTATGACCCAACCTAATCTAATATGTATTGGACCATGCGGGGAGATGCGATACTGGTGAAAACAAAGCGACACGTTATACCTATTGCACTGAGGCGGCAGATGACTGGTGCGATGCTATTGTTCGCCCCAACGGCTGTTGGGTCGATACCCTTGTAGCTGGTATGCCTCGGTCGCCTCGGTAGGCAATTTAACGTGCTTTCGTTGTTGCTTCAATGGGATGATGTGATGATGCGATGATGATGAGTTAAAGCTGGACCGTAATCAAAGCGCTCGGCGTATGACTAACGGCTTCCTCACTCGCGCACTAGTTGTCTTAACACTATGCCAACTAACTTTGGCGAGAAAAAACCCTCGCGTGGGGAAAAACTCAAAAACTCAAATACTAGTGTCGTACAACGAGACCGATGCGACTTGACCGGCTCAGCGTGCGAGACGGAATGAGAGCAGTCAAGTTAAAGCAAGCAATCAGAAGTCAAATCGTACATAAGTGTCGACGGATACGAGAATTCTGAGAAGGGGGTGACAAGTCACGAAAGACCTAAGAGCGTTAAAGTTACTTTTCTGAAGACAGCAACCTCCTATCTAATTGAAAACGAATCTTATTCAGAGAGTGAGTTACTTTTACTCTAATGAGTAAAAGTTACTCACTCTCTGAATAAAATTCGTTTTCAAGGAAATAGACTGCTTAAGCACACAATCAAATGACACTAGCGCTGCATGGTGAGTGAATTATGAACTGAGAGGTCAATCATGTGATAGTTCTTGTCCATCTGAATAACTCCACTGAATACAGAAACCTGCTGTCAAGTTAAATAATGGAATTTGATGCAAATTGCATATTGAGTTTGACCATCCAATAGACCTTATGCATTCTGAATCACTTTTTTTCCGAGATGCCAAGCTACACTGCAAATAATTCTTACTCTGAGAGTGAGTTGCTTTTACTCATTCGTATGGAGAAATTTATAAAAGCGTCCCTAATAAATAAATACCATTGACGAACAATAACTCAAATAGTCAAACTTTGCCACACATGGTTGGAATGATACCCCGAACACGTTGGTAAACTAAATAACCATGCAATTTAGATTAGGGGTAGGTTTATCATGTAAACATTTTTCCATAGGAATAAGTAAAAATGACTGACAACTGAGTAAAACTTACTCACTCTCTGAGTTAGTTTCATTTTCTGTGTACAAGGCAACGAACACCCCTTCACAGCACTCGGCAGTCAAACGATGACTGCAGTACAATTTTTTTGAAGTAAAATTTCGTTTAAATCAGTTGACATTTCAATTGACTAGTCTATCTGGGTCTTCATCTTCGTTTCATTCGATATTCTTATTTAATATTTGCGTTTTTCAACTAGTTTACAGAATACCCCTTGGGGTGTGTGTTTTTGTTTTGATTGAAACATGTTATAACCTACCTAACTGCGAGTATAACTTAACCTAACGTGCTATATCACGTATGATGTGTTGATCTGCTCTCATACAGGTTTCCATGATGAATGCCCTCCATTCTTCTAATGTCTGAATTTCGAGTCCACGGGGACTGTTTAGGATCATCCTGAGGCTCTTGTTTTAAATGCTTTGCAGTTTTATGATTTATATTCGATAACAAGTAGGATTAGTTGTTTATAGGCAGCAAGGAGGATTGTTAGTAGTTTTATCAATGTGCTCCCCTACGGATATTCCAACTATTGAAATACTCATACAGGACATACAAGCCTCTCTGAAGTTTGGCAGGGAATGCTCCGATGACCCAACTTTTGTAGATTATGGTTTTGTCATCTGCCAAGAGAGACAACGTTCCACCAACAGGGATAGCCGGATTATCAGAGCCATGGTGTCACAATATCAGCTTCAATTGATAAAATCGATGCGACGAAGAGACTGATAGCTTTCTTTTTCTGTTGAAGTCGAACAGCATTCTAGAACCCCAGTTGACGTTTACTAACAAATTTTCAATCGCTTGTCTCTCTCAATCCCGTCGCTTCTGGTATTTCTTTAAAGCTTCGGTGAAGCGGACTAGTGAAAGAGAGCTTGATTTTGATAGTTTCGTCTTTCATGAAACACAGAGGTTTCATGACGTAGGGGAAATGGCTCTAATGTTGGCCTATGAATCTAAGATTGGGCCCATCGCTAAAAATCTGTTATTTATCAATTTTATCTAGATGAACGCGTCAATGGGATGGTACTAATAAATATTTTTGGTCGCTATTGAAAATTTAGTCGATTGCTGAATTTATGTATGGGCCCAAATTAGAGGCATTTAGGCCGACATTACATCCATTTACCTAATATAACGGAAAATTAACATGTATATTTAAAGCATTTCTCACGAGGATTGATATGTTTATGTTTTATTTATCTTCCATCCGCATATGTATCTTAAAAAAAGTGACGTAAACGGATCGAAACACATATTAAACAAATTGAATAGAGTGTCGGTGAAAGGGATTGAAAGTCATAAAGAGGCTTTATTTCAACTCGATAAACTAGCGGCGCCGGTGGTGTATTGGTAAGCGTTATTACCTCTCACCCCATCAGGCCTGGGTTCAATCCCAGTTGGCGTCGCCGGGATGTTCTGATGCATAACATCTCTGATAACGCCTTCCTTCGGAAGCAAAGTCGTTGGTCTCCGGTTCATGAGTTGATGATGGGTCGATAGGTAGGGTCCAGGTGTGGGAGCTGCCTCCCTGGCGTCGGTAGCATTGGTGCTCAGCACGGAAAACAAGATCGACGGAAAACAAACCAAGGAAAAAAAACTCGATAAACACCGTTACTTTAGAGGAGAAAATCTACAACCAGCAGCGTTCCGTTCTAAGCGTGCTTCTTTTCCATTTTCGTTTCCTGCTGATAGTCTAGCTAGGCGTTATATAAATTTAGTAGAACCAATGGTGGAATGGGTCTGGACTTATTTTTTGAGATGCTGGTTAGCTTCCAGAAAGACTTTGCACAATCTGGGGAAGAACAGATCTTATTGGCAAAATCGTTATTTCTGAAATCCACCATCCTGGCATGAATGTTTTTTGCTAACCGATTACAAATGGTTTTCAAGTTAGGCAGATCAGAACGCTGGAAGCAACCGGTGGAAACTAACAATTTTAAATTGGCTCACTACTTGACTAGCCTATTGGTCCCAAGCAAATCGATTACACAATGTTTGTTCGCTATGAAAGTTTGACAGATGAAATGAGGGGTTCGTGGATTTTATTATGTTTCGAGGGGTGAATCGATTAGCTTGGGACCGAAGATAGTACCAGAGTTGAGCCAAAAAGTTGAGCTCGTTTCTTCGGGACCTTCTGGTCTTAGAGTTACCTCTTTGCTGGAACTGCCTACGAATGGTGTTTCGTAGTCTAATGAGGTATTTAGTAGAGCTGTCATGGTTCAAAGTGTTACTCACCTGTCTGGATACTGGCACGTGTTGTTCTCTGGCCCGGGATGTTGCCAACAATCAATACGAAACTAACGATTTTAAATTGGCTCACTACTTGACTAGCCTAACTAGCAAACGATTAACGTATCCCATTCTAGTCAAAATTCTAGTACTACGCATTGTTTGTTTTGATTCGCTATGAAAGTTTGACAGATAAATGAGGGGTTATTGGTTTTTCCTATGTTTCGAGGGGTGAATCGATTACCTTGGGACCGAAGAGCACCAGAGCTGAGCCAAAAAGTTGAGCACGTTATTTCGGGACCTTCTAGTCTTAGAGTTACCTCTATGATATTGCCTCCTCGATGGATTGCAGACAACGGTCAACGTCTTTGGACATCTATGGTTGGACATCGTAATCGATGGTTGTGTAGACACAGTGATATTGAATTGATTCCAGTTGATACGATGGTAGTTGCGCCGTGAAGTTTCGCTTCGGTCACCTACACATGGTGGTCCGAGCTGAGTTCTTGGTAGACAAACGGTTGTGAGATGTGGGCCATGTTGCTGACTTAAGACTTAAGATGTTGTACTGCGCTTTCTGCAGGTCGTTGTTCAGGATGGTGCCGTTTTGATTGCGCCGACTGTTGTCCCAAGCTTGATGTTTGGCGTTCAGGTCGTCAGCGATGATGAAGTTTTTCCGCCGTCGTGTAAGCTGGACAATATCTCATCGCATGTCTGCTGCCGACCCGTCCCTGATGTTGACTTGTTTGGGAAGTAAGCCGCAACAATGGTGATGGGGCCAACAGGAGTAGAAACATTCCCCCGGGTTCGATGGTCTTCAGCTGAAAGCTCGGCAGCAGCCGACAGCAGATGTTTCTTCTTAGCGCAATAGCCACTTCTCCTACTCCAGATTTGGTTTGATCAAACTGGAAATTGGGAAAGTAAACATTAATTTCGGACTTCAGGTGGGTTTCAATTACGATGGCAATGTAAATTTTTCGTTCATTGGGAAATTCAATAAACCCGATGTTCATGTTCTTTGTTTTTCTTGATTTGTTTTCCGTCGATCTTGTTTTCCGTCCTGAGCACCAATGCTACCGACGCCAGGGAGGCAGTTCCTACACCTGGACCCTACCTATCGATCCGTGAACTCATTATCCGAGGACCAACGGCTTCACTTCCCTTCCGAAGGAAGGCGTGATCAGAGATGTTATGCCTCAGAACATCCCGGCGGAATCAACTGGAATTGAACCTAGGCCTGCTGGGGTGAGAGGTAATCATGCTTACCACTACACCACCAGCGCCGCTGATGTTCATGTTCTTGAGCGAGCAAGCGTTCCAGTTCAGGGGGGAGGTACTGTGGGATGAAGTGGTTGCCGCATACGTTTAATTCGTGTATCCCGTAGGTAGCTCTAAGTTGACGAGACGAGCAGCAGCAAAGCGGTTGTTGATTGGAAGCGGTGGAAGCAGCGGAATTGGACGCCGTTGGTGGTTTGCAAGAAAGTTCTGCAAATTGTTCTCCGGTACCCTCGTGTCCTAGAATGCCTCTTATTATAGACTTCTTATGGCATCAACGATAGTAAACATCAGTATTCGAGATTCAGTTATGTGGCCGGACTACCAAGCACGACTTATACACTGCAGGTATCTGAATAGAAGGCTGTATAAATGTTAAGTTGAAATTGAAAACTCGGAATTAGAAGCGGTGATTTCAGGGATTTGAGTTGCTTCCCTAAAGTCTGCGCGCACCGCACTCCCTGCACCGCTCACTCAACACCACTGCTCAGAGCTATGAACCTATGCCTTGTTCAGACTACAGAGTTATAAAATTTTATAGCTCTATCTTGATGGGGGTTTTCTGTGTTGCAATTATTTGACAACCGTTATAACATGTTATAACTCTGTAGTCTGAACGTACTATAAACCCAGTTATTATGACAACTGAATAATATTTCCGTTACAAAAAAAAAAAGATAGCAGTTAACATTTACTAAGTCACTGAGTAAGATTGAATGGTTGCTTCGTACCAGCAAGCATCCAAACATGAGGCTAAATCAGAATCAGATGGCCAAAGCACGTATATGAAAACTGTATACGCATGTTTTGACCAGGTTCGAGGGATGTCTACTGTGAAAATCCACGTTCCGTTGACTCATATTAATCGTAATTCATCAATCAACTCGTTAAAAACTCTGTTCGGTTGGACTGACTAAGAACCATATCATTCAATTTGCGTGCTCGCACATTAGTATCATTTCTGATCATACTATCATCTGGACATTTTGTGAAATTTTTCGAAGTCCGAACCGTAGACACTAGGTTCACTACCTCATACGCATAGCAACGCCCGTTCCGTCAAATCATCTTGGTGTCTCCGGTGCACTAATTTATTACTTAATAAATGCACCAAACATAGCAAGACGCTTAGAAGAATACTCGCACATTTATCACACTT
Organism: Ochlerotatus camptorhynchus; assembly: GCF_037179485.1. Classification (NCBI taxonomy): domain Eukaryota; kingdom Metazoa; phylum Arthropoda; class Insecta; order Diptera; family Culicidae; genus Ochlerotatus; species Ochlerotatus camptorhynchus. The sequence goes on along the minus strand of NW_027040497.1, from coordinate 412,958 downwards.
TTTCATAAGTGCAAACGCATTTAATTGTTCAGTTTGGTGAGAAATGCACAATGCATTCTCAGATTATCTACCAAGTCACTACATTTCAAGGTGGTTGGCCCCCTACATGTGACTGTAGGCAGAAGCAATAGCCATCAGTGAATTATCTGGCGATTCGTCCAACAAAGAAGATATGCATATCAAACAAATGTTGTTATTATAAGGTGAATCATCCATTGGAGGCTTTCTGGAAACGGATGTGCACAAATAAAACGTATCTTTGTTAGGATACGGTACATTCTGTAAAACAAATATCCTCGTATGCCATTGTTATCGTTTGAAGCAGTATGTTCTCATTTTGTTCCAGGGCCGGGATTTGTTTTCTCGGTCATGTGAATTTTTTAATCGCAGTAAATAGCGACAACCGTAGAGATTTATCTGCAATGACGTTCGCATTTCCAACACCAACACTAAATACATGTTTGGCCAAGTCGTTACGAATACATCCTGACGAGTAGAATATGAATAGATAGCTATTCTAGATTTGCATACAAAAGTGAGATAACGACAGCGAGGGCACTTCCTCTATTTCCGTTCCCGATATGATGATTTCTGATACAATCTCGCCGGTTGCTCCATCTTGGTCGTCCACTAGGTAACAGAGAAACGATCTGAACTTGTGATAATTAATTCGCCTCTGTTGCCTTTGGGGCGATTCTCGACGTCTCATCTACGTAATCGTAGTGTCAACAGCTTGTTTATCATATTTCAATAAAAATGAACAAGGTAGTGCGCGCCACGGCGCTCCACGTTAGGAATTTCTTCTTCATCGTCGTAGAGATATGTTATCCGTCGGTGTAGGAAGTTGGATCTAGTTTTGCATTTCTATTTTGTCGCGTTCAAGCAGCGAATATTTTCGAACAACGTCATCATCCAAGTTTAGCGTGCAGTAGGCATTTCGTGTTATCCAGCTGAGGTCAAAATGTAGCACCGTAAGTGTTCTTTTAAATGAAAAGAGTGATAATGTTAATTATTAACGAAATGATTCGTTTTCGTCAAGATGAAGCATCAGCAGTGCGTAATTGATCTCGCGATCGTACTGGTTACGATCCCATCACTAGTTGTTGTAGCGCTGCTGTTGGATTATACGATGAACCATACCGATTGGGCGGATCGGCTTGAATCTCAGATCATCGTTCTGGGTTTGGCTGTTGCATTCTTTGTGATCTGCATTATGGTGGCATTGTACCTTACCCACCGAGTTGGCGCATGCCTATGGACTGGCCCACTTCCGGACGATCAACGAACAATCTTTACCGTTCAACGGGATTTGGAAAACCATCCTCCCCCGGACTATGCTACGATCCTTATGGATCCACCGTCGTACGAAAAATTGGACAAATATCTACTTCTGGATGAACCTCCACCGTCATACGCTGCATCAGTGGCATCACTGGAGGGGGCTCATATCTGATATGAATACCTGCTTAGTATATCTGTGTTGATCTATGTGTACCAAAGATAGGGATAGCAGCATGTGAATTAGTGGCATACAGCGGTATCTTTCGAGAGAATAAACTAAGTTGTTGAAATGCACTGCTTGAAAACAATTAAGACTGTTTATTGACCAAAGATAACAGCACCTTACAAAGAAGATTCAAAAATACTACGATAAGAAGTGTCACGCAAATCAGGTCTATGCCATACAGCTGGTAGAATGGCATATCATGGGCCGGCGACGCCAAGTAAGGCAATCCTTTGTTTTCGAGAACTTTTTCAATCCAGAAAATTGCGCGGTCCAGCGGTGATTGCGGTTGCTTACGAAATAGTTTAGATCGAGCTATCATGTTCCGTAGGTAGCTGAAAGTAATTTTAAATCAAACAAAGTGCGTTAACATGTTGCTTAGTATGAATTAAGTAAATTTGTTTTTTTTTGTGGAAGTTTACAATACGATCCACGCGTTGGTGTGTTATAATGCAATTCTTCTTTACCCAACTATTGTGTTGTTTCTCTCGTCATTACCAACGTAGTCATCTCAGAAAGCAGCAGTTGGGTGGTGGTGGGTGCTGTTCCATCATCAACATTGTTGACGGTTACTCCCGCCTTGCGTTATTACATTTAAAGTGTTGGCAAATGAACATGAGTTTTTTTTACATAAAATCATTTTTATGATACGAAATCGTTCATATCAACACAATATGATTCCATTGGATTCAGCAGTCCAAATTTAAGTAAAATACGTTATATTGTCAAACACAACAGCAGAATAAATGCTGATTCTGATGGTATTTTTAGGAACAGTTAAAGTTGAATATTGTATCATTTCCTCAAAATTACACATTCCGAGTTGTAGAATGCATTGTTTGAACGGTGTAGTGATCAACTTTACCTCAATGATCAACTTCATCTCATCTGACAGTACCTACAAACGTGACGTATTATTGCGTAAGTATATTCTACACTTTATCAAAGGGAACCACAAGAAAATCAAATATGGTAAAATTTTTATGTCATGCACAGTATAATCACTGCGACCAACTCAGTGATCTGTTGTGATATGTCCGTGTCCTTTGTTAAATACATGTTACGATCTGGATTTGTGAGTGAATTTTAAAGTTTGTATGGGAACGGATTGAAACTATAGCTTGGAAAAAAATAATAAAAAAAAATGCTCAATTTTGACCCAACGATAAGATTAGATTGAGAAAACTATGCAGAACAACTTTGTTCAAGGCTGCAAATCGATTCGTCTTCTGTGCACAAAGTTATTATGTATTTTATTACTTTAGATCTAGTGCTCCGCGAATTCCTACCACCTTATAGATACGCCTGTAGGTATGCGCGGAGCACTGGGCCTAAAGTAAAATGTTAATAACTTTTAGCACAGAAGTGGAATCAATTTGCGATCTTCGAGAAAGTTATTCTGCATAGTTTTCCAAATCTAAATCTCAAGTTGGGTAAAAATAGAGTTTTTTTTTACGTTGGATAACGTCTTTCGGCAACATACGGGGGTACAAAATTGAAAACAGGCATTTTGGATGCGTTACGAAAAATTAAAAGATTTTGAACGATAATAACTCAACCGTCTCTCGATAGATTTACGAGATAATGGCATCAATCGATTGGAAATATTTCTAGAAATTTGCTGAATGTTTCAAAACTATTGATTTCATTCTGTAAACTATTGAAAAATGGTTAAAAGTAAACCATTGTCTAAAGATGGTGAAAATCGATTATTTTTTTTTATATTCTTATACTTTCTCCAACCGAGACATCATATGCGAGTATCTGACACCTCTGATATTTTCTGTTCTACTATATAAGTGTCCATCAAGGTCACCCGTTCCATCATTGTCTATCCGATCGTCGACCCAGCAGCAGAGCAGCAGAGCAGCAGTACCAGAGCAGGGGAAGCTGGTCTGGTGGAGCGAGTTTTGGGCCACCAAATTTTCGCAAAAGAGTTATTAAGGAATTTCCTTAAATATAATATACACAATTAAGTACAACACATAACAGACGTTATCCAACGCCAACCCTGCGGTCGTATCTAGTATACAACCCTTCGAAATTTTTAATTTTGGCAAGCAAATTAGAAGTTTAGTTCCGTTTCCCATAAATTTTACCATATTTTTATTTGGTTACTTTTCGCCGGAACTTCCACAGTTGTTAATTCTAAGCCTGTACCATTTTTGCAGCAGTATTATTATGTGACAAGTACAAGTAAAATCGTACTCCATGCATGCCAAGGGAAGTCAAGAAATGTTTCAACCCAAAACATTTCAAGAGCGGACAGGGAAGCGAACCCAACTACGTCCAGCATGGTCTCGTTTTATAACTGCGCCTTTATCGACTGAGCTACCACCATATGACCATAATTACTTTAAAATTCTTTTCAAATCCAAATCGTAACCAAATACATACGTTCATATTGAGCACAGTTGTTGAGGACCTCAATACGCATCGAATAAGCAGTGGAGAGCTGGGGGTTGATAAGTTAAACCACTCTAATGGACAAGTAATTAGGTATTCGTTCGATACAGTTTTCAATCATTCTTGCTCTTCTCACAAGAAGCCTCATACAATTGTGTTGTCCCACTTATTTTTTTGTTTGGTTGTTTGAATTATTTTGGATTTACCAGAAATTATGCTGTTTAAGCCCATTGCTGATGATGCAGATTTCAAAATTATGCCCATTTTTAATTTAAGCCCATTGCTGATGATGCAGATTTCAAAATTATGCCCTATGAGGTATGGGTTTGACCTATTAAAATGTCTCTATTTCTCAATTAAAGCTTTTATTAATTTTGTCGATGATTCTATATGGGAAAAATACTCAAAGGCTACTCAGTAGACGTATTATATGATATATTTAATATCTTTAAAATATTTTATAAAACTGGTCCAAGTACGTAGATTTTGACTTTTTATTCCCCACAGTAACAATTAATTAAAATTACTTCATTCAAAAAATATAAGCGGGGCAACATTTTGAAAACTGCATCATCTAGCCTTTTTTCAAGATGGCCGGTTTTAGAGGCCTATCAACTCGACCCTTCGAACGCTATTGTTTTTTTTTAGCAAATCGATAAACTAATTCCGGAGATATGTTCCGGTTAGTGTGGTTTAAAACTTGCCAACACCTCAATGAGCATTCAGCAACAAGCTCATTGGTGGTCATATCGAGTCCCCAGAACATTGGATACATCCGGACTTGTTCCAGGATCCCATAACATTTCCCCGAATACCATAGCCCCGAATAAAAAAATATTCTTATTTAGAAAAATAGATAACAATAATATGCTCCGGTAGTGTAAAATTACTGAAGTTACGTTAAAAAATCATTTTTCCTTCTTTCAAACATGAGCAGTTCTTCTAACTTATGCAAATTTATAAAAGAATAGCTCATGTTTCACATGAAAATTATGGCAAAATATACCGTTTTGTATAATTGATAGTAAATGGTGCTAGGTCGAAGGGAGGCATGAGATCAAGCGGGATATAAGCCGCAGTGTCGTTTTCCCCCCATCAGCAGTATCATCCTACCGGTGATCATACCTCCTACTGCAAATCGTAGCGGCTAAAACGTACAGGTGCTGGGCGTAAGATGGACAGTCTTGAAAATTTGATAAAGTGAACTCTCTATAACTCGATATTGAAGGGACCATAGAGTTATAGAATTATCGAGTTATAGAACAACAATTCTATAGAAAATCGTGACTCAGTAGCCATGACAATATTTTTAACTGCGATGCTATACTTCGATTCGAGCTTGTGAACATCGAGTTGTGGAGAGTTGACTGTGTTTTGTACATTGTAAAAATTATCAACATTGTATGATTATCATAGGTCATTATGAAGACTCAACACCGTAATTACCACGTCCGGATATGTCCTAGATACCCCGGAGGAATTGGGCAACAACTGGTATGTGCCGCAAATACCCCTAAAATATCACAGTTTAAAATAAATGTGTGTACCATAAAATCGGGTAACTTTGATAGTTTTTGAAGTATATTCTTATTTTTTTTACAACAATCAATGTTTTTATAATATATTTGTGTTAAACAAGTACTGAGGATCCTAGAGTCAAGCCGTTATTAATATGTTTAACGGAAATTATTGCATTTGCATTATTTTTTTTTTGTCTTGGATCGGACATGTTTTTTTTTTTTTAATTTAGGGTTACTTTGATAATACTCGATGAATCATATGTATATAATCAGAAACATCATAAGCAATAAGAAGACAACATTGTATTTTATGAGTGATTGTTTGATGCGAACATCAAGAAAATCGTTTTTATGATATCAAATGTAATACCCTGAGCTACAAAATGGAACCAATGCTTCCAGTTCGGAAATAGTGCAGAGAATAAATTTAATCATTATATTATACATCAAAGTTACCCGTGTTATCGAGTAATCTGTTTTACGGTATGCATTTTCGTCAAGTATGAGTTTAACCTACAGAATACTGATATTCTAAGCAAACTGTTGTATTTTTAACCGATAAAACAATAGCAATTCTAAGGGTGTCTATCTTACTCCCATTTCTCCTTTTCCAAATTAAGTTTTCTTCACGATGTGATCCTTTTACATCGATCCTTTTTAAACTGTATCATTTGTTCTTATTTGGCCTAGAATTAGCAGCTGCTGCTCTAAAATTAATGTGTGTTAAATTGTAGATAGGTGACATGATGTTTGCTTAGCCTACTTAGCTACATTTATATGTTTACATTTGTTTTCCACATTTACAGGAGAACTCCAGTGAGAACTGGTCTTGTACAAGACAATTTCGCTGATAAATAAATAACTAATTTACAGCACCGAAATTCGCGGCTCATTTTAACTATGTGCTCATATTAGAATACTTGTGTGACATGTAAACTTATTCGAAGTAGGTTGTTTCACAGGTATTGGATCACTTGCGTCCCAGTAATTTATTCAGAATACATATTCCTGCCAAAATCTAAAAACTCTCCTCGATAATATCGCATTAACAAAAGTAATATAAGCAATTACCTCTTATTAGTCATGACTTCTTGCAACGCTTGCTTCAGGGACATCTCATTCAATTCATTCAAAAACAGCCGAACTCCAACTCCGCCTCTCACCAGCTTATCAACATTTTGCAGCTGATCGGCGAAAAATGGAATGCCAATCACTGGAACACCGTACCAGGTTGCTTCCTGCAGTCCCAACAGTCCGCCATGGCCTATGAGCAGTTTTGTTCTTGGGTCTGATAGAATTGCCCGTTGCGGAATCCATCTTTGAATCAGTACGTTCGGTGGAACTGGTCCCAAGCTTTCCGGATCTCCATGCTTCCAAATGAAATTGTACTCAGGTAGATTAGAAAATGTTTTCAGAATTGCTTGATTTATGTCTTTTCCTAAGCCTTCACATTGCACGTTTGAACCAAGACTTAGTAGTATTACGCCTTTGCTAGGGAAGTCCATGAATTCTGCCATGTTTTGTGGAATATTTTCGGGTCGCGAAATGTGAAGCCCACCAACTGGGATTACATTAGGTGGAAGAGCCTGGTGGTAATCCATGCTGAAATCACTGTTGACTAGAATAATGCTGGATCTCTTTTCTAACTCCTTCACGCTGGTTGAATTTTGACCGAATAATTCTTGAGCTCTGCGATCTTCATTGGACATGAATCGAAATTGCCGGTGGTAGTATTCCAAGTACCAGTAGAAGTGATTCCAGCATCTTTCCATAAAGCTCATTTGTTGATGAAATTCGCTTGCATAGTTTGGCATAGTCGTGAAGCGTACGGGTATATCTGCCAGATACATTGTGTATGATGGAGAATTGAACGCTGATATAGAAACTAGCGGAGGATTTCCAAATCGTTCGATAAAGCCTAGCAAAAATTGACCCATGGTGAAATCGTGAATTATGAGATCAAATTTGAAGTTTGTTGGGTAGTGAAGTAGATGTTGAATGGCGGGTTCTTTCATCAAGATGCGACTTGCCTTTTCATAGAAACTGTACATGTTGATGATGTTCCCAACGGGACCCATCTCCGATTCGGAATTGTCCTCTGCAGCAAAGTCCATCATAATTCTGGCATAGAATTTCGGTACGTATAAGAAGGACTTTCCAGGAATAGATTGCTCCTGTTCGAAAGTTAAGATGGTTAAGTTGTGCCCATTGTCGTACAAGTGGTTGAAAATTTGTTTGTTCCAGATGTGATGACTTCGAGAAGGAGTTGTCTGCAAAAATAGTATATTGTCGCAATAGGTAGCTGCTGGGAGCAAGAACACTATAGCAAATAAACACTGACTGATTGAATACAACATGGTGACTGGTTTACTTTGGGTTAGGTCAATGAAATGTTTCAAAATGCGTTATCAGTTTATAGCAGAGATAACACTCACAGTGCTGAAGTTGATATCATGTATTGGGCGGTCATCACTGTTGTTGATGAATGTATTTGTTCCACATGAACAGTGTAAAAGCTACTTTATTCTTTTTTCGGTTTCTCTTTTTCAGTGGTAGCTGGTTGCTTGAGGTGTCTTTGGAGGATTAGGTAATAGATGAAAGCTATCAATAGTATTATGGTTAACATGTCGATGCCATATATTTGGAATATGTTCATATCTAGGGCGGGGGATCGAAGATAGCTAAGACCATTATTTTCAAGAACTTTCTCAATCCAGAAAACTGCACGATCAAGGGGATGTTCCGGCTGTGCTTTGAATTGGTAAGATCTTTGTTTCATTCTTGCTTGGTAACTAAAATATACGTTATAATAAATTTTATGTTGATGTAAATAAACATTCTTGAACATACCTTGGATCATCCAAAACATTCATAATAGCGTCTTTAAAACTTTCTTCGTTTATGTCTTTCGGTAGAAGTTTTATGCCAACCCCAGCTCTGATGAGTTTATCTGTATTTGAATACTGGTCAACGAAGAATGGGATTGATAAGACAGGAATTCCATGCCAAGTAGCTTCTTGTAGACTCAAGAGTCCTCCGTGGCTGATCAGCAGTTTGGTTCTCGTATTAGACAGAATTGCAGCTTGTGGAACCCATTTTAACACCAATACATTTGTTGGCATTATTCCCAATGACGCTGGATCTCCATGCTTCCAAATGAAACCATAGTCCGGCATACTTCGAAACACTTTGAACATGTCGACGTTGATCTTCTCACCGAGCATTTCAGATGCTACATTTGTTCCAAAACTCAATAAAACGACGCCTTTAATGGCACGAGCTATAAATTGTTTTACGATTGGAGGTACTTTCTCAGTACGAGATACATGCAATCCGCCAACAGGTATTACATTCGGTGGCAGGGCTTGGTAGTAATCCATGCTAAAATCACTGTTCACCAAGATAAAGTCCGAGCGCTGTTCAATCAACTTCACAGATGTTGAATTGCTACCAAAAAGCCGTTTTACTCGTCGATCTTCGTTGGTCATGTAGATTCTGTTACGGTAGAAGATATCGAGCGCCCAATATAATGTATTTTTCACTCGTTCGATAAAGTTCATCCCAGTACCGAAACTAGAGGCGTAGTGTGGCAAACAGGTAGTCCTTAACGGGGCATCAGCCATTGTTGTAACATGAGGAGGAATGTTGAAAGCAGATATAGAGACTAACGGTGGGTTTCCAAAGTACTCTACGAACCCCAATAGGAATTGGCCCATTGTAAGATCATGAATGATCAAATCAAACTTGAATGTTCGTGGATAGGCTAAAAGCCTTTGAACAGCCTCTTCTTCCGCCAGCAATCGACTTGCTTTATTGTAAAAGTCATACATAAAGTGAATATTCACAAACGGACTTTGTACAACGGTATAATCCCAGTTGCCGCCATATTCAGCTATCAATCTAGTCATGAAATCTTTCACAACCAAGAACGTCTTACCGGGGACGGATTGCTCCTCTTCGAATGAGATGATTGTGAGATTATGTCCATTGTTGTATAGCCGGTCGAATATTTGCTTGTTCCAAATGTGGTGGCTCTTCGAAGCAAGTGTTTGAATGAAAAGAATATTATCTGCGCACGCTGAAGGAATCACTACAAGTACCACGAGAGCACACAGAAAATATGAGTATTTGAACGCCATTTTCCCTGACCGATCACTTTTTACATAACGTCTGAAGTGACCCGTGAAGCGTAAAGTAAGCTAGAAATCAATTTTTTTTTAGCTGTTATCAGCTTCTGACTTTATCAATTTACCTTCACATACTTTATCGCCACTGTAGACAAATTTCGATTCAGCGTTGGCAGCTCTAAAAAAGTGAACGAAATATTAGGGTAATTTTCCAATTGTTGCACAGATAAGCATGCGCTTTTTATTAGTTTGCATATTCACGAGGTTTAAATCGTTTTTTGAGTAGGAATCCTTCAGCAGTTTATATTTGTCAAAATGTTCTTTATGATAAATCGTTTGGATATGCTTTCTTCTTCTTCTTGTTTGCATTTCAAGCTTATTGCTTAGCGCATATTAGCTTATTGCGTGCTCTCAACTTAGTGTTCTAAATGCACTTCCACAATTATTAATTGAGAGCTTTCGATGCCAATACCAATGCATGAATTTGTATATTGTGTGGCAAGCACAATGATACTCTATGCCCAGGGACGTCGAGAAAATTTCTAACCCGAAAGATTCCCTCGACCGGACCGGGAATCGAACCTGCCACCTCCGGCTTGGTAATACCGTGTCTTTACTGACTAGGCTATGAGGCCCCACTATTGAATATGCCTTAGAGCCCAATGTTTGCACGCACCATTTGAATTGACATTCTAATATTTTACACTTTGTATCTAATTATTGTACACCCATAAGATATGGCTAAAGGTATTGTAAAATGTAATTTTTCAGCATGAAGAATTATTTAGTGATTCTATTTGATGATTAAACATAACTTTTCGGTAGATTGTACCTTGTACGAATTGTACGATATCAGGGTTTTTTTTTTATTGATATTGTTTCACCAGTCGACTCCAGATGGAACATATACGCATCAGCTGTTTTGCACAGAAGTGTTTTAGGGTTTTTATTTACAACGACCTGAAATTTTGTTTTGAGTCGATCTTGTTTTTCGAACTGAGTACCAATGATAAATTAATAAGTAACATTGTGATGTAAAGATTCTTTAAGTTTATTGAATTGAAAGCTATTAATAACCTATTTGTTTAGGGTTATTAGCAGTTATTAGCAAACATTTTTCAAACATGTCTATTCACAATATTTCAAATATGGGAAATGGATGTAATGTCGGCCTAAATGCCCCTAATTTGGGCCCATACATAAATTCAGCATTCGGCTAAATTTTCAATAGCGAAAAAAAATATCCATTAGTATCGTCTCAATGACGCTTCCATCTAGATAAAATTGATAAATAGCAGATTTTTAGCGATGGGCCCAATCTTAGAATCATAGGCCAACATTAGAGCCTCTTATGTTTCTGCATCTAAACTACTACGAGCCTCCATTGGTTAAAAGAGACTGGTTACGGTTACGTAATATATTGCAAAACAAAATGTATACATAAGAATTAAATAGCAAGTTTGGCATTAAACTATGAACTTGAGAAAAAAGCAATGATTTGTCTCTGTTTCATTTCAATTTGGTGTAATATTTTAGTTTCCACGTATTGCCAGAAAATCTATAACAACATCCCTGTGATTCTCGTTCAAGTACAGAGGTGTTGTCGGCTTTCATTAAAGCGAGTATAACATCAACATATTCTTATCCATTCCTTTCTTGACCAGCATTCGGACGTGACCAGCGCTGATATTGCCAAGTTTAAGATCACCAGTTTTTACACATTGAAGATGCATGCTAAATACCTTTCATTTGCAGAAAAATATCGAAAATCGGTCCACCAGTTAAAAAGTTATGAATTCTCAAAGTTGGGCATATAGAAAAAAATCGATTTTATTATCCACCTTTACTCAGCAGGAGGCGTAATAAAAAATACGGAGTTTGTGCGAAATTGGAGTTATTTTTCGGAAGTAGTTTTTTTTTCTTCTGAAATTGTTGTTAATGTTCTTAATGTCAGCCTACGTGTCTCTAATATTGGGCCCATACACACATGTCGAAGGACAGCATCTTTAAATATATATTTGTATTGTCCAAATGATGCATTGTTCTATGAAAAATTGAAAAGCAGGAGATTTGCATCGACGGGGCCAAATCTTTAAATTCATTGGCCAACATTAGTCATTTCCCCACACAAATATAACCCTCTGATCGAATGAAACCTCAGACCATTCAAATCGAAACATCGAAATCGTTTTTTCGAATTTTAACTGCAACCAGATGACGGTTGTTTTGAAATCAGATAATTCAGCAGTAAGCATGTATAAGTGCGTATACGCGATGATCGATTCTCTTCATCGATTTTCTCTATGCATTGCTACAGCTAAGCGAAACAATTTTCTAGAATTAGTTCAATGCAGAGTTGTAACAGGTTGTATTGACTATCAAAAGCAACAGCAAAAGCACCGAGAAACGTTAAATCTAGCGAGTTATTAACAAAAGAGAAAATCGACGAAGAGAATCGATCATCGCGCTTACGCCGTTTTGCATGCTCGCTATCGAATTTTCCTTTCGAATACAGAATGAGAATGGATAGGTATTGGATAACGCAATGACCCATAACGCAAATAATTCAAACCGATGATGTAAATAATTCTATCGAACGTCATTTGCTGATCTGAGCTGACAAACGAGGTGAAAGCAGGCTTCCAAATAGTACAGCCTTCTCGCGTTAGTTGGTTTATACCTGAATTGACTGTTGCTTTGTGTGCTTTACTACCGCTTGCTACCGTACGTTCAGATCTGAATTCGAAGTGTGTAGACTTCTCTGACGTTTGTGAATTGCACAAGTATCAGTGCAGTACTTTGGGTAAATTCAAAGGTTTTCTTGCACTAATACTTATAATTTACCCCGAGTTCTGCACTAATACTTGTGCATTTCACAAACGTCAGAGAAGTCTATTGGAAACAGCGCACGCACGAACGAATGAAAGCTGTATTAGAACAGTCGCATCTATACCCGCTTTGCTAAAATCATCGTGCTTGGAACGGGTTTTTAATGTTTCTGTCCTCATGACAGCCTTCACAAACCGACGACATCCCTCAGCTTACCCAAGTGGCTGTCACGAGACATTATATACAATTCTAGATAGAGCTGGAATTAGGGCGTAACAGCTTTTGTAAACAATGACTTCTATCGATGATTTCTAGGAACTCAAGGCACGCCCACGCAGCCCAACATAACTATCGGATAGGGGAAGTCTTTCCCTACCCGATGAGCATGTTGGTCTGCGTGGGCAAACCTTGAATTTCTAGAAATCATCGATATAAGTCATTGTTTACAAAAGCTGTTAGGCCCTAATTCCAGCTCTATCTAGAATTGATATACGGCAGTGGAGTATGGAAGAAACCCAGAAAAATAATCCCGAACAGACATGTCGGCCCGATGTCGGATCAATTTAAGGTCATGACATACGATCAAAATTGTAAAGACAGCATCAACGAATCGGCATTTTGTTGGACTGCTTGTTATATGTACGAGGAACGTTACAAATGACCATCCGAGGCTGTCATAACCGAAGGAACAAAATACACGAATAAGAAGGAACTGTCGTGTACTGCACAAGACGGCAACGTTGCATGTCGTATGAAAGCCTCACTGTGGGCTGTCGCTTATAGCTCAATCTCAAGGCTGTCGTAGGAAAAAGAAAGCGACAGACGTTGGAATACTGTCATGAGGCGGTACTTTTGGTATGCCTGGGTGAAAGCATAGCCATCGCTATCAGATGTGGTATAAACATGGGTAAACTGTGGAAACCACAGTTGCCTAGTTGGTGGTGGAGGAAGTTTTCTCTACCAACGACATTTTTTTTGTATCCATGATGGAATGGCTGACCGGGGCCGGGTTTAGAATCCGTAGGCCGAGTTTGGCGTCAAGAAGCAGTGTTAGACTTTTGACAATATCTCAACGATTGGTTTCTCTTTATCAAATCCATTTGGAAGCCATCAGTAATAATAACATTCCGTTTGGTGCTAAACTGCGCTAGATTAAGAAAAACTACGTGCGGGTTGTTCTTAATAGGCCGGAAATGGGGTAGTTAACCCTAGTTGCTCTTTGTTCGTTGCTAGCAGTTCGGTGCCTTTTGTTGCTACGGTGCAAGATGTGTGAAGTAAAAAACACCATCAAGTTTAGCTTCAGCCATTGTGATGCTAAACCAAACATTGGAGAGATTGTAAATTTCGCCAAAGCACTCGACGCGAATCCGGCTGAAATGGAAGCTGTTTATCGCATTGGTGAGAAAAGGGGAGTCTTTATGAAGTTCAAATCAGAGGAAGCGATGCTCCATGCTCTGACATTCAATTCGGAGGATTTAATCTTCCATTATGCGAATGGAACGACGGCAAAGGTACGCATGTCGCATGTTGGTGAATTCATCCAATATGTGCGTGTGTATGACTTGCCACCAGACGTACCCGACAACGAGCTGAATAAAGTGCTGAGGAAATAAGGAAAAATTAAACGCATCATCCGGGAGAAATTTCCAACTGACATGTATTTTGAGGTATATACGGATGTGCGGTATATATGGATGTGAAGAAGGAAATCCCCACGTCATTTCATTTCTTCAATCGCAAAGGAAATATATTTTATGATGGCAACAAAGATAAATGTTTTCTGTGCAAAGCGGATGGACACCGGAAGCTTTCCTGCCCCAAGCGGAAGGCTCGGAAGAAACCAGAGAAGCAATTTAAGGAAAAAGGAAAGCAGCAAAGTGAAATAAAACAAAACAGCAGCAGTACATATGCTGGTGTAGTGATGGAAGGTGCATCGTTTGTAATTAGCGACCAGGAAACGAACACAGGGTTGGAGATGTTGAATGAAAATAACGAAATGGACGTGACGACCCCAACGACCGACGAGAGTAGCGGAGAGCATGCAATGGGAAACGAAGTTCAGAAGCAGCAGCAGCGATCACGATTCGGGTTCAATGAAAATGAGGAAAGAAAGAAGTTGCCTTCACGGGAGAAGATCGCTTTGTCGCCGCTTCGATCGTCACTCAGAAAAATCCTATGATAAAATACGTCGTTATATCTTTTTTTTTGTATTTTGAGTACCAAAATTGGTATTCCATATTATTCGACTCCGCTAAGTTATTTTTATAACATTTGAACCTGCCAAATAAACAAAATAAAAAAAAGAAATAGTTTACGAGTTCTCCTTACTCTTCCTTGGAGGTGGCTTGAGTTAAGGTTCCGATTTCATCCGTGACCTTAACTCCATTGCTTCTTCCAATTCCAACCTTCAGCAGCACCCGCCGCTTGGCCTCATCTTCGTCCTTTATTCGTTCCTTCTCGGTATAGTCCACTATCCCGAAATTGTAGTATTAATACGCATCATTTTTGTACTTGAAAACAGGCGACTGCTGTATCTCAGCAGCGATTGCTTCCCTCCATTGTTGTTCCCTCGATAGGATATGTTGCCCTTTCGATTGAGGAAATGCAGCGAGTCGAGAATCTCTTTTTTAACATCCATATATGAACCCCGCAAACCTGTGTGTATATCGAGGTCCAAGGCAGCTGAAAATGTCTCCTGAAGAACATGTTTTACTTTCCCGTTTTCCCCAGCACCAATGCTAGATCGCTATCCGAAACTTCTGGTGGGAGGTCGTACACTCTCACGTATTGAACCGTTCTCCAGCTTACTTCTTACTTCCCATCGACATAATGAAAAGTTAATTGTTCACGGTTGCTCAACAAACAATGAAGAATGGAATCTTCTGATTTTTCCTTCGCAATGCGATAAGAAGCGATCATCTGCACGGGATTCTCGTCCAATGCTTTCACAAAATTTGAAATTTCCTCCATAGATGGTCTCGCCTAGCCATGTGTAAAGCTGAACCTATTCGTCAGCTTTATTTCAACGGTCATCTCCAGTAATGAGCAAGCACCGAAACAATTAATGTTGCTATCGAAAAACAGACTATCGCGTGACTCGCACCAAAAAAAGACACTGCTGCTTGTGTCTACAGCTAAGAGTGAACTGGGGTGTGCCGATTTTATTTTTTTTCCTTTGGTTTGTTTTTTCCGTCGATCTTGTTTTCCGTGCTGAGCACCAATGCTACCGACGTGCCAGGAAGGCAGCTCCCACACCTGAACCCTACCTATCGACCCATCAACTCATGAACCGGGGACCAACGGCTTTACTTCCCATCCGAAGGAAGGCGTGATCAGAGATGTTATGCCTCAGAACATCCCGGCGGCGCCGACTGGTATTGAACCCAGGCCTACTGGGGTGAGAGGTAATCACGCTTACCACTACACCACCGGCGCCGTTTGTGCCGATTTTAAACCATAGTTATATTCTCGAGGTCTTTCGAAACATGATTAGGTTAGGCCATTGTGGTCCTTGATGCTCATTACGACTAGAAAACCGACTTTATTTTCATTATTGTGTAATTTGGCGTTCAATGATAGGATTTTGGCTAGTAAAAAAAAGTCAAGTCTTACCGTTGGTGGATTGATTCAGTTTCATATTTTTTTCACTCGAAAAACACTCTGAAGAAACAATTTTTTGCAAGAAAACTTTTTTATTTCAATACTAGATATAGAACTACCGCACAACCGGGATAATAGGGACAAATAGTGTTATTTTTTCCTTGATTTTTGTTTCCATCGATCTTGTTTTCCGTACTGAGTACCAATGCTACCGGCGCCAAGAAGGCAAGTCCCACACCTGGATCCTACCTATCGACCCATCAACTCATGGACCGGGGACGAACGGTTTTACTTCCTTTCCGAAGGAAGACGTGATCAGAGCTTTTATGCCTCAGAAACTGGAAACGCTAGTAGTATTTAAGTTGTCTACCGTTGAAATACCAATATGGAATATTTTTTCGTTTTGATAAATGGATAAAGGAATCTTTTTCGCTCAATTTTATTCGGTGCCTGTTTTGAACCTATTATATACGAAAAGTCCATGAAAGATCCGAAAATTCTCGAATTAAGTGATTTGTTTTAGACATGGGATACCAGTGCAAAATGAGCTCCCTTAAGTCGGTAGTCGGTCTGGTCTAAGAATTTTGCGGGTTGAAAAGTTCCTCGATTTCCCTGGGCATAGAGTATGATTGTACTTCCATCAATGGACCAATAGAAATGCTAAGGTTTTGACAGAACTATGCTTGACCATCTAAATTGATCAATTATACTAATGCGAGAATGATACTGGCTTAGAAAACTCTCAATTAACAATTGTGGAAGAGCTCAAAGAACACTACCACTTATTTGACACCATATTATCCTATAAATTGCTCAATAGTTTCCCAACGGTCACCTATTGATCGTGAAAAACATAAGTGGTAACTTCTATTAAAATGTACTGACGAAACAGATTAATAAACGCGCTTAAATAAAAAAAAAAATCAATATACGGAAGCATGTAGCAAAACATGTATCTACTATGCTAGGACGTGCACAAGCGGAATTGATTTCTTGGGCTTTTTCCATTAAGAAAACATATACTTCATATGTTATGTATAATATGTTTGGGATTTCAACGGCAGTCAATTTTAATCTTTTTTGTTTCTAAAATTTCCACTGTGTGACGGCGCCGGTGGCTGAGTGGTAAGTGTTACTGCTTTCTCACCCCAGTGTGTCTGGGTTCAATCCCAGCCGAGGCCGTTGAGACTTTTCTGAGGTGAAAATCTCTGGTCACGTCTTCCTTCGAAAGGGAAGTTAAGCTGTTGCTCCCGGATCATGTGTTGATGGGTTCGATAGGTGCCTGGTGTGGAAGTCGTGTTCCTGGTATTTGATTGCCGTCGGTTATTAATTTCCAATTTGAAATCGATGCTCGTCGGGTGGCACTAGATTGCGGATCAGAGACCGACGTTAAATTTAAAAAAAAAATGATCAGATTAGGTTTCAAGTCTCCTCATTGTTGGAATACTTTGTCCGCTTTTCCAAACTTCAGAATAACGGTTTAAACTTAACTTAATATTATTTTCTTCACATGCTATATGTCCTTGAGGTATGTCTTAGTTAACACTCTTTGATGTGGTAGGAGAAAAGATTGAATTTACACATTACTGGCAGAGCTATTAAACATTTAATAAAAGGAGTGATCAAGTATCTCCATCTTCCCCTACTAGGTTCGTTCGTGTCGATGTTAACTGATAACAAATAACGGAGAATGCTCGATGCGATTTATTTTATGGATTGTTCGTATGACGAAGACGCTCTTCTCTACACACACACAATGTGGCACGAAGTATCTGGAATATTCTTATCAGTAAAAAGCACATTGGATACACGTTTTGTTATTTACCTTTTAATCATTCATAATATAGAATCTTGAAATGTGAATACCAGTCTGCAGCGATTTCGGTGATCTGGTCGATAGCCTTCCGGGCATACCATCGGGGTTGATCCAAATGACAGTCGTGAAAAGCTGTATCTCCACAAAGAGAACCGAGAGGTCATATCGTTTGGTGGTGGATTTTCCGGATTTGGTTCGGTACAATTCAGCGATTTGAAACACAGTTCCGGGCAGTTGGAAAGCGATTCCTCTTGGTTGCAACAAACATATTTCCACTCGCAATAGTCTTTAGTTACCATTCGTAGGTTAGTGACAGATTCTGAATCTTCGTCAAACGCATCGCTATTTGTGGTAAACAGTATGTAAGCAAGCGCGAAATGTACAAACTTCATCGTCGTCTGTAGATGAACTGAATTTACTGCCTCCGAGAATGATGATCCAGTAGGATTATCAGTCGTGTTGTGATTTGAGCTTCACATTACGATAATGTAGGGATGAGTTTTTTAACCTTTCAGTTCATTTTCTTAGTGATAAGCATTACGTTTTAATTGTGCGTAGCATTTGTTTTGACTGTGAATGAGCTTATTTAACATTTTTTAATTCATTAAGTAATAATCAATAACAAAGCCCCCAACTATCAAGTCAGCAAAGGTTCAGCATGCAATGCTGGAGGCGTCGGTATGATTCCCGGTCCGGTTAAGGAATTTTACGTATTAGGATATTTTACAACTTACCTGTGAATAGAGTATCGATGGACACACAACATAAAAATGCAAGACTATAGCGAATTCGTGGTGCAAAACTGAACTTTTTGTCAGTGCGAATCTCAACCTGAGGTAGGTTTTAAAACAAACGATCAAACTGACGTTTGTCACAATACAAACAGACCCGGTCTTGGAACTGAATAATAAACGAATTCGCTATAAGCAATCTCTCAATAAAAAAAACTGTGGATGTGGCCTCAGGAGCTCAGAGGGCCTGAAGTAACGTAGTCAGTTAAGGCTCGGTATTACCAAGCTAGAGGTGGCGGATTTTAATTTCCGGTCCGGTCTAGGAAATCTTTCAGATGGTAAAATTTCTCGACTTTCCTGGGCATACAGTATTATTGTGCTTGCCACATAATATACAAATTCATGCATTAGTTAGACATAGAAATCGCTCAATTAATAATTGTGGAAGTGCTTCAATGAATAACATGTTGAGAGCAGGCGAAATCTCGGGCAAGAACGTCAAAGTCAGGAAGATTAAGAAGGCTGTGGTCATAGAACATTAAGTTGATAGAAGGTGAGAAGTTTCATTTAAGACGTATTCTTAGCTTAATCTTAAAAGAAGAAGAGTAAGAAATTTTTATAACAGGAAATATTCCTACACAGCAAAAAAAATAATTTTAATATCACACCAAAGTGGATGCACTTCAATCGTGTCGAAAATATGGTGTAATATTACTGGCCAAAAAGGGCAAAATTATCATTAATACAGTGCATGTGTTGATATAACGTTGCTTTTACTAAATCGAAACTCGAAAAATATGACCTTCAGATCGAGTGAAACACAAACTGTCACGGACTGTATCGCGAACCAAGCAATTTGACGATACTTTTCTTATAGTTGAGCAAGAATTTAGAATGCGATATTGGTAGGGTTTTTGATCTAATTTTCGTCCTACAAAGCACAACCCTCGCTTTACCTCTCTTTTTTAACAGGTTTGAACTAAAAATGGAATATTTCTGTCAATGAAGGCTTCTAAATTTATTCACCTTTGCATACCGTCCAACATGCTACTCGATGGGAAAGAGTCCACTTCTATTAGCGAAGCATGTGAGATGTTTGCTAAACACTTTGCATCTGCCTTCAATAAAATTATGACAAGTGACGTTGAAGCTGAATCTGCTGCATCGCCTAATGACTTAGTGGAACTGAGCACATTCGAAGTAACTCGGGATATGATACTTTCAGCAGCAAGGAGACTGAAAACCTCACTCTCTCCTGGTCCAGATGGAATTACGGCAGTGGTGTTCTGTCGTTGCTCAGCTGCCTTAGCAGCCATATTTAATGCATCCTTTGAAAATGCAAGGGAAATTCCCAACATAGTGGAAGCAGTCGTATATGTTTCCTGTTTTCAAAGCTGGCAATAAACCGGATATTAAGAATTATCGAGGTACCACCAGTCTTTTGGCAGCGTCCAAACTGTTTGAGATCATCTTGAGCGAATTAGTCCTGAATCGCTCGAAGAACTACATTTCAACTGACCAGCATGTATTTATTCCCGGTAGATCGGTAGCTACTAACCTTTTGGATTTCACCAGTACATGCATCACCTCGATGGAGGATAAGGCACAAGTCGACGTCATATATACTGATCTGAAAGCCGCATTCGACAAAATCGACCAGAAGGTTTTGTTATGCAAGCTTCCCCGACTAAGAGCGTCTGAGCAACTTAGGTCGTGGTTACATTCCTACTTGACTGGACGAACTCTTCGAGTACGACTAGAATCTTGTGTCTCTTCTACGTTTACCAGCACTTCTGGAGTACCTCTGGGAAGTAACCTGGGTCCACGTTTGTTTACGTTATTCTTGAACGATGTAGCAGCTTTGTTGGGTGTTAAATGCAAGCTTGTTTATGCAGATGATCTTAAGCTATACGTCATAGTTCAGTCGATTGAGGATTGTCATCGTATTCAAGCTCTGCCAGATTTGTTTGTGGATTGGTACCGTCGCAATAAGCTCATCATCAGCGTCCCAAAGTGTGCAGTGATGACGTGTCACCACTCTAAGAGTTCAATCCATTACGACAATGTAACGCTTCGCAGAGAAGAACGTATGACTCATCTTGGTGTTATTTTGGATCCTTCAATCTTCACTATTCCTCGATCATCTCTAAGGCGAATCGTCTACTGGGATTTATTTCGAAGATTGCACGAGATGTCAAAGACCCTCACTGCTTGAAGGCACTATATTGCTCTTTAGTTCGGCCCATACTTGAGAATACATCTGTGTTCTGGTCTCCGTATGAGCTAGTGTGGAATCTCCGAATGTTAATATGAGCTAGTGTGGAATCTCCGAATGTTCAGAAAAGATTTGAGATTGGCTTTGCGCAGCCTGCCGTGGCGCGATCCAATGAATTTACTTCCTTATGCAGACCGATGCATGCTATTGGACCTGGACACATTGGAACATAGAAGAAAAATGCAACAAACCTTATTTGTAGGGAAACTTTTAAATGGCGATGTGGACAGCCCTCAACTGCTTTCATAATTAAACTTCCGTGACCTCAAAGGATGTTGCGGCAATCATCCTTACTACAACCAAGATTCCATCGGACTGCATATGGATATCATGAGCCCCTGTCTGCAATAATTCGGGCATTCTCCGCTGTGGAAGAAGCATTTGAATTCGGAAAAGCATCGAACCAATGATGATGATGATGATGATGATGATGATGGTCCCACCTCTTACCCCTACAAAGGTTTGAGCTGGACGAGTTATCTTTAAGATAATTAAATATAAACATTTTAACCAGGTTTGCAAACAAAATCGAGCTGGTTACAATTACAGATATAAATGTCCTGTTAAATATGCTATAGGCATCAACCAAAAACATTCAAAGGTGTAGCTAGTTATCAAAAGTCCAAGTATAGTCCTCGACAATACTTCCATTTACACGTGACCTGGGATTTACACGTTTAAGCTTCCGCAGTGCCAGGACTATATCCAAGGAAACGACTTCCAGCCAATCCTTTACTAATTTAAGGCTTTTGCCACAATTTCCACGTATTAGTCATTTATACCTGTATTCTGCGCGCGAGGCTCAAACCATTGTAGACTACTCAAAGCTATTTTTACTATTACTACTACAAAATCAAAAAAACTAAAAATCCATCATCACCATCGAGGCAAACAATGTAGTTTTTTGTATATGCTACACAAATTACTAAAATGTCTTGATGACAGTCTCCATACAAACTAATCCGTTAGTGATAAATTTGTCAAGATACATGTTTTATCCATTCATAAAAAATTAACTGCTCAATAAACAGCTTTTACATGTGAAATGCAGCGTCTCTTGAATTCTGTAAGTGTAGTTGCACGCTTGATGTGTCTAGGCATCGAATTGAAAACATTTATACCTTTGAAAAATAATGAATTTTGTGAAGCATTATTCAAAAGATGTGGTGTTCTTACTTCATCCGCGTTTCTAGTGTTATATCTATGAAAATCACTTCCTCTTTCAATCCGATCACACAAATATCGAGGCAGCAAACCGTTAACTACTTTAAAAATGAACACCATAGTCAAAAACACAATTCTTTGCTTCACTGACAGCCTTTGCAAAGCGTCCAGCATAAAAGTTGAGGAAGTGAATCTATTACATCTTAAAATCAAACGCATTACTTTATTCTGCAAACGCTGTAATCTCGATATTTGTGTTTCATTGGCCAAAAATAAAATGGAAGGGCAAAAGTCTAGATGAGGAGAGATGATTGATTTGTATAACTGTATTTTACTACCAATAGTTAAATCGTTTTTCAAGCGACATAGGATTCCATACTTCTTGGCAATTTTCTTGATGACATTGTCAATATGAGAATTGAACTTGAGTTTGTCATCAATAATCACGCCAAGATATTTAATTTCCTGAACGCGATCAAGTGTCTCATCATCAATAACAACAGAGACATCATCATCTACACGATTCCGCGAAATTACCATGAATTTAGTTTTACTTATATTCAATTTCAATTGTTTATACTTCAACCATCTACTTAGAGAACGCAAATCTTCATTCAAGCGTGAAACGGCTTCTTCTAAATCTTTAGCTGCAATGAATAACACAGTATCGTCAGCAAAAAGATTAATATCACAAAACCGTAAAACACGTCGCATGTCATTAATATACATAATAAATAAAAGGGGCCCTAATACACTTCCCTGAGGCACTCCAAGGTCATTGTCAACGGGACAAGATACAAAATCAGTCCTTTGTGTTCTGTCAGATAAATAGCTTTCAAACCATTTGTATGCAGAACCCGAAATTCCAAAGCGCTTGATGGTTCTCAACAATAAGGGCCTAGAAATTGTCTCAAAAGCGCGTTTTAGATCCAAAAACACAGCAACAATCGTATCTTTATGCTCCAAATTTTCTTTCCATTTAGCTAACACTAAGTTTAACGCGGTTTCACAAGAATGGCCTTCCCGGTATCCCGATTGTTCCGGTATCAACAAACAGTTACTATTTAAATATTCTAACAGCTGGCCTTTTACAACAAGTTCTAAAATTTTCTCTAATGTGTGCAACATGTTGATGGGACGAAACTCTTCGGCTTTAATCGTCCCAGCAACTTTTTGTATAGGAACAACTAAAGATTCTTTCCAAATATGCGGCACGTGCCCAGATTGCAATGATTGATTAATAAGGTCCCGCAGAGTGTGTCGAATGACATGAAAGCAATCTTGAATAACTCTAGCATTAACATTATCTACTCCAGCCGTTTTTCCTAATGAAAAGCAAATATTTTTAAGTTCATCTAATGTAATTGGGTGAAAACCATTAAATCTACAATTACTATTAATCGGCTGTTTTATTTCGTCCGGTTCATTGATCAGTTCAATAGATTGATTGATCAGTGAAACGCTCTCAACGAAATAGTCATTGAACTTAGAAGCAATTACTGGTTCTGACTGTTCTAATATGCCATCAAAAGTTATGGTCCGCGAATTACAATTACTAGGCTTCATCAAAGATTTCAAAATTTTCCATAACTCTTTGCTGTTGTTTTGATGCTGATCAATTTTCCTCTGAATATATTCACATCGAGTTTTCTTAATTGATTGTGAATATTTATTACGCGCGACCGTGTACCTATTCCAATGATTATCACTATTAGATCTACAAAACTTTTTGTACCATTTGTCCCTCTTACGTTTAAGACGCAAAAGATCCAAGTTGTACCAGCTGTTCGAGTTTTTCAAAGAAACAAACTTTTGTTCAACTAATTTATTGGTACAAGTTTTCAAAACGTTAGTAAAAACAGCTGCATCTTCATCTAAAGTTCCGGTAACTAATGGAAAATCCACGCTTCTCTCAACAAGATTCGAAACAGCTTGCTTCGAATATTTCCTCCACACAGCAAAAAAATAATTTTGATATCACGTCAAAGTGGATGCACTACAATCATGTCGAAAATATGGTGTAATATTACTTGCTAAAAAGAACAAAATTATCATTAATACAATGCATGAACTGACATTACGCTGCTTTTACTGCATTTGTTTATTTATGTGGTCATAAAAATTACATGAAATTTTCGACATGATTGTAGTGCATCCACTTTGATGTGATATCAAAATTATTTTTTTGCTGTGCAGCACTTCAATTTTACAAAATTATCGTTATCGTTCACACTGTCTAAAACATTAATTACTAAAGTTTCATGATCGGTTATTTTCAAATCAGCTTGAGTAACTGAACTGACAGAATCAAAATTAGAATAAACATGGTCAATCAAAGTTCTACTGTGCCGGGAAATACGCGTACATTCACTTACTAATTGTTTAAATTAAAGAAATCAGCTAATTGCTTCAGATGGTTCGAATTGCTAGTATCATGCCAATTAATGTTAAAATCACCCGCAAGTTTGAGTCATTTAATATCTGGACGCAAAAAAAATGATGAAATAAATAATTTGAATACTCTAAATGTAGGTCATTTATTACACCTTAAAGGAAATATAGCGTAAAAAATTAAAGGGTTGTGTTCTAGACACGACCGCAGTATGACGTACAGAGCAAAAAAAAAATTTTAATATTACATCCAAGAGGATGCACTTCAATCATGTCGAAAATCTCATGTAATTTTTATAGCCACACAAATAACCAAATGCAGTAAAAGCAACGTAATGTCAGCACATGCACTGTATTAATGATAATTTTGCCCTTTTTGGCAAGTAATATTACACCATATCGACTCGATTGAAGTGCATCCACTTTGATGTGATATTAAAATTATTTTTTGCTGTGTAGAACTACGCAAAACAGATGTAAAATAATAATAAATTACTCTGAGACTGAAAAGTTTGTTACTCGACGAAGAGTACGATTGATTGAGCTGAATTTCACGTCTGTTATAACTCAATTTTATGTCAATACTGACGCTCGTATTCGTCAGTTTCAGAGCACCTAAATTTACAAAAATGTGTAGTTAAAGGGTGTCCACGATGAAATTGCCACACACAAAATTGATTCGCAAAATTCGAGTTTTCATCCGATTGCCATCAAATTTTCAGGGATTGAGAAATAACTATTAAACTTCATTTTGCCATTTTACTCGTATTTTATTTACAGTCCATACGCAAATGCCCGCACCTTGGCCTTAACCCCGGCCATAAGATTCTGCACAACCTGTGAATCAACCGTTTTTTGCATGTAAACCCATACTTTCTTCAGTTCCTCGACTGTCTTCACTACCTTAGGTCGTTTAAGAAGGTGCTGCTTCATAATCGCCCAGTACTTCTCGATGGGGCGGAGCTCCGGAGTGTTGGGAGGGTTGAACATTTTCGGCACGAAATTGACCTTATTGTCCGCATACCACTTCAGCACGTCCTTGGAGTAGTGGCATGAGGCCAAATCCGGCCAGAAGATTGTTGGGACGTTGTGGGCCTTCAGGAGAGGAAGCAGCCGCTTCTGGAGGCACTCTTTTATGTACACCTGTCCGTTCATCGTGTCCTGGGTCACGAAAGGTGCACTCCGCTTCCCGCACGTGCAGATGGCTTGCCAAACCAGGAATTTCTTCGCAAATTTGGACATCTTCTGAGTGCGGACATGCTCCGGAACGCTGAACTTATCCTTGGCCGTGAAAAACAGGTTGCCGGGGATCTGTTTGAAGTCGGCCTTCACATATGTTTCGTCGTCCATGATGCAGCATTCAACTTTCGTCAGCATGTTGAGGTACAACTTCCTGGCACGGGTTTTGGCGGACTTGTTCTGCTTCTCGTCGCGATTAGGGGCCTTTTGTACCTTGTACGTTCGAAGTTCTTAGTTTTGGCCTTCTGGACAAAACTTCGGCTTAGGTGCAGCTTCTTAGCCACATCCCTAACGGAGGCGTTCGGATTTCGGTTGAAGGCCCCAACTACGCGGTTGTGATTTTTGGTGTTGTACGGAATACTTTTTCCTTCACTTCTGGGCTTCCGATCGGTGGTCAACCGTTCCTCGAACCGCTTAATCACTCGCGACACCGTGGAATTCGCGATTCCCAACGTTTTAGCGATGGAACGATGCGAGAGATCCTTGTTCTCGTGATGAATGCGCAAGATTTTATCACGCACGAGCTGTTTTTTCGACTCCATTTCCGCGAGTTTTGATCACAGGACTTTAAAACTTGCAGGATGTAAATAATGCACTATGAACTAAATCCACCCAAATTTTCATTAAATTCTACCCAACGGTTAAAAAGTTAGAGCAATTTCATAGTGTGGCAATTTCATCATGGACACCCTTTAATATAAAAAGTGCAACTTTGCCGTTAAGTTACAAGTCTTCCATGTGATTTTATACAGTCAATGTATAAGAGGACCATACCTTCCAAAAAGGTTAACTCCTCGTTGGTTCCTTCTTGTATTGAAAGCAATTGATATTTTTTTCATTTTTATATACAATCACCACCACAACGCTGCACGCTTTTCAACGTTGGCAGTGGGTCACCAGCGTAAAATGGAATGAAGAGAAGACAAAGGAACTTTATATGTGGAATAAGGTGCAGGGATGCATAGTTTTTCACGGAAACCGGTGAGTGAAGGTTGGATGACATCTTAAAATTCATTTCCCCACTCCTCTTTGTGCACCTTAAGCCACATGGTCCAGGGTAGTGCTTTGTTCAAATGGAGCCTAACACTTTGGGCTAGTAAGAATGGGAAGTGTGCTGGTAGAGCGACGGACGAAAGAAGAGATAGATGATGATGATAGTGTCGGGTGTCGGACTCGTAGCCGGGTTATGATAAAGGACGAAATTTATAGATATCATTATGATGTTAGAACGAACGTGAATAGCGTGCGAAAGTAGCTCGTGATGTTTATTCTGACATGTAAGCGAATGAGAGTGTGGAGAAAAGAAAAATGGTCCATTTAGATTTTTCTTCACTGTTTGTGGAGTATATAGGAACACCTGTAAGCAGACTGTATACGGCACTGCTCTATATGCACTATGGGGATTCCGGTGGCTAATAATCGAATATTGTCAGACTGAAAGCTTATATTATATGTTTCCAAGTGACGTTTAGAATGGATCTACTCGACCATTAAAAGTATTTGAATCTGATTGATAAAAAAACATTTTTTTAGGCTAGACGGGTGACGTTGGGCCAAATTGAATTTTTTTATTGATACAAACATCTTGAATATACAGAAAGTGATGGTTGGTATATGTTTCTAGAACTCCCGGAGTAAAGTGTCGATAACATAACCGAACTGTTTTTGTTATATAGAGCTGCAAAGTTATGTGTCATGAATAGTAGTAGAAACACATTTTTTTAAACATCCACATGCAAACAAAAATAGAACACACTTTTATGTGTTACTAATAGCTACGTTCCATTTTTCAAAATTTTGCCTGTCCTTATCGTTTTGTCTATCCCTGTATATCATTGATGCATATATTTACATGCTTAAAATTGTTTTCCTTGCTAAAATGTGCTAAAACTTTTAAATTTTTGGCCCAATGTAATTCCCACTTACGGTACAAAACAAAATTATCACAATTTCCATTCGGGACAACCCGGTCAAAAAGGGTTAATACTTCTACTTCTTTGCATATGGATGCACGAAAGAATGATTCACAAAATACGCTAGCAATTTTTGTTTGTGAAAATGCCAGTCGTAATCAAGGATGAGAAAATTCATACACTTGCCCGAGTACCACATAAACAAAAAAGTCATCTTCATCTACAAACAGATTGCTGTAAATTATTCCAACCAAGCGACTCTGCAGGTAAACTCGGAACCAGAGTTGCCAGCACTATTTTTCGAATATCGGTATTTATCGGTATTTCGATTTATTTACTTAAATCAACTGTCGGAGTTCGGTGCATAGATGATTGGGGTGGTGAATATATATTATGAGGGTGATATACAGAATGGTTTGAAAGAAAATAATGATCTTAACGAGATAATTGATTGATTGAATGTTGGTGTTTTTCTGCCTATTTCACTGCATTTTGACAACCGGAAGAACCATTTCTTTTATTCTGCCTTTCTTTCGAATTTGATGTATTTTTCTTGTTTTTGTTCTTAAATCAGGGGTCTCATTAATAGTATTAATAGCACTAATAGTATTTAGTGATTAAACTAAAATTAAATTCAAATTAACTAGATTATAATTTTGAGAAAGGGCATAGTTTGTTGCCGAATAAGCTTCATGCTTATGGGATTGATGCATAGGAGTAAAGAATTACAGAAGCTTCGTAAACGCTAATATTGGTTTTGATCGGTATGAAAAACATAAACTTGGTATTATTGTCATCCTCAATTATTTATCGGTAGAAATAACGGTTTATCGGTAGTTCTGGCATCGCTGCTCGGAATTGACAGCAGTAGGGTTTTTGATCTAATCTCCGTCCTACTAAGCACAAACCGCGTTTTCCTATAAAAAAATGGAATATTTCTGACAAAGATGACTTCTAAATTTATTCACTTTTCCATACGTATCGTTGGATATGATAAAGAATCACACATTGTTGAGATATTGTTTAAAATCTAATACTGCTTCTTGATTCTAAACTCGTTCTACGAGTTTCAATTCCGTCCAAACGCATCGAAACGCCATAAGATTTTCTTCGGCCACGGATAAACGGAGAAAAGGGGATTCGCTAGAAGCGCTTCTTTTGTTTTGAGAACACTGAGCGTAAATATTCATACAATGCGCTCTAATAGGATTTATGTTGTAGCTAATGAACTAACGTATTGGAACAAACCTATTATTGGTTTGTGCACGGTAACATCATTGAAATTATTGATCTTTTCTGATCGATTGAACGGAAATGAGCGATTACGACGAAGTATCCGAGCAAAGTCGGTTAACAAAATGAAAGCATATCGATGTTAAAGTTTACAGTTCCTATCATAATGAAAACTTATTTTGATTTCAATTCCCGCGATAGAAGTCTGATATCATACTGTGATTTCATTATGCAGTCAAGACTTTTTAAATAAAAACAACCTAACTTGAAGTTCTGTAGTTAATGTCTTGTTTAAAATTAAATTTATTTTAATCGGTTGTTGAACTAACGATTATTGTTTATTTGCTTTGTATAACACATTTTAGGTCATTCGTGTTTTGCCCGGGGTGAGATTTGAGCTCAAGTCTTTCAGCGTGAGAATCATGGATGCTAACCTTTTACACCAGGTCCGTATTCAGTTAAACAACATGAATGCAACATCAGTAATTAAATTGATTTAATTGATAGCAGGATTAGTTTTCCGTTTGATTCAACAGTGTAAAATTTTGCTCTCATTCTTGCTGTGTTAACCGTTAAGTCAACCAAAATAAGATCAACTGGAGTATTCAAAATAAGTTACATCATAACAGCATTTTGAGCATTTAATTTTGATTTCAATTTGATCTTCAGCTTTGCTCGGGTAGCGCTCTACCCTATAAGGATAAACTGAAAAGCAGCCGAAAAATGTGTTCTATAGATTGTAAGCGCTGAAACCGAACACAAACCGTTTTAATAGCCAAGTGAGATATTTTTTGGCTAACTGATTTAAATCAGTTGAATTGGCCACAGCTGCATTTTCGTGACGTTTTAGTTTTATGTTTACGTTTTACTTTTATTTAGATATTGTACTAGTGTTAAGCATATTAAGGGCTTAACTGCGATGATCGGTTTCCTTCATCGATGTTCTTTTCTTAATAACTCGGCTGGATTTAAAATTCATGGTGCGATTGATTTTGCTTCTGCTAATCATTGCAACATCTGACATCACTGTTTTCGAAAAAAAAATCGGAAGATTGTTTCACTTAAGTGTAGTAATACAAATTAGAAATCGAAAGCGGTGCCGGTGGTGTAGTGGTAAGCGTGATTGTCACTCACCCCAAAGGGCCTGGGTTGGTCCCCGATCCATGAGTTTGTGATGGGTCGATAGGTAGGGTCAAACAGGTATGGGAGCTGCCTCCCTGGCGTAGTTAGCATTGGTTCTCAGTACGGAAAACAAATCGACGGAAAAAAATCAAAAAAAAAAATAGAAATCGGGGCACGCACTACCAGGTATGAGTGCGTGATATTTAAAATACATCGTAGTAATTTAAATACTTTAACGACAGTAATAATTTAATTTTAAATACTTTTAGCCGTATTGAAAATTATCAACATATTATTAACGATAGTTAATGTAATGTCTAATAAATAAAATGCATTGAAAATAATTTAGGTATCAAATATTGTCAGTATTTAAAGAATTTAATAAAATTTAGAGTGTATTTAAAGTAATGAAAGCAGTAATGACAAGAGTTTAAATATTCGGTCACTAGGCTGCGTAGTATTGAAACGAACGCTATATAGGTATAATACTTTCCGCTGAACGCTATATATAATACTTTCCTCTATTTTAATATTAATTTAAATGTGTCAAGTTATGTTTAAGGTGATTCTTTGTAGACTCCACAAATGGCCGCCACGTAGGGTATTAATGGACTTCCACTTCGAATTTTCAATAACACAAGTCTCGAAAATCGGTGCCCCATTTCACCTGAAATTGTTACGTAGAGTAACAATTTGAATGTTGCACGTGTCGAAGATACTGATTTTTGTGCACATTAAGTTTCGATAAAGGATAAAGAAGTCACAGAAATTCACCTTAAAACTTGAAATCAAAAAAAAAAAACTTTATGCAAAATTCTCACTCAGCTGAATGCAATCTACTTTATATATGGTCCTGGCCACCAGAATTATTAGTATTAGGGAAATGTGCAAATGTTTAGTAGTGGTTGAATTCATTTGAAATGTTTTCTTTACGAAATAACTGTTGGAACTGTATAGAATGTTGTGATAGAGTGAAGTCGTCAATTGCGTGCTCAGCAATGTTTACAATATAATTGATTCTGACACCAGCAAGCTGTCTGTTGACCCGGACCTTACATAAACGTCATTGATCGTGAACGGCTCTACATAAAAAAATAACAAGTGAAGCATCATCCTCACTACTAAAATCATCAGTCAGCTGCCTTTTTTGCTCAATAGAGATCTACAAGCACAATCTCACGAACACTAAAGTCAAAATATATAAACAGGAGGAAAAAAAAAGGATAAAAAATTAAGAAAAACTAAGAAGGTACCTCGCGTTGTCACAACTACTTTAAAAGGATTCCTGCGGTCTCACGCTCACTCCTGTGCATCTGGAGAACTCCATTCTGCGTTCAACAAAGAAAATAGAAACAAAGAGAATACGAACGCATCAGTGCGGCTCACACAAACTACTGCTCGTTTCTGATCTTGTATGCGTGTGAGTGAGTAGTAAATGCAAAATGACACAATTTTTCCCATGCTTGGTCGTAATATTAAGGTATAATTTACTCTATTATAACTTCTCATACTATCAGCACAAGCTGGCGTGCTAGATTGCTGCTCTCCTCTCCGTTTACGCTGCAGCTCCGGCAAAATCTGCGTGACTGCTCTGTTCAAGGCATTTAAAGTGCCCTCCTCTCGACACATTTGATCGACGACATTCTCCACGTGAAGGACGGGCATCTCCCTTCACACTGTCTCGAACCTTGGACAGTCCAAGACCATATGCTTTAGCGTTTCATCCACGTAACCATACTCCTGACGGAGTATGTGTTCATCTACCGTCCTTCGCCATGTTCCACTCCTGTTGCCACTTAGCCAACGACTCAGCTCTCACAACTTTCCATACTCGTTCGGCTTCTCTCCGCCCGTAGCAATCGCTACCAGGGTGATGCCGATACGCATCATTCCGGCGATAACGCATACTGCTTCCGACGAGATGGTTTTGTACGCACTCACGACTTGCATGGCTATGAGCCCAAACGAACTACGTTCCGTTTGGTTATGCAGGCTGGACCTCCAAACCTCAGTATCGATGACGACATAGTGGCCAGAAGACACCTTTTGCTAGTGCTGGGACCAGAGTTGTTCAGAATATCTCTAGCTATTACGTAGATGGCCTTCGAAGCCGTCTCACAGGCATGTTCGACATGGCTGTTGAAGTTTAGCCGGTCATCGATCATCACTCCCAGGTATTTCATATCACACACTTCAAGGCTATGGCGTGGCCTCCGATGGTACACCGCTTTAAAGTTACTTAACAATAGCACTTCCGTTTTGTGGTGGAATATCTGCAGCTTCACTCCTTGCATCCAGTTGCCAATCATGTTGATCTCCTCGGTTGCCAACATTTCCACCTCTTTCAGCGCCTCTCCTGTTACCGTCAAGACGAAGTCGTCCACAAAGGTAACGATCCCGACTCCTTTGAGCAGCTTCAGCGTTAGCACGCCGTTGTACATTCCGTTCCAAAGCGTTTGGCCAAGGATGAAGCCTTGTGGAACTTCTGCTGTGATCCTAACCAGCGCTGTTGAACGCATTCTTGACGTCGATCGTTAGCACGGTGCAATATCGATCTCCTCTCCTCATCTCACCACTGTCTCTCCGACAAACCGTGCGCACTCTTCGTGCATTTCGTCAGCCTGTTTAGGATAATCCACTCAAAGAGTTTTCCGAATGTAGTCAGTGGCATATAGGTCTGTACGATGCTGGATCCCCCGGTGGTTTTCCTGGTTTTGGCAGCAACACAAGCTTCTGTATCTTCCTCTTATCAGGAAAGTGAACCTCGTCCAGGCATTTGTGCACCACCATCCTGTGTGTGTGTGTGTGTGTTTTTTGCAAGGAGAAAACCTTCAAAAAGGCCATCGTGCCACCGCTTGACGACTGGGTGCACAGTCGCGGTGACACGGCGTGTGGGATTTTTACCGCACTAAAACCTCCTTGGATGCGTTGCCCTTTTTCCCCCGGAACCACTTGTCGTATTACTTCGGAGGGGGCCGTGCATTACGCACCTCACTTTACCTCAGCTAACTGGCGCTTCCAGGTCGCTGATCGTCTCTTCAATTTGTGAGCCATTTAGCTCCCAGCTCTACTACCCAGCTCCCAGCAGTTCTACTCGGTTATCCCGGCGGTGCATTCAGCCTGCTCTTACGGAAATCTCCTGGCTTCGGCTTTCACTTCGCACTTGTGTGAGCATATTATTACTTTCTAGCTAGTCTTCTCGCCATTTTCGCTGAAGCACTGACATGATCTGCGTTACTGCTCTACTGACGGCGTTAAAGGTGCCCTCCTCTCGACACATTTCTTCGACGACATTTTTCGCGTTAAGGGCGAGCATCTTCTCTCCGTACCTTAGTATCGACGAGGACACACTAGCCAGAAGACGCCTCTTGGGTGTGTGTGCGGGTGTGTTTGCGTGTGTGTCAATAATTTAGCATAATTTGAACAACTTGAACAACATCTAATTATTTTGAATCAACCGCAATAGTTCGTTAAAATCTAGGCATGTATGTTTGGTTGCAAATATTTTCTGAAAATAAAGCACCTTAATGTGAAGCAATGGATGGACAGGAACGTACATCGATGTCCTCATATTACTTAGAATTTGGGGAAGTGTACTAGTTTTGGTACTTGTGGTCCTCTAATTGGTCATACGGCGTAAAACCTTAAAAATTACCATTAAACTCAATATTTATTTCACAAGATGTTAACCTCAATGGTGTTCTGCATACCTGCGTTGAAAAATTTGGAACATCTTCATTTGAACATTATTTAGGCCGTATGGTCAATTAAGGGATTTTTAGTGCCATAACTGGCAGAGTAGCCCTGTATCGACAGCGAAAGGATTTCAATGAAAATGACAACGGATTCGCAATGCATCGGAAAAGAAACAGAATATCGCAAAAAGGGGAAAAACAAACTGTGTTATGCTGTCAGTAATTTGATTGGCGATGTGCAATGCGAGAAAAAAAGCTTGATGTACCAACGCTGAATCGAGTGCATAGCAAACAGTATCATGGAGATTGATGCGATGAGTGATTCACTGAGAATGTTTTTTTTTGTCTATTCGCGGTTGAAAAAAAAAAATAATTATGGGAACCTTACGAATGGTTTACTACAAAAAACCCAAATTAATAAATATGAATTCATGTTTCAAGGGCGGTATCCCCATCTCATTTTTTTTCGTGAGCTTACATAAGTTTCATGGTTTTTGACGTAAATAGAACTACGTCTTTGTCAACATTGTTGGGGTATAAAACAAAAAATATGTGTTGTTGGTGTTAGGTTTTGAACGCTTGTAACTTTGTCATTTATAGATGAAATTGAAATCCAAATATTCCAAATCGATAGGATATTACATTACGAATCTGCTGGAATACATATTTTTCCACTTTTCTATAAAAAAAAAACTTGAAAAATGTACAAATGATTATTTTATCGCTGTTTTCATGAAATAAACTTTTTTCCCAAACCCAGTTGTCATAACCGAGTACCACTTGGTTGCACATCGTTTTGCTTGAACCTGAAAATATATAAAAACAGGGTCTGCTTCAGAGACCTTATTTAAAACTAATGATGGAGCAACTGACAATAATAGACGCATTTCGCGTCAAATCGAATCGAAGCTGGCAGTACCCTCTCAGATTTCAATAAAATTTTCTGGATGTGTAGACTTTGACTAAATAAGCACTTTTGCATAATCAGTTTTTCCAAAATTTATCTTGACTAACATTTGAGATGGGCCAAACTTTTTCTGCCGATTTTTTTCAAAAAAATATTATGGAAAAATGACAACTCCAACAAAAATATGTTGTATGGATGACTTTTTAGGAAATTGACCCAATTATTGAAAAAAAAATACTGGAAAAAATTTCATTCGAGACCTACACTGAAAAAAGTCTATTTTTAAAATTTGAAGTCGATTTTTAAAAAAATGGCCATGTTTGATTTGAATGAAACTTTGCCTCAAGATAGGTAATTATGTTTACTACCAACCGTCCATACAATACGAGATGGGCACTGTTAAGGAAAACAAGTTTTTCTTACAAAAACTTTTTCATGTCTGAACTGATTTTTTTTTTGATTTGCCATTTTCACACAAATCTAAATCAGTGAAGCTCAAAATCATCTCAGAATCCAATGAAGCTCAATTTGCGATTCAATTTTGTCTAATCAGCACTTAAGTTCACTTTGATTAATCGAGAATTTCAAATGAAAAGGGCTCATGATGCATTTCTCGCCAAATCGTATTTGGAATTGGCAGCACCCTCTCAGAGTTCAATAAAACTATTTGGACATGAAAACCTTGTCAAAAAAAATATCATTCCCTTATTTTGTTGTCTACTACTGATGCAAAATTTGATAATATGTGAGAGAAAAAAGACAAGATTTTTCATAGATCATTTATTTATATATTTTCAAACCTATTTTCATACATGCTATTTTTTCCTTTTTCCAATCAAGTTAAATATTTTTGGTTCATCTTCTGAATTAGAATACCTTTTTTCCGCTACTTTGTCACCAGTTATAGGCACATAACTGTGGAATTTCTGTATGCCAGATATTGTCTTTGTGCTGTTATATAGTTCTTCAAGTTCTACTGACATTTCGATGTGCTGAATTGTTCAAATACATGCATTATGTATACCAGTAGAATCAAGCAAAATGCAATGTTTTGTCGCAATTGTGTAAATACAGTGAAACCAATATTAATATCTTTATATTTATCAACAAAAATCATGTACGCTTCTTTGAGGGACATCATTAACAGGCGTTTTTGAACGTGTTCTTTTCGTCCATTTCTAAACTCGGAAACAAAATCATTTGTTCCGGGCATAGGTCTACTAATATCATTGTCATCAAAAAATTCCCTAACTTGTTTTTTTGTATCATCGTTGATCCCATGCCCACTTCTTTCGTTGGGTGTGCTTAGAATACCCTGCTCATTAACAAGGTTCTTCACCTGCCTCACCATGTACGTTGGTGCGTTGAATTCTGCTACAACTTTATTCACGGACCAAGACTTTGGCAATACTGATAATACTGTTATCTGATCTTTTCTGTCAGCTGTAGGGGAATTGAACTTCTCCTTTAGCTGCACAATCATTTTTTCGTATGCCTCTACTTTGCTAATGTCTGCTGTATCTAGGCCAAATTTATTTTTTAGCACTGCTTGTGTAATTTCTAGAGATTTTATTGAACGATAATCCATGCTCCTCGCTGAAATTGGAGATAAATTCAACGTTTCCACAAAGCCATTAAACTTCTCAACATTGTATGGGCGTTGCAGATCATCTGCTGATGGAACCGATGGTACCGTATATGAAGGAAAGAAGAAGAAAAAATAATTAATAAGTGCTATTAGGAGGTTGCAGTTAAAAGTTGATACAATCATCAGGATGACTGTTCTTACCTAGCTCATCTACGGATTGATGGCCACTCATTGATGGACCTGGATCATCACTATGCTGCTGCCCACTAGTTGACGGTTGGATATTTACTTCATTTCCAACCGATCGGCGTTTTTTTCATAACTGGACTTCTATTATGAGATATCACGCTACGGCATGACTCACAAATGCTCATCGTTTCATCAATTTCGTGGTTATATCCCATAGAATGTATTTTTTCTACCATCGTTGACGATATGACCCGTAACTTATTTCGGTTGCATCTCGGATTATTTATATTTTCACAACATTTCAATCCTTTGAGGCTTAATTTACTACTTTGGTCCATGATAATAATTTTACTACAACTTGTCTTCACAACTTTCGTTATCAGATTGACTGCTGCTTGTATCAACCTTAGTTTTATAGTGCTCATAGGTAGAATGAAGTGGTAGGTATATAATGTTAATGGTTTAGGGATAAATAACAGAAGGGCATATAGAATTATGATGCGATACGTTGACTTCCCAAATCGTTGTTGATTCGAAAGAAGATCTGTGTGTGTGTGTGTCATCCTCTATCCCTCACCCAGCCGGGGGCGTTGGACAAGTAGAACTGCGAATAATTTGATCAAATCTCATGCTCCGTAATGGTGCCCTTTATGTTGTGAAGACTAGTACTTCAAAAAGGGTAACTTTTGAGGCAAGACAGGGTGTCCTCAACAAGTTAAGGGAACAGGATGCACTAGATGTCCACAACAGGTACAGCAAAACATCACATAGACGCCCTTATTCACACTAACTACTCAGGGGATAGAAGGTCAAGAAGAGTCACCGCCGCCAACTAAAGCTTGAACCGGGTACCTGGGACTCCCACGATATACCCGCGGCAATGGTCAGCAGACGATGCCCTGTGCGTATTTAGTATGTAATATGTTTTATTTGGATACACAAAATGTTTGAAGCCATGCGTCATCTAAACCATAATTTGCATCACCACAAATACACTTGTCAACAATCTTCAACTGGAACGTGCTCATCAAATCACTTCACCCGGGAGCGCATTTCCGATGCTTCCACGCATATTTTTCTCTCCACTCCAACCACACAACAACCAAATATCACTTTTCTTCACTTTTCGTTTTCAAGACACTCCGTGCATAAAAGCAATGCACATCGCAAAACCCTAACAATAGATCAGCGCCGTGCTCATCACCGCGTAAATAAAAAGAAATTAAAATTTTCACTCGCGATGCCACAAATTTTTGGTCCGGGAAAAACAATAAAACCACGCAGCGCCAAATCTTCTGATGCTTGCAATTTTGCAAACATGATGAATCATGTTTTCTTTCTTGATTCTAAAACTTCTCGGAAAGCGAGAAAACCACCACACACGTATAACCGTCCGGGAGGCAGAGTGCCAGCGCTAATCCGGCAAATGCAGCCGAAAACTATGAAAGAGAATGCACGCACAAAACAGAGAGCAAATTTAGATACAACCGTATCCAAAGGCGTTCAAAACTCGACTCTTGTTGATTCGAAAGAAGATCTCAATTTAAATTTTATTCATACCTAATTCTTTATGGATAATTTGAGCTAAGAATTCTTAGTTGCTATAGGAGTATCGGATTTTGCCTCAGTAGTAGACAATATAATCAATTATATTATTTTCTAATGATATAAGCTCTTTTCATATGGAATTCTCGATTAATCCAAGTGATTAGTTGCTGATTAGACAAAATTGAATCACAAATGGAGCTCCATTGGGTTCTGAGATGATTTTGAGCTTCACTGGTTTAGTTTTGTGTAAAAATGGTACGTTAAAAAAATCAGTTCAGACATGAAAAAGTTTTTGTAAGAAAAACTTGTTTTCCTTAAAAGCGCCCATCTCGCGATGTATGGACGGATGGTAGTAAACATAATTACCTATCTTGAGGCAAAGTTTCATCCAAATCAAACATGGCCATTTTTGTTAAATCAACTTTTAATTTTAAAAATCGATTTTTTTCAAAGTAGGTCACAAATTAAATTTTTTCAAGTATTTTTTTTTTCGATAATTTGGTCAATTTCCTAAAAGTCATCCATACAACATACTTTTGTTGGAGTTGTCATTTTTCCATAATATTTTGATTGAAAAAAATCGGCAGAAAAAGTTTGGCCCTTCTCAAATGTTAGTCTAGATAAATTTTGGAAAAACTGAGTATGCAAAAGTGCTTATTTAGTCAAAGTCTACACATCCAGAAAATTTTATTGAAATCTGAGAGGGTGCTGCCAGCTTCGATTCGATTTGACGCGAAATGCGTCAATAACCTTTTTGTTGGAAATTGTTTTATCCCACAACATGCATTTATGCATGAAAAATTCTGTCAATTCTTAACCATTAAATTAAATTTAAACACATTATCTCGTGCGTAAGATGAAAGGTGGTCTGATTATCCTAACATAAATTTTCGCGAGTTTTGAACCATAACCGAAACAACCTGGGTACTGCAGAATCAATATGCCTGTCAACTGGTGTTAGTCAGTGTAAACTATCATACTGAAACCAAAGATTTAGAAGCCTCAAATGAAATTTCTCTTCTTATCTAAAGTCAAGTATTGCCATCTCATACAAAAGCATAGAAAAGCATTTCCATGAAACTTTGCCCGGTAAGAAAAATAATTTCCTTGATTTGTTTTCTGTCGACCTCGTTTTCCGTTCTGAGTACCAATCCTACCGACGCCAGGGAGGCTGCTCCCACACCTACCTATCGACCCATCACACTATGGACCGGGGCCTCCCTTAGCTCAGTCGGTAAAGGCGCAGCTACAAAGCAAGACCATGCTGGAGGTGGCTGGGTTCGGATTGGAAAATGTCTCGACTTCCCTGGACATAGAAGTATGATTGGACTTGCCACACAATTATACTTTTTTCCTCTTTCGGTTGCTTGCTGGCCATTCGCTTGGAGCAGGAATTC
This sequence comes from Ochlerotatus camptorhynchus, assembly GCF_037179485.1. Lineage (NCBI taxonomy): Eukaryota > Metazoa > Arthropoda > Insecta > Diptera > Culicidae > Ochlerotatus > Ochlerotatus camptorhynchus. The sequence goes on along the minus strand of NW_027040497.1, from coordinate 373,764 downwards.
ATCCGGTATCCTTCCGCCTTACATGGAAAGCATTTATCGTTATTCCCACAATAGAATATATTTCTCTTCCGACTGAGAAGATTATGCGAACAGGGAATCTACTTTTTCATGTCCATGTATACACATCACATACCTGTGTACAATGTCGAGGCCCAACTTCACAGGGAATTTCACCCGCATGACGTACTTCACTTTCACGTATTCCCCCAGCACCAACGTTAGATCATTATCAGGCTCCTCCAGTGGTAAGTCACACACTCGTGCGTATTGAATGTTGCCCCCCGTAGCTACATCCGTACCAAACTTGCATTTCCATAGTTGTTTCAGATTTTAATTTGATAAAGATCACTTCCTCGTTGCAATCCGATAGGTGACCTCCATTTCAACTGGAATTGCGACCACGTAATTTGCAAACTCGCCCATGGTGGACTTCGCACTACCATTTGGATTAGCAAAACATAAGGTTTACTTTATTTTGACCATATAGAAATGTTTGCTTGCAACGACGACAAAAGCACTGACTGAGCTGCAGGAAATGAACAAAGCACATCAAACAACTGTCGATAGTGTGAACAACTACTGCTGCTTCAACATCTGAGAGCAAACTGATCTTGGGAATTGATCAACGATCTTCTGCTCAGCAAACAAAATTGGTCCCACTAGGCCATCGAGCCCATTACATCCCAAAAAAAAAAAATAATTCATCGACATTCTTTGCATCCGAAGACATAATCTATTGCAATTTTTTTTTCCTTTGGTTTGTTTTTTCCGTCGATCTTGTTTTCCGTGCTGAGCACTAATGCTACCGACGTGCCAAGAAGGCAACTCCCACACCTGGACCCTACCTATCGACCCATCAACTCATGAACCGGGGACCAACGGCTTTACTTCCCATCCGAAGGAAGGCGTGATCAGAGATGTTATGCCTCAGAACATCCCGGCGGCGCCGACTGGGATTGAACCCAGGCCTGCTGGGGTGAGAGATAATCACGCTTACCACTACACCACCGGCGCCGTTATCTATTGCAATTAAAATACATATTTGAAAGCAGTCTACAATATTTTCAAATTCAGATCGAGCAAAATGGAATGGATCGCAAAATGTTCTAATAAGGAAAATAAACTAGTTTCCACACGATTATCAGACTCCTTACATACAAATTACTAATATTACCAACGGTCATTTAAGACCAGAAATTTGAAGCAATTCAAATGAAATAGCACCTCAGTCGGACTAAACTGTGTCCTTGTTCCGATACGTCTTACTTTATCGAATTATCGCTTTATCTCTTATTTCACACCACATCTCACAGAAGAATCAACCTTTCAGAAACGACCGCAGTCAAATGAATAGCCGAAAATCTCGTGGTGGTGGGGTGCTGATCGCTATTTCATCTGATCTGAATTGTTGTCTTGACCCTACTACTGTCGATGCGTCGCTTGAACAGCTTTGGGTAAAGCTTAAATTACCTAACTGTACCGTTAGCAATGCAGTCACTTACCTACCACTAGGCATATTTGAGCAGCATAACGAATCATGTCGAATCCATTGGAGCTGTACTTACACGTGTTGGTGCAAACTACCATACAGACTGGGCACATTTTGACACTTCCGGAGATGTGAACGATGCTATTGATCGCTTCACTCGGATTATGCATAACATCATTGCTGATCATGTTCCTTTGCCCGAAGCCAGCTTGAGGAAGAGCACATCTGCGACATTTGAAGCAGCTGAGATCGAGAGCACTTCGGAAATACTGCAGATCTTGTTGTCCATTCGCTAAGCAGGTATTCAATCGAGCTACTATAAGATATCGGACATACAATTGCTTCTTGTACAAATGCTACACTCTACGTATGCAAGAAAATCTTAGGAGAAACCCAACGAATTTTTGGAAATTCGTCAACTCCGAGCGGAAGAATAATGGATTACTTGTTGAAATGTTTTTGGGCAATCATTTCACCAGTACCTCATCTAATAGTTAAGTGTGAGCAATTCGCTAATCACTTCAAGGGTGCCTTCAATGGTTCTACGTCATCTCCAGCTCAAGTCGAAAATGCTTGCAGAGACACGCCACGCAACGTCTGTTCATTGGGAAATTGTCAGATTTCTCTCCAACAGGTTAAATCTGCCATCGATAAATTGAAATACTCCACATCACCTAGCCATGATGGTATTCCGTCATGTATCTTGAAGAGATGTTGTGATGCTATGATTAACCGTTCAACATTTCCTTGCGTGTGCGTAAATTTCCCTCCAGCTGGAAAACTAACCATTATGTTTCCAGTTCACAAAAAGGGCGATAAGTGCAACATTGAGAACTATCTCGGAATAACATCACTGTGCGCCTGCTCGAAGATTTCTGAGATCATAATCAACGACATGCTGTTCACCTCCTGCAGGAATTATATTTCTTCAGATCAACACGGATTCTATCCCAAGAGATCGACATCTACGAACCTCGTTCAGTTCACTTCATTTTGCTTACGTAAAATAAACCTTGGCACACAAGTTGATGCAGTGTACACCGACCTAAAATCTGCTTTTGACCGAGTTGATCATGAGATTTTGCTTGAACGACTTGAAAGACTTGGTGTTTCTTCAAACTTGACCTGTTGGTTTAGATCATATCTTACGGACCGGAGACTCATTGTGAAGATTGGACGTGAATGTTCTGCACCGTTCACCAACATATCAGGTGTGCCACAGGGGAGCAGCATGGGTCCCCTGCTGTTCTCAATTTTCATCAATGAGTTATGTAAAGCACTCCCCCCTGGCAGCCGCTTGTTCTATGCTGATGACGTCAACATTTACATGGTGGTGAAATGTCTTCAAGACTGTGTCGCATTACAGCAATTAATATACCGTTTCGCTGAGTGGTGCTCCACAAATAGGCTTACGTCGTCGCAATCTTCGGTCGCTCTCGTTTATCACCATCCCTCCGGCAAGAACTAATTATGGCTTTCACGAACCTTTGCGAAGCATGTCCCGTGTATTCAACCGGTGTTATAATGTGTACGATTTCAACGTGTCACGAGAAACAAACAAGCGTAGTTTTAAACAAGTTTTATGTTAATTTATGTTATTCGTTAGTTTTGTATTTAGCTGTAGAACAGGTGTCATTGGGGTAAACATTTTACCTGTTGACTGATAAACAATAAATAAATAAATAAATAAAGCATGGTGCAGTGTAGTATATGCGGCTGTGAAATCGTTGTCAGCTGTATGTCAGTCTACCAAACATTTTGCAGAAGCCACTAAAATCACTTAGATTTAGCCAACTTTTCCAAACACAACGGAATCCAGTTAGCTAAGCGCTAAATGCCAAGCCTGTATGTTCAATGGAGAGCATGGTATTTATTTTTCTCAAAACGTATCATGTTTCAATTTCAACGAAAACTTAACTCATCGCATGTATTGAACGGCACCAACCAAACAATAGATCTTGTGCAAGCGAGGAAATCTCACCCTGTAGTAAAAGAGAATTAATAATAATTTTAACAAAATTCTCGTTAAGGGGGGACCCCTTACAATTCCTTGCTCCCTATCTTCTGTTCGATCTTTATTGATGTTCTCAACCGCTGTGCCAAATTTGTGTGTGTCAGAAAATGTATGGAAAACGGAACGAAACTCTTCATTTGCATGTCAAAAATTGTTCGATTTTGACCAAACCTGATTCTTAGATTTAGAAAATTGCACAGATAATCTTTGTCGAAGATCACACGTGCTGTATAATTGAAAAACATCTGCAAGAGTCATTTCCTGATACAATATGTGGGATTTTTTTTTATTTGGAACGGGTGCACTATGCACCCATGATTCATAGCCAAAAATAACACTTTGTCTGGAACCCGAAGGGCTCCCCTCCAAATGGGTGTTACATATTAAAAGTTGTGTACTGTAAAAAAATATATCAAGAAGTGGCAACGATGAGATTTTTGAAAAATGTTACAGCTGAATAAAATATTTCTAATGCATCAAAATTTAATACAACCCAACATTTTTCTATTTTTTTACGCCGCATTCCTAGAGTTCATACTAAATGGGAAAAAATTGTCGCAACATTCTAGATACTCTCATTTTTTCATGGATTACAATACAATGGGAAGTATGCTGTTTAGAAATCACGATTGAATGCTTCCAGGGAGGTCAATCATTTGGAATGGATTCTTTATTGTCATTTTCCTGCTGATGATTAATTTCGCGTGAAATTGTAATTTTCGTCGTCCTCGTTGACAATAACATCGACTCGATTGGAAACTCTCCTTTGAATGTTTTATTTGTATACATAACAAGGGGTTTGGTGGCCTAGAGGTGACCGTTTGTGCTTACTGAGTAGAAAATTATAGGTTCAATTCCCGCTCCTTCGTTCTCTAGAGTCGTTAGGGTTGCCATGCAAACAAACTATCACAGCACATTTTATTTTGAATTCTGATCTACTACCTTTTCACTAACATGCATTCGCTTACCATGGTAGATGTGGATATGCAGAGGTGGTCACGATCTCTAGTAGAAACTTCTGTCATACTAACAATCCTTCTCTTCCTGATGACTGTAAGACGTGACCGGCGCCGCTATTGGTATAGATAATTCTATTTCAGCTAACTTTGCTTACTTAGAACGGATATCAATATCTAATCATTACAACACTTTCATCGTCACGAGCAATCAAACAGTAACCATCACTACGCCAAACATCGCCACCAGAATTGTAGCAGCCAGCCAATTTTTAGTTAATTAAAAACTGTTCACTTGTTTGCTTCGTACGCAAAATTGATGCTGTTGTTGGTTTTTCTCTCCCAAACTCTTGGTCCTACCCAGTAGATATTTCGTTGGCAGCAACTCACAATCGGGCATCGAGACAACACAAAACCAGGATCTAAAGTGAAGTGTGACTGGAAAATGGAAAACGCGTCCAGCGGAATGTTAATTTTTTGCCTTCTACAGGAATTTCTCTGTCTGCTTTGTGGCTTTCCAATCTGAGAAAATTAAACCTAAAACGATGATGTTTGGACGTGTTCGTTTATGATTTGTTTTTGGCATCGATTTGGAATAGAATAGATAGTCTCACCGAAAATGAAGCTTTAATGTTACATTAGTTAATTTGAAACAAATGCCTTGTTTTGTGTTTTACGTTATAGATGGACAATTCTCTTCTAATGTATTTATTATTTGAACCTATTTCATAATCATTAAGTTAAAATAATTGATTTAAACGAAATATTCAGGCAGTTGGTGACTACTCAAATTATTTTTTTACAACGCTGTACAAACTCTATTTTTAGGGGGTTAATTTTTCGTGCATACTGTGTTTCAAAGTTTTACTGATAATCTACGTTAAACTCTCTCAAATTACTATTTTACGATGGAAGGTTAAATACTATTTTATATTACGACTACCAGTTATGTATGGCGTATCAAACATATGTATATTCTATGGCTTATAAACACGTTTTCAAGAATTACCAAAATTTACCTCTATGGATGGTTCCAAAAAATTTCGAATGCTATGAATGATTCATCATCCATCCCTTTTTGTGGATGAAGGGTTTAACTGGAGAATTTTTACATTTCAAGTGATTTATCGACAAATATCCAAATAAGCAACATCCCCCTAATAAGATACCGGTTGTTTCGAAAGGGGAAAACATTTCAAGAATAGGATCTACCCTGAATCGGATGTACCGAAAGGCAATTTATGCTCATTTGATTAACATATGTAAACACCCAGCAAAAGATTTGTTGTGCAGCAAATCAAATGTGATGGCAAATAATTTGGTGCGTAAACTGATTCCTGCCTTCTCTTCTGGTGAATAGCACTACGTAGGTATGAGACCGTTTCGAGGCAAAGGGTCGTCGTCACAGCTACATGGCTCTTTCGTGAGATGTTCTTCTCGACAGAAATGCACATATGAAATGTATACCTACAACACCGCATCGTGATGATGAAAGTACGAGAAGCTAGAAAGAGCCAGACTGCATGCGGAAGCTCATTCGAGAAAAATAAAAATAATCGTTCGGTTCAGATTGGTTGTAGAGGTAGCCAATGCTATGGATAGGAGGAAAGAAACGTGATATCATGCGGAAAATACATCCTCTGCTATAGACTGTGTTGATATTGCCGGTTACTGTATTGCCCTCGTGCTTCGCGGTATTCGGAGCCAATCTCACCATTCGAGTGAAATTGTATCCAGGAATCAGTATAAACAGCACTCGGTAGTCATTCCGATCGCTCTGCTAACCTGGTGTAGAAGTTACTCGATCCATCAATTAGAGTCAATGTTCCGTGGTACGCTCAGTGGAGTTTGTTGGGTAAAGATGGAAGCATCCCATTGTGCAGCTTGGTGTATTTGATGAATAATGGTCAAATCACCGACAAACCGACATGAATGACCATAGAAATTACCACGAAATTTCTGCTCAAAGCACACTACCGACATCTGTCTCCGTGTTCGCGGAAAACGTTTATTTAAGACATCAACACGAATGCAAAATGTAAAGATTGGTTCGTGTCTGATCTATTCTGGACAAGTTATGTTTATCTGGATGAAAAATTTCTATGGTTTTGACAGATGGTATCGCTGCACATATCAATCGGCCGTTATAGATTTTCAAGCGAAAGCTAAGTTAAAGTTCCATGTCGGTTTGTCGGTGGTAAATGTTGCTCTACCGACACTAACAGAATCCGAATCATTTTTTTCTTATCTAACGGTATACGGTAACTGTATCGGTGCTGTTAATCAATAACCATCTCGAACGTCTGCGTTAACGTCTGTAATGCAAATTCACCATTGCTTATACTCACTTGCTGTATAAAAACATGTTTTTAGGAATTATGAAATCAAGTAAAGGATGCTGGGTTATTTTTTAAACTTAACTAGATTAATGAATTCGTTGTCATGGGTGATGTTAAAGGGTGTCCACGATGAAATTGCCACACTTTGGAATTGCTCTAACTTTTTAACCGTTGGGTAGAATTTAATGAAAATTTGGGTGGATTTAGTTCATAGTGCATTATTTACATCCTGCAAGTTTTAAAGTCCTGTGATCAAAACTCGCGGAAATGGAGTCGAAAGAACAGCTCGTGCGTGATAAAATCTTGCGCATTCATCACGAGAACAAGGATCTCTCGCATCGTTCCATCGCTAAAACGTTGGGAATCGCGAATTCCACGGTGTCGCGAGTGATTAAGTGGTTCGAGGAACGGTTGACCACCGATCGGAAGCCCAGAAGTGAAGGAAAAAGTATTCCGTACAACACCAAAAATCACAACCGCGTAGTTGGGGCCTTCAACCGAAATCCGAACGCCTCCGTTAAGGATGTGGCTAAGAAGCTGCACCTAAGCCGAAGTTTTGTCCAGAAGGGCAAAACTAAGGCTGGGCTTCGAACGTTCAAGGTACAAAAGGCCCCTAATCGCGACGAGAAGCAGAACAAGTCCGCCAAAACGCGTGCCAGGAAGTTGTACCTCAACATGCTGACGAAAGTTGAATGCTGCATCATGGACGACGAAACATATGTGAAGGCCGACTTCAAACAGATCCCCGGCAACCTGTTTTTCACGTCCAAGTATCCTTCAGCGTTCCGGAGCATGTCCGCACTCAGAAGATGTCCAAATTTGCGAAGAAATTCCTGGTTTGGCAAGCCATCTGCACGTGCGGGAAGCGGAGTGCACCTTTTGTGACCCAGGACACGATGAACGGACAGGTGTACATAAAAGAGTGCCTCCAGAAGCGGCTGCTTCCTCTCCTGAAGGCTCACAACGTCCCAACAATCTTCTGGCCGGATTTGGCCTCATGCCACTACTCCAAGGACGTGCTGAAGTGGTATGCGGACAATAAGGTCAATTTCGTGCCGAAAATGTTCAACCCTCCAACACTCCGGAGCTCCGCCCCATCGAGAAGTACTGGGTGATTATGAAGCAGCACCTTCTTAAACGACCTAAGGTAGTGAAGACAGTCGAGGAACTGAAGAAAGTATGGGTTTACATGCAAAAAACGGTTGATTCACAGGTTGTGCAGAATCTTATGGCCGGGGTTAAGGCCAAGGTGCGGGCATTTGCGTATGGACTGTAAATAAAATACGAGCAAAATGGTAAAATGAAGTTTAATAGTTATTTCTCAATCCCTGAAAATTTGATGGCAATCGGATGAAAACTCGAATTTTGCGAATCAATTTTGTGTGTGGCAATTTCATCGTGGACACCCTTTATCGATGATTACGATTTAAGTTAATAAGGCGTAGAACATAAATAAAAAAGGGTTGAGCTTGGGATTTTACTCGCGACCTTCTACCTGGAAAGCGGAAACGGTAAGCATTATTTTACTGGTTTCGTCTTGTTGTTAGGCTAAACCAGTGTTGTGGAATAATGAATTTAATACGTCATTTGTAAATCATTCATAAAACATACTATTAAAACATGGATGCAAAATGGTTCCGTGGACCCCCGTTAATCTTAACGACACTTCGTGCATGAACTTTTAGTAACCCTATGACCGCCTGAAAAGCGAGTCTCTGGTATACTTATTTGCTGCTTTGTTTTGATTCTGCGTTCCGTTTTGGATCGTTCCATTTCAATTTGCTCCGTTTATGTGTTAAATAAAGATTGGTCAATTTTAGGTTGCATGGCGAGCAGATTAGCGGGTTTTCAACTAAAAAGTGTTCAGATTAAAAACTGTAAGATTACTAGGGGTCCACGGTTTTAGAGCTATTATTCACCTTTATCCAGTAGTATTGTAAAGCAATACAATAAGACATAATAATGGAATTTGAACACATTTATTAGACTTCTAATAAAGCATGTTCTTAAATCAATTGAAAACAGTTGAATTAAAGCGTCTATTTATATGCAAATTATACTTATTCAGTTTGTTATTAGATCAAACTCCTGGTGTTGATTCGGGAAAACGGTCAACTTTTATAATTCTCCAAATGAGTAAATTAAGGGGAAATTCACCGCTCCAAAAAAAATAATTTCTTTTTGATTTTAATAAAAATATTGATAATGATATTGAAAAAAACGTTTTATATTTTTTGAAGAAAATTCACGTACAAAAACATTTTTTGTAAGTCATCATAGCACAAAGTTGGACTCAAAAAGAAAACCACAAAACATCGACTTTTACATGATGAGATAGGAAAAAAAAAAAATCTTAGGAAAAAACTGATTTTCGTGGATTTTTGATAATACTTTGAGGAAAATAAAAACGCGCGAAAAATATTTTTTGGGGCTGTAAACTTACCCTTAATCAGATCAGAGCAAACAGTGAAATAAAGGTGCATCTATCGATCTCAATGAGCTTTTTTCAGCACATTATTCGACAACCTGTTTTATTCAGCATTGTTCAATGTAACACAGCATTTATTCAATATATATATGCTTTTTAGACTGATGAAAATTTTTAAATTTTTGCTCCAAAGTGCTCAATCGGTTTCAAATTGGGTCCTGTTTAGCCTCCCAAAATTTGAACTACTTTAGTAAGAAACTGACTTGGCACAAACCATTTCAAGTTTATATGGGAATTACTATGGGACAACTTATGTTTTTGTTCATATCTATCTAACAAATCACTACATCACTGTGCTTTTAAAAATGATAGCAGTGACTATAGCAAATTTTCTCAGTTACAACTTTGTTAAAATCCAGTTTTTAATCAAATGCACGGAATAAAAGTTATTAATGATTCAAGTCACTGATGTCTTATGATTATGCTCATTCAACTGTTCAGCAGGCAACATTGGTGTTTATGTCGCGTAGGATAGATAACAAAAATCATGGCTACTATGTCACACTGCAGAATAAAGTGTTGCCTACAATACAGTTGCTTAATCTTGCCATAATTTAATTTGACGTTTGGCTGAAAAACGATTCATTGCAAAGTTGTAGCTGATGAAAATTCCCATAAGAATAATAATAAAGTTTGCTAACCGTACAATATGTAAAAAGGCTATTAGACAATGAACAAAAAGTTATGTTTTCCCATAGTAATTTCTATATAAACTGCAACTGGTTTGTGCCAAGTCAATTTCTTATCAAATGAGTTTAAACATTCGGAGGCTAATCAGGATCTGATTTGAAGCCATTTGGAACGAAAATTTCAAATTTTGCATCAGTCTAATGCTTTTGTGACATTATTATAGACCATTATATATAAAAACATGGTTGAATTTTACTGCCCTAACTACTGTTTGTTGTACAGTGTTATTTTATAAAAAAATACGTCACGATTGAGTTTGCATAATTTCAAAAGTAAACTTATTTAAAAAAATGCAGGGAACAGAAACGTAAACTGAAGAATCAGTGAGCTAGATTCCTGCTCCCGTCTGGGAATTTTTCGAGTTGAAACATTTCTTACCTTGCCTGGGCATAGAGTATTAGTACAATCACTGTCACACAATTATTCTAAAGTATGGCCCACTTTGTAATGGAACAACGCAATTCCCTGGCAGATCATATATTTACATAGGTTTCTTCAACCATAAGTATGCACCCACTGAAGTTGGTCAGCAGGTTGTCATACAGCTTTCGAGCACAGGTTTTACCTACAGTATTCTGCTTGGTTGCCCAATGGTGCGGAATGCCTGTAAGCCTTCGCGATAGCAAATTTGCTGGACTGTACTACAGGCGACATCATACATTTTACTCAAATCGCGATCGGACATACCTGGGTTGCTTCTGATGGACCGCACGACCTTTCCAGAGAGCCAAGTTCCACTTCGGCGTTTACTTTGAGGCTTCCGTTTGGTCGTCGTCGTTTCTAGGAAAATTTAACACTTTAGTCAGCTGGGAGGCGGACTACGATGGAATTTCCAGGTGACTGTGTTTTTTTTTTTTTTTTTTTTTTCTTTTTTTTTTTTTTTTTTTAACTCTTTATTTGTTCCAAATTCAAAATAAATTACATTTCATTTTTAACCTAGGTGCTCCAGTTACTGCAGTAACTTACCAGCCTTAATTGTTATGATATATATCTAAGTGTTTTTACATTGTTCCTGTCTTGGCAATTCAGTATTTTAAACAGGTTTTTTAAACCTGCATGTCAGTATAACAATTGATAGCTTAAAACTAAATAACTAAAACTAAATCTTATCTAAGTATAAAGGGAATTAATCGTTACAATTGAGGATTGTAACGATTTTTGCCGGAAATTATTAATTATTTTGTTGGACATTTGTGCTAAAGTCTCAACATTCGAAATTCTATGTACTTCGGTAGTACTGTACCAGGGAGGCAACTTCAAAATCATCTTCAGAATTTTGTTCTGAATCCTTTGAAGTGCTTTTTTCCTGGTAGTGCAACAACTAGACCATATTGGCACAGCGTAAAGCATGGCCGGTCTAAAAACTTGTTTAAATATTAGAAGTTTATTCGTCAGGCAAAGTTTGGATTTCCTGTTTATAAGAGGATACAAACATTTTATATATTTGTTACATTTGGCTTGAATGCCCTCAATGTGATCTTTAAAAGTTAATTTATGGTCAAGTATTAATCCAAGATATTTCACTTGGTTTGACCAGGAAATTGGAACTCCGTTCATAGTGACTATGTGACTACTACTAGGTTTCAAAAAGGAAGCCCTGGGCTTATGTGGAAATATTATAAGTTGAGTTTTGGAAGCGTTGGGAGAAATCTTCCATTTTTGTAAATAAGAAGAGAAAATATCTAAACTTTTCTGAAGTCTGCTGCAAATAACACGAAGACTTCTTCCTTTAGCGGAAATGCCTGTGTCATCAGCGAACAAAGATTTGTGGCAACCCTGAGGCAAATCAGGGAGGTCCGAAGTGAAAATGTTATACAATATAGGCCCAAGAATGCTACCCTGAGGAACTCCTGCTCTAACAGGTAGTCGATTAGATTTGGAATTTTGATAATTTACCTGCAGAGTTCTGTCAGTTAAATAATTTTGAACTAATTTCATAATATAAAGTGGAAAATTAAACTTTTTCAATTTAGCAATCAAACCTTCATGCCAAACACTGTCGAATGCTTTTTCTATGTCTAGAAGAGCAACTCCAGTTGAGTGGCCTTCAGATTTGTTTGAACGAATTAAATTGGTAACTCTCAAGAGTTGATGAGTAGTTGAATGCCCATGGCGAAATCCAAACTGCTCATCTGCAAAAATTGAGTTCGTATTGATGTGAAGCATCATTCTATTTAAAATTATCTTTTCAAAAAGTTTACTTATTGAAGAAAGCAAACTTATTGGACGGTAGCTAGAAGCTTCAGCTGGATTTTTATCCGGCTTCAAAATTGGAACAACTTTTGCATTTTTCCATTTATCAGGAAAGTATGCCAAATGGAAACATCTGTTAAATAATTTTTCCAAGAAAGACAAGGTACTCTCTGGGAGTTTTTTGATGAGGATATAGAAAATTCCATCATCACCTGGAGCTTTCATATTTTGAAACTTTCTAGTTATAGACCTTACTTCGTCCAAATCAGTCCCCCAGGAATCATCAAAAATATTTTCCCGAGAGAAAATATTCAGAAAATCCCGAGCAACCTGATTCTCAATAGGACTAGTAAGACCCAAACTGAAATTATGGGAACTCTCGAATTGCTTAGCAAGTTTCTGAGCTTTTTCCAAATTTGTGATCAAAATTTTACCACCTTCTTTAAGCGCTGGAATTGGCTTTTGAGGTTTTTTCAAAATTTTTGTGAGTTTCCAAAAGGGTTTGGAACTCGGGTCTAATTTAGAAATATTATTTTCAAAATTTTTGTTCCTCAGGGCAGAGAATCGCTTTTTAATTTGTTTTTGCAAATCCCGCCAGATAACTTTCATGGCAGGATCGCGTGTTCTTTGAAATTGTCTCCTACGGACATTTTTAAGACGGATCAAGAGCTGAAGATCATCGTCTATTATAATTGAATCGAATTTAACCTCGCATTTTGGTACTGAGGCAGCTCTTGCTTCAACTATAGAAGTAGTCAGAGATTCAAGAGCATAATTAATTTCATCTTTGGTTTGCAAAGGAATGTTTGGATCGAAGTTATATTCCATAAATGTTCGATATTGCTCCCAATCAGCCCTATGGTAATTGAAAGTAAAGCTGTTGGGATTAGAAATTATTTCTTGGGATATTTCAAAAGTTACTGGAAGGTGATCAGAACCGAAGTCAGCATGGGTAACCAATTGGCTACAAAGATGACATGAATCAGTTAAGACCAAATCAATAGTTGAGGGATTTCTTGCAGAAGAAAAGCATGTTGGGCTGTTTGGATATTGAATAGTGTAATAACCTGCAGAACAATCATCAAACAGAATATTACCATTGGAATTGCTTTGAGCATTATTCCATGAGCGGTGTTTTGCATTAAAATCACCAATAATGAAGAATTTAGACCTATGACGGGTAAGTTTCTGGAGGTCACCCTTGAGAAAATTCTTTTGCTGGCCTACGCATTGGAATGGCAAATAGGCAGCTATAAACGTAAGTTGTCCAAATTTTGTTTCAACAGAAACTCCCAAAGTTTCAAAAACTTTGGTTTCAAATGAAGAAAGAATTTTATGCTTGATTCGTCTATGAATAATGATGGCAACGCCACCACAGGGTCCATCAAGACGATCATTTCTATAAATCAAGTAATTTGCGTCCTTCTTAACCTTATGGGCAGGTTTAAGGAACGTTTCAGTTATAACGGCAATATGCACGTTATGAACTCTCAAAAAATTAAATAGCTCGTCTTCATTATCTTTAAGAGATCGAGCATTCCAATTTAAAATGTTTAATGCTTTAAAATCCATTACTGAATTTTAAAGTCATGACAATATTATTAGCAAATTTTACTCCAGTTTGAATAGCATCAAACATGGAGTTAGATTTAAGCATATCAGAAATCATGTCAATTAATGAATTCTGTAAAAATTCCATTTTAGGAGCAGTAATGCTTCCTAAGTCAAAATTGTCAAAATTTCCGTTAGAACGTTGGTTAGTATTTTGATTTCTACCCGCTGCAATAGCAGCATAGGTAGCTCCATTAACTCGCTGAACATTGTTAGCAGCGAGGGGAGTAGGTACAGATGAAACATTTGAAGCAGGGGTGATATTTGTACCTACGGGTACGAATGTAGAATTTGTTCCTCGCTGACCGTTGTTAACAGCAGAGGAATTTGTACCTGGTCGGAAACGTGGAGCGTTTCCTACCTGTCGGTTAGAACGAGATTGTAGGATCGCTTTGCGAGTCTTACATTCCCAAAAATTGGATTTGTGGTTTTCACCACAATTTGAACATTTAAATTTTTTAGGATCTTCCTTCACAGGACAGTCGTCCTTTGCGTGAGAGGAATCACCACAATTCATGCATTTAGCTGGCATGTAGCAATTTTTAGTTCCGTGACCCCATCCCTGGCACTTACGGCACTGAGTGAGGTTTTGGAAATTTCCTCCAGTCTTCCTGAAGTGTTCCCACTTCACTCGGACATGGAGCATAAGGCTAGCTTTTTCTAAGGCCTTAAGGTTGTTTAGTTCACTAGACTTGAAGTGAACTAAATAAAAATCATTAGAAATCCCGTTGCGCGAATCGCCAGGACGGGATTTCATTTTCATTTTGATTACTTGGAGTGGCACAACTCCAAGTAATTTTGCCAGTTCATCTTTGATCTGATCCAGGGATTCACCACTAGGCAGTCCTTTCATGACAACCTTGAACACACGTTCAGTTTTGGTGTCGTAAGTAAAAAATTTGTGCTTCTTCTCAGTAAGATACTTGAGAAGACATTTAAATCCGTCCAAGGTTTCAGCCAATACACGGCATTCACCCCGACGTCCAATTTGTAGTGAAAACTTAGCTTTCACGAAATTCAAAAGTTCCATGCGAAGAGCATGGAAATCGGCAGTGGTTATCACAATAGGGGGAATCTTTTCCTTCTTGGCATTAAGCCGGGAAAGTTTACTAGAATTTTTCTTGGATGATGGATCATTCTCATCATCCGTGAGCAAATCAAATTGATTACTCAAATTAATTTCTTCAGAAGGGGGGTCCAGAGTTTGCCCCTTTCTTTTGCGTTTAGGCGCCATGGCGGCAGTAAATTTTTTATCCAAATCGACTTCCAAGCAGATTACTATAAGAATCTGAAGGATCGAAGAGGAATTTTCCAAATCGATATCCAAGAAGGATTACCTCGGGTAGGGTCCAAACAAGGATCGAAGAGGAATAAGAGGAGTTGAACAAGGTAGAAAATTTTTACAGGTTGAGCACTGAAAAGTGCTGTTTAAATTTGTTGTAGCTTTAGGTAGTAGTAACACTTCCTTAAGCAAAAAGCAAATAGATCCGCACGGCAAGAGAGCACGATGCGGACTGAAGGTGACTGTGTTATTTCTTCGCTCCTCTTGCACGATGACTGTCTCCAAAACAAGAGCATTTTATTAATTTTAAAAATACACGGTAAGAAAAAAGTACCCAACGGCCAGTTAACTTTTACCTACTTTTGACTAGTTTGTCTCCTTTTCTCCTTCTTATGTTGTCGAAAACGGAGAAGCAAAACCACCCAACAGGGGTAGTAAAGTGTGGGAACCCAACGTTGAGTATAATCATATTTACGTACTGTTGGGTACAACTAACTTACTTTTGGTTAAAAAGCCAGTGGAAAATTCCATACGAACTGCACACAAGTAAATGAAAATTACTTTGACCCGCTTTACCTACTTTTGGGTTCCGGCACTATAGTGCCGAGATGAGTGAAAAGAACTTAATTTTGAGTACTTTTTTCTAACCGTGTACGCTGTTATTGTTATTGTTGTTGTCAACAAAGAGACGTCAAAAGCTTCCGAAAACGTTCACTACACGCGCTGTTATAAGCAAAAGATTTTGTTCCAATACTAAGTGGGTCATGGTTTAAAGCAGGAACGGTAATCGGATTAACTGAAATGCTCTTAATTAACAACTGTGGAAGTGCCTCTAGAACGCTAAGTTGAGGGCCAGTATAAAGTTCTACTAAGTTCGTAGTATATAGAATAAGGATTACGCTTTCAATCAATTTATCATCACAAAAACCAGTTTTAAGTACTTAGAAGGTTCGGTGTACTGAATGGTTGAAAATAAATTCATATTGATCCACTGAACAGCATTATAATTTAATGATTGAAAATAGTTCAACATTAAGCTGCGTTTGCTTCTTATAATCGTATATCAGTCCCATATTATTTTTTTTCCTTTGGTTTGTTTTTTCCGTCGATCTTGTTTTCCGTGCTGAGCACCAATGCTACCGACGTGCCAGGAAGGCAGCTCCCACACCTGGACCCTACCTATCGACCCATCAACTCATGAACCGGGGACCAACGGATTTACTTCCCATCCGAAGGAAGGCGTGATCAGAGATGTTATGCCTCAGAACATCCCGGTGGCGCCGACTGGGATTGACCCCAGGCCTACTGGGGTGAGAGGTAATCACGCTTACCACTACACCACCGGCGCCGTTGATCAGTCCCATATGGAAAATGGGAATCTAAGTTACGAACTGTAACTCTCATATAAATATCTGAAAATAAATTCTTGTAAATTTAAAGATAATTATTTTTTGATGATAAATGGAGCAAGTTTTTTTGTTTCAGCGAAAAATATGTCAATGTCAAAAAGCAGAACTTTGTTGTCCTCTGGACAATTGAATTGTTGGATAATCTGAATCCGAAGTAGCATTAATACATAATATTAAATTAGGTGCAAATTACTAGTGCATATCGTTGTTATCTCAAAATTGGCAAAATACCATGTGGGATTGATATGCGTTTATATGCAGTTTATGTGTATTTTGGCGTTTAAGATTATTGCCTATATAAATGGGAAGGATCAACAAAATTCGACCATTTCTATCTTATCGGTAGTAGATTGTCGTGGTCTTGGTAGTGACATACTAACACAAACTAATTAACTGTTACATGAGTGAAAGAAGATCAGCATGTGATCGAAACCTGATGGAGTCAAATACAAAAAAAAAATTGGCAACACTGTACCAAAAATCAACTTAAATATTCATTGGGGAGTTAGCCAAAACATTTAAAAGAATAAGTCTTGAGTGGAACTCCATCAACTTAAATATTCATTGGGCAGTTAGCCAAAACATTTAAAAGAATAAATCTTGAGTGGAATTCATCCATCACTGTTACCAGTATGTTATGGAAAAAAAAAGCAAATAAATTGGATGTGACGAGGTACAATGGTATTCAGCTATCATTTAAATAACTTAGTGCAGGGAAAATCTAAAATCTGTCACGTACATGGCTAGAAATGAAACGAGTTCAGGACAATCAAACATAAAAAAAAAATAACGGTTGGTGTTAGCATATGGTCATAATATCATCTTAAAGCTTATCCGCGTCATTTGATTCAACCCAATTTACGTCCTCTGAACATGTTGCTTGATCATGTGAGGGGATTGGATGATCGGGAATGAGCACAAACTGGATTCATAAAATTTACGTCGTGGGATTTACCATCAATTGAATTGATCCCGGATCTTTGGGAGGACAGTCTCGGATCTACATTGTGATCAAAGGTACAAACTTATTCTTATATCTCAACACTGGAACACTTTTATCCAGATGTTCTGGAGGAATCCTACGTTTGGGAACTCTTGAACCAATTCACAAAATTGCAGATATTCTAAAACTAAAGATAATCCAGATGGACATGACATCATCACAACTCGAGGATTTCTAGCAAGTCCCGAAATATCATGAAATATCATAATTTCTGGAAACTTAAGGTAAATCTTAATGTTGAGCGATGATGCAATACCAATAATCAAAACACCTTATTATCACTTCATCGCATCGCTCAGAAGAGTGAAATAAGTACTTAATTGTACGAACATGTTATTGGTAGATCAATGATGTTATCATAATCGCGTAATAACTTTGTATTTACCGTACTGTACGTTCCCCATATGCGACCACGAGCACTACTTCCACCGCACTATCGGTTCGTTTCGCTCGAGTTATTCGCGCCGACAAAGCATATGAGCGGACCTAAATGGAGTGATTCAAATAGGCGCAACGCGTGGTGACTGGTTTTGATCGGAAGACGAGTAGTTAATAGTGTTAATAAAAATAAATGGAAAAACAAAGCTTTGTGAGCGATGGTTTTCTTGTGATCATAACTAGTATAGTAATGGGACTTTTCCATGTAAGACTGAGTGATTCAGTTTGATGCAATATAGGTGGCGATGGGTACGGTTTAATATTTACACATGTTTTTGCATATTATTTGTATTCACGTAATTAGTGAACCGACAGTTGTTTTAAGCACATTCTTGAGTGTGATTACTTTCTTCATTAAACTGTCAATACGATAATATACAACACTGGCTTCAAAAATATACCATCATTCACTCAAAGTTTTTAAAATGCAAATCTCGGCAATATTTTGCCAGGATTTGCACAGTTAAGCTAGCGTCAAACAAATTTTTCTATGATCACAACAAACATCTCAACAAGCAAACGTAATTTTTGCATATTTCTAAGTAACACTGTACATATCTCGGTAGAATTTTGCTGAGATGGGGATTAAAAAAATGTGGGTATTCTTTCTTAGTTAACAAAAATGTTTAAATATCTTATACTTTTACAAATGCACACCAAAATATCTTAAATTCTTACATCTAGATGGTTAAATATAGCAATACTTATTTATTCATAAATCGTTACTCTCATTTGCTTATCGTTATGTATTTAAGAGACTATATTAGGGTATTAAAATCTGCCCCCTCGATGACCCCATATGGCTAAGCAGGTGCTGGTTTTACATATACTGAGACGAAGCAATAAATTAACATGGCCTCTTAAGAAAACGTTCTCCTAAAGTAACGTGGAACCAAGTTTGCTGTCAATAGGGGCTTTGAAAAGATGCGAACAGGAAATGGTTCTCTCAAACATGATAAGACCTGATAAGACTCTTTTTTACTCTTCTTACTAAAAAAGGGTATACATAACGTTTTGAAAACCGACTAAGGGCCGTTCAAATATTATGTAACGCAAAAAAGTGGATTTAAAAATACCTCCCTCCCATTGTCACGCACTTTTCCTATACCTAATACACGGTAGTTAACACATTTCCATACTACCCCACCCCCTTGCGTTACGTAATATTTGAATGGGCCCTAATCGACTTAACTCGACGAGATAGAAAAATGCATTTGTGTGGTTTTTAACTATACTATCAAAATGCTGGCCAGTAGTGTTATATTGTTTTGCTGTAAACCAGTGTAATGTTACCCCATGCCAAGGTGTGAGATTCACTAGTTAGGGCCGAACCACTAAAACCATCTCCATCTTTACTCTCTTCTCTAGCTTGGATTCCCCGGGACCACGGTGAAGCGATTACTTGGGGTTGGGATGGTCTGTGCTCATCGATCTTTTCTAATCTTAGCGCTAGCTGACATTGCTAACACGGTGATCGTTTCTACACTTACGTTGCAGCTCAGACAGTATTTGAGAGACATTCTAGATGTCCTCTTATTGACACATTTCATCAACGAAATTCTTTGTGCTAAGGGCAGAAATGTCCCTCCGCACTACTTAAAATCGAGGGCAGTCGGAGGACACGTCCTCCGATGTTTTCTGTACGTTTACACACTCTGGACAGAGGGGTGACCTTGCAGGTCCAAACCGATGCAGGTACATGCTGAAGCAACCATTTCCAGATAGGAATTGCATTAGAGGGAAGTTAACCTCTCCGTGCTTCTTGTTCACCCAGAATGATAGAATAAGTATTAACTGATGATCCATCTACCGTTCTGCTCTGTGTCCCACTCCTTGCTGCCACTTGGCTATCGACTCCACTCTAACCATTTTCCGTACTCCTTTGGATTCCTTTTGCTTATTGTGCTCGCTGTCTTCCACAACGGTAATGCCGATAGGGATCATTGCGGCGATGACGCATACTAGCTCCAACGAGATGGTTCTGTACGCACTCACGACTACGTACTATTCATTTTCCTTAGATTCTGCATGGTTTCCAGCGCTGCAACCCAGGCTGAACCTCCGTACATCAGTATCGACGTAGATACACTAGCCAGGGGACGCCTCTTGCTATTGCTTGATCCAGAGTTGTTCGGCATGATTCACACTCCGCGTTGAAGGCGGTGATTCTCGATGTCGACGTAGCTGTTGAATTTTAGCAGGTCGTCGATCGTCACTACCAGGTATTTTAGCAAATGGGGTCGTAAATCGATTTGCTTGGAACCAATAGGCTAGTCAAGTAGTGAGCCAATTTAAAATCGTTAGTTTCCACCGGTTGGTAGACGTCAGTCTAAGTGATGTTTTAGATGATGGCGGAAAGATTTCACCTGCTATCACTGTCGCTCAAATTTGTATCAGAGTCTCAGTTTGGCATAGGGATCAATTGGATCCGTTACGGAGTGGGGGACATTTTTCTGGGAACCCTAACGGACAGCCTAAGCTCACTGGAGGCTATTCGTTCAATGAGGCCGATGAAGCACTCGTCGTAGTTCCTGTTAGGAATACGATCTATCCTGAGGGCTTTATCTTATTGCTCCTACACTATCACCTTGGTTTGGGTTCCTTCTCATTGCTCTATTCCAGGTAACAAGAAAGCGGACTCACTGGGTAAGGTGGGCGCTATGAAAGGTGATATTTTCGAGCGACAATCGCTTTAAGTGAATTTTTTTCAATTACTCGTCAGCAAGTCCTCACCAACTGGCAACAAAAGTGGAATGATGGTGATTTGGGAAGGTGGCTGCATTCTATTCTCCCACATGTGTCGAACAAACCATGGATTAGAGTGTACTTGTACGCCACCGCAGTGCTTCCTCTACGTTTATTCACCGATGCAACGGTGACGGAGATTAAAACGACAATTCACCCCCATGTACCTCCTCCCAAGTCCACTTCCAACCTGTTTGTAATTGTAGTCCTTAACTTCGCGTAAGTCGTGAGTAATCGGCCCGTTCTACTAACTTTAATCATAAGAAATATTGTTAACACTCCGAATACGGTGGGTAAAAAACTTTACGTCGACTACCAAGCATCCGAAACATGCCCCGTAACGTGGGTAGATCACCTTTTCGTGGTACGTTACGGGATGTAAGATCTACCACCGATTCCTAGTCCTGACTACTTCAGACTAGGGGAACGGATTTTTCAGTAATCCAAGGAACACATCTTAGTCCTTGTTACTTTTTATGTCTTGTTGATAGTGACAAGACTCGGCTTTGTCTACCGAGGATGATCTTGAAACAAGGGAAAAAATGAGTTAGTTGTCTTCATCTATGTGATTCCTAATCTTCTATTCGTTATTCCCTAGTTTGAAGTGGTTAAGACTAGGGTTCTGATGCATGGTTATTATCGGTGTCATACTTTAATTTTGTTGCTAAGGAATCCAATTTTGACTGACAAAGGGGCGCGCCTTTGGAGGGTGTTTCAACACTCCGAAGGGTATAAATAGCGGGACCTTTCAATTAGAATCGGATCTTTGCGATAAATGCAAGAGAGGCAACTGTAAAAAAATCGAATACTTCATCATTTCTCAATAGTGATGGAGTAATATGACATGCACTAAACTAATGACACGGGATATACTACAATAGATCATTTTACTGGTCGCAGTAGTGTTAGGTCCCGAACAGAGGAAAAAAAAAGCCTCCGAGAAACGTGTAACCGCAAGTTTGCAATGATACAACTTAGCCATTTCTTAATGAATTTCTTCAAAAATTGGAGTACCTTTAGAATTCCTAGGGTTTGTTGATGATTTTGATTGTAAAAAATTGAAAATAAAGTTGTCCACTTTTTTAAAAACATTGTGTGATTACAGTGCACTACTTCTTGATGGCAGTTCAGTTGTGGATCGCATCGTTACCGTGGAACCGAGGGGCATTTTGATGATGCTGCTTTCAGCTATCAAATGTGGTAGAGCCCATCGCCAATGGTGCCATTCAACAGGAAGAGATCCTGCTATAGTTGTAGATGAATGAGTTCGTAACGGATGGTTACGAAGCCGTATTGTTAAGACCTACCCAGGAAAGGACGGTCAGATGAGAAGGGTCGATGTTCAAACATCGTTGGGAATACTTCTAAGACCACCGATCAAAGTAGCCTTGCTGGACGGCATGGATAGCAGTAAGGCCATCCAAGGGCAAGGCATTATGGGTCGGGGTGTTGCGGAATTTGAGTGATCGGCCCTTTGATCGAATCAGGTGTAACCGATGTTGATGTATATAGATCAGTGCACGAAGATTTGCTGCACTCTTCTCTCACCCGTAAATTTTGCTAGCTTTGGGTGGTTTGTTTTGGATCCCATTCGTTGTCATCTCTTTTACTCAGAGACAAAATGATTGGCACCAAAAAGTGAGGTTAGTGGCCGTGCACTGCTCTATTGACATACAGCGTCGAGTGCAAACTCGTATGCCACCAACGGCAAAACAAACAACAGTAGAAGAAAAGAAATCAATTAACAAATTTCTGAATTATAAATCCTAAAACTACAATTAATATTAAACATCTAAAGATTTCTGAATTTTGGAACATTGGTTAGACTTGTGTGCATTAGTTAATTGAGGTCATACGAGTTTGTAAATATTCGATTTAACATTAAAAATCTAGCTGTCCATGTCAGGTAACTAAGCATCAAAGCTGTATTCAAATCCTCATTGATTGATTTTGTCACCAGTAAAAAGCTTATTTGTAATCACAGCGTAGTTTACTAGGGAAATCATTAAATATAAATTTAATTGCAGTCGAGTTGCGACATCACGAGCTTTGCAAAAGATTTTCAACATCTACAGTTGATAACTTTTCAGCAATTAGAATTTCACACTCATTTAAAGGGAAGGTGTATTAGTTATTATATTGAAAACCTAGAGATGTGAAGAAATTTGCAAACTTGACTATCGGAAGTCCCTGTTTCTTGTTCAGGATTTTTTTTCAAGAGGTGAACTTTCATTTTTGCGTTGATCTTTTATTTTAACCGTGATGCGTAGAGATTTTTATTTTCAACGGCGGCAGCACTGAAAATATCGATTCATCTTCATCGGTTGGTAGCAAGCATAAAAAAAAAACTGCATTTCGTGAAAAGCCAAACCGTGACTCTTTGATTGTTTGTTTACATTCGTAAATTCTTGAAAGTAAAGGGAGAAGCAAAATGAATCATTTTTCGATGAAAGAGATTTTTTTTCCTTGATTTGTTTTCCGTGCTGAGCACCAATGTTACTGACGTCAGGGAGGCAGCTCCCTCACCTGGGTCATACCTATCGACCCATCAACTCATGCACCGGGGACCAACGGCTTTACTTCCCGTGATCAGAGATGTTATGCCTCAGAACATCCCGGCGGTGCCAACTGAGATTGAACTGGCGCCCGCTGATCAAAGAGATTAGATACATAATTTTGATGATTTTGAAAAAAAAAATGTGGCTCACAATATCACAGCATCCCTTCATAAATACAATTATTCGAGAATAACTTGAATAATGTTCATATTGATTGACTGTAATTCTTCTAATCATTTGAGGATCGAAAAAAAGTGGTTCGGTTCGACAGCTCGGAAGAAGTTTGGGGCCTTTCTTCAGATCATCCAAATGTTTACGATACCCTCATAACATTCCATAAACGTACCGCAAAAGGAAAGAGATATCGCAACAAATTGTCACTATCATAGTCACTCTAAAGCTATGTTCTAATTTGAAAATTTTCACTTAAAATTTGAAATATTTTCAAATAAACCTGCTATTCCAGCGCACATATTTCTGACAGACATGGACTCAATTTTGACAAACATCTACTCGCAATATGCCGATCAAGAAATAGGAGATTTTTGAACATTATAATTTATTAAGAGAAAACTCACCAAACGGAACACAGCCTAACTGACAGGTAAATAATCAAATTCAATCATTCCTGAACATTATCGATCAAACGTAAAATGTTCCGTTTATCTCTATCTCGTCGATAAGCTTTCAACCGCCTATTTTTCTTCGGAAGCACTTGAGGTCGATTTTGATTTTTGATTTAAAGAAAAGGGAATAGACCGTCGTTTGAAAAGCGAAAATGGTGAAACTTTACACAAAGACTGTGAGAATGAAAAGGATTGACTTTTATAATTTTTGAACGCAATTTGAACTGCCTGAAAGAGAACAATCTTGTCAAGAGTCGTCATCTAGTTGTATTCTCTTACATAATAAAAATATATTAATTTTGAGATCCATAGCAGTGAAACTAAAGCATAAATGCAACGTTACAATGATTATGCTAAGATCTTATCAAGCTCAATTTCAGCTAATTCAATATTACCCTACCGCTCACCCCGCTTCACCCGTATGCCATTGATCGCAACTGCTTTTGCACTGGTCGGATTCATTCAGTTACCCTCAGTCAGCCCTTTCGGTATCGTTTGAGGCATGAATTCCATCGAATGGATGGTATCGTTACCTGTAATTGGCTCATTTTCTTTCATGCGGTTGTTCGCGCCAAGTCCAAGCGCCCAACTGCTGCCGAAGTTTGTAACTAATATCTGTTTTTCTTAATATAAATGTTGCCTTCGGTGAAATGGTGTTGTTTATTTCACGATCGAACGCCACCCCGTCAACAGCTGGACTACATTGTGTGTGACCATTGACGATTACTGCGGTTGGGCGCGGAAGACTATCAAAGTCGGATAAAATTTGGATCAGGATCGTCGGAAAAAGGTGTTGGTATTTTGTGGGAAGTGCTTTTGAAAATAACTGTGTTGAACAACCAAATAAGACTCTGAAGCTGATGCGAGTGGAGAGAAATGATACCACAAGTGAGTTTGTTTTTCAAAAAACCTAAGCATATAAAAATGATAGTGGATAATTTACGTGTTATTGGTTTGCAGTTGGCTTTTCTTGCTCTTAGTGCCCTTGTGACTCGTGCGGATCCTGTTCCTGAACCAGATCCTGCTAGAATTCTCGGAAAATATGTTTTTTCGTACCGACCATCTGAAGAAGAATATCGTATGAGAAATAGGCCGTTGGATTTGACTAATTTTGCTGATAATGAAGACTATGACACAGAACCTTCTGCTAGTCACAGTAGTTATGGCCACTCATCTTCAGGTCACTCAACTAATCCTGGATTCATGACATCCTATTCTACTTCAACAAGACATAGGGCGCCCAGTGGTATAGATAATGAAAGTGATGAAGATAGTGACGAGAAGGGAAATTATGTCAGTAGCAGTTCGGGATATTATAAGAAGAAATCGATTATCCCGATCCTGCAGTCATACAGTATCATTCACTCGTCAAAAGAACCCTCATCCACAAACAAGGGTAGGCAATATAGCGATGAAGATGAGGATTACGGAAGCAGGTACACATCACCAAAAGTAATTCACACCAAGGCGAAGGCCATCCCCATTAGCCAACACATTGAGGTAGAGAAGCCAGTACCTGTACATTATGTGAAGAAAATTCACGTGCCGATTCCTAAGGGAGTGAAGGTACATATTCCACATCCGGTTTTGGTGCCGGTACCACAGCCGTATCCTGTTCATATTCCTGTAGCGCAACCTGTAGCAGTAAGTTTTTAACAGTTTTTTTTAAGAGTTTGTGTGATTTTTGAAACTACGTTAGAGAAAGAAAAAATCTTTGTTTTTCATTAGAGATAACTGCTTGAGTAGTTGATGTTTGCAAAAGTTATTTTGGTGTTCTCGCGTTCAAAATACAGTAGAGCAAATTGTAGAACCAGTTCGTCATTAATTTTCAAAAATTCAAAAACTGTCTTTTCGTTCATAACCAAAATTAAGTCAATGAAAACGTGTTTATTGCATTACTAATTGCTTACCGGAACACAGTTGACACATTTTCATTGACATCATTTCGGTTTTAAACAAAAAAAAACTACTTTTGAATTGCCAAAAACTATTGACGTTCCCTTTCCCCTTTAAAAGCTGTTGGATTATCTAAAAAGTAAATGTGTGCATGGTCCTTATTGTTAAAACAATCAAAGGCTTTGAAATTGTTTGTACTGTATATTAATGGTGCGCAAAACATTCTGACAGATCTGAACTGATTTTTTTTTAAATTTATAAATCTGGTTTTGGTCCCGTTGAAAATAACCTTGGAGCGCCCCAGGAAATTGTATTAGGGTCCCTTCGATTAAATATTTGAAGTTTTTATAGTTCAGTAAGCTTTTTTCATAAAGAATAAAATCTGGCAAAATATTTTATTTTGTTTTGGTTGTTCGATGCGATGTTTGATTTGGATATAAATTCGATCATTACCAAAGATGTGTAAGTCGGCGGAGTTTTTGACTATCTTAGGCATGGTGTCTCTTGCAAAAAAAAACATTATTAACGCCCGGTTAATAATAGCTGCTAGCAAACATGGCAATCAGTATGATGTAAAAATTTTCAGCAACTGACTTTATCAGCACGCCAGTCTCCGCCACCCCTACATTCGCAAGCTGACTGACATTTTTTCAGCATGTTCAGCTGCTCGCATTGTGTCAACACTTAAGGGCCACCCACATTAGATCCGTTTACGTTGCGTTGATATAAATTTGACAGTTAGATTTAGTTGTCATTTTGCCACATCGCGTCAGATCTGGATCTGACGGCCTTTTAGTTCCTGCTCATTATCAGCAGAAAAAATATTACTTCTTGTTAACTAGCATAAATGTAAGCCGGGCATACTATAAAATCAGCATCTCTAAAATACTCACCAATCGAACTCTAAGATGCTCCTCTTTCATTTAAGGTTGCTATCAAAATGTTTTATCGGGGTTTATTTTGTCATACATGTTTTAGGCTTATACACTATTTTTTGGCGCTCAGTGCTGAGAACTGTCACTTTAGACACTGAATAACACAATGGTCTACTTTTCCTATCTAAAATAATAGTATCGGAAAGTGCTACTTTTCAGTACCAAGTGCCAAAAAGTTTTATTGAACATTTTTTCAGTACGAGTCGTTCAATTATCCAACGAGGCTATACCCTTTGTGTGTCAATTGCTTGTATCTGTATATAATGCAGTTTTAACTCCATACGTATGATCAAAGCTATCTGATCAAGTAGGTTATGAACTATGACTGTCACAAATTTTCAAGCACTTAGCTACTACCACTCTTTTCCGCATGCTTTTGAGTGCGGAAAAATAACTTTTGCGCACGCCTCTTTTAGTTAGGAAAAGTAGGCCATTATGCTACTCTGCTGCGTGATGGAAAATAGATATTATGAAGTGGAATTGAAAAAAAAAAATGTATACAACTCGTTGCACAAAACTTTTTTTTCAGCAATCATCATAATTATCCAACTCGGTTAGCCCCGTTGGATAAACAAGGACTCTTACTGAAAAAATCTTCTTTTTGAAACTTTGTTGCATAAATAGCTATGTTTGGACGGGATAAAACATTTCGATACCAACCTCATATCAAGGGGTAAACCCAAGATTTCGTTTGGAGAGTGTTTCTGCAATACTGATTTTTTTTAAATCTTTTCTTTCAGAGACACCGGTTCAATTTATTATGGTTCGAGGAATTTAACCTGCATAAGGAGAAAAAGAGTGAATAGGTAATACTTTGTGTTTTGGTCGTCGGTTCTACGAGCGATTGAGAGATTTTTAAGCTGAGTCAATAATGTTTGAGATAGAAACCGTTCCAGATTTATTGAATGAAGGGTCGGGAAATGGAACAGAAGGTTGATCAAGCACAACTTTTAAGCTTAAAAATTAAATGTTAAGAGACGAACCAGCTACAGGCTGAAAGTCTCCATAATAAAGCAAAAAAAAAAAACTTTTAAGCTTGTAGAATTGCAACATTTCAGAGGTTGACTATAAAATTCGAATGCTTTGAGGTGGTGATATCTCCGGGTAGAATTTGGTGGGATATGGGGTTGGGCAAGCCAGTTAAGATATCGTAACTGCTGGAGAAGATTTGAACTCGTGACTTTGGCGTGAGAGGTACGCCATGACCGTTTCTATTTCTATGTGTTATACTGCCGTTATACGCATAACTGTCCCATGTTCTATGCAATTCTTATGTACCGTGGGACTCTTATGCGTATAACGGCAGTATATCCCGTGCTTAATTAGCGGTCTCGATTAGCTTGAAATTCCGCTGCAGACGGAAATGGACCATTGCATGTTTTCCACGAAAAGGTGGTCAGCCTCATCGATTGTGTACCAGCATAGAATGAATGACACCGCATAATTTGTCTAAAGAGAATATCATAGTTTATGAAAGAATTATATTCCCAAATTAACAGAATTGAACATCCACTGTAAAATGTGAGACAATTTTATCTGGGATTCATCGTTGTACAGGTCAATAATCCCAACAAACTTTGAAAGCTGAATAAGAGCTTTTCATATGCTTCTCAGCTAAAAATTGGCTTATTCAAATCTTGATTAGTTTAAATTCTTTGTTATGGTATTTATATTATTTGACAAATTCTAGATAACATTTGATTAAGGAAAAAGACCTACTACTATAATGTAAGTATCATTAACCCCTATTGAGCCGTGTACTGAATAATTCTTGCATCAATTTTCAGTAGGTCCTATCTGCATTGTTCGATTCTCTTCATCGTTTTTCTTTTAGAATTACCACGACCAGTCCAACACATTTCGTGCTATTTTCGCCACACAGTTTGATGAAAGAAGTCAAACATAACAAATCATGTTTTCGCTACTGAGTTATTAACGAAGGAGAAAGTTGATGAAGAAAATCGATCAATGTAAATATGAACTATTGAAAAGCGACGGGAGAATTGTTAATAAAAATAATCTGTCACTTAGACAGCTAGAAAATATAAGTGTCAACATTGTTGTATTTTCTAAGCAATTACTTTAGCTGTCGAAAATTGTGAAAATTAAGGACACCAACCGGTAGAGAAATCTTTCCTCTACCAGCTAGCATTGTTTATTAGGCTAAAGCCATTGTATACAAACGCAATTACGCCCCTTTGAAATATTAGCACTGTATGTTTTATAAATCAAAGCCCTCTACTTACACAGCTATAAACCTGAGTAAAAGCCAATCGTCAAAGTGAGGGGTGATTGGTTGAAATAATAGTGAGCCTGAAACGCTGAAGAACAGTGGGAAAATGAGTTTGATTGAGCTGAATTTTATGTCTAAGAGACTTGATGGCTTGAGTGTTATGTTCCAAATGGTGCTCGCATATGTTGGTCTTAGAGCTCTGAAATTTACTTGAGTTTCTTTAAAATGTATACCAGAGATTCTATCTTGAACACGTTGTTGGCTTTTTTACGCACCATCCTATTGAGGAGAAAGATTAATGATGAAGCTATATTCTTCATAGAAAATAGAATAAGCCTCAATTTAAATACATGTTTGATATTTTTCTGCATTAAAATAGAGTGAAATGTTTTAAAAATTACAGTAAACTCGTACACTAACGTAAATTAAAATCATACCATATTGATATTTATCTTCCTTTTCACACAGGTACCAGTCATCAGGGAGATAACCATACCAATCGAAAAGATCGTTCCGTATCCAGTGGAGAAAAGAGTACCCGTGCCAATAGAGAAGCCAGTCCCGTATCCAGTGGAAAAACACGTCCCAGTGCACATACCCCAGCCATACCCAGTGAAAGTCCCTGTTATCAAAACCATCGTTCACAAGTATAAGGCACCACGTACCGTTGGTGTTGGAAGTGTCACATTTTAAATCAGTAACATTCCGGAGAACAGTGTGTGGTAATGAACAGTCATTTACACCAGAAGCGTGGCAGCAAATAATTAAATTAGTGTTATTACAATAACTAAACTCATTTTACGTTATTGTAAGTTGTTTCGTTTACCATCAACCATCATTGCTTTTTACATGTGTCAGCCCTGAAGGTAATATAAAAAAAAAAAAGTTTAAATAGCTATATGAAAAAAGATGTGATTTTGGAGGAAATTGCCTACGGGCAGAGAAAAAAAAAAATCAGAAAACAAAACTTGTTAAACAGAATTATTTGCATGTAAACTCTCTTTGGTTCGGTTCGCATTGTGTAAGACCTTCAGGCCCACGGCAAAAAGGAACTGACGACCGCTGAGCCACACACCGGTTCAGTTGTGAGTTATTAATTTATTGCTTTCCAATTATGTTCGCACGTAGGGAAACAATCGAGGTACGAGCAGACGTAGAAGTTGAGGTAAAGTAAACGCGAAGTGCACGTGATGTTGGTTTCCAGCAGGCCGAAAGCGTAGTTACAATTTTAAACCTTCCTTCCTCGTGCCAAGCTGAAACGATGACGAAGATATGCGCAAAAAATATGACCAGCTTGTTTTCCTCTTTGCAGCATTTTGACTGATATTTATTAGTTGTTTTTTTTTTCTGTATAGCTTGTACTTATAGAAACAATGGAAGTGCACTTGTAGTAACAGATTTATTTCAAAACCGTGTTAATGTTACGATCTTCATGCCCATACCTGTTGCTATATATGTTGTTTCTTGTTGTTAGGTTTGTACATTTAACATTCGTTTTTAAAGCTAATAAATTTGATTATGTGAATTATACTTTCATTATCATTCGAACATCAATCGTGTGAATTGGGATCAAATCAAGTGCGCTGAAGGAAACGTAATTAGTAAATTAGTTACATTTACTAATTAGGAATGACGGTTCAACAGATTAAAGGAAAAGCGTGCGCAGAAGGGGTGACAAAAAAGTCTAAATGTTATTTACGTAATATACAGCGAGTTTGACACCACTGCCCCTCCCCCTGCTGCACATGCTTGTGAGAGGAATTACCGTTATATAAACCACGTCGTCTCCAACCGTAGCATAGCACTTTAACTCTGAAATTTATTTTATAGGCCCCACAACACAACCAAGGAGGCTACTCAGATGAATATATATATGGGTCCCCTGATGATTCTCGATTTTCTCAAATAGCAAAGAGAGACAGCAAGAAAGCTAATAGAGCTTTTACTTTAGACTACTAAAACTCCTCCTAATGGGTTAACATCGGAGACTTCGGAAAATTCAGCTTATCTTCATTTCAAGGCTGTGGAAACACCCAACAAACAATTTTAGCTGCCGACCAGCTTGTACAAGCAAAAATTAGCTGCATAAGGCAAATTTTGGCTGTATAAGCTTATCTGCAGCTAAAATTGTTAGTTGGGCAAAGCTGTTTGTGACCTTCAAACGTATTTAATTTTTTTTTAGCTCAAATAGATGCCGGGTGAATAACCATTAGACCGGTGAAGTGAAGTTGAAAATATAGCATCGAAATGCACTCAGTCAGATTGAGCAGCTCTAGCGTTAGTGTATTTTTGGTATTTAGAACCGTGAGAAAAGTGCCACTTGTAAATCCCGCAAACTCTTTGGTACATTTGACTGGGGTCCGACAACTGCTTCTCTGGTTCATTCGCATCACAACTGTAATTCATATTGCACTATCTATTACAATTGAGAAATAGGGCCGCTGCAGAACACGCAGGGTAAGGGAGGTGTAAATGAATGCATCATAAAATTATAGAGAGTATATAATTCAAGCTCTCCCTTGTACTGGTTTGCATGCAATGAAAAAAAAAAACGGAGGGGAACATCATTCTCGCTAATGCGTTTTCACATCGTTAACAGGATTAGTTGCCGGTCTGGGATTTTATTTTATTTGTGGGGAGAAAGTAAGATGAAGTAATGGATAAAGGACACTTAATTCTTTTATTTATGTGCTATCTCAATGAACTGCGCGTTCAATAGGTTGCTCGTATAGAATGAAGCAGTGAGTTATGTTGATTTAGAATCATAATTTTAGTGACTACAATACAATACAATACAAAATCAACTCCAATGTGGAGCATGTTTTACCTTTCTTCCAAAGAAGAATATACATACAGGGGTCCGAGGGTCTAGGGTCATATACCAATCGACTCCTCGACATCGGAACATTTTTTTTTGTTTGTTTTATAGTAAGGGAAAAAGTTTTCAAAAACTCCTCATGTTAACTCAAGCAATTTTTTAAAAGCAAAAATTCTGCAAGTGGATTTACTGACCAACTGCCTTATATGCAATGTCTGCACTGGCGTGCACAGGGTGGGGCCTTTTTTTTTTAATAAGAGTTTTATTTACACATTTACAAAATTATGATAAAACATAACTTGATTTCTTGTTAACTTGATTTGAAGGTAAAATAACTTCATTTCATAATATAAGGGCACTGAAAACCTTTTATTGCGTCAATTGCTTTGACATGGTGCCTGAAAATTGCACCACAAAGGTGCATGAAGGAACAAACTTCAAAATAATTTTTAAGTGAAAAGAGCACCACAGTGTTGCATATAAAAAAATTCTGGCGTAATTTTTTTTTCAAGGGTTTACATGGAGGGTTAGAAGAAGAGGGTAAAGGAGATTGGGCAAAAACGTATGGAGACTGGTCCAAGAATATACATCAATGACTGATATCTCATTCGAAAGGTATCATTGAGAAAGAAAAAGTTGGTATGAGGTCAAAAAATTTTACCGTGGGAGAAAAAAGTTACTGAAGGTGTAATGTTGGTAATTGGCCATTGTCGCTCATTTTGCTATTTAACCCTTTATAAGGCCGTGAAAACCAAGCAAGGAATCAACAAAAACTACAATAAAACACAATTCTTACTCGGTCAAAAGCACAAATATATTTTTTGTTTGGAAAAAATAGTTGAAAAACTTGAAAAAAATAGTGGCAACTATCACTGCCTTCGAAGTCCAGAAACTTTGGTGGCAATATGTTTGCCACTGCCTTACTAGCGCAACAATATTGGTGGCAATATCTTTGCCACTGCCATGCAGGTGCACTTTATTTTTGGAACGAATTGTAAGATAGACATAGATCAATTTCAATTAAGTTTTACGTGAAACAAATCAAAGCAAGGTGTTGCGCAAAGTGGTACCTTACACTTGGAACATTGAATTTTGGACCTCTTATTTTTAGCCTTTGTACTACATAGGCGACAACGACGATAGGTACCCAACTGTTCCAGTTTATGACTTCCAACATCTGAAAAGCGTAGATTATCTAGTACTCCTTCTTTTTGATAGTTTGAAGACATTGTAGGCTTCTTTGTAGAATATCTTGGTTCGCTTTGTAGGCTGCGCTTCCTCGAAGTATAGTTACCAACAAGGTCTCGTGATAACTTCAACCTGAACTGCAGCTGAGTCACGTGATTTCGCACATGGTTGTTAGATGCATACAACAAGTATGCATTCGTAATAGCCAAATCAATGCAGAAATTGAAAATCCACAGCCACCACCTCTGGCTTCTTCTACCGACCCCATACGTGCTTCTCTTTTGATTAAACCGATCAACTCCGCCCATCCGCTTTGTGTATTCCTGAACCGCTTTCGGACATACGATGGTTTTTCTGGTACCATCATGTTGCTTCCTTTCACACGTAGCTGTCACGGTTTTAGGATGGAATGCTGTAGTCAACATTGTTACCATTTTGGAATCTTGCCACATTACAAAAGCAACGTTTTTCTTCAAACGCCACTTGTACTCCCCTCTCAGGAAACGCTTTCGCCTTTTCGGTTGGGACTTTCTTTTGTACTTTTTTAGTAGTACAGGTAGGTCCGATCTATTTGTTCACTGTAGCCGTTGTATAAATTCCATGATTATATAAGTATTGTAACATACCGTATGAGGCGAAGAAACTATCGAAGGTCACATGACCTTGAAATCCTTCATCAATTTGCGAGTTTCTGCGTTAGATTCTTGACTACATTGGCCCCTAGGCCTATAGTAGGAGACTTGTCATCGCGTTTGCCAGTATAAATATCAAACTCAAATACGTAACCAGTCTCACTGTCGGCTCTTGTGCACACCTTATAGCCTCTCTTGATAGGTTTTAGTGGCATAGATTGTTTCAATGTCGATCGCCCTTTGAACAGAATCATCGATTCATCAATCGATTGCGATGATGTGGACTGTACTGCTCTCTGGCATGCAGTGTTCAGTAAATCAAGAAGTGGACGAATCTTGTACAGTTTGTCAAAATGATCTGAATTCCTTGGAGGCATCATACGATTATCATTCAGATGCAAATTCTCTAAGATTTTTTCGAATCTCTTGCACGGCATAATGGAAGCAATTTCGTCCGTACGGAAAAATGGATCACTTGACCAGTACAAATCAACACTTGCAAGAGGCTTGAGACCCATCATAATGGTAATCCTTAGAAAAGCTTTGATTTCTGCTTCAGATACCGGTTCCCACTGTCGACTTTGCTGTTGGTCTGCGTAGATATTAGTTTGGGTAACTATAAGTTTCAAAATGTCATCGTCGAAAAACTGTGCGAAATTGGCTACAAGGCTTGCAAACGAACATTATCAAAATTGGCTGTATTGGGATCCTGGGACCAATCGCCTTTTTTCCAGTCAACTTCATCATCGTCTGATTGGTCCACTTGGGAAAAATCTTCGCTTGATTGATCGTCATCCGATTCATCTGAAGCTGATGTTTCGGATAATGCTTGATCCAACAATATCATATAAGGTTAGCACAATGACCCGAATAGATGATTAGACACTTGCAACTGTTTTCAATGCGGGTAATCGTGCGTGTGTGAGGAATCGCTTTTAAATGCTTACGGTTGTGATAACCCGAAGAACACGGTTGTGGTTCATCAATGGATGTGTGCCGTTCAGTCCCACTGCCCTTAGCAGCATCATCTGAATCATCACTTCCAGCGAGAATATCGATCAGAGATGTATCTAGCTTGCTCAAGGTAGAGAGTTCCGGATCAGCTTCCAGTTCATCATCGGACACATCGGGATTATCAGGTAGTCCACAAATTTTCGCCAGCTCTCTTTAAACCTCGTCATCCGACTCTATATACGGTATGTTCGACATACTTTTAGCTGAAACGTTAAATAGCATGTAACAGTATTGCGAGCATTTTTCATTGTAGAAAACTGTAACATTTGACATGAACTACAGATCAATGTTTGAAAAAAGTACATGATCTAAGAAAGGAGTTCCAAAACAGTATATTTCTATTGAGAAACTTACCGACTTGTGGGATTTGTAATGAGTTTTAGCTGATATTCGTATTTCCGCTCGAAAATGGCGGTTTGTTTACACAAAAATGACTCCCAAATACTCAGTTTCCACTTCTTCCGGCTCAAAAAAAAAATTAAAAGTGTTGCCAGATATCAGAAGTAGCCAATGCACGGAAAAAAAATACTGCAACGGGATTGTTTGTGTGGAGAAAAAAATACAGATTTTTGGTGGTAATATAGTTGCCACTGCCTTCTAAAGGGTTAATCATCTTTTTCTTTTTGCATGTGATGTGTGCGTGCGTGCGTACGTGTGTGTGTGTTTTTTTTCTGTCCTTTATTATCCCGGCACTCCATTACAGCGGTGGTTTTCAAATGCTCCGTGACTCCGACTTACAAAGCTCGCTAATCTCACATACGCGTGTAGGTAAACACGGGCAGCCTTACCCTAGTAGCACGCTTGTCACAAATCAATTGTAGAAACTTATATACGACTTATTTCAGTCATAAATGAGTTGCTGTAACTTATTGTGATGAAAGTGTGCTACTTGGGTACACCACTAATCTCTTTAATTGGGTCTCTCGGGGTACTCAATAAAGAAATCTGGCTTTAGTGCCAACATAGTCAGATTAACGCTACGTATCAACGGAATGTAACAAGTACATAAGTATGACTAGCCAAATAATGAGTATTGAATAAAAATATCCGAATTGATGATTGTGAATACCTTTGTTGTATTAATATCTCAGTATTTTGTGTTATATTTTTTCAGTTTTTCATGTAAGTAAAATTCATAAGAGTAATGTCAACTATCTTTAACACATTTATTTGTTCTGCCGATGCTTCCTTGAGCATTCGCTTAGAATAAATTCAACTGATTTCCCGTGCAACACTGAAATCATGTTTGGCCTACTTTGTAACTGTTCGGTTCTTCGAAGTTGTCTTCGTCTGTTAACAAGAGAATTCTTCGAATTACATCCTGAATAGGCTTTTCATTGCTGATGCAGTTGCACCTAATAAGGTAGTACATCTGTTTATATTTTAGGATAAGTGTCTCAATAAGCATAATATTTTTTGAGTTGTATGGATTAAGTGTTATGGAAAAAGTATTTGGCCCTTATTACGAGTGTCATTTCACGGGGACAATGAAGGGAAGTGACGAATTCCCATCCACGCTGAAGTGATTCCTGGGCAAATTGAATAGGAAATCACATCACCGTGAGTGACAAGTAATGATTTCACTTCGTTTTCACCGTCATAAGGGCTTTTGTTTTGACCATGAATTGAGTGCAATATCAGAGTTGTTAATCGATAACTCTATACCTAACGTCTTGTAGACGTATACGACAATGGAAAATTCGCATAGCAGGCGTTTACGAAAAGACATTATCGACTTTTTTTTATTGACAACCCTTGTCAATATCATTCAATCTCATACAAACCAGATTTGTGCATTTATATTTTCGCTAAAGATGGGAAAAGAAAGACCCACTCGCGTGCAAACTATCGCGCGTCATTTAAAGAATACAGCGCACTAGATGCGATGTTATCTTTAACGTACACCACGAGAGTAAAATCGATTGTCGCGAGTGGATCATTTCGGTTTCCAAGTCTAGCGACAGTAAATATAATGCAAGACTTAGTAGCTATATCTGTTGAATTGTTAACCTTTTCATTCATAGATTGGTTTTAACAACTAGGAATATCTCTGTCATGCTTACTGGGTCATAACTAACCGAAATGCTCATGCTGGAATTGTACAGCTTAATACCGTGGGATTCCTCGAGATTGACGAGTATTCACGGCAGCAAATACATCTAATCGCTGTATTTTACTAACTACCACAACGGAACAATATGCCGTATTCCGTCTGGAATCAAGAAGTTTTTGCTAATCCACCATTACTACTACGTTCCACAAAATTCCAGAGTGTGCCAGGAGCATTTACGAGGAAACGAATGGGAAGAATTTTTGGATTCTCCCAACCTAATCCATGATTTCAACGGCACCCATACAAAAGAAATGTATGATAGTTTTAGAGCTGCTTTGCAGCAAAATGCATTAGATTACGAAAGCTTGTTGGAAATGCACGATAATGAACTGTATTATTTAGTAGGATTTGAAAGACAACAGTTCGAACAAATTCTTACAAACAAATGTGACACTCCAGGTTTGGCTTTGGGAATATATCTGGATCACGAAAATACTATAGTTACATTCTTGTTGGTCGAGACTAGGTGGGTAGAGAGGGAATAGGTAATTATTATTGCTCTTACATGTCTGGCAAAAGAACCCCCGGATGACTGTAGTATGGTTTTTAAGAAACGCTAGATTCGAGCCTAACATTAATCATCCTGCTCAATTTTTGGATATGTAATTGCTGAATAAGCAATATATCAAAAATCTTTATTATAATGTTTCAAATATCTGGGACTTACAATATTATGTTCCACCTTCTTACATCAAAGTAAAATATAACATTTTTCGTTATGCTTTTTCTTCTTTTGCAACTGAAAAATCTTTTGAAGAACTACTATTGATGTTTTTTAATAACCAATATCCACAAATGATTTGATTGATTGATAAAACAGGTTGTCTTCATTTTTGTCATATTATTTAAAAACATTGATTTATTCATATTACTTAAGTTTTAATAGCGTTTTAAGATTGATAGACTGACATATGAGACATTTTTTTTTCAATATACATGTTAAAAACTAAAACTACTCAAATTCGTGTAGAATAAATGGGATAACTTTTTTCTAACACGATAAAAAATTTGACCCCATACCAACTTTTTCTTGTCTTAATGAAACCTTTCAAATGAGATATATGTCATTCGTGTACATCACAGGACCGAATTTGCCCAATCTCCTTTAAGGTTGAAAAAATTCACCTTCGTGATGGTAATAAAAAAAAAGCTTTTTATTGAATATTTCTGGTGTATCATCAAGGTGGTGCTTGGAGAGACTAATAAAAATGAATAATTCTGGTGGAAAAATTTAATCACGCTAAAAATTTGGAGGTGCACATTTAACTGAAAATTTCTGGTGGAAAGCTCGCAACTCTGTGGTGAATGTAGAAGCAAGGTTTATTCATTTTTCTGGTGCATAATTTGCATCGTTCTGATGAATGCAAGCTTCATTGAAAATATATGGTGGAAAATTCGCACCATTCTGGTTCATAGAGAGGCAAAGCCTGAAAATTGCACCACAAAGGTGCATGGTGAACCAAACTTCACAGATAATTTTTGATGCACCGTTCTGGTGAATGGAGGAGCATGCTTTATTGAAAATTTCTGGTGCAAAATTTGCATCGCTATGATAAATGAAATTAACAGAAAATTTCTGGTGGAAAACTTGCACTGTACTGGTGAACGGATGAGTAAGCTTTTCAGAAAATTTTTGGTCTTAAAAATGCATCCTTCTGAATAGAGCAACAAACTTTAATAATAATTTCTGGTGTAAAATTTGCACCATTCTGATGATTGGAGGGAAGCTGCTTTACTGAAAATTTATGATGAAAAATCTGAAAATAGAGGCAAGCTTTAATTGTTGGAAAACCCGCAACATTCTGATGATAGGAGAAGCAAGCTATATTGAAAATGTCTAGTGGAAAATGGAAAAAAAAGGAAATCTGAACCAATTAGAAGATTGGAGAAGCAATTTATATTGATCATTAACGGTGAAAAATTTGCATCGTTCTGGTCAATTGAAATTTAAGATGTAAAATTTTCTGGGGGTAAGTTTGTATTGAACATTTCTGGTGTAAGATTTGCAACAATCTGCTGCATGGAGGGGCAAGCTGAATTAAAAATTCCTGATGTTAATATTGCACAGTTCTGGTGAATGGAGGGGCAAGCTTTATTGAACATTTCAGGTAGAAAAACTACAACGTTTTGGTGAATGGACGGACAACTTAAACTTGACTTCGTAGAAGGGTATTGAATTCTGAGGACAGTTTCAAAAGAAAAGATTTCTGAGGATGATTTCATGGATTTTCTGCGAATAATTTCTAGTGAATCCTGCAGATAGTTCCAAGATAATTTCGAAAAGATTACCGAGAGAATCAAATTTTGAATGAAATTCCAAAGGGATGTTGCGAAAAATTTCAAGGGAATTCCGAGGATAATTTCATGCTCATTCTTGGAAGAATTTCTGGATTCTTCTGAAATTTTAGGAGAATTAAAGTTCCAAGGTGTTCTGAGAAAACAAAAGTTCTTAAATATTCCGAGAAGAACCTCAAGGATTTTGCATTCTTAGGACAGTTCCAAAATATTTCTGGAGAGAATTCAAAGAAAATTCTGCCGATAATTTCTAGTGCGTCCTGCAGATAGTTCCAAGATAATTTCGAAAAGAATACTTAGAAAATCAAATTTTGAGTGAAATTCCAAAGCGATTTTAAGCAAAATTTGAAGTGAATTCCAGGAAAAAAAAATATCTGAAACTCTAAAGGAATTTCAGTTGCAAGCTGTTCTGAGAAAAAATCATGAAGACTTCTAAATATAATTCCAGTGGACTTCTGAGAAGAATATCAAAAGAGCTTCTAAAAATATCCAAGAAGAACCTCAAGGATATTGAATTCTGAGGACAGTTCCAAATGATTTCTGGTTAGTATTCCAAGAAAATTCTACGAATAATTTCTAGGGAATCCTTCAGCTAGTTCCAGGATAATTCCGAAAAGAATACCGAGAAAAATAAAGTTTGAGTGAAATTCAAAACGGATTTTGAGGAACATTTCAAGATAATTTCTAGCTCATTCAGGGAATACTGAGGAAATCCTTCTGAAACTCTAAAGGGTCACCCACATTAGATCCGTTTGCGTTGCGTTGACGTAAATTTGACAGTTAGACAATAGATTTAGCTGTCACTTTGCCGCAACGCGTCCGATCCGGATCTTATGTGCGTGGGCCTTAAGGGAATTTCAGCTCCAAGGTGTTCTGCTAAAAAGTCAAGAAGAGTTCTAAAAATAATTCCAGAGGAATTATAAGAAGAATTTCAAAAGGGCTAATAGCGTTTTAAAAATTCCGAAATGAACCTCAAGGAATTCTGAGGATG
Source organism: Ochlerotatus camptorhynchus (assembly GCF_037179485.1). Classification (NCBI taxonomy): domain Eukaryota; kingdom Metazoa; phylum Arthropoda; class Insecta; order Diptera; family Culicidae; genus Ochlerotatus; species Ochlerotatus camptorhynchus. The sequence continues at coordinate 333,808 of NW_027040497.1, read as the reverse complement.
GACTTTTTCGCAACTGTACAAAGTTTAAAGACAGCTGTTGGATTTAAATTGAAAACTGGGTATTAATTTGCCATTGAACTTGGTCTACTGTTGTCTTACTAAAAATTCGTCTAAAAATCTTCTATGAAAATTCCAATTCATTTGTCACCGTCGCACAGTAGGGCAGCGAAGCCATTCGCGTGGCCAAAACCTCTAGCGCCATTGGTTTGCTTTTTATAGCGATACAATGTTGTACAAAGTTGCTCAATATTAAAAGCGCCATCTTTTGAAAGTTTCGTATTAGTTCATTTTTACGCCACATAGATGGCGCTCGAGTCTAGCTTTTGAACGGAGTATCCTAGCCAAATAGTTTTTAGAGCAAAGTTATGTAACTTGAAATGTTGAGAAATGTTGTCCAAGACATCTAAACTCTATGAATCACATTAAGCGAGATATCGGGCAATTAGGAAAACTAACCTCTAAAACTGCGGTTTTTCCTTTTTTTCACCTATAAATGTCAAATGTATAAGTTTTATACTCTGATAATTAACAACATGGTTTAACTCATCCAATAAATACCCTTTACTTTATACATCATGCTTCTTTATAAAGTTATTAACATAAATGTCTCAAAAAAGTGATGCATAAAAATGTCAATTACTCAAAATATATCAAAAAGTAGCAGCCAATTTTTTTCAAATGATTAGTGTAGACCTTGCTGGGTAAAATAACGACCACAGTTCAACAGGCAACTGCAGGCATTTTCATCATGTGGTCATTATTTTACCCAGCAAGGTCTACACTAATCATTTGAAAAAAATTGGCTGCTACTTTTTGATATAATTTGAGTAATTGACATTTTTATGCATCACTTTTTTGAAACAATTAGGGGAATTTACGTATTCTCGTCAATCTAAGCAGCTTCCGCTTTTCTATTAGCATTTTTTCAGTGTCACGCACACATATGATGTGTCTGTTTGTTTACATTCATCTGCTGCTAGCTATTCTATCCATTCCAATCAACAAAACTGTCCAAAACGGTTTGAAAACGTTTTTAAGGCGCTACAAACTTCTCAGGTGAGTGTGACTATTGTCGGCAGCCTCTTTTACTTCGGCAACCTTTCCGTTTAAACTGCGTGTAAACCAGCTGTTCTATTATCGGCAACTCAAAATCAGCCGTATTTTGATGTGCTTATGTTTCTTTTGCAGAAACACCTGGCATAACAGGATTGCTCAGTCGTAAAAATGTATTAGGATTGAAGCTGAAAAACTAAGGAATCGTTTAAATACATTTAGCGAAGTGTTTTAGTGAGAAAATACATCTAAATTAACGTTTAAATTGTGGTTGCCGAAAACAGTCGATGGCTGCCGAAGCCATCATTTACCCTATGTTGTTAACTATACAATAAAGCATGGTATTCAAAATAATGTGTATTTATTGGATGAGTCAAACCATTTAGTTAATTATCAGAGTATAAAACTTATACATTTGACGTATATATACCCGAACAAAGCCTGAGATCAAATTGAAATCTAAATTTTATGTTGTGATTTCGCTGCTCATGATTACACAGGTTGCTGTCGTTTTGGTCGTTTTAACGGTTAAAATATCAAAATTGAGAGCAAACATATCTTCCTGTGACATCACATTGAAAACTATTTCTGCTATCAGTGAGAGCAAACTGAAAACCAAATTTGTTATCCATTTTTCCTGTTGATAACAAAATAAGTATTCAATTTGATGTTATGCTAAGGCAATGAAAACAAACCCGTAACAACATATTTTTAAAGAGCAAATGTAGAGCAAAATGAAAACAAAATTTGGTATCAAATTTGTCAATGTCTAAACTGAAATCAAATTATGATTTCAGTTTGATGTTGATATCAAAACTTGATATCAATTTGCTGTCATTTTGATGTTGGACTTTGCTCGGGTAGTTAAACAAAGGAAAAAACGCAATTTTAGAGGTTAGTTTCCTAATTGCCCAATATCACGCTTAAGTTGAGTCATAGAGTTTCGATTTCTTCGACAACATTTATCAACACTTCAAATTACACAACTTTGCTCTAAAAACTATTTGGCTAGGATACTCCGTTCAAAAGCTAGGCGTAAAAATGAACTAATATGAAACTTTCAAAAGATGGCGCTTTTAATATTGAGCAACTTTGTAGAACATTGTATTGCTGTAGAAAGCAAACCAACAGCGCTAGAGGTTTTGGCCACACGAATGGCTTCGCTGCCCCACTGTGTGCCGGTATTTTCGATCGAGGTAAGTTGTCCGATTCCTACAGGGTTCAGAAATAGGAAGAAAGCGACCGAGTTGCTGCGCAAACACAATCGCAGTAATGGTAATACCCATGTTGGTAGTATGGAATCGTGGGAGAATTTCAAAACCAGGAAGGGTATCGACGACGAACTCGACCACCAAAAAACAGCTATGATTTCTAGAGAGGCAAAGCGGCTACAAAATCGCTATATAATGGAACGTTTCATCGATATTGTGCGCATAGTTTGCAAAGGTGGCCGACCACTTCGTGGACATTCGGAAGGAGCGGAAAATGTGCCACCCAGTTGGTGGCTAACTACGATCCTGTGCTGGAAAAACACTTGGCGGAAGGTGCCAAAAATTACCAGTACACAAGTAACCGTATTCAAAATGACATGATTATGTCGTTCCACAATGTAATGTTGCGGAACATTTAGAAAACCTTCCGAGGAAAACCTGTGGCAATCATTGCAGAGAAGACGAGCGATTGTGGCCACCACGAGCAGTTGGCGATTGTTATCAGGTATTTTGATTATGATCGGCTGACGGAAACATTCGTGGGTGTGAGACGGGTGTTGAAAACAGACGCGACGATCATCTTCAATACCATTGCTGAGGTCCTGACAGCGCTGCAGATTTCTTGAGAGAAGGTGATGGTAGTATGTTTTGACGGTGCCAGCACAATGACTGGCTGCACTGCTAGAGTACAAGCCAAATGCAAGGACAAAAACAGCAAAATACTTTTATGAAGAGCTTTGAGTGTGTTGATTTATTTCCTTTTACTTCCGTTATAATTGCTTATCTTTTGACAGATACGCGTATTTCATCTACTACTTGCAGACTACATCGGTGCCAAGTATTCATCACCACTGATCAAGATTGGATTGATCAAGAGCAATATACTGTTTGTGCACTGCTATGCGAACTGTTTGAACCTTTTACTTGTCGACGCTCAGCAGTCTTCCTCCACAATGCACGGTTTTCTCGGCCGAGGCTGCAGCGATCTTCCGTGCCACTACGACGCCAGCCAACAAACCGATACTTATATTAACCGACTCTCAAGTACACCGACAGGCGATTATCAAGTACACCCCACCGAACACCGTGTACATATGGATTCCCGGACACTGAGGAGTGCCAGGTAACGAGTCTGCTGATCACCTTGCCGGAGCCGGGACATCGGGTCCCAGACTCACCAACAAGGTACCCCTATAGGACGTCAGACGGTGGATCATGCGGACCATTCGAGCGGCATGGGAAGCGGAGTGGTTTCGCAACAGAACTGCCTTCATCCGCAAAGTCAAAGGGTCAACTGAACCATGGAGCGAACTGGACAACCTGAGGGATCAACGTGCGGTTTCGCGGCTTCGAACCGGGCACACCAAACTCTACTATAACTATGGTGGCCTGCCGTTCCGCAGAAGCTGCATCATCTGTGGGGTACCCTACACCGTCGAACACATCCTGTGCAACTGCCCGGAGTTCCAAAATCTTCGGGAGTCACTCTTGCTAACTTCCAGCATCAGCGATCTGCTCGGGAATGATACTTCGGCCTCGGCAGCACTAGTAACCTTCTTAAAAGAAGCCAAAATCTACCACTTGGTATAGCAGGAATTTCTTTCGGCCGTCGGGACATCTCAGCTGGATGGATTTCCCCTATTGGACTCATGCCAGCTGAGCTCTGTTTTGTTTGGATTAATCGTTTGTAGCTTATCTTAAATCATTTTGTTTTCTGTTGTTCCTCTGTTTCATTATTTTAAATACTGTTATTTTTTCCATATAAGTTGAAGAGCCTGCAACCAAAGTTATTTACAAAATGTTAATATACCATGTTTTTAGATGTTACTCACTCTGAGCCCTCTCCTTTCTCTGGAGATGAACAAGCCATAGGCTAAAAATCTCCTTAATAAAGAACTAAAAAAAAAAAAAAAAAAAACTTGTCGACGCAGTGTGCATGCGCAAGGAGAATGCGATTCTTATTGGTCTTTCATGTAGGTTTGTCGGTGCTATCACCACCATCTGACGTGACTTCAGTTGAATCCAACCATCAAGGCAACAACATTGCAGCAAATGTATCATTTCGGTTAAAGCCCTACTAAGACTTTGAACCATTTGGTGGAGCATTTTAACTTTTGGTTAAAATTTGACAGATGGAAAGTTATCGATTAACCCTGCTATCCGAGCGTGGTTACTTCTGACAGACAAGAAGTTAAATTTTGACAACCTTCGCTAAGTTCTTCTCAAAAACCGGTCGATCGATAGCACAGGGATTTTCGAATATAGAAAATAACTTTCGAAATGTCACTTTTAACCACGAGTTAAATTTAACTAGGCAAATGGTTCACAGCCTAAACTTCCACCGAATAAAGCGTCTTCAACACTTAGTTTTTGGCTGCCATTTCCAAACCTACGACTGGATGTCTTCTTTCAGATAACAACTTGAGTGCGGTAAAATCTATAGAACTGTTTCAAATACGTCGTCGGTACATGAGCGAGTTGGCGATCATCTCTTTTTGCCAGTGGTGGCGAGGGCGAATACCCCTCAACATCCCACTCCAACGGAGGAGTTTGGTAAAGAGAGATGATCAAACCGATTTGTACATTCCTAAAAAGTTGTCCTTGCTCGCTTTCTACTCTCTATATACAATTTTCACACTGCCGTACTCTAACGGAACTATCAACTCTATACTTTCATCTCCTCATCTATGGTATACACATTACCACTTCAGTCTGTTATTTGAAATAAGCATCCTCAACTATGTAAATCGTTGACTTCACGCAGAAGTAATACAAAACATATAGTCAAACAGATTGTTGTCATGCATTAGGATTATGAAAAACAAAAAACGACACTGTCACACAACCCCGCCAGTGTATGACTTTGTCAATACAGTGACGAATTTCAAGTGAAGAGGTGGAAAATCTCGCGGGAATACTCGACGTTGAGATAATTCGTATTTAGCAAATGTGCTTAGACAAATTCATTCCAATAAATGTTTGCTCACTTCTGCTTCTAAAATCAAAAGATGTTTTAGCACAAATGCGACATGTTTAGTTTGCCGTTCTTTAGGGATTGATCGTCAGGAGTTGTTTAATCACGTGGATTGAAAATGAAATGGGTTCCCCGGTTTCACTTAATTATAGCACAGTTTTTGCACACTGCTACAGTACGTATTTGTCACATGACTTTAACGCTCATAAATATGTAATGCTAAATGATTGCCTACTCGTTTCAATTCATACATCTCTTCGGCACGATCTTTAGCCCATGGCAACTCCTTTATTTCGACTGCAACGCCCGTAAAAGTAAGCGTCCCATCGAATTACCACAAAGCTGCTTTCGTGTGTGCGTGAGTCGTAGGTAAACATGAACTAAATTGAATTCATGTTTGATCAAATCTCCATTCGTAGCATGCATCATTCACATTTGTGATTTTCTGCGAAAAGAATATAGGTACACGTTAGCTGTGCACAACACCATATCGGTACGAAAACCACCATGCACAAATCAAACTTCATCTCGCTTACATCTAGCAAAAAAGTCACGTAACATTCATTCGAATTGTGACCAATTCAATTATAACGCTTTACCATACAGGTAGTCAGTAACACAGGTTTTATTCTTTCTCACATAGAGGGATTGAAATAATAATCGCCCAGCATTGACTGGCGATTTGGTGCGGTATTCCACAACAACAGTACAGAAGCGACAGCACGTGGAAAATCGTCAATCGATTAATAATCATTGTTCGGTATTGGGTGAAAAAACAGCGAAATATCATGTGGTAAAAAACGTGTTCCTATTACAATGCGTAAATAAAATATCAGCACGGCATTTTCCCTCTTAATGTTATCCGCGTTGAGATTTTCCCATCATTTCTTTTTTTTGTGCTGGAGTGTCACGAAGTAAAAATTGTTGATTTTTATTTCATCACCGCGATAGAAAATTTCGGCACGGATTTGCTATGAATTCTCAATGAGACTGAATGATAGAAAATTGTGGCATTTATTCGCGTTTCAGTGGGAAAACACAAAGCGTGCTTGGAATTAGTTTTTGCTTGGATAGGTCCCAAATGATTCGGAAATGTGTCAGAATGGCACGCTGTTCTATGTGGAATATCAATGCGAGAGTGATGAGTGCCATGTTTTACGAAATAAAAGCGAAATTTTAATCTCACACATAAGACAAATTGTTTCTAATTACACTCTGATTTTTCCTTGAGCAAGATTTAAATATTCATTATAGTAATTTAAATAAGAACAAAAGTAATGTATAGCTAATGATTCAAAAATAAAGAATAAATTAAATTAAAGTGTGTAATCCAATTTTGATATTATTCGTCTTAGCTGATTATTATTAACTTATTATTTATTAAAGACTTATAGAAACATTGAGTTGACAGATTAAATCCACGGTAAATTCATTGGAAAAAAATGTAAAAGTAAAATGGTCAGGAAGTAGTATTAAATTTTTAATGCTATCTCAACAATTTGTTACTCGTTATCAAATCGTACGGTAAGTTAAATAAATTTCAAAGCCATCTGCAGTGAAAAAAAATTCCATTTTGTGAGAAAAAAAAATTCGCTCAAAAATTAGAGGAAAAGGGTGGGTTGTGCTAGATCTAATTTGAGTTTGATTTTGTATCTCCTTTAAAATTAAAATCTATCAAATACCGAACGCTATTATTCAATAAATTGAAATAACATTTAATTGTTTCCTGTTAATCTTAAACGCAGTTTTTTTTCGTCGAAACAAATATATTTGAGGTAAATGTAAACGTAAACTCAATTTGTTCTGGCCACAAAAATAAACTAGGTTCATTTCAAACGTTTTCCATGTTAGAAGTAATGTGATATCGATGTTTAAAATAAAAAGAATGCTATGTTTATTTTAAAAATATTCATATTGAAAATAAACTATGGGAACAAAAACATACCTGTTTATTTTAAACATGCTGTTCAATTTTAGAAGAAACATACATCTTTTTAAATTATTTTAGAAGGTATTTGAATGCGCTATAAAGCAAAATAATTCTAAATTCCAGCTATTTTTCGGAATCGATTAAGGGTGGTCTGTTGGTTGTGGCATCCTGGTCCGAGATCAAATATGGTGCCTCCACGGTATCGGCTTCTTTCTACGGGGAAGGGGAAGGAACCGGAATAGATTCAGAATCCATTTCAGGTTTTCGTTTTTTTTTCGATGTGATGGGGGAGGTTGATATGGCGAGCGGCAAAACGATGGAGTGATGTTGAATTGTGCACGGCGAATGAGAACGACTCAAATTTGAGTTTAGTTCACTCATAATCGCCAAAAGTGCAGGAAATCAGCGATGAGTTAATTTGCCTCATGTTTTTCCAGGTTTTTCCAGGATTTTCCAGGGAAAAATTCCCGAATTTGAGAAAACTAAAGATTGGATTCACTCAGTCTATTGGTACTACTCCGAGACTGATTAAAAATTTTGTCAATTTCCTCATTTTCCGGCAGATTTTTTAGGTTTTCCACAGGAAACCAAGAGACAAATTTTACTCATCGCTGAGTTCCTGCACTTTTGGCGATTATGAGTGAACTAAACTCCAATTTGAGTCGTTCTCATTCGCCGTGTGAGGTTCCGCCTAGCATTGGGCGATCTTGAGGCAAGAATCGATCTTAGTTAATCGATTAATTTTTCTTGATAATAATCGATTCACCGATTTAATCAATCATTTTGAATCGATCTTTTTAATCGATTCATTTTTCAAAATGGCACAAAAATGTTTAAAATATAACGGATCATAGGAAAGTGGGTGCAAATTAAGCCAAGTTCAGTCTAGAGTTGATATTACGTTACATAAGCTATCTTGTTATGACATTTCACCTATAATAGTCATTTAGTGTGATGATTGATATCATTTAGAAATAAATTGTGTAGTAAGTACGCAGTGAATGTTGTAAGTGTAACATACATTGCTGGTCATTAAAATAGGTGTAGGCAAAATAAATACGAAATTTTTGATTATGTCCATTCAACTTCATTTTATTCGAATGTAAGTTAAGTTAAGCATTTGATAGTGTAATAAAAATTAACTAATTGCACGTGAAAACTCAAAGTAAAATCATTAAATGACTCACTCATTAGAATCATATATAAAATATGCCTGGTCAGTGAAATAGGTGTGTTGCATAAAACTGTAGTATAGATAGATTGAAAATAATCGTATAAATTTTATTAGATTAATGACGTTTAGTAACCGCTGTGCCCTCCATTGTTATGTAGAACCTTGTTAAATCTTCTTGACATTGACTCAACCAAGCACTGACAAGTTTCGTTTGGTATAGCACACCACTCTTTTTGAACTGTGGTCCATAGTTGATCCTTATTTGAAAATGCTTGACCAGATAACTTTCTTTTAAGCTCGTTCCATAAATTTTTGATGGGGTTGATGTCAGGAGATTGGCTAGGCCATGAAATAACCGACACTTTGTCTGCACAAAACTATTCCTTTACATACTTAGAAGTGTGTTTCAGATCGTTGTCTTGCTGAAAATGCCATATAAGAGACATGTCTCTTCTGCATAAGGGAGCATAACCTCCTCCATGATTTCTTTGTATTCAAATCTGGTTATGATGGAAATAATACTGAAAATGGGACCTACTTCATACCAAGAAAAACAGCCCCAAACCATGATGCTACTATCTCCATGCTTTACGGTCTTTACCGTGTACCGCGGATCAAACTCTTTACCGGATGGTCTACGTGAGAATATAGTAAATGACTATTTTGATTTCATTTGACATGTGGCAGTTATTGCTCAGGATTCTGGATTAGGTAAGTGATTTAACAGGTTATAATATTCGTTATATTGATATTAAATAATCGATTTAAAAAACGAAAGATTAACAAATGAAACAAAACGATAGATGGTCGGAGTGTCAAAACAGGTAAGAACGGAAAGTACTTAATTCAAATATCCTAAAACTCATCCGAGCGGGATCCCAAGAAAGCTAATTGAGCTATGCGTTTTGCATTGAGCCGATATCGATTTTGTGTGGGTTAACCAGTTTTGAAGAATAGCCTCTCTGACGAAACACTTGTTACCATTTGATCGCGCACGGGCGAGATCCCTACGTTGTGTTTATGATCGTTGTGATAGGTACGGAGATGGAAATAAATAAAACACACAGTATGCTTGACCGACCTGCCATGGCGGAGGTATTCGAGATACTATATTGTTTCTATATTTCTTTGTATAGTAGCTGCAGTGGGTAGGGTAGTTGTACATTTAGATGACGTTGCACAAACACCATTCTTGATAAATAGTCTCGAGCAATGGGGTTTACATGGTGATATTTATAAACTACGGATTTTCTCCCATCACCGAAAAAGATCGACAGAACGTGGGAAAACAGGCTGATGCAAGAAATTTTGTAATTCTGCCGATATACCCCCATGGCGATCCAGTTCTGAACCTGAAATATGTTATAAGAAGTGAATGTTTGTACATATGTAGATTAATAACTTTCTTTACCATTTCGTCATGAATATCCCACAGGCATCCGGTTGGTTTTGGTGGGAGGACAGATGTGTGCAATCATCGTATACTCTTTCGGTACTATAGATCTGTTCAGACACAATTTTAACTGCCCGAGCGTGAGCTGAAGACTCCTTTTTTTATGGATCGAAACAAACATCGAATGAAAAGGATCGATCCAGTGTTTGAGATCGATTCAAAAAATCGATTACCCGAACCAAAAGAGTTGATCTTTTGTGTTTCGATCCAAGATCGCCCATTGCTAGTTCCGCCTCGGGTTCCACTGGTTTTGATGAGCTGGAACATTATTTGGATGCTTGCCTAGATGGGTTTCCAGATCGATGACTTCGGTTTCGCAGTTTGCGGGTCGTTTTCGGTTAAGTTCCGAGGAATAGCTGGAGCTAAATTTTGCCGAATGTAAACAAGAAGAAAAGATTAAGGGATGACACGCTAAAAATAGTTTATTCATATTAAATATTGTTGAAATAAACATGCTTTTGAATTTAATTCAAAAATACATATTTTTGATGCAAACATGTTTTTAGTTTACCTTGAGTGATTAATATGTTTAAAAAATGAACATTTATATTTTTTTTATTTAAATGAAAACTGTTCGTTTCTTAGCGGTATTGTTCATTAGACTAAGGCTAATTAATCTGATTTTTTATTTTTTTATTTATTAGTGAGACTTTCAACCTTTGGGGTGGTTCGTCTCTTATCGAATTATTTAAAAAATTAGGAAAAATATTTTCAATATTGAGCAATTAATGATTTCCTGTGAAATTTAGTTCGGACTCACGGAGCAAAAATTTAATAGGAATTATCATTAGATTATCTCGAGAATAATTTGGGGTTAATCAATTTCACCCCATACCGATATGTTCAAATTTGGGACTTTAAAAATTAGGCATAACATTTAATAACGGCACAAAAGCATTAAATCGACGCACTCAATAATGTTCGACTATTTGCTATCATTATTTTTTAAATGTTAGTTCTGCAAATATTAGTTCCAGTGCTCTAGGGATGATGGTGTAATAAAGTTTAAAAAATATCTTGTCAAAATCGAGATGCGATAAAACATAGACGAGTGCGTCATCATCAGGAACGCGTCGAATATGGTTCTGGCACGGTATGTCTAATTTAGTAGTTTGCGGTAGCACATAATGCCTCTCAAAAATAATTACAGTGTATATTCATTTCTGCTAAGAAATACACGTAACGTTTCAACTTACCTCGGTGTACCTTAACTATGATGCTTACTATCAAAAAAATTGAACAGATAGAGAACCTGTATACAAGCTTTTGCTCTGACTTTGAAATTCAATAACTGAATCCCCCTAATTTTCAATTAATGTTGTACTAAGCACCTACTAATTCGAAACCAGACGTTTGATTTGAGAATAAAAGTCACAGTATTCGATTTTGCATCATTTTACGAAGACGCTGTAAACTACATAATGATGATGCATGATAATTTTGTTATGGTTGTCCTCCAAATTGGAGAACAAAGAGGTGCTTGAGGCCAGTATGATCGTTATACCCCTTCCTCCCCTACTTCGCTGACATATGAACCAACATTTTGTTCAATATTAAAATTGGCGTTGACGAGAGCTCTGTAACCCTTTACTCCTATGGAGAAATCTCATATGTGACTGTCAGTCTATGTGTGAAACATGGCGCCTTTTTCTTATTCTCTCACTCCAATGCAAAATTCCATAATGAACTGTCAAAATGTGTGTGAAGAAACGTCACTTCGGGACTGGTGTCAAGGCGAATTACAGTCTTCTGATAAGGAAAACACAACTGCCTGTTGCGTTATCATAAAAATGCAACCTTCAATCTTCTCTGCTACAGAGACCTAATTTAAAATTAATGATGGAGCTACTGAAAAAAAAACAACGTATTTTTGGCAACTGTTTTATCTCACAACATGCATGGCACCTATGTGGACTATACTGGGGTGCTACTCCACTCATAATTACTCAAAACTGATCAAAGTAGTTCGCTACTTACGTAGCTTTGTTCAGCATATACAAACCTTCAATGAAAAGTCGAAACAGACGTCATCTACCTACTCGAGATTTTATTCATTTGAGTTGAAATCATGCATTTGTTAAATTTAGAAACCGATAAAATTGTATGAGATCACGTGCAGGACGGCTCATATCTGATAACATATCGATCGGTGCTATGTGACATCATCCACATTAATCGTAGCTAATTTTATCGTAGCTAAAGCATTTTTATAAGCGATGACGGAGTAATCTATCCTAGACTCGTGAACTTCAGCTGGTGTTTAGTTTTTGTCTGGATACACAACCAGAACGTATGAACCATACGATATCTACTGAAATCTTGTATCAAAGGGCTGGTTACCACCATTGATACGACAGGAAGACGTATGCGGCGAGAAAGTTCCTTATACTAGAGAGTAATAATTGGGAAGGAATGTTATTTGATCGTAAAAATGGTCAGTTGTGTTCCAAAACTATTCGTGACCATCGGAAAAACAAGACCGGGGACACCGTCAAGAATGGGTTGGCGAGAAGTCGTCGAAAGGAGATTGGAAAGAAGTGTAATATTGTGCTAGAAGTGGTAGAATACGTACGATATTAAGACCAGAACGGCCTTGCAGCAGGACTCATGTTTTTCACTGAAAGTGAAATAACTATAGATAAGGTTTGCATTGTTGTTCTATATAAAAAAAATACTAACATTCAAAAAAATATTAACCTTATTGTGTTTTTAATTTTATAAAATACTCCAATTCACAAAATTGTAAAAATTCTTTCTTGATTTCCTGTACTTTGTTAGATTGAGCTACATAGGCGGACTTGTTGGTTGGCAGTAGTTTGAAGGTGACAAACATCTCATCGATAGTAGCCTTTTGAACACCTGGAACTTGAAGTGATCGCTCAGACAGAGAGTTTTGATTCTCTTCGGGGACTGCTGTTGTGAAGTGATGACCGTGTAAATCAAATGGGAATCACTTCACCGTGTGTGATAAGTTGTCACTTCACCGTGAATTGACATCGGTAATAAGGGCCATGGTCGTAGTTTTTCTGAGTGATATTCGCAACGCCATTGTTGTCTTCTATTTGTGTTGATGAAGATAGCTCATAGATTTATTGCACCAAGGCCTTGCTCAGATTGTACCCGGACATATTCGATTGGTGGCAGTTGGGGACAATCTTAGCCCTTCTTAATGACATCATGCCGTTTCTGTTTCTCCTGCATATAAGCTTAGTGGTGATGTGGATGCTACTTTTCAAAGTTGTCAAAATGAGGAAGCCAAATGAAAAAGGATGCGATGAATAGCAGTTTATGAGCTGACGATGTAGGTAAGGACACTATCCGCTCTAGTGTCTTAAACGCAGTGAATTTCAAAAGGAATTCCGGAGAATTCCAGGAGAGCTCAGTGTTAAACTTTCCCTGTTAGCTTGAACAATAGTTTCAGGCAATTTAATTTTCAATAGCTGGACAGCCTTGTTGGTGGATGCCATCATGCTACTCATGGAAATTCAGCAAAATGCTAAATACTGGGAGAAGGAGAAACAAACGGCGCCACAAGCCGCAATCTCAAAACAGCTACAATTTTTTCTGCAAATATATCCATCCAATCGTTTACTCAAGCCTGGTGGTCGTCTTGAATCATCGTTATAATCCGTGCATTCTGTAACACCGGACAGAATTATACAATTCAGTATGTCCAGAGTCACGAGTATCTCATCCGCAAGAACTTCAGCACCAGTGTTCAGTTGCAGAAAAATATGTCAATCGGTTTCAGCCCACCAATGATAACATATTGCAACACAAAAATCAGGTTGCTATGTGTAGTTGATGTTGATCAACGCGAGTTACTCAGAGCGGCACAGAGTTACTCAACACTAACTCCGATTTTACTCATGATCAAAAGCTGTCTTGCCCCTTAACCGAAACATTGAAATACTTGAAAAAATTAAGATAAAGTATATTAGCCAAAAATGCATGACATACATAAATTTTGCGTAGTTCTACGTTATACTGCGGTCGTGTCTAGGACATAATCCTTTAATTTTTTCTAAATTTCGTCCCACTGTGCGTCGTTCGTATGATGGATCGAGTAGCTGTGCCGATCTGCTCTTCCATTGGCAGTGCTGCTTCCAGCTGCTATGCGTATTCTTTGGCAACTCTAGCTTAATCCAAGTTACACATTTAGAAGCAATTGTTGGGTTGCGGTGACAAATTAACCTACCACAACCCGGGAAGTAAAGTGACTTGCAGTTTCATGTTTCTGAGTTTCCAAGTATACTTAGTCCTTTCTCATCACCTAGGTGATGTAATTACTTCTGCATTATGTGTTACCAATGTTTTTTTTTATGAATTCTACCCTGCGAGGACGATGATCAGCCGCCCCTAACATGGATAACAGACGCTGTTAGAACGGTCCATAGACCCTCGGATGGGCCATGCCCTTCGGAGAGAGGAGCTTCCCCTTCCCTGTCAGCATATGATCATCGGAGTTGGTTACCTGATCTTTTTTTGGTTACTCGTACCCCGAATCACGTCGTCTCAGTGACCATTCAAATAACATTACTGGCCTCACACCTACTCACCCCTTTTTCCGCCTGGTGCTGAATAGATCTTTTGTCTCTTGTAGATTAGTGATGTTTGACGTACACACTAATGCCACCATGTAAAGTTTCGCGGGTACTAACCTCAAAATGTATGGAAATCGATTTGTTAAAATGTGTTTGAAAGTGGTTTGTTTTGTAATTTCTTCGGATTTTCACTACCACACTCTCACACAGTGACAAATACAAATGTACGTGCTAATCCCTATTGAAGGATGTATCAAATTAAAATGCTCTACAATGGAGATCTTCCACATCACGCTACGATAATGCATTGGTACATTCTGCCATGTTTTAACACAGCGAACTGTTTGCTTAGTAGGTTGCTCTTAGCCCCGTACCAAAATCTATAAATATTTCTGCATCTTTACTCATTGCAGCAAGCACACACTCATATATCCGCACGTACATTTCCCTGCATAAACCCACTTAATCCTATTACGTAAGATTTTAAAATGTACTAAACATATGCGTCCCTTCCATTTTCTCGCTTTGTAGGATTGACTTGTGAATTTTGCCCATTTTGGTTTGAATGGAATCTTATTTAGAATAACATTTCTTCGGCTGGAGCATTATGATACAATTTAGTATTTTTAGGCTATGCTCTTGAAAAGTAAAATTGATGTAATTTAATTTCAAATTCAATTCATGATCGTATATTATTGAAATGTGAACGCAAATAATTACACCGAACAATCACAACATGTGGCATCATTTTTTTTATTTGAGATACTATAAACTAAAACATAATCAACAACAACAACATGAATTAAATTTTAATATTTGATACCAAAAAAGGAATCCAAGCCTGGCCTCTATAAACGTTCCCCATTCCGTGTAGGAGCATTAAAACGACAACTGAGGTTTTTTTGTTTTGTTTCGCTACCTTTTTGCCTCATCCCTCTTTCAGCAACATCACACACCACATCTTTTTGCTGTACCGTGTCATCATACTACCACGAAAGGATTCTGTCGGGTATTACTTTTACCCCGAAACCAAACACGATGACAAATGAGGCATAATGCACTGTGTAAGCTTTAAAAATGTCTTTTCCCAGCCTCTTCCTGCCACTCACTGGTCAGTGACAAGTGCTTGGTAGGTATGTGTTACCAGTTTTTTTTCATAGCACTGTCAGATACGCAGTTAGAACCTAGGACATATGTACAGAGAGGTACCGTTGTTCGCGGATGAAGTTTGAGACAGGAATTTGTAGTATGAATACTGACCACAAATGGTATCTTTATTATCAAAAAACAGGAATCAAGGAATCCATAAACAAATAATACCGGCAAATACTCCATCCGCAAACAACGGTATCTTTCTGTAATGCTCGCCGCTTTGACCTCGCAGGCATTGTTAAGCAAAAGAGCAGCTGCTAGAAGAATTGTGATATTTGCGGTATACTGTAGATAGTGAAATTCAAATCTCTCAGAAGAGGATACGATGACATGTGTCTCATGAACACATGGCCAGTGATTCTGAGAAATAAAGTAGGTGAGTTAACCATTGGCTTAAAATCTAACATTAATATGACAAGAGTGCTTTTATCTAGCTTGTAAGTAGCTTGCAGAATAATAATGTTTCAATTTTCATAATATAATATTAGATCTCTTTGACGCAGGAATGTTCAGAAGACGGATGTTTCCTTCATTAGCACCTTCACTTCTTGAGTTAATGTTTATGTTTGACATAATTATCACATCGTAATTAGAGTAGTTTACATGGCTTGCTCTGGCTTATGCATGCTGCAATTAATTTATGCAAATGTTTGAACTCACAGGCGTTGCAAGAACATAGAAAAAGCCACAATTTTAATTGTTTTGCAAGATTGTGTATAATAAACAGAGCTGACTAAGCCTTCGGATTTGAAACGTTGCGGGAAACTATTTTCAGATGTCCCTAGATACATTACCATTATCAATGCCTCAATCCATACACAAATAAGTGCTGCTGATGTGCGTCGACTGTCGGAACAACGAATGATACCTCTTTTAAGTACATGTAGTAGGTACGTTCATCCTTCTAACATAAAATCCCAGCGGTGAAGCTGGCACAAAATTTTAATCAATTACATAGACAAACATTACGTATATCGTTTTGGATGTGCATTCACTACTCTGTGCATGACAAGCTGATTACATCGCATTCACGCAACTGCGTTATTCCAGCCTAGACAATCCATATAATTGTGGCGTTTTCGAATAGCTGTGCTCACTTGGTAGTGCTTGCAGCACGTTTAGCATACTGAATCGTATGTCAAATATTTATTTATGTCGTTGAAATAACACAACGGTTATAGGGCGAGGGTGGATTTGAGTAGCGATTTACGAACTGTTTTATAATGCAACTGTGACTGATTCGTAAAACTCGGTTGCACTATTTTGATTGAAAAGTATTTTACCAATACTACTCATAATCACATATCAGTCCCATATGGATAGGGAATCAAGCAAAGATGGGACTGATATGCAATTACGGGCACCCAGGTAACCAAGAAGCATTAAATACAGCACGTAGTCAGCAATCTATGCGCTACTTCGGTATCCTCTATAATGCTATTTAGCATTATAGTTGCCTTAATTTATTAGGTTGTTCGACTGGTATGTGACGAGATTTATTTTTTATGGATTTCTCAGCTTAGGGTAATCCTGATTGTCTGAGAAAGTCATAAACATGAAGTAGCATTAAATGCTATTTCAACACCACTTCTGGCATAATATAAGGCCGCTTTACTGGCGCTACTGACAGGAATTTAACAGAAGTTGCTAATAAATCCGATTTATATCGCTCATACTGCATTCATGCTTTGCTTTTTTCTACAACGGGATTCGAACTGCTACTTCTACTAAACTCAGGCTAAGGACGGGGTGTTTCCTAGAACCTCTTGCTTGGCTTCTGCTTGACAGGTTTTATGAGTCAAAAACATACTCTTTAACCTCTTCTTGTAACTTACAAGTACCAAATATCATTATAGCATCCGTTAATTTCTTAATCCCGAAAAACATTATTTATAGCGAAGTGAGTCGAAGTATACCTGATATCCAGATGTCAGAATTTAGAGTACTCAATAGTCAATAGCCGCAAATCAATATAGCCATCGCTTCTATTTTGTTGTTGTTGGCTTCATTCAAAATGCTTAACTAATGCCATTCTAAAGCTTGAAAATTGAAAATAAATGGGTTCATATAACTGGAGGTTACGATATATTTGTATCCCATGCAATGATTTGCTTGATAATAAAGAGACTTTGCTTGACAAACTGACTTCCATTCCTCTAACGAACAGGTATCGTCCACGCACCTTCAATTAATTCCGCACACTAGTTGTTTGAGATGCATTGGTTCCTTTGACGATCGATGAAGATTCTAGGACTGTATCGGATGCAAAATTGGCACGAGCTGTCACATACTATAATTTATTTAAATTCCGGATTATTCTTAAAATTATGAATGAACAAAGAAACATTGTTTTTTTTTATTTTATAAGCCGACAATCCTAAAAGACTAAAGATAACTATGGAACATTTTCAGCCCAAAACGCTAAAGAAAAAACAATTTGAGTAAAACATTGCTCACATGTTCGCTGCTACCAATTGAATTAATGTTAAATATGACAGTAACTTTAAAAAGAGCGTTTTAACAAATGGATTATATATTTTCAAAAAATCATACCATGAAAACTATTGAAGAAATTGTAGGTAGTTTGAGGAAAAAATACACTGAAAGAGAAAACTTAGTAAATTAATATTAAGAAAAACGTAAAACGTTGATTATCTCAAAACACCGCGCCATATATTTTTTTGGTATCAAAAAACTTAAAGAAATGTACTGAAATTTGGTGAAGAGTGTAGGGTGGTAATTTGCTTAAAAAAGTCGACAATTATTTATATTTTGGTTAATTTTTCAAGACTCCATTCGCTTCACATCATAATTATAAATCAAAATAGAGTGAATTCAATTGATGAATGGATAGCGGCGCCGGTGGTGTAGTGGTAAGCGTGATTATCTCTCACCCCAGCAGGCCTCGGTTCAATCCCTGTTGGCGCCGCCGGGATGTTCTGTGACATGATATCTCTGATCACGCCTTCCTTCAGAAGTAAAGCCGTTGGTCCCTGGTTCATGAGTTGATGGGTCGATAGGTACGGTCCAGGTGTGGAAGCTGCCTCCCAGACGTCGGTAGCATTGGTGCTCAGCACGGAAAACAAATCAAGGAAAAAAAAAAGTGATGAATGGAAGATATTTGTGTCCTATAGAATACGTTGACGCAGTTTGCGTGGAAAAACAAGCTTGTTCATACATTTATACCATCATCAAGCCTGAAGACCAATCTTGGTATCATGCAGGTCCAAACAAGTGAGATATGTGTGTGGTTTCGTTCCAAACCTCGACAAGATGGGATAAATGTTGCATTTGATTTGTATCTGTATCAAATGTACCAAATTCGCTTGAGGTTACACGTGCTTGGCTGTTAGTGTAGATATTTTGTTCTGTTGGCAAGTGCTGGAGTGGGTCGCACTAGCGGCAATAGAAGTGTACATATATGGTTAGCAAAGGAAAATCCTTGAGGAACAGCATCGACAACAAACACCATGTAAGGTATGGTCGAACGTAACAGTAACAATTCTAGTTATTTTCACTTGCCATCCAACGTGACCAGTGTCGTTCCTGGGATGAGTAGTGATTCGAATGCGTGTTTCAACAACTAGAAGCTATGGACAGTTCAGACGGTATCAATTTCAAAATAATCCAATCGGATTATCTGCGGTGTGTTGGCGGATAAAGGAACGGGACTAATTATTTCTAATGGCAATTAGTAGGATTTCAATCCGCTAGTCAAAGGTGTGGTGTTTTGACTTATTTAAGTATACACACTTATAAATAACTGACGGAATTCATCTTTGACATAAAAGATGAGACGTAAACAAACATGTTTGATTAAGCTATATTTCGCGTCTGTTATGACTCAAATTTATGTCAAAATTGACGCATCGTTGTGTAGTGAATCGTAAGGAAAAAAGGGGTTGTATCGAAGACACGACCGTAGATTTGACGTAAGATCACGTGCTCGGTATCAATATTTGGCGACTGTGTTAGGGAAATGATTTTTTTTTTTCATCACGAAAACGTCTCGTTTTTTTTATTTCAAAATTACGTATATTCGTGTATTTTAGGTTTATTCAATAGATAAAAAGAGGAAATTTATTGGAGGAATTTCTTGCTATTTTTTTCAATAGCGAGATATTCGTGGTCAAACATATAAATTCGAGATTTTTTTGCTTTTTTTCTGACGTCTTGGAGAAAACCTTACGTTAATTCGAAGTGTTTCTGATTAATGTACAAGGTCATGTGGTATTTGGTGATTACGAGAATTTTTATGTATGGCAGCAAGGCGAGTGAACGTTCATTCATAATTAACTCTTAAATAACAATAATTTATGGTGGTCCTGAAAAGGATCGTTCTTTTTTTTCCTTTGGTTTGTTTTTTTCCGTCGATCTTGTTTTCCGTGCTGAGCACCAATGCTACCGACGTGCCAGGAAGGCAGCTCCCACACCTGGACCCTACCTATCGACCCATCAACTCATGAACCGGGGACCAACGGCTTTCCTTCCCATCCGAAGGAAGGCGTGATCAGAGATGTTATGCCTCAGAACATCCCGGCGGCGCTGACTGGGATTGAACCCAGGCCTGTTGGGGTGAGAGGTAATCACGCTTACCACTACACCACCGGCGCCGTTGTAAAAGGATCGTTCTGTCGTGATGGTTGAGTAATGCAGAGCTGATAGGGTGTTCTACACGGATGAGAGTGGTGAGCTGTATGTTGTTTGGAACGAGGGTGACGCGCTTGGCATCGATGGCCCACATGAACCCGCATGAGTCCTTGAATGAACAGCGTTTGGTGAGACCGGATGGAATTCAATTTTGAAATCTGTGTTAGGGAAAACGCTTTTGGAAGGCAATCGGTGATAATTTTGATCATCATTGCAACAGTTGGACATTTGTATATTAATGTATTAATTAATTAATTAATTAACAATTGGGATCGAATCGAGGCCTGCTGGGGTGAGAGGTAATCACTTACGACGATTTGCCAGTGGTTCGATACTCAGCAATACACATCGATGCTCAAATGACGGTTGGTTTACTGGGTCACGCCTATGTAGACTTCGTAGGGTCCCCCCGAACAAATTAACGTTGCACAGATTCGATCCTGGAGATCCACACAGCTTCATGCGGTGACCAAACAATCAATGCAATTTCTAGTATTGATCTTACTAGAGAGCAATAAAAAGGACGCAAGCATATTGGATCTTTGAAGTCTTTCCTAGTTGACGGTGATCCGTGAACGTGAGATCCAGTAACACTCCAAGGTCCTTCACTTTATCTACGCGCTCAAGTTCCTGTCCATCGAACGTGTAGTTGTACTGCGTATTATAATTTGAATATTTAACCCAGGACCGAAAGAATTCAACAAATCCCTTAAATTAAAAGGATTACCGGTTGAAAGACAAATGAAATCACTACCTTATCATGTTTTTGAATTGCTATCACGCAAACCAAAAATGTATTACAATGAATGTTAGTTCCATTTCCTATCAACCTCTGATCATGAACATCGCAGCGAATGTTAGAAGTTGAACTTGCAGACGATGCAATGATTTTTAATCTTTTTTTATTCCGTGTTCTGTATATGCTTTCACCTACAAGCATGTATGTGCCTTGCTTTTTATGTATAACATGCTAGAACAACGCATACACTTGCCTCGATTCTCTCCATCAGAAAAAGCAAACGTAGTCCGGTATGCGACGGAATGAGCGCTTCTTGTTTGCTTTTTGACTATTCATATCGCATGGAGAGAGCAGTGGAGAAAGCACTGGTCTGATAATCGAAACGTTCGTGGTTCAAGTCACACACTTTTTCGACATGATTCATTTCACTCATTTTATACACTTCACATTTTATTCCATTTTCTTGCATTGGACCGCAGCTCGGTACATTGCATCCTCGGTTCATGCGGTTTCCACTAACATCTTCCGATGATGAATCCCACATTATTGTAAGCGAATCTTACATCCCCCGGTTGCAAAAATCTCTGCAAAAACTGGATTTAAAGAGCGTCTCTCCCGCTGGTTTGAAGATTATGATCGTTTGTAGGGAGATTTGGAACTCTCTCTCTTGTTGCTGCTCTCAGTCGACGATGTTTTAATATTGCAATGTTCCTAGTGAGCATTGAGCGCTTTCTTGAAACCACGCTCATCGTCATCTTAGTCTATTGGAGGCGTTGTGATGGTATTGGATTGGGCTATCTTGAGACTGATATTATTCGTCATAGAACTTTCCACTTGCTTGGGGGAAATAGCGTGTGACCGAACTATCAGTGAAACGGTCAGATGATTTTGACGTTCAGTTTGACATTTTACAGATATAATATTATCCGTGTACTAGTTGGATTTTACTCACGGTGGCGGTTTTCGTGTCTCCTGTGGATCGTGATAGTATTGCATTTGTTTGCTTTATGTACTCTTTGTGGTAAGCGTGATTTCTTTTTCATCCCAGTGTGTCTGGGGTCAATCCCAGCCGAGATCGTTGGGAAATTATTAAGGCAAAAAATCTGGCCTTTCTGGCACTCGTTTACTGTCGGTGATTATTCACCAATAGAACGTTGAATCTACTCACTGGAATTATTTTCCTGAAGAGGTGCTAGTAACGCAAAGGAGGTAAAATACATAGTTGGTGGTATCGATCACCAGGCATGGAAAATCATTTGCATTCATTTAGTGCATTCATTTAAATTCATTTGACCCTAACTTTTTTCATCAACAGAACTCCGCAAAATGATTTATGAAGTTTTTGTAGGTTTTGTTATTAACTACAACTTTTGTTAAAAACCCAAATCCGTATCTCCTATGCATGACGAACCAGAGCAAACAGAATCCACTACTGTTTTTCAGTGAAAGTATTTTACATTCACTGAAAAACAGTAACGAGTTCTGCCCGCTCTAATTCGTGATGCATGAGAAATACAGATTTGAGTTAATGGCAATAGTTGTAGGTAATAACAAAACCTACAAAAGCTCCATACATCGTTTTGCAAAATTCTGTCGATGAATAAAGTTAGGCGGATACTTCCTATTTTTCGAGCTCGCAGAAGAATGATATTATATATTGAATGTTTGCTTATAAAATAATGAACAGGAAATTCTAATTCACTACCAACGAAAAAGTGCCATCTGTTGCAATATAACACTTTGGATCATGTCCTCATCGACGCTCATCGGTAAATTTTTAACAGTAAGGTCTTGAATTAATAATAGGTATATGAATCTCTGAACTGGACACCGTATTCAATCATCCGGTTGATTAGTTCCGTTATCGTAGCCTCTAGATATGGACACAATCTCTGCATGGTTGTTTCCATTTTCAACTCCTCTTGAATAATTAAGTGCTTCACTGCGAACACTCTTGGTTGCACTTACCTTTAAAACGTCGTCTTTTGAACACTTTACCCATCATGGTTGGATCGGGATATTTTGTACCAATTACGTATAGGCGTTGACCCGTTCACTTGGTGGAAACTATGGATTGACGACGCGTTGTACTATGATTAATTTATGAATAAATTATTACCTTTTGACAATACACTAATTAGCGTCGCAGTGTTTGGCGTGTGACATGAAATATCTTCTAATGCTTGTTCTAATGGGTTGTATTTAGATGCGTGGGTCTTCATTCTCTCGCTCTCCGCTTAAAGCTATTATCGATAGTAATAATTGGATGTTGAACTGATGCATAACTCTTCAGAGTTTGTGGTACATTCATTCTACAATGTATATACGGTATTTATCGTTCATTAAAGGTGCTCAAATTGAGCCCTTAGTGTTTCATTAGTAGATGATTTTGCGAAATCTAGTATTAAAAATAAATAAATGAGACACTGTGCATTTAACCATGTCCATGACGTTTACCGGTCACGGTAGGGTGATCAATCGTAATATTTTTTTTATTAAAAAGACTATGTATTTATAGATCAGTACCGACGCCGACTACATCCTCACGGTCTTTGGGAAGGCGAAGGATGATTAGTTTGACAATCGTTGTTACTATACACCGAGTTACCTCTACTTCTCCAAAATTGCCGTGGGAAGGATAATTGTGTGTTAGTGAGTCGGCAAGCAACATTTCCGGTTTTATTATGGGCTTAAAGTGCATTTTAAGCCTCACAAACCTCTCCAAAACCATGATAAAACTGAAAATGTTACTGGGGAAGTGATGCGAACAGTGAAAGCAGCAGACTGTTTTCATTTTAAATCTAGTACAGCCATGATGGTTTCACCTACGATTGTCAGTCGTGATTTGTGACGCTATCGAACAGGGTTCCCGTTTCTTGATTTCGACCACCTTGCCTCCACAACGAACGGTTGCAGACTGAGTCGTGGTATCACTGGTGCAACAAAGCTTCCTTCTCGCTCTGCGACTGAACAATTTACATGCGCCGGGTGTACCCATGGCTCAGCTGGAATGGACGTACCCAGATCCCGAACCTCAAAACAAAGCTCTACACGGAGAAATAATTAAAGTATTGGCCCGATACCGATGGTTATGACAAATAATGGTAAGATGGTGCAAAATCATCGAATGCTTACGTATCTTTCTAAAGATTTTTTGTGAAACCTCCAGATGAAAACAAGCATAAACCGTTACCCAGGTAACAATTTGATGCTTAACAAATGCTCTTTCAACGATTTTAATTCAGCCTTAGTTTGAATAACTATTGTACATAGACCACGTTAACCTTTTTTCAGCTTTTAAAAACCTAAATCTAGTGATTTTAATCAGACAAATGCTTAATAGGAATATTCAGCAACCTCCGTTTACGAAGTCTTTTTTATATAAATCCCACCTGATTCTATATGTATCTGATCGGTTTTATCTGATGCTCAAATTCATAGCATTCGTTCGCCACCCGATTGAGGATGACGCGGGAAGTGACGGGTGTGCGAAATTTTTTGTGTTTTGTGTTCATAGTCCTGTTTATTAGAGTTTTATAATGCCCTCAAAGGCAGACCTAGCCTAGCCTTTCGTGATGTGAAAAGCAACGGTCCATCAGCGGCCGGAAAGCGTTAGAACCGATGGAGAACATTGTTGGAGATCGAATGCAGAGGATGATAAATATGACTTATGTAGTTTCTTTCGTGTGAGTTGCAGCATTATTTGAATAAAAGGTACTAATGGGATCTGGTTAACTGCCGCTTTCTCCCGTGCCCACGCTAGATCCTACATTTCGAGTTTAAAGTTCAAATAGAGGATGTTCCTGAATATACAGTCAAACAGCACGTAATGTTGTGAACAACTACAATGACAGTTGTCCAGCAGTGCTCCCATTTTATTTACAACAATCCAATGCCTACGAGATTGTGCTCAAGCTGTGCCGAATCTAATTTCGGTGACATATCCCTTAGTCTGACGCCATTTTGAAAGCCAAGATGACCACTTCCGGTTAGAAAAAAGCATGGAGATTATGTCAAATACCCCACAATATGGGTATTTTTGAAATCGTGGTGACTTGAAGGGACCGGAAATCTATGTATGACACCATTTTGATACAAAGTGGTGACTGGATTCAACCATCTTGTATATCAAAATGGCGTCAGGCATGTCTTTCCGGCTCCTACACGTCACTCTGATTCCACAAATATCCATATTGTGGGGTATTTGACATAATTTAAAAGCTTTTCTCTAACCGGAAGTGATCATCACACCCATATTGTGGGGTATTTGACAGTATTTTTCAGTTTTTCGCTAACATAAAGCCGCCATTTTAGATTTAAAACTGGCATAAGACATGGGTTTCCGGTCCCTATACGTCACCCGATTCTAAAAATTCACATATTGTGGGGTATTTGACAGTATTTTGCAGTTTTTCTGTAACCGGATGCCGACGGATTTAAAAAAAGAGTAATTTGATTTAGGATATCAATCATGAATGAGTCGATACAGCCGGAATCATACTTTCGAACAAAAATTGCTTACGTATTTTTTATTGATAGGTAGGGTAAATTATGGCTTCGGCACCCATTTACTGTTTTCGGCAACCGAAATTGAAACGTTAATTTCACTGTATTTTCCCATCAAAACTCTTCGCTGAATGTATAAAGCCGATTCCTTACTTTTCAGCTTCAACCTGATTACATTTTTACGACTGTGCAATCCTGTTATGCCATATTTTTCTTTAAATGAAATATACACACTACAAAATACGGCTGATTTCGAGTTGCCGATAATAGAACAACTGGTTAACACGCAGTTCAAATGGAAAGGGTGCCGAAGAAAAAGAGACTGCCGACAATAGTCACACTCACATGAAAAGTTTGGGGCGTTGTAAAAACATGTTCAAAACGTTTTGATCAATTCTGTCGATTGGAATTGGTAGAACAGCAAGCAGCAGATAAATGTCAACAAACAAACGTGTCATGTATGTGTGTGACGCTGAGAAATCGCTAATAGAAGTTAGGACGCTGCTTAGATTGACGAGAATACATACGTAAATTCCCCTACCTACCTTCCGTGCATCAATTGTGAAAAACAACACTTTTACAGAAACTATGTGGATAGCACGTGGATTTATTTCAAGCAAAGGGATGAGGATGTATCGACAATTACAGTAGACCAAATATTCAGCTTTCAATCCATTTGCAAATTAATGCAAGTCTTTGATTTTTAGCACAATACCAATAGTCAAGAAACAGTTAAAATGCTTTTTTTTTATATGGCGAAGGTAGCTTTTAGACAAACATATTCGGCAGAGTTCCGGCCGTGGTCGATTATTCAACGTATTACTGCCATGTCGTTAAAGTAACCTTAATGCCGCGGATACACTTGTTAGACCTAATATGAGCATGAGCATTATTTTGTTATAATAATTATGAGCACTATACAACAACTATACACAAACAACACAAGTGTGACCATGGATGTGCTTATAATTTATTTTACAAATAATGCTCATGCTCATAGTTTGTCATCCAAGTGTGTCCGCAGCATATGTTCGGTAGCGTAGCTAAGCACAGTCAAATCTGATTTCGTCCCATTTAAGACCATCCGAAGGATAATAATAAAGAGTTTACCAAATGTAAATGGTGGGTTTTTTTTTGGGTAGTATATTTAGGCTAAACAAATGTTTTTTTTTAAGTCAATATTTTATAATCGAGTGTAAAGTTTATTTGAAGAACCTAGAAGATTTAATATACATAAAAATGGATTGTGATTTTTGCACATTAACTTATCTTTATCTGAACCCCAGCACGATTTGGACAGCCGAGAACATTCAACATACATAACAATGGATTGCAAATGTTGTGCCTAAACTTTATGAACCTGTTTGGTTAAAGGCATTGGATCAGTCGTGATTGATCTCGTAGATAATTTGATCGGAACTCTCGGACAATTTGGAGAGATGAAAATTAATCGTTAATAATGCGCATATAGTCTCCAAGACAATTTGGAGACGTAAGAATATATTGTGGTAAAGGAAACTTATGCTGAAATATGAATTCAAGCTTAATGACCATTCCATGGCATGTATCGTTGCTTAGGATATCGTCTCTATCCAGGTCAAGTCCATGTTCTTAAACATAAAATCTTCACAAGGTTTTGGATATCTAGGCCCTCAATTTTGGCTACAAACTTGACGATTCATATTTTTACTGTAAAGTTAACATTTATTGCTATTTGTTTGCCAAAGAAAGTATGGGTATATCTATCACTTGCTATTTTATACATCCAATAGTTGGATAAGTACGGTAATCAGGAGGAGAACAGACGCCGTATTGAACCGCAGCTCCATGGTGAACAGATTTTCGGGTTTGGTGAAGCATTTCTTCCAGCGCCGTACTATGGTTATTGCGCCAGTGTTTGTGTCACCCCTTCTTACTTAGATATTGCCGGAGTAAATATCAAATGGAGTTCAAATATCATCATTCAATTATTTTGATTATTCGATGCATAGAAAGTTCAGGCATTCAAAAGAAGTGCATCCAATTGCAGACGAAGTTTTTGCAAGTTGATGATAGGAAAAGCTCATTACTTAGCTAGATTTTACATTTCTTAGCTTCGTTCTCAAAATGTTTAGAAAGCTGAAAAGCGGCTCAGGTACACATTCGTCAGAACAAGTTTGCCTCAGCACGAAACTTTGGTTGATTCGATTTGAATATTCAGACATATAGAAAACAAACCAAATTGAACAAGTTATTTTCCTAGCATCCAACGCAGTCATCGCAACGTACATTTGGTGCTATTAATTTAATTAGTCTTTCATGCTTTTCGGCAAAATATGTTGCTGCTCAAACTATGTAGGTATTGGTCCCGATATAATAGTTTGGTTGCAATGGCCGATAAGGTAGTGTACGAACAAATAACTTATTAGGTCCGGTCTTGGTTTTCGAAAATGTAATTAATTTATTGCTCACTTCAATATCAGATAGAGAGAGTAGATGCGTATAATTTGCGAGTTTATTATCATTTATGAACAGGTAGGAAAGCTCCTTTTTGTTAAAACATCAATCATTGTGGAACCTATCATAAACGACGTAGAATTTTACGGGGAATGGGGGTTTCAAATAGCCAAGTCAGTACAGGCACGGTATTACCAAGCTGAAAGAGGCGGGTTCATTTTCGCGACTTCCTGAGGCATAAAGTATTATTATACTTACCACACAACATACAACTTCATGCATTGGTTGGCATAGAAAGCTCTCATTTGATAACTAAGGCATTCCACGAAGGCTCGCGAATCGATCCTGAACAATCATTTCCAATTTAGATAAAATTTGCACAGCTGTTCCTTTTTAGTAAAAAAAAATTGCATTTTACGTTTTCAATTCTTCACTTGTTTCACAACAAGGCCAGTGTAAAAAAGTAGTTTGGTATATTAATTTATATGATACAATTGTTATTAGCAACGGCGCCGGTGGTGTAGTGGTAAGCGTGATTACCTCTCACCCCAGCAGGCCTGGGTTCAATCCCAGTCGGCGCCGCCGGGATGTTCTGAGGCATAACATCTCTGATCACGCCTTCCTTCGGATGGGAAGTAAAGCCGTTGGTCCCCGGTTCATGAGTTGATGGGTCGATAGGTAGGGTCCAGGTGTGGGAGCTGCCTTTCTGGCACGTCGGTAGCATTGGTGCTCAGCACGGAAAACAAGATCGACGGAAAAAACAAACCAAAGAAAAAAAAAAAAAATTGTTATTAGCGAAATACTGATGATGGAAGTCAAAAGTGACAGTTCCGTTATATCGAGGTATACCAGTATACATACGAATGATATTTTTTTTGCCAAACGTGTGTCATAAGAAGCTTTAAAGGTCTCTCAAAGATAACTTTCACGAGAATATTGAAATAAAAAAGTTACAGGCATAGGATTCTTTTGAGCGCCTGTTTGGTTATGTTTTGGCTTTGCAGTTTATAGGATCAAACTAGTTGATCAATTTTATGACGGGTATAATCTGAGCTGCTTAGCAAAAGCAATACATTTAGTTCAATTCCAACTAGCAAATGACTGTCTGACCTTTCCCAAAAAATGATAAACATTATGTCAAAGGGCACAGTTTCATATCATCAACATCATCTATCCACCACGTTGAACACTATTTGTGATTTTAGTCCTGGAGCCAAAATGGAACTAAATAATTTGAAGCTACTACGCTTATGTGCAGTGAAATATGCGTGTCGTGGTTTGTTTTATTATCGGTCGTAATTTTATGTCATGTGCGTTAGACTAATGGTGCAGCCCAGCAAGAGTGCCTGATAAACATTATTCCAATATGGTTGGTTGCTGAGAATGAGTAGGCTGGTTATCCATAAAGGATCCATGCTTTTGTACTGATTGCGATGTGGGTCAAAACGAAACAGTGGCATTTGGTAATGAATTCATTCACGATATGAATTTAGGCTCAATCTGGTGATTATTTTCTGATAGCAGCTCTACATGTGGAAACCAAGCAAACTTTTTACATCGGAACATACGGATGGGCTGTAAGGTAGACATTATTGATGGTAATTTTTTTGTCGTATACTTTTCAATTACTGGCTATGATTAAATTCTGAACCATATCTGAACCATTCTCTAATCGGCAGAGCAAAATGTAGTTGCACTTATAATAATATTAGTAAGGAAAGGTATGATAACATATATTAATTTAAATTAGCAATATTGACGTTCAGGGTCAAATAAGGTTGATACAACAGTGGTACAAAAACTCATGGAAGGTGTGAAACGTAAAGCCCGACAGTTAGAATTTGGAAAATTGGAAGTCTAATCAAATAATTTTCCAGTATTTTTTAGTAATTTAAATAAAGCTTGATCATTTATACAATAACATAATCAGTGTGCACATAATTATGACTAACCAATTTTTGAACGTTCCACCCTTTAAGCATCCAAACTAACTTTTGGTGACTGTGGTTGTATTACGGTTTTGTGTGCTTGTCATAAAACCAGGCCGTCAAATCGTCTAAAAATCTGTTTTATGACTACTTAATTAAAATTCAGACTTCATAGTTTTAACGGTAGCTGTAAGGTGATTCGGTATCGCTACTTATAACTGCAGAATAAAATTCAAAACAAAACATTCAATTATGTTTCATGGCATAATTTTTATGACCGATATAAAACTTGAAGCAGTCTTAGACCTTCATTAAAGCCTCATTACAACTATCATCTTTATCAGAGGTCTAAGATTCACAGATAAGAAATATACTACAACAATTACAAAAAATACTCTGAAAATTGATACCAATATAAAAAAAAAACAAATCTATTCAGATACATGAAATAAAACCCCTTCAGTGCTTTTGAACACGATAAAGATGAGACGATTGCCAATATGATACTCCTGAAGGATCTGCAGTTATGGGCTCCCGCATATAACATAAGGCACAGTGCGGTGAAGGAGCTCCTAAAAATATTGAACAAGCAGCTTTCCGATACAATTCCGAAATATCCACGATCTCTTTTTAAAACAACGCAGACAGTTTCATCAAATCCAGTTAGAGATGGCCAGTATTGGCATCAGGGCTTTAGTGGATCCAATGAGCTTTTCTTACATCTTGATTACAAAAGAAAATAGGAGGAGCGCTTGGAATGTTGACTTTTTGACAGGTAGCCATGGTTTTTGTTTTGTTTTGATTCGCTGTACCGAATAAAACCAGCAAGCTAGTTATAGAGCTTAAATATAACTTAACGCTTTCAGTTTGGAATACAAAATGCTTAAATACAACCATTAGGTTTATGTTATGCTATAGAATTACAATCTAGGAGAATAGGTTATATTGAGGTATTTTTAAGGAGTAGCAAGTTATAACGAAACAAAATTCACCGTGTGAGAAAATTTCACACAGTATGAATAATAAAGCTTTAATTGATAGGCGATAAAACACTTTCATACATCTATGTAAATACAATTAAATAATATGTAACTGGTTATTGCTCAACAGTTGTAACAGTTTTGAACTAAATAGATAATCTTTTAATGACTCTATAATGCATGGTGCAAATGTAGACAAATCAAGAATATCCCTATATTTTAGTATTCATATGGAGCACTAAATTTATGCTCCTATTTGGTATAATAATCACCATAAATATTGCACGGCATGCTGTGAAGCATATACAGATGGGTTTAAAATTGTAATAAAGTTGTCTTATTTTCAATATACAATAATATCAGCTATTATAACCAACTCATAAGGATCATGATTTCACACCAAACATCGAAAGAATAAAACCACAATAAAATATTTCTCAATATTAACTATCAGCCAAAAAACCCCAACTTAAAACCTTTAAGGTTGTCAAAATGTTTTGCGTATCATGTTTTATCAACTTCTTCAGGAGCATTTTATGCGGTTGTAATATAGTTTTATGGTAGTCATCAAAATATTTTTAAAACTTTCTGACCTGGAGGAGGTTTTATGTTTTCATTTTTAACAACCATGTGTAGAGTGTAATAAAACTGACATAAAACCTATGCTCCTAAGGTAGTTTGCGTATCAAGTTTTAATGATTGCATTAAAACTGGGACAAATGGCCATGACATAGCTGATAATGTAATATATATTATAGCTTGATAACAGGTGCAACGTCAAAATATACTACGGTGGCAGTTAGTACTTGTTATTTTCTGTGTATGGGATATAATGTTTTAGAGCTATTATATTATTTATCATGTAAATTTGGACATGACATTAGGAAAACACAAGTCTGTTCGATGTGCTTTCAGTAAAAAATATAGTTTTCTTTAAATTAAGTGGTACTACAGAAGTTGTAACAGCTTGACTTCTATTGGGGTAAGACGGCCTCTTTTAGATGAGTTGTGACAAACAATATCACAGTTCTGACGTACAGAGGATCTACCGTGATCTAGAAAAATAATCAATTTATGTAACTAGGTTCTGAATTTCTACGAAGTTTCTGTTTCCAGCCATGTTAGTAAGATGATCAAGGCCTTCCAAATGGTGGTGGTGAATAGGTAATAAAGTAATCATCGTTATTTTTTCTTTCCAAAACCTTAAAATTTCTGGAAATTTAATCTGCCGGTGGATAAAATACTCAAGATTATTTGATACAATTTTGAGAAGTTTGAGAACTTACAATAAAAAGATTCTTATATGATAACGTTTTTAAAATTGTCATTTCATATAAAAAAATGAACACAATTACTTGGAACTTTTTCTGTATAAAATCAAAATATTATTATTTAAATCTGTGCAAAATGTATTGAAATCTGTTCACCAAGAAAAAATAATGTCAGTTCAATTTTATTTTCAATTTACAAGAACACAGAAATTTTATAGTTGAAGATGATAATTACAAATAACAGACTGAAATGGAAATTTTTATACGACAAATGAGGAGATGAAAGTAGAGAGTCGTTAGTTCCGTTAGAATACGGCAGTGTGCGGGGGGGGGGGGGGGGGTAGATACCCCTTACCATCTCTCTCCAACTTGGGAGTTTGGTAAAGAGAGATTATCGACCTGATTAGTACCTTCCTCAAAATTGTCCTACTCTTTATATATAATTTTCACACTGCCGTACTCTAACGGAACTATCAACTC
This sequence comes from Ochlerotatus camptorhynchus, assembly GCF_037179485.1. NCBI lineage: Eukaryota > Metazoa > Arthropoda > Insecta > Diptera > Culicidae > Ochlerotatus > Ochlerotatus camptorhynchus. The sequence goes on along the minus strand of NW_027040497.1, from coordinate 301,327 downwards.
TATACTTTCATCTCCTCATATATCGCATAAAAATTACAACTTAAACCTGTTATTTCAAATTAGCATCTTCAACTATCATCCATACATTTGGTAGTTTTTAAAATGAGTTTTGGGATTTTTGTCTGTATTCGCTGTGGATTGATTTTTATAAATTTCTATCCAATTGAAATAATTAAGTTTTTGCTAGAGCTTAGTTTGAGTTTTATGAGAAATAGCAATTTGAAAAATGGTAGTCAAATAATAAACATTTTACTAAGTTTGCTCAAACTTCGTACAATCTCAGCCAATCTAGCTCGAAACTAACCAATTAACTTTTAATGATTGATCCACCAGTTGTCAATATTTTAAAATTGTTGATGGACATATTTTAATGTTTTTTTCGATAGACAAAAAATGATGGTGATCACTTTAGTATAGCTACAGTACTGACAAGCTATATATTGATATCCAAATCATTTAGGAAGTTCGGCAAACTTGTTCAAGTGATCAACACTTTTGGATGGTAGACAAATTAGTTCACAATTTTCACACTACGCGGTGCAAGTATGAATGTGAAATTTGGGTATGTGCGTTATATCGATAGCCTGACCATCTAGAATGTTGCCGTCTTAGGCAAAATTTGTCAGGTGACTAACGCTTTCCTGATGATAGACATAGATTGCCGTGTAGTGAGAAAAATATGAACTTATCTTATTATTTTTAATGTCTGTGCATATTTCATTTGGACCATTTTCTGAATAATAATTGTTTCCTACTTTGTAGACATATGAACAAAGAGATTCTCAATAATGTATTTGTATTATTAACAGACTCCTGTTCATCCATCTCGCAAAATAAATTTATTAAAAAAATCATAGTAGTCTTCTTTTAGAAAAGATAAGAAAGCTTATTAATGTGTAGAAAGAAAGGTAGTTTTACCCTTCTTACAAAGAAGGGTATAGATATCACTTGAAAAAACCGACTATCGATCCGAGGCTCGGAGGGCCGAGTGTCATATACCATTCGACTCAGCTCGACGAGATCGGAACATGTCTGTGTGTGTGTGTGTGTACGTGTGTATGTGTGTATGTGTGTGTGTATGTAACGAAATGAATGCGCTCACGTTTCTCAGCAACCGCTCAACCAATTTGGACAAACTCGGCGCCAAATCATAGGTCTTGGGGTCCAATTGAACGCTATTGAACGGGTTTGGAGATATGGTCGGAATAAGATCCGGTGAATATGGGCCTTCACGCTGGATTTAACGGAAAACGTATCAAAACCATCATGCGACACATCAAATTACTACAGAATTCAAAAATAAGATCAATGCAAGTCGTGTTAAGTGTTCCAGACCACATTGGACACACTTGGACATGTTCCGGGTACCCCGGGGAAGTTGCTTGAATATGAATTGAATTAAAACCCATTAAATCACATTAAAATACGATGATAAGGTGATTGGTAGCCTCACCAAATAGACTACACCCGGATTTATTCCGGGTACCCCAAGGCAGTGGCGTAGCGTCACTGGATGACATGGGGGTGGCGGGCTTGGTCACTGATAATGACAATAAAATAAATAAACTTGAATAAGTAAGAAGGGTTTGATCACACCATAGGTGGATAAATTCGGGTTTTTTTTAGCTTTTTGATTGAAAAAATTGTTCAGGAGTACTACCAAAACTGTTCAAAGAAGCCAACATCTTGAGGTATATTGATTATTTTTTTTTCATTTTGGGCTACCCAAGTAACCAACAAACCCACTAATTCACGGTTTTGCAATATAAGGCTGATACACGGCTAACATAGGGCATGCTACGCATTATATTAGACGCATATTAGCCTTATATTGTAAAAAGGCAAATTAGCTGGTTTTTAAGTTTTCTATGAGCATGAGCATGAGCATGATTGACCGCCCGCGTATGCTACTCTGTTATTGCCAGATCAGCTGTAATTACAGAGAGAACCAATAGACGATACTTGGGACTAGCATTCATCCTCAATATGAAAAAAAACTGGTGATCTCAAACACGCCCGAACGCAGGTCAAGAAAGGGATGGGTAAGAATGTGTTGGCGTGATACCCGCTATGACGAAAGCCGAGAAATCCTCTGCACTTCCACGAGAAATCACTGGGATGTTGGATAAAAGGGTTGGAATTGCAGTAGGATTCGTTTTGGTAAACGATATACTAACGATCCTTGAGGGGCTTGAGATTAGACTCATGATGTACTACTCAGTAATCAAAAATGGTCGCTCTAAGGCCACTAAGCCCCTCATATCACATCATCCCAGCTACGATCATGTTGTCATTGCAACTATTCAAAACCGGTCCCGATGTTAACGTTGATAACGATGTTAAGTTTCACGAAACACACGATAATCAAGCGATGTTACTATAAGCAGGGTTGCTTTCACTCACTTGCTATAAAAACACATTTTTCGGAATTATGCAATCATTAGATGATATAATGATATGCTGTACTCGTAAGTAACGAGACGAGGGTTTAAAGTATGTGTTTGACTCATAAAACCTGCCAATTTTGCTTTCAGAGCGTCACAATAAGCGATCTTATGATTCGTGAGCGTTCACTCAGAGTGAGCACTCACGAGTCGTAAAATTGCTGATTGTGACGTGCTGAAAGCAATATTGACTGATTTTATGTGTCAAACACATACTTCACGTCCTCATCTTGTAACTTACAAGTACTAATTATCACTATACCATCTCATGATTTCATAATTCTGAAAAACATTTTTTTTATAGCAAGTGAGTGGAAGTAACCCTGACTATAAGTATCCTTAATGTGATAGGACTTGGGATTTATTTTAACTCAAACTCGATGGTGGTCCCCTTACACAAGAAGTAGCCTCTACGACCGATGATCTGTTAATCTTGGAGACATGAAAGCTACGAAAAAGCGCTTATGCCTTTATTAACTTTTACTTTTACGTGACGTTCGTTGTTTCGATTTGGTCCTTACGAAAGACGGGAACAGATTTCATAAAACTTTCATATTTTTGGGCTACCATACCCCTTGCTTCACAAAATAAACCACGACTGACGTGACGATTTTACCAGCGTACAAATATTGCATATATTTTAAGCTATCTCGACCGAGCTCTATTGCGTTTTAAAACGACTGTTTTCTCCTTTATATTTCACCGAACCACCCCGATTATGCATCAAACTACCGCAACAAAACCACCAAACCACAGGATCGTGTTAAGGACACACCTAACAACTCATTAAAAACTAATTGGTCAAGTGCCAAGCTTACATGTTCGATCGCAACATTTATTTTCTTAACGAATCATTTTTTCTTCATCATCATTGCTTCAACATCATGAAAAAAATCATTATGCATTATTCGTAGACACTTAGCTGTAAAAACGAGCAACATGCTTCATGCAATCGAGGTCATCCGTCTGGAAAATGGGAAACAATGAAAATAAGTCTTAATTACTTCCCCAAAGGGACGCATGCGCCCCCGCAAACAATGCATCCGATACCTTATTTTAGGAGAGTTACCTATTTTAAATAAATTAATCTGTTTTAACTAATGATGTTTGTATTACTTCATGCGTGAAGTTAACGATTCATATAGTTGGAGATGTTTAACATCAAATATCAGACTTAAAGTGGTCATTTTATACGATAAATGAAGAGATGAAGTGTGAAAATTGTATACAGAGAGTAGAAAGCGAGCAAAGGTCAATTTTGAGGAAGGCACGGATCTGGTTGATCATCCCCTTCGATGTGCGGAAACAGCTCTATCGAATGTTTCACACTCAAGTCGTCATGTGGATTCAATAGGCTGTATAAACAATTTCTGACTCTTTATCCTACATACCGGAAAGGCAGATGATTTTAGAAATCAAACGCGGGTTGTGCGTAGTTGAGCGGAAATTAGTTCCAAAGCCCTATTTAATTTTTTTAATTTTATTTTATTTATACAATACAAGAATAATAGCACAAGTAATCTACCAATGATTTTCAGAGTATATGCTACTATTACACTACCGATGTACCTATTAACCTAACTGAAGTAGTTGCTGCATAAGTTTTTGAATGTTGTTAAACTTCTTGCTGTCTTGTTTCTTTATACCCTTCGGAGTGTTGGAGCACCCCCCGAGCAAAGTCGGTTAACAAAATGAAAGCAAATCGATATTAAAGTTTGCGGTTCCTATCATAATGAAAACTCATTTTGATTTCAATTGCCGCGACATAAGTCTGATATCATATTGTGCTTTCATTATGCAGTCAAAACTTTTTAAATGAAAGCAACTTAACTTAAAGTTTTGCTGTTAACGTCTTGTTTCAAATTTAATTTAAGTTCATCTGTCGTTTATGTCTAATGATTATTGTTTATTTGTTTTGTTTAACACATTTCAGGTCATTCATGACTTGCCCGGGGTGAAATTTGAGCTCAACTCTGTCAGCGTGAGAAGCATGGATACTAACCATTTACGCCATGCCCGTATTCAGTTAAACATTATGAATGCAAAATCAGTAATCAAATTGATTTAATTGAAAGCAAGATTAGTTTTCCATTTGATTCAACAGAGTAAAAGTTTGCTCTCATTTTTGCTGTGTTAACCATTAAGTCAACCAAAATGAGATCAACTGGAGTATTCAAAATAAGTTACATCATAACAGCAAATTCTGATTTCAATTTGATCTCCAGCTTTGCTCGGGCCTCCAAAGGTGCGCCCCTTTGTCAGTTAAAAACGGATTTTTCTTACAACAGAATCAAGCAATAACACCGATAATGACCATACATCATAATCCTACTCTTAACCACTTCAAACTAGAGAACATCGAATAGAAGATTATGAATCACGTACATGAAACATACACACTCAGAAATTATCACCGACTTCGGTCATTTTTACCGAAATCTGGACAGCTGAACTGTTCGGTAAAATTTATGCAATTCAGTTCAATTGCTACTTTGAAACTAAATCTCCACTAAAATTACAATATTTGATCATTTAAACAAGGTTGAACATGTTTTGAAACTTTTTTCAAATTCAATAGCCTTTAAAATGAAGGTGAAAGTTTTACCGAACGTTCAACTGTTTTAATTTCGGTAAAATTTACCGAACACGAAAAGAAAATCTTAGTGAGTAACTACCTAGCTCATTTTTTTTCCTTATTTCAAGACCATCCTCGGTGGACAAAGCTTAATACTATCAACAAAGCATAAAGAGTAAAAAAGGACTAAGATGTGTTCGTTTGATTACAAAAACAATCCTGTCCCCCTAGTTTGAAGTAGTTCGGACTAGGCTTATGATGTAGATCTTAAAGCCAGTAACGCACTACGAATAGGTAAGTCAAGTTGGTTAGTTCAAAGTTCTAATCAACGGATGTAATATATTTATCTGTTCTCAGCAAACAGGCACTTTAGACCAGTGACATGTAAACAAAGCAGAAAAAAAGCTTATCGTTATGTTTAAAAACATATAGGTATATGTGAACAGAAAAGAGAATGAGTTACATTATAAAGCAGCGCTACAAGTGGACGCACCATGATGAAAATGTTTTGTCGCACGTTCGAAATTTGTCACATCTGAGCTGTGCAGCATCTCCTGGTATCACGTGGTATTTTTTCGAACATCACCCAGCAAGAGAAACAGAGTGAGAGTGTGAGTGATTTATGAAATTAATGAAGAAATTCTCTTGAGAGGCTAATTGTGTATAATACATTCTCTGGGAATTGGACAACATGCTCTTCGTAAGTTGTAAATTTCTCGTGAGTTATTTGCTATGTGCAACATAGAAAATGTGGGTGATATTCTTTGAGCTTTAGCAAGACAAGTTTGCTTTCAAATCGCGTAGGTAGGAATCTGAAAAAGCTGTATACCTATCCTATGCAATAATCATTCATATGGTGAGTACTACTCGATGCAGTCAGTTAACGTAAATGTTCTTCTTAAGATGTCTAATATAATCCAGCAAAGACTAGAAGCTAGAAAAAAAAAAAAAAACCATTTCGTATGCTAGCAAGTGACCCTTTATTTCTAGATAAAAAAATATTCAAAAGGTCCTATCTGCTTTGATATATTCTCTTCATCAGGTTTGGTACATTTTTTGCCACAAAGGTTGATATACGAGGTTCTAGTCCAGCATCCAAAACATGAAACAGGACAAGGAATTTTTTGCAGTTTAGTAAATAGTGAAAGAGAAAGTCGATGAAGAGAATTATTCAATGCAGATAGAACATTTTGAAATGTTTATCTAGATTTAATGATTGGCAGGCTGTTTAACGTATTAAAAAATTCCTTTATCAATTTGCGTTCCCAATACAGCCCTTGAGCGCATAATTTTTGTCACATAATGGCCTTAATCATAACGCAACCTTACACAATAAATGAGCGTTGCATTCGCCCCCTGACGATAATTGGTTAAGGAATTGCCGAAGTAATAAAGCTATCATTTCTCCTATCTGGATTTTTCTTTTTTTTTACACAACAATTCGTGTAAAAAATCCAGATAGGAGCAATGATAGCTTCATCTTTTCGGCAATTCCTTTACCTTTTATCGTCAGGGAGCGAATGTATCACTCATTTCTCAATGAACATTTCAAATGGTCCTATCTACTTTGAGCGATTCTCTTCATCGACTTTCTCTTTTTCTGCTATGCAAACAGGTTTTGCGCTATTTTTACCTCATAGTTTGTTAAAGGAGGTTCTTATCTAGCGTCCAAAACGTAAAATACAACAGAGAAAGGTTATCCAGCTGAGTTATTAACGAAAGAGAATGTCGACGAAGAGAATCGATAAATGCAGATAGGACCTTTTGAAATGTTTATCTAGATTTATTGTATGTGGTTGCGTTATGATAAAGGCCATCATGTGACAAAAATTAAGCGTTCAAGAACTGTATTGGGAACCCAAATAGGTAAATGAATTTATGAATACCTTAATAACTTTTAAAATTGAAATGTCTTTTAATTGTAATTCTTTTTTTTTTTGTAATTACTTTATTTGTATAGGCTCAATCGAATAAACTTTACAGAGCCGAGTTATCCTTTGCGTTATACATTATTACTGTCTTATATTTAAAGTTAAAGGAACTGGACCGAGTACCCGCGGTCGTCTCGAGGTTAGTGGAGATAATTGTAATTCTGATTAATGAATCTTTTCCCTCAAAACTCTGCAACATCCAATTTTTTCGTCAAATCTGACTGAACCAACTGAACCAACCGGTGCCCACCGTGTCTTGGATCGTGTTTGATAAATACTCCTGTGTTTATGTAAGCGTGTACCCTGGTTAAGGTTTAGGTTTCGTGTACCCGGTGTTCTCAATCAAAACTGACCGCCGATTTTCGAGTTGATGTACTTTAGGAAAAATTCAATTATTATTTTTATGTGTCCAACACATGAATTTTTGCAATGTGAGAAACAAATGATATACATGTGTCGTCGGACACATAGTTCTTATGTGTTCACATAAATTTCATGTGTAACCATAAATACTGTTCATTTGACTCATCAATTTCATGTGTACTTCTGAGTGGATTCTGTTTATGTGTGGAAATCATGTGGAATTTTACATGGAAATTATCAAATAAAAATGTGTTGAATTTTATGAGTGTACAGAACCGCAGCTTGAAAACCAACAACCGGTATGCTAGAATTTTGATTTTGGTTCACGAGATCTGAACCGTGTGCATGGTTCAATTCCATGAAACAAAAACCGGGTGTACCTTTCTTGGTTCAGACCATTGACGAGAATTAAATAACAATGCTCCCATAATGGCGAGTAAAATATTTGTGCAAAGCTATAGTTGTTCTTAAAAAAATTGTCAGAGATTGGAAATCTATGCCTTACGCCATTTTTAAATCTAAGATGGAGACTTCAAGGTTATATAAAAACTGGGAAATGCAGTTAAATACCCTTCAATATGGGTATTTCCGGAATCGGCATGACGTATAGAGACCAGAAATTGATGTCTGACTCCATCTTTAAATCCAAGATGGCGGCTCCCAGATGCATAAAACTGGAAAATAGAATCAAATACCCTTCAATATGGGTATTTTCGGAATCGGCCGATGCTATATTGAAATTTAAGATGGCGGCTTCTGGTTATATATAATCCGGGAAATACTGTCAAATACTTGAATGTAGATATTTTATGAATCGGGATGACGTATAGAGATCAGAAATATTTGTCCTTGACGCCAAGATGTCAACTTTTGGTTGGTATTTTCGGAATCGGGGTGCCGTCTAGAGACAGTAAATCGTTGGCCAACGCCATCTTGAAGATGGTGGCCTCGGATTATAGAAAAACTGGGAAATACAGTAAAATACCCTTCAAAATGAGTATTATCAGAATAAGGATGGCGTATAGAGACTGGAAATTTATGTCTGACGCCAAATTGAAATATAAAATGGCGAATTCCAGTGGCAGAAAAACTTAGAAATAATGTCAAATACCCTTCAATATTATTATTTTCGGAATCAAGGTAACGTAAGTGTACTCGATGCCTGGATCCAAAACTCAAGAGTTTTTGGAAATAAGTTCAATTTCTCGGCATCAACTTGTCTAAATTGTTGCAACAACCACAGAATGAAAGGTTTAGACGTCACACCGATTATGACAATACCTATATTGAAGGGCATTTGACAGTATTTCCGAGTTTTTCTATAACAAAAATTTCAAAATGGCGTCGGTCATCGTTTCCGGTCTCTTTACGTCACCCCGATTCTGGAAATACCCACATTTTATAATTTTTATATGGAATTCCCAGATTTGCTGAATTCAAAAACCTCTATTTCGGCTTGACATTGCATAAATTTATTTTTAAAATACAAATTCTGTTTGATTAACTGTCATCACTGGAAATTCTGAAAAATGCGCACCACGACAAACACTACCACCGGACGGAAAAAGGTATTTATTGCCATTTCAAATCCAAAGTGGCTGAACATGTATTTACTGATACGCATCAATTGGCAAAGGAGGACATAATAATTGTACGACATATTCCAAACCCTTGGAAACTTGACGTGGCTGAAAGTTTAGAAAGTTACAAACAAAGACATGTAATTTACTGAATAAGGACCAAGGAAATGGATATTCCTGGCTTTTTAGACAATTATCTGCAACACGGAGACAAATTACGTACCTCAATAAACATAACACGCGTACCTATACTATGTGCTACAGACTACTTACATAACATCCCTAACGACTTACCTATATGACTGCCTACATCCCTAACTTTGATAAGGAATAGAAGCAATACTTTTTCTTTAAGTCTATGACTGGACACTGAAGAAGTTTGCAAGTAGTAAACGAAATACGTATCTGTTATAGTTCAAAGTGATAGTGAAAGTAAAAAGTGAAAGTGATACAAAAGTAGTAAAATTAAAAGGAAAAATCGGTAAACAATTATTCTACTAAAAAGCTCATCGATAAATTTTGATCAAATTAGATAGTTAATTTTTTTTTCAGTCTGTACAGCATATCCTAAGATGTTGACAAATAGGTACATAACTTCTACAAAAAAAAAATATTACTGCCGTAATCTAGAGAATTACCAATTCGGTACTGTCATTAATTTGTCTAACGTACCTTAATTCTTATGTTCGCACTAATGAATTATATCCTTTCAATGTGAAGAAGTGCTTATTTGCAGACAGAGGTAGTGATAGACAATAAACAGCAGAAGAGGAAAATATGCGTTTCAACAAGTTTTTCAAAATATGCTTTCTATTAGGTAGGCGCAAATTTCCAATAAGCTAGCTGGCAGAGAAGAAAGATGAATACTTCGTTAGTTTGGAATCTCTTTAAAGGGTGTCTCTCGATTCTACTTTCAAAACAATGTGCAACAAGTATCACTTCAATCACCTTGATCTGGTCTAGGTCATCCTTTGAGTTTAAGAACGGTTATCAAATAGCACGAATCGGTTCAAGTGGAGGAGAATTCTAAGAAAAGCTTTTAATTAAATATCTACTTGGAATGAAACAATACCACCATTTTTATTTTTTATTTTTCAATTCGAGAATATTATTTGGTTAGAATGGAACATTTCATCTGCTTTAGAACTATTTTCAACGAGTATACATATCATCTGAAAGTTAAATTTTTGATTCGAAGGCAGATTCGTATTTACCAATCGAAACAAATTTGATACAGAGATGAAAATTTCTATATGGTGGTAGTGGTTGAAATCATTATATTTACTCCAAATAGCCTCATATATTAGTCATTCACCTGTACTTAAGCATGTTTTTTAGTGCTATAAGAAAAAAGAAAACTTTTTGTAATTCTCGCCTCAGTCCTTCGCTTTATATAGTAGTTGTTGGCAGCAAGGATATAATTAGTGAATTTTTGTTTATCTTCGATAAAAGTTCATCAAATGTTCACTATTTATTTATTTGTCAAAATCAACAGACTTAATATAGCTCCAATGATGGATGTTCAAATAAATATATTAATATATGATGAACAACATGAAATGGAAAATGTTTTTTTATTTATTTGTACACACAAGATGTATGTTTTGACTACAAATAATTAAAAAATAGCTCCCTGGACTCAAATAGAGGCGTTTTGCTTAAATTTCTTACAAACTTAGAAAATCTAGTCCTAAACTTTAATATTTGGTTAATTTTGCATCTGACGTTATCTTTGAGGATTTTAAATCTAGTAGGCAAGGCTTGTTTTTTATTAAAATAATTGAAATATTTCTTATAGTATATTACCTGCAATGCAAAGCTCTACGATATTTGGCTTTTAGTTTTTGATGTACTAAACATAACAGATACATAACAGTCACAAGTTGTGTATGAATAAATTTTGTAACGTTCCGTTCTGTTCCTTAAAGCAAACGGCTTAAGCGCCACCTTCCCAAAAGAAGGACCGTTAACTCCATTCAAATACCCGGCATGAGACTATCCCTTCAGGGCAGGCCAAACACTCATCTCAGAACTGATGTTTCACCTGAACCCAACCGATACGAGCAAACTAACCAAACTATTGTAAAGGCACGGTAATCTAAAGACAAACAAACTCCAAAATTGAATGGTAGAAAAGTGTCTCAGCTAAAAGAACAAACAACTCCGACAATGTTCAGCATTTGACGACCACGATCTGGCAAAGTCAAAACTAAACTCAAAATATTATTATGCATTGCACGAATTTTTAGACTTCTGCGAGAAGATTTCAGTGACAGTTATGCTTGCGCACTCACTAATACTACTTAATCCTTATGTCAGACAGTCGACAGACGATCGAAAATTCACAATTTATTCAAAACAGCAGCAGCAAACCATCAAAACCAAAACAAAACAAAATAAAATTTCTCACGATCTGTCAAATCACAAGCCAACTAGGCTATCCAAGACAAGGAGAGGAGGTCTGGCAATGTGCAGCTTGTTGTTTTTTCCTTCGCTCGCATTCGAATGGAACAGTGAGTTTGACGTCACACTTGTTGTTAAATGGTAACAGTAGGGGAATGAAAGAGACTATAAAATTAGCATTGCCCGATCTTTCTCTTTGACATAGCTAGGCTGCGTTTGTGTGAGTAAGAGATAGGTGTACGCTGGGTGTGCGAAAATATTCACTGTGCAAAAATTTTCTGCACAGTTGTCTGCACAGCTGTTATTGATCAGGGCAAACCTAGCTTTTGAATTTAGTTAATTGAGCCACAATTGTCCTAAGGACTTTGACAAACCGAGGGGGGCAACACATCTAAATCTCTAGATGCTCAACAAATCTCACACTAGTGAATCAATCTTCGAAAAATCTTCTTTCATTTCTCGCATCTACTTGCATCGCGCATCATCTTTTTGCAGGAAATCTTCAAAATCGTCATCAATCTTCTTCCTATCTACTCAGCGTGCGCTCAGCTAGCCACAGCAAAACACAATCTTTTCTGCATCGTAGATAGAGTCGTCCCCCTCGGGTCCAACGGTGGTTGTTCTCGGGCGTCTTTCCAGCGTTGGAAGATGTTCCTCGACGAACAGGCAGGCTTCAGGCAGCGTAATCGGTTTGCACGCGAAAGACCAATTCGTGCGTGTGCGATAATCGTCGGGTTATATGCGTCCCCGGAATTTGGTGGAGTCAGAACTTTTTGTTGCGTCGGTCGGCGCCACACGACTTGACGAAACGAATGTCGCAAAGAAACCCACCACTGTCTAACGATCGGATTTTGATCGTCGGAGAACCGATTGTGGGCGGTTGGCGTCCTCGCTATGGACGGTGGGAAATTCCACCCCTAGATAAGCTGCCCACGTTGATTGGGCCTGACGTGCATAAACAACGCAGTGAATCCTTATTTGGCTGACGAATTCTAATTGATATCAGGGAGGCCTCCCTTAGCTCAGTTGGTAAAGGCGCAGCTACAAAGCAAGACCATGCTGGAGGTGGCTGGGTTCAATTCCCGGTCCGGTCTAGGAATTTTTCGGGTTGAAAAATTTCTCGACTTCCCTGGGCATAGAAGTATGATTGGACTTGCCACACAATTATACCAATGCAAAAATGGTACAGGCATCGAAAGCTCTCAATTAATAACTGTGGAAGTGCATCTAGAACACTAAGTTGAGAGCACGCAATAAGCTAATATGCGATATGCAATAAGCTTGAAATGCGAAGAAGAAGAAGAAGAAGAAGAAGATCAGGGAGGCTTACCTGATTTACTGTTAGCCGTTATCAAATTCCAATTTATTTCAAAAATTTCTATTACTTACAAACTCTATCAATTCAACAAAAAATACATAATAAATTTAAAATACTTTTATAAACTCGCGAAAACTTACTTCGAATTTAGTTAATTTGAATCACTATTCCAATTTTGGAATTATCTTTTTCTTAAAATTTTCCCAGCGAAAATAATCTTGTGAACTGTATCACGTACTCCACCAGAAAGCACGAGCTATCGCGAGGCAAAGTGGTTCGATCTTGAAAACTACGACGCAATAACTACCCAATGGTCTGCAGTGGGAATTTATCTTTTCATTCCATTGGTCAGTTCTGGAGAGCGAGATTTTGGAAAGATTTTTCAAGCCAGCAGTATACGAAACTGACTGTTTTTAAGTAGGTTTTTATTTTTTTTTGGAGGTCAGTGGAAAACTACGTAGTAACTGCAGGACAATTAGTCTGGTTGATTCGCCTTAAAGTATGCTTCGTTATTTGCACATGTTTATCGCAAGCTTTATCACTTTAAATCATGCCGAAATATTTCAACGCGGAGAATATCCACAACTAGAGGGCAGCACATGCAAAAAGGAAAACAATACATATATGTAGTAGTATTGGTTTGTCGCTACACTCTGAATCCATGTGCCGTTCTATTTTTATACAGTTAAAAGATTTTAAGTTTATATTAATGGAACGGATAACTGACTCATGAAGAATATACGTTGTATCCGTAGGATCGTAAACCTCGTTTAATTTTACGTTCATAATGCTTTGATAAAATAGATGTACGTTCCCGCGGATGATGCGTTATCAGCGTTATGAGTCAGGTAACACAGTAGTTACATAGAGGTAACTCTAAGACTAGAAGTTCCCGAAGAAACGTGCTCAACACCCCTCGAAACATAGGAAAATCCACTAACCCCTCATTTTATCTGTCAAACTTTCATAGCGAATCAAAACAAACATTGTGTAGTACTAGAATTTCGACTAGAAATAATGCTTACGTTAATCGTTTGCTTGGGACCAATAGGCTAGTAAAGTAGTGAGCCAATTTAAAATCGTTAGTTTCGTATTGATTGTTGGTAGTTACGGTTCCAGAAGCAATTCTAATGTGACAAACTAGAATGACCTTTTCAAAAGTGTTCTCTCAATTCAGTGACTCTTCTATTGGAATCCACGCCAGCTTAGCCTGTGATAACTGCCCTCTTTTTTGGTCAATTAACCTTGTATAAGTTAATTTAAGATCTCAGGAACAAGCTAGCAAATAAGGTTATTTCCGAGGGGGGCGACTCTATCTACAATGCAAGAAAAGTTGTGTTTTGCTGTGGTTAGCTGCACGCACGCTGAGTAGATAGAGAGAAGATTGATGACGATTCTGAAGATTTCCTGCAAAAAGATGATGCGCGATGCAAGTAGATGCGAGAAATCAAAGAAGATTTTTCGAAGATCGATTCTTTAGTGTGAGATTTGTTGAGTATCTAGAATTGAGATTTAGATGTGTCGCCCCCTTCGGTTATTTCGGTGTCTAAGGAAAACTCCCAAAGCCTCTATAATATATAAAAAAGTAAACTCCCTAGACTTTCCGTAGTTACGCCAATTGCTCACAGTTGTATAATTCTTCTTCTTCTTCACCTTTCAAGTTTACTGATTATCGCTTATTAGCTTTTTGTCTGCTCTCAACTTTGTATTCTAGATGCACTTCCACAGTTTTAATTGAGAGCTTTCGATGCCTGTGACCTTTTTGTATTAATATTATTGTGTAGCAAGTACAATCATACTTCTATGCCTAGGGAATTAAAAAAAGATTTCCAACCCGAAAAATTTCTAGACCGGACCGGGAATCGAACCCAGCCACCTCTTGCTTCATAGCTGCGTCTTTACCGACTGAGCTAAGAGGGCCCTCATAGTTGTATAATAGTAGCTGCATAAATAAGTAACGATATGATACAGAAACTGAAACAGAAACAAAACAGAGCAGTATGGAACAGAACATAAATATAGCTAATTATTGCAAATTCAAATAATTCAAACTCGAACACTCATCAATTATTAAGAGATGAACTAGCCTCAGGCTAAAAATCTCTAAAATAAAGAAAAAAAAAAAAAAACTCATCAATTACACAGAGAACCAATAGTCGATTCTAGGGACTAGAATTCATCCTCACTGTGTAAAAAACTGGTGATCTCAAACTAGGCAATACCAGGCAGGCGTGCCCGAACGCAGCTCAAGAAAGGAATGGGTAAGAATGTGTTGGCGTGACACTCGCTTTGATGAAAGCCGAGAAATTCTCTGCACTTCCACGAAGAACCACTGGGGATGTTGGGTAAAAGGTTTTGGTTTGCAGCAGGGTTCGTTTTGGTGAACGATAAGCTGAATTGATGTCTTAACGACCATATAACGCGAAGGAGCTTCGGATTGAACCCACGGTCTTTCTGCTCAATAAGCAAAAACGTTTGCCACTAGGCAAACGAGCTCCTTTTTAATCATCCATTCAAACCCGGCAAACCCGATACTGACGACGACGACAACCATGAGGGCCCATGCATTAATTATGTACCTCCCCCTATCGTCACGTTTTTCCTATACCTAATGCATTGCTTGTCACAAAATATTATACCCCCCCCCCCCCCACCTTAGAGCGTGGCATAATATATGCATCAACCCTGACCATAAACCTCTTTAATATGAATGGACCTGGGACCGCGTTTTTCTGCTCAAAAAACAAGCCACTGCAGTGACGATTCTTCAAATCAAATAACTAAAGGAAAATTTTTGTTTCTTTTTATCAACTGTTTTCTTTAAGAGTAGATTTACTGTTCTGACCGTGTTTTTTTAGTTAGAAGAGCGGAGCGACGGGCAAGCGTCTAATAGGAATGTTACGTTAAGAGATTAAACTTTTCAATCTCTTAAGGTTACATAAAAATGAGCCAATACAAAATTTAAAACGTACCAATAAACATATTTTTTATGGCACACATTTCAGTATGCTTAGGGATCATTTCATATCTTTTTAAGGGAACATTTAATCTATTTGATCGATCTTATACTCAAAAGATTACACTCTTAGAAATAATTACCGACGTCAGTCATTTTCTAACCGCACTTTCAACAGCAGCGTTCGTTAAGCTTTGACACTTATTTCAAAAGCTGTATCTCTAAATTTTAATTTCAAAACAAGTCAGCTTTGTTTAAATAATGGTAAGTCTTCCATTTTGGTGAAGTTTTAAGGAATTAAAATGCCTGATCTTTACCGAAGTTCAGCTGTTGAAAGTTCATCTCACTGCGTCCTAGCAAGAAGTACGGTCGACTTGTTTCGCGCTCCGTTAATTTGGAAGTTTTCTCGCTATTATCTGACGTAAATAATCAGTTTTTTCTCGCTAAGTGATTCCTGGCATAATTCCCGATAAATTTATCAAAAAGTGAGTTTTTTTCTGAGAAGAAAGTGTGTTTTCGGCATCATCGGAAGGAAAATTGTTTTTGCGATTGCCAATTCGCCAACCATTATGCGCACCATCGGTGCGTGGTAACGCATACCTGCACACGGATCATCGTCATCGAGTGTCAGCATCTGCCTCCATATTTAAACCGCTCATCCATCATCGTGTGTTCAGCTGAGTGCCGAGCTTCATACAAGCACACACCAACGAAGACCGCCCGCATACGCGGATCGAAGATCATCAAAGCTGCGCGTCGCTCCGCTGCTGCTGTGTAAACGCTCGGTGATAGTAGTATAGGATTATCAGATAAGTTATTGTTTCTTGTTTCTTTCTTTCTCCCATCTGTTAAATTTTAAGTTTGTGTTTCTGTGTTAGTATTTTCTTTTCTTCGTGTATTGTGTTCGAGTAATTTTGATTATCGTTGCAGTGGTAGAGCGTTTTTCGCTCCCACTAGTACGGCAAAATGGACATTTTGTCGGAAGACGAAATGGACGTTTTGTCGGAAGATGACACTTCTTTGCCACGCGATAGCAAAAAGGGTCGAAAACGTCTGTCATCCCAGAAATCAGATGATGCCATCCCTGGTTCGTCATCTCAGTCTGGTAATGGACAGGGACAGATAAGCCCCCGATCGCGAGCCTACCCAGAAGACTCGACTGGCCCATGGGTTGTTTACTTTCAGCCCAAAAAGAAACCTTTGAATGTAATGCAAATTACTAATGATCTGACGAAGCGGTTCTCGGCCGTGACCGTAATCTCGAAGGTGAGGTACAATAAACTTCGCGTTGTCGTCTCTAACCTGAAACAAGCTAACGAGATTGCTGCCTCCCAGCTCTTTACACTCGAGTATAGAGTGTACATCCCAGCTCGTAATGTGGAGATCGAAGGTGTGGTCACCGAAGCGAGTCTGACCCCCGAGATCTTGGCGAAGCAAGCGGTTGGCCGTTTCAAGAACCCCTTGCTTCCCACGGTTGAGATACTGGAAGTCCAGAAGCTGAACTCAGTATCTTTCAGCGAGGGTAAAAAGAGCTTTACCCCCACAGACTCGTTTCGAGTGACCTTTTCTGGTTCAGCCCTTCCTCACTACATCGAGTTGGGAAAACTTCGGCTACCTGTGCGTTTGTTTGTTCCTCGGGTCATGAACTGCCAAAACTGCAAACAGTTGGGACATACGGCCTCTCACTGTGGCAGCAAGGCACGCTGTTCCAAATGCGGGGAGAAGCACGAGGATGGCGCCTGCACAGTCACTGCACCAAAATGCGTGTACTGTAAGGGAACTCCTCATGGTCTCTCATCGTGCCCGGCGTACAAACAACGCGGGGAGAAACTAGAACGCTCTCTTAAGGAGCGTTCCAGGCAGTCTTTTGCAGCAATGCTAAAAACAGCCACACCATCAACCAACGACAAAAATCCCTTTGCTGTTTTGTCTGATGACGAGTCTGACTCTGACTTGGCTGAGGAGGGAGTTTCTTTCAGTTTTCCGGAAGGTTCTGCACGGAAACGAAAACGCATCCGTTCGCGGAAAGTTGCAGATAAGGAACCCCAAATCAGCTTGCCCAAATCAAGGAGTGATGGAAAAAAGGAAGTTTCAACTCCTCCTGGTTTCCGCAGAACTGATTATAACCAGAATTTTCCATCTCTCCCGGGGACATCAAAAACCCCTGATGGCCCATTTTTAAGAACAGAAGCCCCTTCTTTATCCGGGTTGTTCTCATTTGATAAAATTGTGGACGATATTCTCAAGTACCTCAATATTTCTGATCCTCTCAAAAGCATTGTTCTGGCAATGCTTCCTTCTGTGAAGACCCTCTTGAAGCAATTGACATTGAAGTGGCCCCTCATTGCAGCAATCATTTCCTTCGATGGATAATTTTCCAAACGAGGTCGGGGATTTGATCACTGTTCTACAGTGGAATTGTCGAAGTCTCATTCCTAAATTAGATTCTTTTAAGTTTTTAATTCACAATAATGATTGTGATGCATTTGCTGTTTGTGAAACTTGGCTCTCTTCAGATATCGATCTTCCTTTTTATGATTTTAACATTATTCGACTGGATCGTGAGGATTCGCGTGGAGGAGGGGTACTTTTGGGGATCAAAAAGTGCCATTCCTTCTATAGAGTGAATCTTCCACAATTTCCAGGTATTGAAGTTGTTGCATGTCAGGCTATTATTAAAGGTAAGAGCCTTTGTATTGCTTCTGTTTATATTCCTCCTAGAGCCGTTGTTAATCGCAAACAACTTTCAGATATCTGTTCGGTACTTCCTGCTCCACGGTTGATTATGGGAGATTTGAATTCCCACGGTACAGGCTGGGGGGAACTGTATGATGACAACCGTTCTACTTTGATATATGACCTCTGCGACAGCTTTAATATGACAATTCTTAACAATGGAGAAGTAACACGTTTGGCTGGCCCATCCTCGAATGGAAGTAGATTAGACCTCACACTTTGCTCTAACTCATTATCGTTGGATTGCACGTGGAATGTGATCCAAGATCCCCACGGTAGTGATCACTTGCCGATCAAAGTTTCAGTTGCCAGTGGGTTCAATCCGTCGGAACCCGTTAACGTCGCGTACGATCTTACCCGTAATATCGATTGGACAAAGTTCAAGAATGTGATAGAAGATGCCCTAACGTCGGTAGAAGGGCTTCCACCCTTGGAGGAATATAACTTCCTCTCCAATCTGATCTTGGACAGCGCGCTTCAAGCTCAAACTCGGCCGGTTCCAGGAACGTCTTTCCGTAGGAAACCTCCTTCCCCTTGGTGGGACCAGCAATGCACTGAGGTTTATCGTAAAAAGTCCGACGCGTTTAAGCTTTTCCGGAAACGTGGAACACCCGTACATTTCGAAGCGTACTCGGCTCTTGAACGCGAACTCAAGAGCCTCATCAAAGCCAAGAAACGCGGATACTGGCGGCAATTCGTGGACGGATTATCGCGCGAAACGTCGATGAATACGCTTTGGAATGCGGCGCGAAGGATGCGTAACCGGTCTTCAAACAACGAGAGCGAGGAGTACTCCGATAGTTGGATCCTCAAGTTCGCGCGAAAAGTTCGTCCTGATTCTGTGCCGGCACAGATGATTCCTCGCGAAACGACGAATTCGGTAGACGAGATCAGCCAGCCTTTTTCAATGCTGGAGCTCTCACTCGCGCTCCTTTCGTGTGGCAATTCGGCTCCGGGGGCTGATAGAATCAAGTTCAACTTGTTGAAGAACCTTCCAGATGTCGCTAAGAGGCGCATGTTGAACTTGTTTGGTCAGTTCCTGGAGCTCAATATTGTTCCGGATAATTGGAGGCGGGTGAGAGTTATAGCCATTAAAAAGCCTGGAAAACCCGCGTCAGATCACAATTCGTATCGTCCCATAGCGATGTTATCGTGCATTCGAAAATTGATGGAGAAAATGATCCTTTTTCGTCTGGACAATTGGGTTGAGTTGAACCACCTACTCTCAGATACTCAATTTGGTTTCCGTAGGGGCAAGGGAACGAACGACTGTCTCGCGTTGCTTTCCACTGAAATTCAGTTGGCTTTTGCTAATAAAGAGCAAATGGCTTCTGTCTTCTTGGATATTAAGGGGGCTTTTGATTCAGTATCGGTTGAAGTCCTTTCAGACAAACTCCACGCTTGTGGCCTTTCTCCATTAATTAATAACTTTTTGTACAATTTGCTGTCAGAGAAACATATGAGCTTTTCTCATGGAAACTCTACAGCTTCACGATTTAGCTACATGGGTCTCCCCCAGGGCTCATGTTTAAGCCCCCTTCTGTATAATTTCTACGTCAGAGAAATTGACAATTGTCTAAGGGACAACTGCACGTTAAGACAACTTGCAGATGACGGAGTAGTGTCTATGACAGGACCCAGAGAGGCCGACCTGCAAGGACCCTTACAGGATACCTTAGACAATTTGTCTACTTGGGCTATCCAGCTAGGTATCGAATTCTCCACGGAGAAAACTGAGTTGGTCGTTTTTTCTAGGAAGCATAGCCCAGCACAACCAAAGCTTCAACTTTTGGGTAAACCGATCACTCATTCTATGTCCTTCAAATATCTTGGGGTCTGGTTTGATTCAAAATGCACCTGGAGATCCCACATTGAGTATCTGAAGCGGAAATGCCAACAAAGGATCAATTTTCTCCGAACAATTACCGGAACGTGGTGGGGAGCCCATCCGCAAGATCTTCTAACGTTGTACCGGACAACGATTTTATCGGTTTTAGAGTACGGTAGTTTTTGCTTCCAGTCGGCGGCTAAAACGCACATCATCAAACTGGAACGGATCCAGTATCGCTGTCTTCGTATCGCGTTAGGATGCATGCACTCGACTCATACGATGAGTCTCGAAGTGTTAGCGGGCATGTTGCCACTCTCTGATCGGTTTTCGGAATTATCCCTCAGGCTCCTCACCCGTTGTGAAATTATGAACCCACTGGTGATTGCAAACTTTGAGAAGCTTCTTGAGCTAAACCCTCAAACTCGTTTTATGTCATTGTACTACGTGTACATAACACAGGATGTCAGCACTTCGCAGCATAATCCCTATCGTGTTTGCTTCTCCGACTTCGACAGTTCTGTTCATTTTGATTTATCAATGACGCAAGAGATTCGCGGAATCCCAGAGCATCATCGTTCCATGATTGCTCCGTCAATTTTCGCTGCAAAGTTTGGCCAAGTTGATTCCGCAAGATCGTTCTTCACAGATGGATCACTAATAGAGGCGTCCGCTGGTTTTGGTATTTATAACGAATTTCATAGCGCCTCTCGAATGCTTCAAGCTCCTTGTTCCGTATATGTTGCTGAGCTGGCGGCAATACATTGTACGCTAGAAACGATCGCCTCACTTGCACCAGATCATTATTTTATTTTTACGGATAGTCTCAGTTCTGTCGAGGCTATTCGCTCCATGAGGCCGGTAAAGCACTCCTCGTATTTTCTCATGAAAATACGAGAGCTTCTAAGTGCTTTATCTTTAAGATCTTTTGTCATCACCTTTGCATGGGTCCCATCTCATTGCTCGATTCCGGGCAATGAGAAGGCGGACTCGCTTGCAAAGGTGGGCGCTATGGAAGGCGATATTTACGATCGACAAATCGCCTACGACGAATTTTTCTTCATTTATCGTCAACAGTCCCTCGCCAGCTGGCAAAATAAATGGAGTGAAGGGAGTTTGGGACGATGGTTATATTCAATCATCCCTAAGGTGTCGAAGTGTCCTTGGTTCAAGGGGTTGGATGTGGGTCGAGACTTCATTCGTATGATGTCTCGCCTCATGTCCAATCACTACTCGTTAAACGCTCACTTATTCCGTGTTGAGCTGGGCGACAGCAATCTCTGTGAATGTGGACAAGGTTACCAGGACGCAGATCACATTATTTGGTCATGTGCTGAGCACCGTGGAGTCAGATCCGAGTTGTATGATTCCCTTCGGGCTCGAGGTAGACAACCTAATGTTCCAGTTCGGGATATTTTGGCTAGACGCGATCTGGAGTTTATGCAACTCATATATGTTTTCTTGAAGAATATTAACCATAGATTGTAAGTTTGATTAACCTTGTGTTTAGTTTGTGTTTTGTATGTGTGTGTGTATTTTTTTTTTTAGATTTGTTTCTGTAATAATTGTATAATTACAGAGTTGATATAACGTCGATAGGATTAAGTATTTGTTTTAGAAATAGTGAAATTTTTGAATCATAAATCATATTCCAAATCTCCTTTTCCCTCTCCCGATCCAAACAATTGTCATCCACTAACCTCGAGAAGACCGCGAGTAATCGGTTCCAATCCTTTAATTTTATATTTAAGACATTTATAATGTATAAAGAAAATGATAACTTGGCTCTGTAAAGTTTATTCGAATGAGCCTGTACAAATAAAGTAATTAACAAAAAAAAAAAAGCCGTTGAAAGTTTGGTTAAAATAACCGAAGACGGTAGTCGTTTCTAAGTGTGTACGGAGAGGAATAAGTTCGACCTTAGTTAATATTAAGTTAAAATTATTAAAAAAATTCAAAACTCGTAGCATTTGGAATCAAATTTATTCCAACACAGAGGCTCTCAACTTTCTCTTGCAAAACTTCAAGCCGGAAAAAATCTCAAGTGTTTTTTTGGTCACCCACCCCCCCTTCAAAATTTTGGAGTATCACAAAGGGGAAAAAAATTGCCAGTGTATATTTATTTTTCATGCACTGTGTCATCTGTAATACATTTTTGCGCGTTTTCTGGCAACGCTCCGCTAAACGTATCTCGTACAAAACAGTCATTCGACTATACAAAGTGTCAAAATATTTCATGGTGGTTTGATCTCGTGCTTTACCTCTTGCCAGTGCAGCAAAATCTCGACAGTACACGGTGATATTGACAATTCTGCTGTGGTCACTCATTTGAGCTAACAGTCGTAGTCAAGGCAAACCATGTCAATTGTCAATGACAATGGTGTCAGTGACGAACATGTGCAGATTTGTTTATTAGCTAAATTTGTAACGAAATTAAATGACTTGAGCAACACAATTACATGGATATATTTTAATGAACAAGTATCTACGTCCTGAGCTACTTGGATAACAATAATGTGACACAGAATGTACTAAATTACACTTTTTGCTACCAGGTGAATCTTTGTCATTGACGAAAAAATGAATGAGATTTTGACGAAGGTTTTTTTGAGGATCAAGTCTGTCAGTGACTATGTGACGAACAATTTTGTCAATATCGCGCGAAAGTCTGTCAATGACAATGACAAATCTCAGCACTGCCTCTTGCATCTCGAGTCGAAGTGTAGATTCAAAAGTGATTAATTGTTGTTACGTTGTTGTTTACAAACTTTTATTTGTAACCGACTTGGGTAGAACAATATTCGCGTTCAGAAAGCGTCGTATGAGAATATCACGGAGCATCACGGACTCCTTGAGCTGCTCCGATTTGACTTCCCATCGATACACTCGTCTATGACACGGATCAGACGATAAATAGGACAGGATCGTTCCTTTGTTATCGCTAAATCATTTGGGTATGGATACTCGCTTTGTTAGATTTTATTATGTTGTAGAATATAACCTTGTTCTTTTAAAGAATTTTTACATAAATTTGAACTAGACCGGTACGGCATGCTAGGTCCTTGAAATCGGATCAGCCGGATTTCATCTAACATCATTCCTAATCTTGTTTGGCAACTCACTAGGTAAGCCGCCTTGTTCGCTGCGCACATCTTCGTCTTGTTTCAGTCGGGTCGCTACCAAGAACCATTTTCATAGGGTCGTTATCCGACATTGTTACAATATGCCCAGCCCACCGTAGTCGCCCGATTCTCGTATTTGATCTAAATTCCTGAACTTACAAACCTGCTGCAATGCTACTTAATGATTCATTTCTTTTCTACAGTGATTCAACAATTTCCGAGCTAAATCCAATCTTTTCAAAATTGGTTTAAATTTTTTTAAACTGGGACCAAATCAGAAATTCCTAATTGAGGTGACACTTTTCAAGGCAGTTTCTAAGCTGAGTCTGAACTTTTTTGAAGTGAGTTCAAACTTTCGAATAACTCATCAACATTTTTCTAATTGAGTCTAAACTTTTCTGTTATGTTATTCAATTAATTTTAAAGTTGTCAAAGCTTTCCTGAAGTGATTTAACATATTCCGAAACCATGTTTTAAAGAATTGGTTCCGCATTTTCTGGAGTGAGGCCACATTAGCTGATTTAATCCCTTTCCTAAATGAATTCAAAGTTTCCTGCATTGATTCAACTTTATCCGAATTGAATCCACACTAGTCAGAACGGGTTTGACATTTTCCTAAATGAGTCTCAGATTTTTGTTAACTGCTTTGGCATTTGGAAAACACAGAATCTTGTTTAGGTCGTCTAGTTTTCCTTAAAGTTTACAAAGTTGTCCGAAGTGAACCGACACTTTTTTGAGCTTAAATTTTCCAAATAGAGTCAAACCTTTTCTCAAGTGGTTCAATACCTTTCTTAGGTAGTCCAACATTTTCTGTTGATTGATTGAATTATATTTCTTGTTAGTCTGAGCTTTCTCGAAGTGATTTAACTAATTTTTAACGCGGATTTCGCTCCCCTTGATCCCTTCCTCGTTCTTGTGCAATTCACATTCTTTCAAAATTAAGCTGATATTTTAAAGAATGGACCTTTGTGTGGTAGATTTTTTCAAGCAAGCACAATTGTTGAGAAAACTGGGTTTATGACAACAAAAGTACGTATTTTTATAGAAATTTGGATTTCTTGATCAGCCAAGTTGGATGTTGGCTACGTCCTTTGAAAAACAGGCTTTGATTTTATAGAATAGACCCATGTAAGTTCATAGGTGATTGTAGATTTTTTGAAGCCAGGTTGGACTTCGGTTCTATCGTTTGAAATTTGTGCTTGGATTTTATAGAATGGAACTTGCTGAATCCATGCATGAAGGACGAACCTGGTTAATATTCACAAAAGTAGATATTTTCATAGAAATTTTATTTTTATGTTTTGCCGAACTGAATGTTGGCTCCTATCTTTGAAAAATAGGCTGGTATTTTATAGAGTAGAACTTGCTGAATCCATACGTAATGGTTGAATTTTTTTTTTTTTTTGAGAAAACCAAGTTCGCAAAAGTACGTATTTTCATAGAAATTTAGATTTTCTGTTCTGCCAAGTTTAATTGCGGCTCCGATCTTTGAAAGAAGACTTGGATTTTAAAGAAAGGACCTTGCTGAATCCATACGTCATGGTTGAATTTTTTGAATCTTTGAGAAAATCAAGTTTAAATTCACAAAATACGTATTTTAATGGAAGTTCGCGTTTTCTGTTCAGCCAAGTTGGATTTTGGCTGCATCCTTTGTAAAATAGACTTAGATTTTATAGAATGGACCTTGCTTAATCTTAACGTGATGGTGCATTTTTTGAAACATGCACATTTTTTTTAGAAAACTGGGTTTAAATTCTCAAAAGTACGTACATTCATACAAATTTGGGCCAAGTTGAATTTCGGCTCCTTCCTTTGAACATAAGTGTGGATTTTATAGAATTGCTGAATCCATTCGTATTTTCGTAGTTTTATAGATTTTATAGAATGGAACTTGCTGAATCCAAACGTGGAGGACGAACCTGGTTAATATTCACAAAAGTACGTGTTTTCATGGAAATTTGATTTTTCTGCTCTGTTGAACTCAGTTTCAGCTCATATTTTTGAAAAATAGGCTTGTATTTTATAGAATGGACCTCGCTGAATCCAAACATGAAGGTTGAATCGGGTTTGCAATTCAAAAAGTATTTTTTTTTTATAAATTTGGGTTTTCTTTTCACCAAAGTTCGATTTTGATACCGTCCTTTGAAAGTTATGCTTGTAGTTTGTAGAATGGACCTTGCTGAATTCATACGTGATGATTATTTTTTTAAGCACACACAAAGACAGGCTTAAATTGGATTGAATCCAGGCTTGCTGGGGTGAGAGGTAATCACGCTTACCACTACACAACCGGCGCCGCTGAAGTTAAGAAGTAATGTAAACGTTCGAAATACACGGTTTAGATGTAATGTAAAACGAATTTTGAATGGTTTTCGCTACACATATTTAAAAACCCTATGATGATGTAAAGGACATTAAGATACCATATATCTGTGCCCAAATATTGTCAGAACTTGGCGAACAACGTAATCAACTCAAAAATTGTGTTTTTCGCTTTTCGCTGTTCGCTTTATGATTGTTTGAAGTAAATAAACTTTTGCTCCACTGACTTGATCTTTTGCCCCACTTTAGGTAATGCCTGCTTCCTGATGACATATAAAAAAATGCTAAACTTCTAAAATCATCTTCAAGAAAATCGCACTCATGCTCTGATATAAAATTACCTCATAACTATAGTGTTTTTTTTTTTGTTTTATGCCCCCAAAGTTGGTACACATGTTATTATTTATCATCCTGAAACACACTTTTGCCTATAATTCTTCCAAAACACCACCAATTTTTGTACTCGATAGTCGACATAAAATCTGCGAAAATTATTCTATGCCCATTTATTTGTGAAGATGTAATTACAAATTGAACAGCACTAAATTCCATAACCATTATCTATGTTCTCTTTAATTCGTACGGTTTATGTGCTGAATAATAAATATAAAAAAAAACAATCACATGATGAATTTTTGCTGACCTCAAAGCAGAAAATGGGACAAATCAATACAGAGCTTGAAAAAAAGCCTAACAGCTTTTGAAAACAATTATCGATGATTTCTAGGAATTCAAGACACGCTCAAGTAATACAGCATCGGGTAAGGGAAGACTTCTCGTATCCAATCGTTATGTTTTTAGGCCCTTTGTCCAGCTATGCATTGAAATAATCCGAACGGCCATTACAATTCCACAGAGCAATATGTTGTACAGCAAACTAACCCCTGTTTAATATAAAGTAAATATTTACATCAGCGCATTGCTCGTGACAATGATTCTAGCCACCAATTACGGTGAAAAATACTAAACTAAACTGCACGTTGTCATACTGCGGATGTTGACGCAGTTAATTTCACGTTTTTCTACACGAAGGGCTCTGTCTGTCACTTGCAGTCATGACATGCATGGAAGGATACTATCTATATAAGCATGGAATGCACTAAAAATGTAAGTGGGGAGGGCTAGCTTTCTATATGCTTCTGTTAGGAGTCAGAATTTGCAATCAAATCTAAATATGTTTAATAGGGTAGAGTGCTACTTCGTCGTAATCGCCCTTTTCCGTTCGATCGAGCAGAAAACATCTATAATATCAACGATTTAACCGTGCACAAATCAATAATACGTTTGTTCTGATGCGTTAGTTCAAAAGTTTCAGCAAAACTCAGCAACCAAATGACACTTTTGCTGAAATCTTAGTCAAATTTGATTGAGCCTAACGCTTCTAACGTGCCGTTGGATAGAAGCGTTGACCCTAAACATACCAATTTAACATGAAAACTTTTCACGAACATAAAGGCCCAACAATGGATGTAACTTTGGCCCCTCGAAAGCAGTCCTTGAAATGAAATTGCTGATTTTTGTGTTTTAACTCATTCATTCATTTTTACTACTCACAAGTAGTAAGTTTTGAGTCGATTTTGTTCTTGATCTTGATGAGAACATCCATTACCATCCGACGCAGGTGCTTTGATATTAGCTGTCAAAACCCGAAGGCTGCAAAATGCGTGTTGATTTTGATGCATGTTGACATGGCTGGTTCTCGGCAATGTATTGATCAATAATTATAATTCAACCACCACTCGAAAGGTATAGCGATCTACTTTCATATGCATTAGTTAGAAACTCGAGTGGACCTGAAACGGAACAAACCGGAAAAGTCCCGAACAAAATGCGTGTCGATTCATGTTGACATGACAATAGATAAATAAATTTATTACCAAATTTTAAGATTGAGTCACTTTTTGACAGCTTTGACTATCTACTTTCGAACGAAACATACATGGAACCGATTGGACTTGTGGTTGGCCAGTTGGAGCAGGAAACTCGTGAGAGGTGGCTTTACGGAAATTTGGATTCATCGGGAAAATGGTCAATTCCTAAAAGTAGACCTAGAGATCAGCGATTTTCTCTTAATTGCATACAATTATGAGCATAGAGGAAATGTGCAATCATCATATCGATTCTGCTACCGGGTAGTCAGGAAACGGTCTTCAAGATATCCGGAATCACCGGGAAAATGGTCAATTTATGAAATTGCAAGCAATCATGAGCATAGAAGAAATATGCCACCTTCATATCGATTCTGCCCCTGTTTGGACCCTGTATACAACAAAAAATAATTTTGATATCACATCAAAGTGGATGCACTTCAATCGTGTCAAAAATATGGTGTAATATTACTTGCCAAAAAGGACATAATTATCATTAATACAGTGCATGAACTGACATTACGGTGCTTTTACTGCATTTGTTTATTTTTTAGGCCATAAAAATTACATTAGATTTTCGACATGATTGAAGTGCATCCTCTTGGATGTAATATTAAAATTTATTTTTTGCTGTGTAGATAACCGAAGTAAGCGGGGAAACGGTCAATTCCTGAAAGTACTAAATTGAAACCATCTTGAGCAAACAGGGAATATGCCAACAGCATCGCTTCTGATTCCGAGCGACCAGAAATCGGCTTTTCAGATATTCAGATTCACCGGAAAACTTATGTAGCCATAAAGATCCTCGATTTTCTTACTGCAAGCAATCATTAGCATAGAGATAGGATGCCATCACCAAGCCAATTCTGCTACCGGTTGGCTAAACAAGAGTCATCCAGATATTAAAACTCACCGGAAAAGTAATTATTTTGTTCCTAGGGCTCTGCGTTTAAAATAATGTAATATAGATTCAGAGCAAAGTGGAAGTTTGTCAGCCCCGATTGCAAGAAATTCTAGAATTGTTTTTGGAAACTAGCACTTCTCCTCAAAATGTACTACCTCTCGTAAAGCGGAAAAGCACATTTCTTCCATTTTGCCCGCATTTGCTGGATGCCCTTGACTGCCCGCCGCTTCGTCGAAGTCGCTGCTTTGAAATTGCCCAGTATTTTTCGCTTGGTCGAAATTCCGGGAAATTGGGGACAAAATCGATCTAGTATACCACTTGGAGTAGTGGCAGCTGGCCAAATCGGGCTCAAAGATGACTTTTCCCCTATCTCGATTAACATTTCAAATGGTCCTATCTGCTTTGACCGATTCTCTTCATCAACTTTCTCTTTTCATAACCACTGCTATGCAAACAGATTTCGCGCTAATTCTACCACATAGTTTGATAAAGGAGGTTCTTATCTAGCGTCCAAAAAGTTAAATACAACAGGGGAAAGTTTTGCAACTGAGTTATTGACGAAAGAGAAAGTCGATGAAGAGAATCTAGTTTTGAGCACTCGACAAACTGTGGTTTTCGGCATCTTCAGCACTTTAGCCAGCTTTGAACTGGACCACTCGGGATTAATTTATTATTTTTTAAATACTTCGATAACGAAACTTCGGTATAGCGTTCTGAAATGAAAACTGAAATAACATTTTATCGAGGTATGACTGTTTTTTTATCATTGAAAGGAACATAGCCATGAACATGACGTTTTTACGTGCTACACGCTAACTTGAAAGTACCCATTAATGGTTGAAAAAGACCCATTTTGTAGAAAAGTGGCTTAACTCATTAAATGAGTAAATTTTTTACCCATTAATGAGTATCTGTTACCCATTATTGAGTAACTGTTAATCATTAATGGGTAACAGATACTCATTAATGGGTAAAATTGTTTAATCATTAATGAGTTAAGCCACTTTTCTTCAAAATGGGTCTTTTTTTACTCATTAATGAGTACTTTCAAGTTAGCGTGTACGGGATAGGACATGGAATTCTAAATACATTATTTTCCCTTAGCATTTTTTGACCCAGTACGCGCGCACAGTTCAAAAGAAATCGGTAAAGGAAAGATCGATTACATTAGTATCCTGATCGACATGAAGGTGGCGCATTCTGAATGAAATTTCACTTTCCTTGCGAGATAATGGTCTGATCAATTATTCCGTTAGGTAATTTTAACGTTTGTTGTAAAAATGATGTTTTGGATGCATTTTAACAACATAAAAACTGATAATAGTTGATTTTAAAATTAGGCAACACCTCCCCATGATCTCAAAATTTAGCAAAAAACACCTCCCTAGAGCTGTCAAATTTACCTTTATGAATATTCCTCAAAAATTACTTTTCCGTTTTCTTTTCAGCTGCGTATCAGACTTATACCATCACCGGATCTCTGGATTCATCGAAAAAATGCCCATTTTCGAGAAGTGATTATAGTGCTCTCCGAGTGTTTATAAAATGCATAGAACTAGAGCTATCTCTGAATCATACTGATTGGATCACCTGGTTGTCATTAAACACCCCCTAGATGTCCGGATTCACCGGAAACATGGTTTTCGGTCTTAAGACATGGCGTTTTTTTATTTTTAATTTTGTTTACCTTCTTATTTTATATTATCAGTTAGTTAAGTTTTCTTTATTAGGGAGGCTTTCAGCCTGAGGCTGGTTCACCTCCTTTTATATTATTATATAAATTTCATATACATATACATATTTTCATATTACCATATAAATTCATTGGGTTGGGATAGGATCATCGGCGCCTGATTGAAGCTATTTCGATGGGGAGAGTGGAATTGCCAACTTCCTGTTGTTAACATTTCGTGAATTGAAGGTGGGCTCTTTTGACCCACTCACTGGGACATCCTCCGTACGATGGCTTGTTCTGTATCTGGTTGGAACATTTTTATCATTGGAAGGAGATTCTTCTTGGTGTATCACGCGTAAGTATCTCTGCTTACGGGTCCATCCTCCGATTTTGGCCCTTCATACAATGATAAATAAAATACAGTCAGGTATCGTACTTGATCAAGTCAGGTGGACAGGTTGTGTGCCACCATACTAAGAAATGACGTTTTTTTACAAAATGTTTTGAATCTTCAACGTTTTTAAAATATATCAGCATGTACATTAGGATGGTCCAAGTTTGTATTGTGGATCAACACTTTCTGCTCCCAACTGCTCTTTCAAGCTATAGTAATGTCTACAACAACTGTGCCAAATAAATTTGGTTGTGATTTGGTTTTGTGTGGGAATTTTAAGTTTTGTATGAGAAACCGAAACGGAACGAAACTATTCATTTACATGCCAAAAATTCAATAGTAGCTCAATTTTGATCAACAATCATAATAAATAATATTTCACAGCTAGTAATAAAAATTAAAATGTGAAAAAAGGTCATTAAAATCTTAATTTTGAAGATATGGCCATATGCTTTAAATAAGTACTTCCTGGATAAAAAAAAAATGCAACACGTAAACCGCAAGAAAGACAATTATATTAATTTATTAATTAACTCTTTTGATCAAGATTAGGCTTGCAATATATCTCATGGTATACTTATCTTATAGGAGACAGCAACAACAATTCTTACATCCGGAGAACTGTTTTCAGTAAAGCAGACTTTCTTGCACTGACTCATGCGCTTGAACAAGTCGATTGGCAAATGCTTGAGCAATCACCCAGCGTCGACGAGGCTGTCGAAAATTTCATTGGGATTGTCAACCGCTTAATCACTACTTGTGTACCATTACGAAGACCTCCTTTACAACCCGCTTGGTCAAACGCTCGACTCCGTCACCTCAAGCGACTGCGATCAGCAGCCCTTCGAAAATACTGTCAAACACGCACCGCTCTAACAAAACGACGGTTCTATCGAGCTAGCAACAACTATCGGAAGTATAATCGGTTTCTCTACAAACGGTCTACTAGGCGAATGCAGCACAACCTTTGAACCAACCCTAAATTGTTTTGGTCGTTTGTCAACACTAAGAGAAACGAAGTTGGCCTTCCTACGGAAATCTCTCTTGGAGATAGACATGCGCGCACTCCATTCGAGAAATGTAACCTTCTGGCAGAACATTTCAGACACGTCTTCAACGACACAACTGCCTCAGCAAATCAAGTGAACGAGGCAACCAGAGACACGCCAAATGATGTGTTTCGTTTCGACATCTTTGAGATATCCGAGGAGCTAGTGGAGTCTGCCATTAACAAGATGAAACATTCGATTGCTGCTGGTCCTGATGGGATCCCCGCATGTATCTTGAAGAAATGTTCCTCCGCACTTACTAAGCCATTAACGAAGTTGTTCAACCTTTCACTGTAGCAAGGTGAATTCCCTAGGAGTTGGAAATCCTCCTTTATGTTCCCAGTATTCAAGAAAGGAGAAAAGCGCAATATTGAAAACTATCGCGGAATCACTTCACTCTGTGCCTGCTCTAAAGTGTTTGAAATAATCATTAATGACGCCCTATTTGCAAGCTGCTGTAGCTATATTTCTCCGGACCAGCATGGGTTCTACTCTAAGAGATCTGTCTCTACAAATCTAGCACCATTCGTATCCTCCTGCCTTCGGAATATGGAAGCAGGAGCACAAACAGATATCGTCTATACGGATTTGAAGGCTGCTTTTGATCGAGTTGATCATGCTATCCTGCTAGCTAAACTGGATAAGCTTGATGTGTCACAGGGCTTCATTCGTTGGATCAAGTCTTACTTGACAAATCGAGTGTCGCTCAAGGCAGCAACTTAGGACCGTTGCTATTTTCAATCTTCATTAACGAGGTTGGATTGATTATTCCGGCTGGTTGTCACTCTTTCTATGCAGATGATGTTAAGATTTATGTTGTAGTTCGAAGCCTTACTGGCTGTTTATAGTTACAGCATATGATCCAAGACTTTAAGGATTGGTGTTCCAGAAACTTCGTCACGCTGAGTATTTAAAAATGCAGCATCATCTCTTTTCATGGCAAGCAGAAGCCAATCAAGTTCAACTATACAATCAACAATGAACCTTTGCAACGTGTGAGCAGTATCCGTGATTTAGGGATTACGCTTGATCCTGAAATTACATTCAAGCTGCATTATTCTGAGATCATCGCTAAAGCTAATAGACAACTCGGGATTATCTTCAAGATTGCTGATGAATTCCGTGATCCAACATGCCTGAAAGCACTGTACTGTTCTCTCATGCGTTCAATATTGGAATTTGGAGATGTCATTTGGTGCCCATACCAAGCGATTTGGATAGCGAGAATCGAATCCGTTCAGAAAAAATTCGTACGTTATGCATTACGCCACCTCCCATAGAACGATCCTGTCAATCTCCCACCATACGAACATCGCTGCCAACTTTTGGGCCTTGATACATTAGAACGTAGAAGCACTATCGCTCAGGCAGTGTTCCTTGCTAAGGTATTTTTGGGCGGTATCGACTCTCTCAGCATGCTAGGAGAATTAGAAATTTATACTCCTGAACGACCATTGCGGACAAGGAATTTCTTACATCTTGGGACGCGCGCAACAAATTATGGCCTGCATGATCCAATAAGATTCATGTCTGCTAGTTTTAACAGCTTCTACGAATACTTCGATTTCAACATTTCTGCGGCTGCGTTTCGTAGCCGAATTCAACGAAGTCTGCACGAGGGATGAAATCTACTGAAAATTGGAATAACTCGACGTGCAATGATGGGCAAAATTACATTTTGCAGCAGGTGAGTAACATTCCAATGCTCTCACAGCTTAAGAAATGTGCTACCTGAATCTTTTTTGTTTCATGTTCTCTGTATTTTACTTGACGACGAGGTTTGCTTCCAACGATGGACCATGCCAATTACACATTTTATGCTTCTGACTGCTGCTGACATCATGTTTGTTAAATGTTATGTTCCTAATTTTGTGTTTTGTATTGTGTATTGTGAAAAGATGTGGGGTTTTTACGCCATTTCGGCTTTTCCCCATTAAATTATCAAATTTCATTAAGACAACACAAAGTCAGATGAGAAATATTAAATAAATAAATTAATACTTCCTCTATGCCTCCTTCTCTATGATTGATTGCAATTCCGAAAAAAAAAATCAACCATCTCTATGTCTATAGCCCCGTAACGTAGGTAGATCACCTTTTCGTGGTACGTTACGGGATGTAAGATCTACCACCGATTCCTAGTCCTGACTACTTCAAACTAGGGGAACAGGATTTTTCAGTAATCCAAGGAACACATCTTAGTCCTTGCTCCTTTTTATGCCTTGTTGATAGTGACAAGACTCGGCTTTGTCTACCGAGGATGATCTTAAAACAAGGAAAAAATGAGTTAGTTAGTCTTCATCTATGTCATTCCTAATCTTTTATTCGTTGTACCTATGTTTGAAGTGGTTAATACTAGGGTTCTGATGCATGGTCATTATCGGTGTCATACCTTAATTTTGTTGCTAAGGAATCCAATTTTGACTGACAGAGGGGCGCGCCTTTGGAGGGTGTTTCAACACTCCGAAGGGTATAAAGAGGGGGACCTTTCAATTAGAGTCGGATCCTTGCGATAAATGCAAGAGTGGCAACTGTAAAAAATCGAATACTTCTTCATTTCTCAATAGTGATGGAGTAATACGATATGCACTAAACTAATAACACGGGATATACTACAATAGATCAATTTACTGGTCGCAGTAGTGTTAGGTCCCGAACAGAGGAAAAAAATGTCTATTTTTAAGAACTGACCATTTTTCCATTCCGGATATCCACTGGACCGTTTTACGATGACCCAGTAGTAAAATCGAAATGTTAATGGCTTATCTTTCCTCTATGCTCATGATTGTATGCAATTAAGAAAAAAAATGCGAATTTCTAGCTCTACTTTCAGGAATTGATCATTTTCTCGGTGATTCTCGATACCCAGAGAACCATTTTTTGGCCACCCGGCACAGAAATCGATGTTGTGGTAATGACATATTTTCTATATACTCATGATTGTATGCAATTTAGAAAAAATCACGGATCTCACGGATGGTAGTGAAATAAAAAAAAATACTTTAGTAATTCGCCATAATCTACATGCAAACTTCAAACTACCTCTAAACTTTCATACATCCTTGCCTATTTTTTGCACAGGTTCATATGTTCGGGTAATGGAACAAACCCAAATGAGGGGGTCTAAAAGTTTGCAAATACTTTTTTTTCGAACATAGACAAACAACTAAAGTTTATCAAACACCGAATTACAGTCACAGAAAGCGTAGAAATTACGTTCACTAATTAAATTCTGCATGCCACCCGTCAACCACTCTTTTCCACCGAAGAGGAGACCGTCCAATTCTTTCTATGTCGACAAAAGAACCCCTGCCTTCCAGTACACATACTAGAAGCACTATAAGCTATTGTGTGCTTCTTTTTTTTCTGAACATACATTAAAGGCGCCGGAAGTTCAGCTCTAAGCAATGCTGGTCTCACTTACAAAGTTGTTTGTGTGTTTTCTTTTCCTTGCTTGATTCTTGGTGGATATTCAAAAGAGAAGAAAGAACAATAGATTTGGGATATGGAGAAACACAAGAAATACGAAGAAATTGCGCCAACAACTCGCCATCACAGCTCGAGTTGGAAGCATCCGATATGCTTCATAGCGTCAGTCGGGTTGGATCACTTGCTCCTTGTGTGAATCCCTGCGGCGACCGGAGGAGTTGTTGATAAGCGCGTAACGACGTGGTCTGTCTCCACTTCTGTAGTGCTTATCGCTTTCACAATTTACATTATTTAAGGAGGAAAAGAAAACAATATAAACTAGACTGGATGTCCATTAGTTTAAAACAGGGTCATACTGCAGACGATTAGGAGAAAATAAATTAGATATAGTATATTTAGAGCATACAATACCAGGTGGTTCAGCATGAAAATATTTAGCTGATCAATTGTGTTATTTCTGCATTCTACTAATCTTTTTACTATAATACCTACCTTTTAAATTATATTGCATACATATCTACCCTACGCTTGAAAACACCTCGTTATGTGCTTAACGACTTAAATGGCTGATGTCAGATCATCGCGGATGCGTTGCTTCCCATTATTAGTTGCGTAGATAGCAGTGCTCAAATTTAAGCCCAAGCCGGAAGGGATCCACCATTAAATTGCTCGTCGCATGAAATATTCAGCAGGGTCACGTGCGTCGTTCTTCTTCTTTTCTATGTGCATGTAGCATGGTGGAGCAGCTTTTGAACAAAGGAGAAACATGGAATGTCATCCACCCGTCTGCGTCGTTGTTGAGTTAGCAACGGAAAAGAGACAAAAGTAGAACTGTTGATATCACGTCCCATGACGCCAACCACGTGCCTTAAATTCGCAAGTGAGTGACTACGACACTGGAGGGAGTACTTCCGGCTCGCATATTCCACCGTCGTCGTCGTCGTCGTTGCCGTCATAGGTGTAATGAGACCATACACCCAGGCGACCCATGCACAGCGTGGGATCTCCAGCGTTTTGGTTTTAAGTTCATTTCGCAGATAAGGGGTAACAAACTGCAACATGGAATATGGGCTATTGTTTCTGTGACCCGTTATTGCAATTCAAGTGTCAAGGATATATGTTTTGCCATTCTATGTGATCAGTTTTATCATGGTTCGCTAGTTCAACGTTGAAAGAGCCGGATTTATCGGTGACTTTTCTCTTACTGTAGATTTTTTTTTACACTGGTCTGAAGCAAATCTAAGCTACATTTAGCTTTTTATGCTCATATAAAGTCATACTATCAACATCTAGACCACCAACATCTGACTGTTAATGTAGCTAGTTATAAACGATTTGGTGCTATAACCTAAATTTACGAGGAACGCATTTTCAACATTTCCAAAATTCACTAAATTAATTGTGATCCCACCTGGTTTTCAATAACAATAGAACAGGGCCTCCCATAACCTGATAAGACGCAAAGAAAACATACATATGCTAATTAGATCGAAATTGTACATATGTTTGTACATATGTGGGTTGTGTGTTTCACGTCAACTTACGGCAGCTAGGACATTTATTAAATTAATTAGTTTCACTGTTCTGATGCTGTACTAGCTAATTTTTAAGCTCTAAATAAGGTAAAGTCAAACAATAAACAAAGACCCCTCCGTAATCCTGATTATAAATGTGCCTCACGATTACATAAAAGATATATACATACACACATTGTACATACATGACCCTTCTGTCCTACATGTCATACTTTCCCGTCCTTCATTTGCGTTGTGATCTATTCTTCCTTTACAGTCTTGTTCAATCAAATGAATTACATGTCGTAAAATTGTTTATGTATATGAACCAATCCATAGCAATAGGGAAAATGTTCATTGCATAATAAAAAGCTTCACGTTTAGGGTCCTTTTCAAGCAAGGCCCTCATTATGAATTTATACTCGATTTACGGTTCGATAATGTTCTTGTTTTCTGTGCTGGCAAAAAAAAAACCATCATCGACATTTCCCCATGCACTTTTTTTTGCATAATAAGATGCGTCTACTCGGAAAGCAAAATGATCTCTCATTAGATGAAGTAAATTAATATGCTGATCCTCAGATTTCTCATGGAGAGCCAATTTAGTCTAGTAACAAATTTTCTTGTTTTCGTGAAGCTCTCGAGAAGACGATGCTTTTTATTATTGCTTTTAATTTGGCTAATAGCTTCAGCAGCTAAAGACTTCTAGCCGAAAGAGCAAAAACGTTGGGTTGGAAACTAGAAGAAAACTCTTTTGTGCTAACACGATGCATTGAATGAACTCAATACAAGAAATATGGACTAAAGTTCGGAGTCGTCAAAGATAAACGCGTGGGCGTGGGGAAAGGATTATGCAGATGAGATGTTGTTTTTTTAGGTCTTGGAATTGTTGTTCTGCAGAATAAATATGTATCTCCAAGACGGAAGAGGTTACTTGAATAGGTTAGTTATTACTCGTAGCGAAGTGTTATGCGTTCATTCAATTTTCGTGGCAATTTTTTGATAGGTAGGATAACTGCGAGTATGACTGGCATCTTCTTGCAGACAGAGTTGGTAGGGGTCAGTTTGGTCAGTGACGTTTGACAAAAACCAAAAATAAATTGTCGTGGTACAAAAACCATAATTTCCATACATCCTTCGTCATTGACGAAGAGAGACCGACAGTAATCCGTATGGCCATAACTGGTTTACCTACCCTAGTCGTTATCGAGATTGGAATACAGGTTGGATGCGGTTATCGGCAATTCAACTATTTTTTATTCTCGATTATCGAATATTACCGATACCTAAATGAACATTTTTGACGCAGAACTTCGTCTTTCGGGAAGGGTGCCAATTCGGGGAAATGTAACGAAAATTGGTTGGACTTTAAATCCTAATAACTTGGCCAATAATCAATCGATTTTGATGATATGTATGTCAATCGATTCACCACTGTTATAAAATTTGTTATAAATGAAGCTTCCTCGACTGGTGGTGCAGCTAGTGCCACTCAACACGCTGATTGGCGATCTCTCATCGCTGTGCGTTGCAGCTGAGTTTAAGCTCGGCAGGATCGGCACCAAGGTGATGCTCCGAACGAAAGCGGAGTACGAGATGGCCGTGAAATATCTGAAGAATTCCAAGGCGGAATTCTTCACGCACGACATCGCCGGTGAGAAGCCCTTCAAGGTAGTCATCAAGGGTCTACCAAACTTCGACCCCAAGATAGTCGAATCTGAAATCAAGAACCTGTACAAGCTAGCCCCAATCGCTGTCTTCCGAATGACAAGGAGAGGCGAAAACGTGAAGACGTACCCGGATTGTATTTTCCTGGTGCACTTCCAGAAAGGGACGGTGACGCTCAATGCGCTACAAGCCATCCGATCGATCTACTCCATCAGCGTACGGTGGGAGCCATACCCGCAACTGCAACATCAAGCCACGCTGCAGCTCACCAAAACGCCACTTCTGACTGCCCTGCGGATGGAGCCGTGGCGATAAAATGCGCCAACTGTGGTGGTGCACATCAAGGTTCCGGACAGTGCTCCAAACGCGAGGACTTCAAACGCATCCGAAAACAGGCGGCAACTAACAACCAACCAGGACGCAAGAAAGACAAAGTCCCGGCATTTCGGACGGAGGACTTCCCCCCTCTTCGTGCTCATCAGCAAAGGCAAGCGAATTCGCGGGTGCATCCCGCTCAAGCAACTTCCGGTGATTCTGCTGGCGAAAGCTCTCCATCCGGGAGGGTGGGGATTCTGGAGACAACCAACAGCGCAAAACAACAACCCCGATCAGTTCTCAGCGGATGAACTGATGGAAATTTTCGTCAAAAAGTCCGGTTCCAGTATGGCGTCTAAGCCGCTAACTATCGTCACCTGGAATGCTTACTCTGTAAGAGCAAAAGAAATTGAGCTTGCCGACTTCCTCCGCAAGCACAGCATCGACGTGGGCCTTCTAACCGAGACCCATCTAAAGTCCGGCGACAGCTTCTGGTTGGCTGACCACAACATTATTCGGCTTGATCGCACCAGATCCAGGGAGGCTCGCCATGAGGCCTGGCGGAACTACCATCAGAACCAGAACGGTCGTCTGCTGTTCGACAATTCGCAGCTTGGGCTGTACTCCGTTTGGTTTTCGAATGAGCCAACATTCATCTCACCGGCGGGCAACCCATCGACTCTAGACCTGTTCCTGACAAATACTGGCTTGTCCAAGCAGGTAGACTTGAATGAACTCAGCTCCGACATCAAGGACATCTACCGAGCGTTGGAGGGACTCCACCAAGCCACAACCGTGGCTGACGCGGCGTGCGTCCGACGAGTTCCTGTGAGGGGTAAGTAGACGCCAGATTCAGAGGACTGGAGATCTGGGCAAAAAACGTGGAATGGCCAATCTGAACAGGCAGATTGCATCCAGAATGGACTCACTCTAAAATGAAAGGTAGCCATGGTCCTGAATACTCATCCCAAACCCATTACACCTCTCAGAGTCGAAAATGATGAAGATTGGCTTTTAATCACCCCACAGGAGAAAGCAAATGGTATCGGCGAGCATGTCGCTTCATCGCATTTGCTTTGCTCGACTATCCAAAGTCCGCTCGATGATCAGGTTGCGCAATGTGTTCAAAACCTAGATGCGTCCCTATGTGTCGTGCCTTCGGCGGATATGATTACAGTACAACATATTTGCTCAGCGCTGAAATGCACCAAGAACATGAAGGCTTCCGGGTTTGACAGTATATTCAACTTGATCTTGAAGAGACTCAGTATGAAGTGCCGTCTCTTCTTACCGCTATCTTCAACAGATCATACCAATTCGCAAACCCGTTAAGGATCCAACATTTCCTTCAGGCTACAGACCTTCATACTTTCAGCGCTGAGCAAATTGTTCGAGAAACTCATTCTCAAACGTTTGCTCAAATTTGTCGAGGAAAGCAACATTCTCCTTCCAGTACAGTTCGGGTTCAAAAAGGCACTCAACCAATCACCAGCTAGTACGGGTGATGAATAACATCCGAAGTAACAAAGCTGTATCCAAGTCCACAGTCATGGCCTTGCTAGACGTTGAAAAGGCGTTTGACAATGTTCGGCATGACGGACTTGTGTACAAGCTTTGTAACTTCAACTTCCAATTACATCTGGTTAAAATCACCCGTAACTACATTCAGCAAAGATACCTTATATCGTTGAATGGTTGTTTTTCAGACACGTTTTCCATCCCAGCAAGAGTCCCGCAAGGCAGTCTGCTGGGCCCCTTACTTTACACCATCGGCAATCGCCCAAACTGAAACCTGCTCCATCTTGTACTGTAATCATGGATGGCACTAGGGTTGATTGGTCTGCCGAAGTAACCTATCTCGGGATGTTGTTCCATGAAAAGCTTCTCTTCCGTTCGCATGTAGAGAAAACTGTAGTCAAGTGTTCTGCCTTGGTTAGGTGTCTGTATCCGCTGATTTGCCGCAGATCCCACCTCTCAAGGGTGAACAAACTGGCTGTCTACATATACTACAAATCTACAAATCATAGCACCTGCGATTTTCTACGCAGCTCCGGTGTGGGAATCATGTGCACAGACTCACAGGAGCAACATCTACGTCGCTCAGAATAAAGTGCTGAGGATAGTACTTGATCGTCTTTTCGACACGAGAATAACAAATTTACACGAAGAGGCAGGCAAAAAAGTTTCCAGAAGTAACTAAATTAAGACTACACAAAAATGTAATATATCAGAATCAGAAGCAATTTGTATATATTAGGTTAGGTGTATATAGTAGTTGTAGGTTAGTTGTAGTTGTAAATAATAGTTTTAACTTAAAACTTTGAAGTTGTCTCCTTTTTCAAATTTATGACAAACCAATCCAATGTCATTCTCTAAACAGGCCTGATAGGACTAGGAACTGTAATTTATAATAATTGAAATTTCAAAAGAACTAAAGTTGAAAAGACGCATCTGTGTCACTTGTAAACCACACAAATTCATGAAATATAGATTATTTAAAGTTAAAAAAAAAGTAAAGTTTGACTACAGTCATTGTTTGACTGCCGAGTGATAAACAGGGGTGTTCGTTGCGTTGTACACTGAAAACAAAACTAAACAATAAAAAAATAGATCGAAATGGATCCAATCCATACGCCAAAAATAAAGCCAGTAGCGAAACCACGCTGTCCAATTTACCATAAAAATATAATGCCGAGTAACGTCACTCGACCTTGTGCAAATTCTCACAAGGCCGAGTCCAGTGAAATCTTCGGGAAAGTTAGGAAAAGAGAGAGATTTGTGGCTACACCCGACTTTGGACGAAGGACCGGCAATCGAAATAATCTCTCGTATTGCCGATCTAGTTCGATGAAGTCCGCGGGAAAATCGAACTATCGAGGTCACCTTCCCTAATTTGAGGGTCACGGCTTCGCTTCACTTTCGTCCGAACCACAGATTACAGTGGAAGTGTTTCGTTTTGTTTGCGTGATATTATCTTTTATTGAAGTGAGTTTAAGCAACGTGCTTTTACTTTTTGTAATTTTATTCTAAGTTTCTCCTTGTTAATTGTTTAGTAAAGTTATTCGTGAAACTAAACGAAGTGTGCGTCGTAGGCTAGATTTGGTGGGCAAAAATCAATCTAGACCAGGTAATGTGCTCATCAAGAAAAATAACTGATCCTTTCAACAGCCGACAGCTACGTCCCCTTTCAATACCATCATCTGCATCCCCGGGGCGTAAGATCCCGGCAAACGTCACATTATCCGGTTGAAAAAGATAAGTAAACACATCGGGGCATCGTGGTTGTCAAGTGCCACTTGTGGTGAGATCACCATCCGTCCACCCACGTGGAACATCGTCGTTTCTACCGCATCGCAACAGCAGCTAAACCAACTGGTGAGCGCACTCCGATTGTTCTTTTTTTGAGAAGTGTGCCGTCCGGCGAGGGCGCACGGAGCATCTATTTTGCCGACCATATGCCAAAGAGAACAGTGAGTTGCTTATTTGGACAAGTCCAATGATTTTGAGGTTGAGTGTTCTGCATTGGTTGAGCATTATAAAACATGCGCACGTTACGTCATTCTTGGACGCCCACCCAACCCATTCATGTTAGATACCCGAGTCGAGGCGTTTAATACAAAGGTGACACACAAAGAAGAAGTGTTAGTTTGTTGATGAAAATTAACTATGAGCATTTCGTATGGCAAGTTTTGCTATATGAAATGCTCCTCGTGTTTACTCGCGAAATTCACATCAAAGTTTGAT
This sequence comes from Ochlerotatus camptorhynchus, assembly GCF_037179485.1. NCBI lineage: Eukaryota > Metazoa > Arthropoda > Insecta > Diptera > Culicidae > Ochlerotatus > Ochlerotatus camptorhynchus. Next base: position 259,189 of record NW_027040497.1, on the reverse strand, counting down.
CACTTGCAAAGGAAATCAATTTAGTAAGGCAATTGTGATCAGCATACACCTTCCGGTCGTATAAAACAGGTTCAATCGTGTCCAAATCCGTCCGTATTTATTTTTTTTGTTTTAGCATTTCTTATGGCAAAATAGTAAACATTTCACGAACATTAAGGTAATACGGTTGTCATGCAGCAATGACTGTACCGTCAATCATTTAATGAACGTATCTTTAAATATCCTCAAACTACCTACAAAAAGGCTATGATGGGCTACGGTCAATGAAGTCCAGTTTGTTTTAAAATACCTCCCAACGGTACCCAGTTCAGGCTGATTGAAAAATGTAGGACAATTATGAAGAGCATACCAAAGCTAACATCAGTCAGATAATGGCATGGTGATTTACGACTACGAAAAACGGTGAATGATAAAAGTGAGCACACGTTGATTATCCGGGGTCCGGGATTTCTTCAAAATCGCGATGAATATTTTGTTTTGAATCCTTTAAATGTTAAACATGAAACATAAATGTCAAAATAGCTTTTTAAATTTTTGAACTATACGTAATTGTTGTTGTTCCATTTCTAAATGGATCACTCTCTTAAGTTTGCAACATTTGATAGGTGTGCAAGAATAAACGCTTAATCCTAAGGCTTATTTAAATGACTAACTAGCAGAGGGGGTTCTCCATCACACATTTCATTAAAGCATACAATCAGATGAAGTTAGATCTAATAAAACTTTCTGCCTCTGCCGAGACTTACCAAAATCATCTGTCCAATGAAAGATTACCGTTTCATGATGACAAATATCGTTACACCAAACCTTGGAAGTGAAAAATCACCTACTATAATTCTTCTCACAAATCTTAAGGTTTTGCTTTTTTCGCTCTGCGTCTGTTTCTTAGTGTCACATAAAACACACAAAAAAATCTTTATTATGAGCTCCATAATCATATAATGGAGCGTATATATTGTTATAAATGTGTGCCTTCAGCCTACTGAAGCTTATTATTTTCTGTTTTCACTGAAGGCGTAACAATCTACTTGTAAGTTTTTGTTTCTCTCTGATTCCCCAAGGGACAGTCATCATTTGAGAGGACTTTTCGATATAATATGCCGAAGGTAAATCTTAGTCTGTTTGATGTGTGCTATACAGTTTCTTTTGCTGAGATTTATACAGCGATAAGTTTTACTGAAATCCCAGCAAAAGTGGAGTTTGATTAGATGAATCTTGTATCAATCGACGATTTGTTTTAATTATTTGTCATTCGGGCGTTTCTAAAATTGACTTTGAGTTTCGATTTACTTTCACCGCTACACTATGTTTTTTTCTTTTATGCAGTAGAAAGTTTGACATTTAATGTGAGTCTATTTTACAATCCCTTGCTCTTTCGATTTGTATTGACGTTGACAACAACTGTGCCAAATTTATTAGGATTTGCGTTGCGGTCTAGAATTGCTGCAGAATAATGAGGTTTCTATGGGGAAATGTATGGAAACCAGAAGGAAAATATTTATTTTCTTGCCAAATATTCACACATTATTCATAAATGTTTCTTCCGAGGACGAACAAGCATTCATAGACACTATGTTTGCTTTATTTGCTACTCGTTTGCAAGCGAATCGATAAGTGAATGCGAATGGCAGACTTCTCGATCCAAAGAGACTGTACCTTTTTGATCCCATCGCGCATCTGTTGCACGTTGACAATCACCACGAGCCTATTGTTTTGCTGTTCTTTAGGTATTACTGGAATTTGATCCAAGGAGTACTAAGAACATGTCCTTGTGTGGCCGTGTGTGTTTTGAGGTATCGCATGATGTGTTTGGCACGTTTTAGCTCACTTCTAGTCTAGTCCCGTATTCATTGTAACATGTTCTGGCTATATCTCCGAAACCAGTTGACTGATTCGGAAAAATATTCAAGATCGCTCATGAGACCACCTATATCTTTCGTTTGATGGTAGTTGCATCCAACTTGGTTCAGTGGTTACCGCGAAACACATGTCTCAAAATTTTGTAACACACATATACACACACAAAGACATTTTCCGATCTCATCGAGCTCAGTCGAATTGTATATGATACTCGACCCTTCGGGCCGTGGATCGAAAGTCACTTTGCGTAATTTCGTGGAAATTCCTTTTTCCTACTCTGCTCAAAAAATTTCAAAAGTTGATTTTTGAAGGTGTGTATCTACGGAATCTTTAGTCAATTTTCCAAACAAGAAAACCAGCATTTTACAATTCTACACGTCAGTTCGTTAAATTGAAATATTTCAATGAAAGCTGATTTTCAACAGCTCCCAAGTCAAAAATTTCTTATCTGCAACCGGAAGAGATGAACCAATTCAATAACAACTCAAGAAAATTAAATTAGTCAAAATTTTGTAGGTGACTTTCACGGGTGAACTGAAGAGCGATTATTTTTGGGACAACTGGCCAATCAAAATATTTTTGTGTGCGAGTGTTTGAACAAATACAGAGAGGAAATTACTGCTTCGGTACTTATTTGCCTTTTATCGTCAGGGAGGTAAATGCACAAAACTTGTAGGAATATATAAATAGCAGCTCTCTAAATACGCAGGCAAAATCATCCAATAATCACTGGTAAGCTCGTACAATATTAGCGATTCGTTCACCTTCTGTGAATTTATAAACAGTGTTACCCTCCCGGCGAATCATGTGCTCATATCACTGGACGTGAAAGCACTGGTCACGTTATTACCTAAGTCGTTAGTATCCAACACGATTATTTTGAGATAGAAGAAAATCAGTCTAAACACCAATATATGTTTGGATCACAGCATCCCCGAAAACCACCGGTTTGATCTAAAAAAACCAAAGTAAATTTGACAGTTAGACAGGAGATTTAGCTGTCACTTTGCTGTAACGCGTTAGATCCGGATCTAATATGGGTAGCCCTTTAGACAGAAACAAAAAAAAAAAAAAAAAAAAACACAAACACTACAGTTACTAGAAATGTGACACATAACAAACAGCAAGAACTGTAAAAACCGTCGTACAGATAACAATGGTCTACACTCAATCTATGCCGATATCTTACACAGAATCAAGAACATAAACAAAATACGAATGTATTCGTACACTCAAAAAAAGTTACCAATTTATGGATGAAAACCATGTGAATTTCACATAGCTTTCATGTGATCACACAGCTAAAAATCCTACTACAAAATCACATGAATATTATGCGGTCGATGAAATTCATATGGAAAATCATATAAAATTAACATGATCGCATAAATGTTATGTGAAATTCAGATGAATTCCATTAAGATGAAAATCATTTGCGTTTCCAATGGAAGCTACATGAAAACTATTTTCGGTGTATGAGAACAGGGAAAATGATGAAACCACTGACACAACAAATAAACCAATGCCAACACACACACTAGATATCAATCACACTCACACAATAGTAACTAGAACAATAATAGTCAGAATAGGTGTCTATAAAACGTCTGCGCTCAAAATCGATAAAAAGCTTTTTTTTATGTACAATGCGGCACACACAAATTGAATCTATTGCAGTGAGCAGTGTTGGGAAAATATCAAAAAATCAAATCTCCCCAACGCCCAAGATCACGCTTGATTTTCGTAGACAAAAATCAACAAGCAAACAACTGCGGTTGATTTTGCAAGCTGTGATATCGCAGCTCGGAATATCAAACCAACAAAACTCACCAACTGCAAATCTCACCAAACTGTGGTGAGATTGAGTTTAATGATTTTTGCTTTACATCCGAATGCAACCGAAACTTCCATAACGGCTTGCAGCAGTCCCTTCGCGTCTGCCATCGGTAAAGATTAAAAAGATATGGCAAACTATGCTTTCTCCTTCTAAGAAAACGATGTGTAATGGAATCATGTTTGTGTCGAGTCAACTCTCAGCTTGATTTTTGCACGTTGTGAATAGTCTCGCAATATCAAAGGACGTTGTAAAATCAATATCAAGCATGATATTTTGTTTCAATATCACGGAAAAATATCAATTGATTTCTGATTTTGCCAACACTGGCAGTGAGTAAGTTACTAGTAGTTGCCCAACATTTTTCTATTAAGAGGCAACTAACCATCACTCGATTTTCTTTTGCTTCTTCTTCTTGTAATCCTAAATCATCACTTTCTAAAAGTATTGGTAAAATTCGTTGGTAGCGTGCGTCGCCGTGCCAAAACAGTCAATGAATCGTATATATCAACTGGTATGGTGAGCAAAATCTGCCGTCTCTTTTATTCTTTTACTTATCAATACAATAGCAAATGTGACGTCACACATGCACGTGTATAAGAATGTCGTAGACAAAACATTCACACTGCCAGACTACGGTGTATGACATTTCGTTTACACCCCTGAGCGGGAAAGCAAATAACATGCTACATGCAATGCTGCCATCTCCCCTGTTTGTGTTTAATTCAATCTTTGTTTACCTTAGTAATTGGAACGTTTAAGTTCCAAAAAAGAACCTTTTATTTTTATTCAATCAGTTTTTGATATTTATTCACCATTAAAAATATCCACTCATCTAAGTTATTGGGTTATACTTCGTATTGGCATGTTTAAAAAAAATTATATTCAATGCTAGAGGTAATACATCTGGCAACGCTTGATTCAATAATTCTTCTACGTTCGCTAGCAAAGAAGTGGAAACGAAGTGATTTTCTTGGTGTTTTGTTTTGTTCACCGAGAGATTTGACTTCCAGTTTTAATAAATTTAGTGTATACGATTACGTGAAATTGTGGAATGCTATGAAGAACACAAGTAAGTAAATGCAGTGATAGTGTTTTACCCAGAAAATATACGATGTAAAATCATGAAATACTTGCTTTAAATTTTCGGATGGCTTGTGTGTGAATGTATGTGTATATTAATGATGATGATTCAAGAAGATTTCAAAAACAAGAAGAATCCCAATTGATTGACTGTGTCTCACAGCCAAAGTGGGCAAAAAATGTAGGGCACTACATACAGTAACAATGAAACGTCGCTTCTGTAAGTAGTAAATTTAAGGATAAGCAAGGAAAATATTGCAACGAATGACTGTAACACTTTTTAAAATCATCGGAAAACGTCAAATACATAAACGAAACCGTCGGATATTGGAGCAACAAACGTTTTTGCTGTTTATTTGAGACTTCCTGAGCCAAAAACCCTTCTTAAAATAAATCACCACAATCGTCAAACACCCGCTAAGTTTAAAGTTAATTTAGTCACTACTGAATGATATTTGTGAAACTATTAATCTTACTTTTTTTAATTTCAGGTTAGCCGACTTTGTTTACGTTTGCTTCGAAAAATCTAGATTTACGCTAATTTCAATTAATTTCAATCAGAAATAGTAATTTTTCTTACGATAACTAAGGAACGAATAATGAACGTAGAATGTAGAAAACGACTCAATAAATTGATCAAATTCAATACTCATCACTCTTAACTCACATGACTGAATGAAAAATAGAAACTTCATCTAATGATAATCGTCGATCGTGACTCAGCTCTATTCGAATGACAGATGGTCAGGTTAAATCTCTATGAACATTACAAATGGTCATATCTGTCAAAAATTTCAAATATGGTCCTATCGATTCTCTTCATCGACTTTCTCTTTTTATAATCACTGCTATGCAAACAGATTTCGCGCTATTTGTATTGCATATTTTGATGAAGGAGATTCTTATAAATCTAGTCCAATACGTCAAATACAACAGGCAATGGTTTTGCAGCTGAGTTATTAACGAAAGAGAAAGTCGATGAAGAGAATTGATCAATACTGATAGGACCTTTTGAAATGTTTATCTAGAAATAAGGGAGATGATGAGGTTTGACGGCGACACTTCGATCGGCCCACGTTATTGTCAGGTAGCTCATTAACGGCTGAGTCGGGGGGCTTGCTCGCCGTAACATCATGCTCCCTTTTCAAAAAAGGCTCACCACCGTTATACCCCTCTAACAAAAATGTTAGAAAGTTAAATAGAAAACAATTTGGACTAACAAAATGGACTGCAAAAATAATAGAGTCCATTCAATTGTTATGAAATTTGCGCATTTTTAAAGGTTTATACGTTTAAAATGCACTGTGTGAAACCCCTGTTGATTAAATTGAATAGAATAAAAAGTTATAACTACAAATTAACAGTAAATAAGAAACCTCCAACTCAACACTTTATGCTAGCATAAAGCTCGGAGCTCTAGTTGACAAAACACACCGCATGTAATTTTCTACGTCTAGTGCAGCTTAGTCGACCCTACACGATTGCTTTTAATATTGTCGCACTGTCAATACATTCTATATTGCCGTCAATTCATCGGTATCGACAATATTTTTGTTTACACATTATCAATATTCCCCTTGCATTCAAGCTGTCAATTCAAGAATATGTCATTATCAAAATTCCCCTTCAATTCAAGCTGTCAATATATTGATACGTGTGGGGTTCGCTATACACACTGCTACTTGGTTGTGATTGTTCAACTGGTTGGCATAATTAGACTCCACCCACCTTAAATCAAAACGCTTTGAATTCAGTTCAACCGGTTGACCAACTGTCAATTTTGTCTAGCAAACACTCCACTTACGATGCAATCGAGCATCAACCCAACCTGGGTCAAATTTTGCAAGTCGAATCGAAAAACTTTTTCATACAAGCGTGCATACAAAAAATGCTTAGTTTCGGATTGCTCAATGAGGCCTCTGATTGTCAATCAGATTTCAGTGTGTATGGTAGAAAATTAAGATAGTAAACTCTATCGTTTTCAGTTACAACATTACAGAAAATCCAGATCCGCACATAACACTTGAAACGAAAGGTAGCAGTACTCGTAAGGCTAATCTACTATATTACCAAGGAGACAGCTCTAGCTAAAATGCAGGGAAGATATTGATTTATTGTCGTGAGATGCTCACGCAGATTGAACAAATAATGAAGACGATTTTGAAGATATCCTGCAAAAGGATGGAACACGATGGCAGTAGATGAATTTATTAGTAAAACATAGGAGAAGACTTTTCATAGATTCATTCATGTTTAGAGCATCTGATTGCTGATAAAACAACATAATATATTTTTACTCACAGAAGGGATAACTTTTGGTTCGAATCCAATAAATCGTCATCAATTTGATCAATAATTCCTACTTAAAACTTAAAGTATTATATTGTATATTCTCAACCATTATGCCCCCCCCCCCTTTGTTCTATGGATTCCCTTTGGTATAAAACCACTGTGTTAGAGCTTAAACAGAATCTTAACCATTTTCCTAATCCTCAAATGAAGTTTTCATTCAATTTCCTCTTAAATCTGATTCTTTGAAGGCTACTTTCCTAGAGCTCTTCTTGTGCTTTTTAGCAACCACTCACTCAAAAAACTTCTCAACTGAAGGATCCATTCTTCGGTAATAACTGAGTGAGCAGTTAAACTCGTCTCCTCTTTCTCGGCACCAGCCACGTGCCTTAATTCCCAGGGCAAGATCGTCTTTCTTCCGTTCATTAGTGATAATCAACCACGTTCCTGGGTTGTTCCCGCTGTTGCTCTATCTGCTGTCGTGGCTGCAGCGACGGTATCCGTCGGGTGATAGTTAAAACTCGCGAAAAGTACACCAAGTGGTCCATTTGCATCGTGCTTATCTACCATCCCACTTGCATCGTGCTACTCTACTCTCACTTCTAATTGAAGTAATAGATACTAGGGAGAACTTCCACTCCCTCACACGGCAAAGGTATATTGAGGAATTACATCAGCAGTGGTATTTTTCAATGAAAGCACTGAAAAAATTTCTCATACATGGCTATGTTAGGAAAACAAATCAAATCAATCTTATACGTCCATCTGCAGAGCCTCAGAGAAAGGAATGTCTACGGTCTATACATTTTATTTTTACAAAATGTGTTCGGTATGATGGGATGTACCTCTCCTTTACTGAGTTTAGTGCTATCCAGTGATGTTAACTCTACGGATTTTTATACACCATTAAAGCATTCAACCCCTATGAACTTTATCAATATACCATCAAATCAAATACTGTTTAATGCTAGATTTAATGCAAAAAACTGTAGTATTTTTGAACTAAAATGGCAATAGATAAAAGCTACAAGGCAGTCCTCAAGATGGTGACCACTTTCCTATGTCATATAGTTAACAACACTGATTCTATCACTGATTACGTTTATTCAGGAGCATACACAACTATATAATAATATGGCCGATGCAAATATTATTTTTATTTTTATCCGACATCACTCATATAGGTCGAAAACAAAAATAAATATCTCAATGAATAATCTGAACGAACAATTCACCTAAAATTACATACATTAAAGCTTTAATCGCATAACTGTCCCATATCAGTAGGAAATCATTATTGGCTGTATTTTCTGACAAGTGTTTTATTTTGCCCCTTCAATATTAAGTATTTTTTCAATGAGAGGGGGAAAGGGTGACGATTTGAAGTTATGCAATAAATTACTAATCATTTTTCAAATATTTCTCATAAAAAATATAACATTTTCCTTGTTATAGTAGCATTCTTGATTCATTTACTTCAAACATCAGTAACAATCGAAGAGATAAAAAATGGGTGCTGGTGAAATGCACAGGTACTAGGGGTAAAGATTGCTACAAATCTGACAAACTACATAAAGGGTGTCCACAGTAAAATTGCATCACTTTCGTAAAGCTGTAACATTTTGCCCTTTGGGTTGTTTTTAATTAAATTTTGGGTGAGATGGCCTCAGCGTGTATTGTTTACACTTACTTACTTCATTGTGAAATTTCTAGTAGTTTTGAAAATGGAGTAGAAGGAACAGCGCGTGCTTGAGTAAAAATTTGCGCACTAACCTCAACAACCCACATCTTTTGCACCGAGCCATCGGAAAGATGTTGGGAATCCAACCATCTACTGTTTCTCGTGTCATAAATTGTTTCGGAGAACGTTTAACTGTCGAAGTAAGCGCAAGTAAGTGCAAGAAAAAGTGTTCCGTACTGCGTTGAAGATCAGAAGCGAGTGGTTGCTGCGATCAAACGCAAACCCAACTATTCCGTTTGGGATGTCACAAAAGAAAAAAAAAACTGCACCTGACAAAAAGTTTCGTGCAGAAATCCAAGAAACGAGCAGGAGGTCTAAGTTCATTCAAGTTTCAGAAAGCACCAAACCGCAATGAATGACAGAGTAGGACAGCTAGAACGTAGGCACGAATGTTAAAAAAAAAAAAAACCACACTGCTGTATCATGGACGTTGAAACATACGTAAAAGCGGACTTCAAACAAATTACGGGAAACCAGTATGTGACTGCGAAATACAAAGTCGATGTTTCAGAGTCCCTCAGGAGACAGCAAGTGTCGAAGTTCCCCAAGAAATTCATGATTTGTCTGGCGATTTGTTCGTGTCGAAAACGGAGCAAGCCTTTCGTAACAACTACAACCGTAAATAGCCAAGTCTACATGAATGAGTGCCTGAAGAAACGACTGCTTCCGTTTCTCAAATCATAAACGTTCCTACCATTTTTTGGCCGAATGTAGCCTTTTGTCACTACTCCAAAGACTGGAGTGGTACAAGATGAAGGGGGTAAATTTCGTGCTGAAGCATCTTAATCCTCCAAACACACCGGAGTTACGGACGATTGAAAGATACTGGGCTATAACGAAGCACGAACTCCATAAGCAACATAAAGTTGTCACTACGGAGCTTTCTTAACACCCCAAGGGTCTGGTTTCAATCCCAGCCGAGGTCGGTGGGATTTTTCTGAGGCACAAAAATCTCTGGTCACGTCTTCCTTCGGAAGGGAAGTAAAGCCGTTGGTCCCGGCCCATGTGTGTTGTTGTGAATGGGTGCGATAACCTACGCAAGTGTGGAAGCTGCCTTCCTGCACATTCGGTTGCCGTCAATGGATGGCAATCGATGTCCGTCGGTGATTGGCACTAGATTGTGGAACAGAGACCGAAGTTAAATAAAGGAAAGAACATTTTCAATGCAAATTTTGAATTTAAGGAACTGATTCTTTTAAATCTTATATCTCTCATAGAAAATACGATAGCAAATCTACTAAATGATACATTAGACTATAATTTTTTTTTAGAGTTTCTGTAAAGAGAAATACTTTACTCTCACCTTAGGTGACGCATAGAAAAATCTGACAAACTGCTGAAAATATGTTTGATGATTTAAAAATGCAAGTTGATTCAAAAGCCCCTCTTCTAGAGCAATTATGCAATTTTGTTTAGAAAATATGTGTTTTCTCAACCTAGAATTATTTCTGAACAAAAGAAATCAAGTTTCTCGATTCAAATCAGCACCAAACTTTGATTCCGTATTTTGCGACAAAATGACTCGGTCATGGTCCAAGATCTAACACAATACGGGATTATGCTTTTAGTTTGCTCTTAACGTTTCACATCGGTACAAAGTGCAAGTTTTAAGGTGATTCGTGAACGGTTGTGGAAGCACTAAAATTTAGGCCGAGTCCACTATGTCGGAGTTCATATTTATCCCGGTGATTGGTCTTCATCACCATTAGAGATCCAGAGCACTTGTCCGCTAGTGCAGTGCTTCTCCCACGTTAAACCACTGATACAACGACGATAGAGATTAAAACAACAATTCACCACATGCACCTTGTCCCTAGTCCACTTTCAACATGTCTGAACACTGTAGTCCTTAACCTCGAGTAAGCTGCGAGTATTTGGCCCCGTTCTACTAACTTTAGTCATAAGAAATCTTGTTAATTTACATTGAATTACGGCTCCGCAAAGCTGACGCAATTGAGCCTTCACAATATATGGATTAAAAACAATATCCACATCCAAGCAGCGGCAAACGGACTACATACATAGCTGCACCAGCTGATACGGTTGTTTATATACTCAGCCAGCCTTAAGTATAAGACAATAGTTTTTTTTTCTGATGTGGTAAACCAAATTGCTGTCCACGTGCGATGTGGCAATAGAAGGCGATGCGAGTTTGACCGTTTAGGACCTAAAACGTGCCTCTGGTTGTTTCAAAAACTTGAAAATTCAGAGAGCTAGTGCGAACACTGGATATAAGGCAACTGCATTCAGTATCAACTTAAGATGGTAAAAAGTCTATCAGCATTAGTTTCGTGTTACTTTTGCAGGTCTAGTTCTCCTAAACTTTGTTTATCTTGATGGTGCTTTTTCCGGTGCATTTTTTGCATATTCGATTTATTTATTGCAATTAATTACCAAATTGTATTTAATTAACCAAGCGTTTCAAAACATATTCTGGTTTTGGTCTCTTCATTCGCTGCTTGATCGTCAAGCAGTCCAGTCCGGTTTCGTCCGCTCTCTCTCTCTTGAGTATTAGTTTTGTGACAGTCCGTTCGCGTCTCCCTTTCGCGGTGATAAGCGAAACATCGTTCGATCCCAGTATGGGAAAACCGCCGCGTGGTGATGCGGTCGCAAGCTCGTCCGGGAAGCGTTCCCGTCAGGAAACCGCCAACGCTCAGTCGGCCTCGAAAAAGCTGCTGTCCAACAACCGCTATTCTGGAAAATGGTGATAATAAGGAGAAACTACCACCCTTTTTTGTCAAGGGATTCCCATCTGGACTTCGGAAAAACATCGAGTACTACATCGAGAAAGGCTTCTTGTAGTGCACCATGCGCCTGTACACTGAAGGCATCATGCTGATGGTACCAGCAAAGAAGGACTAAAAGGCCGTTGAAGTGCTGCTGAAGCAGAAAAAAATGGGAGTATTTCTCTCACGACGTCGAGGAGGACAAGCCGCTCAAGGTGATCGTGCGTGGTCTGCCCGATATGGAAATCGCCGCGCTGTCGGATGAGCTGAAGAAGAACGGCCAGCTTCCAGCTGAAAACCATCGAAGCTTTAGGGGTAGAAGTCTCCACTCCTGTCGGCCCTATCACCATAATTGCGACCTACCGCCCCAAGCAAGTCACCATCAGGAACGGGTCGGCAGCAAATCTGCGGAGGGACATCATCAAACTAATTCGACGGCGCGAAAAGTACAGGGTGCGTGACGAATTTTTGCAGTAAATGGCATATTTGAGAAAAAATACACCAGTTAGTTATTCTAGCAATGAATTTTGTGCGATTTATTTTCTTTCGCAACATATGGAAGTTGTATGTAAATTTATTCAAAAAAAAATTGCCTTCCCTTTCGACGACTGTAGTTAGACGCTTCCGGAAACTGCAGTATGCACGTTTTAAAACGTTTCGATCCATAGATGTCATCACTGCCTTGATTTTAGCTTTTAGCGACTTAAGTGTGGTGTGAGGGGTTCTATTGGTATCCCGTTGGACGACTATACAAAATAATCCAACGGATTGATATCGGGACTGCTTGGGGGCCAAATTTCTTCCTCCCAAATTTACGAAATATTTTCCGTAAGCCACTTCTGTGCTTTATTAGCAGTATGAGCAGGTGCTCCGTCTTATCACTTTCCCAAGTCTTTTTTAATATTATACACTGTTCTTTCAGACACATTTACCGACCGAATTATTTCTTTCATGCATACTCCGGCGCGCAACAAAGCGACAACGGCTGACAGATTGCTCTCTTGTTTCGACATCTTTACGTTTACTGAACATTGTTTGTTTAAATCTTACACCTAACAGTATAAGCTATCCAGTGCTGCAAAATATATCTAAATCATGATGCACAAGCATGAGAAATTACTATTTGAAATTTACTGCAAAAATTCGTCACGCACCTTGTACATCATCGCTGGCGACCTGAACGCCAAACACCAGGCTTGGGGCAATAGTCGACGCAACCAAAACGGCACCATCCTGAACGAAGACCTGCAAGAGGCTCGCTACACCATATTAGCGCCTAACTCTCCCACCCGGTTGAGCCGGTCTGCCGTTCACTCCGCCATTGACAACATGGGAGACAACATCTCGCTACCTGTGACCCATCAGGAGCTGAGTTCGGACCACTATCCGGTGGTGGCCGAAGTAGGCTCATCTGTCAACCGATTCCAAGCTTCCCGACGCAACTACCATCGTGTCAGCTGGGAGCAGTTCCAACACTGTGTCGATTCCACTGTCAACTACGGTGTCCTTCCGGAGATGCCCGAAGACGTTGACCAGTGTCTGCGTTCCACCGAGGAGGCGATATCCCGGTTCAAGGACCAACACGTGCCAGTATCCAGGCAGATGAGCAATACTCTGAACCTTGATAGAATTACCAAAGATCTCATCAGACTCCGTAACTCCATCCGAAGGCATTACCAGCGTTCTGGTTTGCGTGTCTTGAATACCCATTTCAATCGTCTTACAAAAACCATCCAAGCCAGGATGGTGAACCTCAGAAATCAAGATTTTGCTAACAAGATCCGCTCTCTCCCAGATTGTGCAAAGCCCTTCTGGAAACTAACGAAAATTCTTAAAAACCAGCCTAGGCCCATTCCACCAGTGACCCCACTGGATCGTCCCGGCGACCCAGTGGTTCATCTGATAACTCCTGAAGAGAAGCCTGCCGTGATAGGTCAACACTTCGTCAGCTCCCATAATCTCGGACAAAACATCGTCAGCCCTCATGAATCTTAGGTTGCTGAAAATGCAGCCAATCTTCATCAGATTCCTAACATTTTTCCAGAGGAATCCAAGATTACGGCTGACGAACTGCTGGCCTATATCAAATCATCTAAAAACATGAAGGCCCCAGGTTTCGACAACATTCTGAATCTGGAACTCAAACACTTGAGTTCCAGAATTTACAACCATCTGGCACTGATTTTTAATCAGTGCCTCAGACTTGGCTACTTCCCCTCGTGTTGGAAGTCAGCTAAAGTCATACCCATCCGGAAACCTGGGAAGGATCCGTCCTCTCCTTCAAGTTATCGACCAATCAGCCTTCTCTCAGGGTTATCAAAACTGTTCGAAAGAGCAGTCTATCACCGGCTCCTAACATCTGCCGAACAAAACAACATCTTACTCGAGGAACAGTTTGGTTTTCGGAAAGGTCGTTTGACCGTCCACCAGCTGACTCGAGTGACAAACATTCTTAGACGGAACAAGTCTGTTTCGAAAACATCTGCCATGGCGTTGTTGGACGTTGAAAAAGCGTTCGAAAATGTCTGGCATGATGGCCTGGTGTTCAAATTGCAGCAGTACGGTCTTCCAATCTTCCTAGTGAAGATATTAAACAATTATCTATCGGACAGGACGTTCCAAGTCTCTCTGAATAGCATCACATCGGTGCCGGTGGTGGATCGTTGTCTATGTTCGCAGATGACACATCCATCGTCTACAAGAGTAGGGTCATCGGAACTCTGACTGCCAAACTTCAGAGAGGCCTGGACGTCCTGTCTGAATATTTCAACAGCTGGAAAATCCGTATCAACGCGGCAAAGACCCAGGTCATCATCTTTCCACACTCAAAATCTCCCAGAATTGTTCCGTCTGAAAATAATAAGATCTGCTTAAACGGCTCAGTGGTGGAATGGTCCAAAGAGGTCGTGTACCTCGGGCTAACATTAGACAGCAAGCTTCTTTTCAGGGAGCACGTTGACAAAACCAAAACCAAGTGCAATATCTTGATAAGATCGTTGTATCCACTCATCAACAGGAGGTCTACCCTGTCCCTGAAAAATAAGCTTGCTGTCTACAAACAAATCATCCTTCCCGTAATAGAATACGGGATGCCAATCTGGGAGAGTTGCGCAAAAAGCCACCATCTTAAACCTTAAAGGATCCAGCACAAGATCCTGAGAATGATCCTCAACAGTTCACCGCGGACTAAAAACTCTGAGGTCAACCACCTGGCTGGTCTTCAGACACTGGAATTACGGAGAACTGCCTCCATCGCAAGGTTCAGAGATTGCTGTAGGCGATCCGATCAACAGATCGTCAGGGATCTGTCACGTTAGGTTAAGTTAGGTTAAGTAGGTAGAATAACAAATAAAAACATTCAAACAACGTACTTCACAAGAAGAAAATTGAACAGCATTACACAGTTAAACACAACATGTACAACACAAAATCAATAAGTTCACCTAAGATGAAGAGCCCTTCTGGCTAACCTCTTGCCCTGTATTAGCAATTGTAAACCACATAACAAATCAAAAATAAAGAAGAATTTAACTACTACTCAAAACATATTCTAGCGATTGGTGCACATAACGTATCAGTTGTTGTTGTTTATATTTGAGAGGCTTTCAGCCATTGGCTACATATTGTATCATTTTTACTTTTAAGGAGAGTGCGTATTTAATTTCCTGGGGTTTTTTTTATTGAATGCATTTATTCAATGGGAAGTTGCGATTTTAGCGAAGATTTCATATTAAAAGGACCACCCTAACAAAAAAAAAATACCTAGTAAAAAAAAGTGAGACAAATTCTAGTAGCGGTTTAGAATATATTCCATTGGTTTGAAGATTGTTGTGCATGGTTTTATAAACCAATTCTAACTTTAATTCAGCGTACCGTTTACCTACGCAAGTCCGACCCTTTTATTCAACATTCCAGTGATTAATAGAGGACAGAGGATTTCTTGGCATCCAAAAAGCAGAGTATCACGTCAATACATTCCTAGGCAACACACGACGAACAAGCAGTGTGACAATAAAACTCTTTAACATGATGAGGCCTTGGTTTGCACCCTCAATATTATGCTCAGTAAGCAAAAACGCCTGTCTAATGCAGCTGAGCTCAGCAGATCACAACACACAACTTTATGTTAATTCGAAAAGCAGAACTGTAACTTGACTTATGGACGATTTTAGAATGGGACAGATATACGATTACTTTGGTTGATGGGACAAACTGGCTTGATGTTGTTTTCATATATAGTGTATAGTGGATAGCGTTGTTATCTCGAAATTGATGATAATCCTCATGGGACTGATATGCGATTCTAGGAAGTATACCTTTTGCCACATTTGACGACAAATAAGAAGATAATAAAAATGAAGATGACCGGAAGGACGGTTCCAAGGAGACCGAAAAGAATCATAAATTTAAATTATTAGCCCGCAAACGAAGTGGAAAATAAACAAGATATTGGAGCAGAAAGTATACAGCTCACAGTTCCACTTTTCAAAATGTTAAATAGTTTTGCTGTGCAGCAGTTTTCTGAAGGATGCTCCATGGTGTATTTTAATTTGCACTGCGTTTCCTAGAGAAAAGGTTTGGGTGAAGGAGAATGAAAGTCCGTTACTTTCGCATGTAGCTTCTTATAATTTTATGAGAGTGGGCTATTGTAGAAGAAGACTGAGTTGTCTGCGCAATAATACTGCCTGCGATGCTGAATGATTGAAAAGGAAATTGTTTCGCCACTTTTGCTAGTTAATTTCGATACACAGTTGGGCCGGTAAATTAGCGAAAAGTTCAGTCCGAGAGGTTGATTTTTGTTCAAGCTAACTGATTGCACTCCCTTCTTTCACTTCTCAGTGCAAGACGTATTATGTAATTACTTTAGTTCATACCCGATATCATCAGTGTTTTAATTGATTTAAATCAAGCAAATTGAAGGTGCTTGTATTACTGAAGCAAAGGAACATTTTCAGTTTTCAGTAGGGTGGTGTTTACCTGATCCCCATGTTGCAATCAGTTAATTTAATTTCAAACCTGTCATTTGAGTGAATGCTTCTTTAGTAGTAGCTCCTCTTTCCACTAAAGGCTTTTCCCTCAGCATAAATACTTTGGGTTCTGGAATTTCCAATCAGATGATATCCAATGAATATTCTATCTCATGCTGTCAGGTTGACTTGAAATAATTGGTTCTGTTGCTTCTGCGTCAATTGAGCCAATTGAAGAGTTCTTCGTTAGAAATAAATCAAGACAAAATTATTCGAATGGCTTCTTCAATCAATCGCGAAACTTTTCTTTTATATATTCTTCGATTTTTTGCTAGAAACCTTTAAAAATCTACTAAGCTTGCAAGCAGGATATGAAGCGGCGCAAAAGATGCTCAAATCTGACCTGTCATCAGTTGTCATACACTGATCGTGTTGGTGCGGGGGTATGTCCCAAAGATATTGTACACTCCATCAACATTTCTTGGTAGCTCAGCAATACTCTCTTCTTTTTTGATGACATCGAACAATGCACTGTGAGGGGAGATCCAAATTTGTTGTCATAAATACATACCTTATCAACAATAAGTGTAAGGGAGGATTGTTCTTAGGGTAACATTTTTTTTCTTTATGAGATGGCCATTCAAGGCAGTATTCTCTGTGTAGAAAATATAAAACAAAAAGTTACGTTGTTTCCGCAATAATTTTGTTCTAAAATAAAAGCAAACCTAATTAGAATTCTTAGTAATCCCAACTAAAAATATTCACCTTAGATTAGCGTTTTCAGCTCATTTTTGCCTGTATAAGCTAGTATGCCGCTTAAATTGTTTGTTGGGATGTCTTAGGTTACTTCTAATATGTTTAAAGATGTTATTTTCCACAACTTCACGATACCGGATTCGAACCTAATCAGCACTTACAGAAAAATCTCGAGCAATAAAAAACTCTTTCCAAGACGAAAAACGTCGAAACTAATGATTGAAGAGCGATTGATTATCGTCACGAAAAGTTTGATTTCCGCCCATAGTGCAACGACAGGATGAACCAAACAGTGGGAAAAGAAATGATTAACTGTGCTGCCTGGTCTGGATGACATTTATAGCTACCATTAGAGAGCTGGTGCCAGCATAGGGCAAGGCCAATATCCCCCCCCCCCTTGAACATTCTGAACTCGAGGAATCGTGTTTCATTTTTCATCTCTCAGAATAAGGCTTTAAGTTGTGATTTCGTCGCTGTGGGCAAAATGATATTTTTTGTTCGGTCATTACATGTTAGCGTTCTCGAATGTATGAAAGCTGATGAGAGATGGAAAAGCAAGTATGATGGATACTGTCGTTGACATTTTTGTCTCCCTGGAAGCAAAGTAATCATTCCACATGTGATTTTTCGTCTGTGTTGTGACAAGGGCAGTTTTGTACTGTGTACGTTTGTTTGATTCACTGAACACGTTACGCAAATTACCGATGTGATTTCGTTTAGGTGCGTTTGCTGGTTTGTTTATCTTCACCATGGATATTCTGTCCCTTTTGAAACTATATACTTAGGTAAACTGGGGCAAGAAGGTCACCCAGCGCAAAAGAGCTACCCTCGAATTTCCCTGTAAAATAATGAAGTGTGGATTTATGAAGGTGCTCTAGGGCTTCTTTAGAATCTGTTAGAATGGTGTGAAGTATTATTCGATTAAAAATCGCAAACTCTATCCTAAAACTTTGATTTCTCGGATCTGGTTAAAAATTATAAGCATGACATGGAATGATCGTCACGAATTTAATTTTTTCCTAGATTTTTTATATGAAAGGCAAGTTTATTATATTTGAATAAACTACCGTCAGCAATACCATATTTGTTGTCCCTTATTTGCGATAATGTGTATCTAAATAAATCTTTGTATTACTGTGGCAAAAAGGACCCCTCTATATGGGGCTAAAGAACCACTCATTTAGTTGAACCTAACCTCAGACGCAACTGTCAAATTACTATTTTGTTATTAGTTCGGTCATAACCGGTGGATATTACGGTGCGTAAACATAGTTTAAAATGATTTCAACGCGAAAACGATGGTCATCCGTGAATGTTTTTTTATTAACTACTTTATTTGTACAGGCTCAATTGAATAAGCTTTACAGAGCCGAATTATCATTTTCGCTATACATTATTACTGTCTTATATATAATGTTAAAGGAACTGGACCGAGTAATCGTGGTTGTCTCGAGCTTAGTGGAGATTAACATTTTTTTTTGATGGGAAAAGGAAGAAGGAGGTTTGAAATGTGGTTTACGATACAAATAGGGGAAATGGCTCTAATGTTGACCTATGGATCTAAGATTGGGCCCATAGCTGAAAATCTGCTATTTATCAATTGTATCTAGATGAACGCGTCATTGGGACGGTACTAATGGATATTTTTGGTTGCTATTGAAAATTTAGTCGATAGCTGAATTTATGTATGAGCCCAAATTAGGGACACTTAGAGCGACATTACATACATTTCCCCTATTTAATTAATCTTGAAACATGACATTATTTCTATTCATCTTGAAAACAAACATTGAAAAAAAAACCCACACGTACAAACTATAAACTAAACACAAGGTTAATCAAATTTACAATCTAAGGTTAATATTCTTAAAGTAAACATATATGAGTTTCATAAGCTCCAGATCTCGTCCAGCCAAAATATCCCAAACTGGAACATTAGGTTGTCTACCTCTCGAGCCCGAAAGGAATCATAAAAATGTGATCTGACTTCATGATACTCCGCACAAGACCAAAGGATGTGATCAGCGTCCTGGTAACCTTGTCCACATTCACAGAGATTGCTGTCTCCCAAACCCACACGGAACAAGTGTGCGTTTAGACAATAGTGATTGGACATGAGACGAAACATCACGCGTATGAAGTCTTGACCCAAGTCCAACCCTTTGAACCATGCAAACTTCGACACCTTAGAGATAATTGAATGTAGCCATCGTGCCAAGCTCCCTTCACTCCATTGATGTTGCCAGCTAATGGACGACTGCATACGATAGAGAAAAATTCACTATAGGCGATTTGTCGATCATAAATGTCGCCTTCCATAGCGCCCACCTTCGCAAGTGAATCCGCCTTCTCATTGCCCAAAATTGAGCAATGCGAAGGGACCCACGCGAAGGTGATGATGAAAGAGCGCACGGATAAAGTACTAAGCAGTTCTCGTATTTTCAAGAGAAAATACGAGAAGTGCTTTACCGGCCTAATGGAACGGATAGCCTCGACAGAACTGAGACTATCCGTAAAAATAAAGTAGTGGTCTGGAAGAAGTGAAGCAATAGTTTCCAAAGTGTAGTGAATTGCTGCCAGTTCAGCCACATACACAGAACAAGGAGCTTCAAGTTTTCGAGAGGCGCTATGAAATTCATTAAATACACCAAAACCAGCGGACTCCTCTATTAGAGATCCATCTGTGAAAAACGTTCTTGCAGAATCAACATGGCCAAACTTTGCAGCGTATAATGACGGAGCAATCATAGGACGATGAGGTTCTGGAATTCCGCGGATTTCCTGCGTCATAGTTAAATCAAAATTCACTGAATTGCCGAAATCGGAGAAGACTACACGATTGGGAATATTTCTTGAAGGGCTGAAATCCTGTGTTAGGTAGTACAAAGTAAAAAAAAAACATGTTTGAGGATTTAGCTCCAGAAGCTTCTCAAAGTTTTCGATCACCAGTGGGTTCATTACTTCGCAACGGGTGAGGAGCCTCAGAGATAACTCTGAAAAATGAACGGATAGTGGCAACATGCCCGCCAGCACTTCGAGACTCATAGTATGAGTTGAGAGCATGTATCCTAACACGTACGTAAATAAGTACTCTTCTATGATATCAATTTTTTGAATGAATGTATTTTCTTTTCAATGTTTGTTCAAACCTAATGCCTGAAAATAAAATAAAATGTTTTGCATGTTTTTGTTGTAATCATTTAAAATCTTTTAAGAATTAAGATCAACTCTTGAATAACTATGAGGTCTAAGCTATCCTGTTCGCCTTGAAGTTCCATTTCCATCCTCCAGTTTTTATTATGCATTGCCAGCCAGTATAAATTTCCTGCATATAGACCGCTTTGAATGATGATTTGCCAGTATCATGATTGATAACATTGGCAATCTATTTGATAGTGTATTCTAATTTGTTTATCTCAGATATTTTCCATTCTGTCCCATTATCCCAATCTGAACAAAAATCAACTATTAGCTTTTGTTGTTTCTCATCTTAGCATTTTCTTTTCATATTAGTCTTATCGAACAAACTCATTTGCATAATTTCTTATCGATTTGAGGCTATCACATGGTTCACAATGTTGGGATGACAACATATGAAATAAACATTGATCTGAAGAGTGTAGTGACACCCACGTTGTGTAAAGATGATTGATCCATTCTTTTTGTACTACTGCCGTTGCAGACCTAGTCTGATTGAGACAAAATGTGTCAGTATGTTACTCCGAGAAACATGTCCCACAATCGATCAAGTGAACAAAGAAAACAGTTTTCACCCTCCGATGTGACTGAGCTCCTATGCTATTAGTGGCATCCCTTCGGAACCATCGGAGAAGAGGAGGATATGGTTTAGCTGGAGTATATCTCTATATAATAAGAATGATTTACATTGCAAATTGATCCTTTCTTTTCAAATAACGGCAATAGCAGAGCACTAGCCGGACCGACTCATCTCTAGGGGTCAACAGATGAAGAAGATTTCGAAGGAAAATGAACAGCAGGACCAGTAAAAGCTACACTGGGAGTCGAAAGAAGTGCGCTTTTGCTTCCGAGAGGCACATTGTTATTCTGAATAATTTAATTTGGATGTAAGCTTTCTGTTCTCTTCTCCATTCTTGATTATCGTAGAACTGATCAGAAAAGTTCAGTTCAAATTTGATGTCAATTTATTTTTCGTTGTCTTCATTGTGCGTATTTTTTTAACTTCAGTTTAACGAAAATTTATAACCATGCTGAATTTAAGTGCTGATAGTTGTGTAGCAACAATATTGATATGGATTATAGAATGGTACGAAAATGAACTAGACAATCATCGTTGATTCGTTTGAATTTATCCTTGGTATGCAATCTTTTGATAACGGCCATAATTGTTTGGGTCCAAACGTTTTTTTAGAAAATTAATTTCTTAACGCTTGGATTAAAAATTTGCCCACTTAGGAAAATGCCATCTCTATCTTATATCACTATGAAATGCTTTCTTTTTTCCTCTGTTCGGGACATAACACCACTGCGACCAGCAATTTGATCTATTGCAGTTTATCCCATGTCCTTAGTTTAGTGCATGTCGTATTACTCCGTCACTATTGAGAAATGATGAAGTATTCGGTTTTGATACAGTTGTCATTCTTGCCTTCATTGCAAGGAATCGATTCTAATTGAAAGGTCCCGCTATTTATACCATTCGGAGTGTTGGAACATCCTCCAAAGGCGCATCTCTTTGTCATTCAAAATTGGATTCCTTAGCAATAAAAATAAGCAATGACACTGATAATGACCATGCATCAGAACTCTAGTCCTAACCACTTCAAACTATGGAACAACGAAAAGTAGATTAGAAATCACATGGATGTAGACTCATTATAACTCATTATTTCTTGTTTCAAGATCATCCTCGGTGGACAAAGTCGAGTGCTTAATATTTGAAAGCATCCTGATGGACGTGAGCATGAACATTAGGTAAGTAGTTGCTACTGCAGGATATTAACACAAAGAACTAAAAAATGGGGCAATCTATTCTCAGTATGAAAACTCTGGTCAATCAGTATGTACTATCAAGGCAAATAAAGGCATCGACCGCGTTCTTACGGTCGTTGGGGAGGAGAAGAGTTGGTACTTATCAACTCGGTAAAGTGCAGGAGCCTGGTATTGAACCCACTATCTTTAGCTTGCTCATCATTAGGTCACCGAGCCCCGTAAATCACAGGAAACCACTGCGTTCGACGATTGCTAAACCTGGGCTGACATAGAGCTATTCAAAGGCAATATTAAATCGATTTGATTAATCATTTGATCAGCTAGCAAGAAAGTGGTCGTATTTTCAAAGAGATGCATTAAAAACACTATAAAAACGATGCTACAATGTGAAAGCACCTGGGAATGAACCTACGAGCACAGTTGTAACCCTTGATTTCAATTTGTATTTTATGACTCCTCCTCAAGCAGGTTCAATATAATTTCCCATAATACGCACTTTAAAACAATTAAACTAACACACTGTAACAGTGCACAGATGTCCAGAATGGGAATTAAGCAAGAATAGTAGTCCTAGAGCATTTGCTGTGATATTTAGACGCTTGGTAAAATTTTTGTGCTTTAAAAGTTCCGTCTGTTTGTGGTTGCAATCATTTGAGTGGCTGTAAAATTATTTAATTTTGATAATTTAACTTCAAGACATAGTTGTCGAAGAGCTGATTTAATTTCAAACAACTTTGTTGAAGAAACATTTTTTCTATCTCTCAACGCTCATTTTAGAGGATTTTTGTTAGAAATGATTAAGGATGTACCTACACAATGTTGCTTTAAATCCTTTGTTCCAAATTTATCGTGTAAGCCGTCTTCACCAAACTTTTAGGATTTATTAAAATACACATTTTTGCCGACTTATTATAAATATTGGTCTTAAGGATCATGTGATACTTAAGATAATTTTAATAAAATACACCATTTTAAAATGTTAATTACTCATCATAGGGTTAATTACTAATTTACACGCCAGCCTTAGAAAGTACATAGCTTGACGTATGTGATACGAGAAAATTAGAGATATCTTATTTTTTAAATTGGTTTAACAACAATTTGCCTTTGTTATTTTCTTTTTATAAAAAAAAGATACAGTCAATTTTTAATGCAAAAATGCATCTTAAAAAGCTTTAAAAGTCTCTTTAAGATTAATTTTGGTGTACACAGAAAACAAAATCTCGACAATACACGGTGATATTGACAATGCTGCTTTGGTCACTCATTTGAGCTAACAGTCTTCGTCAAGGCAAACCATGTCAATTGTCAATGACAATCCTGTCAGTAACGAACATGTGCAGATTCTTTTATTAACTAGATTTGTAATGAAACTAAATTACTTGAGCAACACAATTACATGGATTCGTTAAAGTGATCATGCATCTAAAGGGTGTATTCGATAATTATTTATATTTAATAATTATACATATTTATTCACCAAAATTGAACCGGTAATCGGATTTTCTTGAAAAACACCGAATGCGTTATGATAATACAAAAATGGTTTTATTCAATTTCGTCTCCCATTCCGAATGCCCGCACCTTCCTTTTCACTTCACCCAGCAAATTTTGTACAACTGATTTTCCCAGTGTTTTGGTTGTTTCTACCGAAATTTTCTACAACTCCAGCTCTGTTTTAGTAGTTTTGAGATGTTAGCAAAGTTCCGTCTTCATAAACGCCCAGAATTTTTCAATTGGGCGAAGTTCCGGTAAATTTGGTGGGTTTATATCTTTTGGCACAAAATTGACTCGGTACCACTCCAACACGTTTAGAGCGTAGTGGTAGAATGCTAGATCAGGCCAAAACAGAGTTGATCCTTTGTGCTTCCTTATGAATGGCAAGAGACGCTTCTTTCGGCACTCTTCCGTGTAAATCGCACCATTGATTCTTCCGTATGTGATGAAGGGAGCGCTTATTTATTCATTTTTTTTTCATGATTTGTTTTCCACCGATATTATTTTCCGTGCTGAGCACCAATGCTACCGACGCCGGGGAGGCAGCTCCGACCCTACCTATCGACTCCTCAACTCATGAACCGGGGACCACCGGCTTTACTTCCCTGTGTTCAGAGATGTTATGTCTCAGAACATCCCGGCGGTGCCGACTAAGATTGAACCCAGGCCTGCTGGGGTGAGAGGCAATCATACTTACCACTACACCACCGGCGCCGCTTGGAGCGCTTATTTCATCACATCCGCAAATCGCCTGCCAGATCAGGAACTTCTTTGAAAATTTTGATAATTTCTTTTTTCGAACATCCTTCGGAACACCAAACTTATACTTGGGACTTGGGAACGAAATATTCTTGCCCAGGAAGTTGACGGAAGTCGGCCTTGACGTAAGTTTCGTCATCCATCACGATGCAACACGATTTGGTGAGCAACTTCGTGTAAAGTTTCCGGGCGCGGGTTTTCACAGTGTTGGTTTGCTTTTTATTCCGGTTTGGGACTTTTTGTACCTTGTAAACATGTAACCCAGCACGTTGTAAACCGACTGACACCTTGGACTTTTTAGCGAGATCTCAGATTGACATGTTTGGACGTTGCACCAAGTTCCTGGCCATTTTACGGTCCATTGGACCACTTTTACGGCCACTCCCTTCCTTTCTTCGGGCACTCTGACGCTCCTTGATGGTTTTTAATATGCAATTTCAAGCTTTTAAGCGATCGATCAGTGGGACGCCTCTGGATTTTGATTGTAAGTGCACAACACTTTTTCACGGACAATTTCCTGTTTCGATGAGATGACTGGAGCTACTGTATGAAACACTATGAAACTTGACAAATGTAAAAAATGCACTATGAATAAGATTTACTCAAATTTTCAGATTTTTTACTCGTACGGTTCAAAAGTAACAGAAGATTCTTGGTGTGCCATTTTTATCGAATACAACCTTTACGTGCTGCACTCCTTGTATAACAATAATGTGATACAGAATACATGAAATAACACGTTTTGTTATCATTCTGGTCATTGACAAAAAAAAAATTAATGAGGTTTTGACAAAGGTTTTTTTGAGGGTCAAGTCCGTCAGTGACTATGTGAAAAACAATTTTGTCAATATCACAAGAGAGTCTGTCAATGACAATGGCAAATCTCAGCATTACGTGTCAGTATAAAAAAGGCATAACAAGAAAAAAGAACTAAAATCAAGTTGAACATTGCATTAGGTCCTAAGTAACATTGACAGATTCTCTTCGTCGACTTTCTCTTTGCATCCCCTCGGCTATATAATAACATTCCCAAGTATTTTCAGTACACAGATCGATAAAAGAATTTATTATCTAGCATCTAATACGACAAACACATCAAGAAACGGTTCTGTGATCAAGTTATTAACACTCCGAATACGATGCCTCCGAAAAACGTGTAACGGCAAGTTTGCAATGTCATAACTTAGCCATTTCTTAATGAATTTTAAAAATTGTGGTGATTGGAAATAGAGTCGTCTACTTTTTTAAAAAGCGAAAATAGTTGTTACACGTTTTTTTTGAAAAGTGTGTTTGTAGGGTTTTACAAGTGGCACAAGATCTGTAATTTAGATTAATGGGCACAAATGTTCACAATTAGCCAGAAAACAGTCATGGTTCCTATATATGGATCCTGGAGAAAACGGAACGGTAAACATGGACCTTGATGGCCGTGAGACCGTCCTCCGGAAGATCCGAAACATCCGTGAAAGTGGAAAATTCACGATACTGATCCTAGAGCTTCGTGTTTTTTTTTGAAAAAGCTAGGAACTGTGATATTAGAATTAATTTGGGATTGTGACATAAACATGAACCCAGATGGCCATCGGACCGTCCTCCGAAAGATCAAAAAAATCCGTAAAAGTGGTCAATGTATGGAACTGATCCTAGAGCTCCACGGTGTTTTCGAAAACGCTTGGAACTGTCATATATAAAATAATTTGCGGTCGTGACATACACATGTACCTACAAGGTCATGGGACCGTCCACCGCAAGATGCAGAACATCTTTAAAAATGGTCAATCAATGAAACTGATCCTAGAGTTCTACGGTTTTTTCGAAAGCATGTGGAACTACGATATAAGAAAGAATGTGGGGTCATGACATAAACATGGACCCAAATGGCCATGGGGCCATCCTCTGGTAAGTCCAAAACATCCGTATAAGAGGTCAATCAATGAAACTGATCGTAGAGCTCCGCAGTTTTTTTTTCAAGAACATTAGGAACTGTGATATAAGAATGCATTTGTGGTCGTGACATAAACATGTACCTAGATAGCCATGGGACCGTCGTCCGGAAGATCAACAACATCCGTAAAATGGTCACTCCATAAAATTGAGAGGTGTAAGCATAACTATGACGAGCACCTCAACGGTGATGCAGCAGGAAACGAAGGTGGCACAGCAAAAGTACTTGGAGTACGCGCAGAAGACGACAGGCTACCGGCCCCTGATCTTCAAGAAGTTGAGGAGGTGATCGGTCGGCTGAAGAACAACAAAGCAACTGGTGTAGATCAACAACCAAGTGAGCTATTAAAATACGGTGGTGAAGTACTGGCTAGAGCGCTGCACTGGGTAATTGCCAATATTTAGGACGAGGAGATATTACCGGAGGAGTGGATGGAAGGTGTTGTATGTCCAATCTACGAAAAGGGCGACAAGTTGGATTGCAGCAACTACCACGCGATCACAATGCTGAGCGCCGCCTACAAAGTACTTTCCCAGATTATATGCCGCCACCTGTTACAATTTGCAAGGGAGTTCGTGGGGCAATACCAGCCAGGATTCATGGGTTCATATTCGCGAATCGATCCTAGAGCTCTGCAGTTCTTTTTTAAACACTGTGATATAAAAAACCACTGGATCACTTTTACGGATTTTCCGTATCTTCCTATGGCCATCCAGGTTCATGTTTTTGTCACGACCACAAATATCACAGTTCCTAATGTTCTTGGAAAAAAATTGCGGAGCTATAGGATCAGTTCCATTGATTGACCTCTTTTACGGATGTTCTGGATTTACCAGAGCGTGGCTCCATGGCCATTTGGGTCCATGTTTATGTCATGACCCCAAATTCTTTCTTATATCGCAATTCCACATGCTTTCGAAAAAAATCTAGAACTCTAGGATCAGTTTCGAGGATTGACCATTATAAAAGATGTTCTAGATCTTGCGGAGGACAGTCCCATGGCCTTCTAGGTACATGTTTATGTCACGACCGCAAATTAATTTATACATGACAGTTCCAAGTGTTTTCGAAAAAACCGTGGAGCTCTAGGATCAGTTCCACACATTGACCACTTTTCCGGATTTTTTTGATCTTCCGGAGGACGGTCCGATGGCCATCTGAGTCCTTGATTATGTCACGATCCAAAATTCATTCTAATATTACAGTTCCTAACATTTTCAAGAAAGCCACGGAGCTCTAGGATCAGTTTTATGAATTTTCCACTTTCAGGGATGTTCCGGATCTTTCAGAGAACGGTCCCATGGACATCTAGGTTCATGTTTATGTCACGCGGAGCTCTAGTATTAGGATCGTGGATTGACCACTTTCACGGATGTTCCGGATCTTCCGCTGGACGGTCCGATGGCCAACTGGTTCCATGACCCAAATTCATTCTATCATCTCAGTTCTTAGTGTTCTTCAAAAACTGCGGAGCTCTAGGTTTTATGGATTGTCCACTTTTACGGATGTTCCGGATCTTCCGGAGGACGGTCCCATGGCCATCCAGGTACATGTTTATGTCACGACCCCAAATTTTTTTTTTGTACCACTGTTCCTAATGTTTTCAAAAAAACCGCAGAGCTCTAGGATCAGGTTCATGGATTGACCACTTTTACGGATGTTCCGGATTTTTTAGGACCGTTCCGTTGTCTCCAGGATCCATACATAGGAACCATGACTTATTCTGGCTAATTGTGAACATTTGTGCCCATTAATCTAAAAAACAGATCTTGTGCCACTTGCAAAACCCTACAAACACACTTTTCAAAAAAAACGTGTAACAACTCTTTTCGCTTTTTAAAAAAGTAGACGACTCTATTTCCAATCTTTATGCAATTAAAATCATCTACAAACCTTAGGAATTCTAAAGGTACCACAATTTTTAAAATTCATTAAGAAATGGCTAAGTTATGACATTGCAAACTTGCCGTTACACGTTTTTCGGAGGCATCGTATTCGGAGTGTTAATAACTTGATCACAGAACCGTTTCTTGATGTGTTTGTCGTATTAGATGCTAGATAATAAATTCAAACCCTTGGAATTCTAAAGATACCACAATTTTTGAAATTCATTAAGAAATGGCTAAGTTATTACTTGCAAACTTGCCGTTACACGTTTTTCGGAGGCTTAAAGTTTTTTACCCACCGTATTCGGAGTGTTAATGAAAGAGAAAGTCGACGAAGAAAATCGATCAATGTTTCTTAGGACCTAATGCAATGTTCAGCTTCAAATGTGTTCTTTTCATTAAAAAAAACATCCCCTATTTTGAAGTAGCTTGGACTAGGCTTCGGTTCTAGATCTTGAGGTGATTCCTTGTTGAGTCCACAAATGGCCGCCACATGCACTTTCACTTCGAATTTTCAATTACACAAATCTCGAAAATCAGTGCCCCATTTTATCTGAAATTGCTACTTCATGTACGCTGCAGTGCACCAGTGCTGGACCTAGCTTGTTCCTAATCGAGAAAATACGTAACAAAAAAAATCCCATTAACATACATGTATCCTAAATTTGCTCGTTTCCTTCTTCCATCCCGAGTGAGCTGTGTCGCACGGGCTGCTTGTCATGAAAAAAGGAAGAGGATTTTATCATTATTGTTTTTCACTTCTGATATAGCGCTATCATTCGATTCGATGATCGCTTGTCGTTTTGTCATTTGGAGATATTTTTGATTCCTTGCCAGTAATACACCACAAACCAGGCGTTAGAGTCTGATGTGACCATCCTCTCCTTTCCAAACAAATGCCAGCCATTGTGTCCCAGTCTTATTATCCACCTGTTTCTGTGCTACTTGCCCCTGCCCAGCCAGGATTTGGTCAACCGTCCGAGAGTACTATCTGAAGGAAGCTTCAGAAACAAGTTTTCCTACCTAGCTCCTTCCAATCGAAATAGTTACTCATTAACCTCGAGCCCGTCACGAGTAATTGGTACCCAATACTAACCTAGAACTATTGCTGTTTAAAATGTAAATTCAAACATTACTGATTTTTGGCTCCGCAAAGTGTCACACACGACTGAGCCTAGTGAATAAAGGAACTAGTTAAAAAAAACCAGGCGTTACTGGGCATTCATCCGAGGTGGTAAGCTTCCCTGTAATAATTAATGCACCTCTTTAAAGATCTTCAGGGGCTGACCACAAACTTCGTAGAGAGCTGGAGAATTAGGGGGGTAGGCTGTTATCGAGTGTTAATGGTTTACATAATTTTAAACATTTTCAAACTGGCTTCGTGGGTAGTGCCCTTAAACTATGTATACCGTATGCGTGATAATGTTTGCACCATTGAGATATGTCAAAATTAAAATAAATCTCAAAAATTTTGTTTTAGAGTTTTTTTTATTTATTCAAAGGGGGGATGCTTCTGCAAACTATGTTAATCATCGATCGAGTTTCCACTTGCTGCATTTACGGCTTCCACACGCTTCCGGAATGCACGACAGGTTATTATTATTTAGCTTTATTAAGGAGGCTTTCAGCCTTGGGCTGGTTCGCCTCCACGACAGGTTCTAATAATGTAATCTGGATCCATTTATTTCGAGGTACGGGTCAATGTTTGTCTGAGGCTTGCTGTAATTGGGTGGCGTTTAGAACAGGCCTTGGCCTTCATGACGCGCCATATTGAGTAATCCAGTGGATTAATATCGGGGCTGGATGGCGGCCACATATCCTTCGCCCAGAACGGAAGATGTTCCTGCAACCACTTCTGAGTGCGGTTCGAGGTGTGGCATGGAGCCCCATCTTGTTGAAACTTGACTTCGGACCGTACTGTTCTTTGATCCACGGAAGAACATACTTACTTAAAATCCCGATGTAGACCTCCGTGTTGACCTGGAATGAACACCGGATCCATTTTTTTTGTCATCGGAAGCCACCAATCCAAACACCATAACGCTAGCAGGATGCTTGGTCAGATACACGTTCTTGTGCTCGTCAGCCACGTCTTTTACCGGAAGAGAACTAATATACCGGTCGGTTCTGGAATTTGATACGGGATTGACGCTAAACATGCTCTCGTCGGTGAACAGGATTACCGGATTTTTTCGCTTAAGGAAGTTCAAGATTATCTTACATCGTTCAACTCGTAGCTCCCGGATGCGGTTGGTAATCATGTAAGTTTTTTTCCATGCCCTCGACTTCGCCCCGCAATCTTCCTTTACGATCTTCCTTGCCGTGAAGTCACTGATCCCGTGTTCCTTTGCCATTTTCTTTATTGAACGTACTGAATTCACCCGAATTTTCCTTTTGATAGCAGCGATAACCCTCGGAACCCGAGCAGACCTCAGACGACCTGTGGCCACCTTCGCGGATAGTTGTCCTTTCTTTCTCGGTCTAAAACCCTTTTGACGGTCCACCAAGACACTCCCACGGCGATTGAATGTCTTTTTGCGACATTTGCGCGTGGGACAAATCACCCAGTATGTGCGTGTACCCAGCTCCCATTTGAATAACACAGTAAAAAAATGCAAAAAAATCCCTACGCACATAAGGGTATGAAACGACTTGCAATCTTCAATACGCGATGGAAAAATGTTTATAATACAGCTGAAAGTCTCTTTAAAAGATCCAAAAAGATCATTTATCCAAACAAAATATGGAACAATGTTCCCAGTTATTCACGATTTATTGGAGAAAATATGATTTTCAGCATATACCGTTATTCAACGAAAATACCCGTTGACCATCACATTGGTTTTGTAAATGGACATTATTTTAAGGAGTTGTCTTTTTGTTCATCCTTTCAAAGCATGATGAAAGCTCTCTACGGGTGTCCTCAACTTTTCGCTGTCATTTTCATGCTTCCATTGGCAACGAAGCAATTTCTTTTCCCGCACTCTTCGAAGATTGATTTGTGACTAACAAATAAAATCTTGCTGCGCTATTGATGATGATAATTGAAAATTTTATCCCTCGTTTCATCCTCGTACTCAGTGTCTTTGTTTTAGTTTACTACCAATAATCTTGTCTGTGGACCTTTTCTGAGGGTAAATGGGGTAAATTGCCATCCTTTTAGTTTGATTCATAAGCCCAAAATATGAATCTATGCCAAAAAAACTGGTAGAGATTGATTAAGGTTTAGAGGTCGCGTAAGTGGTTTACAGTTTTTATGTAGATTACTATGGAAGAGGTTTTTTTTTTCTTTAACTACCGACACCAGGGAGGCAGCTACCACACCTGCACCCTATCTATCGACCATCAATTCATCGACCGGGGACCAACGGCTTTACTTTCGATCTGAAGGAAGGCGTAATCAGTGGTTTTATGCCTGAAAAAATCCCGATGGCGTCGGATGGGATTGAACCCAGGCCCTTTGGAGTGAGAGGCAGTCACGCTTACCACAACACCACCGGTGCCGCTGTTGAAGAAGTTTAAAATTTTCAAACATTGCTCTAAATTTAGTTTTAGTTGTCTAAACGCTGCACGTAGAAGAAATTGTTACAGAAACGTGGCCAATATTCATAATAAAAACAATCGGGAAATTCTTGTTGTTTATGGTCAACAGTGTTCTATAGAGTTTAATTTATTACATGGAATACATTCTAAATTGTTTCCTCAGAATTAAGATCATAAAAATTGCTGAAGCATTGGAACAATTTTCAATTACTTTTACCTTTTTGTTGTTGAACTTGTGTAACATGCATAGTATCTAGTATTTATTGAGCAATATTCACTATTCTCATGGTGAAATAAGGTGCTCGGTAACCCTGCAGAAAAAGTTGTTAGTTTTTCAATCCTCATCAAAAGATTGATTTATATGATTATACTCATCATTTATAACAACTTTGTATCGTACAACGGGGTATCTTTGATAATGCGGGTAACTTTGATAGTAGAATCACAGACAAACAGACATAACACTCGAAAGTTGTTCATCGAACAAGCATTTAACGGACAATTTAAAAGTATCGTGGTTGGTAGTACCGAAACCTGTGGCGCGCCTAGTTAATCTCCTTGCGTTTGACGTTTACACACTACCGCCATCTGTTCAGCGTAGTGCCCACCACAGTGTATTCAACAGATGGCGGTAATGGTTTTTGCAACGATGTTTTACAGTAAAAACTATTCAATGTGTTATGTCTGTTTGTCTGTGGTAGAATATAATGATTAAATTTGATCCAAATTTTAAAAAAAAACCGACAGAGTCCAACTACTGAATTCCGAGCAAAGAGAAATTGTGATCTTTTTGGCCTCTAAAATGCATTTTTTTTTAAGTTTTGTGAAATGTTGTGCATGATGCATGATGTTCTATAATTATTTAGTGTTATTTAAATACAAACAAAAAGGGTAATGAACGAATTATGTAAACATCTAGAGAGAAATATATTAATTATATTGAAGGTTGAACACGAAAAAATCCTTTGAAAAACATAAAAATTATAAAGTTAAGAACGGATTTAAAAATCACCTAATGATCTAATGTAAATAAATGATTAAAATAGCTTTTTAATAAAATATATTTCTAGCAATACATTGTAAAAGATATTTACTTATGTTGTTGCGATGATTAGTTTAACAAGCACTTTAATCACACAACACACAACTTGTAAGCTTTTTTGGCGTTTATTAAGCCGAACCACTCCAAATTGTTTGTACTGGTGTTCATTCAGACAAATACATAATATTGAAATTGACCGTTTTGTCCCAGGAGGCGTTTAGTACCATTCACTCCTAGTCACTGGCAAAAGCAAGATTTACTTCAAAACCTTATTTTTCAGTGCATTGTTCTAGTCCTATCACGACCGAGCTGATTGCAAGTGAGAGCTTGAAAATGAGACGATAATCATTTTGTGATCATTAATCTTCACTTCTTAACTGTACGATGGTTGCTGTGAACCGTGGCATCCAGTACTAATTCTGTGTAGATTAGAGTCAAGTAGTTTGCTATGGTTCGATGGGAACCAATGAGTCGTTACCTACAGCTGGAAAGTGAATTTCTTATAGTCATTGTGATTCATCAGATTCCACAACTTGGACGCTTATTGAAAATCATCGGTTCTCTTCATGTCTGTATACGGTTGATGATGAAATGGTGATTGTAAACAAAGGCCGCCAATCACTAATCCACTAACCAGATACTAATATTTGAGGCATAACACGTCCCTGCTGTAAATTAAACCATTCCTATATTTAGTGTTCATGAAGTAATTGAATTTGGTTTGCTCCATTATAAAACAACCCTTCTATTCCTTCAAATTTTCAATGAGAGCTATTGCAATAATGTTAAGGTAAAAACCACAACTTGGATGATTTCTAATTTCTGTTTTCTTAAAATTTGTATGCTTAAATTACAGATTCATTTATATTATTCAATTTTCCACAGCGGAAGAGCTCAACAATAATAATAAGATTATGAGAATATGAAACAAATGAAGAAAGAAATATGAAATCCTCGAAATGTGTTACAAATTAAAAATAATTGAGTGAACTTTTCAAGTGACCTATTGTAGGTTGTGAGTCTTATCGAGAACACTGTGAAATCGTGTTTGAAATTGTTCGAACAGTTAGAAAATTTTATGTTTTTATTAAAAAATCAATTAAAGCATACTACTTATACATACTATCAAAATTAAATTTACCATTTCTTAAGAAATTTTTGATTTTTAATCGGTTTGTAAAGCAAAAGTCAGAGCTTTTAAAATAAAGACACATTTATGGTAATTTTACTAAAATTCTTTGAGATTTCTTTAAATTAAATTTAATTTATAATTACATTTATATATAAAAAACTGCAATTTTTTCTTACATCAGACGTCTCTTAAACATGATCCTTCCTCCTCGCCATAATTTCACGCGTTATTTATCAATGTTGAGGCTTTGTTCAAAATTTGAGCCAATCGGTCAACATTAACCCATTTGTAGTTATTTTTCCGAGTTAAAGATGAACACTATTTTCAACCTTTTGTCGCTAGGTGGCGTTGCAAACGTCCCAAATATAACCAAACTCAATATTGTAGTAAGTAATTATATGCTAAACAACTTTGTCAAACGCGAGAAGATGGTGCGAGTTGATCCTGAAAGGTTTGACTGATTTTTTTATTCTTTATTTTTCTTTTTCTTTCTTTTAAATCTGTCATACATTCCTTCAATAAAATGCTTATAAGTTTAAATAATCAACTTGGCTTGTCTTCCGGTCTTAGGCAGTATTGTTGAGAACATAATTTACTTAATTTATTTATTTTTGTTTTTCATTTTTTTTTAAATTTCTTCTTGGCAAAAACAGCTTCAGATTGGTAGATTTTGACCGATTTTTCCTTGAATAAAGCTTCAGGATTGAAAAAGAGAACAAGTGGTATTAAAGCGAAGGGAGAGGGTCATGTTGTGGTCACTCTAATGGCGTTCAAAGTTAGAAAAATACGGTTTTATTGAATGAAAATCATATTTATTTAGAATAGTATCCTTTAGCCAGCGCCGGTGATGTAGTGGTAGGCGTGACTGCTCTGTCACCCCAATGGGTCTGGGTTAAATCCCAGCCAAGGTCGGTGGGTTTTTTTTTTCTGAGGCATGAACATCTCTGGTCACGTATTCCTTCGGAAGGGAAGTAAAGTCGTTGGTCTCGGCCCTTGTGTGTTTGAATGGGTGCGATAACCTACGCAGATGTGGAAGCTGCCTTCCTGCACATTCGATTGCCGACGAAATATGTGTGCATATTTCCAAATCTCTGACTTTTTTCTATCCACAAATAGTGATAATACTAAATATATGGGTGGTTTCATCGAAATAACTGTGCAGCTATGTTCAAAATTCTAGTATGCACAGGTGCAGGTTTCCACCAACATGTTGTTTATTTTCTTCAGCACCAAACAATTCTGGCAGTTTGATTTAAAGAGTGCAATATACACTTTTACCTATCAAACATTTATACTGCATGATCATCTGAAGGAGAACTCTACATTAGAGTTTACTTAAATCGATGGCGGTGTTTTAAGTTGATTAAAAAGCTTGAAAGTCCTTTTTGTAGAGCCAGATCAAAACGAGTGAAACATCAGCTGAACCAGGAAACACAAACATAAGTAAACCTGCAATCCTGAGTGTGCAAATGGAACCGCATTATCGTTCATTGAATATGGATGAACATGTATCGGAAATGTATGGTTGTTTCACCATCATAGCATCCGCGAGAAAACAGAAAAAAAAACGGCAGTTGGATTAGAAATGGATAGAAGTTGTACTGCTTGATGAATTTAAATGTATGTTGATGAAGTTTCATTCCATAAGTGGATTTCTATTTTACGGTATGATTTTGATTCCCTAGTCTTGTTGATTCGCTAATAATAAGAATATATAAGTTAACAACATCATCCTATACAAAAGATGACCCATCGTCAGCATCCGCCTATAAATCACCATTAACCAACAAATTCACATTCCCAACACTCAAAATATCAACATCCGCCTTTTAGGACAACGTGAATTATCATCGTACGCATCATCCAGTCGATAGTGCCAACATTGAACTTGAAACGCATGAACGAATCACAACAATCAGCGAATCTCAAACTTTCGCAACATTAACACCCTCGGCATACGGAAATGTTTACACAAACAATCATTATCAGCAGAGTCACTAAAAACGCATCGTGGGAACGCTTGAAGGAGTCAAGGTTGCTTTCGAAGTTGTAGATTGATAAAAACCATTTCAGTTCTGAAATAGAGGAGTCTTATTTTAAGTATTTTTATTTTTTAACATCACATCCAAACGCTGTAACCGTTAACTGGCGCATTCGGTAATCGCACTCAAGTGAAAATCACAATTGATTGTACTTTCTTCAAGTGAAAGTGAGGACTTCTTTTATGCTAAGTGAACATTAGTGAGGAGAATAACACACCAGTAGCTGCCACTGGGACGTAACTAGAACCGT
Organism: Ochlerotatus camptorhynchus; assembly: GCF_037179485.1. Lineage (NCBI taxonomy): Eukaryota > Metazoa > Arthropoda > Insecta > Diptera > Culicidae > Ochlerotatus > Ochlerotatus camptorhynchus. Next base: position 222,866 of record NW_027040497.1, on the reverse strand, counting down.
CGTGCGGAAGATAGCTGTATCATGCACCGCAGAGAAGGTTACGTCATTTATTTCGGACTATCTCGCTAAAATCTCGGACTACAATAAACTTCTTCGTTCCACTGCTTACTGGCTACGGCTGATCAGATTCCTAAAACGAAACAGTGAAGAAAGGAAAGGATTTATAACTACAATTGAATTGCTTACCCGTCAGGTTCAGCAGGAACACTTCCCAAAGGCGATCAAGGCGTTGAAGGAAGGAAGCTCTGTAGCACGAAACTCCCCGTTACGATGGTTTAATCCAAGGACCACCGATGATGGTATCCTACGCGAGGGTGGAAGACTACCCAGACAACCAGAATGCACGTATATTCAAAGTTGTTTTCGTGATTTACAAACATATATACAAACGAACAATTCGTATAGAATGCAAATAAATGGCTTATACGTACAAAAGTGGAGGCCATATACGTGCATATTTTAAATTAATTTTAAACGAGTTGATTTAACATCATACACGATTTAATCTGTAATAACAAATTCATTTTGAAAAGTCTTACGATGTAATCCAATTTAATTTGCGATACAGTACGACGGAAAAATGAGTCATCGCATATATTTAGGTCGGAAATTTGCATTCTATACGATTTAACTTAAACATAATGCGAGGTATGCCATTCTTATATGTGATTTTGACTTAAACTGTAGCAATTTACGATACTGTGTGTACATTGTTATACGATTTCTGGTTGTCTGGGTAGGTCATTTGAACGAGCCTCCGGCTGCAAAACACCCTATAGTACTTCCAGCAAATCACCATCTGACTGAGCTGTTATCATCAAAAATTGCTTCACGCTGGGCCTCAACTTCTTTTTGCTTCAGTAAGGCAACGTTTTTGGCCACTCGGTGTCAGAAATGTTGCTCGCAAAATTGTGCATCACTGCCAATGTTGCTTCCGAGCAAGGCCTTCGTACATAGAGCTGCAAATGGGCGAACTTCCAACGGCTAGAGTTACTATTGCAAGACCATTTTCGAAAGCAGGAGTGGACTATTTCGGTCCTGTTTACATCCGAGCTGGTAGCGATCAAAACGTATGTCACGATCTTCGTCTGCATGAACACGAAGGCCGTTCACATGGAACATGTATCGGATCTCTCCACGCAATGTTTCCCTTGAAGCATTGCGACGATTCTTCGCCCGGCGAGGCAGATGCTCTGACATATATTCCGATAGCGGAACCAACTTCGTTGGGGCTAAAAATAAAATGAATGAACTTGCCATACTACTGCGAGATCGTGATCATCGTGAGACTGTTACGAAGGAATGTACACAACAACCCACCAAGTGCACCTCACTTCGGTGGCTTGTGGGAAGCTGCAGAGGACTATCGCACTCTCCTAATCCAAGTTGAAGGTTGTTTAAATACACGGCCACTAACAGCAATCTCGGATGACCCCACGGATTTGAAACCATTAAGTCCTGCGCATTTCCTGATCGGAGGATCCATGCAAACATTGCCAGAGCCTAATTATGGATCGGTACCGTTGAATCGACTTGATCGTTGGCAACTTGTACAACGTCAATTGCAAGATTTTTGGAAACGTTGGAGGACCGCATACTTGTCGCAACTGCAGGGTAGAACGAAACATTGGAAACCAGCCGTGGAGATAACAAAGGACAACTTAATAGTAATTGTTGACAATCTACAACCACCAATGAAGTGGAAAATGGGGCGAATTGTCGAACTTTACCCGGGAGCTGATGGCATCACTAGGGTAGTCACGGTGAAGACCACCACTGGAATAATTAAAAGACCAGTCACTAAAATCTGCTGCTCACCAATACAACACAATGCAGCATAGAAGTTCAGGATTACTTCCCAGAATATCCAGTGCGTCGAAAAGGTTTTTTTTTTGTATATTTTCAGAAGCTCCATAGAAACTTCAGGATGGGCGAGGATGTCTGCGAATGATGTGATCGATTCGTATGGATGCAGCCAGGTCGAGTGATCGCACTGTATCACTTGAGGAGCCATGTCGGAGTAAGGCGAGAACCATACGGGCACTCATCGGTTGGAATGATTTCGCCTCAACCCATACTACTGCAAGGAAGAGAACTGAGAACCAACGACGATAAACACAGAGAATCAGTCTGCCTTTACCATAGCTCGCGAACGGTCAACGGAGGGCGAACCTCCGCACGTATCAAATAAATAAATTTTCGATGTGAAATAGTGTAAATATATGTAATTTTCGTTTAAATAAAGTGTAATTTATTGTAACTGGTGTTAACGTGCATTGTGCCCTGTAGAAGTCCCCGAAATGTGCCCCGTAGAGTGTAATCCGGAATTCCAGGGATTGTTCAGCCAATGTAAGTGAAGTACCACCAACAGCAAACGGCTGGTCCAGCGAAGCGACAAGGTCACCCAAGGACGACCATCGATGGTATCCCAACATAATTTGGTCCTTCGAACCGGATACTAGCCACCGGTGAATCTGGTTGGGATATCAGCGAACACCGCCATTGCATGCCATCGAAGAAGTGGCTTTGTGTCCACCTGAAAGGATTCGCGCCATCACGGAAGGCCGTCATTATTCCTCAAAGGACCTACGCCATCGCATACTTTATCCCTACAAAAGCATCTGCGCCATCATCGAACGCCGTCAATACATCGATCGCCATCATGACCGCTACTAGGTTGGCGCCACCGCCTTGTGTATAAGGCCTCAATGCGCCATTGCATATTGGACCCAACTATTAATCAGCACTACTAATTGGCATGACGATTGCCATTTTCAACGATTGGGACTAGTGAAACCGAAGCTACCAAGGATTAAACAGCGAATTCCAGACGTTGGACGGGATTTGCAGGCCCACGTAGTTCAACCTTAGTGTTGCTCTATCACCGGTCAGGTAGGTTGAACTAGTGTATGTCCGGCCAAAGCCTTTTTTTCTCAGTTCTAACACCGACATTTCGACCTGTTCTTTAACCATTCGGGAATCAATCGACCGGTGTGCCATCCGTTGAGTGAGCTGTTGAGCCATCATTATACGACTCCTTTGGCAACTACTGATGACGGATTGGTAGTGAGGAATCCGCGAACCGCTAACGAGGAAGAACGACAAGCTACACCACGACGTCAACGAACCTTACGAGCTTGGACAACGGACGTCGAACCTTTCGTCCAGGTAAATACTCCTAAATGAATTGAAATGAATTGATCTACTCTGATGACATCGTACAGATAAGGTTCCCGTTTCACCTGTGCATACAATGCCTTGGTTTTCTTTGCATGCACGTAACCTATAGCTCATACCGTAGTAGGCTGTGTGTAAAAGAAAATGATTTACTTAGTTTGACAGTTGCACCATGACAAAGTGGCAGCGTATTCGTGATTTGTCCCACGCTCAAATGTCGCAAAAAGACATTTCAATCGCCATGGGAGTGTCCTGGTGGACCGTCAAAAGGGTTTTAGACCGAGAAAAGAAAGGACAACTATCCGCGAAGGTGGCCACAGGTCGTCCGAGGTCAGCTCGGGTTCCGAGGGTTCTCGCTGCTATCAAAAGGAAGATTCGGGTGAATCCAGTGCGTTCAATAAGGAAAATGGCAAAGGAACACGGGATCAGTGACTTTACGGCACGGAAGATCGTAAAGGAAGATTGCGGGGCGAAGTCGAGGGCACGGAAAAAAACACACATGATTACCAACCGCATCCGGGAGCTACGAGTCGAACGATGCAAGAAAATCTTGAACTTCCTTAAGCGAAAACATCCGGTAATCCTGTTCACCGGCGAGAGTATGTTTACCGTCGATCCCGTACCAAATTCCAGAACCGACTGGTCTCTTTTAGGTAAATGACGTGGTCGACGAGGACAAGAACGTGTATCTGACCAAGAATACTGCTAGCGTTATGGTGTTTGGTGGCTTCCAATGGCAAAAAAAATGGACCCGGTGTTCATTCCAGAAGGCGACAAGGTCAACACGGAGGTCTACATCGGGATTTAAAGTAAGTATGTTCTTCCATAGATCAAAGAACAGTACGGTCCGAAGCCAAATTTTGTATTTCAAAAAGATGGGGCTCCGTGCCACACCTCGAACCGCACTCAGAAGTGGTTGCAGGAACATCTTCCGTTCTGGGCGAAGGATATGTGGTCGCCATCCAGCCCCGATCTTAATCCGCTGGATTACTCAATATGGCGCGTCATGAAGGCCAAGGCCTGTTCTTAACGCCATCCGAGTACAGCAAGCCTCAGACAAACATTGACCCGTACCTGGAGATAAATGGATTCAAACTACATTATTAGAAACTGCCGTGCATTCCGGAAGCGTGTGGAGGCCGTAATTGCAGCAAGTGAAAACTCGATCGATAATTAACATAGTTTAAGACTCTGAGAAACATCCCCTCTTTGAATAAATAAAAAAACTCGAAAACGAAAATTTTGACATTGCTCAATGGTGCACACATCATCACGCATACGGTACCATAGGAAAAATACAGAACATTTCAAAGACATTCTGGGGCTTTTCCTGGATTCCAGTTTTAGTTATTCTAATCCACAATATTTTTAGCAGACTGGTGGTTTTTATCACTTTACTCGTTACTTTCAGGTCAGCATCCCCATCATAATTGCCCAAAATTTATCAATCTGCGCTAAGCTGGGGACAATTGATTTCAAATAATCGTAGGTCATCCTACCGGTCGCAAGTTGTAGCCAGAACTGAAGGGGGACCTTGGAGGATTGAATTGATGGCAATATTTGGTTTTGGGGATATTCAAGCTTGTAAAACTGTGAGTACAGGTATACTTCGATATAACGTAACTGTCACTTTTGACTTCCATCGTCAATGTCTTGCTGATAACAATTGAATCATACAAATTACCAATAAATGGGGAATTATCTCATCTGTCCGATGGTGATATTTGTTTGCTTGGTTGAATGATAATTTGCGGGAAATCGACGATGGAAGTCAAAAGTGACAGTTATCTTATATCGAGGTTTATCTATATATAATATATATATTGTCATATATATATGGTGAAAACCTTAGTCTTCTGGCAGCATCTACAAATTCTATGTCAATTAATATATTTTCTCGCAAATTTATCGACAAAAACAAACTAGCATTTGCCAGAAATATGTCCCCTAGTCATTGCTAAGTAAATCTTTTGTCATGGTAGCAGCCTAAAGTCGTCATTCACCTTGGATTCATGATTGAAGAAACTCGTCCGTTGAATTTGGTCACCTGAATTTTAACTGTCGCGTAAAATCCCCTCTCGTTTTATTTTGAGCTAAAGTTGGCATAAACAACAAAATTACTTACAAGTTTGTCTACAACGTTGTTGATTTATGTGATAGTGTGACACATGAAATATCGTGTAAATTTACGCCAAATCTATCGTTAATAACGTGTGCGCTATGTATCGCAAAAAATTACATTAATTTTTCATACTGTGAGATCATAAAGCTTTCGAGCATGGATTCTGGCTATATTGTCCTGCTTAAAGGTACGATTCCGATGTTTGCTGCCTTAGCAAGACTGTTAACCTTCCCGCGGATATAATTGCTCACGATGCGGTAGGCTGCACTGTTCCGCCACTGTTGACGGTTGACAGTATCACCAACCGCACCGTTCGAAAAATTCATGTACATTTCTGCGAGATATAACGCACATAAAATTAACGCTAGATTTGGCATATATTTACGCGATATTTTGTGTAAATTTAAGCGCAATATCGCATAAATTAGCAATATTGTATACAAGCTTGTAAACGATTTCGTTGTGTATGCCATATATAGATAAAAATTATATGAAGGGAGATTTTACGCGATAGTTAAAATTCAGAATTTTTTTTCTGTTCGGTGGGAACTAACGATCTTAAATTGGCTCACTACTTGACTAGCCTTTTGTTCCTAAGCAAATCGATTAACGTACCCCATTCTAGTCGAACTTCTAGTACAACACTATGTTTGTTTTGATTCGCTATGAAAGTTTGGACAGAAAAAATGAGGGGCTCGTGGATTTCCTATGTTTCGAAGGGTACATCGATTAGCTTGGAACCGAAGAAAGTACCAGAGCTGAGCCAAAAAGTTGAGCACGTTTCGGGACCTTTTGTCTTAGAGTTACCTCTATGGTATCATCCAAGACTTTCACTAGCTTTGATGCAGACCATGTTTGATTTCCCAGGTTAACTGTGCATATTTTTTCTGCTCTTTTTTTTCTTGCATTTTATTTTTGATTTTAGTTTTAAACTAATCTACACTTATTGTTATTGATATTCTAAACCCTTAGACGTCAAAAGTTTCACAAATCCGTCCCCTAGGAGCGCTGTAATAGCCGACAATATTTGTTTCATATCTAAATCGATCAAGCATTACTTGTATTTTAATTGCAAATTGAAATGCTGTGATTTAGAAATGATCTGCAATAACTGCAATTTTAACGTGAGCTCCAAGTTAGAGTCTCACAAGCTGATCATTATTTATTTCAATTTTGTATTCGCCGCATTGTGCCTTCCCTTGAAAAGAGTGATCGTACGAACAAAACATCGATTTTAAATTCCTTTACTCTCTACCGTAACGTTTGTTCATTCAAAGTACAAGTTCAAGTTACTGATAAGCAAACAGCAGACTGAACTCACATCCATACAATAGTCAGTCCAATAATCAAAACGAAAACATACATTAAAGCGTCGAGTTTTATATTTAACTATTTGCAGAATTTCAACTTCCTTGCTTAAAAATATTAGTACTATAATGGATTCGGTAGCGGTTCGGAAGTTGTTACAGCTGTTGCTTGGATTGCTGTTACTTACGACATTTGTGAAGCCACACACCAATCCGAATTCGATGGAGATCAACGATCAGTGTACGGCAACGATGAAAGACGGAACGACCCAATCGGGAAGGTGTCTACTACCGCAGCACTGTATGGCTATAGGAAGCGTGAATGCTTATCTGTTCAATCTGAAGAATAGTACATGTTTTTACACAGTCACTGAGCCAGTTTTATGCTGTCCGGAATATGGTGAGTTCAGAGATAATACAATATCCAGTGATTGAATTACAAGATACAGTGACCCACCAGTACATTGACACAGAATTCAAGTAAGTAATATCCATTCGAAATTGAAAATTTATCAAACATTCAGTTTTTTTATGTATTACAGTATCGCTTAGATGTAGGAAAAATGCAAGGATCAAGAAAAACAAAATATACGTAACTGCAATTAGAAGTATAGGATATATTATCAAAAAACATACGACACAGACACAGAAACATTCAACGGGTTTGTTAAGCAACAAACAAATGGGACGACTGAAATTTTAGAATTTCATGAACGGTGTAATAAAAGCTAATAAAAAATACAGGAACAAACCGACTTTTTAGTGCTATTCTTATAATTTACTGTATACCTCCTTGTTAAAGCGTTGTTTAGATTTTCCTCCTTAATGATACTCCGGGGTGAGTAGAAACGGTTTTTTATCAAAGTTTAGCTTTGAGGTTTTCTGGAAAAATATTAAAATAAAATAATCCAGATGCTTTTACATCGCAAGTTTCGTAAAAGCTAGATCCATCATGAAAAAATATTGCATTATAGGTAGGGAAGCAGAAACTTACGTTTTTATAAGGATTCATGTGTTGGTCATTTCAGCTTACCCCAAACAGTGGGGTAAACTTAAACACATAGTTTACAGCAGTTTAGCGATGGAAATTCTCATCTATTTTCTCATAAACTAGTTTACTAATGAATAAAAACCATCCATGGCTATTATCAACTCCTGGCCAAAATACAAGCAACTCCTGGAGAATGTCGTTGGTAGTGCAGTCTATTCAGAAAGTAAGCATAAAATGACTTTGAAATAAACATAAAATACAATACATTCCATTGTTGACAAATATCTCTATTATAAATGTATTGTTTTGATCAAATGATCATAAAGTTACAACAAAAGGCTTACCACGAACTGTCTTGGATAAAAAATAAATGTTAATGATATAACTAAACTTTCCATTTCTATTGTAACACAAGTCGATTCTATTGTTTTTAATAGTGTAAATTCTTTTCCAATTGAACTGATTTGAATATGACGTTGATCATTTCAACTTACCCCTTAGTACTCATTTCGATTTACCCCATGGGATAAAAAAGGGGGACAAGTTGAAATACTTTAAACATTTCGGAAAAAGTCATCTGTGACCGAGATTTTCTACACAGAAAAAAAATCTTAAATTTAATTGGCGCATAAAATCTCCCCTCATTTTATTTGGAGCTATAGCAGACATAATCAACGCAATCTTTAATAAGCTTGTACCGAAAGGGAAGTAAAGTCGTTGGTCCGCGATCCATGAGTTGATGGGTCAAAAGGTATGGTCCAGGTGTGAGAGTTGCCTCCCTGGCATAGGTAGCATTGGTACTCAGTTCGGAAAACAAATGAGCTTGAGCTTGAGCTTGATTTACCGCCCACGGTTGCTACTCTGTTATTGCCAGATCAGCTGTAATTACACAGAGAACCAATAGACGATGCTTGGGACTAGCAATCATCCTCAATGTGTAAAAACTGGTGATCTTAAATTAGGCAATACCAGCGCCGGCCGCGCCCGAACACAGGTCAAGAAAGGAATGGGAAGGATTGTGTTGACATGACACTCGTTTTGATGGAAGCCGAGAACACCTCTGCACTTCCACGAGGAATCACTGGGATGTTGGATAAGAGGGTTGGGTTTGCAGCAGGGTTCGTTTTGGTAAACGATAAGCTGAATTGATGTCCTAACGATCATATAACGCGAAGGAGCTTGGGACTAAACCCACGGTCTTCTGCTCAGTAAGCAAAAACGTTTGCCACTAGGTAGACGAGCACCTTTTTAATCACCGAGTTGCTGTTATTACCATGTAGTCATATTAAAAAATAAAACGATTGACGAATCTTGAATGTGGATGGGCCTGAGATTAGACTCATGATGTTCTGCTCAGTAAGCAAAAACGGTTTCTCTAAGGCCACCGAGCCCCTCATATCACATAATACCGTTGCTCAAATTGTTGTATCCATTCAAACCCGGAACCAACGACAACAACGAGTTTCGCAAAATACACGATACACAAGCGATTTTACCATAAATCTCTTTGATATGTAAGGACCTGGGACCGCGTTTTTCTGCTCAGTAAGCAGGACACTGTAACCGACGATCTTTCAAATCCGAAAACTAAAAACTACGAAAAAGTACTTAGGCCTTCATTAAGTTCCACTTTCACGCGACGTTCAATGTTTCAATTTGCTCTTTACGTATTGTTCAGGCTATAAATAGGCTCTTTTCAAAAGTTACGCGAGAAATACGCACAATCGTCGCCTACCTCGCAAAACTGGTTCTAAACGACAACAAAGGCATAAGCAACGATGGATTGTTGAACTTTGCTGGCTGGTGTAGTGCTGCTGAAAAAAGATAAGTCTATTATTTTGGTTAGTGATCGTTTGGATTTGGGTCACCCCACGTTGTGTTTAGGTTAGTATAAATAAATAATACTATTTAGTCATATAAATCACCACAGCTCATTATCTTCAGCGTTATCGGTTTTCGTTTCTGGATCTTTAGTTGCCTCTGTGATATACTTACTTGCGGCATACTATTTTGGGAGTGTATATGAGCGTGTACCATGTACGGTAGCTCATCTCTCATCGTGATGGTGGGACATAGTAGACAAATTAGAGAGAAAACAAGGAGGTATTAGTATTAGTTATATGTAAACAAACAAAACAAAAGAAGAGAAGAGGAAAGAAGAGCAGACAAATAAAAAAGGGATGAAGTAGATAACAAATAAAAGAAACGTAGGCAGATTATTAGAAAAGGCATTATCCGAGACTCGGCAATCAAATGTCACTCCCGCCGAGATCTCAGCGAAACCCCCTCCCCGCCGAGACCCACACAGCCGAGCTCGGTAGAAAAAACTAAGTGTGTAGATAGATTAGTAGGAAAATAAATAAAACTACTTTATGACTCAAAGTGCAATGAATGAGCGTTAGTTTCGGGATCATTTGAGTGTTAGAGTTATGTTAGTTTTGATCCGTAATCAGCCCTGCTGACCCCTCCAACATTAGTTGCAGGCAGTGGTAGTTAGATAATGCGGCACTGTAACTACTACTATTTTAGAATTTGAGGTTACTAGTGTATTAAATAATCCAGGTCCTATTTAAGATTATATCTGAAAAATCCAAATCTGGCCAACGCCCACCCTAAACCTAAACCTGTTCTAATCCACCTGAAATGACTAACGTATGGAAGACTTTGACTACCCAGCCATGCAATAGTCTCATTCCGTGCCTTATGGCAACTTGATGATTCTATTGCGCTCATCTTTTGGCACCACCCAGGGGAGACTTGGTCCTGTACCCAATGCTTAACTTATCTCCTTTCCACTCAGCTACTCGCAATTTCTTGTGATATAGTGGGCGGAATATTATTATATGAGACAATTCAATGCAGACGTCTTTCCAAATTTGGCAGATCGACAGGTAATCGGTGAGTTACCACGATAGTTGCTATTCAACAACTCGACAACGTCCCATCGTCAACGCCTGCTATGAGAATTTCCCATTGCAGACGCCAACGAAATGACGTCATCGAGCTATCGATCAACTACCCTGGTTATCGCCTGGTACCTTATAGCACGATGCTAGGAGGCGAACCGGAAGAATCGATGAGCTACCTCCCCCTACTCAGTTCGGAAAACAAATCAAGGAAAAAAACTCCAACTTGTCCACTATATGCTTCGTATGTGCAAAACACTTGATAAAATACAAAAAATTCAATTGTTTTATGAAGATGGAAGTGTTGCGAAACAATTTTGATATTAATTTCATAGCTAATGCATATATACAAAGCCTAGAGGCGCGTTAAACTGTAACTACCTGTTTTGACAGTCATAGGGTGCGTTTAGCTTTGTATTATACTGTTACAAATATTCACAGTGATTATTCACTAATAATTAGAACTTCCTTTCACCTTACCCCACGTTTCAACTTGCTCCGGTTTACCTTACCTGAATCTTACTAGGAGTTATTAGTGACGTATTTTTTCGATTCTACACGTTGTACACACTAGTTCAGGCCAGTATGGTAATTTTTTTACTATGGAACTGTTCGGTAATAGTTTAAAAATCATAATATCCCTTGTTTGTCAGTCAAAAAGCAGTTCAATTGTACAACTTTTATTGTTGAAATACGTTTATTTACATATTGAATATTTCATACAACTATATTAAAGGATCCACAAATAAAAGCCTTGCTGGGATTAAATTAATTGCATGCACACTAAAGAAACAAATTCAAATTTATAACCTAAGAACACAATTTATTATACTACACTACACGAAAACCTATACTGCCCATAATCGCATATCAGTCCCATTTTTGCTTGATTTCCTATCCATATGGGACTGATATGCGATTATGGGTAGTATACCCTTGGGAAAAGCTGCTGCAGAGCTAAATTGATTGCCACAGAGGAAACAAAGGACTACGAAGAAAAATAGAATTTCAGAAAGGGAGAGGTGGTTCTGTTCGCTGATGGAATGTTTTTTTCCTCGTAACACCTCAATTGAGAAACATCTCGAAAGTACATACAAAGTTCCTACGCCAAGTTGTGCACAGTGAAGCTAAAAGCGAATCAAGTGGAAAAGTGACTATCATCACAATTTATATTACTAAATTGGAGAAAGTCGAACCAGGTAGGCCTAATCACTAATAAAACGGTTATGAACCCCCGAACCAAAACAAATAGTGCACTATTGTAATACCTGCCCCCTTTGATATTTCCCTCACTGAACCAGGACCCATTGTACTCCTGTTGAAGCCATTCCACAGCCACACCCCAACGTTGACCAACCAAGGCTCCATTGCGAACCAGACCGCAGGTTCATGAATAGGCCCACAGCACTGATTTGAAACCCACAGCTCACGTGGCCTCCATCCGCACCACACTCTTCAGCAGCAGCAGCAGCCGGCCGGTCCATCATACCCATAAACACACCTATTATTGCTGTAAGTTTAAGGATAAAAAAAGTGTTTAACTGTAGTTTGCGTTGTGTAGCTTTTTATCAGGACTGACTGGACTCTTGATAATCAGATTCCCTTGATAAAAGCCGACCCTGAGCGCAAAGGTACCTCAAGCTCGAGCTTGCCGTGATAAATCAAGGGGGGCCTTGAGAGCCCACCCTCATGGTCCCCGTGGCTAGACCAGGGATCGATTGTAGGAGAGGCAGTCTGACCCCCAAGTAACAAATTACACACTTAGAAAAATTCATATAAATTTAAGTGCTCTTAAGAGAGTGACAGACGCGAAATATAGTTCAATCAAACGTACTTTTCGTATAGCAACGAACTTTTCAGTCTGGGAGCACTTAATATCACATGACATGTTTGTGTACGTCTCATCTTTTATGTCAAAGATGGATTCCGTCATGTGTAAAATTAGTTATTTCTAAGTGTGTGGTTGAACTTATTTTGTATCATTAATTAATGATAAGGCTCCACCGAATTAACTTTACAGAGCCGAGGATTCTTGTTCACTATACAATATATCTTGAAACTATAGTCAAAAGGTACAACACAATAAACATTTGATCTTCCGCTATCCAATAAGCCTCCTCCACCAGATTGGGAGCCGCTTACAGTGGTTTCATTGTAAGCGGATTCGCCAACGGGGTCAGAGCGCTTTCATTGCAATAATGGACGCAAAACGTGGTCAGCACTCACACATTCATCACGAAATGGTTACTTTCCAAAGTCGACGACGCATCGACCGAAAGAACTGCTGATAAAGAACAATGAGGAGGACCACACAATGGTTGCTGTCGAGTAAACAGACGATCGTTGACCATTGAGAGTGGTCTGCTTCTGTCGACAGCCGAGTGAACACTGTGGTTAACCTTATGCAGAATGAATAAAAATTGTATATGTTGGACGGGTTCCGGGTTCCGGGTCGTTTTCTGCCATTTATGAATCAATTGAGTGCAACGGTGGCGCAGTATGGGCTCAAAATGTGTGGGTCCACACCTTTGGACATCAATCATGATTAGTTTGCTTCAGTTGAAAAACATGCTTGTAAACTTTTCATCATTGTTGTTGATTTCCATTTGCTCCCGGCGAGATGGCCTCAATCGCGCATAATTTATTCAGAGAGTTAAACTGTTTCTCATTTCGAAACATAGCTTGGAATTCCGGAAAGCATGTTCCCCAAAGTTCTTTCTAGATTAAATTAAAGTTAAGCTTGTTCCATTTTGATTCGCACCATTAGACTCATAAGACGTAATTTAAAAATATTTAAATTAATTATCAAAGATCAACGAACAATATGAAGGCTTAGTAGATTCTGTTCCCATATTACGCAGAAATTCATGGGATCAAACCCAGCCCTTAACACATTAAAGAATTTCGTAGTCACATCCCTTTTTCATCGTGTTTTGTGAAAATTTTCATCGTTTCGTCGGTGCCGGGTTTGAATGGCTACAACAACTCGATCATAAGTGGTGTGATGTGATTTGAGGGGCTCGGTGGCCTTAGAGTGACCATTTTGCTTACTGAGCAGAACATCATGACTTTAACCTCATGCTCCTCCACCTTAAAGATTTGTTAGTTATATTTTTTCGCTCGAAACCTTCACTGTAATTCAGCGTACCATTTGCCATAACGAACTTTATGCAGTTCTTACGACGGCTTTTCGGATCCAACCGTCACCCCCAGGTACGACCTCCATCACTCGTCCCCTGGTCCAACTATTCCTCTTGCCATCCACGATGAGTACCAGGTCTCCACTCAAACCAATCCCACCAAGGTGGTGCGACTTTAAAACAGGCCTGATAGGACTAGGAACTGTAAATAATAATTAAAATCTTAAATGTACTTAAATTGAAAAGACGCATCTGTGTCACTTTAAAAATCATACATGTAAACCACACAAACAAAAGAAATAAAAAAAATTGTCCTCCTGGTCAGCATAGGCAGCATCTCTCGGGTCCAGCGTCTCCAGAAACAATCCAGTTGATGTTTTATCATGTTCCAGGAATTCTTCACGGCTTCCGAACTATCGGTCGGCTCCGCTACAGGTTGCCGAACTCCACCAGAGCTTCCCAACAGGAAGTGATTTGGAGACAGCGCCTCGCTTTCCGCTGCGTGGCAGATATGTAAGGCAACGGCTGCTGACAATGGTCTCCGCTTCGATAACTAGCGTGTTCCGCGCTTCATCGTCTAGCTTACGGTCACTGTTGTAGGCCCCCAACATCGCCTGCTTTACTGTGCACACCATGCGTTCCCATGCGCCGCCCATGTGGGGAGACGAAGGAGAAACGAAGAACCATTTGGTTGTCGTACTGGTCACCGTCGTGGCAAGTCTATGTTGAATCTGTTTTACCAACACCCGTTCTGCACCTACCAAAATTTGTGCTACTCACAACCCGGTGTTCATTTCTGTTCGCCACCATAACAACAATATAGTCAAATTTAGAGCAACACGTATGGACATTTTAGAAGATGACTATTTGAATAATTATGGAAATAGAATGAACGTGAGCATGACATTTTGAAATTAATCATATGATCTGCCTCGTGTAATTTTGAGATACACTTGGCATTACCGTTGAACTCGTTAACAGTAATGCTGATTCAAGCGATATATTGTCTGGAAATGTCACGAAATATCATATTCCACGAGAATTCCACTCGAATATGAGTGACATTGACTCATATTTGGTGAACATTGTATTCAGTCTATTTATGGTGAGTGACCATGGTTTTGAGAATTTGAGTAAACGGAACTAAAATTGTAGTGAGCTTCAACGGCCGTGTGTGCGTTATAAATTTAAGTAATTCACATGAGTTTTACAAAAGGTGTAAATCCTTTTTTTATAGTTGTTTCTCTTATCTGCTATGATGATGTCCTTAAATATTAAAAATTGATTGATAAAATGATAAACGTAGCACGATTAGGACGGATTACATAATTTTCAATATTCAAAACGTGTACCACAGAACACCTTGGAATTGACTAATAAAAACCAATAGTCCGGTCTCTTCAACAGCAGAAGGCTTTCAAAAAACAATTTTATTAATATTTCCAGTCCATAGGCACGCACTGCCTCCTTCAACTTCGCTCCAGTCGATGGTGTCTTGATGTCGTTGCTTCCGCTGAAGAAAAGTGCCAAGGAAAAAGTAATTTTCCACCCGATGAACATAGCAAAACATGTGTCTGCTGCCTCGTTGTGTTTTTTTTTGTTCGGCGTCGTCGTCGTCGTCGTTGCAATTCGGGTGAAAGAAGATCTCGGGGAAGACGAACTTTAAATTTACCCACAAAACACTTAATCGCACCTGGCTGTTTTTCCTCCGCGAGGATCTCTTGTTGATGCGTTTGCTGGGTGACGCTCTGAGGGTGGTGTAAGCATTCTTTCCCACTATTTCCACCCATGTTGTGTGGTATACCGCTGAATATGGGAAAGAGTATAGCGGTTGTTTTTTTTTTCTTTATTTGAACCGAAAGACAAAGTTTTTTCAGTGTTTTTGTGTGCATCTATCAAGAGGTGGACGGGTGCGTTGTTGGTTTTTATGCTTCCTGTCGTTGTTCCACGTTCTCGCTATAACCGTTCTACTGAAAAAGTTGTCAGGAATAGTTATTACGGACGCGTTGTTGAGCTGCAGTACAGGAAGCAAACCAGGTACCGTTGATGAGCGTAGTTTTAAATTTAAATCTCTTCTACATACCTTTACATTATAAGAAAAAAAAAGCTGTAAACAATTCAAAAATTTTTAATTGCTTGATATTGAAATACTCACAAAATTGTCTTATCCAATATTCGTGTCAATTCTGAAGTCAATATAAAGAGGTTTTTGTTCTGTCCTCCATCAAACTGACATCCCTTAACGGGTGCATTGGATCAATCTCGGGACCGTAAGATCTTGTTTACCGGAAAGGGAAAACTTTCAGGTTAATTTTTTGCACTTCCAACCCACTTCCAATCTCCACTTCCGTATAAGTTGTACAACAATACTGGTTGAAGTGATCTAGTGCTTCTAATGGTAAAAGTTGAAATATGGTTGCAATTAGCTTTCAGTTACTTTCATCAAGCAGTTTCAGTTGTAATAGAATGATTTCACTACAGAACAGACTCAAATTGTGCCAGAAAAGAAAAATGAGTCGGGTACCTTTTAAGCTACGAATTTATACATTTACAAAACGAATCAAAATCATAATGCTTTTTGCTTCTGTGTACTGATGTACACACGAACTGCGCATTCGTTAATAACTTTTCACTCAGTTGTTGAAATTTGTTTTTCTTCAAAGTAATTGATAGACTAGGATCTTAGTTTACTAAAGATATACAAAGAGTAGGTGAATCTTAGCATTTGAATCAACACCAATGAATTTTTAAACTTAAAATCCGACATGTTCAGCGAGCATTTCTCATTTCATTTTTACAACGCAGAAACAAATACAGTTTATTACTAGAATTAAAATCTATTTTTTACACATTCATAACAAGCTTGAACTCTATTCTATCGACTGTTTAAAAAAGAACTATGTTTCGTCAACTGTGTGCAAAGCTATAAGCAAATGAGCAGTTCGTGACCAAAACTGTGTATGCCAAGCATACTGATGCGTTTTGCGTGTTGTACATTTTCTATACACGGCAGATGCTATAGACTTAAAATTGAGTGGTTTTCACACTAGATTGCAGAAACGTAGGTCACTCATAGACTTCGCAAAATTTTCTTCACTTTTCTTCAAAAATCTGCTCGAACGAACCATCGACGAAAGTTTGACTCAGTCTAAGAGTATACTAATACACTGGGTGAAACTCTCTCTCTCAACTCGCCTCATATTCGAATTTTTTTCCTGCTAAATCGAGGAACATTTTACTCAGCCTTTGAGTATCCTACGTTTTGGCGAATTTGAGTGAACGAGACTCAAATTTGAGTTAGTTTAATCAGCATTTAGGTTAAGCTACTTCTAGTTGAAGGAATGGCCTCACGTTAAAGTCACGAGTTCATATCTCACCCTTGGACATGTCACGAATGACCCAAGAGTTATAAAGTGACAATAAATTTAATGATAATTAAAAACCTTTAGTTGAAGACAGTGTTAATGAGTCTATGAATCTACAAAAGATAGATTCAACAAAAGGGACTTTATCTCTTGGACAAGGACGTGGTCAAAAGGACGAAAAAATAACAAGGGACATTGGTTCAATAACTCCAAACTCACTTTTGTAGAACATTATAATACAATCATAACGAAAGCAAATAGTATGATGGGCTTCATTAAGAGGTTCGGCTATAATTTTCAAGACCCATGCACTATTAAACTATTATAAGTTACATACTTAAGACCTATTCTGGAATACTAAAACCTAGTATGGAATCCGTACATTGCCATACACGAGGAACGCATAGAATCCGTCCAAAACCAATTCATTTTGTATGCCCTACGCAAATTGAATTGGACCGCATTTCCTCTTCCATCATATGAAGCACGCTGTATGCTCATCAACTTACAAACACTCAAAGAACGCCGCGAATTTGCAATGCTTTTCTTCATCAATGACATAATTTCACATCGCATAGAATCATCAATACTTTCACAATTAAACTTCTACACACCCTGTCGGCATCTAAGAACACAAAAATTATTCTCAGACAAATCACACAGAACAAATTACGCAAAAAATGGCCCCTTCAATCAAATGATGCAACAGTATAATCTACACTGTGAAGTCATTAGCATCACTATGTAAAAAGAAGAAATTAAAACCCAACTAAAACATAATAGAAATAGTGCATAGTATGTACGTAAATCATTGTAACCATTGTATGTAGTGTACTTTGCTTGACGAAATAAATAAATAAATTCGATTTTAAATAAATAAATAAATTATTAAAATACTCTTGAAAAATATTATAACTCGGTAGTCTGAAAAAGGTATATCACAGCTCAGGTTGTGTCATTTCGCCGGTGGAGGTTTAACCGAAGGACGTTTTGCCAAATGGGTAATTTTGCCGAATAGGTAATTTCACCGAATGGGTCATTACGCCAAATTGGTCATTTCACCGTATTTTTTTTATCATGAATCAATATACAACTAATATTAACTTGGAACGCATTTAAATAAAAAATATTACCATGTAAAGCAACCCGATGCTAATGCTTTTGCTAGAAAAAGAATAAGAATTAAAATATGTATTGGAATTAATATATGAATATGAAATATGAATACATAGAAATGCCGATATAAAATATTGATTATTTTGAAAATAACTAAATCAGTACAACTTGAACGAACTGGTCATGTATGAAAGAAGGAAACATTTCTACAAATGTTAAACATTGATTATATAAAAAAATCCGAAATCAGTACAACTCGAAAGAACTACTCATGTTCAAAAAAGGAAGCATTCCTACAAATCAAAAATATCTATTATTTGACAATTTCTGAAATCAGTACAACTCAAAAGAACTACTCATGTTCAAAAGAAATTACTTTTAAATAGCTTACCATGTTGAAAAATCTAACTTTTTTAATTTTATTTCCAGACTGATTTCAAAATTTGCTGAGCTTTGAGAAAAGTTCAAAACCGTAGAAAACGGCTTGCTCTTCGGCGAAATGATCCATTCGGCGAAACGTCCTTCGGTGAAACGTCCTTCAGTGAAACATCCTGCGGTGAAATGTCCTTCGGCGAAATGTCCTTCGGTGAAATGACCTGCTTCCTCATAGCTTATATGCTTAACTTTTGATCGATAATACTGTTTTGACTGGAATATTTTCAATTTATTTATCCATTACCTATACAAAATTAATCTCACCACCGGTGTCCTTCGATTTTTTCGCAAATTGTCTCTATTTGTGCTTACCTCTTAGTATCCTATAACTTTTTTTATAAGGAATTAGAATTGACTGAAAAGTCGCTAACCGTAATTAGAAGTGAAAAGTATTTGATGAAAATCATCACTAAGGCCCGGTGGTCGGAGGTGAGGCCGGCAGTTCTTTGTTTTATTCATTCTGCATTGGACAACCCTAATCCAACATGTGTGATGTAGAACACAAACGAGTTGCGTTTGTTCATGTATACTGATATGAGTGTACATATCGTCGATATTAGACGATTGTTGTGTATTAGAGAACGCTTGCGCAAAAAGAATAGGGAGGGAAACGGATTCGAAACTCAAATGTCATAAGTTAAATACATCCGTAGACCATATAGGTCCACCGTTGTATAATTAGCAATGCACCTGTGTACTCAATGGGAATTGTAGGTTTGAATGCCACCGGTACCCTTAGATTTCTTCGCAAATTTTCTTACACACACATACGTCTCTTATCGATGATATGTGCTTACCTTTCAGCACAGAACAGAAGTGGAACTTTAGATCAGAAAGTGGCTCTACTGGCCATTTACGAACACTAGTGCCTCTAGCGGTAGAAGGCATCTTCTGCCTGCAGTTAAGATAGGCAGCATACTATGAAAGTGTGAGTGCGCATAGAAAGCCGGTGCGGAACGCTACAACAACACATTCGCATCTTTGAGCAGAAAAACGAACCACTTTTTGATTCACCGATTTGTTTGCACCTTCCCTTCTGTTCTCTACTCTCAGTATCCTCTAACTTTAATATAAACAATTTAAATTGACTGAAAAGTCGCCATCCATAATTAAAATTAATCTCATTTGTTTTTTGCTGAGTCCAAATGTGAAAACGATGATTGTTTTGACGTACACGCAAACCAAAAATTTATTACAATGAATGTTAGTTCCACTTCCTATCATCCTCTGTTCATAAAAATCGCAGCGAATGCTAGAAGTTGACCTTACAGGCGATGTAATGGTTTTTTGTCTTTTTTTTATTTCGTGTTCTATCTACGCTTTCGACTATACCAGTAAGCTTTTTATGCATAACATTGTAGAACGACGCACACACTTGCCTCGAATCTCTCCAGCAGAAAAAGCATACAAATCCGAGTATGAGAGGAAATGAGCGCTTCTTGTTTGCTTTTAGGCTTTTCCATATTCAGAAGCATGGAGAGAGCAGTGGAGAAAACACAGGTCTGATAATCGAAACGTTCGTGGTTCGAGTCAAGTTTGGCAACCTTTTTCTAATTTTCATTTTTCATAATTCATTTCACTCACTAATACACTCCACATTTTCGGTCTCCAATTTTCTTGCATTGGACCGCAGCTAGGTATATCGCATCCTCGGTTCATGCGGTCTCCACTAACATCCTCTGATGATGAATCCCACATAATTGTTAGCGAATCTTACATCCCCCGGTTGGGTGTAGGACTATGTCTGTGATTTCTATATGGGGGTATACTTTGTGAAAACCTAAAATGAAACATGTAACAAAATTATGAAAGATGTTGAACATGAATAACTCAGCTCCCCCTAGACCAATTTTAATAATTTTACCTCAGCCAATCAGAAATATTTCTACGCATCAATAGCAATGCTTTCAAATGATTATTTTTTAACAAGAAACTATTGAATATGTGGTAATATCAAGCATTGGCCAATGTACAAATAAAAAGTGATAATTTTATCAATGTTTTCATGAAATGAACGTTATTTCCTAACCCAGTCGTCATAATCGAGTACCACTTGGTTGCACATCATTCTGTTTTAAGGTGATACTCTAAGGAAGCCTTAGCGTGGAACTTTAAAGGCACAAATGTCAGCTTCCACAAAACATACAAATTTGAAATTGCTACTCTCTGTTTGTTGTAGCACAGTTTCACGCTTAGGCTTCCTTAGAGCATCACCTTTACCTGAAAAGTTATAAAAAAAAACGTTGCTGTCTAGCCTCAACTAGAATAACAAATTTACATGAAGAGGCAGGCATTGCCAAAATAGATTACAGAATTAACGGAATTAAGACTAAATTTGCACAAAAATGTATTTTATCAAAACATGCTATTGATAAGCAATTTGTATATAGTAGATTAGTGTATATAGTAGTTGTAGGTTAGTTGTAGTTGTAAATAGTAGTTAGACGTAGTCTCCTTCTTCAAATTTAAAACAAACCAATCCCACCAAGGTGGTCATTCTTAAAACAGACCTGATAGGACTAGGAACTGTAATTAATAATAATTGAAATTCAAAAGAACCAAAGTTGAAAAGACGCATCTGTGTCACTTGATAAGTTATACATGTAAACCACACAAATTCAAGAAATAAAGATCATTTAAAGTCAAAAAGCCACAACTCATTTTCGCTTCGGACGGCGTGGCGAACAGGCAGCAAAAGTAACAATAGCAGCAGTAGGAAGGTGGTGGCAGGTTAGGTAGCCCACTCTTCAACCTAACAAGCAACAATGACTCGTCGTGGCAAAGGAGGAAAAGGTTTTGGTAAAGAAGCCGCCAATCGTCATCGCAAGGTTTATCGTGATAACCGCCATCCGTCGTCTGGTTCGCCGTGGCGGTGTCAAACGTATCTCCGGTCTGATCTACGAGGTGTTCTGAGATCCGTGATGCTGTCACCTACACCGAACACGCCAAACGTAAGCGGCCATGGATGTCATCTACGCTTTGAAGCGACAGAGACGCACTATGTACGGTTTCGGAGGTTAAATCATCACCATCTTTGGCAACAAAACGGACCTTTTCAGGGCCAATTAGCTTATTACAGTAAAGAGTTGGAGTAGAATTTATCTGTGCCGTTTGTCCATATTCAGAACCACACGCCCCCAACGATCACACAAAATGTTCTCCAGAGTTGTAATCTTGTAGCCAAACTTGGAAGCAAAGGTGCAAGTGTTTTTGAAGGATTCTCTTCATCAACTTTCTCTTTGAATCGCCACGGCTGGTTATTATCAAAACACAGTTTGATGTAAGAATCAACAATCTAGCATCTAATTCGACAAAGACGGCAAGAAACATTTTTGAAGCTGAATTATTTACGAAAGAGAGAGTCGATGAAGAGAATCGATCAATGTAGATAGGACCTATTGAAAAATGACGCGAGCCCAGCACCAATGCTATCGACGCCACACCTGGACCCTACTTATCGACCCATCATCTAATGAACCGGGGACCAACGGCTTTACTTCCCTTCCCAAGGAAGGCGTGATGTTATGCCTCAGAACATCCCGGCGGCGCCGACTGGGATTAAACTCAGGCCTGCTGGAGTGAGAGGTAATCATGCTTACCAATACACCACCGGCACCGCTGACCTGAGAATATATGGCGAAATTTACTTTCATTTAAAATTATCACTAATTATGCACTTTGTACGCAATAATATTTTTATGTAATTCACATCCTACAAAGAACATAACGTTGAAATTTGCTCATCGATAGAAGCAATATTTCTAGAAAAATCATCGATTTTCCGAAATTCTTCATGCTGTAAAACTGGTTTATCTAGCGGTGGGGCGACATCTGTGGGTTTTGATGGTGGAATGTAGTACCGTATTGTGAAAGTAGTGCTTTGTTTTTCTTTTCTTGATTATTTTTCCGTCGATCTTGTTTTCCGTACTGAGTTACCAATGTGACCAACGCCAGAGAGGCAGCAGCTCCCATACCTGGACCCTACACCTATCGACCCATCACATCAACTCATGGACCGGGGTTCAACGGCTTTACTTCCCTACCTACCGTAGACGTGATCAGAGATTTTATGCCTCAGAAAATCCTGAAGGCACCGACTGGGATTGAACCCAGGCCATCAGAGCTGCTAAAGTAGTAATTTGATAAATGTTTGTATTATACCAGGTCATCATGTGATTTTCAGGGAAATAATTTGTTGAGCTTTAACTCTTTCCATTTTTCTGATAATATAATTGGTTTCTTGATGGAATTTTCGTTGTTTGTCAGCAAATTCTCTCTAGCAAAAAATGATAGGCGACACTAATAAAATCTGTTTTGTTAAATATTCGTCCTCTTTATTCCTAGATTTCATATCCTGACTCCCACCTCTTCCTATTCTTTTTTTTGCTTTATTAGAGAGATTTTCAGCCTTGCCAGCTTCCTATTCCTTCTTTCCCTTTCATACTACAATTTTACATTGAAAACGTACTCAAAAATAACCATGATGAAATCTCATTCGGATGTTCGCTCATCGCCACCCTCGACGTCTTTCTGGAGCCGTATCGTGGTCCACCGATTGCATCTCCGATGGTATCCGTTCAGTGCGATCACGCCCCTCTCCGAATCGCTTCCGATTTATTTGTATGAATGCAAGGTCTGCCATGCGTACACACGATCGGCACGTGTTCCTTCTAACGTCGAAATCTCCATGTTCGATGAACGCAAACACACAAATCACTGCAGAATCAAATGGGGAAAAAAAAACAACTCTAAAGGGTGCCACTCCTGTTACCTATTGCCTTTAATCAGAATTTGCCGGAAAATACTAACTCGTACTAGGATCGCTTTTGATCCTCGTGGAAGAAAACCACTGAACTGGTTTATTTCACATTGGGAAGTCAGGCGATCAAGAGAACGAATTCCAAAAATGTCTAGAAATTATCCAATGCACTGCACTAATACATGGGCTAGAACACTTCAGGATCTTGGGGGATGTTAAATGATTAATTTAGGAATATACTAGTATACATAATGCCTTGCTAAATAATGCAGAATAAGTAAGACAATATTTTTCACATGCGATATGCTTTGTCAACCACAGCTCCAAAGATTAAGTCGTTTGCATAAAGTCTCTTTACCCCTGGGAAAATTCGGATGACCACTGCTTTAGGCATTGGTTCGTAACATTCCGCTTATTCCAAGCATTCAGCCAAATGTCATTTTTAAAGTAATAAAAACACAACACCATGATTGAAGTAAGAAAAGCCCTCCAACCGAAGCAATCAAGCAAGCGATCGTTTGAGGTCACGTCCATTTTAGTTCACTGAGCAACAAGGAACGCAACAAGAAGCAAACTAAAGAAAGTCGGAAATTACGATACCGTGGCGAACCATAAATCATTAAGAAAAATATAAAGGAAATCCCTACCATGTATAATTCCCGCTCAGATGTATGTACGGAAAGCTGTGTGCTTGTGCCCGGTGATGATGGCAGACGCGAAAAATCAGTTGAATGTAACATCTCTCACGTGGTTTAATCGTGCGTGCTTCGTTAGCGAGTAAAAATGTTGCACCTTCGTCACCTACCATCATCGGTCGCGAAGACATTTGTGGGGAACGACCTGAACTCGGGTGTTAACTCCACTCCACGACCAAATGTACAAGAATTCACAACTCATAACGAGGGCAAAAACTCGTGTCATTTATCATCATTATTTACATATTAAGCGCAGACCCAGGAACCGTTCATTTTCCCTGGCAGGTTCAAATTTTGTCTAGGTAGGGATATAGTACAGAACGAGTGTTACAGGTTGCCTAAAAGTCGGAAAGTGAAAGCGTTTATTCCTTAATCCATAGCGACAGATTCCTCTCCCAAAGGAATTCATGACCTTCAAAAACAAAAACAAAAAAAAAAACATCAAGATTCAACCCCCGTCATGATTCATCGGAATATATCATCGCAATGGGCTGACTGCTTCAATTCCAGTTCGCTCTAAATGGTAGAAACCAGTCTGAATAATAGAAGGTTAGGTTAAAGGTACACCGGAAGCACAGCGGCACTGCGTACCTGGAAAGGCTAGGGCCACGATGGTTTTTTCCACACACAAAAAATCCCCACGCTATCAGGTACGATGTTGTAGGTGTTTGATAAATGACCAGCGATTAAAATCTCGTGTTTGTTCATACAGGGACTTACGCGCTATAACGCCTAGCTTAATGACGAACATGTTTCTGAAATTAGTCCGGGATCAAATGTTAGCTTTTTGTCTTGGGAGCAGATCGCACTAATTGATCCCTTGATTGATTGCGAAATAAAAGAAGATCATAACTTTGCTAGTCATATTTTGTTGAAGACGAAGCATCATTTTTATTTAACGTGCTGCTATCTGTGTGTTCAGCTGTTGTATAAAATATTTTTTAGCTAGAAATTAAGAAAAAGTTCATTGTGGGCTTCGTGGTCTTGCGGTTAGCGGTATCATTCGTCGTTCAGGCAATACTATGTGTGCCAAGAAGTGTAGGCTAGATTCCCGTTCCAGCAGGATGACCGGTTCGTAAAAGGAAATTTCCTTAGTGATCTACTCGGTGTTGTATGTTGTCCGATGTCTAGTTTTAGGTGACAGTCTGTGTATCACTGGTTGAAGGTGGCGTCAATAAAAAAATAGCGGCAAGGTTGATGTTTCAGATTGAGAGGTTATACTGTACAGAAAAACCCGTTCATACTTGAACAATTAATGATTCCATCACTAGATGATGCATCAACGTTCCAAGTTGGAGCACGCTACAGTCGTTTTCCTATTCCTCTTGATGTAGGATTCGACCGCTGCCAAATAATAGGCTGGATGAAGAGGAGTGACGCGCACAATGACTTTGTAACCATAGCACGGTAATTTTGGGAAAACATTTCTGACACCTAAATACCGTCCAAATCTCGATTAGAGCCGTATTAACGGAGATAAATCGATTTAAAGATTTTCATGCTCGCCAGCCTGAAAATAATGGGTTGGGACATTTTTTCTTAAGAAAAAAATTTCTGACACCTAAATACCGTCCAAATCTCGATTAGAGCCGTATTAACGGAGATAAATCGATTTAAAGATTTTCATATCCGCCAGCCTGAAAATAATGGGTTGGGACATTTTTTTTTGAGAAATACGGTAAATTATGGCTTCGGCACCGTTTGACTGTTTTCGGCAACCGAAATTGAAACGTTTATTTCACTGTATTTTCCCATCAAAACTCTTCGCTGAATGTATTAAGCCGATTCCTTACCTTTTCAGCTTAAATCTGATTACATTTTACGACTGTGAATTCCTGTTATACCATATTTTTCATTAAATGAAATATACATACTACAAAATACGGCTGATTTCGAGTTGCCAATAATAGAACAGCTGGTTAACACGCAGTTCAAATGGAAAGGGTGCCGAAGAAAAAGAGACTGCCGACAATAGTCAGTCTCACCTGAGAAGTTTGGAGCGTTGTAAAAACATGTTCAACCCGTTTTGATCAATTCTGTCGATTGGAATTGGTAGAACAGCAAGCAGCAGATAAATGTCAACAAACAAACCTGTCATGTATGTGTGTGACGCTGAGAAATCGCTAATAGAAGTTCGAACGCTGCTTAGATTGACGAGAATACGTAAATTCCCCTAGATTCAGACACCTAAATACCGTCCAAATCTCGATTAGAGCCGTATTAACGGAGATAAATTGATTTAAAGATTTTCATACCCGCCAGCCTGAAAATAATGGGTGGGACATTTGTTTTTGGGAAAAAAATCTGATACCTAAATACAGTCCAAATCTCGATTAGAGCCGTTTTAACGGAGATAAATCGATTTAAAGATTTTCATACTCGCCAGCCTGAAAATTATGGGTTGGGACATGTTTTTCGACGAAAAAAAATTTTGACACCTAAAATCCCTCCAAATCTCGATTAGAGCCATATTAACGGAGATAAATCGATTTAAAGATTTTCATACCCACCAGCCTGAAAATTATGGGTTGGGACATTTTTTTTTGGGAAAAAAATCTGATACCTAAATACAGTCCAAATCTCGATTAGAGCCGTTTTAACGGAGATAAATCGATTTAAAGATTTTCATACTCGCTAGCCTGAAAATTATGGGTTGGGACATTTTTTTTTGGGAAAGCATTTCTGACACCTAAATACCGTCCAAATCTCGATTAGAGCCATATTAACGGAGATAAATCGATTTAAAGATTTTCATACTCGCCAGCCTGAAAATTATGGGTTGGGACATGCTTTTGTACGTTAAAAAATTTTGACATCTAATATCCCTCCAAATCTCGATTAGAGCCATATTAACGGAGATAAATCGATTTAAAGATTTTCATACCCACCAGCCTGAAAATTATGGGTTGGGACATGTTTTTCTAAGCAAAAAAATTTTGACACCCAAAATCCCTCCAAATCTCGATTAGAGCCATATTAACGGAGATAAATCGATTTAAAGATTTTCATACCCACCAGCCTGAAA
Organism: Ochlerotatus camptorhynchus; assembly: GCF_037179485.1. NCBI lineage: Eukaryota > Metazoa > Arthropoda > Insecta > Diptera > Culicidae > Ochlerotatus > Ochlerotatus camptorhynchus. Next base: position 195,828 of record NW_027040497.1, on the reverse strand, counting down.
ATTATGGGTTGGGACATGTTTTTGTACGTAAAAATATTTTGACACCTAAAATCCCTCCAAATCTCGATTAGAGCCATATTAACGGAGATAAATCGATTTAAAGATTTTCATACTCGCCAGCCTGAAAATAATGGGTGGGACATTTGTTTTTGGGAAAAAAATCTGATACCTAAGTACAGTCCAAATCTCGATTAGAGCCGTTTTAACGGAGATAAATCGATTTAAAGATTTTCATACTCTCCAGCCTGAAAATTATGGGTTGGGACATGTTTTTCGACGAAAAAAAATTTTGACACCTAAAATCCCTCCAAATCTCGATTAGAGCCATATTAACGGAGATAAATCGATTTAAAGATTTTCATACTCGCCAGCCTGAAAATTATGGGTTGGGACATGTTTTTGTACGTAAAAAAATTTTGACACCGAATATCCCTCCAAATCTCGATTAGAGCCATATTAACGGAGATAAATCGATTTAAAGATTTTCATACTCGCCAGCCTGAAAATTATGGGTTGGGACATGTTTTTGTACGTAAAAAAATTTTGACACCTTAGATCCCTCCAAATCTCGATTAGAGCCATATTAACGGAGATAAATCGATTTAAAGATTTTCATACTCGCCAGCCTGAAAAATATGGGTTGGGACATGTTTTCGTACGTAAAAAAATTTTGACACCTAAAATCCCTCCAAGTCTCGATTAGAGCCATATTAACGGAGATAAATCGATTTAAAGATTTTCATACTCGCCAGCCTGAAAATTATGGGTTGGGACATGTTTTTCTACGAAAATTTTTTTTGACATCTAATATCCCTCCAAATCTCGATTAGAGCCATATTAACGGAGATAAATCGATTTAAAGATTTTCATACCTACCAGCCTGGAAATAATGGGTTGGGACATGTTTTTCTAAGCAAAAATATTTTGACATCTAATATCCCTCCAAATATCGATTAGAGCCATATTAACGGAGATAAATCGATTTAAAGATTTTCATACCCACCAGCCTGAAAATTATGGGCTGGGACATGTTTTTGTACGAAAAAAATTTTGACACCTAAAATCCCTCCAAATCTCGATTAGAGCCATATTAACGGAGATAAATCGATTTAAAGATTTTCATACTCGCCAGCCTGAAAATTATGGGTTGGGACATGTTTTTCGACGAAAAAAAATTTTGACATCTAAAATCCCTCCATATCTCGATTAGAGCCATATTAACGGAGATAAATCGATTTAAAGATTTTCATACCCACCAGCCTGAAAATTATGGGTTGGGACATGTTTTTGTACGTAAAAAAATTTTGACACCTAAAATCCCTCCAAATCTCGATTAGAGCCATATTAACGGAGATAAATCGATTTAAAGATTTTCATACTCGCCAGCCTGAAAACTATGGGTTGGGACATGTTTTTCGACGAAAAAAAATTTTGACACCTAAAATCCCTCCAAATCTCGATTAGAGCCATATTAACGGAGATAAATCGATTTAAAGATTTTCATACTCGCCAGCCTGAAAATTATGGGTTGGGACATGTTTTTCGACGAAAAAAAATTTTGACACCTAAAATCCCTCCAAATCTCGATTAGAGCCATATTAACGGAGATAAATCGATTTAAAGATTTTCATACCCACCAGCCTGAAAATTATGGGTTGGGACATGTTTTTGTACGTAAAAATATTTTGACACCTAAAATCCCTCCAAATCTCGATTAGAGCCATATTAACGGAGATAAATCGATTTAAAGATTTTCATACTCGCCAGCCTGAAAATTATGGGTTGGGACATGTTTTTGTTCGAAAAAAAATTTTGACACCTAAAATCCCTCCAAATCTCGATTAGAGCCATATTAACGGAGATAAATCGATTTAAAGATTTTCATACTCGCCAGCCTGAAAATTATGGGTTGGGACATGTTTTTATACGTAAAAAAATTTTTGACACCTAAAATCCCTCCAAATCTCGATTAGAGCCATATTAACGGAGATAAATCGATTTAAAGATTTTCATACCCACCAGCCTGAAAATTATGGGTTGGGACATGTTTTTCGACGAAAAAAAATTTTGACACCTAAAATCCCTCCAAATCTCGATTAGAGCCATATTAACGGAGATAAATCGATTTAAAGATTTTCATACCCACCAGCCTGAAAATTATGGGTTGGGACATGTTTTTCGACGAAAAAAAATTTTGACACCTAAAATCCCTTCAAATCTCGATTAGAGCCATATTAACGGAGATAAATCGATTTAAAGATTTTCATACTCGCCAGCCTGAAAATTATGGGTTGGGACATGTTTTTCGACGAAAAAAAATTTTGACACCTAAAACCCCTCCAAATCTCGATTAGAGCCATATTAACGGAGATAAATCGATTTAAAGATTTTCATACCCACCAGCCTGAAAATTATGGGTTGGGACATGTTTTTCGACGAAAAAAAATTTTGACCCCTAAAACCCCTCCAAATCTCGATTAGAGCCATATTAACGGAGATAAATCGATTTAAAGATTTTCATACTCACCAGCCTGAAATTTATGGGTTGGGACATGTTTTTCGACGAAAAAAATTTTGACACCTAAAATCCCTCCAAATCTCGATTAGAGCCATATTAACGGAGATAAATCGATTTAAAGATTTTCATACTCGCCAGCCTGAAAATTATGGGTTGGGACATGTTTTTCGACGAAAAAAAATTTTGACACCTAAAATCCCTCCAAATCTCGATTAGAGCCATATTAACGGAGATAAATCGATTTAAAGATTTTCATACCCACCAGCCTGAAAATTATGGGTTGGGACATGTTTTTCGACGAAAAAAAAAATTGACACCTAAAATCCCTTCAAATCTCGATTAGAGCCATATTAACGGAGATAAATCGATTTAAAGATTTTCATACCCACCAGCCTGAAAATTATGGGTTGGGACATGTTTTTCGACGAAAAAAAATTTTGACACCTAAAATCCCTCCAAATCTCGATTAGAGCCATATTAACGGAGATAAATCGATTTAAAGATTTTCATACTCGCCAGCCTGAAAATTATGGGTTGGGACATGTTTTTATACGCAAAAAAATTTTGACACCTAAAATCCCTCCAAATCTCGATTAGAGCCATATTAACGGAGATAAATCGATTTAAAGATTTTCATACCCACCAGCCTGAAAATTATGGGTTGGGACATGTTTTTCGACGAAAAAAAATTTTGACACCTAAAATCCCTCCAAATCTCGATTAGAGCCATATTAACGGAGATAAATCGATTTAAAGATTTTCATACCCACCAGCCTGAAAATTATGGGTTGGGACATGTTTTTCGACGAAATAAAATTTTGACACCTAAAATCCCTCCAAATCTCGATTAGAGCCATATTAACGGAGATAAATCGATTTAAAGATTTTCATACCCACCAGCCTGAAAATTATGGGTTGGGACATGTTTTTCGACGAAAAAAAATTTTGACACCTAAAACCCCTCCAAATCTCGATTAGAGCCATATTAACGGAGATAAATCGATTTAAAGTTTTTCATACTCGCCAGCCTGAAAATTATGGGTTGGGACATGTTTTTCGACGAAAAAAAATTTTGACACCTAAAATCCCTCCAAATCTCGATTAGAGCCATATTAACGGAGATAAATCGATTTAAAGATTTTCATACCCACCAGCCTGAAAATTATGGGTTGGGACATGTTTTTCGACGAAAAATAATTTTGACACCTAAAATCCCTCCAAATCTCGATTAGAGCCATATTAACGGAGATGAATCGATTTAAAGATTTTAATACCCACCAGCCTGAAAATTATGGGTTGGGACATGTTTTTCGACGAAAAAAAATTTTGACACCTAAAACCCCTCCAAATCTCGATTAGAGCCATATTAACGGAGATAAATCGATTTAAAGATTTTCATACTCGCCAGCCTGAAAATTATGGGTTGGGACATGTTTTTCGACGAAAAATAATTTTGACACCTAAAATCCCTCCAAATCTCGATTAGAGCCATATTAACGGAGATAAATCGATTTAAAGATTTTCATACCCACCAGCCTGAAAATTATGGGTTGGGACATGTTTTTCGACGAAATAAAATTTTGACACCTAAAATCCCTCCAAATCTCGATTAGAGCCATATTAACGGAGATAAATCGATTTAAAGATTTTCATACTCGCCAGCCTGAAAATTATGGGTTGGGACATGTTTTTCGACGAAAAATAATTTTGACACCTAAAATCCCTCCAAATCTCGATTAGAGCCATATTAACGGAGATAAATCGATTTAAAGATTTTCATACCCACCAGCCTGAAAATTATGGGTTGGGACATGTTTTTCGACGAAAAAAAAATTTGACACCTAAAATCCCTCCAAATCTCGATTAGAGCCATATTAACGGAGATAAATCGATTTAAAGATTTTCATACTCGCCAGCCTGAAAATTATGGGTTGGGACATGTTTTTAAACGTAAAAAAATTTTGACACCTAAAATCCCTCCAAATCTCGATTAGAGCCATATTAACGGAGATAAATCGATTTAAAGATTTTCATACCCACCAGCCTGAAAATTATGGGTTGGGACATGTTTTTCGACGAAAAAAAATTTTGACACCTAAAATCCCTCCAAATCTCGATTAGAGCCATATTAACGGAGATAAATCGATTTAAAGATTTTCATACCCACCAGCCTGAAAATTATGGGTTGGGACATGTTTTTCGACGAAAAAAAATTTTGACACCTAAAATCCCTTCAAATCTCGATTAGAGCCATATTAACGGAGATAAATCGATTTAAAGATTTTCATACTCGCCAGCCTGAAAATTATGGGTTGGGACATGTTTTTCGACGAAAAAAAATTTTGACACCTAAAACCCCTCCAAATCTCGATTAGAGCCATATTAACGGAGATAAATCGATTTAAAGATTTTCAAACTCGCCAGCCTGAAAATTATGGGTTGGGACATGTTTTTGTACGTTAAAAAATTTTGACACCTAAAATCCCTCCAAATCTCGATTAGAGCCATATTAACGGAGATAAATCGATTTAAAGATTTTCATACCCACCAGCCTGAAAATTATGGGTTGGGACATGTTTTTCGACGAAAAAAAATTTTGACACCTAAAATCCCTCCAAATCTCGATTAGAGCCATATTAACGGAGATAAATCGATTTAAAGATTTTCATACCCACCAGCCTGAAAATTATGGGTTGGGACATGTTTTTCGACGAAAAAAAATTTTGACACCTAAAATCCCTTCAAATCTCGATTAGAGCCATATTAACGGAGATAAATCGATTTAAAGATTTTCATACTCGCCAGCCTGAAAATTATGGGTTGGGACATGTTTTTCGACGAAAAAAAAATTTTGACACCTAAAACCCCTCCAAATCTCGATTAGAGCCATATTAACGGAGATAAATCGATTTAAAGATTTTCATACCCACCAGCCTGAAAATTATGGGTTGGGACATGTTTTTGTTCGAAAAAAATTTTTGACACCTAAAATCCCTTTAAATCTCGATTAGAGCCATATTAACGGAGATAAATCGATTTAAAGATTTTCATACTCGCCAGCCTGAAAATTATGGGTTGGGACATGTTTTTGTTCGAAAAAAAATTTTGACACCTAAAATCCCTCCAAATCTCGATTAGAGCCATATTAACGGAGATAAATCGATTTAAAGATTTTCATACCCACCAGCCTGAAAATTATGGGTTGGGACATGTTTTTCGACGAAAAAAAATTTTGACACCTAAAATCCCTTCAAATCTCGATTAGAGCCATATTAACGGAGATAAATCGATTTAAAGATTTTCATACTCGCCAGCCTGAAAATTATGGGTTGGGACATGTTTTTCGACGAAAAAAAATTTTGACACCTAAAATCCCTCCAAATCTCGATAAGAGCCATATTAACGGAGATAAATCGATTTAAAGATTTTCATACTCGCCAGCCTGAAAATTATGGGTTGGGACATGTTTTTGTTCGAAAAAAAATTTTGACACCTAAAATCCCTCCAAATCTCGATTAGAGCCATATTAACGGAGCTAAATCGATTTAAAGATTTTCATACTCGCCAGCCTGAAAATTATGGGTTGGGACATGTATTTCGACGAAAAAAAATTTTGACACCTAAAATCCCTCCAAATCTCGATTAGAGCCATATTAACGGAGATAAATCGATTTAAAGATTTTCATACCCACCAGCCTGAAAATTATGGGTTGGGACATGTTTTTCGACGAAAAAAAATTTTGACACCTAAAATCCCTCCAAATCTCGATAAGAGCCATATTAACGGAGATAAATCGATTTAAAGATTTTCATACTCGCCAGCCTGAAAATTATGGGTTGGGACATGTTTTTCGACGAAAAAAAATTTTGACACCTAAAATCCCTCCAAATCTCGATTAGAGCCATATTAACGGAGATAAATCGATTTAAAGATTTTCATACTCGCCAGCCTGAAAATTATGTGTTGGGACATGTTTTTCGACGAAAAAAAATTTTGACACCTAAAATCCCTCCAAATCTCGATTAGAGCCATATTAACGGATATAAATCGATTTAAAGATTTTCATACTCGCCAGCCTGAAAATTATGGGTTGGGACATGTTTTTATACGTAAAAAAATTTTGACACCTAAAATCCCTCCAAATCTCGATTAGAGCCATATTAACGGAGATAAATCGATTTAAAGATTTTCATACCCACCAGCCTGAAAATTATGGGTTGGGACATGTTTTTCGACGAAAAAAAATTTTGACACCTAAAATCCCTTCAAATCTCGATTAGAGCCATATTAACGGAGATAAATCGATTTAAAGATTTTCATACTCACCAGCCTGAAATTTATGGGTTGGGACATGTTTTTCGACGAAAAAAAATTTTGACACCTAAAATCCCTCCAAATCTCGATTAGAGCCATATTAACGGAGATAAATCGATTTAAAGATTTTCATACTCGCCAGCCTGAAATTTATGGGTTGGGACATGTTTTTCGACGAAAAAAAATTTTGACACCTAAAATCCCTCCAAATCTCGATTAGAGCCATATTAACGGAGATAAATCGATTTAAAGATTTTCATACTCACCAGCCTGAAATTTATGGGTTGGGACATGTTTTTCGACGAAAAAAAATTTTGACACCTAAAATCCCTCCAAATCTCGATTAGAGCCATATTAACGGATATAAATCGATTTAAAGATTTTCATACCCACCAGCCTGAAAATTATGGGTTGGGACATGTTTTTCGACGAAAAAAAATTTTGACACCTAAAATCCCTCCAAATCTCGATTAGAGCCATATTAACGGATATAAATCGATTTAAAGATTTTCATACTCGCCAGCCTGAAAATTATGGGTTGGGACATGTTTTTATACGTAAAAAAATTTTGACACCTAAAATCCCTCCAAATCTCGATTAGAGCCATATTAACGGAGATAAATCGATTTAAAGATTTTCATACCCACCAGCCTGAAAATTATGGGTTGGGACATGTTTTTCGACGAAAAAAAATTTTGACACCTAAAATCCCTCCAAATCTCGATTAGAGCCATATTAACGGATATAAATCGATTTAAAGATTTTCATACTCGCCAGCCTGAAAATTATGGGTTGGGACATGTTTTTATACGTAAAAAAATTTTGACACCTAAAATCCCTCCAAATCTCGATTAGAGCCATATTAACGGAGATAAATCGATTTAAAGATTTTCATACCCACCAGCCTGAAAATTATGGGTTGGGACATGTTTTTCGACGAAAAAAAATTTTGACACCTAAAATCCCTCCAAATCTCGATTAGAGCCATATTAACGGAGATAAATCGATTTAAAGATTTTCATACCCACCAGCCTGAAAATTATGGGTTGGGACATGTTTTTCGACGAAAAAAAATTTTGACACCTAAAATCCCTTCAAATCTCGATTAGAGCCATATTAACGGAGATAAATCGATTTAAAGATTTTCATACTCACCAGCCTGAAATTTATGGGTTGGGACATGTTTTTCGACGAAAAAAAATTTTGACACCTAAAATCCCTCCAAATCTCGATTAGAGCCATATTAACGGAGATAAATCGATTTAAAGATTTTCATACTCACCAGCCTGAAATTTATGGGTTGGGACATGTTTTTCGACGAAAAAAAATTTTGACACCTAAAATCCCTCCAAATCTCGATTAGAGCCATATTAACGGAGATAAATCGATTTAAAGATTTTCATACCCACCAGCCTGAAAATTATGGGTTGGGACATGTTTTTCGACGAAAAAAAATTTTGACACCTAAAATCCCTTCAAATCTCGATTAGAGCCATATTAACGGAGATAAATCGATTTAAAGATTTTCATACTCACCAGCCTGAAATTTATGGGTTGGGACATGTTTTTCGACGAAAAAAAATTTTGACACCTAAAATCCCTCCAAATCTCGATTAGAGCCATATTAACGGAGATAAATCGATTTAAAGATTTTCATACTCACCAGCCTGAAATTTATGGGTTGGGACATGTTTTTCGACGAAAAAAAATTTTGACACCTAAAATCCCTCCAAATCTCGATTAGAGCCATATTAACGGAGATAAATCGATTTAAAGATTTTCATACTCACCAGCCTGAAATTTATGGGTTGGGACATGTTTTTCGACGAAAAAAAATTTTGACACCTAAAATCCCTCCAAATCTCGATTAGAGCCATATTAACGGAGATAAATCGATTTAAAGATTTTCATACTCACCAGCCTGAAATTTATGGGTTGGGACATGTTTTTCGACGAAAAAAAATTTTGACACCTAAAATCCCTCCAAATCTCGATTAGAGCCATATTAACGGAGATAAATCGATTTAAAGATTTTCATACTCGCCAGCCTGAAAATTATGGGTTGGGACATGTTTTTCGACGAAAAAAAATTTTGACACCTAAAATCCCTCCAAATCTCGATTAGAGCCATATTAACGGAGATAAATCGATTTAAAGATTTTCATACTCGCCAGCCTAAAAATTATGGGTTGGGACATGTTTTTGTTCTAAAAAAAATTTTGACACCTAAAATCCCTCCAAATCTCGATTAGAGCCATATTAACGGAGATAAATCGATTTAAAGATTTTCATACCCACCAGCCTGAAAATTATGGGTTGGGACATGTTTTTCGACGAAAAAAAATTTTGACACCTAAAATCCCTCCAAATCTCGATTAGAGCCATATTAACGGAGATAAATCGATTTAAAGATTTTCATACTCGCCAGCCTGAAAATTATGGGTTGGGACATGTTTTTGTACGTAAAAAAATTTTGACACCTAAAATCCCTCCAAATCTCGATTAGAGCCATATTAACGGAGCTAAATCGATTTAAAGATTTTCATACTCGCCAGCCTGAAAATTATGGGTTGGGACATGTTTTTCGACGATAAACAATTTTGACACCTAAAATCCCTCCAAATCTCGATTAGAGCCATATTAACGGAGATAAATCGATTTAAAGATTTTCATACTCGCCAGCCTGAAAATTATGGGTTGGGACATGTTTTTCGACGAAAAAAAATTTTGACACCTAAAATCCCTCCAAATCTCGATTAGAGCCATATTAACGGAGATAAATCGATTTAAAGATTTTCATACTCGCCAGCCTAAAAATTATGGGTTGGGACATGTTTTTGTTCTAAAAAAAATTTTGACACCTAAAATCCCTCCAAATCTCGATTAGAGCCATATTAACGGAGATAAATCGATTTAAAGATTTTCATACCCACCAGCCTGAAAATTATGGGTTGGGACATGTTTTTCGACGAAAAAAAATTTTGACACCTAAAATCCCTCCAAATCTCGATTAGAGCCATATTAACGGAGATAAATCGATTTAAAGATTTTCATACTCGCCAGCCTGAAAATTATGGGTTGGGACATGTTTTTCGACGAAAAAAAATTTTGACACCTAAAATCCCTCCAAATCTCGATTAGAGCCATATTAACGGAGATAAATCGATTTAAAGATTTTCATACTCGCCAGCCTGAAAATTATGTGTTGGGACATGTTTTTCGACGAAAAAAAATTTTGACACCTAAAATCCCTCCAAATCTCGATTAGAGCCATATTAACGGAGATAAATCGATTTAAAGATTTTCATACTCACCAGCCTGAAATTTATGGGTTGGGACATGTTTTTCGACGAAAAAAAATTTTGACACCTAAAATCCCTCCAAATCTCGATTAGAGCCATATTAACGGAGATAAATCGATTTAAAGATTTTCATACTCACCAGCCTGAAATTTATGGGTTGGGACATGTTTTTCGACGAAAAAAAATTTTGACACCTAAAATCCCTCCAAATCTCGATTAGAGCCATATTAACGGAGATAAATCGATTTAAAGATTTTCATACTCACCAGCCTGAAATTTATGGGTTGGGACATGTTTTTCGACGAAAAAAAATTTTGACACCTAAAATCCCTCCAAATCTCGATTAGAGCCATATTAACGGAGATAAATCGATTTAAAGATTTTCATACCCACCAGCCTGAAAATTATGGGTTGGGACATGTTTTTCGACGAAAAAAATTTTTGACACCTAAAATCCCTCCAAATCTCGATTAGAGCCATATTAACGGAGATAAATCGATTTAAAGATTTTCATACCCACCAGCCTGAAAATTATGGGTTGGGACATGTATTTCGACGAAAAAAAATTTTGACACCTAAAATCCCTCCAAATCTCGATTAGAGCCATATTAACGGAGATAAATCGATTTAAAGATTTTCATACTCGCCAGCCTGAAAATTATGTATTGGGACATGTTTTTCGACGAAAAAAAATTTTGACACCTAAAATCCCTCCAAATCTCGATTAGAGCCATATTAACGGAGATAAATCGATTTAAAGATTTTCATACTCGCCAGCCTGAAAATTATGTGTTGGGACATGTTTTTCGACGAAAAAAAATTTTGACACCTAAAATCCCTCCAAATCTCGATTAGAGCCATATTAACGGAGATAAATCGATTTAAAGATTTTCATACTCGCCAGCCTGAAAATTATGGGTTGGGACATGTTTTTCGACGAAAAAAAATTTTGACACCTAAAATCCCTCCAAATCTCGATTAGAGCCATATTAACGGAGATAAATCGATTTAAAGATTTTCATACTCGCCAGCCTGAAAATTATGGGTTGGGACATGTATTTCGACGAAAAAAAATTTTGACACCTAAAATCCCTCCAAATCTCGATTAGAGCCATATTAACGGAGATAAATCGATTTAAAGATTTTCATACTCACCAGCCTGAAAATTATGGGTTGGGACATGTTTTTCGACGAAAAAAAATTTTGACACCTAAAATCCCTCCAAATCTCGATTAGAGCCATATTAACGGAGATAAATCGATTTAAAGATTTTCATACTCACCAGCCTGAAATTTATGGGTTGGGACATATTTTTCGACGAAAAAAAATTTTGACACCTAAAATCCCTCCAAATCTCGATTAGAGCCATATTAACGGAGATAAATCGATTTAAAGATTTTCATACTCGCCAGCCTGAAAATTATGGGTTGGGACATGTTTTTCGACGAAAAAAAATTTTGACACCTAAAATCCCTCCAAATCTCGATTAGAGCCATATTAACGGAGATAAATCGATTTAAAGATTTTCATACCCACCAGCCTGAAAATTATGGGTTGGGACATGTTTTTCGACGAAAAAAATTTTTGACACCTAAAATCCCTCCAAATCTCGATTAGAGCCATATTAACGGAGATAAATCGATTTAAAGATTTTCATACCCACCAGCCTGAAAATTATGGGTTGGGACATGTTTTTCGACGAAAAAAAATTTTGACACCTAAAATCCCTCCAAATCTCGATTAGAGCCATATTAACGGAGATAAATCGATTTAAAGATTTTCATACTCGCCAGCCTGAAAATTATGGGTTGGGACATGTTTTTGTACGTAAAAAAATTTTGACACCTAAAATCCCTCCAAATCTCGATTAGAGCCATATTAACGGAGCTAAATCGATTTAAAGATTTTCATACTCACCAGCCTGAAAATTATGGGTTGGGACATGTTTTTCGACGATAAAAAATTTTGACACCTAAAATCCCTCCAAATCTTGATTAGAGCCATATTAACGGAGATAAATCGATTTAAAGATTTTCATACTCACCAGCCTGAAAATTATGGGTTGGGACATGTTTTTCGACGAAAAAAAATTTTGACACCTAAAATCCCTCCAAATCTCGATTAGAGCCATATTAACGGAGATAAATCGATTTAAAGATTTTCATACTCACCAGCCTGAAATTTATGGGTTGGGACATATTTTTCGACGAAAAAAAATTTTGACACCTAAAATCCCTCCAAATCTCGATTAGAGCCATATTAACGGAGATAAATCGATTTAAAGATTTTCATACTCACCAGCCTGAAATTTATGGGTTGGGACATATTTTTCGACGAAAAAAAATTTTGACACCTAAAATCCCTCCAAATCTCGATTAGAGCCATATTAACGGAGATAAATCGATTTAAAGATTTTCATACTCGCCAGCCTGAAAATTATGGGTTGGGACATGTTTTTCGACGAAAAAAAATTTTGACACCTAAAATCCCTCCAAATCTCGATTAGAGCCATATTAACGGAGATAAATCGATTTAAAGATTTTCATACCCACCAGCCTGAAATTTATGGGTTGGGACATATTTTTCGACGAAAAAAAATTTTGACACCTAAAATCCCTCCAAATCTCGATTAGAGCCATATTAACGGAGATAAATCGATTTAAAGATTTTCATACTCGCCAGCCTGAAAATTATGGGTTGGGACATGTTTTTCGACGAAAAAAAATTTTGACACCTAAAATCCCTCCAAATCTCGATTAGAGCCATATTAACGGAGATAAATCGATTTAAAGATTTTCATACTCACCAGCCTGAAAATTATGGGTTGGGACATGTTTTTCGACGAAAAAAAATTTTGACACCTAAAATCCCTCCAAATCTCGATTAGAGCCATATTAACGGAGATAAATCGATTTAAAGATTTTCATACTCACCAGCCTGAAATTTATGGGTTGGGACATATTTTTCGACGAAAAAAAATTTTGACACCTAAAATCCCTCCAAATCTCGATTAGAGCCATATTAACGGAGATAAATCGATTTAAAGATTTTCATACTCGCCAGCCTGAAAATTATGGGTTGGGACATGTTTTTCGACGAAAAAAAATTTTGACACCTAAAATCCCTCCAAATCTCGATTAGAGCCATATTAACGGAGATAAATCGATTTAAAGATTTTCATACCCACCAGCCTGAAAATTATGGGTTGGGGCATGTTTTTTGACGAAAAAAAATTTTGACACCTAAAATCCCTCCAAATCTCGATTAGAGCCATATTAACGGAGATAAATCGATTTAAAGATTTTCATACTCGCCAGCCTGAAAATTATGGGTTGGGACATGTTTTTGAACGTAAAAAAATTTTGACACCTAAAATCCCTCCAAATCTCGATTAGAGCCATATTAACGGAGATAAATCGATTTAAAGATTTTCATACTCGCCAGCCTGAAAATTATGGGTTGGGACATGTTTTTCGACGAAAAAAAATTTTGACACCTAAAATCCCTTCAAATCTCGATTAGAGCCATATTAACGGAGATAAATCGATTTAAAGATTTTCATACTCGCCAGCCTGAAAATTATGGGTTGGGACATGTTTTTCGACGAAAAAAAATTTTGACACCTAAAATCCCTCCAAATCTCGATTAGAGCCATATTAACGGAGATAAATCGATTTAAAGATTTTCATACTCGCCAGCCTGAAAATTATGGGTTGGGACATGTTTTTCGACGAAAAATAATTTTGACACCTAAAATCCCTCCAAATCTCGATTAGAGCCATATTAACGGAGATAAATCGATTTAAAGATTTTCATACTCGCCAGCCTGAAAATTATGGGTTGGGACATGTTTTTGTACGTAAAAAAATTTTGACACCTAAAATCCCTCCAAATCTCGATTAGAGCCATATTAACGGAGCTAAATCGATTTAAAGATTTTCATACTCGCCAGCCTGAAAATTATGGGTTGGGACATGTTTTTCGACGATAAAAAATTTTGACACCTAAAATCCCTCCAAATCTCGATTAGAGCCATATTAACGGAGATAAATCGATTTAAAGATTTTCATACTCGCCAGCCTGAAAATTATGGGTTGGGACATGTTTTTCGACGAAAAAAAATTTTGACACCTAAAATCCCTCCAAATCTCGATTAGAGCCATATTAACGGAGCTAAATCGATTTAAAGATTTTCATACTCGCCAGCCTGAAAATTATGGGTTGGGACATGTTTTTCGACGATAAAAAATTTTGACACCTAAAATCCCTCCAAATCTCGATTAGAGCCATATTAACGGAGATAAATCGATTTAAAGATTTTCATACTCGCCAGCCTGAAAATTATGGGTTGGGACATGTTTTTCGACGAAAAAAAATTTTGACACCTAAAATCCCTCCAAATCTCGATTAGAGCCATATTAACGGAGATAAATCGATTTAAAGATTTTCATACTCGCCAGCCTGAAAATTATGGGTTGGGACATGTTTTTCGACGAAAAAAAATTTTGACACCTAAAATCCCTCCAAATCTCGATTAGAGCCATATTAACGGAGATAAATCGATTTAAAGATTTTCATACTCACCAGCCTGAAAATTATGGGTTGGGACATGTTTTTGTACGTAAAAAAATTTTGACACCTAAAATCCCTCCAAATCTCGATTAGAGCCATATTAACGGAGATAAATCGATTTAAAGATTTTCATACCCACCAGCCTGAAAATTATGGGTTGGGACATGTTTTTCGACGAAAAAAAATTTTGACACCTAAAATCCCTTCAAATCTCGATTAGAGCCATATTAACGGAGATAAATCGATTTAAAGATTTTCATACTCGCCAGCCTGAAAATTATGGGTTGGGACATGTTTTTCGACGAAAAAAAATTTTGACACCTAAAATCCCTCCAAATCTCGATTAGAGCCATATTAACGGAGATAAATCGATTTAAAGATTTTCATACTCGCCAGCCTGAAAATTATGGGTTGGGACATGTATTTCGACGAAAAAAAATTTTGACACCTAAAATCCCTCCAAATCTCGATTAGAGCCATATTAACGGAGATAAATCGATTTAAAGATTTTCATACTCACCAGCCTGAAAATTATGGGTTGGGACATGTTTTTCGACGAAAAAAAATTTTGACACCTAAAATCCCTCCAAATCTCGATTAGAGCCATATTAACGGAGATAAATCGATTTAAAGATTTTCATACTCACCAGCCTGAAATTTATGGGTTGGGACATATTTTTCGACGAAAAAAAATTTTGACACCTAAAATCCCTCCAAATCTCGATTAGAGCCATATTAACGGAGATAAATCGATTTAAAGATTTTCATACTCGCCAGCCTGAAAATTATGGGTTGGGACATGTTTTTATACGTAAAAAAATTTTGACACCTAAAATCCCTCCAAATCTCGATTAGAGCCATATTAACGGAGATAAATCGATTTAAAGATTTTCATACCCACCAGCCTGAAAATTATGGGTTGGGACATGTTTTTCGACGAAAAAAAATTTTGACACCTAAAATCCCTCCAAATCTCGATTAGAGCCATATTAACGGAGATAAATCGATTTAAAGATTTTCATACCCACCAGCCTGAAAATTATGGGTTGGGACATGTTTTTCGACGAAAAAAAATTTTGACACCTAAAATCCCTTCAAATCTCGATTAGAGCCATATTAACGGAGATAAATCGATTTAAAGATTTTCATACTCGCCAGCCTGAAAATTATGGGTTGGGACATGTTTTTGTACGTAAAAAAATTTTGACACCTAAAATCCCTCCAAATCTCGATTAGAGCCATATTAACGGAGATAAATCGATTTAAAGATTTTCATACCCACCAGCCTGAAAATTATGGGTTGGGACATGTTTTTCGACGAAAAAAAATTTTGACACCTAAAATCCCTCCAAATCTCGATTAGAGCCATATTAACGGAGATAAATCGATTTAAAGATTTTCATACCCACCAGCCTGAAAATTATGGGTTGGGACATGTTTTTCGACGAAAAAAAATTTTGACACCTAAAATCCCTCCAAATCTCGATTAGAGCCATATTAACGGAGATAAATCGATTTAAAGATTTTCATACCCACCAGCCTGAAAATTATGGGTTGGGACATGTTTTTCGACGAAAAAAAATTTTGACACCTAAAATCCCTTCAAATCTCGATTAGAGCCATATTAACGGAGATAAATCGATTTAAAGATTTTCATACCCACCAGCCTGAAAATTATGGGTTGGGACATGTTTTTCGACGAAAAAAAATTTTGACACCTAAAATCCCTCCAAATCTCGATTAGAGCCATATTAACGGAGATAAATCGATTTAAAGATTTTCATACTCGCCAGCCTGAAAATTATGGGTTGGGACATGTTTTTCGACGAAAAAAAATTTTGACACCTAAAATCCCTCCAAATCTCGATTAGAGCCATATTAACGGAGATAAATCGATTTAAAGATTTTCATACTCGCCAGCCTGAAAATTATGGGTTGGGACATGTTTTTGTACGTAAAAAAATTTTGACACCTAAAATCCCTCCAAATCTCGATTAGAGCCATATTAACGGAGATAAATCGATTTAAAGATTTTCATACTCGCCAGCCTGAAAATTATGGGTTGGGACATGTTTTTCGACGAAAAAAAATTTTGACACCTAAAATCCCTCCAAATCTCGATTAGAGCCATATTAACGGAGATAAATCGATTTAAAGATTTTCATACTCGCCAGCCTGAAAATTATGTGTTGGGACATGTTTTTCGACGAAAAAAAATTTTGACACCTAAAATCCCTCCAAATCTCGATTAGAGCCATATTAACGGAGATAAATCGATTTAAAGATTTTCATACTCGCCAGCCTGAAAATTATGGGTTGGGACATGTTTTTCGACGAAAAAAATTTTGACACCTAAAATCCCTCCAAATCTCGATTAGAGCCATATTAACGGAGATAAATCGATTTAAAGATTTTCATACTCGCCAGCCTGAAAATTATGTGTTGGGACATGTTTTTCGACGAAAAAAAATTTTGACACCTAAAATCCCTCCAAATCTCGATTAGAGCCATATTAACGGAGATAAATCGATTTAAAGATTTTCATACTCACCAGCCTGAAAATTATGGGTTGGGACATGTTTTTGTACGTAAAAAAATTTTGACACCTAAAATCCCTCCAAATCTCGATTAGAGCCATATTAACGGAGATAAATCGATTTAAAGATTTTCATACTCACCAGCCTGAAATTTATGGGTTGGGACATGTTTTTGTACGTAAAAAAATTTTGACACCTAAAATCCCTCCAAATCTCGATTAGAGCCATATTAACGGAGATAAATCGATTTAAAGATTTTCATACTCACCAGCCTGAAATTTATGGGTTGGGACATGTTTTTCGACGAAAAAAAATTTTGACACCTAAAATCCCTCCAAATCTCGATTAGAGCCATATTAACGGAGATAAATCGATTTAAAGATTTTCATACTCGCCAGCCTGAAAATTATGGGTTGGGACATGTTTTTCGACGAAAAAAAATTTTGACACCTAAAATCCCTCCAAATCTCGATTAGAGCCATATTAACGGAGATAAATCGATTTAAAGATTTTCATACTCGCCAGCCTGAAAATTATGTGTTGGGACATGTTTTTCGACGAAAAAAAATTTTGACACCTAAAATCCCTCCAAATCTCGATTAGAGCCATATTAACGGAGATAAATCGATTTAAAGATTTTCATACTCGCCAGCCTAAAATTATGGGTTGGGACATGTATTTCGACGAAAAAAAATTTTGACACCTAAAATCCCTCCAAATCTCGATTAGAGCCATATTAACGGAGATAAATCGATTCAAAGATTTTCATACTCGCCAGCCTGAAAATTATGGGTTGGGACATGTTTTTCGACGAAAAAAAATTTTGACACCTAAAATCCCTCCAAATCTCGATTAGAGCCATATTAACGGAGATAAATCGATTTAAAGATTTTCATACTCACCAGCCTGAAATTTATGGGTTGGGACATGTTTTTGTTCTAAAAAATATTTTGACACCTAAAATCCCTCCAAATCTCGATTAGAGCCATATTAACGGAGATAAATCGATTTAAAGATTTTCATACCCACCAGCCTGAAAATTATGGGTTGGGACATGTTTTTCGACGAAAAAAAATTTTGACACCTAAAATCCCTCCAAATCTCGATTAGAGCCATATTAACGGAGATAAATCGATTTAAAGATTTTCATACCCACCAGCCTGAAAATTATGGGTTGGGACATGTTTTTCGACGAAAAAAATTTTTGACACCTAAAATCCCTCCAAATCTCGATTAGAGCCATATTAACGGAGATAAATCGATTTAAAGATTTTCATACCCACCAGCCTGAAAATTATGGGTTGGGACATGTTTTTCGACGAAAAAAAATTTTGACACCTAAAATCCCTCCAAATCTCGATTAGAGCCATATTAACGGAGATAAATCGATTTAAAGATTTTCATACTCGCCAGCCTGAAAATTATGGGTTGGGACATGTTTTTCGACGATAAAAAATTTTGACACCTAAAATCCCTCCAAATCTCGATTAGAGCCATATTAACGGAGATAAATCGATTTAAAGATTTTCATACTCGCCAGCCTGAAAATTATGGGTTGGGACATGTTTTTCGACGAAAAAAAATTTTGACACCTAAAATCCCTCCAAATCTCGATTAGAGCCATATTAACGGAGATAAATCGATTTAAAGATTTTCATACTCGCCAGCCTGAAAATTATGGGTTGGGACATGTATTTCGACGAAAAAAAATTTTGACACCTAAAATCCCTCCAAATCTCGATTAGAGCCATATTAACGGAGATAAATCGATTTAAAGATTTTCATACTCACCAGCCTGAAAATTATGGGTTGGGACATGTTTTTCGACGAAAAAAAATTTTGACACCTAAAATCCCTCCAAATCTCGATTAGAGCCATATTAACGGAGCTAAATCGATTTAAAGATTTTCATACTCGCCAGCCTGAAAATTATGGGTTGGGACATGTTTTTCGACGATAAAAAATTTTGACACCTAAAATCCCTCCAAATCTCGATTAGAGCCATATTAACGGAGATAAATCGATTTAAAGATTTTCATACTCGCCAGCCTGAAAATTATGGGTTGGGACATGTTTTTCGACGAAAAAAAATTTTGACACCTAAAATCCCTCCAAATCTCGATTAGAGCCATATTAACGGAGATAAATCGATTTAAAGATTTTCATACTCGCCAGCCTGAAAATTATGTGTTGGGACATGTTTTTCGACGAAAAAAAATTTTGACACCTAAAATCCCTCCAAATCTCGATTAGAGCCATATTAACGGAGATAAATCGATTTAAAGATTTTCATACTCGCCAGCCTGAAAATTATGGGTTGGGACATGTTTTTCGACGAAAAAAAATTTTGACACCTAAAATCCCTCCAAATCTCGATTAGAGCCATATTAACGGAGATAAATCGATTTAAAGATTTTCATACTCGCCAGCCTGAAAATTATGGGTTGGGACATGTATTTCGACGAAAAAAAATTTTGACACCTAAAATCCCTCCAAATCTCGATTAGAGCCATATTAACGGAGATAAATCGATTTAAAGATTTTCATACTCACCAGCCTGAAAATTATGGGTTGGGACATGTTTTTCGACGAAAAAAAATTTTGACACCTAAAATCCCTCCAAATCTCGATTAGAGCCATATTAACGGAGATAAATCGATTTAAAGATTTTCATACTCACCAGCCTGAAAATTATGGGTTGGGACATGTTTTTCGACGAAAAAAAATTTTGACACCTAAAATCCCTCCAAATCTCGATTAGAGCCATATTAACGGAGATAAATCGATTTAAAGATTTTCATACTCACCAGCCTGAAATTTATGGGTTGGGACATATTTTTCGACGAAAAAAAATTTTGACACCTAAAATCCCTCCAAATCTCGATTAGAGCCATATTAACGGAGATAAATCGATTTAAAGATTTTCATACTCGCCAGCCTGAAAATTATGGGTTGGGACATGTATTTCGACGAAAAAAAATTTTGACACCTAAAATCCCTCCAAATCTCGATTAGAGCCATATTAACGGAGATAAATCGATTTAAAGATTTTCATACTCACCAGCCTGAAATTTATGGGTTGGGACATATTTTTCGACGAAAAAAAATTTTGACACCTAAAATCCCTCCAAATCTCGATTAGAGCCATATTAACGGAGATAAATCGATTTAAAGATTTTCATACCCACCAGCCTGAAAATTATGGGTTGGGGCATGTTTTTTGACGAAAAAAAATTTTGACACCTAAAATCCCTCCAAATCTCGATTAGAGCCATATTAACGGAGATAAATCGATTTAAAGATTTTCATACTCGCCAGCCTGAAAATTATGGGTTGGGACATGTTTTTGAACGTAAAAAAATTTTGACACCTAAAATCCCTCCAAATCTCGATTAGAGCCATATTAACGGAGATAAATCGATTTAAGATTTTCATACACGCCAGCCTGAAAATTATGGGTTGGGACATGTTTTTGTACGAAAAAAAATTTTGACATCTAAATCCCTCCAAATCTCGATTAGAGCCATATTAACGGAGATAAATCGATTTAAAGATTTTCATACTCGCCAGCCTGAAAATTATGGGTTGGGACATGTTTTTGTACGAAAAAAAATTTTGACATCTAAAATCCCTCCAAATCTCGATTAGAGCCATATTAACGGAGATAAATCGATTCAAAGATTTTCATACTTAAATCCCTCCAAATCTCGATTAGAGCCATATTAACGGAGATAAATCGATTTAAAGATTTTCATACCCACCAGCCTGAAAATTATGGGTTGGGACATGTTTTTCGACGAAAAAAAAATTTGACACCTAAAATCCCTTCAAATCTCGATTAGAGCCATATTAACGGAGATAAATCGATTTAAAGATTTTCATACTCGCCAGCCTGAAAATTATGGGTTGGGACATGTATTTCGACGAAAAAAAATTTTGACACCTAAAATCCCTCCAAATCTCGATTAGAGCCATATTAACGGAGATAAATCGATTTAAAGATTTTCATACTCACCAGCCTGAAAATTATGGGTTGGGACATGTTTTTCGACGAAAAAAAATTTTGACACCTAAAATCCCTCCAAATCTCGATTAGAGCCATATTAACGGAGATAAATCGATTTAAAGATTTTAATACTCGCCAGCCTGAAAATTATGGGTTGGGACATGTTTTTCGACGAAAAAAAATTTTGACACCTAAAATCCCTCCAAATCTCGATTAGAGCCATATTAACGGAGATAAATCGATTTAAAGATTTTCATACTCGCCAGCCTGAAAATTATGGGTTGGGACATGTATTTCGACGAAAAAAAATTTTGACACCTAAAATCCCTCCAAATCTCGATTAGAGCCATATTAACGGAGATAAATCGATTTAAAGATTTTCATACTCACCAGCCTGAAAATTATGGGTTGGGACATGTTTTTCGACGAAAAAAAATTTTGACACCTAAAATCCCTCCAAATCTCGATTAGAGCCATATTAACGGAGATAAATCGATTTAAAGATTTTCATACTCACCAGCCTGAAATTTATGGGTTGGGACATATTTTTCGACGAAAAAAAATTTTGACACCTAAAATCCCTCCAAATCTCGATTAGAGCCATATTAACGGAGATAAATCGATTTAAAGATTTTCATACTCGCCAGCCTGAAAATTATGGGTTGGGACATGTTTTTCGACGAAAAAAAATTTTGACACCTAAAATCCCTCCAAATCTCGATTAGAGCCATATTAACGGAGATAAATCGATTTAAAGATTTTCATACTCGCCAGCCTGAAAATTATGGGTTGGGACATGTATTTCGACGAAAAAAAATTTTGACACCTAAAATCCCTCCAAATCTCGATTAGAGCCATATTAACGGAGATAAATCGATTTAAAGATTTTCATACTCACCAGCCTGAAAATTATGAGTTGGGACATGTTTTTCGACGAAAAAAAATTTTGACACCTAAAATCCCTCCAAATCTCGATTAGAGCCATATTAACGGAGATAAATCGATTTAAAGATTTTCATACTCACCAGCCTGAAATTTATGGGTTGGGACATATTTTTCGACAAAAAAAAATTTTGACACCTAAAATCCCTCCAAATCTCGATTAGAGCCATATTAACGGAGATAAATCGATTTAAAGATTTTCATACTCGCCAGCCTGAAAATTATGGGTTGGGACATGTATTTCGACGAAAAAAAATTTTGACACCTAAAATCCCTCCAAATCTCGATTAGAGCCATATTAACGGAGATAAATCGATTTAAAGATTTTCATACTCACCAGCCTGAAATTTATGGGTTGGGACATATTTTTCGACGAAAAAAAATTTTGACACCTAAAATCCCTCCAAATCTCGATTAGAGCCATATTAACGGAGATAAATCGATTTAAAGATTTTCATACCCACCAGCCTGAAAATTATGGGTTGGGGCATGTTTTTTGACGAAAAAAAATTTTGACACCTAAAATCCCTCCAAATCTCGATTAGAGCCATATTAACGGAGATAAATCGATTTAAAGATTTTCATACTCGCCAGCCTGAAAATTATGGGTTGGGACATGTTTTTGAACGTTAAAAAATTTTGACACCTAAAATCCCTCCAAATCTCGATTAGAGCCATATTAACGGAGATAAATCGATTTAAGATTTTCATACTCGCCAGCCTGAAAATTATGGGTTGGGACATGTTTTTGTACGAAAAAAAATTTTGACATCTAAATCCCTCCAAATCTCGATTAGAGCCATATTAACGGAGATAAATCGATTTAAAGATTTTCATACTCGCCAGCCTGAAAATTATGGGTTGGGACATGTTTTTGTACGAAAAAAAATTTTGACATCTAAAATCCCTCCAAATCTCGATTAGAGCCATATTAACGGAGATAAATCGATTCAAAGATTTTCATACTTAAATCCCTCCAAATCTCGATTAGAGCCATATTAACGGAGATAAATCGATTTAAAGATTTTCATACCCACCAGCCTGAAAATTATGGGTTGGGACATGTTTTTCGACGAAAAAAAAATTTGACACCTAAAATCCCTTCAAATCTCGATTAGAGCCATATTAACGGAGATAAATCGATTTAAAGATTTTCATACTCGCCAGCCTGAAAATTATGGGTTGGGACATGTTTTTCGACGAAAAAAAATTTTGACACCTAAAATCCCTCCAAATCTCGATTAGAGCCATATTAACGGAGATAAATCGATTTAAAGATTTTAATACTCGCCAGCCTGAAAATTATGGGTTGGGACATGTTTTTCGACGAAAAAAAATTTTGACACCTAAAATCCCTCCAAATCTCGATTAGAGCCATATTAACGGAGATAAATCGATTTAAAGATTTTCATACTCGCCAGCCTGAAAATTATGGGTTGGGACATGTATTTCGACGAAAAAAAATTTTGACACCTAAAATCCCTCCAAATCTCGATTAGAGCCATATTAACGGAGATAAATCGATTTAAAGATTTTCATACTCACCAGCCTGAAAATTATGGGTTGGGACATGTTTTTCGACGAAAAAAAATTTTGACACCTAAAATCCCTCCAAATCTCGATTAGAGCCATATTAACGGAGATAAATCGATTTAAAGATTTTCATACTCACCAGCCTGAAATTTATGGGTTGGGACATATTTTTCGACGAAAAAAAATTTTGACACCTAAAATCCCTCCAAATCTCGATTAGAGCCATATTAACGGAGATAAATCGATTTAAAGATTTTCATACTCGCCAGCCTGAAAATTATGGGTTGGGACATGTTTTTCGACGAAAAAAAATTTTGACACCTAAAATCCCTCCAAATCTCGATTAGAGCCATATTAACGGAGATAAATCGATTTAAAGATTTTCATACTCGCCAGCCTGAAAATTATGGGTTTTGACATGTATTTCGACGAAAAAAAATTTTGACACCTAAAATCCCTCCAAATCTCGATTAGAGCCATATTAACGGAGATAAATCGATTTAAAGATTTTCATACTCACCAGCCTGAAAATTATGGGTTGGGACATGTTTTTCGACGAAAAAAAATTTTGACACCTAAAATCCCTCCAAATCTCGATTAGAGCCATATTAACGGAGATAAATCGATTTAAAGATTTTCATACTCACCAGCCTGAAATTTATGGGTTGGGACATATTTTTCGACGAAAAAAAATTTTGACACCTAAAATCCCTCCAAATCTCGATTAGAGCCATATTAACGGAGATAAATCGATTTAAAGATTTTCATACTCGCCAGCCTGAAAATTATGGGTTGGGACATGTATTTCGACGAAAAAAAATTTTGACGCCTAAAATCCCTCCAAATCTCGATTAGAGCCATATTAACGGAGATAAATCGATTTAAAGATTTTCATACTCACCAGCCTGAAATTTATGGGTTGGGACATATTTTTCGACGAAAAAAAATTTTGACACCTAAAATCCCTCCAAATCTCGATTAGAGCCATATTAACGGAGATAAATCGATTTAAAGATTTTCATACCCACCAGCCTGAAAATTATGGGTTGGGGCATGTTTTTTGACGAAAAAAAATTTTGACACCTAAAATCCCTCCAAATCTCGATTAGAGCCATATTAACGGAGATAAATCGATTTAAAGATTTTCATACTCGCCAGCCTGAAAATTATGGGTTGGGACATGTTTTTGAACGTAAAAAAATTTTGACACCTAAAATCCCTCCAAATCTCGATTAGAGCCATATTAACGGAGATAAATCGATTTAAGATTTTCATACTCGCCAGCCTGAAAATTATGGGTTGGGACATGTTTTTGTACGAAAAAAAATTTTGACATCTAAATCCCTCCAAATCTCGATTAGAGCCATATTAACGGAGATAAATCGATTTAAAGATTTTCATACTCGCCAGCCTGAAAATTATGGGTTGGGACATGTTTTTGTACGAAAAAAAATTTTGACATCTAAAATCCCTCCAAATCTCGATTAGAGCCATATTAACGGAGATAAATCGATTCAAAGATTTTCATACTTAAATCCCTCCAAATCTCGATTAGAGCCATATTAACGGAGATAAATCGATTTAAAGATTTTCATACCCACCAGCCTGAAAATTATGGGTTGGGACATGTTTTTCGACGAAAAAAAAATTTGACACCTAAAATCCCTTCAAATCTCGATTAGAGCCATATTAACGGAGATAAATCGATTTAAAGATTTTCATACTCGCCAGCCTGAAAATTATGGGTTGGGACATGTTTTTCGACGAAAAAAAATTTTGACACCTAAAATCCCTCCAAATCTCGATTAGAGCCATATTAACGGAGATAAATCGATTTAAAGATTTTAATACTCGCCAGCCTGAAAATTATGGGTTGGGACATGTTTTTCGACGAAAAATAATTTTGACACCTAAAATCCCTCCAAATCTCGATTAGAGCCATATTAACGGAGATAAATCGATTTAAAGATTTTCATACTCACCAGCCTGAAAATTATGGGTTGGGACATGTTTTTCGACGAAAAAAAATTTTGACACCTAAAATCCCTCCAAATCTCGATTAGAGCCATATTAACGGAGATAAATCGATTTAAAGATTTTCATACTCACCAGCCTGAAATTTATGGGTTGGGACATATTTTTCGACGAAAAAAAATTTTGACACCTAAAATCCCTCCAAATCTCGATTAGAGCCATATTAACGGAGATAAATCGATTTAAAGATTTTCATACTCGCCAGCCTGAAAATTATGGGTTGGGACATGTTTTTCGACGAAAAAAAATTTTGACACCTAAAATCCCTCCAAATCTCGATTAGAGCCATATTAACGGAGATAAATCGATTTAAAGATTTTCATACTCGCCAGCCTGAAAATTATGGGTTGGGACATATTTTTCGACGAAAAAAAATTTTGACACCTAAAATCCCTCCAAATCTCGATTAGAGCCATATTAACGGAGATAAATCGATTTAAAGATTTTCATACCCACCAGCCTGAAAATTATGGGTTGGGACATGTATTTCGACGAAAAAAAATTTTGACACCTAAAATCCCTCCAAATCTCGATTAGAGCCATATTAACGGAGATAAATCGATTTAAAGATTTTCATACTCACCAGCCTGAAAATTATGAGTTGGGACATGTTTTTCGACGAAAAAAAATTTTGACACCTAAAATCCCTCCAAATCTCGATTAGAGCCATATTAACGGAGATAAATCGATTTAAAGATTTTCAAACTCGCCAGCCTGAAAATTATGGGTTGGGACATGTTTTTCGACGAAAAAAAATTTTGACACCTAAAATCCCTCCAAATCTCGATTAGAGCCATATTAACGGAGATAAATCGATTTAAAGATTTTAATACTCGCCAGCCTGAAAATTATGGGTTGGGACATGTTTTTCGACGAAAAATAATTTTGACACCTAAAATCCCTCCAAATCTCGATTAGAGCCATATTAACGGAGATAAATCGATTTAAAGATTTTCATACCCACCAGCCTGAAAATTATGGGTTGGGACATGTTTTTCGACGAAACAAAATTTTGACACCTAAAATCCCTTCAAATCTCGATTAGAGCCATATTAACGGAGATAAATCGATTTAAAGATTTTCATACTCGCCAGCCTGAAAATTATGGGTTGGGACATGTTTTTCGACGAAAAATAATTTTGACACCTAAAATCCCTCCAAATCTCGATTAGAGCCATATTAACGGAGATAAATCGATTTAAAGATTTTCATACTCGCCAGCCTGAAAATTATGGGTTGGGACATGTTTTTATACGTAAAAAAATTTTGACACCTAAAATCCCTCCAAATCTCGATTCGAGCCATATTAACGGAGATAAATCGATTTAAAGATTTTCATACCCACCAGCCTGAAAATTATGGGTTGGGACATGTTTTTCGACGAAAAAAAATTTTGACACCTAAAATCCCTCCAAATCTCGATTAGAGCCATATTAACGGAGATAAATCGATTTAAAGATTTTCATACCCACCAGCCTGAAAATTATGGGTTGGGACATGTTTTTCGACGAAAAAAAATTTTGACACCTAAAATCCCTTCAAATCTCGATTAGAGCCATATTAACGGAGATAAATCGATTTAAAGATTTTCATACTCGCCAGCCTGAAAATTATGGGTTGGGACATGTTTTTCGACGAAAAAAAATTTTGACACCTAAAACCCCTCCAAATCTCGATTAGAGCCATATTAACGGAGATAAATCGATTTAAAGATTTTCAAACTCGCCAGCCTGAAAATTATGGGTTGGGACATGTTTTTGTACGTTAAAAAATTTTGACACCTAAAATCCCTCCAAATCTCGATTAGAGCCATATTAACGGAGATAAATCGATTTAAAGATTTTCATACCCACCAGCCTGAAAATTATGGGTTGGGACATGTTTTTCGACGAAAAAAAATTTTGACACCTAAAATCCCTCCAAATCTCGATTAGAGCCATATTAACGGAGATAAATCGATTTAAAGATTTTCATACTCACCAGCCTGAAATTTATGGGTTGGGACATGTTTTTCGACGAAAAAAAATTTTGACACCTAAAATCCCTCCAAATCTCGATTAGAGCCATATTAACGGAGATAAATCGATTTAAAGATTTTCATACTCGCCAGCCTGAAAATTATGGGTTGGGACATGTTTTTCGACGAAAAAAAAATTTGACACCTAAAATCCCTCCAAATCTCGATTAGAGCCATATTAACGGAGATAAATCGATTTAAAGATTTTCATACTCGCCAGCCTGAAAATTATGGGTTGGGACATGTTTTTGTACGTAAAAAAATTTTGACACCTAAAATCCCTCCAAATCTCGATTAGAGCCATATTAACGGAGCTAAATCGATTTAAAGATTTTCATACTCACCAGCCTGAAATTTATGGGTTGGGACATGTTTTTGTACGTAAAAAATTTTGACACCTAAAATCCCTCCAAATCTCGATTAGAGCCATATTAACGGAGATAAATCGATTTAAAGATTTTCATACTCACCAGCCTGAAATTTATGGGTTGGGACATGTTTTTCGACGAAAAAAAATTTTGACACCTAA
Source organism: Ochlerotatus camptorhynchus (assembly GCF_037179485.1). Lineage (NCBI taxonomy): Eukaryota > Metazoa > Arthropoda > Insecta > Diptera > Culicidae > Ochlerotatus > Ochlerotatus camptorhynchus. The sequence continues at coordinate 167,523 of NW_027040497.1, read as the reverse complement.
AATCCCTCCAAATCTCGATTAGAGCCATATTAACGGAGATAAATCGATTTAAAGATTTTCATACTCGCCAGCCTGAAAATTATGGGTTGGGACATGTTTTTCGACGAAAAAAAATTTTGACACCTAAAATCCCTCCAAATCTCGATTAGAGCCATATTAACGGAGATAAATCGATTTAAAGATTTTCATACTCGCCAGCCTGAAAATTATGTGTTGGGACATGTTTTTCGACGAAAAAAAATTTTGACACCTAAAATCCCTCCAAATCTCGATTAGAGCCATATTAACGGAGATAAATCGATTTAAAGATTTTCATACTCGCCAGCCTGAAAATTATGGGTTGGGACATGTTTTTCGACGAAAAATAATTTTGACACCTAAAATCCCTCCAAATCTCGATTAGAGCCATATTAACGGAGATAAATCGATTTAAAGATTTTCATACCCACCAGCCTGAAAATTATGGGTTGGGACATGTTTTTCGACGAAATAAAATTTTGACACCTAAAATCCCTTCAAATCTCGATTAGAGCCATATTAACGGAGATAAATCGATTTAAAGATTTTCATACTCGCCAGCCTGAAAATTATGGGTTGGGACATGTTTTTCGACGAAAAAAAATTTTGACACCTAAAATCCCTCCAAATCTCGATTAGAGCCATATTAACGGAGATAAATCGATTTAAAGATTTTCATACCCACCAGCCTGAAAATTATGGGTTGGGACATGTTTTTTGACGAAAAAAAATTTTGACACCTAAAATCCCTCCAAATCTCGATTAGAGCCATATTAACGGAGATAAATCGATTTAAAGATTTTCATACTCGCCAGCCTGAAAATTATGGGTTGGGACATGTTTTTGAACGTAAAAAAATTTTGACACCTAAAATCCCTCCAAATCTCGATTAGAGCCATATTAACGGAGATAAATCGATTTAAAGATTTTCATACCCACCAGCCTGAAAATTATGGGTTGGGACATGTTTTTCGACGAAAAAAAATTTTGACACCTAAAATCCCTTCAAATCTCGATTAGAGCCATATTAACGGAGATAAATCGATTTAAAGATTTTCATACTCGCCAGCCTGAAAATTATGGGTTGGGACATGTTTTTCGACGAAAAAAAATTTTGACACCTAAAATCCCTCCAAATCTCGATTAGAGCCATATTAACGGAGATAAATCGATTTAAAGATTTTCATACTCACCAGCCTGAAAATTATGGGTTGGGACATGTTTTTCGACGAAAAAAAATTTTGACACCTAAAATCCCTCCAAATCTCGATTAGAGCCATATTAACGGAGATAAATCGATTTAAAGATTTTCATACTCACCAGCCTGAAATTTATGGGTTGGGACATATTTTTCGACAAAAAAAATCTTGACACCTAAAATCCCTCCAAATCTCGATTAGAGCCATATTAACGGAGATAAATCGATTTAAAGATTTTCATACTCGCCAGCCTGAAAATTATGGGTTGGGAAATGTTTTTATACGTAAAACAATTTTGACACCTAAAATCCCTCCAAATCTCGATTAGAGCCATATTAACGGAGATAAATCGATTTAAAGATTTTCATACCCACCAGCCTGAAAATTATGGGTTGGGACATGTTTTTCGACGAAAAAAAATTTTGACACCTAAAATCCCTCCAAATCTCGATTAGAGCCATATTAACGGAGATAAATCGATTTAAAGATTTTCATACCCACCAGCCTGAAAATTATGGGTTGGGACATGTTTTTCGACGAAAAAAAATTTTGACACCTAAAATCCCTCCAAATCTCGATTAGAGCCATATTAACGGAGATAAATCGATTTAAAGATTTTCATACCCACCAGCCTGAAAATTATGGGTTGGGGCATGTTTTTTGACGAAAAAAAATTTTGACACCTAAAATCCCTCCAAATCTCGATTAGAGCCATATTAACGGAGATAAATCGATTTAAAGATTTTCATACTCGCCAGCCTGAAAATTATGGGTTGGGACATGTTTTTGAACGTAAAAAAAATTTGACACCTAAAATCCCTCCAAATCTCGATTAGAGCCATATTAACGGAGATAAATCGATTTAAAGATTTTCATACTCGCCAGCCTGAAAATTATGGGTTGGGACATGTTTTTCGACGAAAAAAAATTTTGACACCTAAAATCCCTTCAAATCTCGATTAGAGCCATATTAACGGAGATAAATCGATTTAAAGATTTTCATACTCGCCAGCCTGAAAATTATGGGTTGGGACATGTTTTTCGACGAAAAAAATTTTGACACCTAAAATCCCTCCAAATCTCGATTAGAGCCATATTAACGGAGATAAATCGATTTAAAGATTTTCATACTCGCCAGCCTGAAAATTATGGGTTGGGACATGTTTTTCGACGAAAAATAATTTTGACACCTAAAATCCCTCCAAATCTCGATTAGAGCCATATTAACGGAGATAAATCGATTTAAAGATTTTCATACCCACCAGCCTGAAAATTATGGGTTGGGACATGTTTTTCGACGAAATAAAATTTTGACACCTAAAATCCCTTCAAATCTCGATTAGAGCCATATTAACGGAGATAAATCGATTTAAAGATTTTCATACTCGCCAGCCTGAAAATTATGGGTTGGGACATGTTTTTCGACGAAAAAAAATTTTGACACCTAAAATCCCTCCAAATCTCGATTAGAGCCATATTAACGGAGATAAATCGATTTAAAGATTTTCATACCCACCAGCCTGAAAATTATGGGTTGGGGCATGTTTTTTGACGAAAAAAAATTTTGACACCTAAAATCCCTCCAAATCTCGATTAGAGCCATATTAACGGAGCTAAATCGATTTAAAGATTTTCATACTCACCAGCCTGAAAATTATGGGTTGGGACATGTTTTTGTACGTAAAAAAATTTTGACACCTAAAATCCCTCCAAATCTCGATTAGAGCCATATTAACGGAGATAAATCGATTTAAAGATTTTCATACTCACCAGCCTGAAATTTATGGGTTGGGACATGTTTTTCGACGAAAAAAAATTTTGACACCTAAAATCCCTCCAAATCTCGATTAGAGCCATATTAACGGAGATAAATCGATTTAAAGATTTTCATACTCGCCAGCCTGAAAATTATGGGTTGGGACATGTTTTTCGACGAAAAAAAATTTTGACACCTAAAATCCCTCCAAATCTCGATTAGAGCCATATTAACGGAGATAAATCGATTTAAAGATTTTCATACTCGCCAGCCTGAAAATTATGGGTTGGGACATGTATTTCGACGAAAAAAAATTTTGACACCTAAAATCCCTCCAAATCTCGATTAGAGCCATATTAACGGAGATAAATCGATTTAAAGATTTTCATACTCACCAGCCTGAAAATTATGGGTTGGGACATGTTTTTCGACGAAAAAAAATTTTGACACCTAAAATCCCTCCAAATCTCGATTAGAGCCATATTAACGGAGATAAATCGATTTAAAGATTTTCATACTCACCAGCCTGAAATTTATGGGTTGGGACATATTTTTCGACGAAAAAAAATTTTGACACCTAAAATCCCTCCAAATCTCGATTAGAGCCATATTAACGGAGATAAATCGATTTAAAGATTTTCATACTCGCCAGCCTGAAAATTATGGGTTGGGACATGTATTTCGACGAAAAAAAATTTTGACGCCTAAAATCCCTCCAAATCTCGATTAGAGCCATATTAACGGAGATAAATCGATTTAAAGATTTTCATACTCACCAGCCTGAAATTTATGGGTTGGGACATATTTTTCGACGAAAAAAAATTTTGACACCTAAAATCCCTCCAAATCTCGATTAGAGCCATATTAACGGAGATAAATCGATTTAAAGATTTTCATACCCACCAGCCTGAAAATTATGGGTTGGGGCATGTTTTTTGACGAAAAAAAATTTTGACACCTAAAATCCCTCCAAATCTCGATTAGAGCCATATTAACGGAGATAAATCGATTTAAAGATTTTCATACTCGCCAGCCTGAAAATTATGGGTTGGGACATGTTTTTGAACGTAAAAAAATTTTGACACCTAAAATCCCTCCAAATCTCGATTAGAGCCATATTAACGGAGATAAATCGATTTAAGATTTTCATACTCGCCAGCCTGAAAATTATGGGTTGGGACATGTTTTTGTACGAAAAAAAATTTTGACATCTAAATCCCTCCAAATCTCGATTAGAGCCATATTAACGGAGATAAATCGATTTAAAGATTTTCATACTCGCCAGCCTGAAAATTATGGGTTGGGACATGTTTTTGTACGAAAAAAAATTTTGACATCTAAAATCCCTCCAAATCTCGATTAGAGCCATATTAACGGAGATAAATCGATTCAAAGATTTTCATACTTAAATCCCTCCAAATCTCGATTAGAGCCATATTAACGGAGATAAATCGATTTAAAGATTTTCATACCCACCAGCCTGAAAATTATGGGTTGGGACATGTTTTTCGACGAAAAAAAAATTTGACACCTAAAATCCCTTCAAATCTCGATTAGAGCCATATTAACGGAGATAAATCGATTTAAAGATTTTCATACTCGCCAGCCTGAAAATTATGGGTTGGGACATGTTTTTCGACGAAAAAAAATTTTGACACCTAAAATCCCTCCAAATCTCGATTAGAGCCATATTAACGGAGATAAATCGATTTAAAGATTTTAATACTCGCCAGCCTGAAAATTATGGGTTGGGACATGTTTTTCGACGAAAAATAATTTTGACACCTAAAATCCCTCCAAATCTCGATTAGAGCCATATTAACGGAGATAAATCGATTTAAAGATTTTCATACCCACCAGCCTGAAAATTATGGGTTGGGACATGTTTTTCGACGAAACAAAATTTTGACACCTAAAATCCCTTCAAATCTCGATTAGAGCCATATTAACGGAGATAAATCGATTTAAAGATTTTCATACTCGCCAGCCTGAAAATTATGGGTTGGGACATGTTTTTCGACGAAAAATAATTTTGACACCTAAAATCCCTCCAAATCTCGATTAGAGCCATATTAACGGAGATAAATCGATTTAAAGATTTTCATACTCGCCAGCCTGAAAATTATGGGTTGGGACATGTTTTTATACGTAAAAAAATTTTGACACCTAAAATCCCTCCAAATCTCGATTCGAGCCATATTAACGGAGATAAATCGATTTAAAGATTTTCATACCCACCAGCCTGAAAATTATGGGTTGGGACATGTTTTTCGACGAAAAAAAATTTTGACACCTAAAATCCCTCCAAATCTCGATTAGAGCCATATTAACGGAGATAAATCGATTTAAAGATTTTCATACCCACCAGCCTGAAAATTATGGGTTGGGACATGTTTTTCGACGAAAAAAAATTTTGACACCTAAAATCCCTTCAAATCTCGATTAGAGCCATATTAACGGAGATAAATCGATTTAAAGATTTTCATACTCGCCAGCCTGAAAATTATGGGTTGGGACATGTTTTTCGACGAAAAAAAATTTTGACACCTAAAACCCCTCCAAATCTCGATTAGAGCCATATTAACGGAGATAAATCGATTTAAAGATTTTCAAACTCGCCAGCCTGAAAATTATGGGTTGGGACATGTTTTTGTACGTTAAAAAATTTTGACACCTAAAATCCCTCCAAATCTCGATTAGAGCCATATTAACGGAGATAAATCGATTTAAAGATTTTCATACCCACCAGCCTGAAAATTATGGGTTGGGACATGTTTTTCGACGAAAAAAAATTTTGACACCTAAAATCCCTCCAAATCTCGATTAGAGCCATATTAACGGAGATAAATCGATTTAAAGATTTTCATACTCACCAGCCTGAAATTTATGGGTTGGGACATGTTTTTCGACGAAAAAAAATTTTGACACCTAAAATCCCTCCAAATCTCGATTAGAGCCATATTAACGGAGATAAATCGATTTAAAGATTTTCATACTCGCCAGCCTGAAAATTATGGGTTGGGACATGTTTTTCGACGAAAAAAAAATTTGACACCTAAAATCCCTCCAAATCTCGATTAGAGCCATATTAACGGAGATAAATCGATTTAAAGATTTTCATACTCGCCAGCCTGAAAATTATGGGTTGGGACATGTTTTTGTACGTAAAAAAATTTTGACACCTAAAATCCCTCCAAATCTCGATTAGAGCCATATTAACGGAGCTAAATCGATTTAAAGATTTTCATACTCACCAGCCTGAAATTTATGGGTTGGGACATGTTTTTGTACGTAAAAAATTTTGACACCTAAAATCCCTCCAAATCTCGATTAGAGCCATATTAACGGAGATAAATCGATTTAAAGATTTTCATACTCACCAGCCTGAAATTTATGGGTTGGGACATGTTTTTCGACGAAAAAAAATTTTGACACCTAAAATCCCTCCAAATCTCGATTAGAGCCATATTAACGGAGATAAATCGATTTAAAGATTTTCATACTCGCCAGCCTGAAAATTATGGGTTGGGACATGTTTTTCGACGAAAAAAAATTTTGACACCTAAAATCCCTCCAAATCTCGATTAGAGCCATATTAACGGAGATAAATCGATTTAAAGATTTTCATACTCGCCAGCCTGAAAATTATGTGTTGGGACATGTTTTTCGACGAAAAAAAATTTTGACACCTAAAATCCCTCCAAATCTCGATTAGAGCCATATTAACGGAGATAAATCGATTTAAAGATTTTCATACTCGCCAGCCTGAAAATTATGGGTTGGGACATGTTTTTCGACGAAAAATAATTTTGACACCTAAAATCCCTCCAAATCTCGATTAGAGCCATATTAACGGAGATAAATCGATTTAAAGATTTTCATACCCACCAGCCTGAAAATTATGGGTTGGGACATGTTTTTCGACGAAATAAAATTTTGACACCTAAAATCCCTTCAAATCTCGATTAGAGCCATATTAACGGAGATAAATCGATTTAAAGATTTTCATACTCGCCAGCCTGAAAATTATGGGTTGGGACATGTTTTTCGACGAAAAAAAATTTTGACACCTAAAATCCCTCCAAATCTCGATTAGAGCCATATTAACGGAGATAAATCGATTTAAAGATTTTCATACCCACCAGCCTGAAAATTATGGGTTGGGACATGTTTTTTGACGAAAAAAAATTTTGACACCTAAAATCCCTCCAAATCTCGATTAGAGCCATATTAACGGAGATAAATCGATTTAAAGATTTTCATACTCGCCAGCCTGAAAATTATGGGTTGGGACATGTTTTTGAACGTAAAAAAATTTTGACACCTAAAATCCCTCCAAATCTCGATTAGAGCCATATTAACGGAGATAAATCGATTTAAAGATTTTCATACCCACCAGCCTGAAAATTATGGGTTGGGACATGTTTTTCGACGAAAAAAAATTTTGACACCTAAAATCCCTTCAAATCTCGATTAGAGCCATATTAACGGAGATAAATCGATTTAAAGATTTTCATACTCGCCAGCCTGAAAATTATGGGTTGGGACATGTTTTTCGACGAAAAAAAATTTTGACACCTAAAATCCCTCCAAATCTCGATTAGAGCCATATTAACGGAGATAAATCGATTTAAAGATTTTCATACTCACCAGCCTGAAAATTATGGGTTGGGACATGTTTTTCGACGAAAAAAAATTTTGACACCTAAAATCCCTCCAAATCTCGATTAGAGCCATATTAACGGAGATAAATCGATTTAAAGATTTTCATACTCACCAGCCTGAAATTTATGGGTTGGGACATATTTTTCGACAAAAAAAAATCTTGACACCTAAAATCCCTCCAAATCTCGATTAGAGCCATATTAACGGAGATAAATCGATTTAAAGATTTTCATACTCGCCAGCCTGAAAATTATGGGTTGGGAAATGTTTTTATACGTAAAACAATTTTGACACCTAAAATCCCTCCAAATCTCGATTAGAGCCATATTAACGGAGATAAATCGATTTAAAGATTTTCATACCCACCAGCCTGAAAATTATGGGTTGGGACATGTTTTTCGACGAAAAAAAATTTTGACACCTAAAATCCCTCCAAATCTCGATTAGAGCCATATTAACGGAGATAAATCGATTTAAAGATTTTCATACCCACCAGCCTGAAAATTATGGGTTGGGACATGTTTTTCGACGAAAAAAAATTTTGACACCTAAAATCCCTCCAAATCTCGATTAGAGCCATATTAACGGAGATAAATCGATTTAAAGATTTTCATACCCACCAGCCTGAAAATTATGGGTTGGGGCATGTTTTTTGACGAAAAAAAATTTTGACACCTAAAATCCCTCCAAATCTCGATTAGAGCCATATTAACGGAGATAAATCGATTTAAAGATTTTCATACTCGCCAGCCTGAAAATTATGGGTTGGGACATGTTTTTGAACGTAAAAAAAATTTGACACCTAAAATCCCTCCAAATCTCGATTAGAGCCATATTAACGGAGATAAATCGATTTAAAGATTTTCATACTCGCCAGCCTGAAAATTATGGGTTGGGACATGTTTTTCGACGAAAAAAAATTTTGACACCTAAAATCCCTTCAAATCTCGATTAGAGCCATATTAACGGAGATAAATCGATTTAAAGATTTTCATACTCGCCAGCCTGAAAATTATGGGTTGGGACATGTTTTTCGACGAAAAAAATTTTGACACCTAAAATCCCTCCAAATCTCGATTAGAGCCATATTAACGGAGATAAATCGATTTAAAGATTTTCATACTCGCCAGCCTGAAAATTATGGGTTGGGACATGTTTTTCGACGAAAAATAATTTTGACACCTAAAATCCCTCCAAATCTCGATTAGAGCCATATTAACGGAGATAAATCGATTTAAAGATTTTCATACCCACCAGCCTGAAAATTATGGGTTGGGACATGTTTTTCGACGAAATAAAATTTTGACACCTAAAATCCCTTCAAATCTCGATTAGAGCCATATTAACGGAGATAAATCGATTTAAAGATTTTCATACTCGCCAGCCTGAAAATTATGGGTTGGGACATGTTTTTCGACGAAAAAAAATTTTGACACCTAAAATCCCTCCAAATCTCGATTAGAGCCATATTAACGGAGATAAATCGATTTAAAGATTTTCATACCCACCAGCCTGAAAATTATGGGTTGGGGCATGTTTTTTGACGAAAAAAAATTTTGACACCTAAAATCCCTCCAAATCTCGATTAGAGCCATATTAACGGAGATAAATCGATTTAAAGATTTTCATACTCGCCAGCCTGAAAATTATGGGTTGGGACATGTTTTTGAACGTAAAAAAATTTTGACACCTAAAATCCCTCCAAATCTCGATTAGAGCCATATTAACGGAGATAAATCGATTTAAAGATTTTCATACCCACCAGCCTGAAAATTATGGGTTGGGACATGTTTTTCGACGAAAAAAAATTTTGACACCTAAAATCCCTTCAAATCTCGATTAGAGCCATATTAACGGAGATAAATCGATTTAAAGATTTTCATACTCGCCAGCCTCAAAATTATGGGTTGGGACATGTTTTTCGACGAAAAAAAATTTTGACACCTAAAATCCCTCCAAATCTCGATTAGAGCCATATTAACGGAGATAAATCGATTTAAAGATTTTCATACTCGCCAGCCTGAAAATTATGGGTTGGGACATGTATTTCGACGAAAAAAAATTTTGACACCTAAAATCCCTCCAAATCTCGATTAGAGCCATATTAACGGAGATAAATCGATTTAAAGATTTTCATACTCACCAGCCTGAAAATTATGGGTTGGGACATGTTTTTCGACGAAAAAAAATTTTGACACCTAAAATCCCTCCAAATCTCGATTAGAGCCATATTAACGGAGATAAATCGATTTAAAGATTTTCATACTCACCAGCCTGAAATTTATGGGTTGGGACATATTTTTCGACGAAAAAAAATTTTGACACCTAAAATCCCTCCAAATCTCGATTAGAGCCATATTAACGGAGATAAATCGATTTAAAGATTTTCATACTCGCCAGCCTGAAAATTATGGGTTGGGACATGTTTTTATACGTAAAAAAATTTTGACACCTAAAATCCCTCCAAATCTCGATTAGAGCCATATTAACGGAGATAAATCGATTTAAAGATTTTCATACCCACCAGCCTGAAAATTATGGGTTGGGACATGTTTTTCGACGAAAAAAAATTTTGACACCTAAAATCCCTCCAAATCTCGATTAGAGCCATATTAACGGAGATAAATCGATTTAAAGATTTTCATACCCACCAGCCTGAAAATTATGGGTTGGGACATGTTTTTCGACGAAAAAAAATTTTGACACCTAAAATCCCTTCAAATCTCGATTAGAGCCATATTAACGGAGATAAATCGATTTAAAGATTTTCATACTCGCCAGCCTGAAAATTATGGGTTGGGACATGTTTTTATACGTAAAAAAATTTTGACACCTAAAATCCCTCCAAATCTCGATTAGAGCCATATTAACGGAGATAAATCGATTTAAAGATTTTCATACCCACCAGCCTGAAAATTATGGGTTGGGACATGTTTTTCGACGAAAAAAAATTTTGACACCTAAAATCCCTCCAAATCTCGATTAGAGCCATATTAACGGAGATAAATCGATTTAAAGATTTTCATACCCACCAGCCTGAAAATTATGGGTTGGGACATGTTTTTCGACGAAAAAAAATTTTGACACCTAAAATCCCTCCAAATCTCGATTAGAGCCATATTAACGGAGATAAATCGATTTAAAGATTTTCATACCCACCAGCCTGAAAATTATGGGTTGGGACATGTTTTTCGACGAAAAAAAATTTTGACACCTAAAATCCCTTCAAATCTCGATTAGAGCCATATTAACGGAGATAAATCGATTTAAAGATTTTCATACCCACCAGCCTGAAAATTATGGGTTGGGACATGTTTTTCGACGAAAAAAAATTTTGACACCTAAAATCCCTCCAAATCTCGATTAGAGCCATATTAACGGAGATAAATCGATTTAAAGATTTTCATACTCACCAGCCTGAAATTTATGGGTTGGGACATGTTTTTCGACGAAAAAAAATTTTGACACCTAAAATCCCTCCAAATCTCGATTAGAGCCATATTAACGGAGATAAATCGATTTAAAGATTTTCATACTCGCCAGCCTGAAAATTATGGGTTGGGACATGTTTTTCGACGAAAAAAAATTTTGACACCTAAAATCCCTCCAAATCTCGATTAGAGCCATATTAACGGAGATAAATCGATTTAAAGATTTTCATACTCGCCAGCCTGAAAATTATGGGTTGGGACATGTTTTTGTACGTAAAAAAATTTTGACACCTAAAATCCCTCCAAATCTCGATTAGAGCCATATTAACGGAGCTAAATCGATTTAAAGATTTTCATACTCACCAGCCTGAAATTTATGGGTTGGGACATGTTTTTGTACGTAAAAAAATTTTGACACCTAAAATCCCTCCAAATCTCGATTAGAGCCATATTAACGGAGATAAATCGATTTAAAGATTTTCATACTCACCAGCCTGAAAATTATGGGTTGGGACATGTTTTTCGACGAAAAAAAATTTTGACACCTAAAATCCCTCCAAATCTCGATTAGAGCCATATTAACGGAGATAAATCGATTTAAAGATTTTCATACTCACCAGCCTGAAATTTATGGGTTGGGACATATTTTTCGACGAAAAAAAATTTTGACACCTAAAATCCCTCCAAATCTCGATTAGAGCCATATTAACGGAGATAAATCGATTTAAAGATTTTCATACTCGCCAGCCTGAAAATTATGGGTTGGGACATGTTTTTATACGTAAAAAAATTTTGACACCTAAAATCCCTCCAAATCTCGATTAGAGCCATATTAACGGAGATAAATCGATTTAAAGATTTTCATACCCACCAGCCTGAAAATTATGGGTTGGGACATGTTTTTCGACGAAAAAAAATTTTGACACCTAAAATCCCTCCAAATCTCGATTAGAGCCATATTAACGGAGATAAATCGATTTAAAGATTTTCATACCCACCAGCCTGAAAATTATGGGTTGGGACATGTTTTTCGACGAAAAAAAATTTTGACACCTAAAATCCCTTCAAATCTCGATTAGAGCCATATTAACGGAGATAAATCGATTTAAAGATTTTCATACTCGCCAGCCTGAAAATTATGGGTTGGGACATGTTTTTATACGTAAAAAAATTTTGACACCTAAAATCCCTCCAAATCTCGATTAGAGCCATATTAACGGAGATAAATCGATTTAAAGATTTTCATACCCACCAGCCTGAAAATTATGGGTTGGGACATGTTTTTCGACGAAAAAAAATTTTGACACCTAAAATCCCTCCAAATCTCGATTAGAGCCATATTAACGGAGATAAATCGATTTAAAGATTTTCATACCCACCAGCCTGAAAATTATGGGTTGGGACATGTTTTTCGACGAAAAAAAATTTTGACACCTAAAATCCCTCCAAATCTCGATTAGAGCCATATTAACGGAGATAAATCGATTTAAAGATTTTCATACCCACCAGCCTGAAAATTATGGGTTGGGACATGTTTTTCGACGAAAAAAAATTTTGACACCTAAAATCCCTTCAAATCTCGATTAGAGCCATATTAACGGAGATAAATCGATTTAAAGATTTTCATACCCACCAGCCTGAAAATTATGGGTTGGGACATGTTTTTCGACGAAAAAAAATTTTGACACCTAAAATCCCTCCAAATCTCGATTAGAGCCATATTAACGGAGATAAATCGATTTAAAGATTTTCATACTCACCAGCCTGAAATTTATGGGTTGGGACATGTTTTTCGACGAAAAAAAATTTTGACACCTAAAATCCCTCCAAATCTCGATTAGAGCCATATTAACGGAGATAAATCGATTTAAAGATTTTCATACTCGCCAGCCTGAAAATTATGGGTTGGGACATGTTTTTCGACGAAAAAAAATTTTGACACCTAAAATCCCTCCAAATCTCGATTAGAGCCATATTAACGGAGATAAATCGATTTAAAGATTTTCATACTCGCCAGCCTGAAAATTATGGGTTGGGACATGTTTTTGTACGTAAAAAAATTTTGACACCTAAAATCCCTCCAAATCTCGATTAGAGCCATATTAACGGAGCTAAATCGATTTAAAGATTTTCATACTCACCAGCCTGAAATTTATGGGTTGGGACATGTTTTTGTACGTAAAAAAATTTTGACACCTAAAATCCCTCCAAATCTCGATTAGAGCCATATTAACGGAGATAAATCGATTTAAAGATTTTCATACTCACCAGCCTGAAATTTATGGGTTGGGACATGTTTTTCGACGAAAAAAAATTTTGACACCTAAAATCCCTCCAAATCTCGATTAGAGCCATATTAACGGAGATAAATCGATTTAAAGATTTTCATACTCGCCAGCCTGAAAATTATGGGTTGGGACATGTTTTTCGACGAAAAAAAATTTTGACACCTAAAATCCCTCCAAATCTCGATTAGAGCCATATTAACGGAGATAAATCGATTTAAAGATTTTCATACTCGCCAGCCTGAAAATTATGGGTTGGGACATGTTTTTGTACGTAAAAAAATTTTGACACCTAAAATCCCTCCAAATCTCGATTAGAGCCATATTAACGGAGCTAAATCGATTTAAAGATTTTCATACTCACCAGCCTGAAATTTATGGGTTGGGACATGTTTTTGTACGTAAAAAAATTTTGACACCTAAAATCCCTCCAAATCTCGATTAGAGCCATATTAACGGAGATAAATCGATTTAAAGATTTTCATACTCACCAGCCTGAAATTTATGGGTTGGGACATGTTTTTCGACGAAAAAAAATTTTGACACCTAAAATCCCTCCAAATCTCGATTAGAGCCATATTAACGGAGATAAATCGATTTAAAGATTTTCATACTCACCAGCCTGAAATTTATGGGTTGGGACATATTTTTCGACGAAAAAAAATGTTGACACTTAAAATCCCTCCAAATCTCGATTAGAGCCATATTAACGGAGATAAATCGATTTAAAGATTTTCATACTCGCCAGCCTGAAAATTATGGGTTGGGACATGTTTTTCGACGAAAAAAAATTTTGACACCTAAAATCCCTCCAAATCTCGATTAGAGCCATATTAACGGAGATAAATCGATTTAAAGATTTTCATACTCGCCAGCCTGAAAATTATGGGTTGGGACATGTTTTTCGACGAAAAAAAATTTTGACACCTAAAATCCCTCCAAATCTCGATTAGAGCCATATTAACGGAGATAAATCGATTTAAAGATTTTCATACTCACCAGCCTGAAAATTATGGGTTGGGACATGTTTTTCGACGAAAAAAAATTTTGACACCTAAAATCCCTCCAAATCTCGATTAGAGCCATATTAACGGAGATAAATCGATTTAAAGATTTTCATACTCACCAGCCTGAAATTTATGGGTTGGGACATATTTTTCGACGAAAAAAAATTTTGACACCTAAAATCCCTCCAAATCTCGATTAGAGCCATATTAACGGAGATAAATCGATTTAAAGATTTTCATACTCGCCAGCCTGAAAATTATGGGTTGGGACATGTTTTTATACGTAAAAAAATTTTGACACCTAAAATCCCTCCAAATCTCGATTAGAGCCATATTAACGGAGATAAATCGATTTAAAGATTTTCATACCCACCAGCCTGAAAATTATGGGTTGGGACATGTTTTTCGACGAAAAAAAATTTTGACACCTAAAATCCCTCCAAATCTCGATTAGAGCCATATTAACGGAGATAAATCGATTTAAAGATTTTCATACCCACCAGCCTGAAAATTATGGGTTGGGACATGTTTTTCGACGAAAAAAAATTTTGACACCTAAAATCCCTTCAAATCTCGATTAGAGCCATATTAACGGAGATAAATCGATTTAAAGATTTTCATACTCGCCAGCCTGAAAATTATGGGTTGGGACATGTTTTTATACGTAAAAAAATTTTGACACCTAAAATCCCTCCAAATCTCGATTAGAGCCATATTAACGGAGATAAATCGATTTAAAGATTTTCATACCCACCAGCCTGAAAATTATGGGTTGGGACATGTTTTTCGACGAAAAAAAATTTTGACACCTAAAATCCCTCCAAATCTCGATTAGAGCCATATTAACGGAGATAAATCGATTTAAAGATTTTCATACCCACCAGCCTGAAAATTATGGGTTGGGACATGTTTTTCGACGAAAAAAAATTTTGACACCTAAAATCCCTCCAAATCTCGATTAGAGCCATATTAACGGAGATAAATCGATTTAAAGATTTTCATACCCACCAGCCTGAAAATTATGGGTTGGGACATGTTTTTCGACGAAAAAAAATTTTGACACCTAAAATCCCTTCAAATCTCGATTAGAGCCATATTAACGGAGATAAATCGATTTAAAGATTTTCATACCCACCAGCCTGAAAATTATGGGTTGGGACATGTTTTTCGACGAAAAAAAATTTTGACACCTAAAATCCCTCCAAATCTCGATTAGAGCCATATTAACGGAGATAAATCGATTTAAAGATTTTCATACTCACCAGCCTGAAATTTATGGGTTGGGACATGTTTTTCGACGAAAAAAAATTTTGACACCTAAAATCCCTCCAAATCTCGATTAGAGCCATATTAACGGAGATAAATCGATTTAAAGATTTTCATACTCGCCAGCCTGAAAATTATGGGTTGGGACATGTTTTTCGACGAAAAAAAATTTTGACACCTAAAATCCCTCCAAATCTCGATTAGAGCCATATTAACGGAGATAAATCGATTTAAAGATTTTCATACTCGCCAGCCTGAAAATTATGGGTTGGGACATGTTTTTGTACGTAAAAAAATTTTGACACCTAAAATCCCTCCAAATCTCGATTAGAGCCATATTAACGGAGCTAAATCGATTTAAAGATTTTCATACTCACCAGCCTGAAATTTATGGGTTGGGACATGTTTTTGTACGTAAAAAAATTTTGACACCTAAAATCCCTCCAAATCTCGATTAGAGCCATATTAACGGAGATAAATCGATTTAAAGATTTTCATACTCACCAGCCTGAAATTTATGGGTTGGGACATGTTTTTCGACGAAAAAAAATTTTGACACCTAAAATCCCTCCAAATCTCGATTAGAGCCATATTAACGGAGATAAATCGATTTAAAGATTTTCATACTCGCCAGCCTGAAAATTATGGGTTGGGACATGTTTTTCGACGAAAAAAAATTTTGACACCTAAAATCCCTCCAAATCTCGATTAGAGCCATATTAACGGAGATAAATCGATTTAAAGATTTTCATACTCGCCAGCCTGAAAATTATGTGTTGGGACATGTTTTTCGACGAAAAAAAATTTTGACACCTAAAATCCCTCCAAATCTCGATTAGAGCCATATTAACGGAGATAAATCGATTTAAAGATTTTCATACTCGCCAGCCTGAAAATTATGGGTTGGGACATGTATTTCGACGAAAAAAAATTTTGACACCTAAAATCCCTCCAAATCTCGATTAGAGCCATATTAACGGAGATAAATCGATTTAAAGATTTTCATACTCGCCAGCCTGAAAATTATGGGTTGGGACATGTTTTTCGACGAAAAAAAATTTTGACACCTAAAATCCCTCCAAATCTCGATTAGAGCCATATTAACGGAGATAAATCGATTTAAAGATTTTCATACTCACCAGCCTGAAATTTATGGGTTGGGACATATTTTTCGACGAAAAAAAATGTTGACACTTAAAATCCCTCCAAATCTCGATTAGAGCCATATTAACGGAGATAAATCGATTTAAAGATTTTCATACTCGCCAGCCTGAAAATTATGGGTTGGGACATGTTTTTCGACGAAAAAAAATTTTGACACCTAAAATCCCTCCAAATCTCGATTAGAGCCATATTAACGGAGATAAATCGATTTAAAGATTTTCATACTCGCCAGCCTGAAAATTATGGGTTGGGACATGTTTTTCGACGAAAAAAAATTTTGACACCTAAAATCCCTCCAAATCTCGATTAGAGCCATATTAACGGAGATAAATCGATTTAAAGATTTTCATACCCACCAGCCTGAAAATTATGGGTTGGGACATGTTTTTCGACGAAAAAAAATTTTGACACCTAAAATCCCTCCAAATCTCGATTAGAGCCATATTAACGGAGATAAATCGATTTAAAGATTTTCATACCCACCAGCCTGAAAATTATGGGTTGGGACATGTTTTTCGACGAAAAAAATTTTTGACACCTAAAATCCCTCCAAATCTCGATTAGAGCCATATTAACGGAGATAAATCGATTTAAAGATTTTCATACCCACCAGCCTGAAAATTATGGGTTGGGACATGTTTTTCGACGAAAAAAAATTTTGACACCTAAAATCCCTCCAAATCTCGATTAGAGCCATATTAACGGAGATAAATCGATTTAAAGATTTTCATACTCGCCAGCCTGAAAATTATGGGTTGGGACATGTTTTTCGACGATAAAAAATTTTGACACCTAAAATCCCTCCAAATCTCGATTAGAGCCATATTAACGGAGATAAATCGATTTAAAGATTTTCATACTCGCCAGCCTGAAAATTATGGGTTGGGACATGTTTTTCGACGAAAAAAAATTTTGACACCTAAAATCCCTCCAAATCTCGATTAGAGCCATATTAACGGAGATAAATCGATTTAAAGATTTTCATACTCGCCAGCCTGAAAATTATGTGTTGGGACATGTTTTTCGACGAAAAAAAATTTTGACACCTAAAATCCCTCCAAATCTCGATTAGAGCCATATTAACGGAGATAAATCGATTTAAAGATTTTCATACTCGCCAGCCTGAAAATTATGGGTTGGGACATGTTTTTCGACGAAAAAAAATTTTGACACCTAAAATCCCTCCAAATCTCGATTAGAGCCATATTAACGGAGATAAATCGATTTAAAGATTTTCATACTCGCCAGCCTGAAAATTATGGGTTGGGACATGTATTTCGACGAAAAAAAATTTTGACACCTAAAATCCCTCCAAATCTCGATTAGAGCCATATTAACGGAGATAAATCGATTTAAAGATTTTCATACACACCAGCCTGAAAATTATGGGTTGGGACATGTTTTTCGACGAAAAAAAATTTTGACACCTAAAATCCCTCCAAATCTCGATTAGAGCCATATTAACGGAGCTAAATCGATTTAAAGATTTTCATACTCGCCAGCCTGAAAATTATGGGTTGGGACATGTTTTTCGACGATAAAAAATTTTGACACCTAAAATCCCTCCAAATCTCGATTAGAGCCATATTAACGGAGATAAATCGATTTAAAGATTTTCATACTCGCCAGCCTGAAAATTATGGGTTGGGACATGTTTTTCGACGAAAAAAAATTTTGACACCTAAAATCCCTCCAAATCTCGATTAGAGCCATATTAACGGAGATAAATCGATTTAAAGATTTTCATACTCGCCAGCCTGAAAATTATGTGTTGGGACATGTTTTTCGACGAAAAAAAATTTTGACACCTAAAATCCCTCCAAATCTCGATTAGAGCCATATTAACGGAGATAAATCGATTTAAAGATTTTCATACTCGCCAGCCTGAAAATTATGGGTTGGGACATGTTTTTCGACGAAAAAAAATTTTGACACCTAAAATCCCTCCAAATCTCGATTAGAGCCATATTAACGGAGATAAATCGATTTAAAGATTTTCATACTCGCCAGCCTGAAAATTATGGGTTGGGACATGTATTTCGACGAAAAAAAATTTTGACACCTAAAATCCCTCCAAATCTCGATTAGAGCCATATTAACGGAGATAAATCGATTTAAAGATTTTCATACTCACCAGCCTGAAAATTATGGGTTGGGACATGTTTTTCGACGAAAAAAAATTTTGACACCTAAAATCCCTCCAAATCTCGATTAGAGCCATATTAACGGAGATAAATCGATTTAAAGATTTTCATACTCACCAGCCTGAAATTTATGGGTTGGGACATATTTTTCGACGAAAAAAAATTTTGACGCCTAAAATCCCTCCAAATCTCGATTAGAGCCATATTAACGGAGATAAATCGATTTAAAGATTTTCATACTCGCCAGCCTGAAAATTATGGGTTGGGACATGTTTTTCGACGAAAAAAAATTTTGACACCTAAAATCCCTCCAAATCTCGATTAGAGCCATATTAACGGAGATAAATCGATTTAAAGATTTTCATACCCACCAGCCTGAAAATTATGGGTTGGGGCATGTTTTTTGACGAAAAAAAATTTTGACACCTAAAATCCCTCCAAATCTCGATTAGAGCCATATTAACGGAGATAAATCGATTTAAAGATTTTCATACTCGCCAGCCTGAAAATTATGGGTTGCGACATGTTTTTGAACGTAAAAAAATTTTGACACCTAAAATCCCTCCAAATCTCGATTAGAGCCATATTAACGGAGATAAATCGATTTAATTTTCCCACCAGCCTGAAAATTATGGGTTGGGACATGTTTTTGAACGTAAAAAAATTTTGACACCTAAAATCCCTTCAAATCTCGATTAGAGCCATATTAACGGAGATAAATCGATTTAAAGATTTTCATACTCGCCAGCCTGAAAATTATGGGTTGGGACATGTTTTTCGACGAAAAAAAATTTTGACACCTAAAATCCCTCCAAATCTCGATTAGAGCCATATTAACGGAGATAAATCGATTTAAAGATTTTCATACTCGCCAGCCTGAAAATTATGGGTTGGGACATGTTTTTCGACGAAAAATAATTTTGACACCTAAAATCCCTCCAAATCTCGATTAGAGCCATATTAACGGAGATAAATCGATTTAAAGATTTTCATACCCACCAGCCTGAAAATTATGGGTTGGGACATGTTTTTCGACGAAACAAAATTTTGACACCTAAAATCCCTTCAAATCTCGATTAGAGCCATATTAACGGAGATAAATCGATTTAAAGATTTTCATACTCGCCAGCCTGAAAATTATGGGTTGGGACATGTTTTTCGACGAAAAATAATTTTGACACCTAAAATCCCTCCAAATCTCGATTAGAGCCATATTAACGGAGATAAATCGATTTAAAGATTTTCATACTCGCCAGCCTGAAAATTATGGGTTGGGACATGTTTTTATACGTAAAAAAATTTTGACACCTAAAATCCCTCCAAATCTCGATTAGAGCCATATTAACGGAGATAAATCGATTTAAAGATTTTCATACCCACCAGCCTGAAAATTATGGGTTGGGACATGTTTTTCGACGAAAAAAAATTTTGACACCTAAAATCCCTCCAAATCTCGATTAGAGCCATATTAACGGAGATAAATCGATTTAAAGATTTTCATACCCACCAGCCTGAAAATTATGGGTTGGGACATGTTTTTCGACGAAAAAAAATTTTGACACCTAAAATCCCTTCAAATCTCGATTAGAGCCATATTAACGGAGATAAATCGATTTAAAGATTTTCATACTCGCCAGCCTGAAAATTATGGGTTGGGACATGTTTTTCGACGAAAAAAAATTTTGACACCTTAAACCCCTCCAAATCTCGATTAGAGCCATATTAACGGAGATAAATCGATTTAAAGATTTTCATACCCACCAGCCTGAAAATTATGGGTTGGGACATGTTTTTCGACGAAAAAAAATTTTGACACCTAAAATCCCTCCAAATCTCGATTAGAGCCATATTAACGGAGATAAATCGATTTAAAGATTTTCATACCCACCAGCCTGAAAATTATGGGTTGGGACATGTTTTTCGACGAAAAAAAATTTTGACACCTAAAATCCCTCCAAATCTCGATTAGAGCCATATTAACGGAGATAAATCGATTTAAAGATTTTCATACTCACCAGCCTGAAATTTATGGGTTGGGACATGTTTTTCGACGAAAAAAAATTTTGACACCTAAAATCCCTCCAAATCTCGATTAGAGCCATATTAACGGAGATAAATCGATTTAAAGATTTTCATACTCGCCAGCCTGAAAATTATGGGTTGGGACATGTTTTTCGACGAAAAAAAATTTTGACACCCAAAATCCCTCCAAATCTCGATTAGAGCCATATTAACGGAGATAAATCGATTTAAAGATTTTCATACTCGCCAGCCTGAAAATTATGGGTTGGGACATGTTTTTGTACGTAAAAAAATTTTGACACCTAAAATCCCTCCAAATCTCGATTAGAGCCATATTAACGGAGCTAAATCGATTTAAAGATTTTCATACTCACCAGCCTGAAATTTATGGGTTGGGACATGTTTTTGTACGTAAAAAATTTTGACACCTAAAACCCCTCCAAATCTCGATTAGAGCCATATTAACGGAGATAAATCGATTTAAAGATTTTCATACTCGCCAGCCTGAAATTTATGGGTTGGGACATGTTTTTCGACGAAAAAAAATTTTGACACCTAAAATCCCTCCAAATCTCGATTAGAGCCATATTAACGGAGATAAATCGATTTAAAGATTTTCATACTCGCCAGCCTGAAAATTATGGGTTGGGACATGTTTTTCGACGAAAAAAAATTTTGACACCTAAAATCCCTCCAAATCTCGATTAGAGCCATATTAACGGAGATAAATCGATTTAAAGATTTTCATACTCGCCAGCCTGAAAATTATGTGTTGGGACATGTTTTTCGACGAAAAAAAATTTTGACACCTAAAATCCCTCCAAATCTCGATTAGAGCCATATTAACGGAGATAAATCGATTTAAAGATTTTCATACTCGCCAGCCTGAAAATTATGGGTTGGGACATGTTTTTCGACGAAAAAAAATTTTGACACCTAAAATCCCTCCAAATCTCGATTAGAGCCATATTAACGGAGATAAATCGATTTAAAGATTTTCATACTCGCCAGCCTGAAAATTATGGGTTGGGACATGTATTTCGACGAAAAAAAATTTTGACACCTAAAATCCCTCCAAATCTCGATTAGAGCCATATTAACGGAGATAAATCGATTTAAAGATTTTCATACTCGCCAGCCTGAAATTTATGGGTTGGGACATATTTTTCGACGAAAAAAAATTTTGACACCTAAAATCCCTCCAAATCTCGATTAGAGCCATATTAACGGAGATAAATCGATTTAAAGATTTTCATACTCGCCAGCCTGAAAATTATGGGTTGGGACATGTTTTTCGACGAAAAAAAATTTTGACACCTAAAATCCCTCCAAATCTCGATTAGAGCCATATTAACGGAGATAAATCGATTTAAAGATTTTCATACCCACCAGCCTGAAAATTATGGGTTGGGACATGTTTTTCGACGAAAAAAAATTTTGACACCTAAAATCCCTCCAAATCTCGATTAGAGCCATATTAACGGAGCTAAATCGATTTAAAGATTTTCATACTCACCAGCCTGAAATTTATGGGTTGGGACATGTTTTTGTACGTAAAAAAATTTTGACACCTAAAATCCCTCCAAATCTCGATTAGAGCCATATTAACGGAGCTAAATCGATTTAAAGATTTTCATACTCACCAGCCTGAAATTTATGGGTTGGGACATGTTTTTGTACGTAAAAAATTTTGACACCTAAAATCCCTCCAAATCTCGATTAGAGCCATATTAACGGAGATAAATCGATTTAAAGATTTTCATACTCGCCAGCCTGAAAATTATGGGTTGGGACATGTTTTTCGACGAAAAAAAATTTTGACACCCAAAATCCCTCCAAATCTCGATTAGAGCCATATTAACGGAGATAAATCGATTTAAAGATTTTCATACTCGCCAGCCTGAAAATTATGTGTTGGGACATGTTTTTCGACGAAAAAAAATTTTGACACCTAAAATCCCTCCAAATCTCGATTAGAGCCATATTAACGGAGATAAATCGATTTAAAGATTTTCATACTCGCCAGCCTGAAAATTATGGGTTGGGACATGTTTTTCGACGAAAAAAAATTTTGACACCTAAAATCCCTCCAAATCTCGATTAGAGCCATATTAACGGAGATAAATCGATTTAAAGATTTTCATACTCGCCAGCCTGAAAATTATGGGTTGGGACATATTTTTCGACGAAAAAAAATTTTGACACCTAAAATCCCTCCAAATCTCGATTAGAGCCATATTAACGGAGATAAATCGATTTAAAGATTTTCATACTCGCCAGCCTGAAATTTATGTGTTGGGACATGTTTTTGTACGTAAAAAATTTTGACACCTAAAATCCCTCCAAATCTCGATTAGAGCCATATTAACGGAGATAAATCGATTTAAAGATTTTCATACTCACCAGCCTGAAATTTATGGGTTGGGACATATTTTTCGACGAAAAAAAATTTTGACACCTAAAATCCCTCCAAATCTCGATTAGAGCCATATTAACGGAGATAAATCGATTTAAAGATTTTCATACTCGCCAGCCTGAAAATTATGTGTTGGGACATGTTTTTCGACGAAAAAAAATTTTGACACCTAAAATCCCTCCAAATCTCGATTAGAGCCATATTAACGGAGATAAATCGATTTAAAGATTTTCATACTCGCCAGCCTGAAAATTATGGGTTGGGACATGTTTTTCGACGAAAAAAAAATTTGACACCTAAAATCCCTCCAAATCTCGATTAGAGCCATATTAACGGAGATAAATCGATTTAAAGATTTTCATACCCACCAGCCTGAAAATTATGGGTTGGGACATGTTTTTCGACGAAAAAAAATTTTGACACCTAAAATCCCTCCAAATCTCGATTAGAGCCATATTAACGGAGATAAATCGATTTAAAGATTTTCATACTCGCCAGCCTGGAAATTATGGGTTGGGACATGTTTTTGTACGTAAAAAAATTTTGACACCTAAAACCCCTCCAAATCTCGATTAGAGCCATATTAACGGAGATAAATCGATTTAAAGATTTTCATACTCGCCAGCCTGAAATTTATGGGTTGGGACATGTTTTTCGACGAAAAAAAATTTTGACACCTAAAATCCCTCCAAATCTCGATTAGAGCCATATTAACGGAGATAAATCGATTTAAAGATTTTCATACTCGCCAGCCTGAAAATTATGGGTTGGGACATATTTTTCGACGAAAAAAAATTTTGACACCTAAAATCCCTCCAAATCTCGATTAGAGCCATATTAACGGAGATAAATCGATTTAAAGATTTTCATACTCGCCAGCCTGAAATTTATGGGTTGGGACATGTTTTTCGACGAAAAAAAATTTTGACACCTAAAATCCCTCCAAATCTCGATTAGAGCCATATTAACGGAGATAAATCGATTTAAAGATTTTCATACTCGCCAGCCTGAAAATTATGGGTTGGGACATATTTTTCGACGAAAAAAAATTTTGACACCTAAAATCCCTCCAAATCTCGATTAGAGCCATATTAACGGAGATAAATCGATTTAAAGATTTTCATACTCGCCAGCCTGAAAATTATGGGTTGGGACATGTTTTTCGACGAAAAAAATTTTGACACCTAAAATCCCTCCAAATCTCGATTAGAGCCATATTAACGGAGATAAATCGATTTAAAGATTTTCATACCCACCAGCCTGAAAATTATGGGTTGGGACATGTTTTTCGACGAAAAAAAATTTTGACACCTAAAATCCCTCCAAATCTCGATTAGAGCCATATTAACGGAGATAAATCGATTTAAAGATTTTCATACTCACCAGCCTGAAATTTATGGGTTGGGACATGTTTTTGTACGTAAAAAATTTTGACACCTAAAATCCCTCCAAATCTCGATTAGAGCCATATTAACGGAGATAAATCGATTTAAAGATTTTCATACTCGCCAGCCTGAAATTTATGGGTTGGGACATGTTTTTCGACGAAAAAAAATTTTGACACCTAAAATCCCTCCAAATCTCGATTAGAGCCATATTAACGGAGATAAATCGATTTAAAGATTTTCATACTCGCCAGCCTGAAAATTATGGGTTGGGACATGTTTTTCGACGAAAAAAAATTTTGACACCTAAAATCCCTCCAAATCTCGATTAGAGCCATATTAACGGAGATAAATCGATTTAAAGATTTTCATACTCGCCAGCCTGAAAATTATGTGTTGGGACATGTTTTTCGACGAAAAAAAATTTTGACACCTAAAATCCCTCCAAATCTCGATTAGAGCCATATTAACGGAGATAAATCGATTTAAAGATTTTCATACTCGCCAGCCTGAAAATTATGGGTTGGGACATGTTTTTCGACGAAAAAAAATTTTGACACCTAAAATCCCTCCAAATCTCGATTAGAGCCATATTAACGGAGATAAATCGATTTAAAGATTTTCATACTCGCCAGCCTGAAAATTATGGGTTGGGACATATTTTTCGACGAAAAAAAATTTTGACACCTAAAATCCCTCCAAATCTCGATTAGAGCCATATTAACGGAGATAAATCGATTTAAAGATTTTCATACTCGCCAGCCTGAAAATTATGGGTTGGGACATGTTTTTCGACGAAAAAAAATTTTGACACCTAAAATCCCTCCAAATCTCGATTAGAGCCATATTAACGGAGATAAATCGATTTAAAGATTTTCATACCCACCAGCCTGAAAATTATGGGTTGGGACATGTTTTTCGACGAAAAAAAATTTTGACACCTAAAATCCCTCCAAATCTCGATTAGAGCCATATTAACGGAGATAAATCGATTTAAAGATTTTCATACTCGCCAGCCTGGAAATTATGGGTTGGGACATGTTTTTGTACGTAAAAAAATTTTGACACCTAAAACCCCTCCAAATCTCGATTAGAGCCATATTAACGGAGATAAATCGATTTAAAGATTTTCATACTCGCCAGCCTGAAAATTATGGGTTGGGACATGTTTTTGTACGTAAAAAAATTTTGACACCTAAAACCCCTCCAAATCTCGATTAGAGCCATATTAACGGAGATAAATCGATTTAAAGATTTTCATACTCGCCAGCCTGAAAATTATGGGTTGGGACATGTTTTTCGACGAAAAAAAATTTTGACACCTAAAATCCCTCCAAATCTCGATTAGAGCCATATTAACGGAGATAAATCGATTTAAAGATTTTCATACCCACCAGCCTGAAAATTATGGGTTGGGACATGTTTTTGTACGTAAAAAAATTTTGACACCTAAAACCCCTCCAAATCTCGATTAGAGCCATATTAACGGAGATAAATCGATTTAAAGATTTTCATACTCACCAGCCTGAAATTTATGGGTTGGGACATATTTTTCGACGAAAAAAAATTTTGACACCTAAAATCCCTCCAAATCTCGATTAGAGCCATATTAACGGAGATAAATCGATTTAAAGATTTTCATACTCACCAGCCTGAAATTTATGGATTGGGACATATTTTTCGACGAAAAAAAATTTTGACACCTAAAATCCCTCCAAATCTCGATTAGAGCCATATTAACGGAGATAAATCGATTTAAAGATTTTCATACTCGCCAGCCTGAAAATTATGTGTTGGGACATGTTTTTCGACGAAAAAAAATTTTGACACCTAAAATCCCTCCAAATCTCGATTAGAGCCATATTAACGGAGATAAATCGATTTAAAGATTTTCATACTCGCCAGCCTGAAAATTATGGGTTGGGACATGTTTTTCGACGAAAAAAAATTTTGACACCTAAAATCCCTCCAAATCTCGATTAGAGCCATATTAACGGAGATAAATCGATTTAAAGATTTTCATACTCACCAGCCTGAAATTTATGGGTTGGGACATATTTTTCGACGAAAAAAAATTTTGACACCTAAAATCCCTCCAAATCTCGATTAGAGCCATATTAACGGAGATAAATCGATTTAAAGATTTTCATACTCGCCAGCCTGAAAATTATGGGTTGGGACATGTTTTTCGACGAAAAAAAATTTTGACACCTAAAATCCCTCCAAATCTCGATTAGAGCCATATTAACGGAGATAAATCGATTTAAAGATTTTCATACTCGCCAGCCTGAAAATTATGTGTTGGGACATGTTTTTCGACGAAAAAAAATTTTGACACCTAAAATCCCTCCAAATCTCGATTAGAGCCATATTAACGGAGATAAATCGATTTAAAGATTTTCATACTCGCCAGCCTGAAAATTATGGGTTGGGACATGTTTTTCGACGAAAAAAAATTTTGACACCTAAAATCCCTCCAAATCTCGATTAGAGCCATATTAACGGAGATAAATCGATTTAAAGATTTTCATACTCGCCAGCCTGAAAAGTATGTGTTGGGACATGTTTTTCGACGAAAAAAAATTTTGACACCTAAAATCCCTCCAAATCTCGATTAGAGCCATATTAACGGAGATAAATCGATTTAAAGATTTTCATACTCACCAGCCTGAAATTTATGGGTTGGGACATATTTTTCGACGAAAAAAAATTTTGACACCTAAAATCCCTCCAAATCTCGATTAGAGCCATATTAACGGAGATAAATCGATTTAAAGATTTTCATACTCGCCAGCCTGAAAATTATGGGTTGGGACATGTTTTTCGACGAAAAAAAATTTTGACACCTAAAATCCCTCCAAATCTCGATTAGAGCCATATTAACGGAGATAAATCGATTTAAAGATTTTCATACTCACCAGCCTGAAATTTATGGGTTGGGACATATTTTTCGACGAAAAAAAATTTTGACACCTAAAATCCCTCCAAATCTCGATTAGAGCCATATTAACGGAGATAAATCGATTTAAAGATTTTCATACTCGCCAGCCTGAAAATTATGGGTTGGGACATGTTTTTCGACGAAAAAAAATTTTGACACCTAAAATCCCTCCAAATCTCGATTAGAGCCATATTAACGGAGATAAATCGATTTAAAGATTTTCATACTCACCAGCCTGAAATTTATGGGTTGGGACATATTTTTCGACGAAAAAAAATTTTGACACCTAAAATCCCTCCAAATCTCGATTAGAGCCATATTAACGGAGATAAATCGATTTAAAGATTTTCATACTCGCCAGCCTGAAAATTATGGGTTGGGACATGTTTTTGTTCTAAAAAAAATTTTGACACCTAAAATCCCTCCAAATCTCGATTAGAGCCATATTAACGGAGATAAATCGATTTAAAGATTTTCATACCCACCAGCCTGAAAATTATGGGTTGGGACATGTTTTTCGACGAAAAAAAATTTTGACACCTAAAATCCCTCCAAATCTCGATTAGAGCCATATTAACGGAGATAAATCGATTTAAAGATTTTCATACCCACCAGCCTGAAAATTATGGGTTGGGACATGTTTTTCGACGAAAAAAATTTTTGACACCTAAAATCCCTCCAAATCTCGATTAGAGCCATATTAACGGAGATAAATCGATTTAAAGATTTTCATACCCACCAGCCTGAAAATTATGGGTTGGGACATGTTTTTCGACGAAAAAAAATTTTGACACCTAAAATCCCTCCAAATCTCGATTAGAGCCATATTAACGGAGATAAATCGATTTAAAGATTTTCATACTCGCCAGCCTGAAAATTATGGGTTGGGACATGTTTTTCGACGATAAAAAATTTTGACACCTAAAATCCCTCCAAATCTCGATTAGAGCCATATTAACGGAGATAAATCGATTTAAAGATTTTCATACTCGCCAGCCTGAAAATTATGGGTTGGGACATGTTTTTCGACGAAAAAAAATTTTGACACCTAAAATCCCTCCAAATCTCGATTAGAGCCATATTAACGGAGATAAATCGATTTAAAGATTTTCATACTCGCCAGCCTGAAAATTATGTGTTGGGACATGTTTTTCGATGAAAAAAAATTTTGACACCTAAAATCCCTCCAAATCTCGATTAGAGCCATATTAACGGAGATAAATCGATTTAAAGATTTTCATACTCGCCAGCCTGAAAATTATGGGTTGGACATGTTTTTCGACGAAAAAAAATTTTGACACCTAAAATCCCTCCAAATCTCGATTAGAGCCATATTAACGGAGATAAATCGATTTAAAGATTTTCATACTCGTCAGCCTGAAAATTATGGGTTGGGACATGTATTTCGACGAAAAAAAATTTTGACACCTAAAATCCCTCCAAATCTCGATTAGAGCCATATTAACGGAGATAAATCGATTTAAAGATTTTCATACTCACCAGCCTGAAAATTATGGGTTGGGACATGTTTTTCGACGAAAAAAAATTTTGACACCTAAAATCCCTCCAAATCTCGATTAGAGCCATATTAACGGAGCTAAATCGATTTAAAGATTTTCATACTCGCCAGCCTGAAAATTATGGGTTGGGACATGTTTTTCGACGATAAAAAATTTTGACACCTAAAATCCCTCCAAATCTCGATTAGAGCCATATTAACGGAGATAAATCGATTTAAAGATTTTCATACTCGCCAGCCTGAAAATTATGGGTTGGGACATGTTTTTCGACGAAAAAAAATTTTGACACCTAAAATCCCTCCAAATCTCGATTAGAGCCATATTAACGGAGATAAATCGATTTAAAGATTTTCATACTCGCCAGCCTGAAAATTATGGGTTGGGGCTTTGTTTTTCGACGTAAAAAAATTTTGACACCTAAAATCCCTCCAAATCTCGATTAGAGCCATATTAACGGAGATAAATCGATTTAAAGATTTTCATACTCGCCAGCCTGAAAATTATGGGTTGGGACATGTATTTCGACGAAAAAAAATTTTGACACCTAAAATCCCTCCAAATCTCGATTAGAGCCATATTAACGGAGATAAATCGATTTAAAGATTTTCATACTCACCAGCCTGAAAATTATGGGTTGGGACATGTTTTTCGACGAAAAAAAATTTTGACACCTAAAATCCCTCCAAATCTCGATTAGAGCCATATTAACGGAGATAAATCGATTTAAAGATTTTCATACTCACCAGCCTGAAATTTATGGGTTGGGACATATTTTTCGACGAAAAAAAATTTTGACACCTAAAATCCCTCCAAATCTCGATTAGAGCCATATTAACGGAGATAAATCGATTTAAAGATTTTCATACCCACCAGCCTGAAAATTATGGGTTGGGACATGTTTTTCGACGAAAAAAAATTTTGACACCTAAAATCCCTCCAAATCTCGATTAGAGCCATATTAACGGAGATAAATCGATTTAAAGATTTTCATACCCACCAGCCTGAAAATTATGGGTTGGGACATGTTTTTCGACGAAAAAAATTTTTGACACCTAAAATCCCTCCAAATCTCGATTAGAGCCATATTAACGGAGATAAATCGATTTAAAGATTTTCATACTCGCCAGCCTGAAAATTATGGGTTGGGACATGTTTTTCGACGAAAAAAAATTTTGACACCTAAAATCCCTCCAAATCTCGATTAGAGCCATATTAACGGAGATAAATCGATTTAAAGATTTTCATACCCACCAGCCTGAAAATTATGGGTTGGGGCATGTTTTTTGACGAAAAAAAATTTTGACACCTAAAATCCCTCCAAATCTCGATTAGAGCCATATTAACGGAGATAAATCGATTTAAAGATTTTCATACTCGCCAGCCTGAAAATTATGGGTTGGGACATGTTTTTGAACGTAAAAAAATTTTGACACCTAAAATCCCTCCAAATCTCGATTAGAGCCATATTAACGGAGATAAATCGATTTAAAGATTTTCATACCCACCAGCCTGAAAATTATGGGTTGGGACATGTTTTTCGACGAAAAAAAATTTTGACACCTAAAATCCCTTCAAATCTCGATTAGAGCCATATTAACGGAGATAAATCGATTTAAAGATTTTCATACTCGCCAGCCTGAAAATTATGGGTTGGGACATGTTTTTCGACGAAAAAAAATTTTGACACCTAAAATCCCTCCAAATCTCGATTAGAGCCATATTAACGGAGATAAATCGATTTAAAGATTTTCATACTCGCCAGCCTGAAAATTATGGGTTGGGACATGTTTTTCGACGAAAAATAATTTTGACACCTAAAATCCCTCCAAATCTCGATTAGAGCCATATTAACGGAGATAAATCGATTTAAAGATTTTCATACCCACCAGCCTGAAAATTATGGGTTGGGACATGTTTTTCGACGAAACAAAATTTTGACACCTAAAATCCCTTCAAATCTCGATTAGAGCCATATTAACGGAGTTAAATCGATTTAAAGTTTTTCATACTCGCCAGCCTGAAAATTATGGGTTGGGACATGTTTTTCGACGAAAAAAAATTTTGACACCTAAAATCCCTCCAAATCTCGATTAGAGCCATATTAACGGAGATAAATCGATTTAAAGATTTTCATACCCACCAGCCTGAAAATTATGGGTTGGGACATGTTTTTGTACGTAAAAAAATTTTGACACCTAAAATCCCTCCAAATCTCGATTAGAGCCATTGTTCGGATCACTAATGAAAACTTTGTTTTTGCAGCAGCGTTGATTTACAGCAGCTCAAAACTGTAAGATTAGTTTGTATTCAGTTAATTGTTAATTTTTGGTTTAATCTACAAAACTCACATGAATAGTTTTCACTTCACCGTGTTTTCTCCTTTTGTGTCTGCTAGTGCCGTGTTATTTGCCTGACTACAACAATAATTATGAATTTCACATTTTTAATCTAATTGTTCCATACAAACTTACTTCTTTAATACCGCAATTCACAAACGATTCCACTTAACTAACTAATTATGCCCTCTACTGATCAATTTCACCATAAATTCACTAAATCGCTTCATTCAACTACAATCGACTATTTCCATCCACTAATGTTTACT
The DNA here is from genome assembly GCF_037179485.1 of Ochlerotatus camptorhynchus. Taxonomy (NCBI): domain Eukaryota; kingdom Metazoa; phylum Arthropoda; class Insecta; order Diptera; family Culicidae; genus Ochlerotatus; species Ochlerotatus camptorhynchus. Next base: position 135,699 of record NW_027040497.1, on the reverse strand, counting down.
TATGTTGCTATGTTTACGTTTTTGACCGTTTGATTCGGGTCGGCTATCCGCACTCAGGTACGCCCGACGACTGCGCGTGTGTTGGTAGCTGCGCGTTCGGTGATGACGTCACCGGTGCCTCAACAGCCCCTCCCCGTAACACTGGCGTAGGCTCTCCGCTGGAGCCAGATTTACTAACACGTATCTCCGGCACCGCAAGCTTTGCCACCGGACGCCTGTATGTTCCTTTTGCTGTGCGCACCACTGTTTGTCTAATTCTTCCATCGGCTCCTTGGATGACCTCCTCTACTACTGCTCGAACCCAGCACTTTCGATTGTCGTCGTCTGCCACAAACACGACTTCGCCTACTTCCAGTGGGTTCTGTTCGCTATGCCACTTCGATCGCCGGTTGATGAACGGAAGGTACTCAGCCAACCACCGTTTCCATATACGGTCAGCCAGCATCTGCGACCTTTTGTAGCTGTCCCGTAGCGCCTCAGCTTCGTTGGTCGGTAGTACACAACCTCCCATTTCGCCTGACGAAAGCCCTCTCAGAAAATGGTTGGGAGTTATCGAACCAGTATTCCCCGGTTCTTGAGGAATATAGGTTAGAGGTCTGGAGTTCACCATGTCCTCTGCTTCAGCTAACGTAGTCTGGAGTATCTCATCCGTCAGTTTACGCCCATCGTCCAACACCTTCACCGCTTCTTTGACCGAACGGACGAGTCGTTCCCACACTCCGCCGAAGTGTGGTGCCGATGGTGGATTGAAATTCCATCGGGTCCTTGAACTCGTTAGCTCCTCAGAACAGTTCGCTTTGATCTCCTTCACGATCTCCTTGCTTGCGCCTACGAAGTTTGTCCCATTGTCAGAGAAATACTCAATGGGAACTCCACGCCTGCAAACGAAACGTCGGATGGCCATTAGACATGCCTGTGACGACAGACTATGGACGACTTCAAGATGGATGGCTCTAGTTCCAAGGCAAGTGAAAAGAGCACACCAACGCTTTTCTGTGTGTCGTCCAACCACTACGTTGATTGGACCGAAGAAGTCAACTCCGGTGTAGCTGAACGGTCTAACGAAAGGAGTGGTTCGTTGATTCGGAAGCGGAGCCATTCTTGGAATCACCGGTTTGCATTTCTGGACCTTGCACCGCATACAGCTTTTCGCAACTCTTTCCAGCTCTCTGCGGACTCCTGGGATGTAAAAACGTTGTCTCAACTCGTTCACTACAGTTTCCCGGTTCGCGTGACCGAACAGCTGGTGATAGTGTTCTATCAGCTTGACCGTCACCGGGTGCCCCTTTGGCAGGATTACCGGAAACTGTAGCTCAAACGGAACGAACTCTCCCTCCTGCACTCTGCCATCCATTCGCATCACATTATGCTCGTCCAGAATAGGCGACAGCTTGAAAATATCACTGGAACGATCAATGGCTTCGTACTTCCCTTCTCTGCATCTAGCTAACGTCTTCACTTCGTCTGCGAACGATTCGCCTTGCGCCATTTTCCACAGATGGCGCTCCGCCTCTTGGTACTCCTCCCTCGAAAACGGACGTTCTACTGCTGATACGGACCCTCTACCTAATCTCACTACCCTGGGATCAGCTGGTAGCGATTCAATTGGCAAACCTCGCTGCTTCCGGCGAATGTTCGACACGAACCTAAGAACGTTCGCCACCGTTCGGACTACAATATTCCACTTCGAAATGCGGCTACAGTTGATCAGCGGCCTTGCGATCTCGATACTGTGGAACAGTAAACTGGCACGTAACTCTTCCTTCACGTTCGGTCTCGGTGGCTCCGGATGTGGCCACGTATCCTCCGTCTCGTACAGAAACTTAGGACCCATGAACCACGGGCTGTTCGATGTGATCCTGGTTCCTTCCTTCCACTTGGTCAAATCATCCGCTATGTTTAGCTTTGTGCGGATCCAGCGCCAATCCGACGGGTTCGTCTTGCTCAATATTTCGCCGATTCTGTATGCGACGAACACTTTGTATTTCCGGTGATCCGACACGATCCAGGAATACACCGTACTTGAATCCGTCCAGAACTGTACACGGTTGATGCGCAAACTGTGATTTTTCTTTACGGTTTCGGCCATTTTTGCTCCAAGCACTGCTGCCATCAACTCCAAACGTGGCGTCGAATACTGCCTCAGCGGTGCCACCTTGGACCTGGCTTGCACCAAAGTACACCGAGGAATCCCATCTACTAGCATTCGAAGGTATGCCACGCATCCATATGCACCTGCACTGGCATCTACGAACACGTGGAGTTGCAGTGATTCGTAGTCCAGTGATTCGCCACCACCGAAATAGTGACGGGGAATTTTCACTCGCTCAATATCCGGTAACAGCGCTGTCCATCTTTGCCACTTTTCGAAACTCTCATCGTCGATCGACTCATCCCACTCACAACCTGTACGCCACAAGTCCTGTATCAGCATCTTACCGTGGATGGTGAACATCGTCAGCAGGCCTAACGGATCGAACAGACTCATCACGATGCTCAAAACGATTCGTTTGGTCGGACGCTCGTCTCCGGACAAGTACGGTTGCAGATTCTCTCGCAGCTGCAACGCGAACGTAAACACGTCCTCTTGAGGGTCCCAGACAATACCCAAAACCCGCTCGGAACCCGTAGCCTTGTCGGTATTGAAATGGACAATTTGGTTCGATTTCGACTCACCTAGTTGCTGAAGTACCTCGCTTGAATTTGATACCCAGTTTCGGATTTCGAAACCGCCCTTTGAGTGGATGTACCGGACCTCGGTTGCCTTTTTCACCGCCTCCTCGACGGTCTCTGTGCTGTCAAAGTAGTCATCCACGTAATGTCGGTTGACAATCGCATCCACGGCATCTGGGAACTGCAACATAAATTCACTGGCGTTGCGATCTTTCACGAAGAGAGCCTGACTCGGCGAACATGTCGCTCCGAATATCGCGCAGTCCATCACATAGACCTCGCCGTCGAACATGAACCGCAGAGCTTGCCTATCCTCCAGTCGTATCTTCAGTTGGTGGAACATCTCTCGGATATCTCCACCGAACCCGACACTGTATTGCCGGAACTTGCACACTACCGACGGCAACGATGTGAGGAAATCAGGACCTTTAAGCAGCTTTGAATTCAGCGAGACACCTCCAACAGCGGAAGCAGCATCCCATACCAGCCGGACTTTATTAGGTTTCTTCGGGTTGATCACGATGTTGAGGGGAAGATACCACACCTTCTTGGGGTCGGTCTCATTTAGTTCTCCAACCGTCGCTTTGTGGCAGTATCCCTTGCTTTGATACTCGATGAGTTGGTTCCGAACGTTTTGTTGCAGTTGTGGACTCTGCGAGAGGCGTTTATCCAAGCTCTTCATCCGGCGTGCTGCCATTGGATAACTGTCCGGAAACGATGGATCATCTTCCTTCCACAGCAGTCCCGTTTCGAACCTGTCCCCAACTCGCTTCGTTGTCCTTTCCAGAATCTCGCGGGCCCGTTGATCTTCAGCTGATTCAGGCAAAACTTCCACCGACACTCCTGCTTCTTCGAGTACATAGTGCGACTTCATCAGATCGTGCAACTCCTGATTGGACACCCCAGCGCATGAATGATGGCCAACGTATGCAGTCCGCAGACTGCCTCCTTCTTGTGGGCCATACACCGTCCAGCCAAGACTGGATCTGACAGCTATCGGCTCTCCTGCTTGACCGATCCGAGATTCAATAGGTGCGAATAAGTGAAGATGCTTCAAACCTACCAAGATCTTCGGCGAGTCGTTCGGATATTCAGCCACCGGAAGGTTTCGAAGATGGCTGTAACGCTGCACCAATTCCTGGTAGTTCAAGGACTGTGCTGGCAACTTGAGCTCCTTCACGGTGTGTACTTTTTCCATCGGAAACTGTTCCTTCGATCCGACGGCAGATATCGTCAGATTCAGCAGCATTGACTCTCGTTCTAGTCTCGTCATTCCAGCGGTCCAGGTTACCCGTAGTGGCTGTGGTTTCCCAGTCGCCTTCAGCTGGTTCGTGATGGAACTTTCCACCAACGAAAACGAACTGCCCTCGTCGAGAAAAGCCATAATGTTAATGGACTTTTCTCCAAAGCTCAACGTCACTGGAATCATCCGGAAGAGTATCGGCAGCTGAAGACTCACACTGTGAGCGTTGCAGTCCGATCGCATTTCGGTTACCTGCTGATGAAGCATGGTATTGTGTTGCCCTTGACACCTATCGACTTTACACCGGATGTTTGCTTTACACCTACTCCTCCCGTGGGCGTTCAGGCATGATCGACATAGATCGAAACGTTCGACAACTTCCAGCCGCTGTTGAACTCCCATCTTCCGAAATTCGTCGCAATTTCTCAGCCGATGATCTGTGCCTCCGCACGTTGGACACGGCTTTCTTTCTGCGAACGATTCTTCGCTGTGTGAGTTGATGTGGCTCTCGTTCTCTTTCGGTCTTCCTCCTTTTGCCTTACCGGAACGATTACCAGTCGGATTCGATGGCATATCGACGATCCCAGTCACTTCGCTAGCAGTAGACACCAGTTCGGACAAGAAGTCGGCCAACGTCCGCAGCGTTACCCTTTCGTGTTGCCGCTTGAACCGAACCCAGTCCATTTTCGTCCCCGGTGGTAGCTTTTCGACTAACTCCTGGATGAGGAGAGGATTCACCAGGTGGTCGTTAAGCTTTGTTGCTTCGAGATGGTCGCATAATTGCTGTACTACCATCCCAAAGCTGATGAACGTACCCAGCCGGTCCGCTTTCGGGCAATCTGCCTTTCTCACCTTCACAAGCAACGTGTTCAGCAACTGCTCCGGTCGCCCGTACAACATCCGCAACGTTTCAATGATTTGCGGAACTGCTTCTGGCAACAACATCCGACTGCAAACTGCCTCCCGTGCAGGGCCTCGCAAGCTCTCCTGCAAACGAGCAAGGTTCTCCAAATTCGAAAATCCGCAAGCCTTCGTCGTGGTGTTGTAGCTGCTGATGAATATTGGCCACTCGTCTGGCCGACCTGTAAAGGTAGGCAGCTTTCGCGAAAGGAACTGTCGTGCCGATATCTGCGCCTTCGTTGGGTTTTCTTCATCCTGTTTGTTCTTCCGCTTACTCTTCTTTAGATCCTTGTCTTCTTCCTCGTCTTCAGAACATGTTCTGCTACTGTCCTCGTTAGAATCGTCCGACTGTTCATCCTGCGAACTCACCTTCGAACCATCGTCGTCACTATCACTTTCATCCTCCTCTTCTTCCTTTGCTGGCTTCTTTACAACAGGTACTGACTTAACCTTAGTTGTCTTCTTCTTCATTCCCTCCGTGGATGTAGACGGCTTTGGATCGACTATCGGTGTGGAGCTAACGCGTAGTTTTCCTCCTGATGACTTCGTTCCTTTGGAACTTTCACGCTTCTTCTTTTTCTCCAGCTTCTCCACTTCCTTTTCCGCCTGCTTTCTGCCTTCGCTCAGTTCCTCGAGTTCCTTCTGTAGCTGCTTCTTCTCCATTTCCTTCTTCTTCTGGAACTTCTTCTCCGAAGCAATCTTCATTTGGAGGATTTGCTTCTCCAAAGCCCACTGCATCTCCATCTCCTCGTTCTCCAGTTCCATCTGCGCTTTAGCCAATGCCAACTTTTGCTCCATCTTCCTCTTCAGACGCTCTTTCTGCTTCTTCACCGCTTCCATTGCTTTCGCAATCTCCTTTTCGTCGTCCGGGTTAGATTTTGCACTGACCTTCGCTTCCTTCGCTTTGGATTGGCCGTCAACACTATCGTCAACGGGAATAACATCGTCATCGTCAACATCATCTTCCGAATCACTATCATCCGGCTCTTTTTCACAGCACGATGAACATCTCCAGTTCTCGTCGTATTCCACGGCCGATCCAACTCCGGCACAACTGAAGTGGAACCATTTCGTGCAGCCTTCGCAGTACACCATATGATCGTCCTCATGATCCGGACGTGTACAAATCGCGCAGTTGTACGCCGTCTCATCCGGATTGAGGTTAGATCCATCCCCTTTAGATTTATTCATTTTTGAGGATGTTCGGATCACTAATGAAAACTTTGTTTTTGCAGCAGCGTTGATTTACAGCAGCTCAAAACTGTAAGATTAGTTTGTATTCAGTTAATTGTTAATTTTTGGTTTAATCTACAAAACTCACATGAATAGTTTTCACTTCACCGTGTTTTCTCCTTTTGTGTCTGCTAGTGCCGTGTTATTTGCCTGACTACAACAATAATTATGAATTTCACATTTTTAATCTAATTGTTCCATACAAACTTACTTCTTTAATACCGCAATTCACAAACGATTCCACTTAACTAACTAATTATGCCCTCTACTGATCAATTTCACCATAAATTCACTAAATCGCTTCATTCAACTACAATCGACTATTTCCATCCACTAATGTTTACTTATGTTGCTATGTTTACGTTTTTGACCGTTTGATTCGGGTCGGCTATCCGCACTCAGGTACGCCCGACGACTGCGCGTGTGTTGGTAGCTGCGCGTTCGGTGATGACGTCACCGGTGCCTCAACAGCCATATTAACGGAGATAAATCGATTTAAAGATTTTCATACCCACCAGCCTGAAAATTATGGGTTGGGACATGTTTTTCGACGAAACAAAATTTTGACACCTAAAATCCCTTCAAATCTCGATTAGAGCCATATTAACGGAGATAAATCGATTTAAAGATTTTCATACTCGCCAGCCTGAAAATTATGGGTTGGGACATGTTTTTCGACGAAAAAAAATTTTGACACCTAAAATCCCTCCAAATCTCGATTAGAGCCATATTAACGGAGATAAATCGATTTAAAGATTTTCATACCCACCAGCCTGAAAATTATGGGTTGGGACATGTTTTTCGACGAAAAAAAATTTTGACACCTAAAATCCCTCCAAATCTCGATTAGAGCCATATTAACGGAGATAAATCGATTTAAAGATTTTCATACTCGCCAGCCTGAAAATTATGGGTTGGGACATGTTTTTCGACGAAAAAAAATTTTGACACCTAAAACCCCTCCAAATCTCGATTAGAGCCATATTAACGGAGATAAATCGATTTAAAGATTTTCAAACTCGCCAGCCTGAAAATTATGGGTTGGGACATGTTTTTGTACGTTAAAAAATTTTGACACCTAAAATCCCTCCAAATCTCGATTAGAGCCATATTAACGGAGATAAATCGATTTAAAGATTTTCATACCCACCAGCCTGAAAATTATGGGTTGGGACATGTTTTTCGACGAAAAAAAATTTTGACACCTAAAATCCCTCCAAATCTCGATTAGAGCCATATTAACGGAGATAAATCGATTTAAAGATTTTCATACTCACCAGCCTGAAATTTATGGGTTGGGACATGTTTTTCGACGAAAAAAAATTTTGACACCTAAAATCCCTCCAAATCTCGATTAGAGCCATATTAACGGAGATAAATCGATTTAAAGATTTTCATACTCGCCAGCCTGAAAATTATGGGTTGGGACATGTTTTTCGACGAAAAAAAATTTTGACACCTAAAATCCCTCCAAATCTCGATTAGAGCCATATTAACGGAGATAAATCGATTTAAAGATTTTCATACTCGCCAGCCTGAAAATTATGGGTTGGGACATGTTTTCGTACGTAAAAAAATTTTGACACCTAAAATCCCTCCAAATCTCGATTAGAGCCATATTAACGGAGCTAAATCGATTTAAAGATTTTCATACTCACCAGCCTGAAATTTATGGGTTGGGACATGTTTTTGTACGTAAAAAATTTTGACACCTAAAATCCCTCCAAATCTCGATTAGAGCCATATTAACGGAGATAAATCGATTTAAAGATTTTCATACTCGCCAGCCTGAAAATTATGGGTTGGGACATGTTTTTCGACGAAAAAAAATTTTGACACCTAAAACCCCTCCAAATCTCGATTAGAGCCATATTAACGGAGATAAATCGATTTAAAGATTTTCAAACTCGCCAGCCTGAAAATTATGGGTTGGGACATGTTTTTGTACGTTAAAAAATTTTGACACCTTAAATCCCTCCAAATCTCGATTAGAGCCATATTAACGGAGATAAATCGATTTAAAGATTTTCATACCCACCAGCCTGAAAATTATGGGTTGGGACATGTTTTTCGACGAAAAAAAATTTTGACACCTAAAATCCCTCCAAATCTCGATTAGAGCCATATTAACGGAGATAAATCGATTTAAAGATTTTCATACTCACCAGCCTGAAATTTATGGGTTGGGACATGTTTTTCGACGAAAAAAAATTTTGACACCTAAAATCCCTCCAAATCTCGATTAGAGCCATATTAACGGAGATAAATCGATTTAAAGATTTTCATACTCGCCAGCCTGAAAATTATGGGTTGGGACATGTTTTTCGACGAAAAAAAATTTTGACACCTAAAATCCCTCCAAATCTCGATTAGAGCCATATTAACGGAGATAAATCGATTTAAAGATTTTCATACTCGCCAGCCTGAAAATTATGGGTTGGGACATGTTTTTGTACGTAAAAAAATTTTGACACCTAAAATCCCTCCAAATCTCGATTAGAGCCATATTAACGGAGCTAAATCGATTTAAAGATTTTCATACTCACCAGCCTGAAATTTATGGGTTGGGACATGTTTTTCGACGAAAAAAAATTTTGACGCCTAAAATCCCTCCAAATCTCGATTAGAGCCATATTAACGGAGATAAATCGATTTAAAGATTTTCATACTCGCCAGCCTGAAAATTATGGGTTGGGACATGTTTTTCGACGAAAAAAAATTTTGACACCTAAAATCCCTCCAAATCTCGATTAGAGCCATATTAACGGAGATAAATCGATTTAAAGATTTTCATACTCGCCAGCCTGAAAATTATGTGTTGGGACATGTTTTTCGACGAAAAAAAATTTTGACACCTAAAATCCCTCCAAATCTCGATTAGAGCCATATTAACGGAGATAAATCGATTTAAAGATTTTCATACTCGCCAGCCTGAAAATTATGGGTTGGGACATGTTTTTCGACGAAAAAAAATTTTGACACCTAAAACCCCTCCAAATCTCGATTAGAGCCATATTAACGGAGATAAATCGATTTAAAGATTTTCATACCCACCAGCCTGAAAATTATGGGTTGGGACATGTTTTTCGACGAAAAAAAATTTTGACACCTAAAATCCCTCCAAATCTTGATTAGAGCCATATTAACGGAGCTAAATCGATTTAAAGATTTTCATACTCACCAGCCTGAAATTTATGGGTTGGGACATGTTTTTCGACGAAAAAAAATTTTGACACCTAAAATCCCTCCAAATCTCGATTAGAGCCATATTAACGGAGATAAATCGATTTAAAGATTTTCATACTCGCCAGCCTGAAAATTATGGGTTGGGACATGTTTTTCGACGAAAAAAAATTTTGACACCTAAAATCCCTCCAAATCTCGATTAGAGCCATATTAACGGAGATAAATCGATTTAAAGATTTTCATACTCGCCAGCCTGAAAATTATGTGTTGGGACATGTTTTTCGACGAAAAAAAATTTTGACACCTAAAATCCCTCCAAATCTCGATTAGAGCCATATTAACGGAGATAAATCGATTTAAAGATTTTCATACTCGCCAGCCTGAAAATTATGGGTTGGGACATGTTTTTCGACGAAAAAAAATTTTGACACCTAAAACCCCTCCAAATCTCGATTAGAGCCATATTCACGGAGATAAATCGATTTAAAGATTTTCAAACTCGCCAGCCTGAAAATTATGGGTTGGGACATGTTTTTGTACGTTAAAAAATTTTGACACCTAAAATCCCTCCAAATCTCGATTAGAGCCATATTAACGGAGATAAATCGATTTAAAGATTTTCATACCCACCAGCCTGAAAATTATGGGTTGGGACATGTTTTTCGACGAAAAAAAATTTTGACACCTAAAATCCCTCCAAATCTCGATTAGAGCCATATTAACGGAGATAAATCGATTTAAAGATTTTCATACTCACCAGCCTGAAATTTATGGGTTGGGACATGTTTTTCGACGAAAAAAAATTTTGACACCTAAAATCCCTCCAAATCTCGATTAGAGCCATATTAACGGAGATAAATCGATTTAAAGATTTTCATACTCGCCAGCCTGAAAATTATGGGTTGGGACATGTTTTTCGACGAAAAAAAATTTTGACACCTAAAATCCCTCCAAATCTCGATTAGAGCCATATTAACGGAGATAAATCGATTTAAAGATTTTCATACTCGCCAGCCTGAAAATTATGGGTTGGGACATGTTTTTGTACGTAAAAAAATTTTGACACCTAAAACCCCTCCAAATCTCGATTAGAGCCATATTAACGGAGCTAAATCGATTTAAAGATTTTCATACTCACCAGCCTGAAATTTATGGGTTGGGACATGTTTTTGTACGTAAAAAATTTTGACACCTAAAATCCCTCCAAATCTCGATTAGAGCCATATTAACGGAGATAAATCGATTTAAAGATTTTCATACTCGCCAGCCTGAAAATTATGGGTTGGGACATGTTTTTCGACGAAAAAAAATTTTGACACCTAAAACCCCTCCAAATCTCGATTAGAGCCATATTAACGGAGATAAATCGATTTAAAGATTTTCAAACTCGCCAGCCTGAAAATTATGGGTTGGGACATGTTTTTGTACGTAAAAAAATTTTGACACCTTAAACCCCTCCAAATCTCGATTAGAGCCATATTAACGGAGATAAATCGATTTAAAGATTTTCATACTCGCCAGCCTGAAAATTATGGGTTGGGACATGTTTTTGTACGTAAAAAAATTTTGACACCTAAAACCCCTCCAAATCTCGATTAGAGCCATATTAACGGAGATAAATCGATTTAAAGATTTTCATACTCGCCAGCCTGAAAATTATGGGTTGGGACATGTTTTTCGACGAAAAAAAATTTTGACACCTAAAATCCCTCCAAATCTCGATTAGAGCCATATTAACGGAGATAAATCGATTTAAAGATTTTCATACTCGCCAGCCTGAAAATTATGGGTTGGGACATGTTTTTCGACGAAAAAAAATTTTGACACCTAAAATCCCTCCAAATCTCGATTAGAGCCATATTAACGGAGATAAATCGATTTAAAGATTTTCATACTCGCCAGCCTGAAAATTATGGGTTGGGACATGTTTTTGTACGTAAAAAAATTTTGACACCTAAAATCCCTCCAAATCTCGATTAGAGCCATATTAACGGAGATAAATCGATTTAAAGATTTTCATACTCGCCAGCCTGAAAATTATGGGTTGGGACATGTTTTTCGACGAAAAAAAATTTTGACACCTAAAATCCCTCCAAATCTCGATTAGAGCCATATTAACGGAGATAAATCGATTTAAAGATTTTCATACTCGCCAGCCTGAAAATTATGGGTTGGGACATGTTTTTCGACGAAAAAAAATTTTGACACCTAAAATCCCTCCAAATCTCGATTAGAGCCATATTAACGGAGATAAATCGATTTAAAGATTTTCATACTCGCCAGCCTGAAAATTATGGGTTGGGACATGTATTTCGACGAAAAAAAATTTTGACACCTAAAATCCCTCCAAATCTCGATTAGAGCCATATTAACGGAGATAAATCGATTTAAAGATTTTCATACTCGCCAGCCTGAAAATTATGGGTTGGGACATGTTTTTCGACGAAAAAAAATTTTGACACCTAAAATCCCTCCAAATCTCGATTAGAGCCATATTAACGGAGATAAATCGATTTAAAGATTTTCATACTCACCAGCCTGCAATTTATGGGTTGGGACATATTTTTCGACGAAAAAAAATTTTGACACCTAAAATCCCTCCAAATCTCGATTAGAGCCATATTAACGGAGATAAATCGATTTAAAGATTTTCATACTCGCCAGCCTGAAAATTATGGGTTGGGACATGTTTTTCGACGAAAAAAAATTTTGACACCTAAAATCCCTCCAAATCTCGATTAGAGCCATATTAACGGAGATAAATCGATTTAAAGATTTTCATACCCACCAGCCTGAAAATTATGGGTTGGGACATGTTTTTCGACGAAAAAAAATTTTGACACCTAAAATCCCTCCAAATCTCGATTAGAGCCATATTAACGGAGATAAATCGATTTAAAGATTTTCATACTCGCCAGCCTGGAAATTATGGGTTGGGACATGTTTTTGTACGTAAAAAAATTTTGACACCTAAAACCCCTCCAAATCTCGATTAGAGCCATATTAACGGAGATAAATCGATTTAAAGATTTTCATACTCGCCAGCCTGAAAATTATGGGTTGGGACATGTTTTTGTACGTAAAAAAATTTTGACACCTAAAACCCCTCCAAATCTCGATTAGAGCCATATTAACGGAGATAAATCGATTTAAAGATTTTCATACTCGCCAGCCTGAAAATTATGGGTTGGGACATGTTTTTCGACGAAAAAAAATTTTGACACCTAAAACCCCTCCAAATCTCGATTAGAGCCATATTAACGGAGATAAATCGATTTAAAGATTTTCATACTCATCAGCCTGAAATTTATGGGTTGGGACATGTTTTTCGACGAAAAAAAATTTTGACACCTAAAATCCCTCCAAATCTCGATTAGAGCCATATTAACGGAGATAAATCGATTTAAAGATTTTCATACTCGCCAGCATGAAAATTATGGGTTGGGACATGTTTTTCGACGAAAAAAAATTTTGACACCTAAAATCCCTCCAAATCTCGATTAGAGCCATATTAACGGAGATAAATCGATTTAAAGATTTTCATACCCACCAGCCTGAAAATTATGGGTTGGGACATGTTTTTCGACGAAAAAAAATTTTGACAACTAAAATCCCTCCAAATCTCGATTAGAGCCATATTAACGGAGATAAATCGATTTAAAGATTTTCATACTCGCCAGCCTGAAAATTATGGGTTGGGACATGTATTTCGACGAAAAAAAATTTTTACACCTAAAATCCCTCCAAATCTCGATTAGAGCCATATTAACGGAGATAAATCGATTTAAAGATTTTCATACTCGCCAGCCTGAAAATTATGGATTGGGACATGTTTTTCGACGAAAAAAAATTTTGACACCTAAAATCCCTCCAAATCTCAATTAGAGCCATATTAACGGAGATAAATCGATTTAAAGATTTTCATACTCGCCAGCCTGAAAATTATGGGTTGGGACATGTTTTTCGACGAAAAAAAATTTTGACACCTAAAATCCCTCCAAATCTCGATTAGAGCCATATTAACGGAGATAAATCGATTTAAAGATTTTCATACTCGCCAGCCTGAAAATTATGGGTTGGGACATGTATTTCGACGAAAAAAAATTTTTACACCTAAAATCCCTCCAAATCTCGATTAGAGCCATATTAACGGAGATAAATCGATTTAAAGATTTTCATACTCGCCAGCCTGAAAATTATGGGTTGGGACATGTTTTTGTACGTAAAAAAATTTTGACACCTAAAACCCCTCCAAATCTCGATTAGAGCCATATTAACGGAGATAAATCGATTTAAAGATTTTCATACTCGCCAGCCTGAAAATTATGGGTTGGGACATGTTTTTCGACGAAAAAAAATTTTGACACCTAAAATCCCTCCAAATCTCGATTAGAGCCATATTAACGGAGATAAATCGATTTAAAGATTTTCATACTCATCAGCCTGAAATTTATGGGTTGGGACATGTTTTTCGACGAAAAAAAATTTTGACACCTAAAATCCCTCCAAATCTCGATTAGAGCCATATTAACGGAGATAAATCGATTTAAAGATTTTCATACCCACCAGCCTGAAAATTATGGGTTGGGACATGTTTTTCGACGAAAAAAAATTTTGACACCTAAAATCCCTCCAAATCTCGATTAGAGCCATATTAACGGAGATAAATCGATTTAAAGATTTTCATACCCACCAGCCTGAAAATTATGGGTTGGGACATGTTTTTCGACGAAAAAAAATTTTGACACCTAAAATCCCTCTAAATCTCGATTAGAGCCATATTAACGGAGATAAATCGATTTAAAGATTTTCATACTCACCAGCCTGAAATTTATGGGTTGGGACATGTTTTTCGACGAAAAAAAATTTTGACACCTAAAATCCCTCCAAATCTCGATTAGAGCCATATTAACGGAGATAAATCGATTTAAAGATTTCATACTCGCCAGCCTGAAATTTATGGGTTGGAACATGTTTTTCGACGAAAAAAAATTTTGACACCTAAAATCCCTCCAAATCTCGATTAGAGCCATATTAACGGAGATAAATCGATTTAAAGATTTTCATACTCACCAGCCTGAAATTTATGGGTTGGGACATGTTTTTCGACGATAAAAAATTTTGACACCTAAAATCCCTCCAAATCTCGATTAGAGCCATATTAACGGAGATAAATCGATTTAAAGATTTTCATACTCGCCAGCCTGAAAATTATGGGTTGGGACATGTATTTCGACGAAAAAAAATTTTGACACCTAAAATCCCTCCAAATCTCGATTAGAGCCATATTAACGGAGATAAATCGATTTAAAGATTTTCATACTCGCCAGCCTGAAAATTATGGGTTGGGACATGTATTTCGACGAAAAAAAATTTTGACACCTAAAATCCCTCCAAATCTCGATTAGAGCCATACTAACGGAGATAAATCGATTTAAAGATTTTCATACTCGCCAGCCTGAAAATTATGAGTTGGGACATGTTTTTGTACGTAAAAAAATTTTGACACCTAAAACCCCTCCAAATCTCGATTAGAGCCATATTAACGGAGATAAATCGATTTAAAGATTTTCATACTCGCCAGCCTGAAAATTATGGGTTGGGACATGTTTTTCGACGAAAAAAAATTTTGACACCTAAAATCCCTCCAAATCTCGATTAGAGCCATATTAACGGAGATAAATCGATTTAAAGATTTTCATACTCACCAGCCTGAAATTTATGGGTTGGGACATGTTTTTCGACGAAAAAAAATTTTGACACCTAAAATCCCTCTAAATCTCGATTAGAGCCATATTAACGGAGATAAATCGATTTAAAGATTTTCATACTCGCCAGCCTGAAAATTATGGGTTGGGACATGTTTTTCGACGAAAAAAAATTTTGACACCTAAAATCCCTCCAAATCTCGATTAGAGCCATATTAACGGAGATAAATCGATTTAAAGATTTTCATACTCGCCAGCCTGAAAATTATGGGTTGGGACATGTATTTCGACGAAAAAAAATTTTGACACCTAAAATCCCTCCAAATCTCGATTAGAGCCATATTAACGGAGATAAATCGATTTAAAGATTTTCATACTCGCCAGCCTGAAAATTATGGGTTGGGACATGTTTTTCGACGAAAAAAAATTTTGACACCTAAAATCCCTCCAAATCTCGATTAGAGCCATATTAACGGAGATAAATCGATTTAAAGATTTTCATACCCACCAGCCTGAAAATTATGGGTTGGGACATGTTTTTCGACGAAAAAAAATTTTGACACCTAAAATCCCTCCAAATCTCGATTAGAGCCATATTAACGGAGATAAATCGATTTAAAGATTTTCATACTCACCAGCCTGAAATTTATGGGTTGGGACATGTTTTTCGACGAAAAAAAATTTTGACACCTAAAATCCCTCCAAATCTCGATTAGAGCCATATTAACGGAGATAAATCGATTTAAAGATTTTCATACTCGCCAGCCTGAAAATTATGGGTTGGGACATGTATTTCGACGAAAAAAAATTTTGACACCTAAAATCCCTCCAAATCTCGATTAGAGCCATATTAACGGAGATAAATCGATTTAAAGATTTTCATACTCGCCAGCCTGAAAATTATGGGTTGGGACATGTTTTTGTACGTAAAAAAATTTTGACACCTAAAACCCCTCCAAATCTCGATTAGAGCCATATTAACGGAGATAAATCGATTTAAAGATTTTCATACTCATCAGCCTGAAATTTATGGGTTGGGACATGTTTTTCGACGAAAAAAAATTTTGACACCTAAAATCCCTCCAAATCTCGATTAGAGCCATATTAACGGAGATAAATCGATTTAAAGATTTTCATACTCGCCAGCATGAAAATTATGGGTTGGGACATGTTTTTCGACGAAAAAAAATGTTGACACCTAAAATCCCTCCAAATCTCGATTAGAGCCATATTAACGGAGATAAATCGATTTAAAGATTTTCATACCCACCAGCCTGAAAATTATGGGTTGGGACATGTTTTTCGACGAAAAAAAATTTTGACAACTAAAATCCCTCCAAATCTCGATTAGAGCCATATTAACGGAGATAAATCGATTTAAAGATTTTCATACTCGCCAGCATGAAAATTATGGGTTGGGACATGTTTTTCGACGAAAAAAAATTTTGACACCTAAAATCCCTCCAAATCTCGATTAGAGCCATATTAACGGAGATAAATCGATTTAAAGATTTTCATACCCACCAGCCTGAAAATTATGGGTTGGGACATGTTTTTCGACGAAAAAAAATTTTGACACCTAAAATCCCTCCAAATCTCGATTAGAGCCATATTAACGGAGATAAATCGATTTAAAGATTTTCATACTCGCCAGCCTGAAAATTATGGGTTGGGACATGTTTTTCGACGAAAAAAAATTTTGACACCTAAAATCCCTCCAAATCTCGATTAGAGCCATATTAACGGAGATAAATCGATTTAAAGATTTTCATACTCATCAGCCTGAAATTTATGGGTTGGGACATGTTTTTCGACGAAAAAAAATTTTGACACCTAAAATCCCTCCAAATCTCGATTAGAGCCATATTAACGGAGATAAATCGATTTAAAGATTTTCATACTCGCCAGCATGAAAATTATGGGTTGGGACATGTTTTTCGACGAAAAAAAATTTTGACACCTAAAATCCCTCCAAATCTCGATTAGAGCCATATTAACGGAGATAAATCGATTTAAAGATTTTCATACCCACCAGCCTGAAAATTATGGGTTGGGACATGTTTTTCGACGAAAAAAAATTTTGACACCTAAAATCCCTCCAAATCTCGATTAGAGCCATATTAACGGAGATAAATCGATTTAAAGATTTTCATACCCACCAGCCTGAAAATTATGGGTTGGGACATGTTTTTCGACGAAAAAAAATTTTGACACCTAAAATCCCTCCAAATCTCGATTAGAGCCATATTAACGGAGATAAATCGATTTAAAGATTTTCATACTCATCAGCCTGAAATTTATGGGTTGGGACATGTTTTTCGACGAAAAAAAATTTTGACACCTAAAATCCCTCCAAATCTCGATTAGAGCCATATTAACGGAGATAAATCGATTTAAAGATTTTCATACTCGCCAGCCTGAAAATTATGGGTTGGGACATGTTTTTCGACGAAAAAAAATTTTGACACCTAAAATCCCTCCAAATCTCGATTAGAGCCATATTAACGGAGATAAATCGATTTAAAGATTTTCATACTCGCCAGCCTGAAAATTATGGGTTGGGACATGTTTTTGTACGTAAAAAAATTTTGACACCTAAAACCCCTCCAAATCTCGATTAGAGCCATATTAACGGAGATAAATCGATTTAAAGATTTTCATACTCATCAGCCTGAAATTTATGGGTTGGGACATGTTTTTCGACGAAAAAAAATTTTGACACCTAAAATCCCTCCAAATCTCGATTAGAGCCATATTAACGGAGATAAATCGATTTAAAGATTTTCATACTCGCCAGCATGAAAATTATGGGTTGGGACATGTTTTTCGACGAAAAAAAATTTTGACACCTAAAATCCCTCCAAATCTCGATTAGAGCCATATTAACGGAGATAAATCGATTTAAAGATTTTCATACTCGCCAGCCTGAAAATTATGGGTTGGGACATGTTTTTGTACGTAAAAAAATTTTGACACCTAAAACCCCTCCAAATCTCGATTAGAGCCATATTAACGGAGATAAATCGATTTAAAGATTTTCATACTCATCAGCCTGAAATTTATGG
Organism: Ochlerotatus camptorhynchus; assembly: GCF_037179485.1. NCBI lineage: Eukaryota > Metazoa > Arthropoda > Insecta > Diptera > Culicidae > Ochlerotatus > Ochlerotatus camptorhynchus. The sequence continues at coordinate 117,691 of NW_027040497.1, read as the reverse complement.
GTTGGGACATGTTTTTCGACGAAAAAAAATTTTGACACCTAAAATCCCTCCAAATCTCGATTAGAGCCATATTAACGGAGATAAATCGATTTAAAGATTTTCATACTCGCCAGCATGAAAATTATGGGTTGGGACATGTTTTTCGACGAAAAAAAATTTTGACACCTAAAATCCCTCCAAATCTCGATTAGAGCCATATTAACGGAGATAAATCGATTTAAAGATTTTCATACCCACCAGCCTGAAAATTATGGGTTGGGACATGTTTTTCGACGAAAAAAAATTTTGACAACTAAAATCCCTCCAAATCTCGATTAGAGCCATATTAACGGAGATAAATCGATTTAAAGATTTTCATACTCACCAGCCTGAAATTTATGGGTTGGGACATGTTTTTCGACGAAAAAAAATTTTGACACCTAAAATCCCTCCAAATCTCGATTAGAGCCATATTAACGGAGATAAATCGATTTAAAGATTTCATACTCGCCAGCCTGAAATTTATGGGTTGGAACATGTTTTTCGACGAAAAAAAATTTAGACACCTAAAATCCCTCCAAATCTCGATTAGAGCCATATTAACGGAGATAAATCGATTTAAAGATTTTCATACTCGCCAGCCTGGAATTTATGGGTTGGGACATGTTTTTCGACGATAAAAAATTTTGACACCTAAAATCCCTCCAAATCTCGATTAGAGCCATATTAACGGAGATAAATCGATTTAAAGATTTTCATACTCGCCAGCCTGAAAATTATGGGTTGGGACATGTTTTTCGACGAAAAAAAATTTTGACACCTAAAATCCCTCCAAATCTCGATTAGAGCCATATTAACGGAGATAAATCGATTTAAAGATTTTCATACTCGCCAGCCTGAAAATTATGGGTTGGGACATGTTTTTCGACGAAAAAAAATTTTGACACCTAAAATCCCTCCAAATCTCGATTAGAGCCATATTAACGGAGATAAATCGATTTAAAGATTTTCATACTCGCCAGCCTGAAAATTATGGGTTGGGACATGTTTTTCGACGAAAAAAAATTTTGACACCTAAAATCCCTCCAAATCTCGATTAGAGCCATATTAACGGAGATAAATCGATTTAAAGATTTTCATACCCACCAGCCTGAAAATTATGGGTTGGGACATGTTTTTCGACGAAAAAAAATTTTGACACCTAAAATCCCTCCAAATCTCGATTAGAGCCATATTAACGGAGATAAATCGATTTAAAGATTTTCATACTCACCAGCCTGAAATTTATGGGTTGGGACATGTTTTTCGACGAAAAAAAATTTTGACACCTAAAATCCCTCTAAATCTCGATTAGAGCCATATTAACGGAGATAAATCGATTTAAAGATTTTCATACTCGCCAGCCTGAAAATTATGGGTTGGGACATGTTTTTCGACGAAAAAAAAATTTGACACCTAAAATCCCTCCAAATCTCGATTTGAGCCATATTAACGGAGATAAATCGATTTAAAGATTTTCATACCCACCAGCCTGAAAATTATGGGTTGGGACATGTTTTTCGACGAAAAAAAATTTTGACACCTAAAATCCCTCCAAATCTCGATTAGAGCCATATTAACGGAGATAAATCGATTTAAAGATTTTCATACTCGCCAGCCTGAAAATTATGGGTTGGGACATGTTTTTGTACGTAAAAAAATTTTGACACCTAAAACCCCTCCAAATCTCGATTAGAGCCATATTAACGGAGATAAATCGATTTAAAGATTTTCATACTCGCCAGCATGAAAATTATGGGTTGGGACATGTTTTTCGACGAAAAAAAAAATTTGACACCTAAAATCCCTCCAAATCTCGATTAGAGCCATATTAACGGAGATAAATCGATTTAAAGATTTTCATACTCGCCAGCATGAAAATTATGGGTTGGGACATGTTTTTCGACGAAAAAAAATTTTGACACCTAAAATCCCTCCAAATCTCGATTAGAGCCATATTAACGGAGATAAATCGATTTAAAGATTTTCATACCCACCAGCCTGAAAATTATGGGTTGGGACATGTTTTTCGACGAAAAAAAATTTTGACACCTAAAATCCCTCCAAATCTCGATTAGAGCCATATTAACGGAGATAAATCGATTTAAAGATTTTCATACCCACCAGCCTGAAAATTATGGGTTGGGACATGTTTTTCGACGAAAAAAAATTTTGACACCTAAAATCCCTCCAAATCTCGATTAGAGCCATATTAACGGAGATAAATCGATTTAAAGATTTTCATACTCGCCAGCCTGAAAATTATGGGTTGGGACATGTATTTCGACGAAAAAAAATTTTGACACCTAAAATCCCTCCAAATCTCGATTAGAGCCATATTAACGGAGATAAATCGATTTAAAGATTTTCATACTCGCCAGCCTGAAAATTATGGGTTGGGACATGTTTTTCGACGAAAAAAAATTTTGACACCTAAAATCCCTCCAAATCTCGATTAGAGCCATATTAACGGAGATAAATCGATTAAAAGATTTTCATACCCACCAGCCTGAAAATTACGGGTTGGGACATGTTTTTCGACGAAAAAAAATTTTGACACCTAAAATCCCTCCAAATCTCGATTAGAGCCATATTAACGGAGATAAATCGATTTAAAGATTTTCATACTCGCCAGCATGAAAATTATGGGTTGGGACATGTTTTTCGACGAAAAAAAAATTTGACACCTAAAATCCCTCCAAATCTCGATTAGAGCCATATTAACGGAGATAAATCGATTTAAAGATTTTCATACTCGCCAGCCTGAAAATTATGGGTTGGGACATGTTTTTCGACGAAAAAAAATTTTGACACCTAAAATCCCTCCAAATCTCGATTAGAGCCATATTAACGGAGATAAATCGATTTAAAGATTTTCATACTCGCCAGCCTGAAAATTATGGGTTGGGACATGTATTTCGACGAAAAAAAATTTTGACACCTAAAATCCCTCCAAATCTCGATTAGAGCCATATTAACGGAGATAAATCGATTTAAAGATTTTCATACTCGCCAGCCTGAAAATTATGGGTTGGGACATGTTTTTGTACGTAAAAAAATTTTGACACCTAAAACCCCTCCAAATCTCGATTAGAGCCATATTAACGGAGATAAATCGATTTAAAGATTTTCATACTCATCAGCCTGAAATTTATGGGTTGGGACATGTTTTTCGACGAAAAAAAATTTTGACACCTAAAATCCCTCCAAATCTCGATTAGAGCCATATTAACGGAGATAAATCGATTTAAAGATTTTCATACTCGCCAGCATGAAAATTATGGGTTGGGACATGTTTTTCGACGAAAAAAAATTTTGACACCTAAAATCCCTCCAAATCTCGATTAGAGCCATATTAACGGAGATAAATCGATTTAAAGATTTTCATACTCACCAGCCTGAAATTTATGGGTTGGGACATGTTTTTCGACGAAAAAAAATTTTGACACCTAAAATCCCTCCAAATCTCGATTAGAGCCATATTAACGGAGATAAATCGATTTAAAGATTTCATACTCGCCAGCCTGAAATTTATGGGTTGGAACATGTTTTTCGACGAAAAAAAATTTTGACACCTAAAATCCCTCCAAATCTCGATTAGAGCCATATTAACGGAGATAAATCGATTTAAAGATTTTCATACCCACCAGCCTGAAAATTATGGGTTGGGACATGTTTTTCGACGAAAAAAAATTTTGACACCTAAAATCCCTCCAAATCTCGATTAGAGCCATATTAACGGAGATAAATCGATTTAAAGATTTTCATACTCGCCAGCCTGAAAATTATGGGTTGGGACATGTTTTTCGACGAAAAAAAATTTTGACACCTAAAATCCCTCCAAATCTCGATTAGAGCCATATTAACGGAGATAAATCGATTTAAAGATTTTCATACTCGCCAGCCTGAAAATTATGGGTTGGGACATGTATTTCGACGAAAAAAAATTTTGACACCTAAAATCCCTCCAAATCTCGATTAGAGCCATATTAACGGAGATAAATCGATTTAAAGATTTTCATACTCGCCAGCCTGAAAATTATGGGTTGGGACATGTTTTTGTACGTAAAAAAATTTTGACACCTAAAACCCCTCCAAATCTCGATTAGAGCCATATTAACGGAGATAAATCGATTTAAAGATTTTCATACTCATCAGCCTGAAATTTATGGGTTGGGACATGTTTTTCGACGAAAAAAAATTTTGACACCTAAAATCCCTCCAAATCTCGATTAGAGCCATATTAACGGAGATAAATCGATTTAAAGATTTTCATACTCGCCAGCATGAAAATTATGGGTTGGGACATGTTTTTCGACGAAAAAAAATTTTGACACCTAAAATCCCTCCAAATCTCGATTAGAGCCATATTAACGGAGATAAATCGATTTAAAGATTTTCATACTCACCAGCCTGAAATTTATGGGTTGGGACATGTTTTTCGACGAAAAAAAATTTTGACACCTAAAATCCCTCCAAATCTCGATTAGAGCCATATTAACGGAGATAAATCGATTTAAAGATTTCATACTCGCCAGCCTGAAATTTATGGGTTGGAACATGTTTTTCGACGAAAAAAAATTTTGACACCTAAAATCCCTCCAAATCTCGATTAGAGCCATATTAACGGAGATAAATCGATTTAAAGATTTTCATACTCACCAGCCTGAAATTTATGGGTTGGGACATGTTTTTCGACGATAAAAAATTTTGACCCCTAAAATCCCTCCAAATCTCGATTAGAGCCATATTAACGGAGATAAATCGATTTAAAGATTTTCATACTCGCCAGCCTGAAAATTATGGGTTGGGACATGTTTTTCGACGAAAAAAAATTTTGACACCTAAAATCCCTCCAAATCTCGATTAGAGCCATATTAACGGAGATAAATCGATTTAAAGATTTTCATACTCGCCAGCCTGAAAATTATAGGTTGGGACATGTATTTCGACGAAAAAAAATTTTGACACCTAAAATCCCTCCAAATCTCGATTAGAGCCATATTAACGTAGATAAATCGATTTAAAGATTTTCATACTCACCAGCCTGAAAATTATAAGTTGGGACATGTTTTTCGACGAAAAAAAATTTTGACACCTAAAATCCCTCCAAATCTCGATTAGAGCCATATTAACGGAGATAAATCGATTTAAAGATTTTCATACTCGCCAGCCTGAAAATTATGGGTTGGGACATGTTTTTCGACGAAAAAAAATTTTGACACCTAAAATCCCTCCAAATCTCGATTAGAGCCATATTAACGGAGATAAATCGATTTAAAGATTTTCATACTCGCCAGCCTGAAAATTATGGGTTGGGACATGTATTTCGACGAAAAAAAAATTTGACACCTAAAATCCCTCCAAATCTCGATTAGAGCCATATTAACGGAGATAAATCGATTTAAAGATTTTCATACTCGCCAGCCTGAAAATTATGGGTTGGGACATGTTTTTCGACGAAAAAAAATTTTGACACCTAAAATCCCTCCAAATCTCGATTAGAGCCATATTAACGGAGATAAATCGATTTAAAGATTTTCATACTCGCCAGCCTGAAAATTATGGGTTGGGACATGTTTTTCGACGAAAAAAAATTTTGACACCTAAAATCCCTCCAAATCTCGATTAGAGCCATATTAACGGAGATAAATCGATTTAAAGATTTTCATACTCGCCAGCCTGAAAATTATGGGTTGGGACATGTTTTTCGACGAAAAAAAATTTTGACACCTAAAATCCCTCCAAATCTCGATTAGAGCCATATTAACGGAGATAAATCGATTTAAAGATTTTCATACTCACCAGCCTGAAATTTATGGGTTGGGACATGTTTTTCGACGAAAAAAAATTTTGACGCCTAAAATCCCTCCAAATCTCGATTAGAGCCATATTAACGGAGATAAATCGATTTAAAGATTTTCATACTCGCCAGCCTGAAAATTATGGGTTGGGACATGTTTTTCGACGAAAAAAAATTTTGACACCTAAAATCCCTCCAAATCTCGATTAGAGCCATATTAACGGAGATAAATCGATTTAAAGATTTTCATACTCGCCAGCCTGAAAATTATGGGTTGGGACATGTTTTTCGACGAAAAAAAATTTTGACACCTAAAATCCCTCCAAATCTCGATTAGAGCCATATTAACGGAGATAAATCGATTTAAAGATTTTCATACTCGCCAGCCTGAAAATTATGGGTTGGGACATGTATTTCGACGAAAAAAAATTTTGACACCTAAAATCCCTCCAAATCTCGATTAGAGCCATATTAACGGAGATAAATCGATTTAAAGATTTTCATACTCGCCAGCCTGAAAATTATGGGTTGGGACATGTTTTTCGACGAAAAAAAATTTTGACACCTAAAATCCCTCCAAATCTCGATTAGAGCCATATTAACGGAGATAAATCGATTTAAAGATTTTCATACTCGCCAGCCTGGAAATTATGGGTTGGGACATGTTTTTGTACGTAAAAAAATTTTGACACCTAAAACCCCTCCAAATCTCGATTAGAGCCATATTAACCGAGATAAATCGATTTAAAGATTTTCATACCCACCAGCCTGAAAATTATGGGTTGGGACATGTTTTTGTACGTAAAAAAATTTTGACACCTAAAACCCCTCCAAATCTCGATTAGAGCCATATTAACGGAGATAAATCGATTTAAAGATTTTCATACCCACCAGCCTGAAAATTATGGGTTGGGACATGTTTTTGTACGTAAAAAAATTTTGACACCTAAAACCCCTCCAAATCTCGATTAGAGCCATATTAACGGAGATAAATCGATTTAAAGATTTTCATACCCACCAGCCTGAAAATTATGGGTTGGGACATGTTTTTGTACGTTAAAAAATTTTGACACCTAAAACCCCTCCAAATCTCGATTAGAGCCATATTAACGGAGATAAATCGATTTAAAGATTTTCATACCCACCAGCCTGAAAATTATGGGTTGGGACATGTTTTTCGACGAAAAAAAATTTTGACACCTAAAACCCCTCCAAATCTCGATTAGAGCCATATTAACGGAGATAAATCGATTTAAAGATTTTCATACTCGCCAGCCTGAAAATTATGGGTTGGGACATGTTTTTCGACGAAAAAAAATTTTGACACCTAAAATCCCTCCAAATCTCGATTAGAGCCATATTAACGGAGATAAATCGATTTAAAGATTTTCATACTCGCCAGCCTGAAAATTATGGGTTGGGACATGTTTTTCGACGAAAAAAAATTTTGACACCTAAAATCCCTCCAAATCTCGATTAGAGCCATATTAACGGAGATAAATCGATTTAAAGATTTTCATACTCGCCAGCCTGAAAATTATGGGTTGGGACATGTTTTTCGACGAAAAAAAATTTTGACACCTAAAATCCCTCCAAATCTCGATTAGAGCCATATTAACGGAGATAAATCGATTTAAAGATTTTCATACTCGCCAGCCTGAAAATTATGGGTTGGGACATGTATTTCGACGAAAAAAAATTTTGACACCTAAAATCCCTCCAAATCTCGATTAGAGCCATATTAACGGAGATAAATCGATTTAAAGATTTTCATACTCGCCAGCCTGAAAATTATGGGTTGGGACATGTATTTCGACGAAAAAAAATTTTGACACCTAAAATCCCTCCAAATCTCGATTAGAGCCATATTAACGGAGATAAATCGATTTAAAGATTTTCATACTCGCCAGCCTGAAAATTATGGGTTGGGACATGTATTTCGACGAAAAAAAATTTTGACACCTAAAACCCCTCCAAATCTCGATTAGAGCCATATTAACGGAGATAAATCGATTTAAAGATTTTCATACTCGCCAGCCTGAAAATTATGGGTTGGGACATGTTTTTGTACGTAAAAAAATTTTGACACCTAAAACCCCTCCAAATCTCGATTAGAGCCATATTAACGGAGATAAATCGATTTAAAGATTTTCATACCCACCAGCCTGAAAATTATGGGTTGGGACATGTTTTTGTACGTAAAAAAATTTTGACACCTAAAACCCCTCCAAATCTCGATTAGAGCCATATTAACGGAGATAAATCGATTTAAAGATTTTCATACCCACCAGCCTGAAAATTATGGGTTGGGACATGTTTTTGTACGTTAAAAAATTTTGACACCTAAAACCCCTCCAAATCTCGATTAGAGCCATATTAACGGAGATAAATCGATTTAAAGATTTTCATACCCACCAGCCTGAAAATTATGGGTTGGGACATGTTTTTCGACGAAAAAAAATTTTGACACCTAAAACCCCTCCAAATCTCGATTAGAGCCATATTAACGGAGATAAATCGATTTAAAGATTTTCATACTCGCCAGCCTGAAAATTATGGGTTGGGACATGTTTTTCGACGAAAAAAAATTTTGACACCTAAAATCCCTCCAAATCTCGATTAGAGCCATATTAACGGAGATAAATCGATTTAAAGATTTTCATACTCGCCAGCCTGAAAATTATGGGTTGGGACATGTTTTTCGACGAAAAAAAATTTTGACACCTAAAATCCCTCCAAATCTCGATTAGAGCCATATTAACGGAGATAAATCGATTTAAAGATTTTCATACTCGCCAGCCTGAAAATTATGGGTTGGGACATGTTTTTCGACGAAAAAAAATTTTGACACCTAAAATCCCTCCAAATCTCGATTAGAGCCATATTAACGGAGATAAATCGATTTAAAGATTTTCATACTCGCCAGCCTGAAAATTATGGGTTGGGACATGTATTTCGACGAAAAAAAATTTTGACACCTAAAATCCCTCCAAATCTCGATTAGAGCCATATTAACGGAGATAAATCGATTTAAAGATTTTCATACTCGCCAGCCTGAAAATTATGGGTTGGGACATGTATTTCGACGAAAAAAAATTTTGACACCTAAAATCCCTCCAAATCTCGATTAGAGCCATATTAACCGAGATAAATCGATTTAAAGATTTTCATACCCACCAGCCTGAAAATTATGGGTTGGGACATGTTTTTGTACGTAAAAAAATTTTGACACCTAAAACCCCTCCAAATCTCGATTAGAGCCATATTAACGGAGATAAATCGATTTAAAGATTTTCATACCCACCAGCCTGAAAATTATGGGTTGGGACATGTTTTTGTACGTAAAAAAATTTTGACACCTAAAACCCCTCCAAATCTCGATTAGAGCCATATTAACGGAGATAAATCGATTTAAAGATTTTCATACTCGCCAGCCTGAAAATTATGGGTTGGGACATGTTTTTCGACGAAAAAAAATTTTGACACCTAAAATCCCTCCAAATCTCGATTAGAGCCATATTAACGGAGATAAATCGATTTAAAGATTTTCATACTCGCCAGCCTGAAAATTATGGGTTGGGACATGTTTTTCGACGAAAAAAAATTTTGACACCTAAAATCCCTCCAAATCTCGATTAGAGCCATATTAACGGAGATAAATCGATTTAAAGATTTTCATACTCGCCAGCCTGAAAATTATGGGTTGGGACATGTTTTTCGACGAAAAAAAATTTTGACACCTAAAATCCCTCCAAATCTCGATTAGAGCCATATTAACGGAGATAAATCGATTTAAAGATTTTCATACTCGCCAGCCTGAAAATTATGGGTTGGGACATGTATTTCGACGAAAAAAAATTTTGACACCTAAAATCCCTCCAAATCTCGATTAGAGCCATATTAACGGAGATAAATCGATTTAAAGATTTTCATACTCGCCAGCCTGAAAATTATGGGTTGGGACATGTATTTCGACGAAAAAAAATTTTGACACCTAAAATCCCTCCAAATCTCGATTAGAGCCATATTAACGGAGATAAATCGATTTAAAGATTTTCATACTCGCCAGCCTGAAAATTATGGGTTGGGACATGTATTTCGACGAAAAAAAATTTTGACACCTAAAACCCCTCCAAATCTCGATTAGAGCCATATTAACCGAGATAAATCGATTTAAAGATTTTCATACCCACCAGCCTGAAAATTATGGGTTGGGACATGTTTTTGTACGTAAAAAAATTTTGACACCTAAAACCCCTCCAAATCTCGATTAGAGCCATATTAACGGAGATAAATCGATTTAAAGATTTTCATACCCACCAGCCTGAAAATTATGGGTTGGGACATGTTTTTGTACGTAAAAAAATTTTGACACCTAAAACCCCTCCAAATCTCGATTAGAGCCATATTAACGGAGATAAATCGATTTAAAGATTTTCATACTCGCCAGCCTGAAAATTATGGGTTGGGACATGTTTTTGTACGTAAAAAAATTTTGACACCTAAAACCCCTCCAAATCTCGATTAGAGCCATATTAACGGAGATAAATCGATTTAAAGATTTTCATACCCACCAGCCTGAAAATTATGGGTTGGGACATGTTTTTGTACGTAAAAAAATTTTGACACCTAAAACCCCTCCAAATCTCGATTAGAGCCATATTAACGGAGATAAATCGATTTAAAGATTTTCATACCCACCAGCCTGAAAATTATGGGTTGGGACATGTTTTTGTACGTAAAAAAATTTTGACACCTAAAACCCCTCCAAATCTCGATTAGAGCCATATTAACGGAGATAAATCGATTTAAAGATTTTCATACCCACCAGCCTGAAAATTATGGGTTGGGACATGTTTTTGTACGTTAAAAAATTTTGACACCTAAAACCCCTCCAAATCTCGATTAGAGCCATATTAACGGAGATAAATCGATTTAAAGATTTTCATACCCACCAGCCTGAAAATTATGGGTTGGGACATGTTTTTCGACGAAAAAAAATTTTGACACCTAAAACCCCTCCAAATCTCGATTAGAGCCATATTAACGGAGATAAATCGATTTAAAGATTTTCATACTCGCCAGCCTGAAAATTATGGGTTGGGACATGTATTTCGACGAAAAAAAATTTTGACACCTAAAATCCCTCCAAATCTCGATTAGAGCCATATTAACGGAGATAAATCGATTTAAAGATTTTCATACTCGCCAGCCTGGAAATTATGGGTTGGGACATGTTTTTGTACGTAAAAAAATTTTGACACCTAAAACCCCTCCAAATCTCGATTAGAGCCATATTAACGGAGATAAATCGATTTAAAGATTTTCATACTCGCCAGCCTGAAAATTATGGGTTGGGACATGTTTTTCGACGAAAAAAAATTTTGACACCTAAAATCCCTCCAAATCTCGATTAGAGCCATATTAACGGAGATAAATCGATTTAAAGATTTTCATACTCGCCAGCCTGAAAATTATGGGTTGGGACATGTATTTCGACGAAAAAAAATTTTGACACCTAAAATCCCTCCAAATCTCGATTAGAGCCATATTAACGGAGATAAATCGATTTAAAGATTTTCATACTCGCCAGCCTGAAAATTATGGGTTGGGACATGTTTTTCGACGAAAAAAAATTTTGACAACGAAAATCCCTCCAAATCTCGATTAGAGCCATATTAACGGAGCTAAATCGATTTAAAGATTTTCATACTCGCCAGCCTGGAAATTATGGGTTGGGACATGTTTTTGTACGTAAAAAAATTTTGACACCTAAAACCCCTCCAAATCTCGATTAGAGCCATATTAACGGAGATAAATCGATTTAAAGATTTTCATACCCACCAGCCTGAAAATTACGGGTTGGGACATGGTTTTCGACGAAAAAAAATTTTGACAACGAAAATCCCTCCAAATCTCGATTAGAGCCATATTAACGGAGATAAATCGATTTAAAGATTTTCATACTCGCCAGCCTGAAAATTATGGGTTGGGACATGTATTTCGACGAAAAAAAATTTTGACACCTAAAATCCCTCCAAATCTCGATTAGAGCCATATTAACGGAGATAAATCGATTTAAAGATTTTCATACCCACCAGCCTGAAAATTATGGGTTGGGACATGTTTTTCGACGAAAAAAAATTTTGACAACTAAAATCCCTCCAAATCTCGATTAGAGCCATATTAACGGAGATAAATCGATTTAAAGATTTTCATACTCGCCAGCCTGAAAATTATGGGTTGGGACATGTATTTCGACGAAAAAAAATTTTGACACCTAAAATCCCTCCAAATCTCGATTAGAGCCATATTAACGGAGATAAATCGATTTAAAGATTTTCATACTCGCCAGCCTGGAAATTATGGGTTGGGACATGTTTTTGTACGTAAAAAAATTTTGACACCTAAAACCCCTCCAAATCTCGATTAGAGCCATATTAACCGAGATAAATCGATTTAAAGATTTTCATACCCACCAGCCTGAAAATTATGGGTTGGGACATGTTTTTCGACGAAAAAAAATTTTGACACCTAAAATCCCTCCAAATCTCGATTAGAGCCATATTAACGGAGATAAATCGATTTAAAGATTTTCATACTCGCCAGCCTGAAAATTATGGGTTGGGACATGTTTTTCGACGAAAAAAAATTTTGACACCTAAAATCCCTCCAAATCTCGATTAGAGCCATATTAACGGAGATAAATCGATTTAAAGATTTTCATACTCGCCAGCCTGAAAATTATGGGTTGGGACATGTTATTCGACGAAAAAAAAATTTTGACACCTAAAATCCCTCCAAATCTCGATTAGAGCCATATTAACGGAGATAAATCGATTTAAAGATTTTCATACTCGCCAGCCTGAAAATTATGGGTTGGGACATGTTTTTCGACGAAAAAAAATTTTGACACCTAAAATCCCTCCAAATCTCGATTAGAGCCATATTAACGGAGATAAATCGATTTAAAGATTTTCATACTCGCCAGCCTGGAAATTATGGGTTGGGACATGTTTTTGTACGTAAAAAAATTTTGACACCTAAAACCCCTCCAAATCTCGATTAGAGCCATATTAACGGAGATAAATCGATTTAAAGATTTTCATACTCGCCAGCCTGAAAATTATGGGTTGGGACATGTTTTTCGACGAAAAAAAATTTTGACACCTAAAATCCCTCCAAATCTCGATTAGAGCCATATTAACCGAGATAAATCGATTTAAAGATTTTCATACCCACCAGCCTGAAAATTATGGGTTGGGACATGTTTTTCGACGAAAAAAAATTTTGACACCTAAAATCCCTCCAAATCTCGATTAGAGCCATATTAACGGAGATAAATCGATTTAAAGATATTCATACCCACCAGCCTGAAAATTATGGGTTGGGACATGTTTTTGTACGTAAAAAAATTTTGACACCTAAAATCCCTCCAAATCTCGATTAGAGCCATATTAACGGAGATAAATCGATTTAAAGATTTTCATACCCACCAGCCTGAAAATTACGGGTTGGGACATGTTTTTCGACGAAAAAAAATTTTGACAACGAAAATCCCTCCAAATCTCGATTAGAGCCATATTAACGGAGATAAATCGATTTAAAGATTTTCATACTCGCCAGCCTGAAAATTATGGGTTGGGACATGTTTTTGTACGTAAAAAAATTTTGACACCTAAAACCCCTCCAAATCTCGATTAGAGCCATATTAACGGAGATAAATCGATTTAAAGATTTTCATACCCACCAGCCTGAAAATTATGGGTTGGGACATGTTTTTGTACGTTAAAAAATTTTGACACCTAAAACCCCTCCAAATCTCGATTAGAGCCATATTAACGGAGATAAATCGATTTAAAGATTTTCATACCCACCAGCCTGAAAATTATGGGTTGGGACATGTTTTTCGACGAAAAAAAATTTTGACACCTAAAATCCCTCCAAATCTCGATTAGAGCCATATTAACGGAGATAAATCGATTTAAAGATTTTCATACTCGCCAGCCTGAAAATTATGGGTTGGGACATGTTTTTCGACGAAAAAAAATTTTGACACCTAAAATCCCTCCAAATCTCGATTAGAGCCATATTAACGGAGATAAATCGATTTAAAGATTTTCATTCTCGCCAGCCTGGAAATTATGGGTTGGGACATGTTTTTGTACGTAAAAAAATTTTGACACCTTAAACCCCTCCAAATCTCGATTAGAGCCATATTAACGGAGATAAATCGATTTAAAGATTTTCATACTCGCCAGCTTAAAAATTATGGGTTGGGACATGTTGTTCGACGAAAAAAAATTTTGACACCTAAAATCCCTCCAAATCTCGATTAGAGCCATATTAACGGAGATAAATCGATTTAAAGATTTTCATACCCACCAGCCTGAAATTTATGGGTTGGGACATGTTTTTCGACGAAAAAAAATTTTGACACCTAAAATCCCTCCAAATCTCGATTAGAGCCATATTAACGGAGATAAATCGATTTAAAGATTTTCATACTCGCCAGCCTGAAAATTATGGGTTGGGACATGTATTTCGACGAAAAAAAATTTTGACACCTAAAATCCCTCCAAATCTCGATTAGAGCCATATTAACGGAGATAAATCGATTTAAAGATTTTCATACTCGCCAGCCTGAAAATTATGGGTTAGGACATGTTTTTCGACGAAAAAAAATTTTGACACCTAAAATCCCTCCAAATCTCGATTAGAGCCATATTAACGGAGATAAATCGATTTAAAGATTTTCATACCCACCAGCCTGAAAATTATGGGTTGGGACATGTTTTTCGACGAAAAAAAATTTTGACACCTAAAATCCCTCCAAATCTCGATTAGAGCCATATTAACGGAGATAAATCGATTTAAAGATTTTCATACTCGCCAGCCTGAAAATTATGGGTTGGGACATGTTTTTCGACGAAAAAAAATTTTGACACCTAAAATCCCTCCAAATCTCGATTAGAGCCATATTAACGGAGATAAATCGATTTAAAGATTTTCATACTCGCCAGCCTGAAAATTATGGGTTGGGACATGTTTTTCGACGAAAAAAAATGTTGACACCTAAAATCCCTCCAAATCTCGATTAGAGCCATATTAACGGAGATAAATCGATTTAAAGATTTTCATACTCGCCAGCCTGAAAATTATGGGTTGGGACATGTTTTTCGACGAAAAAAAATTTTGACACCTAAAATCCCTCCAAATCTCGATTAGAGCCATATTAACGGAGATAAATCGATTTAAAGATTTTCATACTCACCAGCCTGAAATTTATGGGTTGGGACATGTTTTTCGACGAAAAAAAATTTTGACACCTAAAATCCCTCCAAATCTCGATTAAAGCCATATTAACGGAGATAAATCGATTTAAAGATTTTCATACTCGCCAGCCTGAAAATTATGGGTTGGGACATGTATTTCGACGAAAAAAAATTTTGACACCTAAAATCCCTCCAAATCTCGATTAGAGCCATATTAACGGAGATAAATCGATTTAAAGATTTTCATACTCGCCAGCCTGAAAATTATGGGTTGGGACATGTTTTTCGACGAAAAAAAATTTTGACACCTAAAATCCCTCCAAATCTCGATTAGAGCCATATTAACGGAGATAAATCGATTTAAAGATTTTCATACTCGCCAGCCTGAAAATTATGGGTTGGGACATGTTTTTCGACGAAAAAAAATTTTGACACCTAAAATCCCTCCAAATCTCGATTAGAGCCATATTAACGGAGATAAATCGATTTAAAGATTTTCATACTCGCCAGCCTGAAAATTATGAGTTGGGACATGTATTTCGACGAAAAAAAATTTTGACACCTAAAATCCCTCCAAATCTCGATTAGAGCCATATTAACGGAGATAAATCGATTTAAAGATTTTCATACTCGCCAGCCTGAAAATTATGGGTTGGGACATGTATTTCGACGAAAAAAAATTTTGACACCTAAAATCCCTCCAAATCTCGATTAGAGCCATATTAACGGAGATAAATCGATTTAAAGATTTTCATACTCGCCAGCCTGAAAATTACGGGTTGGGACATGTTTTTCGACGAAAAAAAATTTTGACACCTAAAATCCCTCCAAATCTCGATTAGAGCCATATTAACGGAGATAAATCGATTTAAAGATTTTCATACTCACCAGCCTGAAATTTATGGGTTGGGACATGTTTTTCGACGAAAAAAAATTTTGACACCTAAAATCCCTCCAAATCTCGATTAAAGCCATATTAACGGAGATAAATCGATTTAAAGATTTTCATACTCGCCAGCCTGAAAATTATGGGTTGGGACATGTATTTCGACGAAAAAAAATTTTGACACCTAAAATCCCTCCAAATCTCGATTAGAGCCATATTAACGGAGATAAATCGATTTAAAGATTTTCATACTCACCAGCCTGAAATTTATGGGTTGGGACATGTTTTTCGACGAAAAAAAATTTTGACACCTAAAATCCCTCCAAATCTCGATTAAAGCCATATTAACGGAGATAAATCGATTTAAAGATTTTCATACTCGCCAGCCTGAAAATTATGGGTTGGGACATGTATTTCGACGAAAAAAAATTTTGACACCTAAAATCCCTCCAAATCTCGATTAGAGCCATATTAACGGAGATAAATCGATTTAAAGATTTTCATACTCGCCAGCCTGAAAATTATGGGTTGGGACATGTTTTTCGACGAAAAAAAATTTTGACACCTAAAATCCCTCCAAATCTCGATTAGAGCCATATTAACGGAGATAAATCGATTTAAAGATTTTCATACTCGCCAGCCTGAAAATTATGGGTTGGGACATGTTTTTCGACGAAAAAAAATTTTGACACCTAAAATCCCTCCAAATCTCGATTAAAGCCATATTAACGGAGATAAATCGATTTAAAGATTTTCATACTCGCCAGCCTGAAAATTATGGGTTGGGACATGTATTTCGACGAAAAAAAATTTTGACACCTAAAATCCCTCCAAATCTCGATTAGAGCCATATTAACGGAGATAAATCGATTTAAAGATTTTCATACTCGCCAGCCTGAAAATTATGGGTTGGGACATGTTTTTCGACGAAAAAAAATTTTGACACCTAAAATCCCTCCAAATCTCGATTAGAGCCATATTAACGGAGATAAATCGATTTAAAGATTTTCATACTCGCCAGCCTGAAAATTATGGGTTGGGACATGTTTTTCGACGAAAAAAAATTTTGACACCTAAAATCCCTCCAAATCTCGATTAGAGCCATATTAACGGAGATAAATCGATTTAAAGATTTTCATACTCACCAGCCTGAAATTTATGGGTTGGGACATGTTTTTCGACGAAAAAAAATTTTGACACCTAAAATCCCTCCAAATCTCGATTAAAGCCATATTAACGGAGATAAATCGATTTAAAGATTTTCATACTCGCCAGCCTGAAAATTATGGGTTGGGACATGTATTTCGACGAAAAAAAATTTTGACACCTAAAATCCCTCCAAATCTCGATTAGAGCCATATTAACGGAGATAAATCGATTTAAAGATTTTCATACTCGCCAGCCTGAAAATTATGGGTTGGGACATGTTTTTCGACGAAAAAAAATTTTGACACCTAAAATCCCTCCAAATCTCGATTAGAGCCATATTAACGGAGATAAATCGATTTAAAGATTTTCATACTCGCCAGCCTGAAAATTATGGGTTGGGACATGTTTTTCGACGAAAAAAAATTTTGACACCTAAAATCCCTCCAAATCTCGATTAGAGCCATATTAACGGAGATAAATCGATTTAAAGATTTTCATACTCGCCAGCCTGAAAATTATGAGTTGGGACATGTATTTCGACGAAAAAAAATTTTGACACCTAAAATCCCTCCAAATCTCGATTAGAGCCATATTAACGGAGATAAATCGATTTAAAGATTTTCATACTCGCCAGCCTGAAAATTATGGGTTGGGACATGTATTTCGACGAAAAAAATTTTGACACCTAAAATCCCTCCAAATCTCGATTAGAGCCATATTAACGGAGATAAATCGATTTAAAGATTTTCATACTCGCCAGCCTGAAAATTATGGGTTGGGACATGTTTTTCGACGAAAAAAAATTTTGACACCTAAAATCCCTCCAAATCTCGATTAGAGCCATATTAACGGAGATAAATCGATTTAAAGATTTTCATACTCGCCAGCCTGAAAATTATGGGTTGGGACATGTTTTTCGACGAAAAAAAATTTTGACACCTAAAATCCCTCCAAATCTCGATTAGAGCCATATTAACGGAGATAAATCGATTTAAAGATTTTCATACCCACCAGCCTGAAAATTATGGGTTGAGACATGTTTTTCGACGAAAAAAAATTTTGACACCTAAAATCCCTCCAAATCTCGATTAGAGCCATATTAACGGAGATAAATCGATTTAAAGATTTTCATACCCACCAGCCTGAAAATTATGGGTTGGGACATGTTTTTGTACGTAAAAAAATTTTGACACCTAAAACCCCTCCAAATCTCGATTAGAGCCATATTAACGGAGATAAATCGATTTAAAGATTTTCATACCCACCAGCCTGAAAATTATGGGTTGGGACATGTATTTCGACGAAAAAAAATTTTGACACCTAAAATCCCTCCAAATCTCGATTAGAGCCATATTAACGGAGATAAATCGATTTAAAGATTTTCATACTCGCCAGCCTGGAAATTATGGGTTGGGACATGTTTTTGTACGTTAAAAAATTTTGACACCTAAAACCCCTCCAAATCTCGATTAGAGCCATATTAACCGAGATAAATCGATTTAAAGATTTTCATACCCACCAGCCTGAAAATTATGGGTTGGGACATGTATTTCGACGAAAAAAAATTTTGACACCTAAAATCCCTCCAAATCTCGATTAGAGCCATATTAACGGAGATAAATCGATTTAAAGATTTTCATACTCGCCAGCCTGGAAATTATGGGTTGGGACATGTTTTTGTACGTAAAAAAATTTTGACACCTAAAACCCCTCCAAATCTCGATTAGAGCCATATTAACCGAGATAAATCGATTTAAAGATTTTCATACCCACCAGCCTGAAAATTATGGGTTGGGACATGTTTTTGTACGTAAAAAAATTTTGACACCTAAAACCCCTCCAAATCTCGATTAGAGCCATATTAACGGAGATAAATCGATTTAAAGATTTTCATACCCACCAGCCTGAAAATTATGGGTTGGGACATGTTTTTGTATGTAAAAAAATTTTGACACCTAAAACCCCTCCAAATCTCGATTAGAGCCATATTAACGGAGATAAATCGATTTAAAGATTTTCATACCCACCAGCCTGAAAATTATGGGTTGGGACATGTTTTTGTACGTTAAAAAATTTTGACACCTAAAACCCCTCCAAATCTCGATTAGAGCCATATTAACGGAGATAAATCGATTTAAAGATTTTCATACCCACCAGCCTGAAAATTATGGGTTGGGACATGTATTTCGACGAAAAAAAATTTTGACACCTAAAATCCCTCCAAATCTCGATTAGAGCCATATTAACGGAGATAAATCGATTTAAAGATTTTCATACTCGCCAGCCTGAAAATTATGGGTTGGGACATGTATTTCGACGAAAAAAAATTTTGACACCTAAAATCCCTCCAAATCTCGATTAGAGCCATATTAACGGAGATAAATCGATTTAAAGATTTTCATACTCGCCAGCCTGGAAATTATGGGTTGGGACATGTTTTTGTACGTAAAAAAATTTTGACACCTAAAACCCCTCCAAATCTCGATTAGAGCCATATTAACGGAGATAAATCGATTTAAAGATTTTCATACCCACCAGCCTGAAAATTATGGGTTGGGACATGTTTTTGTATGTAAAAAAATTTTGACACCTAAAACCCCTCCAAATCTCGATTAGAGCCATATTAACGGAGATAAATCGATTTAAAGATTTTCATACCCACCAGCCTGAAAATTATGGGTTGGGACATGTTTTTGTACGTTAAAAAATTTTGACACCTAAAACCCCTCCAAATCTCGATTAGAGCCATATTAACGGAGATAAATCGATTTAAAGATTTTCATACCCACCAGCCTGAAAATTATGGGTTGGGACATGTTTTTCGACGAAAAAAAATTTTGACACCTAAAACCCCTCCAAATCTCGATTAGAGCCATATTAACGGAGATAAATCGATTTAAAGATTTTCATACTCGCCAGCCTGAAAATTATGGGTTGGGACATGTTTTTCGACGAAAAAAAATTTTGACACCTAAAATCCCTCCAAATCTCGATTAGAGCCATATTAACGGAGATAAATCGATTTAAAGATTTTCATACTCGCCAGCCTGAAAATTATGGGTTGGGACATGTATTTCGACGAAAAAAAATTTTGACACCTAAAATCCCTCCAAATCTCGATTAGAGCCATATTAACGGAGATAAATCGATTTAAAGATTTTCATACCCACCAGCCTGAAAATTATGGGTTGGGACATGTTTTTGTACGTAAAAAAATTTTGACACCTAAAACCCCTCCAAATCTCGATTAGAACCATACTAACGGAGATAAATCGATTTAAAGATTTTCATACCCACCAGCCTGAAAATTATGGATTGGGACATGTTTTTGTACGTTAAAAAATTTTGACACCTAAAACCCCTCCAAATCTCGATTAGAGCCATATTAACCGAGATAAATCGATTTAAAGATTTTCATACCCACCAGCCTGAAAATTATGGGTTGGGACATGTATTTCGACGAAAAAAAATTTTGACACCTAAAATCCCTCCAAATCTCGATTAGAGCCATATTAACGGAGATAAATCGATTTAAAGATTTTCATACCCACCAGCCTGAAAATTATGGGTTGGGACATGTTTTTCGACGAAAAAAAATTTTGACACCTAAAACCCCTCCAAATCTCGATTAGAGCCATATTAACGGAGATAAATCGATTTAAAGATTTTCATACTCACCAGCCTGAAAATTATGGGTTGGGACATGTTTTTCGACGAAAAAAAATTTTGACACCTAAAATCCCTCCAAATCTCGATTAGAGCCATATTAACGGAGATAAATCGATTTAAAGATTTTCATACTCGCCAGCCTGAAAATTATGGGTTGGGACATGTTTTTCGACGAAAAAAAATTTTGACACCTAAAATCCCTCCAAATCTCGATTAGAGCCATATTAACGGAGATAAATCGATTTAAAGATTTTCATACTCGCCAGCCTGAAAATTATGGGTTGGGACATGTTTTTCGACGAAAAAAAAATTTTGACACCTAAAATCCCTCCAAATCTCGATTAGAGCCATATTAACGGAGATAAATCGATTTAAAGATTTTCGTACTCGCCAGCCTGAAAATTATGGGTTGGGACATGTTTTTCGACGAAAAAAAATTTTGACACCTAAAATCCCTCCAAATCTCGATTAGAGCCATATTAACGGAGATAAATCGATTTAAAGATTTTCATACTCGCCAGCCTGGAAATTATGGGTTGGGACATGTTTTTGTACGTAAAAAAATTTTGACACCTAAAACCCCTCCAAATCTCGATTAGAGCCATATTAACGGAGATAAATCGATTTAAAGATTTTCATACTCGCCAGCCTGAAAATTATGGGTTGGGACATGTTTTTCGACGAAAAAAAATTTTGACACCTAAAATCCCTCCAAATCTCGATTAGAGCCATATTAACGGAGATAAATCGATTTAAAGATGTTCATACTCGCCAGCCTGAAAATTATGGGTTGGGACATGTATTTCGACGAAAAAAAATTTTGACACCTAAAATCCCTCCAAATCTCGATTAGAGCCATATTAACGGAGATAAATCGATTTAAAGATTTTCATACTCGCCAGCCTGAAAATTATGGGTTGGGACATGTATTTCGACGAAAAAAAATTTTGACACCTAAAATCCCTCCAAATCTCGATTAGAGCCATATTAACGGAGATAAATCGATTTAAAGATTTTCATACTCGCCAGCCTGAAAATTATGGGTTGGGACATGTTTTTCGACGAAAAAAAATTTTGACACCTAAAATCCCTCCAAATCTCGATTAGAGCCATATTAACGGAGATAAATCGATTTAAAGATTTTCATACCCACCAGCCTGAAAATTATGGGTTGGGACATGTATTTCGACGAAAAAAAATTTTGACACCTAAAATCCCTCCAAATCTCGATTAGAGCCATATTAACGGAGATAAATCGATTTAAAGATTTTCATACCCACCAGCCTGAAAATTATGGGTTGGGACATGTTTTTCGACGAAAAAAAATTTTGACACCTAAAACCCCTCCAAATCTCGATTAGAGCCATATTAACGGAGATAAATCGATTTAAAGATTTTCATACTCGCCAGCCTGAAAATTATGGGTTGGGACATGTTTTTCGACGAAAAAAAAT
The DNA here is from genome assembly GCF_037179485.1 of Ochlerotatus camptorhynchus. Lineage (NCBI taxonomy): Eukaryota > Metazoa > Arthropoda > Insecta > Diptera > Culicidae > Ochlerotatus > Ochlerotatus camptorhynchus. Next base: position 95,437 of record NW_027040497.1, on the reverse strand, counting down.
TTTGACACCTAAAATCCCTCCAAATCTCGATTAGAGCCATATTAACGGAGATAAATCGATTTAAAGATTTTCATACTCGCCAGCCTGAAAATTATGGGTTGGGACATGTTTTTCGACGAAAAAAAAATTTTGACACCTAAAATCCCTCCAAATCTCGATTAGAGCCATATTAACGGAGATAAATCGATTTAAAGATTTTCGTACTCGCCAGCCTGAAAATTATGGGTTGGGACATGTTTTTCGACGAAAAAAAATTTTGACACCTAAAATCCCTCCAAATCTCGATTAGAGCCATATTAACGGAGATAAATCGATTTAAAGATTTTCATACTCGCCAGCCTGGAAATTATGGGTTGGGACATGTTTTTGTACGTAAAAAAATTTTGACACCTAAAACCCCTCCAAATCTCGATTAGAGCCATATTAACGGAGATAAATCGATTTAAAGATTTTCATACTCGCCAGCCTGAAAATTATGGGTTGGGACATGTTTTTCGACGAAAAAAAATTTTGACACCTAAAATCCCTCCAAATCTCGATTAGAGCCATATTAACGGAGATAAATCGATTTAAAGATGTTCATACTCGCCAGCCTGAAAATTATGGGTTGGGACATGTATTTCGACGAAAAAAAATTTTGACACCTAAAATCCCTCCAAATCTCGATTAGAGCCATATTAACGGAGATAAATCGATTTAAAGATTTTCATACTCGCCAGCCTGAAAATTATGGGTTGGGACATGTATTTCGACGAAAAAAAATTTTGACACCTAAAATCCCTCCAAATCTCGATTAGAGCCATATTAACGGAGATAAATCGATTTAAAGATTTTCATACTCGCCAGCCTGAAAATTATGGGTTGGGACATGTTTTTCGACGAAAAAAAATTTTGACACCTAAAATCCCTCCAAATCTCGATTAGAGCCATATTAACGGAGATAAATCGATTTAAAGATTTTCATACCCACCAGCCTGAAAATTATGGGTTGAGACATGTTTTTCGACGAAAAAAAATTTTGACACCTAAAATCCCTCCAAATCTCGATTAGAGCCATATTAACGGAGATAAACCAATTTAAAGATTTTCATACTCGCCAGCCTGGAAATTATGGGTTGGGACATGTTTTTGTACGTAAAAAAATTTTGACACCTAAAACCCCTCCAAATCTCGATTAGAGCCATATTAACGGAGATAAATCGATTTAAAGATTTTCATACCCACCAGCCTGAAAATTATGGGTTGGGACATGTTTTTGTACGTTAAAAAATTTTGACACCTAAAACCCCTCCAAATCTCGATTAGAGCCATATTAACGGAGATAAATCGATTTAAAGATTTTCATACTCACCAGCCTGAAATTTATGGGTTGGGACATGTTTTTCGACGAAAAAAAATTTTGACACCTAAAATCCCTCCAAATCTCGATTAGAGCCATATTAACGGAGATAAATCGATTTAAAGATTTTCATACTCGCCAGCCTGGAAATTATGGGTTGGGACATGTTTTTGTACGTAAAAAAATTTTGACACCTAAAACCCCTCCAAATCTCGATTAGAGCCATATTAACCGAGATAAATCGATTTAAAGATTTTCATACCCACCAGCCTGAAAATTATGGGTTGGGACATGTTTTTGTACGTAAAAAAATTTTGACACCTAAAACCCCTCCAAATCTCGATTAGAGCCATATTAACGGAGATAAATCGATTTAAAGATTTTCATACCCACCAGCCTGAAAATTATGGGTTGGGACATGTTTTTGTATGTAAAAAAATTTTGACACCTAAAACCCCTCCAAATCTCGATTAGAGCCATATTAACGGAGATAAATCGATTTAAAGATTTTCATACCCACCAGCCTGAAAATTATGGGTTGGGACATGTTTTTGTACGTTAAAAAATTTTGACACCTAAAACCCCTCCAAATCTCGATTAGAGCCATATTAACGGAGATAAATCGATTTAAAGATTTTCATACTCGCCAGCCTGAAAATTATGGGTTGGGACATGTTTTTCGACGAAAAAAAATTTTGACACCTAAAACCCCTCCAAATCTCGATTAGAGCCATATTAACGGAGATAAATCGATTTAAAGATTTTCATACTCGCCAGCCTGAAAATTATGGGTTGGGACATGTTTTTCGACGAAAAAAAATTTTGACACCTAAAATCCCTCCAAATCTCGATTAGAGCCATATTAACGGAGATAAATCGATTTAAAGATTTTCATACTCGCCAGCCTGAAAATTATGGGTTGGGACATGTTTTTCGACGAAAAAAAATTTTGACACCTAAAATCCCTCCAAATCTCGATTAGAGCCATATTAACGGAGATAAATCGATTTAAAGATTTTCATACTCGCCAGCCTGAAAATTATGGGTTGGGACATGTTTTTCGACGAAAAAAAAATTTTGACACCTAAAATCCCTCCAAATCTCGATTAGAGCCATATTAACGGAGATAAATCGATTTAAAGATTTTCGTACTCGCCAGCCTGAAAATTATGGGTTGGGACATGTTTTTCGACGAAAAAAAATTTTGACACCTAAAATCCCTCCAAATCTCGATTAGAGCCATATTAACGGAGATAAATCGATTTAAAGATTTTCATACTCGCCAGCCTGGAAATTATGGGTTGGGACATGTTTTTGTACGTAAAAAAATTTTGACACCTAAAACCCCTCCAAATCTCGATTAGAGCCATATTAACGGAGATAAATCGATTTAAAGATTTTCATACTCGCCAGCCTGAAAATTATGGGTTGGGACATGTTTTTCGACGAAAAAAAATTTTGACACCTAAAATCCCTCCAAATCTCGATTAGAGCCATATTAACGGAGATAAATCGATTTAAAGATGTTCATACTCGCCAGCCTGAAAATTATGGGTTGGGACATGTATTTCGACGAAAAAAAATTTTGACACCTAAAATCCCTCCAAATCTCGATTAGAGCCATATTAACGGAGATAAATCGATTTAAAGATTTTCATACTCGCCAGCCTGAAAATTATGGGTTGGGACATGTATTTCGACGAAAAAAAATTTTGACACCTAAAATCCCTCCAAATCTCGATTAGAGCCATATTAACGGAGATAAATCGATTTAAAGATTTTCATACTCGCCAGCCTGAAAATTATGGGTTGGGACATGTTTTTCGACGAAAAAAAATTTTGACACCTAAAATCCCTCCAAATCTCGATTAGAGCCATATTAACGGAGATAAATCGATTTAAAGATTTTCATACCCACCAGCCTGAAAATTATGGGTTGAGACATGTTTTTCGACGAAAAAAAATTTTGACACCTAAAATCCCTCCAAATCTCGATTAGAGCCATATTAACGGAGATAAACCAATTTAAAGATTTTCATACTCGCCAGCCTGGAAATTATGGGTTGGGACATGTTTTTGTACGTAAAAAAATTTTGACACCTAAAACCCCTCCAAATCTCGATTAGAGCCATATTAACGGAGATAAATCGATTTAAAGATTTTCATACCCACCAGCCTGAAAATTATGGGTTGGGACATGTTTTTGTACGTTAAAAAATTTTGACACCTAAAACCCCTCCAAATCTCGATTAGAGCCATATTAACGGAGATAAATCGATTTAAAGATTTTCATACTCACCAGCCTGAAATTTATGGGTTGGGACATGTTTTTCGACGAAAAAAAATTTTGACACCTAAAATCCCTCCAAATCTCGATTAGAGCCATATTAACGGAGATAAATCGATTTAAAGATTTTCATACTCGCCAGCCTGAAAATTATGGGTTGGGACATGTATTTCGACGAAAAAAAATTTTGACACCTAAAATCCCTCCAAATCTCGATTAGAGCCATATTAACGGAGATAAATCGATTTAAAGATTTTCATACTCGCCAGCCTGAAAATTATGGGTTGGGACATGTATTTCGACGAAAAAAAATTTTGACACCTAAAATCCCTCCAAATCTCGATTAGAGCCATATTAACGGAGATAAATCGATTTAAAGATTTTCATACTCGCCAGCCTGAAAATTATGGGTTGGGACATGTATTTCGACGAAAAAAAATTTTGACACCTAAAATCCCTCCAAATCTCGATTAGAGCCATATTAACGGAGATAAATCGATTTAAAGATTTTCATACTCGCCAGCCTGAAAATTATGGGTTGGGACATGTATTTCGACGAAAAAAAATTTTGACACCTAAAATCCCTCCAAATCTCGATTAGAGCCATATTAACGGAGATAAATCGATTTAAAGATTTTCATACTCGCCAGCCTGAAAATTATGGGTTGGGACATGTTTTTCGACGAAAAAAAATTTTGACACCTAAAATCCCTCCAAATCTCGATTAGAGCCATATTAACGGAGATAAATCGATTTAAAGATTTTCATACCCACCAGCCTGAAAATTATGGGTTGAGACATGTTTTTCGACGAAAAAAAATTTTGACACCTAAAATCCCTCCAAATCTCGATTAGAGCCATATTAACGGAGATAAATCAATTTAAAGATTTTCATACTCGCCAGCCTGGAAATTATGGGTTGGGACATGTTTTTGTACGTAAAAAAATTTTGACACCTAAAACCCCTCCAAATCTCGATTAGAGCCATATTAACGGAGATAAATCGATTTAAAGATTTTCATACTCGCCAGCCTGAAAATTATGGGTTGGGACATGTTTTTCGACGAAAAAAAATTTTGACACCTAAAATCCCTCCAAATCTCGATTAGAGCCATATTAACGGAGATAAATCGATTTAAAGATTTTCGTACTCGCCAGCCTGAAAATTATGGGTTGGGACATGTTTTTCGACGAAAAAAAATTTTGACACCTAAAATCCCTCCAAATCTCGATTAGAGCCATATTAACGGAGATAAATCGATTTAAAGATTTTCATACTCGCCAGCCTGGAAATTATGGGTTGGGACATGTTTTTGTACGTAAAAAAATTTTGACACCTAAAACCCCTCCAAATCTCGATTAGAGCCATATTAACGGAGATAAATCGATTTAAAGATTTTCATACTCGCCAGCCTGAAAATTATGGGTTGGGACATGTTTTTCGACGAAAAAAAATTTTGACACCTAAAATCCCTCCAAATCTCGATTAGAGCCATATTAACGGAGATAAATCGATTTAAAGATTTTCGTACTCGCCAGCCTGAAAATTATGGGTTGGGACATGTTTTTCGACGAAAAAAAATTTTGACACCTAAAATCCCTCCAAATCTCGATTAGAGCCATATTAACGGAGATAAATCGATTTAAAGATTTTCATACTCGCCAGCCTGGAAATTATGGGTTAGGACATGTTTTTGTACGTAAAAAAATTTTGACACCTAAAACCCCTCCAAATCTCGATTAGAGCCATATTAACGGAGATAAATCGATTTAAAGATTTTCATACTCGCCAGCCTGAAAATTATGGGTTGGGACATGTTTTTCGACGAAAAAAAAATTTTGACACCTAAAATCCCTCCAAATCTCGATTAGAGCCATATTAACGGAGATAAATCGATTTAAAGATTTTCGTACTCGCCAGCCTGAAAATTATGGGTTGGGACATGTTTTTCGACGAAAAAAAATTTTGACACCTAAAATCCCTCCAAATCTCGATTAGAGCCATATTAACGGAGATAAATCGATTTAAAGATTTTCATACTCGCCAGCCTGGAAATTATGGGTTGGGACATGTTTTTGTACGTAAAAAAATTTTGACACCTAAAACCCCTCCAAATCTCGATTAGAGCCATATTAACGGAGATAAATCGATTTAAAGATTTTCATACTCGCCAGCCTGAAAATTATGGGTTGGGACATGTTTTTCGACGAAAAAAAATTTTGACACCTAAAATCCCTCCAAATCTCGATTAGAGCCATATTAACGGAGATAAATCGATTTAAAGATGTTCATACTCGCCAGCCTGAAAATTATGGGTTGGGACATGTATTTCGACGAAAAAAAATTTTGACGCCTAAAATCCCTCCAAATCTCGATTAGAGCCATATTAACGGAGATAAATCGATTTAAAGATTTTCATACTCGCCAGCCTGAAAATTATGGGTTGGGACATGTATTTCGACGAAAAAAAATTTTGACACCTAAAATCCCTCCAAATCTCGATTAGAGCCATATTAACGGAGATAAATCGATTTAAAGATTTTCATACTCGCCAGCCTGAAAATTATGGGTTGGGACATGTTTTTCGACGAAAAAAAATTTTGACACCTAAAATCCCTCCAAATCTCGATTAGAGCCATATTAACGGAGATAAATCGATTTAAAGATTTTCATACCCACCAGCCTGAAAATTATGGGTTGAGACATGTTTTTCGACGAAAAAAAATTTTGACACCTAAAATCCCTCCAAATCTCGATTAGAGCCATATTAACGGAGATAAACCAATTTAAAGATTTTCATACTCGCCAGCCTGGAAATTATGGGTTGGGACATGTTTTTGTACGTAAAAAAATTTTGACACCTAAAACCCCTCCAAATCTCGATTAGAGCCATATTAACGGAGATAAATCGATTTAAAGATTTTCATACCCACCAGCCTGAAAATTATGGGTTGGGACATGTTTTTGTACGTTAAAAAATTTTGACACCTAAAACCCCTCCAAATCTCGATTAGAGCCATATTAACGGAGATAAATCGATTTAAAGATTTTCATACTCACCAGCCTGAAATTTATGGGTTGGGACATGTTTTTCGACGAAAAAAAATTTTGACACCTAAAATCCCTCCAAATCTCGATTAGAGCCATATTAACGGAGATAAATCGATTTAAAGATTTTCATACTCGCCAGCCTGAAAATTATGGGTTGGGACATGTATTTCGACGAAAAAAAATTTTGACACCTAAAATCCCTCCAAATCTCGATTAGAGCCATATTAACGGAGATAAACCAATTTAAAGATTTTCATACTCGCCAGCCTGGAAATTATGGGTTGGGACATGTTTTTGTACGTAAAAAAATTTTGACACCTAAAACCCCTCCAAATCTCGATTAGAGCCATATTAACGGAGATAAATCGATTTAAAGATTTTCATACCCACCAGCCTGAAAATTATGGGTTGGGACATGTTTTTGTACGTTAAAAAATTTTGACACCTAAAACCCCTCCAAATCTCGATTAGAGCCATATTAACGGAGATAAATCGATTTAAAGATTTTCATACTCACCAGCCTGAAATTTATGGGTTGGGACATGTATTTCGACGAAAAAAAATTTTGACACCTAAAATCCCTCCAAATCTCGATTAGAGCCATATTAACGGAGATAAATCGATTTAAAGATTTTCATACTCGCCAGCCTGAAAATTATGGGTTGGGACATGTATTTCGACGAAAAAAAATTTTGACACCTAAAATCCCTCCAAATCTCGATTAGAGCCATATTAACGGAGATAAATCGATTTAAAGATTTTCATACTCGCCAGCCTGAAAATTATGGGTTGGGACATGTATTTCGACGAAAAAAAATTTTGACACCTAAAATCCCTCCAAATCTCGATTAGAGCCATATTAACGGAGATAAATCGATTTAAAGATTTTCATACTCGCCAGCCTGAAAATTATGGGTTGGGACATGTTTTTCGACGAAAAAAAATTTTGACACCTAAAATCCCTCCAAATCTCGATTAGAGCCATATTAACGGAGATAAATCGATTTAAAGATTTTCATACTCGCCAGCCTGAAAATTATGGGTTGGGACATGTTTTTCGACGAAAAAAAATTTTGACACCTAAAATCCCTCCAAATCTCGATTAGAGCCATATTAACGGAGATAAATCGATTTAAAGATTTTCATACCCACCAGCCTGAAAATTATGGGTTGAGACATGTTTTTCGACGAAAAAAAATTTTGACACCTAAAATCCCTCCAAATCTCGATTAGAGCCATATTAACGGAGATAAATCAATTTAAAGATTTTCATACTCGCCAGCCTGGAAATTATGGGTTGGGACATGTTTTTGTACGTAAAAAAATTTTGACACCTAAAACCCCTCCAAATCTCGATTAGAGCCATATTAACGGAGATAAATCGATTTAAAGATTTTCATACTCGCCAGCCTGAAAATTATGGGTTGGGACATGTTTTTCGACGAAAAAAAATTTTGACACCTAAAATCCCTCCAAATCTCGATTAGAGCCATATTAACGGAGATAAACCAATTTAAAGATTTTCATACTCGCCAGCCTGGAAATTATGGGTTGGGACATGTTTTTGTACGTAAAAAAATTTTGACACCTAAAACCCCTCCAAATCTCGATTAGAGCCATATTAACGGAGATAAATCGATTTAAAGATTTTCATACCCACCAGCCTGAAAATTATGGGTTGGGACATGTTTTTGTACGTTAAAAAATTTTGACACCTAAAACCCCTCCAAATCTCGATTAGAGCCATATTAACGGAGATAAATCGATTTAAAGATTTTCATACTCACCAGCCTGAAATTTATGGGTTGGGACATGTATTTCGACGAAAAAAAATTTTGACACCTAAAATCCCTCCAAATCTCGATTAGAGCCATATTAACGGAGATAAATCGATTTAAAGATTTTCATACTCGCCAGCCTGAAAATTATGGGTTGGGACATGTATTTCGACGAAAAAAAATTTTGACACCTAAAATCCCTCCAAATCTCGATTAGAGCCATATTAACGGAGATAAATCGATTTAAAGATTTTCATACTCGCCAGCCTGAAAATTATGGGTTGGGACATGTATTTCGACGAAAAAAAATTTTGACACCTAAAATCCCTCCAAATCTCGATTAGAGCCATATTAACGGAGATAAATCGATTTAAAGATTTTCATACTCGCCAGCCTGAAAATTATGGGTTGGGACATGTTTTTCGACGAAAAAAAATTTTGACACCTAAAATCCCTCCAAATCTCGATTAGAGCCATATTAACGGAGATAAATCGATTTAAAGATTTTCATACTCGCCAGCCTGAAAATTATGGGTTGGGACATGTTTTTCGACGAAAAAAAATTTTGACACCTAAAATCCCTCCAAATCTCGATTAGAGCCATATTAACGGAGATAAATCGATTTAAAGATTTTCATACCCACCAGCCTGAAAATTATGGGTTGAGACATGTTTTTCGACGAAAAAAAATTTTGACACCTAAAATCCCTCCAAATCTCGATTAGAGCCATATTAACGGAGATAAATCAATTTAAAGATTTTCATACTCGCCAGCCTGGAAATTATGGGTTGGGACATGTTTTTGTACGTAAAAAAATTTTGACACCTAAAACCCCTCCAAATCTCGATTAGAGCCATATTAACGGAGATAAATCGATTTAAAGATTTTCATACTCGCCAGCCTGAAAATTATGGGTTGGGACATGTTTTTCGACGAAAAAAAATTTTGACACCTAAAATCCCTCCAAATCTCGATTAGAGCCATATTAACGGAGATAAATCGATTTAAAGATTTTCATACTCGCCAGCCTGAAAATTATGGGTTGGGACATGTTTTTCGACGAAAAAAAATTTTGACACCTAAAATCCCTCCAAATCTCGATTAGAGCCATATTAACGGAGATAAATCGATTTAAAGATTTTCATACTCGCCAGCCTGAAAATTATGGGTTGGGACATGTTTTTCGACGAAAAAAAATTTTGACACCTAAAATCCCTCCAAATCTCGATTAGATCCATATTAACAGAGATAAATCGATTTAAAGATTTTCATACTCGCCAGCCTGGAAATTATGGGTTGGGACATGTTTTTGTACGTAAAAAAATTTTGACACCTAAAACCCCTCCAAATCTCGATTAGAGCCATATTAACGGAGATAAATCGATTTAAAGATTTTCATACTCGCCAGCCTGAAAATTATGGGTTGGGACATGTTTTTCGACGAAAAAAAATTTTGACACCTAAAATCCCTCCAAATCTCGATTAGAGCCATATTAACGGAGATAAATCGATTTAAAGATTTTCATACTCGCCAGCCTGAAAATTATGGGTTGGGACATGTATTTCGACGAAAAAAAATTTTGACACCTAAAATCCCTCCAAATCTCGATTAGAGCCATATTAACGGAGATAAATCGATTTAAAGATTTTCATACTCGCCAGCCTGAAAATTATGGGTTGGGACATGTATTTCGACGAAAAAAAATTTTGACACCTAAAATCCCTCCAAATCTCGATTAGAGCCATATTAACGGAGATAAATCGATTTAAAGATTTTCATACTCGCCAGCCTGAAAATTATGGGTTGGGACATGTATTTCGACGAAAAAAAATTTTGACACCTAAAATCCCTCCAAATCTCGATTAGAGCCATATTAACGGAGATAAATCGATTTAAAGATTTTCATACTCGCCAGCCTGAAAATTATGGGTTGGGACATGTTTTTCGACGAAAAAAAATTTTGACACCTAAAATCCCTCCAAATCTCGATTAGAGCCATATTAACGGAGATAAATCGATTTAAAGATTTTCATACTCGCCAGCCTGAAAATTATGGGTTGGGACATGTATTTCGACGAAAAAAAATTTTGACACCTAAAATCCCTCCAAATCTCGATTAGAGCCATATTAACGGAGATAAATCGATTTAAAGATTTTCATACTCGCCAGCCTGAAAATTATGGGTTGGGACATGTATTTCGACGAAAAAAAATTTTGACACCTAAAATCCCTCCAAATCTCGATTAGAGCCATATTAACGGAGATAAATCGATTTAAAGATTTTCATACCCACCAGCCTGAAAATTACGGGTTGGGACATGTTTTTCGACGAAAAAAAATTTTGACAACGAAAATCCCTCCAAATCTCGATTAGAGCCATATTAACGGAGATAAATCGATTTAAAGATTTTCATACTCGCCAGCCTGAAAATTATGGGTTGGGACATGTATTTCGACGAAAAAAAATTTTGACACCTAAAATCCCTCCAAATCTCGATTAGAGCCATATTAACGGAGATAAATCGATTTAAAGATTTTCATACCCACCAGCCTGAAAATTATGGGTTGGGACATGTTTTTCGACGAAAAAAAATTTTGACAACTAAAATCCCTCCAAATCTCGATTAGAGCCATATTAACGGAGATAAATCGATTTAAAGATTTTCATACTCGCCAGCCTGAAAATTATGGGTTGGGACATGTATTTCGACGAAAAAAAATTTTGACACCTAAAATCCCTCCAAATCTCGATTAGAGCCATATTAACGGAGATAAATCGATTTAAAGATTTTCATACTCGCCAGCCTGGAAATTATGGGTTGGGACATGTTTTTGTACGTAAAAAAATTTTGACACCTAAAACCCCTCCAAATCTCGATTAGAGCCATATTAACCGAGATAAATCGATTTAAAGATTTTCATACCCACCAGCCTGAAAATTATGGGTTGGGACATGTTTTTGTACGTAAAAAAATTTTGACACCTAAAATCCCTCCAAATCTCGATTAGAGCCATATTAACGGAGATAAATCGATTTAAAGATTTTCATACCCACCAGCCTGAAAATTATGGGTTGGGACATGTTTTTGTACGTAAAAAAATTTTGACACCTAAAACCCCTCCAAATCTCGATTAGAGCCATATTAACGGAGATAAATCGATTTAAAGATTTTCATACCCACCAGCCTGAAAATTATGGGTTGGGACATGTTTTTGTACGTTAAAAAATTTTGACACCTAAAACCCCTCCAAATCTCGATTAGAGCCATATTAACGGAGATAAATCGATTTAAAGATTTTCATACCCACCAGCCTGAAAATTATGGGTTGGGACATGTTTTTCGACGAAAAAAAATTTTGACACCTAAAACCCCTCCAAATCTCGATTAGAGCCATATTAACGGAGATAAATCGATTTAAAGATTTTCATACTCGCCAGCCTGAAAATTATGGGTTGGGACATGTTTTTCGACGAAAAAAAATTTTGACACCTAAAATCCCTCCAAATCTCGATTAGAGCCATATTAACGGAGATAAATCGATTTAAAGATTTTCATACTCGCCAGCCTGAAAATTATGGGTTGGGACATGTTTTTCGACGAAAAAAAATTTTGACACCTAAAATCCCTCCAAATCTCGATTAGAGCCATATTAACGGAGATAAATCGATTTAAAGATTTTCATACTCGCCAGCCTGAAAATTATGGGTTGGGACATGTTTTTCGACGAAAAAAAAATTTTGACACCTAAAATCCCTCCAAATCTCGATTAGAGCCATATTAACGGAGATAAATCGATTTAAAGATTTTCATACTCGCCAGCCTGAAAATTATGGGTTGGGACATGTTTTTCGACGAAAAAAAATTTTGACACCTAAAATCCCTCCAAATCTCGATTAGAGCCATATTAACGGAGATAAATCGATTTAAAGATTTTCATACTCGCCAGCCTGGAAATTATGGGTTGGGACATGTTTTTGTACGTAAAAAAATTTTGACACCTAAAACCCCTCCAAATCTCGATTAGAGCCATATTAACGGAGATAAATCGATTTAAAGATTTTCATACTCGCCAGCCTGAAAATTATGGGTTGGGACATGTTTTTCGACGAAAAAAAATTTTGACACCTAAAATCCCTCCAAATCTCGATTAGAGCCATATTAACGGAGATAAATCGATTTAAAGATTTTCATACTCGCCAGCCTGAAAATTATGGGTTGGGACATGTATTTCGACGAAAAAAAATTTTGACACCTAAAATCCCTCCAAATCTCGATTAGAGCCATATTAACGGAGATAAATCGATTTAAAGATTTTCATACTCGCCAGCCTGAAAATTATGGGTTGGGACATGTTTTTCGACGAAAAAAAATTTTGACACCTAAAATCCCTCCAAATCTCGATTAGAGCCATATTAACGGAGATAAATCGATTTAAAGATTTTCATACTCGCCAGCCTGAAAATTATGGGTTGGGACATGTTTTTCGACGAAAAAAAATTTTGACCCCTAAAATCCCTCCAAATCTCGATTAGAGCCATATTAACGGAGATAAATCGATTTAAAGATTTTCATACCCACCAGCCTGAAAATTATGGGTTGAGACATGTTTTTCGACGAAAAAAAATTTTGACACCTAAAATCCCTCCAAATCTCGATTAGAGCCATATTAACGGAGATAAATCAATTTAAAGATTTTCATACTCGCCAGCCTGGAAATTATGGGTTGGGACATGTTTTTGTACGTAAAAAAATTTTGACACCTAAAACCCCTCCAAATCTCGATTAGAGCCATATTAACGGAGATAAATCGATTTAAAGATTTTCATACTCGCCAGCCTGAAAATTATGGGTTGGGACATGTTTTTCGACGAAAAAAAATTTTGACACCTAAAATCCCTCCAAATCTCGATTAGAGCCATATTAACGGAGATAAATCGATTTAAAGATTTTCATACTCGCCAGCCTGAAAATTATGGGTTGGGACATGTTTTTCGACGAAAAAAAATTTTGACACCTAAAATCCCTCCAAATCTCGATTAGAGCCATATTAACGGAGATAAATCGATTTAAAGATTTTCATACTCGCCAGCCTGAAAATTATGGGTTGGGACATGTTTTTCGACGAAAAAAAATTTTGACACCTAAAATCCCTCCAAATCTCGATTAGAGCCATATTAACGGAGATAAATCGATTTAAAGATTTTCATACTCGCCAGCCTGGAAATTATGGGTTGGGACATGTTTTTGTACGTAAAAAAATTTTGACACCTAAAACCCCTCCAAATCTCGATTAGAGCCATATTAACGGAGATAAATCGATTTAAAGATTTTCATACTCGCCAGCCTGAAAATTATGGGTTGGGACATGTTTTTCGACGAAAAAAAATTTTGACACCTAAAATCCCTCCAAATCTCGATTAGAGCCATATTAACGGAGATAAATCGATTTAAAGATTTTCATACTCGCCAGCCTGAAAATTATGGGTTGGGACATGTTTTTCGACGAAAAAAAATTTTGACACCTAAAATCCCTCCAAATCTCGATTAGAGCCATATTAACGGAGATAAATCGATTTAAAGATTTTCATACTCGCCAGCCTGAAAATTATGGGTTGGGACATGTTTTTCGACGAAAAAAAATTTTGACACCTAAAATCCCTCCAAATCTCGATTAGAGCCATATTAACGGAGATAAATCGATTTAAAGATTTTCATACTCGCCAGCCTGGAAATTATGGGTTGGGACATGTTTTTGTACGTAAAAAAATTTTGACACCTAAAACCCCTCCAAATCTCGATTAGAGCCATATTAACGGAGATAAATCGATTTAAAGATTTTCATACTCGCCAGCCTGAAAATTATGGGTTGGGACATGTTTTTCGACGAAAAAAAATTTTGACACCTAAAATCCCTCCAAATCTCGATTAGAGCCATATTAACCGAGATAAATCGATTTAAAGATTTTCATACCCACCAGCCTGAAAATTATGGGTTGGGACATGTTTTTGTACGTAAAAAAATTTTGACACCTAAAACCCCTCCAAATCTCGATTAGAGCCATATTAACGGAGATAAATCGATTTAAAGATTTTCATACCCACCAGCCTGAAAATTATGGGTTGGGACATGTTTTTGTACGTAAAAAAATTTTGACACCTAAAACCCCTCCAAATCTCGATTAGAGCCATATTAACGGAGATAAATCGATTTAAAGATTTTCATACTCACCAGCCTGAAATTTATGGGTTGGGACATGTTTTTCGACGAAAAAAAATTTTGACACCTAAAATCCCTCCAAATCTCGATTAGAGCCATATTAACGGAGATAAATCGATTTAAAGATTTTCATACTCGCCAGCCTGAAAATTATGGGTTGGGACATGTATTTCGACGAAAAAAAATTTTGACACCTAAAATCCCTCCAAATCTCGATTAGAGCCATATTAACGGAGATAAATCGATTTAAAGATTTTCATACTCGCCAGCCTGAAAATTATGGGTTGGGACATGTATTTCGACGAAAAAAAATTTTGACACCTAAAATCCCTCCAAATCTCGATTAGAGCCATATTAACGGAGATAAATCGATTTAAAGATTTTCATACTCGCCAGCCTGAAAATTATGGGTTGGGACATGTATTTCGACGAAAAAAAATTTTGACACCTAAAATCCCTCCAAATCTCGATTAGAGCCATATTAACGGAGATAAATCGATTTAAAGATTTTCATACTCGCCAGCCTGAAAATTATGGGTTGGGACATGTTTTTCGACGAAAAAAAATTTTGACACCTAAAATCCCTCCAAATCTCGATTAGAGCCATATTAACGGAGATAAATCGATTTAAAGATTTTCATACTCGCCAGCCTGAAAATTATGGGTTGGGACATGTTTTTCGACGAAAAAAAATTTTGACACCTAAAATCCCTCCAAATCTCGATTAGAGCCATATTAACGGAGATAAATCGATTTAAAGATTTTCATACCCACCAGCCTGAAAATTATGGGTTGAGACATGTTTTTCGACGAAAAAAAATTTTGACACCTAAAATCCCTCCAAATCTCGATTAGAGCCATATTAACGGAGATAAATCAATTTAAAGATTTTCATACTCGCCAGCCTGGAAATTATGGGTTGGGACATGTTTTTGTACGTAAAAAAATTTTGACACCTAAAACCCCTCCAAATCTCGATTAGAGCCATATTAACGGAGATAAATCGATTTAAAGATTTTCATACTCGCCAGCCTGAAAATTATGGGTTGGGACATGTTTTTCGACGAAAAAAAATTTGACACCTAAAATCCCTCCAAATCTCGATTAGAGCCATATTAACGGAGATAAATCGATTTAAAGATTTTCATACTCGCCAGCCTGAAAATTATGGGTTGGGACATGTTTTTCGACGAAAAAAAATTTTGACACCTAAAATCCCTCCAAATCTCGATTAGAGCCATATTAACGGAGATAAATCGATTTAAAGATTTTCATACTCGCCAGCCTGAAAATTATGGGTTGGGACATGTTTTTCGACGAAAAAAAATTTTGACACCTAAAATCCCTCCAAATCTCGATTAGAGCCATATTAACGGAGATAAATCGATTTAAAGATTTTCATACTCGCCAGCCTGGAAATTATGGGTTGGGACATGTTTTTGTACGTAAAAAAATTTTGACACCTAAAACCCCTCCAAATCTCGATTAGAGCCATATTAACGGAGATAAATCGATTTAAAGATTTTCATACTCGCCAGCCTGAAAATTATGGGTTGGGACATGTTTTTCGACGAAAAAAAATTTTGACACCTAAAATCCCTCCAAATCTCGATTAGAGCCATATTAACGGAGATAAATCGATTTAAAGATTTTCATACTCGCCAGCCTGAAAATTATGGGTTGGGACATGTATTTCGACGAAAAAAAATTTTGACACCTAAAATCCCTCCAAATCTCGATTAGAGCCATATTAACGGAGATAAATCGATTTAAAGATTTTCATACTCGCCAGCCTGAAAATTATGGGTTGGGACATGTATTTCGACGAAAAAAAATTTTGACACCTAAAATCCCTCCAAATCTCGATTAGAGCCATATTAACGGAGATAAATCGATTTAAAGATTTTCATACCCACCAGCCTGAAAATTACGGGTTGGGACATGTTTTTCGACGAAAAAAAATTTTGACAACGAAAATCCCTCCAAATCTCGATTAGAGCCATATTAACGGAGATAAATCGATTTAAAGATTTTCATACTCGCCAGCCTGGAAATTATGGGTTGGGACATGTTTTTGTACGTAAAAAAATTTTGACACCTAAAACCCCTCCAAATCTCGATTAGAGCCATATTAACGGAGATAAATCGATTTAAAGATTTTCATACTAGCCAGCCTGAAAATTATGGGTTGGGACATGTTTTTGTACGTAAAAAAATTTTGACACCTAAAACCCCTCCAAATCTCGATTAGAGCCATATTAACGGAGATAAATCGATTTAAAGATTTTCATACTCGCCAGCCTGAAAATTATGGGTTGGGACATGTTTTTCGACGAAAAAAAATTTTGACACCTAAAATCCCACCAAATCTCGATTAGAGCCATATTAACGGAGATAAATCGATTTAAAGATTTTCATACTCGCCAGCCTGGAAATTATGGGTTGGGACATGTTTTTGTACGTAAAAAAATTTTGACACCTAAAACCCCTCCAAATCTCGATTAGAGCCATATTAACGGAGATAAATCGATTTAAAGATTTTCATACTCGCCAGCCTGAAAATTATGGGTTGGGACATGTTTTTGTACGTAAAAAAATTTTGACACCTAAAACCCCTCCAAATCTCGATTAGAGCCATATTAACGGAGATAAATCGATTTAAAGATTTTCATACTCGCCAGCCTGAAAATTATGGGTTGGGACATGTTTTTCGACGAAAAAAAATTTTGACACCTAAAATCCCTCCAAATCTCGATTAGAGCCATATTAAAGGAGATAAATCGATTTAAAGATTTTCATACTCGCCAGCCTGGAAATTATGGGTTGGGACATGTTTTTGTACGTAAAAAAATTTTGACACCTAAAACCCCTCCAAATCTCGATTAGAGCCATATTAACGGAGATAAATCGATTTAAAGATTTTCATACTCGCCAGCCTGAAAATTATGGGTTGGGACATGTTTTTCGACGAAAAAAAATTTTGACACCTAAAATCCCTCCAAATCTCGATTAGAGCCATATTAACGGAGATAAATCGATTTAAAGATTTTCATACTCGCCAGCCTGAAAATTATGGGTTGGGACATGTTTTTCGACGAAAAAAAATTTTGACACCTAAAATCCCTCCAAATCTCGATTAGAGCCATATTAACGGAGATAAATCGATTTAAAGATTTTCATACTCGCCAGCCTGGAAATTATGGGTTGGGACATGTTTTTGTACGTAAAAAAATTTTGACACCTAAAACCCCTCCAAATCTCGATTAGAGCCATATTAACGGAGATAAATCGATTTAAAGATTTTCATACTCGCCAGCCTGAAAATTATGGGTTGGGACATGTTTTTCGACGAAAAAAAATTTTGACACCTAAAATCCCTCCAAATCTCGATTAGAGCCATATTAACGGAGATAAATCGATTTAAAGATTTTCATACTCGCCAGCCTGAAAATTATGGGTTGGGACATGTATTTCGACGAAAAAAAATTTTGACACCTAAAATCCCTCCAAATCTCGATTAGAGCCATATTAACGGAGATAAATCGATTTAAAGATTTTCATACTCGCCAGCCTGAAAATTATGGGTTGGGACATGTATTTCGACGAAAAAAAATTTTGACACCTAAAATCCCTCCAAATCTCGATTAGAGCCATATTAACGGAGATAAATCGATTTAAAGATTTTCATACTCGCCAGCCTGGAAATTATGGGTTGGGACATGTTTTTGTACGTAAAAAAATTTTGACACCTAAAACCCCTCCAAATCTCGATTAGAGCCATATTAACGGAGATAAATCGATTTAAAGATTTTCATACTCGCCAGCCTGAAAATTATGGGTTGGGACATGTTTTTCGACGAAAAAAAATTTTGACACCTAAAATCCCTCCAAATCTCGATTAGAGCCATATTAACGGAGATAAATCGATTTAAAGATTTTCATACCCACCAGCCTGAAAATTACGGGTTGGGACATGTTTTTCGACGAAAAAAAATTTTGACAACGAAAATCCCTCCAAATCTCGATTAGAGCCATATTAACGGAGATAAATCGATTTAAAGATTTTCATACTCGCCAGCCTGGAAATTACGGGTTGGGACATGTTTTTGTACGTAAAAAAATTTTGACACCTAAAACCCCTCCAAATCTCGATTAGAGCCATATTAACGGAGATAAATCGATTTAAAGATTTTCATACTCGCCAGCCTGAAAATTATGGGTTGGGACATGTTTTTCGACGAAAAAAAATTTGACACCTAAAATCCCTCCAAATCTCGATTAGAGCCATATTAACGGAGATAAATCGATTTAAAGATTTTCATACTCGCCAGCCTGAAAATTATGGGTTGGGACATGTATTTCGACGAAAAAAAATTTTGACACCTAAAATCCCTCCAAATCTCGATTAGAGCCATATTAACGGAGATAAATCGATTTAAAGATTTTCATACTCGCCAGCCTGAAAATTATGGGTTGGGACATGTTTTTGTACGTAAAAAAATTTTGACACCTAAAATCCCTCCAAATCTCGATTAGAGCCATATTAACGGAGATAAATCGATTTAAAGATTTTCATACTCGCCAGCCTGAAAATTATGGGTTGGGACATGTATTTCGACGAAAAAAAATTTTGACACCTAAAATCCCTCCAAATCTCGATTAGAGCCATATTAACGGAGATAAATCGATTTAAAGATTTTCATACCCACCAGCCTGAAAATTATGGGTTGAGACATGTTTTTCAAAGAAAAAAAATTTTGACACCTAAAATCCCTCCAAATCTCGATTAGAGCCATATTAACGGAGATAAATCAATTTAAAGATTTTCATACTCGCCAGCCTGGAAATTATGGGTTGGGACATGTTTTTGTACGTAAAAAAATTTTGACACCTAAAACCCCTCCAAATCTCGATCAGAGCCATATTAACGGAGATAAATCGATTTAAAGATTTTCATACTCGCCAGCCTGAAAATTATGGGTTGGGACATGTTTTTCGACGAAAAAAAATTTTGACACCTAAAATCCCTCCAAATCTCGATTAGAGCCATATTAACGGAGATAAATCGATTTAAAGATTTTCATACTCGCCAGCCTGAAAATTATGGGTTGGGACATGTTTTTCGACGAAAAAAAATTTTGACACCTAAAATCCCTCCAAATCTCGATTAGAGCCATATTAACGGAGATAAATCGATTTAAAGATTTTCATACTCGCCAGCCTGAAAATTATGGGTTGGGACATGTTTTTCGACGAAAAAAAATTTTGACACCTAAAACCCCTCCAAATCTCGATCAGAGCCATATTAACGGAGATAAATCGATTTAAAGATTTTCATACTCGCCAGCCTGAAAATTATGGGTTGGGACATGTATTTCGACGAAAAAAAATTTTGACACCTAAAATCCCTCCAAATCTCGATTAGAGCCATATTAACGGAGATAAATCGATTTAAAGATTTTCATACTCGCCAGCCTGAAAATTATGGGTTGGGACATGTATTTCGACGAAAAAAAATTTTGACACCTAAAATCCCTCCAAATCTCGATTAGAGCCATATTAACGGAGATAAATCGATTTAAAGATTTTCATACCCACCAGCCTGAAAATTACGGGTTGGGACATGTTTTTCGACGAAAAAAAATTTTGACAACGAAAATCCCTCCAAATCTCGATTAGAGCCATATTAACGGAGATAAATCGATTTAAAGATTTTCATACTCGCCAGCCTGGAAATTATGGGTTGGGACATGTTTTT
Organism: Ochlerotatus camptorhynchus; assembly: GCF_037179485.1. NCBI lineage: Eukaryota > Metazoa > Arthropoda > Insecta > Diptera > Culicidae > Ochlerotatus > Ochlerotatus camptorhynchus. The sequence continues at coordinate 75,002 of NW_027040497.1, read as the reverse complement.
GTACGTAAAAAAATTTTGACACCTAAAACCCCTCCAAATCTCGATTAGAGCCATATTAACGGAGATAAATCGATTTAAAGATTTTCATACTCGCCAGCCTGAAAATTATGGGTTGGGACATGTTTTTGTACGTAAAAAAATTTTGACACCTAAAACCCCTCCAAATCTCGATTAGAGCCATATTAACGGAGATAAATCGATTTAAAGATTTTCATACTCGCCAGCCTGAAAATTATGGGTTGGGACATGTTTTTCGACGAAAAAAAATTTTGACACCTAAAATCCCACCAAATCTCGATTAGAGCCATATTAACGGAGATAAATCGATTTAAAGATTTTCATACTCGCCAGCCTGGAAATTATGGGTTGGGACATGTTTTTGTACGTAAAAAAATTTTGACACCTAAAACCCCTCCAAATCTCGATTAGAGCCATATTAACGGAGATAAATCGATTTAAAGATTTTCATACTCGCCAGCCTGAAAATTATGGGTTGGGACATGTTTTTGTACGTAAAAAAATTTTGACACCTAAAACCCCTCCAAATCTCGATTAGAGCCATATTAACGGAGATAAATCGATTTAAAGATTTTCATACTCGCCAGCCTGAAAATTATGGGTTGGGACATGTTTTTCGACGAAAAAAAATTTTGACACCTAAAATCCCTCCAAATCTCGATTAGAGCCATATTAACGGAGATAAATCGATTTAAAGATTTTCATACTCGCCAGCCTGGAAATTATGGGTTGGGACATGTTTTTGTACGTAAAAAAATTTTGACACCTAAAACCCCTCCAAATCTCGATTAGAGCCATATTAACGGAGATAAATCGATTTAAAGATTTTCATACTCGCCAGCCTGAAAATTATGGGTTGGGACATGTTTTTCGACGAAAAAAAATTTTGACACCTAAAATCCCTCCAAATCTCGATTAGAGCCATATTAACGGAGATAAATCGATTTAAAGATTTTCATACTCGCCAGCCTGAAAATTATGGGTTGGGACATGTTTTTCGACGAAAAAAAATTTTGACACCTAAAATCCCTCCAAATCTCGATTAGAGCCATATTAACGGAGATAAATCGATTTAAAGATTTTCATACTCGCCAGCCTGGAAATTATGGGTTGGGACATGTTTTTGTACGTAAAAAAATTTTGACACCTAAAACCCCTCCAAATCTCGATTAGAGCCATATTAACGGAGATAAATCGATTTAAAGATTTTCATACTCGCCAGCCTGAAAATTATGGGTTGGGACATGTATTTCGACGAAAAAAAATTTTGACACCTAAAATCCCTCCAAATCTCGATTAGAGCCATATTAACGGAGATAAATCGATTTAAAGATTTTCATACTCGCCAGCCTGGAAATTATGGGTTGGGACATGTTTTTGTACGTAAAAAAATTTTGACACCTAAAACCCCTCCAAATCTCGATTAGAGCCATATTAACGGAGATAAATCGATTTAAAGATTTTCATACTCGCCAGCCTGAAAATTATGGGTTGGGACATGTATTTCGACGAAAAAAAATTTTGACACCTAAAATCCCTCCAAATCTCGATTAGAGCCATATTAACGGAGATAAATCGATTTAAAGATTTTCATACTCGCCAGCCTGAAAATTATGGGTTGGGACATGTATTTCGACGAAAAAAAATTTTGACACCTAAAATCCCTCCAAATCTCGATTAGAGCCATATTAACGGAGATAAATCGATTTAAAGATTTTCATACTCGCCAGCCTGAAAATTATGGGTTGGGACATGTATTTCGACGAAAAAAAATTTTGACACCTAAAATCCCTCCAAATCTCGATTAGAGCCATATTAACGGAGATAAATCTATTTAAAGATTTTCATACTCGCCAGCCTGGAAATTATGGGTTGGGACATGTTTTTGTACGTAAAAAAATTTTGACACCTAAAACCCCTCCAAATCTCGATTAGAGCCATATTAACGGAGATAAATCGATTTAAAGATTTTCATACTCGCCAGCCTGAAAATTATGGGTTGGGACATGTTTTTCGACGAAAAAAAATTTTGACACCTAAAATCCCTCCAAATCTCGATTAGAGCCATATTAACGGAGATAAATCGATTTAAAGATTTTCATACCCACCAGCCTGAAAATTACGGGTTGGGACATGTTTTTCGACGAAAAAAAATTTTGACAACGAAAATCCCTCCAAATCTCGATTAGAGCCATATTAACGGAGATAAATCGATTTAAAGATTTTCATACTCGCCAGCCTGGAAATTATGGGTTGGGACATGTTTTTGTACGTAAAAAAATTTTGACACCTAAAACCCCTCCAAATCTCGATTAGAGCCATATTAACGGAGATAAATCGATTTAAAGATTTTCATACTCGCCAGCCTGAAAATTATGGGTTGGGACATGTTTTTCGACGAAAAAAAATTTGACACCTAAAATCCCTCCAAATCTCGATTAGAGCCATATTAACGGAGATAAATCGATTTAAAGATTTTCATACTCGCCAGCCTGAAAATTATGGGTTGGGACATGTATTTCGACGAAAAAAAATTTTGACACCTAAAATCCCTCCAAATCTCGATTAGAGCCATATTAACGGAGATAAATCGATTTAAAGATTTTCATACTCGCCAGCCTGAAAATTATGGGTTGGGACATGTTTTTGTACGTAAAAAAATTTTGACACCTAAAATCCCTCCAAATCTCGATTAGAGCCATATTAACGGAGATAAATCGATTTAAAGATTTTCATACTCGCCAGCCTGAAAATTATGGGTTGGGACATGTATTTCGACGAAAAAAAATTTTGACACCTAAAATCCCTCCAAATCTCGATTAGAGCCATATTAACGGAGATAAATCGATTTAAAGATTTTCATACCCACCAGCCTGAAAATTATGGGTTGAGACATGTTTTTCAAAGAAAAAAAATTTTGACACCTAAAATCCCTCCAAATCTCGATTAGAGCCATATTAACGGAGATAAATCAATTTAAAGATTTTCATACTCGCCAGCCTGGAAATTATGGGTTGGGACATGTTTTTGTACGTAAAAAAATTTTGACACCTAAAACCCCTCCAAATCTCGATCAGAGCCATATTAACGGAGATAAATCGATTTAAAGATTTTCATACTCGCCAGCCTGAAAATTATGGGTTGGGACATGTTTTTCGACGAAAAAAAATTTTGACACCTAAAATCCCTCCAAATCTCGATTAGAGCCATATTAACGGAGATAAATCGATTTAAAGATTTTCATACTCGCCAGCCTGAAAATTATGGGTTGGGACATGTTTTTCGACGAAAAAAAATTTTGACACCTAAAATCCCTCCAAATCTCGATTAGAGCCATATTAACGGAGATAAATCGATTTAAAGATTTTCATACCCACCAGCCTGAAAATTACGGGTTGGGACATGTTTTTCGACGAAAAAAAATTTTGACAACGAAAATCCCTCCAAATCTCGATTAGAGCCATAATAACGGAGATAAATCGATTTAAAGATTTTCATACTCGCCAGCCTGGAAATTATGGGTTGGGACATGTTTTTGTACGTAAAAAAATTTTGACACCTAAAACCCCTCCAAATCTCGATTAGAGCCATATTAACGGAGATAAATCGATTTAAAGATTTTCATACTCGCCAGCCTGAAAATTATGGGTTGGGACATGTTTTTCGACGAAAAAAAATTTGACACCTAAAATCCCTCCAAATCTCGATTAGAGCCATATTAACGGAGATAAATCGATTTAAAGATTTTCATACTCGCCAGCCTGAAAATTATGGGTTGGGACATGTATTTCGACGAAAAAAAATTTTGACACCTAAAATCCCTCCAAATCTCGATTAGAGCCATATTAACGGAGATAAATCGATTTAAAGATTTTCATACCCACCAGCCTGAAAATTATGGGTTGAGACATGTTTTTCAAAGAAAAAAAATTTTGACACCTAAAATCCCTCCAAATCTCGATTAGAGCCATATTAACGGAGATAAATCAATTTAAAGATTTTCATACTCGCCAGCCTGGAAATTATGGGTTGGGACATGTTTTTGTACGTAAAAAAATTTTGACACCTAAAACCCCTCCAAATCTCGATTAGAGCCGTATTAACGGAGATAAATCGATTTAAAGATTTTCATACTCGCCAGCCTGAAAATTATGGGTTGGGACATGTTTTTCGACGAAAAAAAATTTTGACACCTAAAATCCCTCCAAATCTCGATTAGAGCCATATTAACGGAGATAAATCGATTTAAAGATTTTCATACCCACCAGCCTGAAAATTACGGGTTGGGACATGTTTTTCGACGAAAAAAAATTTTGACAACGAAAATCCCTCCAAATCTCGATTAGAGCCATATTAACGGAGATAAATCGATTTAAAGATTTTCATACTCGCCAGCCTGGAAATTATGGGTTGGGACATGTTTTTGTACGTAAAAAAATTTTGACACCTAAAACCCCTCCAAATCTCGATTAGAGCCATATTAACGGAGATAAATCGATTTAAAGATTTTCATACTCGCCAGCCTGAAAATTATGGGTTGGGACATGTTTTTCGACGAAAAAAAATTTGACACCTAAAATCCCTCCAAATCTCGATTAGAGCCATATTAACGGAGATAAATCGATTTAAAGATTTTCATACTCGCCAGCCTGAAAATTATGGGTTGGGACATGTATTTCGACGAAAAAAAATTTTGACACCTAAAATCCCTCCAAATCTCGATTAGAGCCATATTAACGGAGATAAATCGATTTAAAGATTTTCATACTCGCCAGCCTGAAAATTATGGGTTGGGACATGTTTTTGTACGTAAAAAAATTTTGACACCTAAAATCCCTCCAAATCTCGATTAGAGCCATATTAACGGAGATAAATCGATTTAAAGATTTTCATACTCGCCAGCCTGAAAATTATGGGTTGGGACATGTTTTTGTACGTAAAAAAATTTTGACACCTAAAATCCCTCCAAATCTCGATTAGAGCCATATTAACGGAGATAAATCGATTTAAAGATTTTCATACTCGCCAGCCTGAAAATTATGGGTTGGGACATGTATTTCGACGAAAAAAAATTTTGACACCTAAAATCCCTCCAAATCTCGATTAGAGCCATATTAACGGAGATAAATCGATTTAAAGATTTTCATACCCACCAGCCTGAAAATTATGGGTTGAGACATGTTTTTCAAAGAAAAAAAATTTTGACACCTAAAATCCCTCCAAATCTCGATTAGAGCCATATTAACGGAGATAAATCAATTTAAAGATTTTCATACTCGCCAGCCTGGAAATTATGGGTTGGGACATGTTTTTGTACGTAAAAAAATTTTGACACCTAAAACCCCTCCAAATCTCGATTAGAGCCATATTAACGGAGATAAATCGATTTAAAGATTTTCATACTCGCCAGCCTGAAAATTATGGGTTGGGACATGTTTTTCGACGAAAAAAAATTTTGACACCTAAAATCCCTCCAAATCTCGATTAGAGCCATATTAACGGAGATAAATCGATTTAAAGATTTTCATACCCACCAGCCTGAAAATTACGGGTTGGGACATGTTTTTCGACGAAAAAAAATTTTGACAACGAAAATCCCTCCAAATCTCGATTAGAGCCATATTAACGGAGATAAATCGATTTAAAGATTTTCATACTCGCCAGCCTGGAAATTATGGGTTGGGACATGTTTTTGTACGTAAAAAAATTTTGACACCTAAAACCCCTCCAAATCTCGATTAGAGCCATATTAACGGAGATAAATCGATTTAAAGATTTTCATACTCGCCAGCCTGAAAATTATGGGTTGGGACATGTTTTTCGACGAAAAAAAATTTGACACCTAAAATCCCTCCAAATCTCGATTAGAGCCATATTAACGGAGATAAATCGATTTAAAGATTTTCATACTCGCCAGCCTGAAAATTATGGGTTGGGACATGTATTTCGACGAAAAAAAATTTTGACACCTAAAATCCCTCCAAATCTCGATTAGAGCCATATTAACGGAGATAAATCGATTTAAAGATTTTCATACTCGCCAGCCTGAAAATTATGGGTTGGGACATGTTTTTGTACGTAAAAAAATTTTGACACCTAAAATCCCTCCAAATCTCGATTAGAGCCATATTAACGGAGATAAATCGATTTAAAGATTTTCATACTCGCCAGCCTGAAAATTATGGGTTGGGACATGTATTTCGACGAAAAAAAATTTTGACACCTAAAATCCCTCCAAATCTCGATTAGAGCCATATTAACGGAGATAAATCGATTTAAAGATTTTCATACTCGCCAGCCTGAAAATTATGGGTTGGGACATGTTTTTCGACGAAAAAAAATTTTGACACCTAAAATCCCTCCAAATCTCGATTAGAGCCATATTAACGGAGATAAATCGATTTAAAGATTTTCATACTCGCCAGCCTGAAAATTATGGGTTGGGACATGTTTTTATACGTAAAAAAATTTTGACACCTAAAATCCCTCCAAATCTCGATTAGAGCCATATTAACGGAGATAAATCGATTTAAAGATTTTCATACTCGCCAGCCTGAAAATTATGGGTTGGGACATGTTTTTGTACGTAAAAAAATTTTGACACCTAAAATCCCTCCAAATCTCGATTAGAGCCATATTAACGGAGATAAATCGATTTAAAGATTTTCATACTCGCCAGCCTGAAAATTATGGGTTGGGACATGTATTTCGACGAAAAAAAATTTTGACACCTAAAATCCCTCCAAATCTCGATTAGAGCCATATTAACGGAGATAAATCGATTTAAAGATTTTCATACCCACCAGCCTGAAAATTATGGGTTGAGACATGTTTTTCAAAGAAAAAAAATTTTGACACCTAAAATCCCTCCAAATCTCGATTAGAGCCATATTAACGGAGATAAATCAATTTAAAGATTTTCATACTCGCCAGCCTGGAAATTATGGGTTGGGACATGTTTTTGTACGTAAAAAAATTTTGACACCTAAAACCCCTCCAAATCTCGATTAGAGCCATATTAACGGAGATAAATCGATTTAAAGATTTTCATACTCGCCAGCCTGAAAATTATGGGTTGGGACATGTTTTTCGACGAAAAAAAATTTTGACACCTAAAATCCCTCCAAATCTCGATTAGAGCCATATTAACGGAGATAAATCGATTTAAAGATTTTCATACTCGCCAGCCTGGAAATTATGGGTTGGGACATGTTTTTGTACGTAAAAAAATTTTGACACCTAAAACCCCTCCAAATCTCGATTAGAGCCATATTAACGGAGATAAATCGATTTAAAGATTTTCATACTCGCCAGCCTGAAAATTATGGGTTGGGACATGTTTTTCGACGAAAAAAAATTTGACACCTAAAATCCCTCCAAATCTCGATTAGAGCCATATTAACGGAGATAAATCGATTTAAAGATTTTCATACTCGCCAGCCTGAAAATTATGGGTTGGGACATGTATTTCGACGAAAAAAAATTTTGACACCTAAAATCCCTCCAAATCTCGATTAGAGCCATATTAACGGAGATAAATCGATTTAAAGATTTTCATACTCGCCAGCCTGAAAATTATGGGTTGGGACATGTTTTTGTACGTAAAAAAATTTTGACACCTAAAATCCCTCCAAATCTCGATTAGAGCCATATTAACGGAGATAAATCGATTTAAAGATTTTCATACTCGCCAGCCTGAAAATTATGGGTTGGGACATGTATTTCGACGAAAAAAAATTTTGACACCTAAAATCCCTCCAAATCTCGATTAGAGCCATATTAACGGAGATAAATCGATTTAAAGATTTTCATACTCGCCAGCCTGAAAATTATGGGTTGGGACATGTTTTTCGACGAAAAAAAATTTTGACACCTAAAATCCCTCCAAATCTCGATTAGAGCCATATTAACGGAGATAAATCGATTTAAAGATTTTCATACTCGCCAGCCTGGAAATTATGGGTTGGGACATGTTTTTGTACGTAAAAAAATTTTGACACCTAAAACCCCTCCAAATCTCGATTAGAGCCATATTAACGGAGATAAATCGATTTAAAGATTTTCATACTCGCCAGCCTGAAAATTATGGGTTGGGACATGTTTTTCGACGAAAAAAAATTTGACACCTAAAATCCCTCCAAATCTCGATTAGAGCCATATTAACGGAGATAAATCGATTTAAAGATTTTCATACTCGCCAGCCTGAAAATTATGGGTTGGGACATGTATTTCGACGAAAAAAAATTTTGACACCTAAAATCCCTCCAAATCTCGATTAGAGCCATATTAACGGAGATAAATCGATTTAAAGATTTTCATACTCGCCAGCCTGAAAATTATGGGTTGGGACATGTTTTTGTACGTAAAAAAATTTTGACACCTAAAATCCCTCCAAATCTCGATTAGAGCCATATTAACGGAGATAAATCGATTTAAAGATTTTCATACTCGCCAGCCTGAAAATTATGGGTTGGGACATGTTTTTCGACGAAAAAAAATTTTGACACCTAAAATCCCTCCAAATCTCGATTAGAGCCATATTAACGGAGATAAATCGATTTAAAGATTTTCATACTCGCCAGCCTGGAAATTATGGGTTGGGACATGTTTTTGTACGTAAAAAAATTTTGACACCTAAAACCCCTCCAAATCTCGATTAGAGCCATATTAACGGAGATAAATCGATTTAAAGATTTTCATACTCGCCAGCCTGAAAATTATGGGTTGGGACATGTTTTTCGACGAAAAAAAATTTGACACCTAAAATCCCTCCAAATCTCGATTAGAGCCATATTAACGGAGATAAATCGATTTAAAGATTTTCATACTCGCCAGCCTGAAAATTATGGGTTGGGACATGTATTTCGACGAAAAAAAATTTTGACACCTAAAATCCCTCCAAATCTCGATTAGAGCCATATTAACGGAGATAAATCGATTTAAAGATTTTCATACTCGCCAGCCTGAAAATTATGGGTTGGGACATGTTTTTGTACGTAAAAAAATTTTGACACCTAAAATCCCTCCAAATCTCGATTAGAGCCATATTAACGGAGATAAATCGATTTAAAGATTTTCATACTCGCCAGCCTGAAAATTATGGGTTGGGACATGTTTTTCGACGAAAAAAAATTTTGACACCTAAAATCCCTCCAAATCTCGATTAGAGCCATATTAACGGAGATAAATCGATTTAAAGATTTTCATACTCGCCAGCCTGGAAATTATGGGTTGGGACATGTTTTTGTACGTAAAAAAATTTTGACACCTAAAACCCCTCCAAATCTCGATTAGAGCCATATTAACGGAGATAAATCGATTTAAAGATTTTCATACTCGCCAGCCTGAAAATTATGGGTTGGGACATGTTTTTCGACGAAAAAAAATTTGACACCTAAAATCCCTCCAAATCTCGATTAGAGCCATATTAACGGAGATAAATCGATTTAAAGATTTTCATACTCGCCAGCCTGAAAATTATGGGTTGGGACATGTATTTCGACGAAAAAAAATTTTGACACCTAAAATCCCTCCAAATCTCGATTAGAGCCATATTAACGGAGATAAATCGATTTAAAGATTTTCATACTCGCCAGCCTGAAAATTATGGGTTGGGACATGTTTTTGTACGTAAAAAAATTTTGACACCTAAAATCCCTCCAAATCTCGATTAGAGCCATATTAACGGAGATAAATCGATTTAAAGATTTTCATACTCGCCAGCCTGAAAATTATGGGTTGGGACATGTTTTTCGACGAAAAAAAATTTTGACACCTAAAATCCCTCCAAATCTCGATTAGAGCCATATTAACGGAGATAAATCGATTTAAAGATTTTCATACTCGCCAGCCTGGAAATTATGGGTTGGGACATGTTTTTGTACGTAAAAAAATTTTGACACCTAAAACCCCTCCAAATCTCGATTAGAGCCATATTAACGGAGATAAATCGATTTAAAGATTTTCATACTCGCCAGCCTGAAAATTATGGGTTGGGACATGTTTTTCGACGAAAAAAAATTTGACACCTAAAATCCCTCCAAATCTCGATTAGAGCCATATTAACGGAGATAAATCGATTTAAAGATTTTCATACTCGCCAGCCTGAAAATTATGGGTTGGGACATGTATTTCGACGAAAAAAAATTTTGACACCTAAAATCCCTCCAAATCTCGATTAGAGCCATATTAACGGAGATAAATCGATTTAAAGATTTTCATACTCGCCAGCCTGAAAATTATGGGTTGGGACATGTTTTTGTACGTAAAAAAATTTTGACACCTAAAATCCCTCCAAATCTCGATTAGAGCCATATTAACGGAGATAAATCGATTTAAAGATTTTCATACTCGCCAGCCTGAAAATTATGGGTTGGGACATGTTTTTCGACGAAAAAAAATTTTGACACCTAAAATCCCTCCAAATCTCGATTAGAGCCATATTAACGGAGATAAATCGATTTAAAGATTTTCATACTCGCCAGCCTGGAAATTATGGGTTGGGACATGTTTTTGTACGTAAAAAAATTTTGACACCTAAAACCCCTCCAAATCTCGATTAGAGCCATATTAACGGAGATAAATCGATTTAAAGATTTTCATACTCGCCAGCCTGAAAATTATGGGTTGGGACATGTTTTTCGACGAAAAAAAATTTGACACCTAAAATCCCTCCAAATCTCGATTAGAGCCATATTAACGGAGATAAATCGATTTAAAGATTTTCATACTCGCCAGCCTGAAAATTATGGGTTGGGACATGTATTTCGACGAAAAAAAATTTTGACACCTAAAATCCCTCCAAATCTCGATTAGAGCCATATTAACGGAGATAAATCGATTTAAAGATTTTCATACTCGCCAGCCTGAAAATTATGGGTTGGGACATGTTTTTGTACGTAAAAAAATTTTGACACCTAAAATCCCTCCAAATCTCGATTAGAGCCATATTAACGGAGATAAATCGATTTAAAGATTTTCATACTCGCCAGCCTGAAAATTATGGGTTGGGACATGTATTTCGACGAAAAAAAATTTTGACACCTAAAATCCCTCCAAATCTCGATTAGAGCCATATTAACGGAGATAAATCGATTTAAAGATTTTCATACTCGCCAGCCTGGAAATTATGGGTTGGGACATGTTTTTGTACGTAAAAAAATTTTGACACCTAAAATCCCTCCAAATCTCGATTAGAGCCATATTAACGGAGATAAATCGATTTAAAGATTTTCATACTCGCCAGCCTGAAAATTATGGGTTGGGACATGTTTTTCGACGAAAAAAAATTTTGACACCTAAAATCCCTCCAAATCTCGATTAGAGCCATATTAACGGAGATAAATCGATTTAAAGATTTTCATACTCGCCAGCCTGGAAATTATGGGTTGGGACATGTTTTTGTACGTAAAAAAATTTTGACACCTAAAACCCCTCCAAATCTCGATTAGAGCCATATTAACGGAGATAAATCGATTTAAAGATTTTCATACTCGCCAGCCTGAAAATTATGGGTTGGGACATGTTTTTCGACGAAAAAAAATTTGACACCTAAAATCCCTCCAAATCTCGATTAGAGCCATATTAACGGAGATAAATCGATTTAAAGATTTTCATACTCGCCAGCCTGAAAATTATGGGTTGGGACATGTTTTTCGACGAAAAAAAATTTTGACACCTAAAATCCCTCCAAATCTCGATTAGAGCCATATTAACGGAGATAAATCGATTTAAAGATTTTCATACTCGCCAGCCTGAAAATTATGGGTTGGGACATGTTTTTCGACGAAAAAAAAATTTGACACCTTAAACCCCTCCAAATCTCGATTAGAGCCATATTAACGGAGATAAATCGATTTAAAGATTTTCATACCCACCAGCCTGAAAATTATGGGTTGGGACATGTTTTTCGACGAAAAAAAATTTTGACACCTAAAATCCCTCCAAATCTCGATTAGAGCCATATTAACGGAGATAAATCGATTTAAAGATTTTCATACTCGCCAGCCTGAAAATTATGGGTTGGGACATGTATTTCGACGAAAAAAAATTTTGACACCTAAAATCCCTCCAAATCTCGATTAGAGCCATATTAACGGAGATAAATCGATTTAAAGATTTTCATACTCGCCAGCCTGGAAATTATGGGTTGGGACATGTTTTTGTACGTAAAAAAATTTTGACACCTAAAATCCCTCCAAATCTCGATTAGAGCCATATTAACGGAGATAAATCGATTTAAAGATTTTCATACTCGCCAGCCTGAAAATTATGGGTTGGGACATGTTTTTCGACGAAAAAAAATTTTGACACCTAAAATCCCTCCAAATCTCGATTAGAGCCATATTAACGGAGATAAATCGATTTAAAGATTTTCATACTCGCCAGCCTGGAAATTATGGGTTGGGACATGTTTTTGTACGTAAAAAAATTTTGACACCTAAAATCCCTCCAAATCTCGATTAGAGCCATATTAACGGAGATAAATCGATTTAAAGATTTTCATACTCGCCAGCCTGAAAATTATGGGTTGGGACATGTTTTTCGACGAAAAAAAATTTTGACACCTAAAATCCCTCCAAATCTCGATTAGAGCCATATTAACGGAGATAAATCGATTTAAAGATTTTCATACTCGCCAGCCTGGAAATTATGGGTTGGGACATGTTTTTGTACGTAAAAAAATTTTGACACCTAAAACCCCTCCAAATCTCGATTAGAGCCATATTAACGGAGATAAATCGATTTAAAGATTTTCATACTCGCCAGCCTGAAAATTATGGGTTGGGACATGTTTTTCGACGAAAAAAAATTTTGACACCTAAAATCCCTCCAAATCTCGATTAGAGCCATATTAACGGAGATAAATCGATTTAAAGATTTTCATACTCGCCAGCCTGAAAATTATGGGTTGGGACATGTTTTTCGACGAAAAAAAATTTTGACACCTAAAATCCCTCCAAATCTCGATTAGAGCCATATTAACGGAGATAAATCGATTTAAAGATTTTCATACTCGCCAGCCTGGAAATTATGGGTTGGGACATGTTTTTGTACGTAAAAAAATTTTGACACCTAAAATCCCTCCAAATCTCGATTAGAGCCATATTAACGGAGATAAATCGATTTAAAGATTTTCATACTCGCCAGCCTGAAAATTATGGGTTGGGACATGTTTTTCGACGAAAAAAAATTTTGACACCTAAAATCCCTCCAAATCTCGATTAGAGCCATATTAACGGAGATAAATCGATTTAAAGATTTTCATACTCGCCAGCCTGGAAATTATGGGTTGGGACATGTTTTTGTACGTAAAAAAATTTTGACACCTAAAATCCCTCCAAATCTCGATTAGAGCCATATTAACGGAGATAAATCGATTTAAAGATTTTCATACTCGCCAGCCTGAAAATTATGGGTTGGGACATGTTTTTCGACGAAAAAAAATTTTGACACCTAAAATCCCTCCAAATCTCGATTAGAGCCATATTAACGGAGATAAATCGATTTAAAGATTTTCATACTCGCCAGCCTGGAAATTATGGGTTGGGACATGTTTTTGTACGTAAAAAAATTTTGACACCTAAAACCCCTCCAAATCTCGATTAGAGCCATATTAACGGAGATAAATCGATTTAAAGATTTTCATACTCGCCAGCCTGAAAATTATGGGTTGGGACATGTTTTTCGACGAAAAAAAATTTTGACACCTAAAATCCCTCCAAATCTCGATTAGAGCCATATTAACGGAGATAAATCGATTTAAAGATTTTCATACTCGCCAGCCTGAAAATTATGGGTTGGGACATGTTTTTCGACGAAAAAAAATTTTGACACCTAAAATCCCTCCAAATCTCGATTAGAGCCATATTAACGGAGATAAATCGATTTAAAGATTTTCATACTCGCCAGCCTGGAAATTATGGGTTGGGACATGTTTTTGTACGTAAAAAAATTTTGACACCTAAAATCCCTCCAAATCTCGATTAGAGCCATATTAACGGAGATAAATCGATTTAAAGATTTTCATACTCGCCAGCCTGAAAATTATGGGTTGGGACATGTTTTTCGACGAAAAAAAATTTTGACACCTAAAATCCCTCCAAATCTCGATTAGAGCCATATTAACGGAGATAAATCGATTTAAAGATTTTCATACTCGCCAGCCTGGAAATTATGGGTTGGGACATGTTTTTGTACGTAAAAAAATTTTGACACCTAAAATCCCCTCCAAATCTCGATTAGAGCCATATTAACGGAGATAAATCGATTTAAAGATTTTCATACTCGCCAGCCTGAAAATTATGGGTTGGGACATGTTTTTCGACGAAAAAAAATTTTGACACCTAAAATCCCTCCAAATCTCGATTAGAGCCATATTAACGGAGATAAATCGATTTAAAGATTTTCATACTCGCCAGCCTGGAAATTATGGGTTGGGACATGTTTTTGTACGTAAAAAAATTTTGACACCTAAAACCCCTCCAAATCTCGATTAGAGCCATATTAACGGAGATAAATCGATTTAAAGATTTTCATACTCGCCAGCCTGAAAATTATGGGTTGGGACATGTTTTTCGACGAAAAAAAATTTTGACACCTAAAATCCCTCCAAATCTCGATTAGAGCCATATTAACGGAGATAAATCGATTTAAAGATTTTCATACTCGCCAGCCTGAAAATTATGGGTTGGGACATGTTTTTCGACGAAAAAAAAATTTGACACCTTAAACCCCTCCAAATCTCGATTAGAGCCATATTAACGGAGATAAATCGATTTAAAGATTTTCATACCCACCAGCCTGAAAATTATGGGTTGGGACATGTTTTTCGACGAAAAAAAATTTTGACACCTAAAATCCCTCCAAATCTCGATTAGAGCCATATTAACGGAGATAAATCGATTTAAAGATTTTCATACTCGCCAGCCTGAAAATTATGGGTTGGGACATGTTTTTCGACGAAAAAAAATTTTGACACCTAAAATCCCTCCAAATCTCGATTAGAGCCATATTAACGGAGATAAATCGATTTAAAGATTTTCATACTCGCCAGCCTGGAAATTATGGGTTGGGACATGTTTTTGTACGTAAAAAAATTTTGACACCTAAGACCCCTCCAAATCTCGATTAGAGCCATATTAACGGAGATAAATCGATTTAAAGATTTTCATACTCGCCAGCCTGAAAATTATGGGTTGGGACATGTTTTTCGACGAAAAAAAATTTTGACACCTAAAATCCCTCCAAATCTCGATTAGAGCCATATTAACGGAGATAAATCGATTTAAAGATTTTCATACTCGCCAGCCTGGAAATTATGGGTTGGGACATGTTTTTGTACGTAAAAAAATTTTGACACCTAAAACCCCTCCAAATCTCGATTAGAGCCATATTAACGGAGATAAATCGATTTAAAGATTTTCATACTCGCCAGCCTGAAAATTATGGGTTGGGACATGTTTTTCGACGAAAAAAAATTTTGACACCTAAAATCCCTCCAAATCTCGATTAGAGCCATATTAACGGAGATAAATCGATTTAAAGATTTTCATACTCGCCAGCCTGAAAATTATGGGTTGGGACATGTTTTTCGACGAAAAAAAATTTTGACACCTAAAATCCCTCCAAATCTCGATTAGAGCCATATTAACGGAGATAAATCGATTTAAAGATTTTCATACTCGCCAGCCTGGAAATTATGGGTTGGGACATGTTTTTGTACGTAAAAAAATTTTGACACCTAAAACCCCTCCAAATCTCGATTAGAGCCATATTAACGGAGATAAATCGATTTAAAGATTTTCATACTCGCCAGCCTGAAAATTATGGGTTGGGACATGTTTTTCGACGAAAAAAAATTTTGACACCTAAAATCCCTCCAAATCTCGATTAGAGCCATATTAACGGAGATAAATCGATTTAAAGATTTTCATACTCGCCAGCCTGAAAATTATGGGTTGGGACATGTTTTTCGACGAAAAAAAATTTTGACACCTAAAATCCCTCCAAATCTCGATTAGAGCCATATTAACGGAGATAAATCGATTTAAAGATTTTCATACTCGCCAGCCTGAAAATTATGGGTTGGGACATGTTTTTGTACGTAAAAAAATTTTGACACCTAAAATCCCTCCAAATCTCGATTAGAGCCATATTAACGGAGATAAATCGATTTAAAGATTTTCATACTCGCCAGCCTGAAAATTATGGGTTGGGACATGTTTTTGTACGTAAAAAAATTTTGACACCTAAAATCCCTCCAAATCTCGATTAGAGCCATATTAACGGAGATAAATCGATTTAAAGATTTTCATACTCGCCAGCCTGAAAATTATGGGTTGGGACATGTATTTCGACGAAAAAAAATTTTGACACCTAAAATCCCTCCAAATCTCGATTAGAGCCATATTAACGGAGATAAATCGATTTAAAGATTTTCATACCCACCAGCCTGAAAATTATGGGTTGAGACATGTTTTTCAAAGAAAAAAAATTTTGACACCTAAAATCCCTCCAAATCTCGATTAGAGCCATATTAACGGAGATAAATCGATTTAAAGATTTTCATACTCGCCAGCCTGAAAATTATGGGTTGGGACATGTTTTTGTACGTAAAAAAATTTTGACACCTAAAATCCCTCCAAATCTCGATTAGAGCCATATTAACGGAGATAAATCGATTTAAAGATTTTCATACTCGCCAGCCTGAAAATTATGGGTTGGGACATGTTTTTGTACGTAAAAAAATTTTGACACCTAAAATCCCTCCAAATCTCGATTAGAGCCATATTAACGGAGATAAATCGATTTAAAGATTTTCATACTCGCCAGCCTGAAAATTATGGGTTGGGACATGTTTTTCGACGAAAAAAAATTTTGACACCTAAAATCCCTCCAAATCTCGATTAGAGCCATATTAACGGAGATAAATCAATTTAAAGATTTTCATACTCGCCAGCCTGGAAATTATGGGTTGGGACATGTTTTTGTACGTAAAAAAATTTTGACACCTAAAACCCCTCCAAATCTCGATTAGAGCCATATTAACGGAGATAAATCGATTTAAAGATTTTCATACTCGCCAGCCTGAAAATTATGGGTTGGGACATGTTTTTCGACGAAAAAAAATTTTGACACCTAAAATCCCTCCAAATCTCGATTAGAGCCATATTAACGGAGATAAATCGATTTAAAGATTTTCATACCCACCAGCCTGAAAATTACGGGTTGGGACATGTTTTTCGACGAAAAAAAATTTTGACAACGAAAATCCCTCCAAATCTCGATTAGAGCCATATTAACGGAGATAAATCGATTTAAAGATTTTCATACTCGCCAGCCTGGAAATTATGGGTTGGGACATGTATTTCGACGAAAAAAAATTTTGACACCTAAAATCCCTCCAAATCTCGATTAGAGCCATATTAACGGAGATAAATCGATTTAAAGATTTTCATACTCGCCAGCCTGAAAATTATGGGTTGGGACATGTTTTTGTACGTAAAAAAATTTTGACACCTAAAATCCCTCCAAATCTCGATTAGAGCCATATTAACGGAGATAAATCGATTTAAAGATTTTCATACTCGCCAGCCTGAAAATTATGGGTTGGGACATGTTTTTCGACGAAAAAAAATTTTGACACCTAAAATCCCTCCAAATCTCGATTAGAGCCATATTAACGGAGATAAATCGATTTAAAGATTTTCATACTCGCCAGCCTGAAAATTATGGGTTGGGACATGTTTTTCGACGAAAAAAAATTTTGACACCTAAAATCCCTCCAAATCTCGATTAGAGCCATATTAACGGAGATAAATCGATTTAAAGATTTTCATACTCGCCAGCCTGGAAATTATGGGTTGGGACATGTTTTTGTACGTAAAAAAATTTTGACACCTAAAACCCCTCCAAATCTCGATTAGAGCCATATTAACGGAGATAAATCGATTTAAAGATTTTCATACTCGCCAGCCTGAAAATTATGGGTTGGGACATGTTTTTCGACGAAAAAAAATTTTGACACCTAAAATCCCTCCAAATCTCGATTAGAGCCATATTAACGGAGATAAATCGATTTAAAGATTTTCATACTCGCCAGCCTGAAAATTATGGGTTGGGACATGTTTTTCGACGAAAAAAAATTTTGACACCTAAAATCCCTCCAAATCTCGATTAGAGCCATATTAACGGAGATAAATCGATTTAAAGATTTTCATACTCGCCAGCCTGAAAATTATGGGTTGGGACATGTTTTTGTACGTAAAAAAATTTTGACACCTAAAATCCCTCCAAATCTCGATTAGAGCCATATTAACGGAGATAAATCGATTTAAAGATTTTCATACTCGCCAGCCTGAAAATTATGGGTTGGGACATGTTTTTGTACGTAAAAAAATTTTGACACCTAAAATCCCTCCAAATCTCGATTAGAGCCATATTAACGGAGATAAATCGATTTAAAGATTTTCATACTCGCCAGCCTGAAAATTATGGGTTGGGACATGTATTTCGACGAAAAAAAATTTTGACACCTAAAATCCCTCCAAATCTCGATTAGAGCCATATTAACGGAGATAAATCGATTTAAAGATTTTCATACCCACCAGCCTGAAAATTATGGGTTGAGACATGTTTTTCAAAGAAAAAAAATTTTGACACCTAAAATCCCTCCAAATCTCGATTAGAGCCATATTAACGGAGATAAATCGATTTAAAGATTTTCATACTCGCCAGCCTGAAAATTATGGGTTGGGACATGTTTTTGTACGTAAAAAAATTTTGACACCTAAAATCCCTCCAAATCTCGATTAGAGCCATATTAACGGAGATAAATCGATTTAAAGATTTTCATACTCGCCAGCCTGAAAATTATGGGTTGGGACATGTTTTTGTACGTAAAAAAATTTTGACACCTAAAATCCCTCCAAATCTCGATTAGAGCCATATTAACGGAGATAAATCGATTTAAAGATTTTCATACTCGCCAGCCTGAAAATTATGGGTTGGGACATGTTTTTCGACGAAAAAAAATTTTGACACCTAAAATCCCTCCAAATCTCGATTAGAGCCATATTAACGGAGATAAATCAATTTAAAGATTTTCATACTCGCCAGCCTGGAAATTATGGGTTGGGACATGTTTTTGTACGTAAAAAAATTTTGACACCTAAAACCCCTCCAAATCTCGATTAGAGCCATATTAACGGAGATAAATCGATTTAAAGATTTTCATACTCGCCAGCCTGAAAATTATGGGTTGGGACATGTTTTTCGACGAAAAAAAATTTTGACACCTAAAATCCCTCCAAATCTCGATTAGAGCCATATTAACGGAGATAAATCGATTTAAAGATTTTCATACCCACCAGCCTGAAAATTACGGGTTGGGACATGTTTTTCGACGAAAAAAAATTTTGACAACGAAAATCCCTCCAAATCTCGATTAGAGCCATATTAACGGAGATAAATCGATTTAAAGATTTTCATACTCGCCAGCCTGGAAATTATGGGTTGGGACATGTATTTCGACGAAAAAAAATTTTGACACCTAAAATCCCTCCAAATCTCGATTAGAGCCATATTAACGGAGATAAATCGATTTAAAGATTTTCATACTCGCCAGCCTGAAAATTATGGGTTGGGACATGTTTTTGTACGTAAAAAAATTTTGACACCTAAAATCCCTCCAAATCTCGATTAGAGCCATATTAACGGAGATAAATCGATTTAAAGATTTTCATACTCGCCAGCCTGAAAATTATGGGTTGGGACATGTATTTCGACGAAAAAAAATTTTGACACCTAAAATCCCTCCAAATCTCGATTAGAGCCATATTAACGGAGATAAATCGATTTAAAGATTTTCATACTCGCCAGCCTGAAAATTATGGGTTGGGACATGTTTTTCGACGAAAAAAAATTTTGACACCTAAAATCCCTCCAAATCTCGATTAGAGCCATATTAACGGAGATAAATCGATTTAAAGATTTTCATACTCGCCAGCCTGGAAATTATGGGTTGGGACATGTTTTTGTACGTAAAAAAATTTTGACACCTAAAACCCCTCCAAATCTCGATTAGAGCCATATTAACGGAGATAAATCGATTTAAAGATTTTCATACTCGCCAGCCTGAAAATTATGGGTTGGGACATGTTTTTCGACGAAAAAAAATTTTGACACCTAAAATCCCTCCAAATCTCGATTAGAGCCATATTAACGGAGATAAATCGATTTAAAGATTTTCATACTCGCCAGCCTGAAAATTATGGGTTGGGACATGTTTTTCGACGAAAAAAAATTTTGACACCTAAAATCCCTCCAAATCTCGATTAGAGCCATATTAACGGAGATAAATCGATTTAAAGATTTTCATACTCGCCAGCCTGGAAATTATGGGTTGGGACATGTTTTTGTACGTAAAAAAATTTTGACACCTAAAACCCCTCCAAATCTCGATTAGAGCCATATTAACGGAGATAAATCGATTTAAAGATTTTCATACTCGCCAGCCTGAAAATTATGGGTTGGGACATGTTTTTCGACGAAAAAAAATTTTGACACCTAAAATCCCTCCAAATCTCGATTAGAGCCATATTAACGGAGATAAATCGATTTAAAGATTTTCATACTCGCCAGCCTGGAAATTATGGGTTGGGACATGTTTTTGTGCGTAAAAAAATTTTGACACCTAAAACCCCTCCAAATCTCGATTAGAGCCATATTAACGGAGATAAATCGATTTAAAGATTTTCATACTCGCCAGCCTGAAAATTATGGGTTGGGACATGTTTTTCGACGAAAAAAAATTTTGACACCTAAAATCCCTCCAAATCTCGATTAGAGCCATATTAACGGAGATAAATCGATTTAAAGATTTTCATACTCGCCAGCCTGAAAATTATGGGTTGGGACATGTTTTTCGACGAAAAAAAATTTTGACACCTAAAATCCCTCCAAATCTCGATTAGAGCCATATTAACGGAGATAAATCGATTTAAAGATTTTCATACTCGCCAGCCTGGAAATTATGGGTTGGGACATGTTTTTGTACGTAAAAAAATTTTGACACCTAAAACCCCTCCAAATCTCGATTAGAGCCATATTAACGGAGATAAATCGATTTAAAGATTTTCATACTCGCCAGCCTGAAAATTATGGGTTGGGACATGTTTTTGTACGTAAAAAAATTTTGACACCTAAAACCCCTCCAAATCTCGATTAGAGCCATATTAACGGAGATAAATCGATTTAAAGATTTTCATACTCGCCAGCCTGAAAATTATGGGTTGGGACATGTTTTTCGACGAAAAAAAATTTTGACACCTAAAATCCCTCCAAATCTCGATTAGAGCCATATTAACGGAGATAAATCGATTTAAAGATTTTCATACTCGCCAGCCTGAAAATTATGGGTTGGGACATGTTTTTCGACGAAAAAAAATTTTGACACCTAAAATCCCTCCAAATCTCGATTAGAGCCATATTAACGGAGATAAATCGATTTAAAGATTTTCATACTCGCCAGCCTGGAAATTATGGGTTGGGACATGTTTTTGTACGTAAAAAAATTTTGACACCTAAAACCCCTCCAAATCTCGATTAGAGCCATATTAACGGAGATAAATCGATTTAAAGATTTTCATACTCGCCAGCCTGAAAATTATGGGTTGGGACATGTTTTTCGACGAAAAAAAATTTTGACACCTAAAATCCCTCCAAATCTCGATTAGAGCCATATTAACGGAGATAAATCGATTTAAAGATTTTCATACTCGCCAGCCTGGAAATTATGGGTTGGGACATGTTTTTGTACGTAAAAAAATTTTGACACCTAAAACCCCTCCAAATCTCGATTAGAGCCATATTAACGGAGATAAATCGATTTAAAGATTTTCATACTCGCCAGCCTGGAAATTATGGGTTGGGACATGTTTTTGTACGTAAAAAAATTTTGACACCTAAAACCCCTCCAAATCTCGATTAGAGCCATATTAACGGAGATAAATCGATTTAAAGATTTTCATACTCGCCAGCCTGAAAATTATGGGTTGGGACATGTTTTTCGACGAAAAAAAATTTTGACACCTAAAATCCCTCCAAATCTCGATTAGAGCCATATTAACGGAGATAAATCGATTTAAAGATTTTCATACTCGCCAGCCTGGAAATTATGGGTTGGGACATGTTTTTGTACGTAAAAAAATTTTGACACCTAAAACCCCTCCAAATCTCGATTAGAGCCATATTAACGGAGATAAATCGATTTAAAGATTTTCATACTCGCCAGCCTGGAAATTATGGGTTGGGACATGTTTTTGTACGTAAAAAAATTTTGACACCTAAAACCCCTCCAAATCTCGATTAGAGCCATATTAACGGAGATAAATCGATTTAAAGATTTTCATACTCGCCAGCCTGAAAATTATGGGTTGGGACATGTTTTTCGACGAAAAAAAATTTTGACACCTAAAATCCCTCCAAATCTCGATTAGAGCCATATTAACGGAGATAAATCGATTTAAAGATTTTCATACCCACCAGCCTGAAAATTATGGGTTGAGACATGTTTTTCAAAGAAAAAAAATTTTGACACCTAAAATCCCTCCAAATCTCGATTAGAGCCATATTAACGGAGATAAATCAATTTAAAGATTTTCATACTCGCCAGCCTGGAAATTATGGGTTGGGACATGTTTTTGTACGTAAAAAAATTTTGACACCTAAAACCCCTCCAAATCTCGATTAGAGCCATATTAACGGAGATAAATCGATTTAAAGATTTTCATACTCGCCAGCCTGAAAATTATGGGTTGGGACATGTTTTTCGACGAAAAAAAATTTTGACACCTAAAATCCCTCCAAATCTCGATTAGAGCCATATTAACGGAGATAAATCGATTTAAAGATTTTCATACCCACCAGCCTGAAAATTACGGGTTGGGACATGTTTTTCGACGAAAAAAAATTTTGACAACGAAAATCCCTCCAAATCTCGATTAGAGCCATATTAACGGAGATAAATCGATTTAAAGATTTTCATACTCGCCAGCCTGGAAATTATGGGTTGGGACATGTATTTCGACGAAAAAAAATTTTGACACCTAAAATCCCTCCAAATCTCGATTAGAGCCATATTAACGGAGATAAATCGATTTAAAGATTTTCATACTCGCCAGCCTGAAAATTATGGGTTGGGACATGTTTTTGTACGTAAAAAAATTTTGACACCTAAAACCCCTCCAAATCTCGATTAGAGCCATATTAACGGAGATAAATCGATTTAAAGATTTTCATACTCGCCAGCCTGAAAATTATGGGTTGGGACATGTTTTTCGACGAAAAAAAATTTTGACACCTAAAATCCCTCCAAATCTCGATTAGAGCCATATTAACGGAGATAAATCGATTTAAAGATTTTCATACTCGCCAGCCTGGAAATTATGGGTTGGGACATGTTTTTGTACGTAAAAAAATTTTGACACCTAAAACCCCTCCAAATCTCGATTAGAGCCATATTAACGGAGATAAATCGATTTAAAGATTTTCATACTCGCCAGCCTGGAAATTATGGGTTGGGACATGTTTTTGTACGTAAAAAAAATTTGACACCTAAAACCCCTCCAAATCTCGATTAGAGCCATATTAACGGAGATAAATCGATTTAAAGATTTTCATACTCGCCAGCCTGAAAATTATGGGTTGGGACATGTTTTTCGACGAAAAAAAATTTTGACACCTAAAATCCCTCCAAATCTCGATTAGAGCCATATTAACGGAGATAAATCGATTTAAAGATTTTCATACTCGCCAGCCTGAAAATTATGGGTTGGGACATGTATTTCGACGAAAAAAAATTTTGACACCTAAAATCCCTCCAAATCTCGATTAGAGCCATATTAACGGAGATAAATCGATTTAAAGATTTTCATACCCACCAGCCTGAAAATTATGGGTTGAGACATGTTTTTCAAAGAAAAAAAATTTTGACACCTAAAATCCCTCCAAATCTCGATTAGAGCCATATTAACGGAGATAAATCAATTTAAAGATTTTCATACTCGCCAGCCTGGAAATTATGGGTTGGGACATGTTTTTGTACGTAAAAAAATTTTGACACCTAAAACCCCTCCAAATCTCGATTAGAGCCATATTAACGGAGATAAATCGATTTAAAGATTTTCATACTCGCCAGCCTGAAAATTATGGGTTGGGACATGTTTTTCGACGAAAAAAAATTTTGACACCTAAAATCCCTCCAAATCTCGATTAGAGCCATATTAACGGAGATAAATCGATTTAAAGATTTTCATACCCACCAGCCTGAAAATTACGGGTTGGGACATGTTTTTCGACGAAAAAAAATTTTGACAACGAAAATCCCTCCAAATCTCGATTAGAGCCATATTAACGGAGATAAATCGATTTAAAGATTTTCATACTCGCCAGCCTGGAAATTATGGGTTGGGACATGTATTTCGACGAAAAAAAATTTTGACACCTAAAATCCCTCCAAATCTCGATTAGAGCCATATTAACGGAGATAAATCGATTTAAAGATTTTCATACTCGCCAGCCTGAAAATTATGGGTTGGGACATGTATTTCGACGAAAAAAAATTTTGACACCTAAAATCCCTCCAAATCTCGATTAGAGCCATATTAACGGAGATAAATCGATTTAAAGATTTTCATACTCGCCAGCCTGAAAATTATGGGTTGGGACATGTTTTTCGACGAAAAAAAATTTTGACACCTAAAATCCCTCCAAATCTCGATTAGAGCCATATTAACGGAGATAAATCGATTTAAAGATTTTCATACTCGCCAGCCTGGAAATTATGGGTTGGGACATGTTTTTGTACGTAAAAAAATTTTGACACCTAAAACCCCTCCAAATCTCGATTAGAGCCATATTAACGGAGATAAATCGATTTAAAGATTTTCATACTCGCCAGCCTGAAAATTATGGGTTGGGACATGTTTTTCGACGAAAAAAAATTTTGACACCTAAAATCCCTCCAAATCTCGATTAGAGCCATATTAACGGAGATAAATCGATTTAAAGATTTTCATACTCGCCAGCCTGAAAATTATGGGTTGGGACATGTTTTTCGACGAAAAAAAATTTTGACACCTAAAATCCCTCCAAATCTCGATTAGAGCCATATTAACGGAGATAAATCGATTTAAAGATTTTCATACTCGCCAGCCTGGAAATTATGGGTTGGGACATGTTTTTGTACGTAAAAAAATTTTGACACCTAAAACCCCTCCAAATCTCGATTAGAGCCATATTAACGGAGATAAATCGATTTAAAGATTTTCATACTCGCCAGCCTGAAAATTATGGGTTGGGACATGTTTTTCGACGAAAAAAAATTTTGACACCTAAAATCCCTCCAAATCTCGATTAGAGCCATATTAACGGAGATAAATCGATTTAAAGATTTTCATACTCGCCAGCCTGGAAATTATGGGTTGGGACATGTTTTTGTACGTAAAAAAATTTTGACACCTAAAACCCCTCCAAATCTCGATTAGAGCCATATTAACGGAGATAAATCGATTTAAAGATTTTCATACTCGCCAGCCTGAAAATTATGGGTTGGGACATGTTTTTCGACGAAAAAAAATTTTGACACCTAAAATCCCTCCAAATCTCGATTAGAGCCATATTAACGGAGATAAATCGATTTAAAGATTTTCATACTCGCCAGCCTGAAAATTATGGGTTGGGACATGTTTTTCGACGAAAAAAAATTTTGACACCTAAAATCCCTCCAAATCTCGATTAGAGCCATATTAACGGAGATAAATCGATTTAAAGATTTTCATACTCGCCAGCCTGGAAATTATGGGTTGGGACATGTTTTTGTACGTAAAAAAATTTTGACACCTAAAACCCCTCCAAATCTCGATTAGAGCCATATTAACGGAGATAAATCGATTTAAAGATTTTCATACTCGCCAGCCTGAAAATTATGGGTTGGGACATGTTTTTCGACGAAAAAAAATTTTGACACCTAAAATCCCTCCAAATCTCGATTAGAGCCATATTAACGGAGATAAATCGATTTAAAGATTTTCATACTCGCCAGCCTGGAAATTATGGGTTGGGACATGTTTTTGTACGTAAAAAAATTTTGACACCTAAAACCCCTCCAAATCTCGATTAGAGCCATATTAACGGAGATAAATCGATTTAAAGATTTTCATACTCGCCAGCCTGAAAATTATGGGTTGGGACATGTTTTTGTACGTAAAAAAATTTTGACACCTAAAACCCCTCCAAATCTCGATTAGAGCCATATTAACGGAGATAAATCGATTTAAAGATTTTCATACTCGCCAGCCTGAAAATTATGGGTTGGGACATGTTTTTCGACGAAAAAAAATTTTGACACCTAAAATCCCTCCAAATCTCGATTAGAGCCATATTAACGGAGATAAATCGATTTAAAGATTTTCATACTCGCCAGCCTGGAAATTATGGGTTGGGACATGTTTTTGTACGTAAAAAAATTTTGACACCTAAAACCCCTCCAAATCTCGATTAGAGCCATATTAACGGAGATAAATCGATTTAAAGATTTTCATACTCGCCAGCCTGAAAATTATGGGTTGGGACATGTTTTTCGACGAAAAAAAATTTTGACACCTAAAATCCCTCCAAATCTCGATTAGAGCCATATTAACGGAGATAAATCGATTTAAAGATTTTCATACTCGCCAGCCTGGAAATTATGGGTTGGGACATGTTTTTGCACGTAAAAAAATTTTGACACCTAAAACCCCTCCAAATCTCGATTAGAGCCATATTAACGGAGATAAATCGATTTAAAGATTTTCATACTCGCCAGCCTGAAAATTATGGGTTGGGACATGTTTTTGTACGTAAAAAAATTTTGACACCTAGAACCCCTCCAAATCTCGATTAGAGCCATATTAACGGAGATAAATCGATTTAAAGATTTTCATACTCGCCAGCCTGAAAATTATGGGTTGGGACATGTTTTTCGACGAAAAAAAATTTTGACACCTAAAATCCCTCCAAATCTCGATTAGAGCCATATTAACGGAGATAAATCGATTTAAAGATTTTCATACTCGCCAGCCTGGAAATTATGGGTTGGGACATGTTTTTGTACGTAAAAAAATTTTGACACCTAAAACCCCTCCAAATCTCGATTAGAGCCATATTAACGGAGATAAATCGATTTAAAGATTTTCATACTCGCCAGCCTGAAAATTATGGGTTGGGACATGTTTTTCGACGAAAAAAAATTTGACACCTAAAATCCCTCCAAATCTCGATTAGAGCCATATTAACGGAGATAAATCGATTTAAAGATTTTCATACTCGCCAGCCTGAAAATTATGGGTTGGGACATGTATTTCGACGAAAAAAAATTTTGACACCTAAAATCCCTCCAAATCTCGATTAGAGCCATATTAACGGAGATAAATCGATTTAAAGATTTTCATACTCGCCAGCCTGAAAATAATGGGTTGGGACATGTTTTTGTACGTAAAAAAATTTTGACACCTAAAATCCCTCCAAATCTCGATTAGAGCCATATTAACGGAGATAAATCGATTTAAAGATTTTCATACTCGCCAGCCTGAAAATTATGGGTTGGGACATGTATTTCGACGAAAAAAAATTTTGACACCTAAAATCCCTCCAAATCTCGATTAGAGCCATATTAACGGAGATAAATCGATTTAAAGATTTTCATACTCGCCAGCCTGAAAATTATGGGTTGGGACATGTTTTTCGACGAAAAAAAATTTTGACACCTAAAATCCCTCCAAATCTCGATTAGAGCCATATTAACGGAGATAAATCGATTTAAAGATTTTCATACTCGCCAGCCTGGAAATTATGGGTTGGGACATGTTTTTGTACGTAAAAAAATTTTGACACCTAAAATCCCTCCAAATCTCGATTAGAGCCATATTAACGGAGATAAATCGATTTAAAGATTTTCATACTCGCCAGCCTGAAAATTATGGGTTGGGACATGTATTTCGACGAAAAAAAATTTTGACACCTAAAATCCCTCCAAATCTCGATTAGAGCCATATTAACGGAGATAAATCGATTTAAAGATTTTCATACCCACCAGCCTGAAAATTATGGGTTGAGACATGTTTTTCAAAGAAAAAAAATTTTGACACCTAAAATCCCTCCAAATCTCGATTAGAGCCATATTAACGGAGATAAATCAATTTAAAGATTTTCATACTCGCCAGCCTGGAAATTATGGGTTGGGACATGTTTTTGTACGTAAAAAAATTTTGACACCTAAAACCCCTCCAAATCTCGATTAGAGCCATATTAACGGAGATAAATCGATTTAAAGATTTTCATACTCGCCAGCCTGAAAATTATGGGTTGGGACATGTTTTTCGACGAAAAAAAATTTTGACACCTAAAATCCCTCCAAATCTCGATTAGAGCCATATTAACGGAGATAAATCGATTTAAAGATTTTCATACCCACCAGCCTGAAAATTACGGGTTGGGACATGTTTTTCGACGAAAAAAAATTTTGACAACGAAAATCCCTCCAAATCTCGATTAGAGCCATATTAACGGAGATAAATCGATTTAAAGATTTTCATACTCGCCAGCCTGGAAATTATGGGTTGGGACATGTTTTTCGACGAAAAAAAATTTTGACACCTAAAATCCCTCCAAATCTCGATTAGAGCCATATTAACGGAGATAAATCGATTTAAAGATTTTCATACTCGCCAGCCTGAAAATTATGGGTTGGGACATGTTTTTGTACGTAAAAAAATTTTGACACCTAAAATCCCTCCAAATCTCGATTAGAGCCATATTAACGGAGATAAATCGATTTAAAGATTTTCATACTCGCCAGCCTGAAAATTATGGGTTGGGACATGTATTTCGACGAAAAAAAATTTTGACACCTAAAATCCCTCCAAATCTCGATTAGAGCCATATTAACGGAGATAAATCGATTTAAAGATTTTCATACTCGCCAGCCTGAAAATTATGGGTTGGGACATGTTTTTCGACGAAAAAAAATTTTGACACCTAAAATCCCTCCAAATCTCGATTAGAGCCATATTAACGGAGATAAATCGATTTAAAGATTTTCATACTCGCCAGCCTGGAAATTATGGGTTGGGACATGTTTTTGTACGTAAAAAAATTTTGACACCTAAAACCCCTCCAAATCTCGATTAGAGCCATATTAACGGAGATAAATCGATTTAAAGATTTTCATACTCGCCAGCCTGAAAATTATGGGTTGGGACATGTTTTTCGACGAAAAAAAATTTTGACACCTAAAATCCCTCCAAATCTCGATTAGAGCCATATTAACGGAGATAAATCGATTTAAAGATTTTCATACTCGCCAGCCTGAAAATTATGGGTTGGGACATGTTTTTCGACGAAAAAAAATTTTGACACCTAAAATCCCTCCAAATCTCGATTAGAGCCATATTAACGGAGATAAATCGATTTAAAGATTTTCATACTCGCCAGCCTGGAAATTATGGGTTGGGACATGTTTTTGTACGTAAAAAAATTTTGACACCTAAAACCCCTCCAAATCTCGATTAGAGCCATATTAACGGAGATAAATCGATTTAAAGATTTTCATACTCGCCAGCCTGAAAATTATGGGTTGGGACATGTTTTTCGACGAAAAAAAATTTTGACACCTAAAATCCCTCCAAATCTCGATTAGAGCCATATTAACGGAGATAAATCGATTTAAAGATTTTCATACTCGCCAGCCTGGAAATTATGGGTTGGGACATGTTTTTGTACGTAAAAAAATTTTGACACCTAAAACCCCTCCAAATCTCGATTAGAGCCATATTAACGGAGATAAATCGATTTAAAGATTTTCATACTCGCCAGCCTGAAAATTATGGGTTGGGACATGTTTTTCGACGAAAAAAAATTTTGACACCTAAAATCCCTCCAAATCTCGATTAGAGCCATATTAACGGAGATAAATCGATTTAAAGATTTTCATACTCGCCAGCCTGAAAATTATGGGTTGGGACATGTTTTTCGACGAAAAAAAATTTTGACACCTAAAATCCCTCCAAATCTCGATTAGAGCCATATTAACGGAGATAAATCGATTTAAAGATTTTCATACTCGCCAGCCTGGAAATTATGGGTTGGGACATGTTTTTGTACGTAAAAAAATTTTGACACCTAAAACCCCTCCAAATCTCGATTAGAGCCATATTAACGGAGATAAATCGATTTAAAGATTTTCATACTCGCCAGCCTGAAAATTATGGGTTGGGACATGTTTTTCGACGAAAAAAAATTTTGACACCTAAAATCCCTCCAAATCTCGATTAGAGCCATATTAACGGAGATAAATCGATTTAAAGATTTTCATACTCGCCAGCCTGGAAATTATGGGTTGGGACATGTTTTTGTACGTAAAAAAATTTTGACACCTAAAACCCCTCCAAATCTCGATTAGAGCCATATTAACGGAGATAAATCGATTTAAAGATTTTCATACTCGCCAGCCTGAAAATTATGGGTTGGGACATGTTTTTGTACGTAAAAAAATTTTGACACCTAAAACCCCTCCAAATCTCGATTAGAGCCATATTAACGGAGATAAATCGATTTAAAGATTTTCATACTCGCCAGCCTGAAAATTATGGGTTGGGACATGTTTTTCGACGAAAAAAAATTTTGACACCTAAAATCCCTCCAAATCTCGATTAGAGCCATATTAACGGAGATAAATCGATTTAAAGATTTTCATACTCGCCAGCCTGAAAATTATGGGTTGGGACATGTTTTTCGACGAAAAAAAATTTTGACACCTAAAATCCCTCCAAATCTCGATTAGAGCCATATTAACGGAGATAAATCGATTTAAAGATTTTCATACTCGCCAGCCTGGAAATTATGGGTTGGGACATGTTTTTGTACGTAAAAAAATTTTGACACCTAAAACCCCTCCAAATCTCGATTAGAGCCATATTAACGGAGATAAATCGATTTAAAGATTTTCATACTCGCCAGCCTGAAAATTATGGGTTGGGACATGTTTTTCGACGAAAAAAAATTTTGACACCTAAAATCCCTCCAAATCTCGATTAGAGCCATATTAACGGAGATAAATCGATTTAAAGATTTTCATACTCGCCAGCCTGAAAATTATGGGTTGGGACATGTTTTTCGACGAAAAAAAATTTTGACACCTAAAATCCCTCCAAATCTCGATTAGAGCCATATTAACGGAGATAAATCGATTTAAAGATTTTCATACTCGCCAGCCTGGAAATTATGGGTTGGGACATGTTTTTGTACGTAAAAAAATTTTGACACCTAAAACCCCTCCAAATCTCGATTAGAGCCATATTAACGGAGATAAATCGATTTAAAGATTTTCATACTCGCCAGCCTGAAAATTATGGGTTGGGACATGTTTTTCGACGAAAAAAAATTTTGACACCTAAAATCCCTCCAAATCTCGATTAGAGCCATATTAACGGAGATAAATCGATTTAAAGATTTTCATACTCGCCAGCCTGGAAATTATGGGTTGGGACATGTTTTTGTACGTAAAAAAATTTTGACACCTAAAACCCCTCCAAATCTCGATTAGAGCCATATTAACGGAGATAAATCGATTTAAAGATTTTCATACTCGCCAGCCTGAAAATTATGGGTTGGGACATGTTTTTCGACGAAAAAAAATTTTGACACCTAAAATCCCTCCAAATCTCGATTAGAGCCATATTAACGGAGATAAATCGATTTAAAGATTTTCATACTCGCCAGCCTGAAAATTATGGGTTGGGACATGTTTTTCGACGAAAAAAAATTTTGACACCTAAAATCCCTCCAAATCTCGATTAGAGCCATATTAACGGAGATAAATCGATTTAAAGATTTTCATACTCGCCAGCCTGAAAATTATGGGTTGGGACATGTTTTTCGACGAAAAAAAATTTTGACACCTAAAATCCCTCCAAATCTCGATTAGAGCCATATTAACGGAGATAAATCGATTTAAAGATTTTCATACTCGCCAGCCTGGAAATTATGGGTTGGGACATGTTTTTGTACGTAAAAAAATTTTGACACCTAAAACCCCTCCAAATCTCGATTAGAGCCATATTAACGGAGATAAATCGATTTAAAGATTTTCATACTCGCCAGCCTGAAAATTATGGGTTGGGACATGTTTTTCGACGAAAAAAAATTTTGACACCTAAAATCCCTCCAAATCTCGATTAGAGCCATATTAACGGAGATAAATCGATTTAAAGATTTTCATACTCGCCAGCCTGAAAATTATGGGTTGGGACATGTTTTTCGACGAAAAAAAATTTTGACACCTAAAATCCCTCCAAATCTCGATTAGAGCCATATTAACGGAGATAAATCGATTTAAAGATTTTCATACTCGCCAGCCTGAAAATTATGGGTTGGGACATGTTTTTGTACGTAAAAAAATTTTGACACCTAAAATCCCTCCAAATCTCGATTAGAGCCATATTAACGGAGATAAATCGATTTAAAGATTTTCATACTCGCCAGCCTGAAAATTATGGGTTGGGACATGTTTTTGTACGTAAAAAAATTTTGACACCTAAAATCCCTCCAAATCTCGATTAGAGCCATATTAACGGAGATAAATCGATTTAAAGATTTTCATACTCGCCAGCCTGAAAATTATGGGTTGGGACATGTATTTCGACGAAAAAAAATTTTGACACCTAAAATCCCTCCAAATCTCGATTAGAGCCATATTAACGGAGATAAATCGATTTAAAGATTTTCATACCCACCAGCCTGAAAATTATGGGTTGAGACATGTTTTTCAAAGAAAAAAAATTTTGACACCTAAAATCCCTCCAAATCTCGATTAGAGCCATATTAACGGAGATAAATCAATTTAAAGATTTTCATACTCGCCAGCCTGGAAATTATGGGTTGGGACATGTTTTTGTACGTAAAAAAATTTTGACACCTAAAACCCCTCCAAATCTCGATTAGAGCCATATTAACGGAGATAAATCGATTTAAAGATTTTCATACTCGCCAGCCTGAAAATTATGGGTTGGGACATGTTTTTCGACGAAAAAAAATTTTGACACCTAAAATCCCTCCAAATCTCGATTAGAGCCATATTAACGGAGATAAATCGATTTAAAGATTTTCATACCCACCAGCCTGAAAATTACGGGTTGGGACATGTTTTTCGACGAAAAAAAATTTTGACAACGAAAATCCCTCCAAATCTCGATTAGAGCCATATTAACGGAGATAAATCGATTTAAAGATTTTCATACTCGCCAGCCTGGAAATTATGGGTTGGGACATGTATTTCGACGAAAAAAAATTTTGACACCTAAAATCCCTTCAAATCTCGATTAGAGCCATATTAACGGAGATAAATCGATTTAAAGATTTTCATACTCGCCAGCCTGAAAATTATGGGTTGGGACATGTTTTTGTACGTAAAAAAATTTTGACACCTAAAATCCCTCCAAATCTCGATTAGAGCCATATTAACGGAGATAAATCGATTTAAAGATTTTCATACTCGCCAGCCTGAAAATTATGGGTTGGGACATGTATTTCGACGAAAAAAAATTTTGACACCTAAAATCCCTCCAAATCTCGATTAGAGCCATATTAACGGAGATAAATCGATTTAAAGATTTTCATACTCGCCAGCCTGAAAATTATGGGTTGGGACATGTTTTTCGACGAAAAAAAATTTTGACACCTAAAATCCCTCCAAATCTCGATTAGAGCCATATTAACGGAGATAAATCGATTTAAAGATTTTCATACTCGCCAGCCTGGAAATTATGGGTTGGGACATGTTTTTGTACGTAAAAAAATTTTGACACCTAAAACCCCTCCAAATCTCGATTAGAGCCATATTAACGGAGATAAATCGATTTAAAGATTTTCATACTCGCCAGCCTGAAAATTATGGGTTGGGACATGTTTTTCGACGAAAAAAAATTTTGACACCTAAAATCCCTCCAAATCTCGATTAGAGCCATATTAACGGAGATAAATCGATTTAAAGATTTTCATACTCGCCAGCCTGAAAATTATGGGTTGGGACATGTTTTTCGACGAAAAAAAAATTTGACACCTAAAATCCCTCCAAATCTCGATTAGAGCCATATTAACGGAGATAAATCGATTTAAAGATTTTCATACTCGCCAGCCTGGAAATTATGGGTTGGGACATGTTTTTGTACGTAAAAAAATTTTGACACCTAAAACCCCTCCAAATCTCGATTAGAGCCATATTAACGGAGATAAATCGATTTAAAGATTTTCATACTCGCCAGCCTGAAAATTATGGGTTGGGACATGTTTTTCGACGAAAAAAAATTTTGACACCTAAAATCCCTCCAAATCTCGATTAGAGCCATATTAACGGAGATAAATCGATTTAAAGATTTTCATACTCGCCAGCCTGGAAATTATGGGTTGGGACATGTTTTTGTACGTAAAAAAATTTTGACACCTAAAACCCCTCCAAATCTCGATTAGAGCCATATTAACGGAGATAAATCGATTTAAAGATTTTCATACTCGCCAGCCTGAAAATTATGGGTTGGGACATGTTTTTCGACGAAAAAAAATTTTGACACCTAAAATCCCTCCAAATCTCGATTAGAGCCATATTAACGGAGATAAATCGATTTAAAGATTTTCATACTCGCCAGCCTGAAAATTATGGGTTGGGACATGTTTTTCGACGAAAAAAAATTTTGACACCTAAAATCCCTCCAAATCTCGATTAGAGCCATATTAACGGAGATAAATCGATTTAAAGATTTTCATACTCGCCAGCCTGGAAATTATGGGTTGGGACATGTTTTTGTACGTAAAAAAATTTTGACACCTAAAACCCCTCCAAATCTCGATTAGAGCCATATTAACGGAGATAAATCGATTTAAAGATTTTCATACTCGCCAGCCTGAAAATTATGGGTTGGGACATGTTTTTCGACGAAAAAAAATTTTGACACCTAAAATCCCTCCAAATCTCGATTAGAGCCATATTAACGGAGATAAATCGATTTAAAGATTTTCATACTCGCCAGCCTGGAAATTATGGGTTGGGACATGTTTTTGTACGTAAAAAAATTTTGACACCTAAAACCCCTCCAAATCTCGATTAGAGCCATATTAACGGAGATAAATCGATTTAAAGATTTTCATACTCGCCAGCCTGAAAATTATGGGTTGGGACATGTTTTTGTACGTAAAAAAATTTTGACACCTAAAACCCCTCCAAATCTCGATTAGAGCCATATTAACGGAGATAAATCGATTTAAAGATTTTCATACTCGCCAGCCTGAAAATTATGGGTTGGGACATGTTTTTCGACGAAAAAAAATTTTGACACCTAAAATCCCTCCAAATCTCGATTAGAGCCATATTAACGGAGATAAATCGATTTAAAGATTTTCATACTCGCCAGCCTGGAAATTATGGGTTGGGACATGTTTTTGTACGTAAAAAAATTTTGACACCTAAAACCCCTCCAAATCTCGATTAGAGCCATATTAACGGAGATAAATCGATTTAAAGATTTTCATACTCGCCAGCCTGAAAATTATGGGTTGGGACATGTTTTTCGACGAAAAAAAATTTTGACACCTAAAATCCCTCCAAATCTCGATTAGAGCCATATTAACGGAGATAAATCGATTTAAAGATTTTCATACTCGCCAGCCTGGAAATTATGGGTTGGGACATGTTTTTGTACGTAAAAAAATTTTGACACCTAAAACCCCTCCAAATCTCGATTAGAGCCATATTAACGGAGATAAATCGATTTAAAGATTTTCATACTCGCCAGCCTGAAAATTATGGGTTGGGACATGTTTTTGTACGTAAAAAAATTTTGACACCTAAAACCCCTCCAAATCTCGATTAGAGCCATATTAACGGAGATAAATCGATTTAAAGATTTTCATACTCGCCAGCCTGAAAATTATGGGTTGGGACATGTTTTTCGACGAAAAAAAATTTTGACACCTAAAATCCCTCCAAATCTCGATTAGAGCCATATTAACGGAGATAAATCGATTTAAAGATTTTCATACTCGCCAGCCTGGAAATTATGGGTTGGGACATGTTTTTGTACGTAAAAAAATTTTGACACCTAAAACCCCTCCAAATCTCGATTAGAGCCATATTAACGGAGATAAATCGATTTAAAGATTTTCATACTCGCCAGCCTGAAAATTATGGGTTGGGACATGTTTTTCGACGAAAAAAAATTTGACACCTAAAATCCCTCCAAATCTCGATTAGAGCCATATTAACGGAGATAAATCGATTTAAAGATTTTCATACTCGCCAGCCTGAAAATTATGGGTTGGGACATGTATTTCGACGAAAAAAAATTTTGACACCTAAAATCCCTCCAAATCTCGATTAGAGCCATATTAACGGAGATAAATCGATTTAAAGATTTTCATACTCGCCAGCCTGAAAATTATGGGTTGGGACATGTTTTTGTACGTAAAAAAATTTTGACACCTAAAATCCCTCCAAATCTCGATTAGAGCCATATTAACGGAGATAAATCGATTTAAAGATTTTCATACTCGCCAGCCTGAAAATTATGGGTTGGGACATGTATTTCGACGAAAAAAAATTTTGACACCTAAAATCCCTCCAAATCTCGATTAGAGCCATATTAACGGAGATAAATCGATTTAAAGATTTTCATACTCGCCAGCCTGAAAATTATGGGTTGGGACATGTTTTTCGACGAAAAAAAATTTTGACACCTAAAATCCCTCCAAATCTCGATTAGAGCCATATTAACGGAGATAAATCGATTTAAAGATTTTCATACTCGCCAGCCTGGAAATTATGGGTTGGGACATGTTTTTGTACGTAAAAAAATTTTGACACCTAAAACCCCTCCAAATCTCGATTAGAGCCATATTAACGGAGATAAATCGATTTAAAGATTTTCATACTCGCCAGCCTGAAAATTATGGGTTGGGACATGTTTTTCGACGAAAAAAAATTTTGACACCTAAAATCCCTCCAAATCTCGATTAGAGCCATATTAACGGAGATAAATCGATTTAAAGATTTTCATACTCGCCAGCCTGAAAATTATGGGTTGGGACATGTTTTTCGACGAAAAAAAATTTTGACACCTAAAATCCCTCCAAATCTCGATTAGAGCCATATTAACGGAGATAAATCGATTTAAAGATTTTCATACTCGCCAGCCTGGAAATTATGGGTTGGGACATGTTTTTGTACGTAAAAAAATTTTGACACCTAAAACCCCTCCAAATCTCGATTAGAGCCATATTAACGGAGATAAATCGATTTAAAGATTTTCATACTCGCCAGCCTGAAAATTATGGGTTGGGACATGTTTTTCGACGAAAAAAAATTTTGACACCTAAAATCCCTCCAAATCTCGATTAGAGCCATATTAACGGAGATAAATCGATTTAAAGATTTTCATACTCGCCAGCCTGGAAATTATGGGTTGGGACATGTTTTTGTACGTAAAAAAATTTTGACACCTAAAACCCCTCCAAATCTCGATTAGAGCCATATTAACGGAGATAAATCGATTTAAAGATTTTCATACTCGCCAGCCTGAAAATTATGGGTTGGGACATGTTTTTCGACGAAAAAAAATTTTGACACCTAAAATCCCTCCAAATCTCGATTAGAGCCATATTAACGGAGATAAATCGATTTAAAGATTTTCATACTCGCCAGCCTGGAAATTATGGGTTGGGACATGTTTTTGTACGTAAAAAAATTTTGACACCTAAAACCCCTCCAAATCTCGATTAGAGCCATATTAACGGAGATAAATCGATTTAAAGATTTTCATACTCGCCAGCCTGAAAATTATGGGTTGGGACATGTTTTTCGACGAAAAAAAATTTTGACACCTAAAATCCCTCCAAATCTCGATTAGAGCCATATTAACGGAGATAAATCGATTTAAAGATTTTCATACTCGCCAGCCTGGAAATTATGGGTTGGGACATGTTTTTGTACGTAAAAAAATTTTGACACCTAAAACCCCTCCAAATCTCGATTAGAGCCATATTAACGGAGATAAATCGATTTAAAGATTTTCATACTCGCCAGCCTGAAAATTATGGGTTGGGACATGTTTTTGTACGTAAAAAAATTTTGACACCTAAAACCCCTCCAAATCTCGATTAGAGCCATATTAACGGAGATAAATCGATTTAAAGATTTTCATACTCGCCAGCCTGAAAATTATGGGTTGGGACATGTTTTTCGACGAAAAAAAATGTTGACACCTAAAATCCCTCCAAATCTCGATTAGAGCCATATTAACGGAGATAAATCGATTTAAAGATTTTCATACTCGCCAGCCTGAAAATTATGGGTTGGGACATGTTTTTCGACGAAAAAAAATTTTGACACCTAAAATCCCTCCAAATCTCGATTAGAGCCATATTAACGGAGATAAATCGATTTAAAGATTTTCATACTCGCCAGCCTGGAAATTATGGGTTGGGACATGTTTTTGTACGTAAAAAAATTTTGACACCTAAAACCCCTCCAAATCTCGATTAGAGCCATATTAACGGAGATAAATCGATTTAAAGATTTTCATACTCGCCAGCCTGAAAATTATGGGTTGGGACATGTTTTTCGACGAAAAAAAATTTTGACACCTAAAATCCCTCCAAATCTCGATTAGAGCCATATTAACGGAGATAAATCGATTTAAAGATTTTCATACTCGCCAGCCTGAAAATTATGGGTTGGGACATGTATTTCGACGAAAAAAAATTTTGACACCTAAAATCCCTCCAAATCTCGATTAGAGCCATATTAACGGAGATAAATCGATTTAAAGATTTTCATACTCGCCAGCCTGAAAATTATGGGTTGGGACATGTATTTCGACGAAAAAAAATTTTGACACCTAAAATCCCTCCAAATCTCGATTAGAGCCATATTAACGGAGATAAATCGATTTAAAGATTTTCATACTCGCCAGCCTGGAAATTATGGGTTGGGACATGTTTTTGTACGTAAAAAAATTTTGACACCTAAAACCCCTCCAAATCTCGATTAGAGCCATATTAACGGAGATAAATCGATTTAAAGATTTTCATACTCGCCAGCCTGAAAATTATGGGTTGGGACATGTTTTTCGACGAAAAAAAATTTTGACAC
The DNA here is from genome assembly GCF_037179485.1 of Ochlerotatus camptorhynchus. Classification (NCBI taxonomy): domain Eukaryota; kingdom Metazoa; phylum Arthropoda; class Insecta; order Diptera; family Culicidae; genus Ochlerotatus; species Ochlerotatus camptorhynchus. Next base: position 35,749 of record NW_027040497.1, on the reverse strand, counting down.
CTAAAATCCCTCCAAATCTCGATTAGAGCCATATTAACGGAGATAAATCGATTTAAAGATTTTCATACTCGCCAGCCTGGAAATTATGGGTTGGGACATGTTTTTGTACGTAAAAAAATTTTGACACCTAAAACCCCTCCAAATCTCGATTAGAGCCATATTACCTTTGTTACTAGCGTAACATAGGTATTAGAATCGATTTTCACACGTCCTGCCGCCTGCGCCCGATAGCCAGCGACACAAGCTATCTCACCTGTATAAAACATTCTCAATCGATAGAACTCGGCGCGATCTGGCTCGACAGTTTAATTACGACATCGTAGAATCAAATTGAATATGAAAAATCTACCCAGCAAGGTGAAATTTGCTGATGTCTGTATGTGCGTCTGTGGACGCGTTTCATCTAGGCAAGCTTTTTTCGAGATGGCTCATGCGATCAATGTGGTTGATATCTCGTTCGATAGGCCCCATAGCGCCATTGATCGCTATTGAATTTTTTCTCGATCTGACTTCCGGTTTCGGAGATATATAGGCCAGAATGATTTTAGTGAACGATTTTTCAAAAATCAACGGTACACTTTATCAACATGATTTCTTTAACAGTAGAAAGACCTCATCCATATCTACTTGGGGAAAAAATTTCATACTGATCTGACTTCCGGTTCCGGAGATTTACAGGATAGAATGATTTTAGTTAACGATTTTTTACAAATCAACGGTACATCACATCAACATGAAATTTGCAGCAGTGGAAAGACCTCATCCATATCTACCTGCAGAAAAAATTTCATACCGATCTGACGTTTGGTGTTCGAGATTCCGCCTTATTACCTTTGTTACTAGCGTAACATAGGTATTAGAATCGATTTTCACACGTCCTGCCGCCTGCGCCCGATAGCCAGCGACACAAGCTATCTCACCTGTATAAAACATTCTCAATCGATAGAACTCGGCGCGATCTGGCTCGACAGTTTAATTACGACATCGTAGAATCAAATTGAATATGAAAAATCTACCCAGCAAGGTGAAATTTGCTGATGTCTGTATGTGCGTCTGTGGACGCGTTTCATCTAGGCAAGCTTTTTTCGAGATGGCTCATGCGATCAATGTGGTTGATATCTCGTTCGATAGGCCCCATAGCGCCATTGATCGCTATTGAATTTTTTCTCGATCTGACTTCCGGTTTCGGAGATATATAGGCCAGAATGATTTTAGTGAACGATTTTTTAAAAATCAACGGTACACTTTATCAACATGATTTCTTTAACAGTAGAAAGACCTCATCCATATCTACTTGGGGAAAAAATTTCATACTGATCTGACTTCCGGTTCCGGAGATTTACAGGATAGAATGATTTTAGTTAACGATTTTTTACAAATCAACGGTACATCCCATCAACGTGAAATTTTCAGCAATGGAAAGACCTCATCCATATCTACCTGCAGAAAAAATTTCATACCGATCTGACGTTTGGTGTTCGAGATTCCGCCTTATTACCTTTGTTACTAGCGTAACATAGGTATTAGAATCGATTTTCACACGTCCTGCCGCCTGCGCCCGATAGCCAGCGACACAAGCTATCTCACCTGTATAAAACATTCTCAATCGATAGAACTCGGCGCGATCTGGCTCGACAGTTTAATTACGACATCGTAGAATCAAATTGAATATGAAAAATCTACCCAGCAAGGTGAAATTTGCTGATGTCTGTATGTGCGTCTGTGGACGCGTTTCATCTAGGCAAGCTTTTTTCGAGATGGCTCATGCGATCAATGTGGTTGATATCTCGTTCGATAGGCCCCATAGCGCCATTGATCGCTATTGAATTTTTTCTCGATCTGACTTCCGGTTTCGGAGATATATAGGCCAGAATGATTTTAGTGAACGATTTTTCAAAAATCAACGGTACACTTTATCAACATGATTTCTTTAACAGTAGAAAGACCTCATCCATATCTACTTGGGGAAAAAATTTCATACTGATCTGACTTCCGGTTCCGGAGATTTACAGGATAGAATGATTTTAGTTAACGATTTTTTACAAATCAACGGTACATCACATCAACATGAAATTTGCAGCAGTGGAAAGACCTCATCCATATCTACCTGCAGAAAAAATTTCATACCGATCTGACGTTTGGTGTTCGAGATTCCGCCTTATTACCTTTGTTACTAGCGTAACATAGGTATTAGAATCGATTTTCACACGTCCTGCCGCCTGCGCCCGATAGCCAGCGACACAAGCTATCTCACCTGTATAAAACATTCTCAATCGATAGAACTCGGCGCGATCTGGCTCGACAGTTTAATTACGACATCGTAGAATCAAATTGAATATGAAAAATCTACCCAGCAAGGTGAAATTTGCTGATGTCTGTATGTGCGTCTGTGGACGCGTTTCATCTAGGCAAGCTTTTTTCGAGATGGCTCATGCGATCAATGTGGTTGATATCTCGTTCGATAGGCCCCATAGCGCCATTGATCGCTATTGAATTTTTTCTCGATCTGACTTCCGGTTTCGGAGATATATAGGCCAGAATGATTTTAGTGAACGATTTTTTAAAAATCAACGGTACACTTTATCAACATGATTTCTTTAACAGTAGAAAGACCTCATCCATATCTACTTGGGGAAAAAATTTCATACTGATCTGACTTCCGGTTCCGGAGATTTACAGGATAGAATGATTTTAGTTAACGATTTTTTACAAATCAACGGTACATCCCATCAACGTGAAATTTTCAGCAATGGAAAGACCTCATCCATATCTACCTGCAGAAAAAATTTCATACCGATCTGACGTTTGGTGTTCGAGATTCCGCCTTATTACCTTTGTTACTAGCGTAACATAGGTATTAGAATCGATTTTCACACGTCCTGCCGCCTGCGCCCGATAGCCAGCGACACAAGCTATCTCACCTGTATAAAACATTCTCAATCGATAGAACTCGGCGCGATCTGGCTCGACAGTTTAATTACGACATCGTAGAATCAAATTGAATATGAAAAATCTACCCAGCAAGGTGAAATTTGCTGATGTCTGTATGTGCGTCTGTGGACGCGTTTCATCTAGGCAAGCTTTTTTCGAGATGGCTCATGCGATCAATGTGGTTGATATCTCGTTCGATAGGCCCCATAGCGCCATTGATCGCTATTGAATTTTTTCTCGATCTGACTTCCGGTTTCGGAGATATATAGGCCAGAATGATTTTAGTGAACGATTTTTCAAAAATCAACGGTACACTTTATCAACATGATTTCTTTAACAGTAGAAAGACCTCATCCATATCTACTTGGGGAAAAAATTTCATACTGATCTGACTTCCGGTTCCGGAGATTTACAGGATAGAATGATTTTAGTTAACGATTTTTTACAAATCAACGGTACATCACATCAACATGAAATTTGCAGCAGTGGAAAGACCTCATCCATATCTACCTGCAGAAAAAATTTCATACCGATCTGACGTTTGGTGTTCGAGATTCCGCCTTATTACCTTTGTTACTAGCGTAACATAGGTATTAGAATCGATTTTCACACGTCCTGCCGCCTGCGCCCGATAGCCAGCGACACAAGCTATCTCACCTGTATAAAACATTCTCAATCGATAGAACTCGGCGCGATCTGGCTCGACAGTTTAATTACGACATCGTAGAATCAAATTGAATATGAAAAATCTACCCAGCAAGGTGAAATTTGCTGATGTCTGTATGTGCGTCTGTGGACGCGTTTCATCTAGGCAAGCTTTTTTCGAGATGGCTCATGCGATCAATGTGGTTGATATCTCGTTCGATAGGCCCCATAGCGCCATTGATCGCTATTGAATTTTTTCTCGATCTGACTTCCGGTTTCGGAGATATATAGGCCAGAATGATTTTAGTGAACGATTTTTTAAAAATCAACGGTACACTTTATCAACATGATTTCTTTAACAGTAGAAAGACCTCATCCATATCTACTTGGGGAAAAAATTTCATACTGATCTGACTTCCGGTTCCGGAGATTTACAGGATAGAATGATTTTAGTTAACGATTTTTTACAAATCAACGGTACATCCCATCAACGTGAAATTTTCAGCAATGGAAAGACCTCATCCATATCTACCTGCAGAAAAAATTTCATACCGATCTGACGTTTGGTGTTCGAGATTCCGCCTTATTACCTTTGTTACTAGCGTAACATAGGTATTAGAATCGATTTTCACACGTCCTGCCGCCTGCGCCCGATAGCCAGCGACACAAGCTATCTCACCTGTATAAAACATTCTCAATCGATAGAACTCGGCGCGATCTGGCTCGACAGTTTAATTACGACATCGTAGAATCAAATTGAATATGAAAAATCTACCCAGCAAGGTGAAATTTGCTGATGTCTGTATGTGCGTCTGTGGACGCGTTTCATCTAGGCAAGCTTTTTTCGAGATGGCTCATGCGATCAATGTGGTTGATATCTCGTTCGATAGGCCCCATAGCGCCATTGATCGCTATTGAATTTTTTCTCGATCTGACTTCCGGTTTCGGAGATATATAGGCCAGAATGATTTTAGTGAACGATTTTTCAAAAATCAACGGTACACTTTATCAACATGATTTCTTTAACAGTAGAAAGACCTCATCCATATCTACTTGGGGAAAAAATTTCATACTGATCTGACTTCCGGTTCCGGAGATTTACAGGATAGAATGATTTTAGTTAACGATTTTTTACAAATCAACGGTACATCACATCAACATGAAATTTGCAGCAGTGGAAAGACCTCATCCATATCTACCTGCAGAAAAAATTTCATACCGATCTGACGTTTGGTGTTCGAGATTCCGCCTTATTACCTTTGTTACTAGCGTAACATAGGTATTAGAATCGATTTTCACACGTCCTGCCGCCTGCGCCCGATAGCCAGCGACACAAGCTATCTCACCTGTATAAAACATTCTCAATCGATAGAACTCGGCGCGATCTGGCTCGACAGTTTAATTACGACATCGTAGAATCAAATTGAATATGAAAAATCTACCCAGCAAGGTGAAATTTGCTGATGTCTGTATGTGCGTCTGTGGACGCGTTTCATCTAGGCAAGCTTTTTTCGAGATGGCTCATGCGATCAATGTGGTTGATATCTCGTTCGATAGGCCCCATAGCGCCATTGATCGCTATTGAATTTTTTCTCGATCTGACTTCCGGTTTCGGAGATATATAGGCCAGAATGATTTTAGTGAACGATTTTTCAAAAATCAACGGTACACTTTATCAACATGATTTCTTTAACAGTAGAAAGACCTCATCCATATCTACTTGGGGAAAAAATTTCATACTGATCTGACTTCCGGTTCCGGAGATTTACAGGATAGAATGATTTTAGTTAACGATTTTTTACAAATCAACGGTACATCACATCAACATGAAATTTGCAGCAGTGGAAAGACCTCATCCATATCTACCTGCAGAAAAAATTTCATACCGATCTGACGTTTGGTGTTCGAGATTCCGCCTTATTACCTTTGTTACTAGCGTAACATAGGTATTAGAATCGATTTTCACACGTCCTGCCGCCTGCGCCCGATAGCCAGCGACACAAGCTATCTCACCTGTATAAAACATTCTCAATCGATAGAACTCGGCGCGATCTGGCTCGACAGTTTAATTACGACATCGTAGAATCAAATTGAATATGAAAAATCTACCCAGCAAGGTGAAATTTGCTGATGTCTGTATGTGCGTCTGTGGACGCGTTTCATCTAGGCAAGCTTTTTTCGAGATGGCTCATGCGATCAATGTGGTTGATATCTCGTTCGATAGGCCCCATAGCGCCATTGATCGCTATTGAATTTTTTCTCGATCTGACTTCCGGTTTCGGAGATATATAGGCCAGAATGATTTTAGTGAACGATTTTTTAAAAATCAACGGTACACTTTATCAACATGATTTCTTTAACAGTAGAAAGACCTCATCCATATCTACTTGGGGAAAAAATTTCATACTGATCTGACTTCCGGTTCCGGAGATTTACAGGATAGAATGATTTTAGTTAACGATTTTTTACAAATCAACGGTACATCCCATCAACGTGAAATTTTCAGCAATGGAAAGACCTCATCCATATCTACCTGCAGAAAAAATTTCATACCGATCTGACGTTTGGTGTTCGAGATTCCGCCTTATTACCTTTGTTACTAGCGTAACATAGGTATTAGAATCGATTTTCACACGTCCTGCCGCCTGCGCCCGATAGCCAGCGACACAAGCTATCTCACCTGTATAAAACATTCTCAATCGATAGAACTCGGCGCGATCTGGCTCGACAGTTTAATTACGACATCGTAGAATCAAATTGAATATGAAAAATCTACCCAGCAAGGTGAAATTTGCTGATGTCTGTATGTGCGTCTGTGGACGCGTTTCATCTAGGCAAGCTTTTTTCGAGATGGCTCATGCGATCAATGTGGTTGATATCTCGTTCGATAGGCCCCATAGCGCCATTGATCGCTATTGAATTTTTTCTCGATCTGACTTCCGGTTTCGGAGATATATAGGCCAGAATGATTTTAGTGAACGATTTTTCAAAAATCAACGGTACACTTTATCAACATGATTTCTTTAACAGTAGAAAGACCTCATCCATATCTACTTGGGGAAAAAATTTCATACTGATCTGACTTCCGGTTCCGGAGATTTACAGGATAGAATGATTTTAGTTAACGATTTTTTACAAATCAACGGTACATCACATCAACATGAAATTTGCAGCAGTGGAAAGACCTCATCCATATCTACCTGCAGAAAAAATTTCATACCGATCTGACGTTTGGTGTTCGAGATTCCGCCTTATTACCTTTGTTACTAGCGTAACATAGGTATTAGAATCGATTTTCACACGTCCTGCCGCCTGCGCCCGATAGCCAGCGACACAAGCTATCTCACCTGTATAAAACATTCTCAATCGATAGAACTCGGCGCGATCTGGCTCGACAGTTTAATTACGACATCGTAGAATCAAATTGAATATGAAAAATCTACCCAGCAAGGTGAAATTTGCTGATGTCTGTATGTGCGTCTGTGGACGCGTTTCATCTAGGCAAGCTTTTTTCGAGATGGCTCATGCGATCAATGTGGTTGATATCTCGTTCGATAGGCCCCATAGCGCCATTGATCGCTATTGAATTTTTTCTCGATCTGACTTCCGGTTTCGGAGATATATAGGCCAGAATGATTTTAGTGAACGATTTTTTAAAAATCAACGGTACACTTTATCAACATGATTTCTTTAACAGTAGAAAGACCTCATCCATATCTACTTGGGGAAAAAATTTCATACTGATCTGACTTCCGGTTCCGGAGATTTACAGGATAGAATGATTTTAGTTAACGATTTTTTACAAATCAACGGTACATCCCATCAACGTGAAATTTTCAGCAATGGAAAGACCTCATCCATATCTACCTGCAGAAAAAATTTCATACCGATCTGACGTTTGGTGTTCGAGATTCCGCCTTATTACCTTTGTTACTAGCGTAACATAGGTATTAGAATCGATTTTCACACGTCCTGCCGCCTGCGCCCGATAGCCAGCGACACAAGCTATCTCACCTGTATAAAACATTCTCAATCGATAGAACTCGGCGCGATCTGGCTCGACAGTTTAATTACGACATCGTAGAATCAAATTGAATATGAAAAATCTACCCAGCAAGGTGAAATTTGCTGATGTCTGTATGTGCGTCTGTGGACGCGTTTCATCTAGGCAAGCTTTTTTCGAGATGGCTCATGCGATCAATGTGGTTGATATCTCGTTCGATAGGCCCCATAGCGCCATTGATCGCTATTGAATTTTTTCTCGATCTGACTTCCGGTTTCGGAGATATATAGGCCAGAATGATTTTAGTGAACGATTTTTCAAAAATCAACGGTACACTTTATCAACATGATTTCTTTAACAGTAGAAAGACCTCATCCATATCTACTTGGGGAAAAAATTTCATACTGATCTGACTTCCGGTTCCGGAGATTTACAGGATAGAATGATTTTAGTTAACGATTTTTTACAAATCAACGGTACATCACATCAACATGAAATTTGCAGCAGTGGAAAGACCTCATCCATATCTACCTGCAGAAAAAATTTCATACCGATCTGACGTTTGGTGTTCGAGATTCCGCCTTATTACCTTTGTTACTAGCGTAACATAGGTATTAGAATCGATTTTCACACGTCCTGCCGCCTGCGCCCGATAGCCAGCGACACAAGCTATCTCACCTGTATAAAACATTCTCAATCGATAGAACTCGGCGCGATCTGGCTCGACAGTTTAATTACGACATCGTAGAATCAAATTGAATATGAAAAATCTACCCAGCAAGGTGAAATTTGCTGATGTCTGTATGTGCGTCTGTGGACGCGTTTCATCTAGGCAAGCTTTTTTCGAGATGGCTCATGCGATCAATGTGGTTGATATCTCGTTCGATAGGCCCCATAGCGCCATTGATCGCTATTGAATTTTTTCTCGATCTGACTTCCGGTTTCGGAGATATATAGGCCAGAATGATTTTAGTGAACGATTTTTTAAAAATCAACGGTACACTTTATCAACATGATTTCTTTAACAGTAGAAAGACCTCATCCATATCTACTTGGGGAAAAAATTTCATACTGATCTGACTTCCGGTTCCGGAGATTTACAGGATAGAATGATTTTAGTTAACGATTTTTTACAAATCAACGGTACATCCCATCAACGTGAAATTTTCAGCAATGGAAAGACCTCATCCATATCTACCTGCAGAAAAAATTTCATACCGATCTGACGTTTGGTGTTCGAGATTCCGCCTTATTACCTTTGTTACTAGCGTAACATAGGTATTAGAATCGATTTTCACACGTCCTGCCGCCTGCGCCCGATAGCCAGCGACACAAGCTATCTCACCTGTATAAAACATTCTCAATCGATAGAACTCGGCGCGATCTGGCTCGACAGTTTAATTACGACATCGTAGAATCAAATTGAATATGAAAAATCTACCCAGCAAGGTGAAATTTGCTGATGTCTGTATGTGCGTCTGTGGACGCGTTTCATCTAGGCAAGCTTTTTTCGAGATGGCTCATGCGATCAATGTGGTTGATATCTCGTTCGATAGGCCCCATAGCGCCATTGATCGCTATTGAATTTTTTCTCGATCTGACTTCCGGTTTCGGAGATATATAGGCCAGAATGATTTTAGTGAACGATTTTTCAAAAATCAACGGTACACTTTATCAACATGATTTCTTTAACAGTAGAAAGACCTCATCCATATCTACTTGGGGAAAAAATTTCATACTGATCTGACTTCCGGTTCCGGAGATTTACAGGATAGAATGATTTTAGTTAACGATTTTTTACAAATCAACGGTACATCACATCAACATGAAATTTGCAGCAGTGGAAAGACCTCATCCATATCTACCTGCAGAAAAAATTTCATACCGATCTGACGTTTGGTGTTCGAGATTCCGCCTTATTACCTTTGTTACTAGCGTAACATAGGTATTAGAATCGATTTTCACACGTCCTGCCGCCTGCGCCCGATAGCCAGCGACACAAGCTATCTCACCTGTATAAAACATTCTCAATCGATAGAACTCGGCGCGATCTGGCTCGACAGTTTAATTACGACATCGTAGAATCAAATTGAATATGAAAAATCTACCCAGCAAGGTGAAATTTGCTGATGTCTGTATGTGCGTCTGTGGACGCGTTTCATCTAGGCAAGCTTTTTTCGAGATGGCTCATGCGATCAATGTGGTTGATATCTCGTTCGATAGGCCCCATAGCGCCATTGATCGCTATTGAATTTTTTCTCGATCTGACTTCCGGTTTCGGAGATATATAGGCCAGAATGATTTTAGTGAACGATTTTTTAAAAATCAACGGTACACTTTATCAACATGATTTCTTTAACAGTAGAAAGACCTCATCCATATCTACTTGGGGAAAAAATTTCATACTGATCTGACTTCCGGTTCCGGAGATTTACAGGATAGAATGATTTTAGTTAACGATTTTTTACAAATCAACGGTACATCCCATCAACGTGAAATTTTCAGCAATGGAAAGACCTCATCCATATCTACCTGCAGAAAAAATTTCATACCGATCTGACGTTTGGTGTTCGAGATTCCGCCTTATTACCTTTGTTACTAGCGTAACATAGGTATTAGAATCGATTTTCACACGTCCTGCCGCCTGCGCCCGATAGCCAGCGACACAAGCTATCTCACCTGTATAAAACATTCTCAATCGATAGAACTCGGCGCGATCTGGCTCGACAGTTTAATTACGACATCGTAGAATCAAATTGAATATGAAAAATCTACCCAGCAAGGTGAAATTTGCTGATGTCTGTATGTGCGTCTGTGGACGCGTTTCATCTAGGCAAGCTTTTTTCGAGATGGCTCATGCGATCAATGTGGTTGATATCTCGTTCGATAGGCCCCATAGCGCCATTGATCGCTATTGAATTTTTTCTCGATCTGACTTCCGGTTTCGGAGATATATAGGCCAGAATGATTTTAGTGAACGATTTTTCAAAAATCAACGGTACACTTTATCAACATGATTTCTTTAACAGTAGAAAGACCTCATCCATATCTACTTGGGGAAAAAATTTCATACTGATCTGACTTCCGGTTCCGGAGATTTACAGGATAGAATGATTTTAGTTAACGATTTTTTACAAATCAACGGTACATCACATCAACATGAAATTTGCAGCAGTGGAAAGACCTCATCCATATCTACCTGCAGAAAAAATTTCATACCGATCTGACGTTTGGTGTTCGAGATTCCGCCTTATTACCTTTGTTACTAGCGTAACATAGGTATTAGAATCGATTTTCACACGTCCTGCCGCCTGCGCCCGATAGCCAGCGACACAAGCTATCTCACCTGTATAAAACATTCTCAATCGATAGAACTCGGCGCGATCTGGCTCGACAGTTTAATTACGACATCGTAGAATCAAATTGAATATGAAAAATCTACCCAGCAAGGTGAAATTTGCTGATGTCTGTATGTGCGTCTGTGGACGCGTTTCATCTAGGCAAGCTTTTTTCGAGATGGCTCATGCGATCAATGTGGTTGATATCTCGTTCGATAGGCCCCATAGCGCCATTGATCGCTATTGAATTTTTTCTCGATCTGACTTCCGGTTTCGGAGATATATAGGCCAGAATGATTTTAGTGAACGATTTTTTAAAAATCAACGGTACACTTTATCAACATGATTTCTTTAACAGTAGAAAGACCTCATCCATATCTACTTGGGGAAAAAATTTCATACTGATCTGACTTCCGGTTCCGGAGATTTACAGGATAGAATGATTTTAGTTAACGATTTTTTACAAATCAACGGTACATCCCATCAACGTGAAATTTTCAGCAATGGAAAGACCTCATCCATATCTACCTGCAGAAAAAATTTCATACCGATCTGACGTTTGGTGTTCGAGATTCCGCCTTATTACCTTTGTTACTAGCGTAACATAGGTATTAGAATCGATTTTCACACGTCCTGCCGCCTGCGCCCGATAGCCAGCGACACAAGCTATCTCACCTGTATAAAACATTCTCAATCGATAGAACTCGGCGCGATCTGGCTCGACAGTTTAATTACGACATCGTAGAATCAAATTGAATATGAAAAATCTACCCAGCAAGGTGAAATTTGCTGATGTCTGTATGTGCGTCTGTGGACGCGTTTCATCTAGGCAAGCTTTTTTCGAGATGGCTCATGCGATCAATGTGGTTGATATCTCGTTCGATAGGCCCCATAGCGCCATTGATCGCTATTGAATTTTTTCTCGATCTGACTTCCGGTTTCGGAGATATATAGGCCAGAATGATTTTAGTGAACGATTTTTCAAAAATCAACGGTACACTTTATCAACATGATTTCTTTAACAGTAGAAAGACCTCATCCATATCTACTTGGGGAAAAAATTTCATACTGATCTGACTTCCGGTTCCGGAGATTTACAGGATAGAATGATTTTAGTTAACGATTTTTTACAAATCAACGGTACATCACATCAACATGAAATTTGCAGCAGTGGAAAGACCTCATCCATATCTACCTGCAGAAAAAATTTCATACCGATCTGACGTTTGGTGTTCGAGATTCCGCCTTATTACCTTTGTTACTAGCGTAACATAGGTATTAGAATCGATTTTCACACGTCCTGCCGCCTGCGCCCGATAGCCAGCGACACAAGCTATCTCACCTGTATAAAACATTCTCAATCGATAGAACTCGGCGCGATCTGGCTCGACAGTTTAATTACGACATCGTAGAATCAAATTGAATATGAAAAATCTACCCAGCAAGGTGAAATTTGCTGATGTCTGTATGTGCGTCTGTGGACGCGTTTCATCTAGGCAAGCTTTTTTCGAGATGGCTCATGCGATCAATGTGGTTGATATCTCGTTCGATAGGCCCCATAGCGCCATTGATCGCTATTGAATTTTTTCTCGATCTGACTTCCGGTTTCGGAGATATATAGGCCAGAATGATTTTAGTGAACGATTTTTTAAAAATCAACGGTACACTTTATCAACATGATTTCTTTAACAGTAGAAAGACCTCATCCATATCTACTTGGGGAAAAAATTTCATACTGATCTGACTTCCGGTTCCGGAGATTTACAGGATAGAATGATTTTAGTTAACGATTTTTTACAAATCAACGGTACATCCCATCAACGTGAAATTTTCAGCAATGGAAAGACCTCATCCATATCTACCTGCAGAAAAAATTTCATACCGATCTGACGTTTGGTGTTCGAGATTCCGCCTTATTACCTTTGTTACTAGCGTAACATAGGTATTAGAATCGATTTTCACACGTCCTGCCGCCTGCGCCCGATAGCCAGCGACACAAGCTATCTCACCTGTATAAAACATTCTCAATCGATAGAACTCGGCGCGATCTGGCTCGACAGTTTAATTACGACATCGTAGAATCAAATTGAATATGAAAAATCTACCCAGCAAGGTGAAATTTGCTGATGTCTGTATGTGCGTCTGTGGACGCGTTTCATCTAGGCAAGCTTTTTTCGAGATGGCTCATGCGATCAATGTGGTTGATATCTCGTTCGATAGGCCCCATAGCGCCATTGATCGCTATTGAATTTTTTCTCGATCTGACTTCCGGTTTCGGAGATATATAGGCCAGAATGATTTTAGTGAACGATTTTTCAAAAATCAACGGTACACTTTATCAACATGATTTCTTTAACAGTAGAAAGACCTCATCCATATCTACTTGGGGAAAAAATTTCATACTGATCTGACTTCCGGTTCCGGAGATTTACAGGATAGAATGATTTTAGTTAACGATTTTTTACAAATCAACGGTACATCACATCAACATGAAATTTGCAGCAGTGGAAAGACCTCATCCATATCTACCTGCAGAAAAAATTTCATACCGATCTGACGTTTGGTGTTCGAGATTCCGCCTTATTACCTTTGTTACTAGCGTAACATAGGTATTAGAATCGATTTTCACACGTCCTGCCGCCTGCGCCCGATAGCCAGCGACACAAGCTATCTCACCTGTATAAAACATTCTCAATCGATAGAACTCGGCGCGATCTGGCTCGACAGTTTAATTACGACATCGTAGAATCAAATTGAATATGAAAAATCTACCCAGCAAGGTGAAATTTGCTGATGTCTGTATGTGCGTCTGTGGACGCGTTTCATCTAGGCAAGCTTTTTTCGAGATGGCTCATGCGATCAATGTGGTTGATATCTCGTTCGATAGGCCCCATAGCGCCATTGATCGCTATTGAATTTTTTCTCGATCTGACTTCCGGTTTCGGAGATATATAGGCCAGAATGATTTTAGTGAACGATTTTTTAAAAATCAACGGTACACTTTATCAACATGATTTCTTTAACAGTAGAAAGACCTCATCCATATCTACTTGGGGAAAAAATTTCATACTGATCTGACTTCCGGTTCCGGAGATTTACAGGATAGAATGATTTTAGTTAACGATTTTTTACAAATCAACGGTACATCCCATCAACGTGAAATTTTCAGCAATGGAAAGACCTCATCCATATCTACCTGCAGAAAAAATTTCATACCGATCTGACGTTTGGTGTTCGAGATTCCGCCTTATTACCTTTGTTACTAGCGTAACATAGGTATTAGAATCGATTTTCACACGTCCTGCCGCCTGCGCCCGATAGCCAGCGACACAAGCTATCTCACCTGTATAAAACATTCTCAATCGATAGAACTCGGCGCGATCTGGCTCGACAGTTTAATTACGACATCGTAGAATCAAATTGAATATGAAAAATCTACCCAGCAAGGTGAAATTTGCTGATGTCTGTATGTGCGTCTGTGGACGCGTTTCATCTAGGCAAGCTTTTTTCGAGATGGCTCATGCGATCAATGTGGTTGATATCTCGTTCGATAGGCCCCATAGCGCCATTGATCGCTATTGAATTTTTTCTCGATCTGACTTCCGGTTTCGGAGATATATAGGCCAGAATGATTTTAGTGAACGATTTTTCAAAAATCAACGGTACACTTTATCAACATGATTTCTTTAACAGTAGAAAGACCTCATCCATATCTACTTGGGGAAAAAATTTCATACTGATCTGACTTCCGGTTCCGGAGATTTACAGGATAGAATGATTTTAGTTAACGATTTTTTACAAATCAACGGTACATCACATCAACATGAAATTTGCAGCAGTGGAAAGACCTCATCCATATCTACCTGCAGAAAAAATTTCATACCGATCTGACGTTTGGTGTTCGAGATTCCGCCTTATTACCTTTGTTACTAGCGTAACATAGGTATTAGAATCGATTTTCACACGTCCTGCCGCCTGCGCCCGATAGCCAGCGACACAAGCTATCTCACCTGTATAAAACATTCTCAATCGATAGAACTCGGCGCGATCTGGCTCGACAGTTTAATTACGACATCGTAGAATCAAATTGAATATGAAAAATCTACCCAGCAAGGTGAAATTTGCTGATGTCTGTATGTGCGTCTGTGGACGCGTTTCATCTAGGCAAGCTTTTTTCGAGATGGCTCATGCGATCAATGTGGTTGATATCTCGTTCGATAGGCCCCATAGCGCCATTGATCGCTATTGAATTTTTTCTCGATCTGACTTCCGGTTTCGGAGATATATAGGCCAGAATGATTTTAGTGAACGATTTTTTAAAAATCAACGGTACACTTTATCAACATGATTTCTTTAACAGTAGAAAGACCTCATCCATATCTACTTGGGGAAAAAATTTCATACTGATCTGACTTCCGGTTCCGGAGATTTACAGGATAGAATGATTTTAGTTAACGATTTTTTACAAATCAACGGTACATCCCATCAACGTGAAATTTTCAGCAATGGAAAGACCTCATCCATATCTACCTGCAGAAAAAATTTCATACCGATCTGACGTTTGGTGTTCGAGATTCCGCCTTATTACCTTTGTTACTAGCGTAACATAGGTATTAGAATCGATTTTCACACGTCCTGCCGCCTGCGCCCGATAGCCAGCGACACAAGCTATCTCACCTGTATAAAACATTCTCAATCGATAGAACTCGGCGCGATCTGGCTCGACAGTTTAATTACGACATCGTAGAATCAAATTGAATATGAAAAATCTACCCAGCAAGGTGAAATTTGCTGATGTCTGTATGTGCGTCTGTGGACGCGTTTCATCTAGGCAAGCTTTTTTCGAGATGGCTCATGCGATCAATGTGGTTGATATCTCGTTCGATAGGCCCCATAGCGCCATTGATCGCTATTGAATTTTTTCTCGATCTGACTTCCGGTTTCGGAGATATATAGGCCAGAATGATTTTAGTGAACGATTTTTCAAAAATCAACGGTACACTTTATCAACATGATTTCTTTAACAGTAGAAAGACCTCATCCATATCTACTTGGGGAAAAAATTTCATACTGATCTGACTTCCGGTTCCGGAGATTTACAGGATAGAATGATTTTAGTTAACGATTTTTTACAAATCAACGGTACATCACATCAACATGAAATTTGCAGCAGTGGAAAGACCTCATCCATATCTACCTGCAGAAAAAATTTCATACCGATCTGACGTTTGGTGTTCGAGATTCCGCCTTATTACCTTTGTTACTAGCGTAACATAGGTATTAGAATCGATTTTCACACGTCCTGCCGCCTGCGCCCGATAGCCAGCGACACAAGCTATCTCACCTGTATAAAACATTCTCAATCGATAGAACTCGGCGCGATCTGGCTCGACAGTTTAATTACGACATCGTAGAATCAAATTGAATATGAAAAATCTACCCAGCAAGGTGAAATTTGCTGATGTCTGTATGTGCGTCTGTGGACGCGTTTCATCTAGGCAAGCTTTTTTCGAGATGGCTCATGCGATCAATGTGGTTGATATCTCGTTCGATAGGCCCCATAGCGCCATTGATCGCTATTGAATTTTTTCTCGATCTGACTTCCGGTTTCGGAGATATATAGGCCAGAATGATTTTAGTGAACGATTTTTTAAAAATCAACGGTACACTTTATCAACATGATTTCTTTAACAGTAGAAAGACCTCATCCATATCTACTTGGGGAAAAAATTTCATACTGATCTGACTTCCGGTTCCGGAGATTTACAGGATAGAATGATTTTAGTTAACGATTTTTTACAAATCAACGGTACATCCCATCAACGTGAAATTTTCAGCAATGGAAAGACCTCATCCATATCTACCTGCAGAAAAAATTTCATACCGATCTGACGTTTGGTGTTCGAGATTCCGCCTTATTACCTTTGTTACTAGCGTAACATAGGTATTAGAATCGATTTTCACACGTCCTGCCGCCTGCGCCCGATAGCCAGCGACACAAGCTATCTCACCTGTATAAAACATTCTCAATCGATAGAACTCGGCGCGATCTGGCTCGACAGTTTAATTACGACATCGTAGAATCAAATTGAATATGAAAAATCTACCCAGCAAGGTGAAATTTGCTGATGTCTGTATGTGCGTCTGTGGACGCGTTTCATCTAGGCAAGCTTTTTTCGAGATGGCTCATGCGATCAATGTGGTTGATATCTCGTTCGATAGGCCCCATAGCGCCATTGATCGCTATTGAATTTTTTCTCGATCTGACTTCCGGTTTCGGAGATATATAGGCCAGAATGATTTTAGTGAACGATTTTTCAAAAATCAACGGTACACTTTATCAACATGATTTCTTTAACAGTAGAAAGACCTCATCCATATCTACTTGGGGAAAAAATTTCATACTGATCTGACTTCCGGTTCCGGAGATTTACAGGATAGAATGATTTTAGTTAACGATTTTTTACAAATCAACGGTACATCACATCAACATGAAATTTGCAGCAGTGGAAAGACCTCATCCATATCTACCTGCAGAAAAAATTTCATACCGATCTGACGTTTGGTGTTCGAGATTCCGCCTTATTACCTTTGTTACTAGCGTTACTGAGGCTTATTCGATCAATATTGTTGATACGTGCATGTCGGTTAAACCGTTTTTTTTTTTTTTTTTTTTTTTTTTTAAGTCAGAAGAAGGCTTTATGTTTAGTTTGGGCGTTATGATGAGAAGAAGAAATCGTACGCAAAATCGTGGAATGTAGGGGAGGATAGTCCATAATGCACCCCTGGGATAAAATGGCCCCGTGCAGTTTTTCGATGCTTATCCATTACTAATTCTGGAAATATCATGTGCCAGAATGTTAGTTCAAGCACTGAACTAGCAATGCTGATTTTTAAATTCACGAATTGACAATCGGAAAGCTATGAAAAACAGCGTAGGGCCATTTCACGCCATGGGTGCGTTGAGAACCATCCTACCCTACGTATTCCAATAGACCTTTTCGATGCTTAATCGTCTTTCTCTATTTATCACACATGTATGAATCGACGGTGTATTTTCCCACTAATGTGTTTCCCTCTTGCTCGCACTCGTTGGATTTAAATTGTACAGTAGTGTGCGCCGATTAGACGTCGAGAAGCTCTATAAGACCAGTCAGATGTTGTCCCTTCATATTTGTGCACGGCCGATGAGATCAACCCAAATAAAAGCCTCAATAATCTGCTGGAAAATGAGAAAAATTTACCAAAATTTTACACAGTCTAGTAGTAGTACCAATAGACCAAGAAAATCCAATCGTTAGAACTCTGGCATTTTTTCCTTGAAAAAGTGCGAAAAAACTGGAAAAACATGAAGTAAATCGCACTTTTTGCGATTAATGAGTAAAGTAAAATCAAATTTGGGTTGATCTCGTTGGCCGTGTTCAGAGAGTTTTTCCACATGTCTGCACACGTTATTTCTAAACAATCCAAATTTAAGTAAGATCTACTCATTTCCATTAGAATTAGGGCTAAACAATATATAGCGAACTAGATTGTAACTGACAAGATAACAAATTAACATTCGGATTCAGGTGTTCATTCGCCATCTTGTCAGTCCCAACTTTGTTTACTCAATTTTGGGGGATATGAGTAGATCCTAGTTGTTTAGAAATAGCGTGCATCCTGCATTGATCTGACGCTTTAAACCTTGGTCTCTATATATTATATAATATATATAATATTCACAAGGAGGATAGTGTAACTGACGTTTTAAACCTTGGTCTACATATCACCCTCATTTTTAAAAATCGCTATTAGAACTGGTACATCGTGAATCTCTCACCGATCAGCTCCTGCCGAGTTCACGGGTAAACTTATGTTAATCTGTTGAAAAATGTTGACATAACAGTGTGGCCCTGTTTACTGTAAATGAATACCGGAATAATGCTCGCGTAACATTTGAACAGGAGCTATCCACTTTTGTAAACAATTTGCTACACTGTTAAATATCGACACATTTTTATTGATAATTTTCCATGTAAAATATCACATGATTTTCATGTGTCCACTCATAAACAGAATCCACCCAGAAGTACACATGATATTTGTGAGTCAAATGAACAATATGTGTGGTTACACATGAAATTGATGTGTACACATAAGAACTATGTGTCCGACATATATAGATATATATCATTTGTTTATCACATTGCAAAAATTCATGTGTGGGACACATAAAAATTGAATTTTTATTAGTGTAGGCCCTTTTCGCAAGAACCGATGTACACCCTACCCGATGGTGTTGTAATTTTGCGTAGACGTATTCGGTTCAAGCGAAAAGGGCTTAACAAGTTTTGTGTACAATAGTTGATAGGCCCGTCTCAAATGTTACGCGAGTATTATTCATGTGTTCATTTTAAGAAAACAGGGCCCCGCTGTTGTGTCACTTTTTATCGAGTGAGTGAACTCAAATCCATCCGTGCAATCGTCTATTGGGGGTGACGTTGTTTGACCAATTGAGCGCGAACCAATTGAGCTGTCAAATATCTGTTTGACCAATTGAGCTGTCAAATCACGACCAACAACAGAAAAGAGCACATCAGCTATTGCGAACAAAACTTTCGGAACCCGTTTTCTCGTGACTTAAGGCTCGCCTACGCAAACTAAGACCATCTTTGGGGAAACTTTCCTCTATCCGATGAAGCCTGTAATTTGCGTTCGATTGGGGAGGAAAGAATAATCAACGTTTTGTTTATAAAACTTGATAGTACCATTTCAATTGTTGGTCTACAATATATTGAATTTGTTCCGCTATTTGATAGATTGAAATTCTATCCGCCAGACTATAAATATAGCGACTATAGTTAGCTTGCGCCTAAATCAACACACTGAATGGGAAATTCAATTGCACTCGGGTTATTCGCGAAAAAGAATATCGATTAAGAGAATCAGGCTGATTGATTATTTAACTTTATTGGTATATATTGTATATAATAAGATTGTGCTTAAAGTATGTAGAGCACAATAAAGCAGATTAAGTATAAAGTAATAAAGCTCCAGTTGTAAGCCAAGAAGAAGAAAGTGATTTATATATACTTTGCACTACGTAAAACTCATATCAGGTCCTCATAGATAAGCCACAATTATATCTTAAAATTATTGTCGTGTTAGAAAATAAACGTGAGGAAATTAATCAATTGATTATTGAATAATAATTGCTATTCAATTGAGCAGTGCAGAAACTGAGACCAGTAAAAATATTCTCTAAGGCCTCGTATATCTATGGATAATATCAAAAACGAGATTATACTGGGTAACAAAGGTTCTATTCACCTGCCCGGTGGATCAATTTGAGTTTTAACGGAGATAAATCGATTTAAAGATTTTCATACTCGCCAGCCTGAAAATTATGGGTTGGGACATGTTTTTCGACGAAAAAAAATTTTGACACCTAAAATCCCTCCAAATCTCGATTAGAGCCATATTAACGGAGATAAATCGATTTAAAGATTTTCATACTCGCCAGCTTGAAAATTATGGGTTGGGACATGTTTTTCGACGAAAAAAAATTTTGACACCTAAAATCCCTCCAAATCTCGATTAGAGCCATATTAACGGAGATAAATCGATTTAAAGATTTTCATACTCGCCAGCTTGAAAATTATGGGTTGGGACATGTTTTTCGACGAAAAAAAATTTTGACACCTAAAATCCCTCCAAATCTCGATTAGAGCCATATTAACGGAGATAAATCGATTTAAAGATTTTCATACTCGCCAGCTTGAAAATTATGGGTTGGGACATGTTTTTCGACGAAAAAAAATTTTGACACCTAAAATCCCTCCAAATCTCGATTAGAGCCATATTAACGGAGATAAATCGATTTAAAGATTTTCATACTCGCCAGCCTGGAAATTATGGATTGGCACATGTTTTGCGACGAAAAAAAATTTTGACACCTAAAATCCCTCCAAATCTCGATTAGAGCCATATTAACGGAGATAAATCGATTTAAAGATTTTCATACTCGCCAGCTTGAAAATTATGGGTTGGGACATGTTTTTCGACGAAAAAAAATTTTGACACCTAAAATCCCTCCAAATCTCGATTAGAGCCATATTAACGGAGATAAATCGATTTAAAGATTTTCATACCCACCAGCCTGAAAATTATGGGTTGGGACATGTTTTTCGACGAAAAAAAATTTTGACACCTAAAATCCCTCCAAATCTCGATTAGAGCCATATTAACGGAGATAAATCGATTTAAAGATTTTCATACTCGCCAGCTTGAAAATTATGGGTTGAGACATGTTTTTCGACGAAAAAAAATTTTGACACCTAAAATCCCTCCAAATCTCGATTAGAGCCATATTAACGGAGATAAATCGATTTAAAGATTTTCATACTCGCCAGCTTGAAAATTATGGGTTGGGACATGTTTTTCGACGAAAAAAAATTTTGACACCTAAAATCCCTCCAAATCTCGATTAGAGCCATATTAACGGAGATAAATCGATTTAAAGATTTTCATACTCGCCAGCCTGGAAATTATGGATTGGCACATGTTTTGCGACGAAAAAAAATTTTGACACCTAAAATCCCTCCAAATCTCGATTAGAGCCATATTAACGGAGATAAATCGATTTAAAGATTTTCATACTCGCCAGCTTGAAAATTATGGGTTGAGACATGTTTTTCGACGAAAAAAAATTTTGACACCTAAAATCCCTCCAAATCTCGATTAGAGCCATATTAACGGAGATAAATCGATTTAAAGATTTTCATACTCGCCAGCTTGAAAATTATGGGTTGGGACATGTTTTTCGACGAAAAAAAATTTTGACACCTAAAATCCCTCCAAATCTCGATTAGAGCCATATTAACGGAGATAAATCGATTTAAAGATTTTCATACCCACCAGCCTGAAAATTATGGGTTGGGACATGTTTTTCGACGAAAAAAAATTTTGACACCTAAAATCCCTCCAAATCTCGATTAGAGCCATATTAACGGAGATAAATCGATTTAAAGATTTTCATACTCGCCAGCTTGAAAATTATGGGTTGAGACATGTTTTTCGACGAAAAAAAATTTTGACACCTAAAATCCCTCCAAATCTCGATTAGAGCCATATTAACGGAGATAAATCGATTTAAAGATTTTCATACTCGCCAGCTTGAAAATTATGGGTTGGGACATGTTTTTCGACGAAAAAAAATTTTGACACCTAAAATCCCTCCAAATCTCGATTAGAGCCATATTAACGGAGATAAATCGATTTAAAGATTTTCATACTCGCCAGCCTGGAAATTATGGATTGGCACATGTTTTGCGACGAAAAAAAATTTTGACACCTAAAATCCCTCCAAATCTCGATTAGAGCCATATTAACGGAGATAAATCGATTTAAAGATTTTCATACTCGCCAGCCTGAAAATTATGGGTTGGGACATGTTTTTGTACGTAAAAAAATTTTGACACCTAAAATCCCTCCAAATCTCGATTAGAGCCATATTAACGGAGATAAATCGATTTAAAGATTTTCATACTCGCCAGCCTGAAAATTATGGGTTGGGACATGTTTTTCGACGAAAAAAAATTTTGACACCTAAAATCCCTCCAAATCTCGATTAGAGCCATATTAACGGAGATAAATCGATTTAAAGATTTTCATACCCACCAGCCTGAAAATTATGGGTTGGGACATGTTTTTCAATGAAAAAAAATTTTGACACCTAAAATCCCTCCAAATCTCGATTAGAGCCATATTAACGGAGATAAATCGATTTAAAGATTTTCATACCCACCAGCCTGAAAATTATGGGTTGGGACATGTTTTTCAATGAAAAAAAATGTTGACACCTAAAATCCCTCCAAATCTCGATTAGAGCCATATTAACGGAGATAAATCGATTTAAAGATTTTCATACTCGCCAGCCTGAAAATTATGGGTTGGGACATGTTTTTCGACGAAAAAAAATTTTGACACCTAAAATCCCTCCAAATCTCGATTAGAGCCATGTTAACGGAGATAAATCGATTTAAAGATTTTCATACTCGCCAGCTTGAAAATTATGGGTTGGGACATGTTTTTCGACGAAAAAAAATTTTGACACCTAAAATCCCTCCAAATCTCGATTAGAGCCATATTAACGGAGATAAATCGATTTAAAGATTTTCATACTCGCCAGCTTGAAAATTATGGGTTGGGACATGTTTTTCGACGAAAAAAAATTTTGACACCTAAAATCCCTCCAAATCTCGATTAGAGCCATATTAACGGAGATAAATCGATTTAAAGATTTTCATACCCACCAGCCTGAAAATTATGGGTTGGGACATGTTTTTCAATGAAAAAAAATGTTGACACCTAAAATCCCTCCAAATCTCGATTAGAGCCATATTAACGGAGATAAATCGATTTAAAGATTTTCATACCCACCAGCCTGAAAATTATGGGTTGGGACATGTTTTTCAATGAAAAAAAATTTTGACACCTAAAATCCCTCCAAATCTCGATTAGAGCCATATTAACGGAGATAAATCGATTTAAAGATTTTCATACCCACCAGCCTGAAAATTATGGGTTGGGACATGTTTTTCAATGAAAAAAAATTTTGACACCTAAAATCCCTCCAAATCTCGATTAGAGCCATATTAACGGAGATAAATCGATTTAAAGATTTTCATACCCACCAGCCTGAAAATTATGGGTTGGGACATGTTTTTAAATGAAAAAAAATTTTGACACCTAAAATCCCTCCAAATCTCGATTAGAGCCATATTAACGGAGATAAATCGATTTAAAGATTTTCATACTCGCCAGCCTGAAAATTATGGGTTGGGACATGTTTTTCGACGAAAAAAAATTTTGACACCTAAAATCCCTCCAAATCTCGATTAGAGCCATATTAACGGAGATAAATCGATTTAAAGATTTTCATACTCGCCAGCTTGAAAATTATGGGTTGGGACATGTTTTTCGACGAAAAAAAATTTTGACACCTAAAATCCCTCCAAATCTCGATTAGAGCCATATTAACGGAGATAAATCGATTTAAAGATTTTCATACTCGCCAGCTTGAAAATTATGGGTTGGGACATGTTTTTCGACGAAAAAAAATTTTGACACCTAAAATCCCTCCAAATCTCGATTAGAGCCATATTAACGGAGATAAATCGATTTAAAGATTTTCATACTCGCCAGCTTGAAAATTATGGGTTGGGACATGTTTTTCGACGAAAAAAAATTTTGACACCTAAAATCCCTCCAAATCTCGATTAGAGCCATATTAACGGAGATAAATCGATTTAAAGATTTTCATACTCGCCAGCCTGGAAATTATGGATTGGCACATGTTTTGCGACGAAAAAAAATTTTGACACCTAAAATCCCTCCAAATCTCGATTAGAGCCATATTAACGGAGATAAATCGATTTAAAGATTTTCATACTCGCCAGCTTGAAAATTATGGGTTGAGACATGTTTTTCGACGAAAAAAAATTTTGACACCTAAAATCCCTCCAAATCTCGATTAGAGCCATATTAACGGAGATAAATCGATTTAAAGATTTTCATACTCGCCAGCTTGAAAATTATGGGTTGGGACATGTTTTTCGACGAAAAAAAATTTTGACACCTAAAATCCCTCCAAATCTCGATTAGAGCCATATTAACGGAGATAAATCGATTTAAAGATTTTCATACTCGCCAGCCTGGAAATTATGGATTGGCACATGTTTTGCGACGAAAAAAAATTTTGACACCTAAAATCACTCCAAATCTCGATTAGAGCCATATTAACGGAGATAAATCGATTTAAAGATTTTCATACTCGCCAGCCTGAAAATTATGGGTTGGGACATGTTTTTGTACGTAAAAAAAATTTTGACACCTAAAATCCCTCCAAATCTCGATTAGAGCCATATTAACGGAGATAAATCGATTTAAAGATTTTCATACTCGCCAGCCTGAAATTATGGGTTGGGACATGTTTTTGTACGTAAAAAAGTTTTGACACCTAAAATCCCTCCAAATCTCGATTAGAGCCATATTAACGGAGATAAATCGATTTAAAGATTTTCATACTCGCCCAGCCTGAAAATTATGGGTTGGGACATGTTTTTCGACGAAAAAAAATTTTGACACCTAAAATCCCTCCAAATCTCGATTAGAGCCATATTAACGGAGATAAATCGATTTAAAGGATTTTCATACTCGCAGCTTGAAAATATGGGTTGGGACATGTTTTTCGACGAAAAAAAAAATTTTGACACCTAAAATCCCTCCAAATCTCGATTAGAGCCATATTAACGGAGATAAATCGATTTAAAGATTTTCATACTCGCCAGCTTGAAAATTATGGGTTGGGACATGTTTTTCGACGAAAAAAAATTTTGACACCTAAAATCCCTCCAAATCTCGATTAGAGCCATATTAACGGAGATAAATCGATTTAAAGATTTCATACTCGCCAGCTTGAAAATTATGGGTTGGGACATGTTTTTTCGACGAAAAAAATTTTGACACCTAAAATCCCTCCAAATCTCGATTAGAGCCATATTAACGGAGATAAATCGATTTAAAGATTTTCATACTCGCCAGCTTGAAAATTATGGGTTGGGACATGTTTTTCGACGAAAAAAAATTTTGACACCTAAAATCCCTCCAAATCTCGATTAGAGCCATATTAACGGAGATAAATCGATTTAAAGATTTTCATACTCGCCAGCTTGAAATTTGGGTTGGGACATGTTTTTCGACGAAAAAAAATTTTGACACCTAAAATCCCTCCAAATCTCGATTAGAGCCATATTAACGGAGATAAATCGATTTAAAGATTTTCATACTCGCCAGCCTGGAAATTATGGATTGGCACATGTTTTGCGACGAAAAAAAATTTTGACACCTAAAATCCCTCCAAATCTCGATTAGAGCCATATTAACGGAGATAAATCGATTTAAAGATTTTCATACTCGCCAGCTTGAAAATTATGGGTTGAGACATGTTTTTCGACGAAAAAAAATTTTGACACCTAAAATCCCTCCAAATCTCGATTAGAGCCATATTAACGGAGATAAATCGATTTAAAGATTTTCATACTCGCCAGCTTGAAAATTATGGGTTGGGACATGTTTTTCGACGAAAAAAAATTTTGACACCTAAAATCCCTCCAAATCTCGATTAGAGCCATATTAACGGAGATAAATCGATTTAAAGATTTTCATACTCGCCAGCCTGGAAATTATGGATTGGCACATGTTTTGCGACGAAAAAAAATTTTGACACCTAAAATCCCTCCAAATCTCGATTAGAGCCATATTAACGGAGATAAATCGATTTAAAGATTTTCATACTCGCCAGCCTGAAAATTATGGGTTGGGACATGTTTTTGTACGTAAAAAAATTTTGACACCTAAAATCCCTCCAAATCTCGATTAGAGCCATATTAACGGAGATAAATCGATTTAAAGATTTTCATACTCGCCAGCCTGAAAATTATGGGTTGGGACATGTTTTTGTACGTAAAAAAGTTTTGACACCTAAAATCCCTCCAAATCTCGATTAGAGCCATATTAACGGAGATAAATCGATTTAAAGATTTTCATACTCGCCAGCCTGAAAATTATGGGTTGGGACATGTTTTTCGACGAAAAAAAATTTTGACACCTAAAATCCCTCCAAATCTCGATTAGAGCCATATTAACGGAGATAAATCGATTTAAAGATTTTCATACCCACCAGCCTGAAAATTATGGGTTGGGACATGTTTTTCAATGAAAAAAAATTTTGACACCTAAAATCCCTCCAAATCTCGA
The DNA here is from genome assembly GCF_037179485.1 of Ochlerotatus camptorhynchus. NCBI lineage: Eukaryota > Metazoa > Arthropoda > Insecta > Diptera > Culicidae > Ochlerotatus > Ochlerotatus camptorhynchus. Next base: position 9,031 of record NW_027040497.1, on the reverse strand, counting down.
TTAGAGCCATATTAACGGAGATAAATCGATTTAAAGATTTTCATACCCACCAGCCTGAAAATTATGGGTTGGGACATGTTTTTCAATGAAAAAAAATGTTGACACCTAAAATCCCTCCAAATCTCGATTAGAGCCATATTAACGGAGATAAATCGATTTAAAGATTTTCATACTCGCCAGCCTGAAAATTATGGGTTGGGACATGTTTTTCGACGAAAAAAAATTTTGACACCTAAAATCCCTCCAAATCTCGATTAGAGCCATGTTAACGGAGATAAATCGATTTAAAGATTTTAATACTCGCCAGCTTGAAAATTATGGGTTGGGACATGTTTTTCGACGAAAAAAAATTTTGACACCTAAAATCCCTCCAAATCTCGATTAGAGCCATATTAACGGAGATAAATCGATTTAAAGATTTTCATACTCGCCAGCTTGAAAATTATGGGTTGGGACATGTTTTTCGACGAAAAAAAATTTTGACACCTAAAATCCCTCCAAATCTCGATTAGAGCCATATTAACGGAGATAAATCGATTTAAAGATTTTCATACCCACCAGCCTGAAAATTATGGGTTGGGACATGTTTTTCAATGAAAAAAAATGTTGACACCTAAAATCCCTCCAAATCTCGATTAGAGCCATATTAACGGAGATAAATCGATTTAAAGATTTTCATACCCACCAGCCTGAAAATTATGGGTTGGGACATGTTTTTCAATGAAAAAAAATTTTGACACCTAAAATCCCTCCAAATCTCGATTAGAGCCATATTAACGGAGATAAATCGATTTAAAGATTTTCATACCCACCAGCCTGAAAATTATGGGTTGGGACATGTTTTTCAATGAAAAAAAATTTTGACACCTAAAATCCCTCCAAATCTCGATTAGAGCCATATTAACGGAGATAAATCGATTTAAAGATTTTCATACTCGCCAGCCTGAAAATTATGGGTTGGGACATGTTTTTCGACGAAAAAAAATTTTGACACCTAAAATCCCTCCAAATCTCGATTAGAGCCATATTAACGGAGATAAATCGATTTAAAGATTTTCATACCCACCAGCCTGAAAATTATGGGTTGGGACATGTTTTTCAATGAAAAAAAATTTTGACACCTAAAATCCCTCCAAATCTCGATTAGAGCCATATTAACGGAGATAAATCGATTTAAAGATTTTCATACCCACCAGCCTGAAAATTATGGGTTGGGACATGTTTTTAAATGAAAAAAAATTTTGACACCTAAAATCCCTCCAAATCTCGATTAGAGCCATATTAACGGAGATAAATCGATTTAAAGATTTTCATACTCGCCAGCCTGAAAATTATGGGTTGGGACATGTTTTTCGACGAAAAAAAATTTTGACACCTAAAATCCCTCCAAATCTCGATTAGAGCCATATTAACGGAGATAAATCGATTTAAAGATTTTCATACTCGCCAGCTTGAAAATTATGGGTTGGGACATGTTTTTCGACGAAAAAAAATTTTGACACCTAAAATCCCTCCAAATCTCGATTAGAGCCATATTAACGGAGATAAATCGATTTAAAGATTTTCATACTCGCCAGCTTGAAAATTATGGGTTGGGACATGTTTTTCGACGAAAAAAAATTTTGACACCTAAAATCCCTCCAAATCTCGATTAGAGCCATATTAACGGAGATAAATCGATTTAAAGATTTTCATACTCGCCAGCCTGAAAATTATGGGTTGGGACATGTTTTTCGACGAAAACAAATTTTGACACCTAAAATCCTCCAAATCTCGATTAGAGCCATATTAACGGAGATAAATCGATTTAAAGATTTTCATACTCGCCAGCCTGAAATTATGGGTTGGGACATGTTTTTCGACGAAAAAAAAATTTTGACACCTAAAATCCCTCCAAATCTCGATTAGAGCCATATTAACGGAGATAAATCGATTTAAAGATTTTCATACTCGCCAGCTTGAAAATTATGGGTTGGGACATGTTTTTCGACGAAAAAAATTTTTGACACCTAAAATCCCTCCAAATCTCGATTAGAGCCATATTAACGGAGATAAATCGATTTAAAGATTTTTCATCACCCACCAGCCTGAAAATATGGGTTGGGACATGTTTTTCGACGAAAAAAAATTTTGACACCTAAAATCCCTCCAAATCTCGATTAGAGCCATATTAACGGAGATAAATCGATTTAAAGATTTTTCATATTAGCCAGCTTGAAAATTATGGTTGGACATGTTTTTCGACGAAAAAAAATTTTGACACCTAAAATCCCTCCAAATCTCGATTAGAGCCATATTAACGGAGATAAATCGATTTAAAGATTTTCATACTCGCCAGCTTGAAAATTATGGGTTGGGACATGTTTTTTCCGACGAAAAAAAATTTTGACACCTTAAAATCCCTCCAAATCTCGATTAGAGCCATATTAACGGAGATAAATCGATTTAAAGATTTTCATACTCGCCAGCCTGAAAATTATGGGTTGGGACATGTTTTTCGACGAAAAAAAAAATTTTGACACATAAAATCCCTCCAAATCTCGATTAGAGCCATATTAACGGAGATAAATCGATTTAAAGATTTTCATACTCGCCAGCCTGAAAATTATGGGTTGGGACATGTTTTTCGACGAAAAAAAATTTTGACACCTAAAATCCCTCCAAATCTCGATTAGAGCCATATTAACGGAGATAAATCGATTTAAAGATTTTCATACTCGCCAGCTTGAAAATTATGGGGTGGGACATGTTTTTCGACGAAAAAAAATTTTGACACCTAAAATCCCTCCAAATCTCGATTAGAGCCATATTAACGGAGATAAATCGATTTAAAGATTTTCATACTCGCCAGCCTGAAAATTATGGGTTGGGACATGTTTTTCGACGAAAACAAATTTTGACACCTAAAATCCCTCCAAATCTCGATTAGAGCCATATTAACGGAGATAAATCGATTTAAAAGATTTTCATACTCGCCAGCCTGAAAATTATGGGTTGGGACATGTTTTTCGACGAAAAAAATTTTGACACCTAAAATCCCTCCAAATCTCGATTAAGAGCCATATTAACGGAGATAAATCGATTTAAAGATTTTCATACTCGCCAGCCTGAAAATTATGGGTTGGGACATGTTTTTCGACGAAAAAAAATTTTGACACCTAAAATCCCTCCAAATCTCGATTTAGAGCCATAATTAACGGAGATAAATCGATTTTCATACTCGCCAGCTTGAAAATTATGGGTTGGGACATGTTTTTCGACGAAAAAAAATTTTGACACCTAAAATCCCTCCAAATCTCGATTAGAGCCATATTAACGGAGATAAATCGATTTAAAGATTTTCATACTCGCCAGCCTGAAAATTATGGGTTGGGACATGTTTTTCGACGAAAAAAAATTTTGACACCTAAAATCCCTCCAAATCTCGATTAGAGCCATATTAACGGAGATAAATCGATTTAAAGATTTTCATACTCGCCAGCCTGAAAATTATGGGTTGGGACATGTTTTTCGACGAAAAAAAATTTTGACACCTAAAATCCCTCCAAATCTCGATTAGAGCCATATTAACGGAGATAAATCGATTTAAAGATTTTCATACTCGCCAGCCTGAAAATTATGGGTTGGGACATGTTTTTCGACGAAAAAAAATTTTGACACCTAAAATCCCTCCAAATCTCGATTAGAGCCATATTAACGGAGATAAATCGATTTAAAGATTTTCATACTCGCCAGCCTGAAAATTATGGGTTGGGACATGTTTTTTCCCGTACGTAAAAAAATTTTGACACCTAAAATCCCTCCAAATCTCGATTAGAGCCATATTAACGGAGATAAATCGATTTAAAGATTTTCATACTCGCCAGCCTGAAAATTATGGGTTGGGACATGTTTTTCGACGAAAAAAAATTTTGACACCTAAAATCCCTCCAAATCTCGATTAGAGCCATATTAACGGAGATAAATCGATTTAAAGATTTTCATACTCGCCAGCCTGAAAATTATGGGTTGGGACATGTTTTTCGACGAAAAAAAATTTTGACACCTAAAATCCCTCCAAATCTCGATTAGAGCCATATTAACGGAGATAAATCGATTTAAAGATTTTCATACTCGCCAGCCTGAAAATTATGGGTTGGGACATGTTTTTCGACGAAAAAAAATTTTGACACCTAAAATCCCTCCAAATCTCGATTAGAGCCATATTAACGGAGATAAATCGATTTAAAGATTTTCATACTCGCCAGCCTGAAAATTATGGGTTGGGACATGTTTTTCGACGAAAAAAAATTTTGACACCTAAAATCCCTCCAAATCTCGATTAGAGCCATATTAACGGAGATAAATCGATTTAAAGATTTTCATACTCGCCAGCTTGAAAATTATGGGTTGGGACATGTTTTTCGACGAAAAAAAATTTTGACACCTAAAATCCCTCCAAATCTCGATTAGAGCCATATTAACGGAGATAAATCGATTTAAAGATTTTCATACTCGCCAGCTTGAAAATTATGGGTTGGGACATGTTTTTCGACGAAAAAAAATTTTGACACCTAAAATCCCTCCAAATCTCGATTAGAGCCATATTAACGGAGATAAATCGATTTAAAGATTTTCATACTCGCCAGCTTGAAAATTATGGGTTGGGACATGTTTTTCGACGAAAAAAAATTTTGACACCTAAAATCCCTCCAAATCTCGATTAGAGCCATATTAACGGAGATAAATCGATTTAAAGATTTTCATACTCGCCAGCCTGAAAATTATGGGTTGGGACATGTTTTTCGACGAAAAACAAATTATTTTGAACCTAAAATCCCTCCAAATCTCGATTAGAGCCATATTAACGGAGATAAATCGATTTAAAGATTTTCATACTCGCCAGCCTGAAAATTATGGGTTGGGACATGTTTTTCGACGAAAAAAAATTTTGACACCTAAAATCCCTCCAAATCTCGATTAGAGCCATATTAACGGAGATAAATCGATTTAAAGATTTTCATACTCGCCAGCTTGAAAATTATGGGTTGGGACATGTTTTTCGACGAAAAAAAATTTTGACACCTAAAATCCCTCCAAATCTCGATTAGAGCCATATTAACGGAGATAAATCGATTTAAAGATTTTCATACTCGCCAGCCTGAAAATTATGGGTTGGGACATGTTTTTCGACGAAAAAAAATTTTGACACCTAAAATCCCTCCAAATCTCGATTAGAGCCATATTAACGGAGATAAATCGATTTAAAGATTTTCATACTCGCCAGCCTGAAAATTATGGGTTGGGACATGTTTTTCGACGAAAAAAAATTTTGACACCTAAAATCCCTCCAAATCTCGATTAGAGCCATATTAACGGAGATAAATCGATTTAAAGATTTTCATACTCGCCAGCTTGAAAATTATGGGTTGGGACATGTTTTTCGACGAAAAAAAATTTTGACACCTAAAATCCCTCCAAATCTCGATTAGAGCCATATTAACGGAGATAAATCGATTTAAAGATTTTCATACTCGCCAGCCTGAAAATTATGGGTTGGGACATGTTTTTCGACGAAAAAAAATTTTGACACCTAAAATCCCTCCAAATCTCGATTAGAGCCATATTAACGGAGATAAATCGATTTAAAGATTTTCATACTCGCCAGCTTGAAAATTATGGGTTGGGACATGTTTTTCGACGAAAAAAAATTTTGACACCTAAAATCCCTCCAAATCTCGATTAGAGCCATATTAACGGAGATAAATCGATTTAAAGATTTTCATACTCGCCAGCCTGAAAATTATGGGTTGGGACATGTTTTTCGACGAAAACAAATTTTGACACCTAAAATCCCTCCAAATCTCGATTAGAGCCATATTAACGGAGATAAATCGATTTAAAGATTTTCATACTCGCCAGCCTGAAAATTATGGGTTGGGACATGTTTTTCGACGAAAAAAAATTTTGACACCTAAAATCCCTCCAAATCTCGATTAGAGCCATATTAACGGAGATAAATCGATTTAAAGATTTTCATACTCGCCAGCTTGAAAATTATGGGTTGGGACATGTTTTTCGACGAAAAAAAATTTTGACACCTAAAATCCCTCCAAATCTCGATTAGAGCCATATTAACGGAGATAAATCGATTTAAAGATTTTCATACTCGCCAGCCTGAAAATTATGGGTTGGGACATGTTTTTCGACGAAAACAAATTTTGACACCTAAAATCCCTCCAAATCTCGATTAGAGCCATATTAACGGAGATAAATCGATTTAAAGATTTTCATACTCGCCAGCCTGAAAATTATGGGTTGGGACATGTTTTTCGACGAAAAAAAATTTTGACACCTAAAATCCCTCCAAATCTCGATTAGAGCCATATTAACGGAGATAAATCGATTTAAAGATTTTCATACTCGCCAGCTTGAAAATTATGGGTTGGGACATGTTTTTCGACGAAAACAAATTTTGACACCTAAAATCCCTCCAAATCTCGATTAGAGCCATATTAACGGAGATAAATCGATTTAAAGATTTTCATACTCGCCAGCCTGAAAATTATGGGTTGGGACATGTTTTTCGACGAAAAAAAATTTTGACACCTAAAATCCCTCCAAATCTCGATTAGAGCCATATTAACGGAGATAAATCGATTTAAAGATTTTCATACTCGCCAGCTTGAAAATTATGGGTTGGGACATGTTTTTCGACGAAAAAAATTTTGACACCTAAAATCCCTCCAAATCTCGATTAGAGCCATATTAACGGAGATAAATCGATTTAAAGATTTTCATACTCGCCAGCCTGAAAATTATGGGTTGGGACATGTTTTTCGACGAAAAAAAATTTTGACACCTAAAATCCCTCCAAATCTCGATTAGAGCCATATTAACGGAGATAAATCGATTTAAAGATTTTCATACTCGCCAGCCTGAAAATTATGGGTTGGGACATGTTTTTCGACGAAAAAAAATTTTGACACCTAAAATCCCTCCAAATCTCGATTAGAGCCATATTAACGGAGATAAATCGATTTAAAGATTTTCATACTCGCCAGCCTTGAAAATTATGGGTTGGGACATGTTTTTCGACGAAAAAAAATTTTGACACCTAAAATCCCTCCAAATCTCGATTAGAGCCATATTAACGGAGATAAATCGATTTAAAGATTTTCATACTCGCCAGCTTGAAAATTATGGGTTGGGACATGTTTTTCGACGAAAAAAAATTTTGACACCTAAAATCCCTCCAAATCTCGATTAGAGCCATATTAACGGAGATAAATCGATTTAAAGATTTTCATACTCGCCAGCCTGAAAATTATGGGTTGGGACATGTTTTTCGACGAAAAAAAATTTTGACACCTAAAATCCCTCCAAATCTCGATTAGAGCCATATTAACGGAGATAAATCGATTTAAAGATTTTCATACTCGCCAGCCTGAAAATTATGGGTTGGGACATGTTTTTCGACGAAAAAAAATTTTGACACCTAAAATCCCTCCAAATCTCGATTAGAGCCATATTAACGGAGATAAATCGATTTAAAGATTTTCATACTCGCCAGCCTGAAAATTATGGGTTGGGACATGTTTTTCGACGAAAAAAAATTTTGACACCTAAAATCCCTCCAAATCTCGATTAGAGCCATATTAACGGAGATAAATCGATTTAAAGATTTTCATACTCGCCAGCCTGAAAATTATGGGTTGGGACATGTTTTTCGACGAAAAAAAATTTTGACACCTAAAATCCCTCCAAATCTCGATTAGAGCCATATTAACGGAGATAAATCGATTTAAAGATTTTCATACTCGCCAGCTTGAAAATTATGGGTTGGGACATGTTTTTCGACGAAAAAAAATTTTGACACCTAAAATCCCTCCAAATCTCGATTAGAGCCATATTAACGGAGATAAATCGATTTAAAGATTTTCATACTCGCCAGCTTGAAAATTATGGGTTGGGACATGTTTTTCGACGAAAAAAAATTTTGACACCTAAAATCCCTCCAAATCTCGATTAGAGCCATATTAACGGAGATAAATCGATTTAAAGATTTTCATACTCGCCAGCCTGAAAATTATGGGTTGGGACATGTTTTTCGACGAAAAAAAATTTTGACACCTAAAATCCCTCCAAATCTCGATTAGAGCCATATTAACGGAGATAAATCGATTTAAAGATTTTCATACTCGCCAGCCTGAAAATTATGGGTTGGGACATGTTTTTCGACGAAAAAAAATTTTGACACCTAAAATCCCTCCAAATCTCGATTAGAGCCATATTAACGGAGATAAATCGATTTAAAGATTTTCATACTCGCCAGCCTGAAAATTATGGGTTGGGACATGTTTTTCGACGAAAAAAAATTTTGACACCTAAAATCCCTCCAAATCTCGATTAGAGCCATATTAACGGAGATAAATCGATTTAAAGATTTTCATACTCGCCAGCCTGAAAATTATGGGTTGGGACATGTTTTTCGACGAAAAAAAATTTTGACACCTAAAATCCCTCCAAATCTCGATTAGAGCCATATTAACGGAGATAAATCGATTTAAAGATTTTCATACTCGCCAGCCTTGAAAATTATGGGTTGGGACATGTTTTTCGACGAAAAAAAATTTTGACACCTAAAATCCCTCCAAATCTCGATTAGAGCCATATTAACGGAGATAAATCGATTTAAAGATTTTCATACTCGCCAGCTTGAAAATTATGGGTTGGGACATGTTTTTCGACGAAAAAAAATTTTGACACCTAAAATCCCTCCAAATCTCGATTAGAGCCATATTAACGGAGATAAATCGATTTAAAGATTTTCATACTCTGCGTGGATACAACTGCCTGAAAATTATGGGTTGGGACATGTTTTTCGACGAAAAAAAATTTTGACACCTAAAATCCCTCCAAATCTCGATTAGAGCCATATTAACGGAGATAAATCGATTTAAAGATTTTCATACTCGCCAGCTTGAAAATTATGGGTTGGGACATGTTTTTCGACGAAAAAAAATTTTGACACCTAAAATCCCTCCAAATC